>NC_141674.1:92277067-93631067 GCF_028749965.1 Puma concolor
TTATGTAAGTACACACTGTGTTGAAGAAGGCAATGCATAAAATAGAGAGAAAGGAGGCAAGAACACAAAGAATGCAAGAGTAAAAGACACAGTAACGAATTTTATGGTTTCTGAAGATGCATGGACTAGTGCCCCTTTTTTGTCTTTCTTCCTTTGTAAAACCAAGAGTTCTACCTGAAAAGCATGAATGGGAACTCTTACTGTCCTAGACAGTAGGGGAAGGGGCATAGTTGTGTAAGAAATGTTCTAAAACTAGGGTGAACATGCAATTTTCTGCCCAAACCAGGATCTTTTGAGAGGAAAGGGTAGTGATTAATAATGATGTCAGGACACAAGGTATAAATTGGGACCGTTATGGGTAAACCAGGACATATGGTTACTGTATCAACAACCATTTTGTTCTTTTTCACTGCATTTCAAGAACACGACTGGAGTTCTCTCAGGAGGGGGAAATTTTCACTCAACAGACTACCAAGGTCATTCTGAATTGTTCTTTCCTTAATGAAATGCCTTAGCATAGCAATGCAGGTTACATTTCTTTAATGGTCTTAGGTTTCCCTGAGATGACAAAGAAGTGAGAGATAATTTAACATCTTAACACATGAATAAAACTGCATTTCCTCACTAATTCCTATGAGATGTCAGTTTTAGCTATGGGAGAGAATATGAGCTGTATTCAATGATTTTCCACTTATTAAGGTAATAACCATCCTACAACATTTGGAAGCTTTAAAAACAAAGTAATGTGTAGGAGGAGTGTCTTTGCTTCCCTGGTGGATGTGTGTGGGATGTACATTGATAATTCATTAATGCCAATGGGTGGAGAAGCTGTCAATCCCCTACGCGTGGATGGAACACCAGACTGTTGCGATGAAATAAACCATTTTCAAAGCCAATGATTTTGTGCACTTTATGTGATGATCTATTTATGAAATTTTTACTAACTTTGATGAGAGGCATGCAGCTGAATGTTCTTCTTCTTTACATTCTGGTGTGGGCACTGTATTCTGGGTCAGAAAATCAACCTGTCGTTCCTTTTATGCCTCTTACAAATGCCAGGGATAGGAAATCTTTCAGTTATCCTCCTGTCTGACATTCGTTCCTGGGAGTCCCTTAACTTCTTCAAGGTCAATTTGAAAACCTTCCTGTTTCATTGCTACATGTCATCTGACGTACCACACAGTGCCGTCTTCATATGCATTTTTTCTGCAGGGCATTCTCTAAATTACATGATGTGACTTTTGTAAATCTAACACAGTACAGATTAGTTAAGTCTTAAGAACATATTTTCTTTGGAAAGTACTTGAGAAAACACGTCACGGGCTATTCACAGTAAGAAAAGATGTACTTTTATAATTTTCATTAAATAAAAGTAGAGCAGACACAAAATACTATTGACATTTCATAAAATAATGCCTTCTGTCCTGAAAAGCGAGTTGCTTCCTTTACAAAAATGTGTTAAACTAGAATTATTGATAACTTTCTCTGAAATTCCTGAATATCACAAATGTAAATGCACATTCAGACACTTCCTTACTTCTAGCTGAAATTTTTTCATTTTTAGGTTATAGGTCATTTTTCCCCAACAAGAATCCACAGTGAACCATAATGAATTAAAAGGACTTTAAATTTGCTCATAGAAAGGTATTTACATCTACCCGTACAGAGTAAAACATTAATGTATGCTAGCAAGGCACAGCTAAAGCTGCCTTTTTAAAACCCATAGACAAGGATGGCTTAAAATGATAGAGGATATCCTCCAAAAATCTTAATCGTAAATTGCTTGGCTCCTAACTTTGCAAAAAAGGAGCAAGAATTGCTTTAAGAAAAATACAGAGTGTCTTTTCCCTGTGGCTCATTTATCCCCTTAATACCACCTGGATTGGAGCTTTAATGCACTCCTGGAATAGCACTGAACAATTTGAAACAGATGTGGAAAGCTGAATTTAAAAGGGACAGATTAATGGTTATTTATGAAAGATTGGAAATTTTCCCCAGTTACAATGCCCTAAACACTTTCAACGTATGCATGAAGGTGCTGTGGAGATTACTAAGCAATTTATCACACATGGGTAAATGGCCAGAGCAACTGTCACCCTACCCAGTCCTCTCTCACTGTCAGAAATGTACAGTCTGAGTATGTGGGGGAAGAAAACAGACAGGGTAGCCATGAATTGTGGGAATATAGGCAAATACACAAATTAATTTACTGACCAGATGGATGGAAAGATGACGGATAGCTTGTACCACACACTATTTTTGCAATTATCCTGACAGGCTTTGTGACTACATGCAAAGGACAGGAAAAGGAGAGAAGACCAGGACAAAGATCCTGTCTGAAACTGACCTTTGGTTAAGGGGCCATCTGCGATCCTAGCTGCCATCATACTGTAACAATTGTTATCAGTTAGATATACACCAGTGCTAGTTCTTGGAAAACACAGAAAGTCATTACCACACAGTAGGGATGTGGCACTGGAAGAGGTCATTCTCTCTCCAGCTCTGCTATAAAAAAAACAACAACTGTGTAACCTTAGGCAAATCTCAGTGGTAAAACAAGAATGATGACAAGATCTGCCACACATGCCTCACTAGGGTAATACAAAGATCAAAGAATTAACATGTGTGAAAGCACTTGATGAATGCTAAAAATAACAATTTTCTATTTTTTCCTCACAATACTGCTTTTTGATTGTTCCCAATTTTCTCAGGTCAAAAGTTTTTTTTTGTTGGCTATTCATGTGTTATTACCACAGAAATGCCTAGCCTAGTGAAAGTCTCACCATCCTCCTTATACTTAAGACAGTTTGCTAGGCCACAAGTAACACAGATTCTCAAAATCTTGAACCATAAATACTACATTCAGAGAGTCCATTTCTTTATCTCAAATGTGCCCATGTTTTCTTCCAAGTACACACATTCTTTTATCATTAACTGTTTCTTACCTGATGAGTAAGGTATGCATTTTTCCACCAGTGAACAACTTGAAAATTTGCCAAGCATAATGCATAGGGTTATACTGAATGGTCATTACAATGAATTCCAAAATACTCATGCACGCACATAAGAACAAAACCACAGCCATGTGTTTTTATCATTTGCTAGTCAAAAGAGAATAGGCTCTTTAACTTTTGTCCAATGCATACACTTCCAAAGTTTTTCAAAAGACTATATAAAATTCATATTCCTAGCCTTGTTCATTTGCAGTTAAGTGGCTGTCATGGGCTGAGAATTCCGAATAACTTTTAAAAGCTTGCATCTTGGTCTAGGATCTTTGAAATTAAATTTACCTCCAATCTGTAAGGGTTTATAATTGCATCGAATCATCAAAACATATGACAAAAGCCTCGATTATATGTGATGTCTTTTTGAATGCATGCAAAATTGTTTGTGTTTACTACATCACTGAGATTTTGGCAGAAGGAAGTGTCAAAAACTCTAAAAAAATTTTAAAGTTGTGAAATGTACACTAAGAAAAAAAACCACTAAAAAGCCATAAGCTATATTTCTACACTTATTATATGTGAGATGAATGTAACAGCAGCTTGAGACTTTGCAGAACATTTTTCTTGTTATCCAAAAAATGTATTCTATGGGGTTCCTGGATGTCTCTAGCAGGTAAGGGAACTCTCTTGTTTTGGGCGTCTTGAGGCTTTTCCTCTAAAGTCTCACTAGGTAAGATATTGTACATGATGTAATCCTGAACCAAAATCTTGTAACTCTGATTTTCTGGTGAATTAAACAAGAGAATATCTTTGATGAAATAAAAAAAAATTTTAGCAAGCAAAAACCAATCTGCATGTAGGTAAGCCAAATCCTAAGTGGTTACTTAATACAAAATCTGGATAGAAGAACAAGGTTCTACCACATCTTGGAAGAAATCCTATTTGGGGAGAGGCCATATAACTGAAAAAGTAAACCAGGCTTGACGAAGGTCCAAAATACAGAAAATTGTTTTTCTTGGCAAACTACTAATGGATGTTTTCTTATCCTTGGTGATTTTAGTCCTAAGTGATCACGAAGCACCATCCATGTCAAATGGTCATGGCAGCATTAGATATTTTTCTCCTAAGCAATTTTCTACTAAGAATTAGATATTTTAAAAGAATTTCCTTTCTACTAAGAACAAAATTACTGCTATAATGAAAAGTGTACTGACTACCTAATATGTGTGAGGCATTATGCTACATCCTAGGGGATTAAAAATGAATAAACTTGGTTACCATCTTCAAGGATCTCATTCAGATAATGTTTCCTTAATTAGCTTTGCTCTGGTTATTTTCGTAGATTTTTGCAGAATTCTGGATTAGAGAAAAAAACCTATGAGGTAATAATTTGATATGCATAGACAGTTGGGAGTCTGATGTTCTATTCCTGTTCTTCTGATCCTTGAGTAAGTCATTTAACCTTTCATGGCTTCAATATTCTCCCCTGTGAAATGACAGAGTTTGACCCAAGGATTTCTGAGGTGTCTTTTACCACCAAAGTGCTTTGCTTATATGAGCACTTTTCCTAAGTCCCTATAGTTCTCCAGTCAGTTACTGTTACCAAGACGTATTTGATCCACAAATTTTTAATTAGGAATAGTTTGTCAGTAATTTAATCTGATTACACTTATTTATAGAAGATAACGACATTTCAGGTCCTAAATGACTTTCATTTTAACTTGGTGTAAACTCCTCTATTTTCCAGGGTACACAGGATTGACTTTTTAGAAATTACATTCATTCATTCACTCTTCAGGAATTCAGATTACCATGAATAATTAAAATCCAATATGTTATAATTTGACAAATTATTTGAAACATAGCCTTAAGGCCACATGCCTGTGTACACTCTATTGAAACCACTCGTGCTGTCAAATCAACAGTTATATCAGATGTAATTTCAGATTGATGGTCCACTGAAGGTATTCTGTGATTGAAACACTTGTAGTAATTATGGCAGAATGCCGCTTATATGGTAATAAAATAATGGAAGAAAAAGTACACAACAGAATTTCTCAGAACTGTCCCCTTAATGATGTTACTTTCCATTGGGATAAAAAGGAGGTAATACTTCACGGTCTAAACTTCTCCTTAGACAGCAGTGTCCTCCTCCAGGTAGATTATAACCTACATTTTGCCCTGTACCAAACATAGGAAAAGTACAAGTTAAGAGCTGTTAACTAAAAATGCCCATCTTGAGAATTAACAATTAGGACCTCACCTACTTTGTCAGGAGGTTTGCCAATTCCCACAATACAGTGTGTATACTTGGAAACATTCCTGCAAACTCAGTTTATGATCTATTCAATCAAAGCCAGTTGGCATTCACCCAGGGACAATGTTTCTTACGGGCCTTCACTAATGTCTATTATCGTCTATAATCATCTCTCCCAGGCCTCCCCTGTTCTATTACAGTCACGCTCTGCCTTTTTCTTCTTCCCTGTAATTAGGGACCCTGATTTAATGCAATATTTTGAGGTAAACACCTGTCAAAATAAAGGTCTCATGACTGCATCACATACTATTACCAAATAAACTGTACTATTTTCACATAGCTTTTTAACCCCTACATCCACAATTTCAATTCTGCCTTGGCTTCTCCTGATTTTATAGAAGGGACGGACAAGTGCTGAGAGGCAGTTTAGAAGCAAAGCCAAGTTTAACTGGGGAATACCTTAAAACTGTGCTCCGGCACTGCTTAAAAAGGTATCATTAAGATGATCAAGACCAAGTTTGGGATTCACAAAGAAATGCTCTGCAGTAGGAACCTGAATGGGGAAAAACAGTTCCCAGAGATGTTTATTCTATGGATTACAATGACAAAGCAATGAGCCTTTTGGTGTCAAGAATCAGTTTTCTTCACAAAGATTTTTATTCTTTAAAAAATTTTTTGTCTGTGTTCTTATTTGCCTCTGATTATGATGCAGCCTAACACCCGAATTTTACATCAGGAGAAAAAAAATATAGTTTTAGAAAATTCTATCGTAGCTAATATTCCTGTGTGATCTAGAAGAAATCCAAAAAGTCTTCACGTAGAGCAAAGGAAAAGTCTCCTTTGAAATGATTTGGCTACTATAAAGTTGCAGGGAGAGATGTCGGGAAAAAACACCTACTAACTCCATTCCACTGTAGCTCTCTTTGTGAGCCTTGGAGGATTTCTGGGCAGGGCCTGGGTTACAGGACAGATTGCTTAAGGCTCTCAACACAAAAGGTCAATAGTTCCTACAGTCGAGTCCACAAGTAAGCAAACTATTCCCTAAGCCAAGTTTGTTTTCTGTAAACCCCTGTTCGGTTTCCTTCTCAATCTCCTTCACTCTCCTTGGGCTATCTTAGGCCTTCCTCATCCAACCTTGCTCTGAGTAAAGGGCTCATGATCTTACCTATTTATTTACATTAACTATTCCCTTCAGAATTTATCACTTGTGCTTTTATATTTAATTATGAGTAAAAAGTTTAATATGTGATTAAAGAAATTTCAGGAATTGGGTACAGAAATTGGGAGGGCAGAGTAGTCGTCTATGAGCTTATATATGTTAGTGGGACTCTTCATATTAAACATGGGGAAGATAAATTTTTTTAATTAAAAAAAACAATTTTCCCACTTCTGGAAAATGAAGTATATCTATCAACATCATTAGCCATACAGAAATACACTTTTTCTTCTTTTCAATTTTCTTTCAAGTTTACTTCCTATGATTTTTACGAAGCCCTTGTGCATCATTTAAGTACTAAAATCTCCATTTTATAGATGAGGAATTCGAGGACATAAGGTTAAATAGCTTTAAGACTATTCTGAGAGAACAAAGATAAATTTAAATCTGACAAGATGAATGAATATTTTAATGGTCTTTCAGATAACATCATAAAGTGTAATTTGGGTTCATAAACAATAAATTTGAAAACTTGTAAATAACATATAGAAATAGCAGCTCTGAACAGCTTTATTCATGGACTGAATGCCTACTTTATGCTCAACACTAAAGATATGAAAGCCATAGTTCCTATCTTTCTAGGGTGCTCTAACCAGGCAGGGAGAAGAATGAACAGACCATAAAGACCCACTAAAAGTGTTACGGTAGAAGCTCTCTGGTTCAGAGAAGACCTCAAAGGAGGTAACCTCAAAATCGAGCTTGATGGTAAAGAAGGATTTAGCTAAGAGAATGGGAGGTAGAAGGGAAAATTCAGGCAGAATGTAAACTATGAATCAATGGCTAAAGGTTTGAAAAAAAACATGTCTCCTATGAAAAAGGTTCCTCCCAATTGAACCCTTATTTTTTTCCAGGTTAAAATGAGGAAAATATATCTGTTAAAAAATTGGATTGTCTGAACACTAAATATAGTAGGCATATGGGAAGTAAAATTTCTTGACATGGTAAACTAAGACAATGGTCCATCTGCTGCATGCAAACTCGACCATGACCACTGTGCTTGAGGGCTAAGATGATAGCAAAGGGGAATTTAACACCTTCTTGCCCATGGCCAAGTCAAGAACCACCCTTCTCCCAGGCTCCTTGCCTATGGAGGCAGTATGAGTAGGAATGCTTCCCTGCGGAGAATCTCCCAAGCTTTCTCCAAGCTTTATTTATTGTCTGACTTTTTAGTTTTTCTTCTGAGGCAAAGAGTTAAAAAAAAATTAAAAAAGGAAGAACTTCTACATAAAGCAATGTTGTATTTCCTAATTGTCCTACCAAAAAAGAACTAAACTGCCTCTAAAAATCTGTTTTCTTTAGGGGCGCCTGGGTGGCGCAGTCGGTTAAGCGTCCGACTTCAGCCAGGTCACGATCTCGCGGTCCGTGAGTTCGAGCCCCGCGTCGGGCTCTGGGCTGATGGCTCAGAGCCTGGAGCCTGTTTCCGATTCTGTGTCTCCCTCTCTCTCTGCCCCTCCCCCGTTCATGCTCTGTCTCTCTCTGTCCCCAAAATAAATAAACGTTGAAAAAAAAAATTAAAAAAAAAAAATCTGTTTTCTTTAGAGGTGTTAAAAATTATAACTGTCTCTCCCAAAACAAAGGTAGGATAGTCTAACAAACAGAACTAAGGCAGGAGACAACAAGTCTGAAACAGAGTCTAATTTTAATTCTACAAATGCCATCTTACATAGATGGATGACAAATCTGGCCCTTTAAAACCACAATTCTAATTTACCCTCTTTATGGAGATTTCTGTGAATTAATCAGAAGGTGTGTAAAAACATTTTCACTTCTTAGAATAAAGATCATGTAGATGCATGATTTGCAAGTGTGAAGTATCACAACTATTTTCTAGGTTATTTAACTTTCATTGTGGATAAAAATATATATTTTTGGCACACTGATTACAGTTCTACTTCTTATAATTGGTTTTTGGTTCCAATTAGCTTACAAAATTCTCCCTGTGGAACATTTGGGTATTCATAAATGACAAAGGAGCAAATAAAACCCCATGAAATAGCACAGGATCCTCATTGTTTCATAAGCTTTATTCTAAGAAGAAAATACTTAAAACTCTCTATTGTAAAAAAAAAAATCTAAAAACAAAAACAAAACCCATAGATGGCATGGCATGATTTTACATTTGTTTGTTTCTTTCTCTTGCCCTCTCTCCCTCTCTAGTAAGTTTAATCCGTATCTCTCCTGTGGAAAATAAAACTTTTAATAGGAACAGTCTCTTTTCAGCATGAAGGATGTTCTCCTTAGCCATTAAATCCTTATTATCACATACTGAAATCACTTAAAGCAACAGGTTTATGATCAGTTCAGTGACATGATCAGAATGGTTCCATATGTCCTTACTCTCCATAAAAACTATGCCTTACACCTGCAGTAGGAAACATACTCTAAATGGCCAATTTCCTACTTTACATTCATTTCACTTGAAGATAATTTTATAGAACTTTCAAGGAAAGAGAAAGAAGACAACAAAGATGACAAGAAAAAGCTGCCAAAATGAATCCCTTCAAAGACAGAACAGAGAATATTTTTACAGCTCAATTGTCAACTCATTGTTTGAAAGAAGTTATAATGAAAACGCAGATACCCACTCAGTTCGATAGCATTAGAAATTACTGTTGTTATAATAATAATACAGACTAGACTCTAATAGCTATTCATAGAAAGTTCCTGATAGAGGGTGGAGGATAATTTGTATTCTCTGGATATAGAGTATGTAGAAAACATGACAGTCTACAATAAAATCCAACTTTCTACCCTAATGAGTGAAGTAACTCACTTGAAAACACAGACAACAGTTTAGTTTAAAAAGCATAATTTCTTGAAAATTTCCAAATAAGCCAAAGCGCTTATCTAGTACAAAAGACATTTTTGAAATTAAAATGCAAAGCCACTGTAACAACCCAATAACTAATCTAGACTGTTATCCACAGTTTTAACTTTACATATATTTGTAACAATACGATGACAAACCCATTAATATAAAGCTCAACATGGAAACCAGCTGCATCACCTGTCCTGAGCTTTTATCATTCCTTAGGTCATTAAGCCACAAGGTTAGGAAACTTTTTTTGCGATCATCCCAGTACAAAACAAAGTCAGACTCATAGTAAGCATTTTGTTAGTATCTGGATGAATGAATAATAGAAGCTACTGTTTAATGAGCACTGGGCTAGACCTCTTTCATATATTATTTGTTTTATTCTGTATGCATTTTATAGATGATAAAACTGAGGGTAATCTATTTAAGGTCATACTGCCAAAAGATGGCAAGGTCAGTAACTTTGTCAGTAACTATATATATATATATATATATATATATATATACACACACACACACACACACACATACACACACACACACACAAATATATATACACACACACACAATATAGGAGTCCCATCCTTTGGGATGCAAACCATAAAGTACTTATCTTCTTTGAATATGAATACTGACAAATTAAAGTACATGGATCCACTGTAAGCACACCTACAAACTCTCATGACTTCAAAGGACCAAACCAGCAGTATTCTTTATACATTTAGACCCCAAAAGGTGGAAAGATTTTTGTTCAGCAATTTTTAAAACATGTCATTCTGAATCATGCCACTGAGTAAGGGTACATTCAGACCAGGTTCCTTCATGTACCTTCCATATGTACTATCTATAAAACAAAAGCTGATTTTATCATGATGGCTTTAGAGATGGCAAGATGTGAAGTACCTGTTGAATCAAAGAAAACACTTCTATCAAGTTCAGTACGAAGTTTGTTCAAATATATTTTAATTGTATACTAATTCTTTGAAAATGCTCCCTTTATTTGGTAACTATCAGACACCAAGTATTGAGTTCACTATAAACCTTATCTTATAGTTACGTTTAATAATTGGTTTGCTATCAATGGCCAAAGATTAAACTGGGAATGCCATAACTTCATGGAATTAACTGGATCACCCTGGTCAATGTCTTACATGAAATTTTATCTAAGGTTCTAAAGAAACTACTCATTACTGGATTCAAAGCAAACCAACAGTACCCCAATTTCTGGAAGTGGGGTTGTGTGTTGACATTATTGCAAAGCCTCAGGTGACTCAGAATGGTGAGCATTGCTCTGGTCCAGCCCCCATCATGTAACAAATGAAGAAACTAAGCCATATAGTGATGGTATAACTTGACGCAAGCCATACAGTTACTTGGCTACAGCTGCATGACCTGAATCGGGTTTTCCCACAGTGCCACTGCTTCTTTCACTAAGAATTTGTTGATTAAATTAGAATGTGTTGGCTAAAAAAACAAAAAAACCTTTGATGGCTTAGAAGTACACATAAGACAATTTTGACTCACGCGACATCCTTGTTGAAAACATTAGATGAACTTTTAGCTTATCTCTGAAAATTCAAACAGACTGCTAGCTCCCAGCCAGCATGAATGGATCTTCTAAAGACAGGGGACATAATGTCGAACCAATAATTGGAGTTGATAATTGAAACATGAACAGTGTCTGAGTACTAACTATAGAGTTGACACTCAATATATATTTGCTGATCTGAAATAAATGTGCTAATTGTTTTGCTCTGTTCTAGACATTAGCCTTACTTGTTCCTATCAGACATCTTCCTCTCAACAGACATATGCATGCATTTTGTTATCCAATGGTCTCATTTCTCTTACAATTTTCCTGAGAGCTTCCAAAGCCATTGTACCCATCACACCAGAAAAGCTTCATGCTTCCAGGCTGCTGAGAGGAAATGACAAATAATAATGTCTTTCTTATGGTCTAAAAAGAATAGGAGGCAATACAATTTAGTAAAAAGGGCTTCCACTTAAGGAGCGTGCAAGTCAACACTCTGCCCTAACAAGTAAAAGGCTGAACAGATTGAAAAAAAATCAACAATTCTTAGATCCCTAAGAGAGGGGAGGACACAGGACAAATGTCAGCCCCCAGGACTGGAGAGATGGATAGGTGAATACAGGGAGTCACAGCTTGCCAAAGCAGAGCCTCACTAGCAGAAACTGCTGTGGGATTCGGTGCCAGCACTGGGGTAGCAAAACCTGAACTTAAATTGACAAATTGCTGGAGGCTCAGTGCTTACAGCTCTGAGAGTTAAAATTCCAGGGGGGATCAGTCTTAGGGGAGCCCCACAATATTTTAAGACTATGCTTAGGAGCTCAGTCAGATTCCTATAGTAAATATGGGAGAATAATCCCCTCAGTTTCTGGCAAAGGGGAAAAAGCACGCCACTCTCTGGAGAAACTAGTTAAGGGAAGCCTGATCTCCTGGGGTGTTAACACATCCAACTGACCTGGGGAAAGGCTCACTCTAGCCATCCTGTCCCACCATTGCAGGGAGAAAAAAGTTGAGAAACACCACTTGTGAAGTTCATTGTCCAGAGGCATAGGCTTACTAAAAGACTGACACCTAATCATAGGGCCACAGAATACTTCCCCCCTCCCCCTCCATCTCACCACTACATCCCTAAGTCCTCTAGACAGCAGCTCCTTTCACCCAGCACATCATGACTGGTTATGAAGAAAAAATTGCAAGGAACACCAACAGGCAAAAAACACAACCTGAAGAGACATGGAAAGCATCTGAAGCAAACATTCAGGAATGATAGAATTATCAGACTGGCAATTTAAAACAAATACAATTAATATGCTAAGGCCTCTAATGGAGAAAGTGGACAAGATGTAACAATAGAGGGGCAATGTGAGCAGCGAGGTAGAAATCCTAAGAATGAACCAAAAACAAATGCTAGAAATAAACAACAACAATACTGTAACAGAAATGAAGAATGCTTCCTATGGGCTTAATAGCAGAATGGACATAGCCAAGCAAACAATCTCTGACCTTGAGATTATCTCAATAGTAACTGTCAAAGTGAGAAACAAAGAGGGAAAAAAAAAACAACTGAGAAAAACAACAGAATATTCAAGACTTGGGGACAACTACAAAAGATGTAATATGTACGTAATGGGCATATCAGAAGAAGAAACAAAGAGAAGAAATACCTGAAACAATAATGACTGATATTTGTTAAAATTAATGTCAGACACGAGACCCAAGATTCAGGAAGTTCAGATGATAGTAAGCAGGATAAATGCCAAAAAACCCACCTGGGCATATCAGTTTCAAACTACAGAAACCCAAAGTACAAATCCTTAAAGATGCCAGACAAGCAATAACAAAAACACCTTACATATAAAGGAACAATGATGTATAGACTTCTCCTTGGAAACCATGCAAGCAAGAAGACAGTGATGTGAAATAGTTAAGGCTGAGAGAAAAAAAAACCCACCAATATAGAATTCTCTACCTTACAAAATTATTCTTCAAAAGTGAGGAACAAATAAAGACCTTCTCAGGCAAACAAAAACTGCAGGAATTTGTTGCCAGTAGACCTGCCTTGCAAGAATGTTCAAAGATGCTCCTTAGAGAGAATGAAAACACTATTGGTCAGGAACACGGATCTACTTAAAAAAGGAAGATTCTCAAAGAAAAAATAAGTGAAGGTAAAAATAAAAACTATTTTCTTATTTTTAACTGATCTAACAGATAACAGTTTGTTCAAAAGAATAACAGTGGCAATGTATTCAATTATGTATGCTCATATCTATATATGCTTTCATATTACATACCTGATATGTATGTACATGCTATGTATGTTTGCATATAAGTGACATTAATGATAGCAATGATACAAGGGACAGGAGGGAGGAATTCGGATTACTCTGTTATTATAAGGTACGCACACTACCAAGGAAGTGGTATAGTGCTATTTGAAACTGGACTTGGATTAGTTGTAATTTTATATAGTAACCTCTAGGGAAACCACTAATAAAAATTAAAAAAAGTATAACCGATATGCTAAGAAAGAAAACACAATCATATAAGATGATCAGTTTAAACCACCAAAGGCAGAAAAAGAGTAGAAGACAAAAAGAGAAATATGTAACAAACAGCAACAAATAAAAAAGAATAATGAATAAGGTAGGTAGTAATCCAATATTTCAATAACTGCTTTGTTTTTTTTTTTTTTTTAAATTTTTTTTTTCAACGTTTATTTATTTTTGGGACAGAGAGAGACAGAGCATGAACAGGGGAGGGGCAGAGAGAGAGAGGGAGACACAGACTCGGAAACAGGCTCCAGGCTCTGAGCCATCAGCCCAAAGCCCGACGCGGGGCTCGAACTCACGGACCGTGAGATCGTGACCTGGCTGAAGTCGGACGCTTAACCGACTGCGCCACCCAGGCGCCCCTCAATAACTGCTTTGAATGGCAATGGTCTAAATGCACCCAAAAGACAGAGATTGTGAATGGCTCAAAAAACATGACCCAACCATATGCTGCCTCCAAAAAACCCACATGCTTTGTGTTCATCATTCCTACACATCCGTGTCTGTCTCTCTCCACCAGTTCAAACAAGCCTCCTCTGCATAACCCTTCCTGTCTTATGTATCCTCTTATTCCTATTGCCAGGCAAAAGTGGACAGAATTCTCTTTTATTCCTTTCTTATAATAATAATGACAACGAGAGCACCGACGACTAATGTTCCTTATACATTTTTTTATGTACAAAGTACAGTTCTAGGCTTACTTTAATATATTAACACATACAGTGCTAATGGAAATTCTATAAAATGAATACTATTATTACCCCATCTTGTAGATGAGTGAATTGAGGCGCTGAGAGGTTAAATATTGCACAAAGTCACACAGCTAGGAACCTGGCAGAGCTGGAATTTGAACCTAGGAATTCTTGCCTGAGTCCAAGTTCTTAAAAAGTACACTCTACTGCTTCTTTTAAAGGCATGTTATTTCTGATTAAGCTGTGTTTATTCACAAACGCCTCCATTTAGGTTAAGAAATGTGAATTCTACATGGTCAGAAGCAAGACACCGCAAAACTTGAACAAGGAATTATATGTAATCGTATCTGAACTTTGCTGTGGTGTGCAGGATAACCAGGGTAAATGAAGTCTGGAGGGGAGAAGATCAGTTAGGAGGTGATCTCAGATGTCATGTAGCAGTTGATTAGAGTAAAAACTAGGCTGTGACAACAGAGATGAAGAGGACGAAATGCACTGAAAGTGATTTAGAAGGTACAATGAGAAGCATCTGATCATAAAAGAGATGTGGAAAGGGATGAGAGAGGGGGAGGAGAATATACAAAGATTTCAGACCTTATTATAGGACGGTGGTAGATTGAATGGTGATGCCCTTAATTGTTAAGAATATAGAACCGAGCTTGTGTGGCTCAGTTGGTTAAGTGTCTGACTCTTGGTTTTGGCTCAGGTCATGATCTCACAGTTCATCAGATGGAGTCCCACATCCATTTCTACACTGACAGTGCAGAGCCTGCTTGGGATTCTCTCTCTCCCTATCACTCCCCCACTCACACACCCACCCCCAGCCCCCACCCCCGCTTATAGGCTCACTCTCTCTCTCTGAAAAAAAGAAGGATATAGAATATTTGAACAACACTATCAATTACTTTGACTTAATTGGCATTTGTAGAATATCCTAACCCACTCACCACCCAAAAAAGAAGAAAACATATTCTTTTCAAGTGTACACAGAACATTTATCAAGATATACCATATTTTGGGTCATAAAACAATTCCTAATAAACTTAAAATTATTTAAGTCTTACAAACTACACTCTGTTATGATATGGAACTAAATTAAAAATTAAAAAGATTTATTCCAGCATGGTATTGGCACAAAAACAGACACATAGACCAATGGAATAGAATAGAAACCCCAGAACTAGACCCACAAACGTATGGCCAACTCATCTTTGACAAAGCAGGAAAGAACATCCAATGGAAAAAAGACAGTCTCTTTAACAAATGGTGCTGGGAGAACTGGACAGCAACATGCAGAAGGTTGAAACTAGACCACTTCCTCACACCATTCACAAAAATAAACTCAAAATGGATAAAGGACCTGAATGTGAGACAGGAAACCATCAAAACCTTAGAGGAGAAAGCAGGAAAAGACCTCTCTGACCTCAGCCGTAGCAATCTCTTACTCGACACATCCCCAAAGGCAAGGGAATTAAAAGCAAAAGTGAATTACTGGGACCTTATGAAGATAAAAAGCTTCTGCACAGCAAAGGAAACAACTAACAAAACTAAAAGGCAACCAACGGAATGGGAAAAGATATTTGCAAATGACATATCGGACAAAGGGCTAGTATCCAAAATCTATAAAGAGCTCACCAAACTCCACACCCGAAAAGCAAATAACCCAGTGAAGAAATGGGCAGAAAACATGAATAGACACTTCTCTAAAGAAGACATCCGGATGGCCAACAGGCACATGAAAAGATGTTCAGCGTCGCTCCTTATCAGGGAAATACAAATCAAAACCACACTCAGGTATCACCTCACGCCAGTCAGAGTGGCCAAAATGAACAAATCAGGAGACTATAGATGCTGGAGAGGATGTGGAGAAACGGGAACCCTCTTGCACTGTTGGTGGGAATGCAAATTGGTGCAGCCGCTCTGGAAAGCAGTGTGGAGGTTCCTCAGAAAATTAAAAATAGACCTACCCTATGACCCAGCAATAGCACTGCTAGGAATTGATCCAAGGGATACAGGAGTACTGATGCATAGAGGCACTTGTACCCCAATGTTCATAGCAGCACTCTCAACAATAGCCAAATTATGGAAAGAGCCTAAATGTCCATCAACTGATGAATGGATAAAGAAATTGTGGTTTATATACACAATGGAATACTACGTGGCAATGAGAAAAAATGAAATATGGCCTTTTGTAGCAACGTGGATGGAACTGGAGAGTGTGATGCTAAGTGAAATAAGCCATACAGAGAAAGACAGATACCATATGGTTTCACTCTTATGTGGATCCTGAGAAACTTAACAGGAACCCATGGGGGAGGGGAAGGAAAAAAAAAAAAAAAAGAGGTTACAGTGGGAGAGAGCCAAAGCATAAGAGACTCTTAAAAACTGAGAACAAACTGAGGGTTGATGGGGGGTGGGAGGGAGGGGAGGGTGGGTGATGGGTATTGAGGAGGGCACCTTTTGGGATGAGCACTGGGTGTTGTATGAAAACCAATTTGACAATAAATTTCATATATTAAAAAAAAAAATTAAAAAGAGAAATATATCTGGGAATCCCCAAATATTTAGAAACTAAGTAATGCATTTCTAAATGACTCAGAAGAAGAAAGTGAAAAAGTGAAATACTAGTAAGTATTTCAACATCAACAAAAATGAAAATGCAACACACACAAAAATTTTTTAGGTATCAGAAAAAGAACTTACAAATTTATAGCACTAAATGCCTATATTAGAAAAGGGAGTTCTCAAACCAATGAATACCTTAAAAGACTAGAAAAATAAGAACATCTTAAACTCAAAATCAGAAGAAAGGGAGTAATAAAGAACAGAGAAGAAATCAGTGAAATAGGAAGCAGAAAAACAACAGAACCAATGAAACAAAACCTTGTTGTATGAGATCAATAAAATCCATAAGCGACGAATTAAACTGATTAGGAAAAAAAAAGCAAAGAAATAAATTACCTATGTTAGACACGAGAGGTGACATCACTATAGATTCTACACAAAAAAATACCAAAGCTCACTCAAAAAGAAATAGATAGCTCACATAGACATATATTTACTAAGGAAACTGAATTTGTAATTAAAAAAAAAAATCTTCCTGCAAAGGAAATTCCAGACCTAGATAGCTTCCCTAATAAATTCTATAAAATACTTTAGGAAAAAAAAATGTTGATTCTATTCGTCGAGTGTTAAACTATCACCAAACCTGGACAAAGACATTACAAGAAAATAACAATAAATAAAAAGGACAATATATCATTACCAGTTGGGGTTTATCTCTGGAAAGCAAGATTGGTTTGACATCTGAAAAATCAATCAGTGATTCACCATATTAACAAGCTTAAAAACGATAAAATCATTTCCACTGATGCAGAAAGAACATTTGGCAAAATCCAATATGAATTACTGATTAAAAAACAAAAAATCTTTCAACAAACTAGGTCTAGCATAGAACATCTTCAACTGGACAAAGGGTACATACCTAATGGTAAAGAACTTAATGCTTCCCCCCCCCCCCCGCCAAGATCAGAAATAAAGCAAGTATACCTTTTCCATAATTATAGTCAACATTTCCTGGAGATTCTAGCCATTGTCACAAGGCAGGAAAAAGAAATAGAAAGCATCCAGATTTCAAAGGAAGAAATAGAACTCTGTTTATTCACTGACACTGTGTGTCTGTTTAAAAAAAATCTACTAGAATTTATAGAAAAAATTTCCTGTGAATTTAACAAGTTTGCAGGATAAAGATCAATTTATAAAAATCAATTGTATTTCTATACACTAGCAATAAACAAAAATTGAAATTTAAAACCATAATTTACAATAGTATCAAATAAAATATGAAATAGAGGTAAATATGACAAAAGATGTGTATATCCTTCCTTCACTCTAACAACTATAAAGCACTGCTGAGAAATCAAAGACCTAAATAAATGAGAGATATACCACATTGAATGGTCAGAAGACTCAATATTGTTAAGATGTCAGTTTTCTTATATTGATCTATAATTCAACACAATCTCAATCAAAATCCTAGAAAGCTTGTATTGGTGAAATTGACAAGATGTTTCTAAAATCATATGAAATACAAAGCACCCAGAAGGGCCAAAACACCTTTGGAAAAAAAGAAAAGACATATCATCTACCCATTCCCCTTTCAGTATTTACTTAAAAATGAGACCATATGTCCATACAGAGACTTATACTTGAAAGTTCATAGAAGCTTAATTTGTAATAGCCAAAAACTGGTAATAACATGAAATCTATCAGTAGGCTAAAGGATACATAAATTGTGCTATATCCATACAGGGAATAATAATAAGCAATAAAAAGAAAAAAACTTCATCCACTTAGCATAATTTCCTCCAAGTTCTTCCAAGATTTTACAAATGGCAGGATTTCCTTCTTTTGGAAGTCAAATAATATCCCATTGTGTATACATACCACATTTTATTTATCCATTAATCTACTGAGGGACATTAGGATACTTCCATGTCTTGGCTATGTCTACATGAAGAATCTAAAATAGTCAAACTCATAAAAATAGAGAACAGAATGGTGGTTGCCAGGGGCTGATGGAAAGTGGAAATGGGAAAAGTTTAGTCCAAGGGCACAAAGTTTAAGTCATGCAAGATGAATAGGTCCTAGAGATCTACTGCACAGCATAGAGTCTGTATTTAATAATACGGCATTATATACTTAAAAATTTGCTAAGTGGCTAGATGGTAATTATTCTTATCACAAAAATAAATAAAGAGGGCAGGGTGAAACTTTTGGAGGTAAAGGATAGATTTATGGCATAAATTGTGGTGATGGCCTCAAGGATTTATACTTATCTCCAAGCTTGTCAAGTTGCTTACATTAAATATGTATAGCTTTTTGTATGCCAATAATACAATCAATAAGTCGGTTTTTAAAAATAAGAGCCATTAGGGTGCCTGGGTGGCTCAGTTAAGTGTCCGACTTTGGCTCAGGTCATGACCTCACAGTTAGTGAGTTTGAGCCCCACGTCGGGCACTGTGCTGACAGCTCAGAGCCTGGAGCCTGCTTTGGATTCTGTGTCTCCCTCTCCCTCTGCCCCTCCCCTGTTCGTACCCTGTCTCTCTCTCTCTCAAAAATAAGTAAACATTAAAAAAAATTTTTTTAATAAGAATGATCTTACACAAAGCAACATGGTTTAATCTCAAAGAAGCCATACAAAAAAGAATGTACTATGTGATGTACTATACAACATTAAAAAAAAATTCAAACTCATAGTCTGAAAGCAGAACAGTACTTGCCTAGGGACTGAAGAAGGACAACAGGTAGAGGCAAGAAGGAGAAATTACAAAGGGGCACACAAAAACTTTGGGGGCTGATTTTTATCATCTTGATCAGTGACATTTTGATTTGTACATTCATTTGTCAAAACGTATCAAATTGTACACTTTAAATAAGTGCACTTTATTATATATTGCAACACTGTTGTTTTTTTAAGTGGCATTAGTGATCCAAGAAGTAGTTTCTGCAGCAGACTATATTATAAACAGGGTAGAAAGAGGCAGAAACCAAGTATAGGCTACTCTCTCAAGAAGCTTAGCTTTTTTATTAATGTTTATTAATTTTTGAGAGAGAGAGAGAGAGAGAGAGAGAGAGAGAGAGAGAGAGAGCAAGCACAAGCAGGAGAGGGGCAGAGAGAGAGGGAGACACAGAATCCGAAGCAGGCTCCAGGCTCTGAGCTATCAGCACATGGCCCGAGGCGGGGCTCAAACTCACAAATGGTGAGATTGTGACCTGAGCCCGAAGTCTGATGCTCAACCAACTAAGCCACCCAGGTGCTCCAAAGCTTAGCTCTGAGAATAGAAGAGGGAGACTAACATAACCAGACAGAAGTTGAGTAAATGTATTTTAAGACAGGAGGAGCATATTTATTTGTCATAGAAAAGGAGCTAGTGGAGAGAATGAAGTTGAAAATGTAGGAATTAAGAACCAGCTGATGAAATGTGGGATGAAAAACCCAAGAAGGAAAATAAGTCTTGAATAAGAGAAACCTTACAGGTACACACGTAGGTATGTTTTGGGGGTGGGATGTGCAGGACTGGACTGAAGAGTTAGTAGAACTTCAGTCTGACATTCTCTCTTCCTGTTTGGGGAAGGATGAGGTATGAGAGGGGTAGGATATTAAGAAGAGTGGAGTTTTGGAAAAGTCATTGGCCACAGCATTGGCTACAGCGGTTGTAGATAAATGTTCAATCTAGGGGCATTCATCTATAACAAGATGGCAGACCATAAAATAGTTTTAAGCAAAGAAAATAGCCATCATTTATACAGGTGTACAATGGATTATTATCTACCAGTCCTTCCCTACTCTCTCTCTCTCTCCCCCTGGCCAAATTTCACTCAAGTGTGCTAATCTTTCTGTTGAGCCCATGCCCCTTTCCCTCAGCACACAACAGATTTTTAACCAACTCTTTAATTTTGCTGGGAAATATTTCTAACACACATGAAGATACAGAATACTTTAGTGAACAGCAATGTCCTACCTTCTAGCTTTAACAACTCTTAACACTGGCCCATATTTTCCTCAGTTAACACAATCCTTAAACCCAATATAGGCTTACTGGACAAGAGAGATTTCATCTCCAGCAAACATCAACATGTTCACTTACTTTTCACATTTCATACATTTCATGAATAATGCCCAGAGCACCTCTGAGAACGTCAGGTATTTCTGTGGGTAGGCACAAATCAAGTATGGCCAGAAATGGCCACTGACAAGCTAATTAGGTAGTTCCCTTGAAATGAACTGTTAATATGTTAAAGCAGTGCAAATTAGATCACACCCACAGGTCCTAGGTTTGGAAAAAATGCTCTGGCAAAGTATGAATTTTTAATAAAAATGGTAATTATGATCCATAGCACTGATCCTATTTTTCTTTAGCGTTCTAACGTTCACTGCCACTTTGGCATTGGTAAATATGAGGAAGGCTAATCAAAGATATTTCCCCCCACATCATGTAAAATTTCTGAAGCTAAAAGCATGCAATCAATTCCTAAAGACAAGAGCTTTATTCTTTAAGCAGTAATAAATCATCGAGTAAAACAAAAACAAACACTGTAATTTGGATAGTACCTGCCAAAACAGACTGTGTGCGTCTCCTCTCAGAAGTTCAACCGTATCCCCTGCCTGGATATGTAACGGGGGTCCTTCATGAAGAGCCGGGGGTGGTGTCCCAGTATAGTTCTTAATGACCTGCATCTTTGGTAAACCTGAAAATAAGCAACACAACTTTTGGAATTGAGAGAATAATGACGCGTGAAGTCCAAATGTACTTTAAAATAAAAACAAGGCCATCATTAACATTAAAAAGTTGTAATAGCAACAAAGGCCAAGTAAACATGTGAAGTAACTACAATGGAATGCTTTTGAACTTTCTCATTATTTGAGAAAGTAATGGAATAAGACACATATTTATCCCCTGATCCCTTACATACTTTTCCTCTCCCTCACCATCCATCTCTTCATAGTTGAAAAAATATTTCTTTCAGCTGATGCCTGCTTCATAAAAAACACATCACGTACAGTTTAATGGAAAAGAATCAATTTTTTCATCAACTCTATCCTTTCTGCCTATTACTTTCCTCTTGGGCATTGGCTGATTTCATCACTAAGGAGGCTCACCCTTTCTGTGTATGCATCACATTGCCCAGTATAAGGCTCATATCTTAAGGTTATCTTTGTAATTCAAAAGCAAAAAGGTGATGGATGTGCCACTGCAATACTTAAGACATTTATATGGAGAAATTCTTCAGGCTCAAATTTAGGTTTGCAAAACAGACCCAATAAAGGGAACATGTCTAAGCCAATAGCGTCAACAACACTTGAAATCCAGATCTGTCCTTTTTCTTTGTATTTCTCAGAATGTGCAATGAAGGCCTCAGTTCAATATTTCATGTCTGAGAACAGCAGCTTCAATTGCACACAGGCCTAAATGTACCAGTATTGGTCACAAATGGACAACTTCACAGTCACCTTTTCATTTAGAGGTGAAATGCTCCCTCCTGTGAGACAGGACACTCATAAACATGATATTTGGTGCACATTCAGGAACTTAAGCCATTGCCTATTACACTTGAAGATTTTTTATTCTAACGATTGACCACGGGGAAGTTGTAACTACCTGGAAACACCACGCTCAATAGAGTAGGAGGATGCATGATGGTCATTCAGTTCCAGATGCCCAAGTTACCTCAAAAAGGTTGTTCAAGTTACACAGATCTCAGTATCTACATGAAATGCTTCCACAAACACTTTCATGAAGTCCTCACTATCCTTTTTCAACAACCACCCCAGATGGGAGGAAACAGTGTGGCCATAAACTAAACAGAACTGAAAAGCTTTAGTCAACACTTTTCTTATCAACCCATCAGGCAGAAGGGCTGAAAAGAATTGGGCCCTTCACCCCAATTTAGCTGCTATAACTGCTGAGACATGTAGCAAGTTACTACATCTTCCCTTTGCTTCAGTTCTTGTGCCACAGAACCCCTGAAGGGATGGTGCTAATCCCACATCTCTCATGGAGTGTTTCCCTACCAGATGCAAGAAGGCAGCACCCGTACACAAAAAGCAGACTTTATTGTCTTTCCCAAAAAACAACACTTGACGGGAGAACTCTTGTCAGTCAAGTGTTTATCAGACTTGCTCTCAACACACTGTAGATGCCTTGAGTATAGAAAGAGCTTATTTTATACTTTCTATTAAGTTGCTGTTGTTTATTTTACATGAAACCTAAATATCACATGCACACAACTCATTTAGAAGTTCAATATACAGAAGAGGATGCACCCTGAAGTTGAATCTGGTTTGCAAGTTAGTTATTCCATGTTAGGGGGCCAAAGTCATGGTTAGCCTCAGTTTTACTGAGCATTTCTAGATCAAGGAAAGCATTTCATTTAGTATGCTCCCTTGATAATTTTGTTTTTACGCCAATTTTAAAATAAAGGCTGAAGACAAGAAACGGGAGTTTTTAAACCTGAAATAACTGATGTGGCCTCAAATACCGGGCCCAGTGAAGTTCTCAGAAGGGCTCTGGCCTTCTCTGCAGTTGTCTCCTTGGCCAAGATCCACAGGGACAAAATGAAGCAGTGCCCGATGGACACAACAGTTCTGTTATTGCCAACATGCTCAAGTTAGTCATTCTTAAGAAAATGGTTGAAAGTGCATAAAGTATTTAGGGGAAAAAATTAAGTTTGATGACATTTCACCAACCAAATATAAATTGGGGATTAACATATGGAATACCCAGGCTACAAAGAAGACTGTGAAATACAAGGCATGGAACAATGCTGCCTTATTTATCCTTTTTGACAGACTACAATGCCCATTACATATGACCTAGTAAAACCATATTTAAAATTTAAAGTATTACATATATTAATATACTGTGGCCAAGAAATGAGATCTTAGTGTCTTAAAACTTACTTATAAATAAGTGGTCCTTGAAATGATGAACTTGGTTTTTATAGTCTTACTGCTAATTTTTTCATTTACTGTGTTTTTCTGCTATAACTTTCTTCTTGGCTATGAGCTTCATTTTGGAAGTTCATCCAGTAGTACACCAACACAGGGTATGTTACTGACTTTACTCCTAAAGCAAAATTGTGTGACCTTTGCCAAGAATTATGGTTGAGCCCAGGTAATAGTGAAAAAGACATTGCTACTAGCCTGAATTCAGCCATAAGTGACTTTCAAAATACAGCATTAATTTGATTCATATTTTTGTGTGTGGGGATGAGTTAGGAGTTTACAATGGAATTTATATTTTTTAGTCATTTGTTAGAATAATCTCTGGCTATTTATTTCTGATAGGTCAGCACTTCCCATTTCAGGATGATCTGTCATTAGGGCAATAGGGCTGTAGAGATCAAAGAATACAAGGGATAGAGGAAGGCCACTGTGACATGATGAATTCTGATACCTTGCCCCCTGCCTCTGATGTCTGAATATAAGAGGAGTTCTACAATACTGGTAGTACGAATGGTTTATTCCTTTCCTTTTATTGAGAAAAAAAAAAAAAAAGACATGGTAACATTGCTAAGAAGGTGAATCCCATTAATGGATAGATAAAAGTGCGATTAAAATAAGAATAGAGAGTGGGTTAAACTTCATGTCAGCACTCAACCATCAATATAATTGTTAACACAATCTCTCGCCACAGCAGGCATCACACACACCTCATAAATGAGATCAAGAGTGGAGAAGAAATTAGATTTACAGATACTCATATTTCAAATAGCCATTTAGTGTTGATTTAGTGTAGGTTTTCTTCTCTCCCGTAAAATATTCCTGACAAGTTTTGACCTTTCTTTAAAATGTCCAGCACAGAACATTCACTACACGTCCTTATGATAACTTATTGTTGTGTGTAGTTTATTAACAAACTCTATCTAAAATTTACTCTAAAATCTCTGTAACTTCTCTCCATTGACCTTCCTCCTTCCATCTAGAATTATGCAGAAGGTGGTAAATCTGCTTTTTATAGATTAGCCTTTCAAAATTTGTTTAGGCTTAAAATCCCTAGTTACTCACATTTTCCTTTAGTTATCCATGTTTCCAGGAATTCTGAGATGCAAAATGTTACAAAACTACAAAAGTGGAGGATAGTTTCCCTCATTAACTCTGACCAATCAGAAACAACCAAAAGCTATTCTAAAAACTGATTTTAAAAATATAAATTCCATTCATTATATTGTCAAATCACAACTCATCCCAGAAAGCTGCCTCTTTCTTCTTGGGTAAACACAGACCGTTGTTGTTTAGTTTCTTTCTGCACCAGAAAAGCATTTATAATGACTATGTTGGTATAGTTACAGGGCTGCTCAGCAAAGTCTGAAAATTAAAAATGACTCTACCTTCAGATATTAAATGTGAAATAATCATATGTAATTTCAACATATACAGTTAAGCAACCTTGGAAGTTCCCAAAACTTTATATAATCTGTTATCTTTATCTAAAGGAACATAATTAAAATGGCTAAGACAAAATTAGATCTCCTGCCAAATGTTATTTTGGCTTGTTTCATTCCCTACAACAAATGCTTTGCTGCACAGCTCCCTACATTGTTGATATATAAAGTTCGGACAGTTTTACCCTTTAACTTTTGTTCATACTACTCATTATACTTAGTCTTAAATCAGACAAGATCCCCAAGTCATCTTATGCATGAAGAATTAACAAACTGAAGAATCAGCAATACTTAAATTATGATTATATTCCAGTAATAGTCATCAGGTTCTAGTCAAATAAAACTGAAGCCAATATAATTACATGGAACACTAGAGTTTTCCAAAACAATATGGCAGTGAAAGGGCATCTGAATGAAGCAAGATTTCCTTTCAAATCTCAACTCAATGCAACTAAGAGTGACACATGCCAAGAAATTAAAAAAAATTTTTTTAAGTTAATTCTAAGTAGAATCCTATTAGAAAGTTTGCCATAAATAAACCATTTCTCTAGTAATTCTCACATAAACCGTCAAACTTCAATGAACTTAGCCTACTATATCACTATCAACCTCTTGGCTTCTAAGAAGAGTGATGGCCACAATATAGATTAGTATTTACACACGATGCTGATATCACTCCCCTAATGCAAAGGGCTTCCCCGAGGCAAAAACTTAGAGGTGAGTGCAGTGTACCAGATAAATGGGCTGTCAGTAATGTGCTGGCCTTTCACCTCTGAGGCCTAATTTAAAATCTAAACATAGCCACATTAAAAAATAATTAGTTCTACAAGATGTCAGAGAATGTAGCTGGTTTACCTGGGAAGCTGATTACAAGCATAACATATTCATTCATTCCTTCAACGTCCTGAATGCCACATAAGTTCTGGGCATGGTGGTTTGACAACAGAGCAAGGACACACTTCCTGCCCTCAATGAGCCTATCATCTACTGAACAGGCAGGTGAACTCAAATACACTATAATTAGGCTTGGTCTCTTGTCCAGTGGGGCATTTTTCAAAATGAGCCTGTCAATAAAGTTTCCAGGGAGTTTTTTTTTTTTTTGAAAAGCCTTCAGTAGGACCCTGAAATATGTATTTTATGTTTCTGTATGTTTCCTAGGTGTGGTTTCCAAATCCTAGCCAGGTTTGGAAATCACATTTTTGTGGGTACGTAAGCAATTCACCATGACCAGCCACCACTGGTTCCAAGCTTGCTTTTGACAAAGCTACAGTGAAGTAAGTGCTGTCTGGCACCCTGCCAGCTCAATCCTCTTTAAGTTAACATCTGGGCTCTTCCTGATAGAAGTTCCTAATCTAACCGTCACATCTGAGGAGCAGGCTGTGCAGAATGAACAGCCAGCAAGTTAGGTAGCTAGGATGCTGGGCTTCCCTGCCCACCACACCTCCTTGGGCCCTTTCCTACTAACCAGTGCACTTTTCATTCATGGGTTGGTCTTCACAGAGAAGCAAAAGGAGCCTCATAATGGAAACCATCTGTTAACAACTGAAACAGACGATTTGGCGGAAAACAAACTGGTCTGAAGAACTAATTGTTCACAAAGGGAACACACCCCCATCAATGATTTCAAAAATTTTTACCCAGAGAAGGCTACTCTTTCCTTTTATAAACAATGATGAGTCAGATGAAGGAAACAGCATTGTCATCGCTCATACAAAAACAAGGATCAGATAGAGATATGTTTCTCCAACCTTATAAAAACTGACTAGTCACCCTTTGGCACTACCTATAGGAGTATTAGTAAATCAAAGGTTAAAGATAGAAACATCTTTTGAAAGTCCTCCCCCCCACACTTATTAAAAAGATTTTATAGGCTACCAAATATAAAAAGCACTACAAAATTGCATGTGTTATTGTAAAATCCATGCAAATTTAATATTCTGTTCCATCAAATATGTACATTTCAATGATAAGAAATGTTTCCCTAAAATCCTTAAATAAGGTCAAAGCTCTACAAGAATGTGCCAGGTATTTGTCAGAACTCTCAAAAACAACCACCCCCTAGGGGTGTGAGGAGTCCAGTTGAAAAACATAGCCTGAGTTAACTCCACCATCTTCTTTAAAGCTAGAAAAAGAACACAATCACACGATTTCAAAGTAAGAACATTACCACCTACTCCAACCACCTCATTTTCTACCTTATAAAACTAAGATTCAAAGTGGTCAATAAAAATGTCTGAAGTCAAAAAGCTAGCTAGAAGCAGAACTGGAACCAGAACCTGTATTCACCAACTGCTAGTTCAGTCCTCCTGGCTGAAGATGAGTAATTCTCTACAACCAGCAGGGAACAGGACTATGGCAGAAAACAGGTCTCCTATACAGACTAATATACGTTTGGGGGTCATCTAAACCCTGCTGGGTGTCCAGAGTTATCATGGGAAGCAGGAAGAGAGGAGGCAGAACTGCCCTTCAAGTGGGGAAAGATTGTGAGCTCTCCACGATAAGGTGAATTCTAGGAGGAAGTAATAAGTCCCACTGGTACATTCTAAAGACAGAGCCTCAAATCTCAATGCCAACAACAAAATGCACTGGACTCGACAATCCGTGGTGCTCTCTCTGCCTGACACGTCCACATGCACTTCTGTGGCTCTGTGGACAAGTGGCCACGTGCAATTCTTTGTGCAGAAAGTTTTAATCACTTCAACCACATCATTCTGCTATTCTGACCACACCTGAGTGCATCGGGGAGGGTGATTAAGCCAAAGGTTATGATAAATTGGCTGAATATGTGACATGCCAGTGGCTGAGGAGGCGGCTAGAAGGGAGACAGTCCCAAGGGACAGTCCTCACTGGAAGGTAAGAAACAAGACAATCATGTTTGCTCCTCAGTTTGAAATCAAATAAATGTATAACTATTGCTCAAAACCAGTGATGTTTCATAGGAGGAGGTTGGCTGTGTATCTACATTTGAATGTGGTAAAATTTTTGTTAATATTCCTTTTCACTGGGGCCAAAGATCAACAACCAACACATCTACATAAGAATATACATATACAGAAAACATTGTCCCCTTCTCAGGAACATTCTTTCTTGATACTATTGATAGTAAGGAGAGGGACAGAGAAGAGAAACTACACTGTATTGTATATTCTCTTGAAATACCAGTGTTCTGACAGTGGGAACTCTGTACACTAGCATGAATAGTGACTCTATCAAAGAAAGTTCTTAGGATATTTTAGTCAAACACTTTCACTTACATATGAAACAACTCAAGTCCAGTTGCACATAGCTAGCTAAAAGCCAAAAATGGTGTTCTCAACACGCATCTATCACCTAGTAAGGGTGTAATGCTGGGTTGACTAGGAAAAATAAGGGAAGATTCTAGAAAGGTTACACATGATTATTTCAGATCTTAATATTTAATGAATAAATCACTACCTTCCCCAAGGAAGCTGGGAAAGAATCAGATTCAAAATATTCCAGTTGAGGGGGCCTTGGGTGGCTCAGTCAGTTAAGTGTCTGACTCTTGATCTAGGCTCAGGTCATGATCTCACAGTTTGTGAGATTGAGCCCCATGTAGGGCTCTGCACTGACAGTGAGGAGCCTGCTCGGGATTCTCTCTCTCCCTCTCTCTCTGTATCTCTTCTGCTTGTATGTGCACATAGTCTCTCTCTCTCTCTCTCAAAATAAACATTAAAAAAAATTTTTTTAATATTCTCCTGGGAATGCTAGTAAGCAACAGCAGACCCTTCAAACTGTTCCAGGAAGTTCAGAGATTCCATTTCAAAATCTCTACAGCCTTGCAGTTATACTGGGAGTATATATTCTACCTCCTTCCTATAAATTGGGAATACTAAAAAAATAAGATACTAGCTTATAAATTTTTGTCTTTTATAATCTTCTAATTTAAGATATTTGGAAATGTTAAGTAGAATATACTGAGTTCAGGGACAGTGTAGGTTTTGTTTGTTTTTTTGCCCATCAAAATCTTCATTTTCCCCCCATCTCCCATCGATTCAAAATCTATTCTCTTCCTGGTCTCACCCCCCACCCCCAACTCCCCATTGTTCTTACTTTCCTTAAGGTTAGCCTTATTCTCTCCATGAATTTTTAGCTTCCTATCTTTTTTTGTACATAAAAAGCTTCTTTTATCAACCTAAGGTATCAGACTTATGGTTTCAACTTGTTCAAATTTAGCATAATAAGCTATTTAAATAATTAGACATATGGTTGCTTGCAATCATCTGAAAAATAATAAAAATTAAATAGAACCCACATCCTAAGGATATAATAAAAATATAAAAGTAGTAATTATTAAAATTTAGTCTGTGGACCTTCGAAGAAAAATAAAAATACAAATGTCAAAATATTAAGAAATTGTGCCAAGAAGTTATGAATCGTCTAGAAGGCAGTTACACTGGTAAAAACAGAATTATGCATAGAAAACATACTAAAATAGAACTTTTAGTTCTGCCTTACTTCTCGATACACCAATGACACTTAACACAAAGTTCATATGCAATTACAGTTTACAAAAATACCTGAATATAACACATCATCTACTAATAGGACACTTAATTCTAAAACCAAACCATGGATTTCTCACTAACTTTATACAACATGAAAAATGACTGACCCTAAAAATGACCTTCTCCTGAATTCTTGGACAGAGTCTGATCATTTCACTTATGTGTTTCTTGCCCCTCAATTAAGACAAACTCCCCCAGATAATGAATAAAACTTCTCTTTCCTTGCCAACATCTTGGTGTTATATACTGGATTGAACCATAGGAACTGTCTGCTGTTGAGTGTTTCTGAAGTACAAAAAGGCAATTTTTGACAGCTTAACCCAATATGTACCAAAATATTTTTTAATATACATGCATCGAATACCTAATATCAACAAAGTTAGAGCAAAAAGGTCCTACTGAGCTCAAGTATGGCAAAAGCTGGCATAACTCTGGGCAGAAAAGAAATCTGTATTTGGGCATTGGCTCTCTGAAGCAACATTAATTAGTAACTCTGTTAAGTAAATTCAATCAACATTTATTAAGGCCCCTGTTTCCATCTCCCTTGGAGCTATAACTCTTTTGAAAAGCCTAGTTACAGAATTTGTTTTCAGGTTTCAATAGTAAGGATATCCCAGTTCGCCCTTTGAGACTAGGGAGTAAAATCTGTGACAGAAGAGTTCCTATTTTTTTTTTTTTTCTGTAACTTTCTTTTTATCTCTATATAGAATAAATATATTTCATTCATTATAAAATCCCAAAATAATTATTTTTGTCTTTAGAGTAGACACTGTCTAAATCATTCATCCTTCTTTTATTAACCCCACTCACAGTGCTTAGCATGTGGTTAAAACTTGGTGACAAGGAGTAATTTAGTTTTCAGGAGAAATTTATACTTCATGAGAGTGTTAATTTTAAAATAAAGCTATGTGCTAAAAACTAGTATTTCTTTTTTATTATCTTAAAGTATTTAACAATTTATAATATTTGTTCTTACAAGCACTTTGATTTAACCACTGAGAAACTTAAGTTGTGGCAGTAACTTGTGCTTTTTAGTTACGAAGTTTAATTAAACATCCAAGAGGGTATCACAGCAAACACATAGTTAAAAAAAAAATCCAGAGTGTCCACCTAAGCAACAGAAACAGTACACATTTCAAATTCTGAGATTTCTATAGGGGTTATTTCCTCAAACAGATAAACTCATAAGCTACTCCTCCAGGACACCAGATATATCAAGCTTTCCACTGTCTTCCAAATGCTTTTTCTGTCTCCTAAACAGAAAGATCCTTATAGAACACACCTTTGTTTTGGTCAAATTTTACTAAGACCAAATACAATGATTTTGCACAAAACTTGAGAAAATAAGTTTGAAAATCTTTTGAGAAGTTACAAGTACTTTCCTATGAATATGTTACTTTGGAGTTTAGAGCTATTTAAAACATGTTCATCTGTAAGTTTGGTTGGTTCCTTAACTTATTGTGAGTTGTTTCATTTAGTCCTGAAATATGAGAAGTATTAGGGCTGCAATAATTACTAAGAGATAAGGTCCCTTCCCTTAAGGCACTTAGCATCTTATAGGGATAGAGAGGAATACATACACTCTTACGCAGTGTGATGTTGTTGTGCAAGTGCTCAGAGAAGACTTCTGGAAGAAAGAGACTCTAAGCTGAAACCAAAGTGTAAGTAGGCATCAGCCAGATATAGGGAGGGTATATAAATCTCTCCATTTTGGAGAGGCATAAACCTTTTGCTTGAATGACTTTCTTCAGCAGGACTGCATAATCCACCTAGATGAGTAAAGACAGGTTGACTCAGACATAAGCAGAAGACTGGCTCACATGTTGGGCCATGGAAACAAAGCTGATTAGTCAAGGGAGAAAACACAGGAGGGGACTGACCAATAGAAAGGTGGCAGAGGGGTCAATGAGCAGGAGACCTCTAAGATTGGGGTGAGAGAGATACTTGAACTTAATGTTTCAGAAATGGAACAATTATGGGTGATGACAGGGCCCAAGGAGTGGCTGTGGGGATGTATGACTGAAATGGAGAAGGAGCAGAGGTCCCTAGAGATGAAAAGTCAGTGTCAGGTAAATTAAGGAGGCTGAAGTTTGGATGAGTCACCTACAATGTGAAGTCACCCAGGTTGGATACAGTAGGTTCTTTTTGTGTGGAAGATAAACTAGGGAGAGGAGCCCAAAGGAGAAGGCAATATGCATAATGGTCAAGAAGATAGGTTTTCTGTCAAAGAGGTCTAAGGTTGAATGCCATAAACACTTCATTTATACGTCTGGAAGATGGGTATATTAATATACTAATGAGGCTTTTGTGAGATAATTATGTATGTAGCATTTAGCACACTGCCTGCCACATGATATGGGTCAATGGATGGTTGGCCCTTAACTGGGTCTATGCAACCATTTTTGTTATAAATTATTTACATTGACCTAGTTTGCATAAGAAAGTTAGGTCCAGTGTTCCCTCTATGCCTAATAATGTTGCAGAAAATAAGAAAATATTTACATGTAAAAATAATATCAAATAATCTTCACACAAAATACTTAAATTTCAATGTAATTACTAAAAATTGTAGTAGTTAAAACTGTGTAGCATTAGAATAGGGATAGAGAAATAGACCAGTGGAAAAGATAAGAGGACCTAGACCACGTCAGATGAAATAAAGATGCAATGTGAAAAAACACAACTGTAAAGCTTTTAGAAGACAATATATCTAACCATTCTTAAGATATTGGGTAGAAAAAGATTTCTTACACAAGAAACAAAAGCACATAATGAAGATCAATAAATCTGTCCCCATTAAAATTTAAAACTCTGAAGAAGAAGCCATTAAAAAAGATGCATACATTGATATAAGCAAAGGATGAGGACTTCAAATGTCTAAAGGACTCCTAAAAATCAGAAGAATATAAACAGAGCAGTGGAAAAATGTGAAAAGAATATGGATGGCTAATTACACATGTGTGAAAAGATGCTCATTGTCGGGTATTTTGGGGGGAGAAATCAAAATGATGAAACAGCAATTTATACTCTTTATATTGGCAAAATATTGCAAATCAGTAACACTAAGCATTGTTGAAGATTTAAGGAAATAGGAACTTTTTGAACAGGATCTAACAAATAGCAAAATGTTAATATCCAATTACTCTTGTTTCTTCAGATTGCATAAATCTTGTGCCTTTTATCATTTACTTTTAATAGTAAGCACATCTGCATCTATTGTATTATTTTGCCATGTCTGCAATGTTTCACAGATGTATTCTTAAATTTTATTTAAAGCTTTTTTATCTAATGATATACTACTGTGAAGAGTTTTAAATGACCTTAATAAGTAGTTTATCGTATATTTATCCTGAATGCTATAAGAAACACAGATAAACCATATTTTTAGTGACTTACAAATTAGCAAACACAACTTGCTATGCATTGAAATACTGCTGTTGCTACTCTGTACTTTATATAAATCTTCATTATTTGATGATATCTGGATTTGTTGAATGCAAGAGAAGGTGCTGAACTCTTACTGAATGGGAGTTCCTATTACATAGAAATTAGCCTAGCTCCCTGTGCTGGCTGCAGTGCCCTTTGTCCTCTGTGTCTCTGGCTACCTGTGGCAGTCCTTCAATAAAGCTCTCAGCAAGGGTCGCCATGGAGAGCAGAAAATAAGTCATCATCACTCCTGCATGCAAGCCTAACCTTACTCATCTCTATTCCTTGAATAATTAAAGTTAAGACTTCAGCTTATGAAGCAAAACCATCTAACAAAGGTTAGGCCAATATGGTACAAAGGTGATATTTACAAGCAAATTCCACATCTATAGAGTCATGGCCTAAAAAATAAAAAATAAAAAATAAATTTAAGCAGAATTTCAAATTTCATAGCCTATGTTCTCTGTACTTTCCCTTTCTGCCTATCTCAGGTAATAATGAGTGTTACAGAAGAGGGCGGCCAAGAAAGAATTGTTATACACAGGGACTTAATCCTTCCTGACATTTTGTCCTGAGACTTGCTTCTGGGTATAAATTCTCTGAGACACCACAGTGGTTCATATAACCTTGAACATATTACTTTTGATCTCAGCATGACACTGCCACAGAGGTCATCTGAAGTTTCACACAGCTACAGGAGGTACAGCAAAACACATGATTCAATGCAAAGATCATGACAGAATATTTTTTGTGTGTGATTCATACCACACATCTTCTGATGAAAGTGTAAGTGTATTAAGTGTAAACATGAAATACAACTGAAAATTGAAACATTGTCTTCATGCTTGTTGTTTGCTGATAATTCCAGGTGCTTCACAGGTACTAATGAAAATGCACACCCAGTAACTTAAATGCTTGGCTTATTGGTACAATCACATGATAGAAACTGCTAACAACTTGATGTTAGTACAGTCCCACAGGACAAATATAACTAGAAAAGCTTCCGTTAGGATCCCAGTTTTTATTCTGGCATAATATTTATATGAGGATGTATTTCATTAATGTCATTTTGCCTCAATTCTTCTGGGCACAATACTTCAAAACATCTTTTTAACAGAAAACACACTCCTCTTCAGATAAATGGCCTCAATAAAGTTACTAACATGTAAATATGGAAAATACCATTGTAAAACATATAGCTAGAGATTAAAAGGTTTGATGTGTTACTTCCGCAAAACTATACATACGAAATGAGATTAGGTAAATTCAAAGAAATTCACTTTTGTAAAGAAATAAATGGCTATAGAGGCTCATGTCAAAAAGAAGAACCACTTACACTTCTAAGCATCCTATAGATTCCAGCTCTTCACAATATCCATAAAACAAACAAACAAAAAACACCTGGAATTCAGAAGTTTCTCTGATCAGGAATATTGACAATCCAACTGCTTGAGGAAGTGCTCACATTTTTATGTAAATATAACTACATATAAATAAAAATGTTTTCTATTTTCACGTAACATTCTTGGAATCTCTAGAAATGTATCCCAATTTAGTCTTATTTGTTAAGGAAATACTTACTAAGCAGCTATGTATCAGCCACTGTGTTAGGTCTTAGGGATACATGACTACCTGCTTTTTGTCCCTGTTGGTTTCTTTTCTCTATCTTCCCAAGCTTACTCTCTCTCTTACTTTCAGGCTCTAGTATGTTGAACTTTGCAATGCTTAGAAAGGGGAATTCCTTTCTTTGCAGACCTTTTCCACACAGCTATTCTTCACATAACAGCATCGATGGTGAACACCACTTTTGAGATGCTAAAGTTGGAGGTATCTTTTTTTTGCTAGGCTGAGTTATAAAATTGTTATTTTCATGTTAATTTTCATGAGGGGGAAGGCATTTGAAGGTTTATACATAGCTCCCTTGGTTTTGAAGCAAGGTAAATCGAAAAGAAACCAACTCAGTGCCAGTTTTTCTAGACATCCATCCATCTCTTCACAGAAAGACACAAGCGCACACCAAGACACCACAATCACTGGTGGTTGTACAGCCTCCCTCTTAAACGCAGGGTAGCTCTCACTTTACATCCATTTCCCCCTTTATGATACTCATCATTCACTACGGCTACAAGGTAAAGGAGACCCTAAGGAGGTAATTTATTTGTTGGTGCTTTGGCTTTTCAGCTTCTGTTTGTCCATCTAAGATATGTTTATCCTTTATTTATTATTTTAAAAAAATCTTCTAATGCTTACTTTGTGCTTAGAATGGAAGTAATAAACTAGATAGCTATGTCCTTGCCCTCACAAAAATTAGAATCTGACAAAAAAAATTATACAGGCAATTATAATAAAGCATTATGAGTTTTGTGGTAAAAGAATTCCAAGTATTATGGAAGCAAAAAGCAAGCGAACATGATATCATCAAGGTAATCTCATCAGGGGAGGTACCTACAATGGGGAGAAAACACCATTACTAAAAGAACTTGCCAACAGGACTATAGTTATGTAATGTGATATGGATGAAATTTTTTCATTAAGAAATGGGACTTTAAAAATTCCTCTTATTAAAATTATAAAAACTTATGGAATTTTAAATAAAAGTTAATTTCTAGAACATTAAGATTATCTTTCAAATATTCATTCCAATACAGTTTATGCTATAAAATAACTGAAAACAATTTAAAAGAATGGCAATAGGGAATTGGTGAAATTAAATCTAGGGTTCATCTTTATAATTAAATAGCAAGCTGGAATTTAAAAATAATGTTATAGAAGATGACTTAGAAATGTGGAATTATGTTCAAGTATGTTCTCGAGGCGGGGAAAAGCATATTACAAACCAGCAGTATATACAATAAGACCTCATTTATGTTTTAAAAGGCAGTACACAGAAACTGAAGAAAGTCTGGGAAGACACATGTTAAATAGTAGTTACATTATGTGGTTACATTAAGTAGTTACATTAAGTTACAAAATTATGAGAGCTTGTTGATTATCTAAATTTTCTACAGGCAACATGTTTCTTTTGTAAGATTCTTTAATTAACATTTTTGTTGCTGTCATTAAACAAAATCCTTCAGTAACATCCTGGTTGCCTACAAAGTCAAGTCCCAAACTCCTTGTCCTGATCTTAACACAAGTACAACCCAGTGCTCTCCTACCATGCCATTACAAATCGCCAGCCCCCAGTCAGTACTTCACCTCTTTCTGACTCAGAACAAGCATCCTCCCCTGGGTGAGCCTGGCAGACTGATGGCACATTGGTGCAAGGAAAAAGCGGCCCTTCCTCTGGGAAGGCATGTTCTCATGCCAGGACCTGCAAGGCACTAAGGAATGCCTGTTGGCGCTTCCTCAGCCTGCTCCCTTCACTGGGCATCTTTGTGGCATGCTCATCTGCTGCCCCAGCCTTGCCACTTCCCCACTCCCCATCATGCGTGCAAGGTGCTGTCTACCTTCCTCTGCCGAGTAGCCCATGTACTCCCACAACACAGGGTCCCACTGATCCTTCCAGTTCTGTGATCCTTCTGGGATCACTCCAGTCCTTTCTGGGTGCCAACTCTAGATTGCCCTTCCCACTTACCCGGCAGAGATTTCCCTTGGTTCCACTGTGTTTCCATAACCTTTTGAATTACTCTTATAGAAATGATTGAATATAAATTGTGCATTATTATGTCTCCTCCCCACATAATTATAAACTTCACAAGGTCAGAGACCAACGAATTATCCCACTGACTATTCTTAGTATGGTGTGTGGTACCCAATAGTCTCTCAATAAATATCTGCTGAATACATGAAAGGCTGTATGAATGTTCATCATTAAAAAACAAATTTCAGGGGAGTGTGGGTGGCTCAGTCAGTTGAGCGCCTGACTTTGGCTCAGGTCATGATCTCACACTTCGTGAGTTCAAGCCCCACAACAGGCTCGCTGCTGTCAGCCTGTCAGCTCAGAGCCTGCTTCAGATCCTCTGTCCCTCTCTTTCTGCCCCTCCCCTGCTTATACTCTGCTCTCTCAAAAAATAAATAAAAATATTTTTAAAAAACACACTTAAAAATAATTTGATAAAAAATTATTAATGTATTTCTTGACTAATTCTGCTTATACAAATATAATGGCAATCAGGGCCATTTTGTAAATTATACGTACTGTCAAATTCTCTATTTCAACTGAGGCATGGCTTTAGACTATACAGCCTTAGAACACAGATCACGACAACTATAGTCCTAGCCTATACCTAACATACTCTGGAACTCAGTAATAACCAATTTCTCTAACTGAATCTGCCAAGAAAAACAGACTTGGCACACCAGACTGGTTGGGAGTATTTTTCTCTCCTAAATGAACAATAATTGTTTAGATTTTCAAGTCGTTATGTGCCTGTAAGCAAAAATTAAACATCTCTGAAAGCAAATTAAATTTTAATTAATAATATGAGTAACTACTTACATAATACAGATTTGAAATTTTAAAACCAGAGCACTGTATTTAAACTGATTGTATCATTTAAAAAAATTTAAAAAATGAGTTGGTATGTTTCTTTCCAGCACTGATCCACTTTGCAAAATAAGACTGTTGACAAATTTACATTCCCCCTAGTTATTATGAATTCACCTAGTCTCCTTTCTCCAATTAAAATCATATTTTAAGATATAATAAATTGTTTTAAAAAAGGTTATAGCTAGGGCTGGAACTTGAGAGTAGCTCCAAAAACATGCATAGAAAACTATCTTCTCAATTCTTACTCCACTCAGTTTGGCTTTTTCCTTAAAGGACTTCTGTAGGAGGAAAAAAATATGTCCACGAAGTAGAAACAGCAAGGTAGCTGGGACCTAAGTTATCTCAGAGCTTTCTAGAGCCCAAATGCTGCCGTTCCTCAATGATCAATGTTTCGGAGGTCCAATAGTTATCTTTGCTATGTTAGTAAAAGCACTGAGAGTTGAACGATTTATTCAAGGCCACTGGTCTTAAAGTTTCTTATGTCCCCAATCCAACCAGACTGACAGGTTATATGATGAGGTCTTAGCAAGAACATTTATTACCACAAAGGAAGCTCTGTGATATTGTATGCGTTAGAGAAAAATGCTAACAGAAGCATCTTCTCTGTGTGCCGAATGGGTAGAAAAAGACCTATTAGTCATAGAAATAATGGGCAAGGAAATGAAGCTAAAAGTTTCAAACTCTATCCAACTACTGTTTAAAACACTGGCAGTCAAAAGCACTTTCAGAATGAGGCAGATGTCAATCAGAAAGCAAGAATTCCCCAACCCTGAGTGAGGCTCCATTTATAGCAATGACACACCCATCTGCTTCCCAGGCTATCAGAGCTAACTTGGTCTTGCTGAAGCCTCTCTGGGTTTTTCAACTATCGTTCTTAATAAACCTAATCCTATTTTAAATATGCTAAGGAATTTATGTTTTAAAGACATCTGTGGTAACTATTTTATGAACCAAGGAAAGCATTTATAATTGAGATATCTGTTACTAAAGTTCACCCAGTTAGTTAAGATCCATTGGAAACTCAAGGCAAAGTTTATTCAAGGACTTCAAAATATGCTTTCTATTCAAATGGAATTTGAATATGTGAACTTTTATATTTTTTAAAAAGTCTCAGGTGAACCTGGGTTATCAAAAAACTTTCACGATAAAAAAGTTGAGAAATGCATTGTCCTTAATCAAGTATTTCTGGTGGAAAAAGTTACTCTTAAAATAAATATGCATAATATTCCATTAGAGGGGCTTTGAAAATATCTCTGGGTCCCCTGTTACCTCTCTAAACTTAAACTTTCTCTAGATTTTTGAAATCTAGGGAGATCTGGATTGAAAAATAAGCATGGGGAAAAACATGACTGTATAAATTCCTCTTTCACCAAACATATTAAAGTTAGAAGAGAGTGATAGGCAGAATTACATGCAACATGATTCAAGATAATTGCCAATAAAGTGGTCAGAGCTTCAAAAAAAATTGCCAATTTGCAAAATGAAGAGTTTGCTAGTGTTTTACTTCTGCTGAAAAATTTGATTGTCTTGCCTTTCTGTACAGGCAAATTCCCTTCTATAATTCCAGTAAATAGTGTTATAGTCATATTCTACCGCAGCTATTATAGATCCTAAATGAAACTCCTATTGTTTCAATTTGGCTCTGAGTGGTTGATATTAGAGACAAATGATTTTCACTTGAAGATTCTTGCAAAACTATCAAAATACCACTTTATAAACATGTCTGTGTTCTATATTGCTGTGGGCTTAGAATCTTTTATTCATTGTTCTTGTGTTCTGAAAAATAAATTAACAAAGTTAGTGTAGAATTACCATTATTCAAATGTAATACTTTTCACTGTTTATATACACTAATCTGAAAAGCAAGCATTTAATAAAAATAGGACCACTGGCCTCAATAGAAAACCATCTTCTTAACTTCCAAAGTATGTGTCTATATATAAATTCCTTAAGATATATAAATGTATGCATAGGCGTATATGTGTACATGTGTATATATGTGTGTACATACATATATAAAAGTATACATCAGCTTATCATAGAAGTTAGAGGATTTGCACACCAGAAACCAGTGTTCCCTTTGAAAAAGTTGGACTTAACAATTCAGTTCAATACAGATTTACTGAGTACCAACTATGTTCCAACTGCTACGGATAGAGGTCTGGAAAAGAGGAGGTTCCAGATGTTAATTAAGGAGCTTGTAAAAATTTTTAGAAAGTAAACACATGTCCAGATCATTTCAAAAAACAAAAACATACTATGGCTTTGTTGTCATGGGAGAGGAACTCATATAGCACACCAGATACGAGGTACTAGAAGATGGGCTTCTTGCAAGAGGGAATGACTGCACTGAGTTTAGATAGATAAATGAAAGAAAGAGGAGTAGGAGTTAACCAGATAAAGAAGTAGGGTAAGGTTATTTTGGCCAGAGGCAAGAACATGAGCCAAGACACAGAGGCAAGAAAGAATTCAGTGCATGTTGAAAATGACCAGATCTCTGCTACTGCAGAAGAGAAGAAGAGCAGGAGCAAGTTCAGTGTGAACCAGACCTTGGGAGCCTTATATATTCAATACCCTGTCAACTGGTTCTGAGGATGGGCTAGAGTTTAAGCCAGAGAGGCCAGAGTCTCCTTTAGGTAAATCATTTTTCTGATAGTATGGAGGAGGCAATAAAGAAGTTGGGGTCAGAGGCAAGAGGAGCAGCTAAGAGACCATCATAATAGTCATAAGTTGACTAAAAATTTATAATTTACTAAATATCCATGGGGTGTATGTGGGACTGGAATAGGGAAAGCTGGGGGGTTGGGAGTCCACACCAGGTCAGAGAATAAGGACTGCATTCTCTGGGGAGTATTTTAAAACAATAATAAAATGGACTAGAAGTCGGTTTGATTTTTCTTATCACCACGGACCAGCAATGCTAAGCAATGTCAGTGATAAAATATTCCTCCCACCGCTGTGTGAACCACTCCCATTGCACCCATCCTCCTTGATGCTTAACTGCTAAACACTTTTGTGTGAGGGATCCTGCACTAAAACTGAGGACTGTGAAGGTATAAACCTGGTGCTCACCATTAAAGATGCTGTGAGTCTAGCGGGGTGATAAGACACAGACCTTAATAACCAGAACTCACAAATATACTTTCTATAAATCTGTTTCTGGACAGTCACACTGCAAGATCAGGGTTGGGAGCCAAACTAGTCTTATACTCCCCGGTTGCACATGGCCATGTGAGGGCAGGACCAGTATCTTGCAGGTCACCACTGGGACACACATATTCCAACCTGATCCAGAGGGAGGGTGTGATCGTTCTATGTCAAGTCCTGCTATGCTCCTACCACATTCTTCCCTGCTGAAAAGTCAGAGTCAAAAGTTCATGGAAGCCTTTCCTATCTGCTTTGTATCCACACTAGCAATGCATAAATAAGGGAACAAAAGTCAATGGATATTATCTCTAAATGCAATTCTTCAAGGAAGGTGGTAATAACCTCGAGACAATGGCACATTTCAGAATCAAAGCGGGGAGGAGGAGAAGTATTTCTGGAGAAAGCTCTCGAGGTCTCTCACTCAGTTCATAAGTAGCACCACATGCCCTGTGGAGAACTGGCTTTTGTGCCAGTGTTTTCTCCCCACACCTTCCTATTCCTTCCACTTATCCTTCCTCTACATTACAGGGATAAATCTTGGAATAAAAAGAACAGGCACTAAAAATCACCAAATCTAACCCACCTGTTTTCCAGAGTAAAATAAAACTTGTGAAGTTAAATGACTTAAAAAGTCACACAACTGGCCGATGGCCATCAGGAATAACCAAGAAAGTGCTTATTCTCAAAGGCAGTAAAGAGACTTAATGCCTATTTGTCAAAAGCATAGGCCCTTGGAGAATACCAACGTGAACTGAAGGTGGTGTCTACAATTTGGAAAGGGGTGTGTGGGCCTCTAGGACTGTGACGGACACATGCAAGGCTGGTAAAATCCACAATGCCTGGACACACGCCACTACTTCAAGAGGCAGCACAGCAGACCACCATGGCTCCTGACTTCTCACTAGACCTTTTGTGCTTCTGTAGCAAGATCATTCCTGTGTAATTGTTCCCCCAGTATTTTCCCTCTCTCTTATAAGCCAGTAACTAACATCTTTGTTTTCTTGCCTTGGGGAACACTGCAGGGTAAAGAGCACAGGCTTTTAGAAATCACCAATTCTCCCTGCCTTCTGTAACATCTGAATTAGTGAAGAGAAGATACCGGGTAGGTCCCAGAGAGGAGGGGAAAGAACAGTCAATTTCTAACAAAATGAGCTAGCAGAGGGCCCAATGTCCCCTGAGATAGTTGAGCTATACCTAGCTTCTCACCCTAAAAACGGGGCACTAAATGCCCAGCACACTGTCAGCTCTCTTTAAATATATATCCTTTAAATATTACAATTATTTCTATGCATAATACACTTCTACCACCATCTCAAGATAACTGAAAATATTTTCCTTAAAAAAAAAAATACTAGCTAAGACTTACAGAGCACTTACCATGCGCCAGGCCCTAACAGCTCAATGTATATTAATTCATTTAAGCCTCCTGATAATCCTATAAAGTGAGCCTTACTGTGATCCCTCATTTTAAGGAAGAGGAAGTTAAAGCACAGAAGGGTTAAGGGACTTGAGCAAGGTCACAGGGCTGGCAAACGGTGCAGTCTGGATTGAATTCTAGGCAGCCTCGCTCTGGAATTCATGCACATTAAGTTTCACAAAAGCACTAGAAGCAAGACATGTGGGAGCTAGCAGCTTGTAGCACTGCCTCTGCTCTAATGGGACAAGATGCTTAGAAGCAGAACAAACGAGCACGGCATCGCCACCGGCCTCAGGAGTCTGGAGCCTGCGTCCCGTCTCTACAGGTTCCAGCTTGCCTTCCACACCCACCCAGACCCAGGATTGTGAAGATAGAGGTGCTGACAGGAGCCATCATTCATTAAGTGTGCCGAAGGAGCCGGACATCATGCTAATGCTCTACAAATATACCGGCTCAGTTAATCTACACACAGCAATTCTGGAAGGTACATACAATATGACTCTATGCAACAGAAGGCAGACTGAGGCAAAAGAGGTTGACCAGCTTCCCCAGGGTGCACTGCTAAGTGGCAGAGCTAAGCACCGAGTTGGACAACACCAATGACGAAGCCTAATTTTTTAACCAGTTATATTTTCTGGCCTCCCACACACTGAACTTAAGATCATGCTTGTTATGGGACAATAATGCAGGACATAAAATCCAACAAGGTCTCCACATCTGCCTAGAAGATGAGATGCAATTTTTATGTAAAATAGCATAAACAGATTGTAAGGAATTTTGCTGTAATTGAGGATTGAGACACTTGACTGATAATAGTTCACGTTAGGATTATATCCACACAGACATGACCAACAAGACGGATTAACAATCATCCTCTATAAATTATTTAAAATGCCAAAATCATGCTCAAACCCTGTTTTCTACACAAATCCTAATGAAGATATTAAGGAAAAAAGACAATATTTATAAAGAATAAACAGAAGCAGCATTTATTACATTTGTTTGGGGTCATTTCCTGATATTTTCCTATGATCTTATTACCTAATTATATTAAAATCAAAGCAAAGACACACTAATGAAAGCTCTAGAATGCTGTAGGAAATGAGCTTCCTTTCTTGTCCAGAAATGGGAGCGACCCAAGGTTGGCAGGGACCTAAGAGGCCATCTCTGTGCCTCTTTGCCCCTGTTTGCCCCACTGAGGTCCTTCAGAGAAGCCCTTGATGGACTGTCAAATCACTTCAGGTGGGCCTCTCTCACCTGGGATACAGACATTGTCACGCAAGAGCAACGCCCTCCTGCCTAGGAGCCCTTACATCAAGGTCATATTCCTCCCTCCTAAGATTAGCAATTAAGAATGCTTATCCTTCTTTACTCTGACCAGGATTATTTCCCTGTAGCCTAACCCAGCTCACTTCATCCCTCCCCTGAGCACCTGGCATGATGCATGGCTGAGACCATTCTGGCTACAACATAAATCTCTTGATAAAATACACTAATTTTTAGTGGATTAACCGCCCACCCCCCAGCAAGACTCCTAAATGAGTTAAAAACATCTAATGCCTTAACTGGTTACGGAAACATATATATAAAATGTTTATTGTATTTTTATATAAAATATATAAAATTTTGGGGGCGCCTGGGTGGCTCAGTCGGTTAAGCGTCCGACTTTGGCTCAAGTCATGATCTCATGGTCTGTGGGTTCAAGCCCTGAGTCGGGCTCTGTGCTGACAGCTCAAAGCCTGGAGCCTGTTTTAGGTTCTGTGTCTCCCTCTTTCTCTGACCCTCCCCTGTTCATGCTCTCTCTCTCTCTGTCTCAAAAATAAATAAATTTTTTAAAAAAATTTAAAAAAATATATAAAATTTTTATGTGAACTCAGACACAGGCCTTAACCTCTCAGGGAAGCTTTCTTGTCTGTAAAAACAAGAATATCTACTCCACAGGTTTTGTTGTGCAAATTAAAAATAAAGTATATAAAAATTCTAGTACCTGAATAAATAGCACTCTAATATTTATCCCTTAGTTACTTCACCAACATGCTGATGAACCTATAAATCACATCTAAGAATTTCAAGTTGTGACATACAATGAAATGTGTAGCATGAGAGATAAGCAAACCATCACCTTTTCCCTCATTGTAGAGAGAGAAGGAAAAACTGAGAGCAAGGTCCTGGGGTCTACGTGCAGATTGGAAAGGAGGGAAGTGACCATTCAAGAAAGATTTATTGTCAAAGGAATGTCAACAGGTCAGTAGGAATTTCTAAGGCTTAATACTAACTTCGGTTTATATTTTTAAGTGAATCCTACCATGGGATTGGTACATGTTACATGGACTTTTTGGCTTCTAGCTGGCAGTGTCTTATTACAGAAACATCCTGGAACAATTAGTTCCCAAGCTACTTAGCAGAACATGTTTCTTTGAATTCTCTTCAACTCTTTTGCAATAAGGGTGTGAGTCTCAAGATTTCAGATGGAGTCTGTGCTGACTATGCAAGGAATATCCCCAAGGAAGAAAGTCAAGCGCTGATAAGAAGGTCAAGAACAACACAGGAAAAAGAGACAGATGGGATAGGATGGTGTTCTTTAAAATTGAAGACAGAAAATAATTCTTGCCTACACTTTAATTCTACTTCATCTTACAAAAACCTCCTGCTGTGCTACTCTGCTCAACCTCTCCTTTCCAAACTATTTTGACTTTAAAAATGAACTAAGCTTTGCTACACATCCATATGATCTCCTCTTTATCCTTTACTGCTTTATGGGGGACAAAAAGAGCTCCCTGCCATTGTTGCCAGACCCGACCTTTACCTGTCTCCTGTGATCTTCCAAAGCCTCATGGCTGCACCTTCAGCAACAACCTTAGAAATGTTTGTTCTTCTTTCAGTTTTTAATGATGCTTTTAACAGAAGCCACAGAAATGAACAAGAGCATGTCTTCTAAAAGGGACAAGTAAGAAATCAACACTTCTCCATGGTGCCTAACAATTTCACCACAGACCCATTCTTACCCCCGATACTTGGTAGCAAACAGATTACAAACAAAGACAGAAGCCACCTTTTCTTGCACATGAGGATTTCCTTTTTTTTTTTTCCTTCCCATTTATGATTGTTTAAATTTGTGCATCTAGGGGCGCCTGGGTGGCTCAGTCGGTTGAGCGTCAGGCTTCAGCTCAGGTCATGATCTCGCGGTCCATGAGTTCGAGCCCCGCGTCAGGCTCTGTGCTGACAGCTTGGAGCCTGGAGCCTGTTTCAGATTCTGTGTCTCCCTCTCTCTGACCCTCCCCCGTTCATGCTGTCTCAAAAATAAATAAACAAAAAAAAAATTAAATTTGTGCATCTGTTTTCTTACATGCAGCTTACATGGTTCTTTTAGGCTGGCATTGCTTTCATCTATTGGCTCAATTCTGTAATACTCATTAATTTTTCTCATTTGTAAATAATTTCTTTTTTAATTAGGAGACAGAAAAACAGATGTAAAGACAGTTATAAAGAAAGAGCAGTGAAATTTCCAGTGAATGGTAACAACTGCATGGCTGACCCTACAATTCCATCAAAAGTACTTATCAAGCACATAACTCTAACATTGAGAGATTAAGATTTATGGCAAAAATAATGAAGATCTCACGACTTGGCACTGATTTTATCACACAGGTTAGTACATCATGACTAGATTTGGTTTTTCGATCCTGATTATCTCATTTGAGCCAAATGGTAATCCCGTGATGTACATAAGGTGACTATTTCCACTTTACATTTGAGAAACTGAAGCTATTAACTTGCCCAAAGATTTACACAGAAGCCTGGATTAAAAGCATATTTTCAAACCTCAGGCCCATATTGCTCTGTACCAGTGAGAGTAGGAATTTCTGTCACTGCCACTTATTGGCCAATCACCCTGTGTCAAGCACTGTGCCTGGAGTGTTCTGCATGTTATGACCACCTAGTCAGAAAGTTAACAAAACCAATAATCTGCATACAGATTTCCCTGATTCAGGAGTCCAAACTCCATCAATACCCTATATTGCTATATACTACGCACACCCATTCTCACAGCATGTTAAACTTACATAACGTCATCACAAATTAAATAACAGCCAAATTAAAACCTTTTCAAATAAAGATAAAAAATTGAACATGGGTTTTGGGTTTTTTTTGCCTTTCAAAAATGTTACTGAAAAAAATTGGCAAGAGACACGAAGTATGTTTGTTCTTGTGCTTCGATGATGATTAATGAACTCCTTTTTGGAGAAGGAAGATCTGCATTTGGCATTAATATTACAAACTTTTCCCATCCAGTAGCTTCTCTTTAGGTGGGAAAAGTGGTTACATAAGGCAGTGATTAATGAGATGCCACAAATGTTGATTTAGTTCCAGATACGGATTTTTTTTTCCTCTCTCAAATCTAAATGCTTCACCAAAATTAATTTTAAGTCACACTACAAATATGAGTAAAGTGCGGATTCAAGTTGAAAATGTCTCATATGCTCAACCTGAGTCCATATGCTTTTTTTTCCCAATTGCTTCCTGTTTTTCTAGAAAAAAACATCCTCGAACAGTCTGAGATTCCAAGAAGGTGTTGCCATTTTGTATTTTCAAAACCAATGGCCAGATTCTGTTCTTGGATACTGCTTCAATTTAAATGGAAGATTCACAACTTTTTAAAAATGGGATCCCCAGAGCACAGCATTACATTTTTTTAAATGGCAAGTTTCTTCCTCTAGGAGTTAAAAACTGTAATATTAGCAATATAATAGGGGGTGGTAGTGGAGACATACATGAATATTTTCATTTTCATCCATCTAATCTGTCAAAGTGCCCCAAACAAAGAAGAATTCTCCACCCCAAGAAGAAAAGTTCTGTCCTGATTTGAAGACATCACATGATTCCTTTGGGCCATTTAAAATACTAGGAAGAGGGGCACCTGGGTGGCTCAGTCTTGAAGCATCCGACTTCCACTCAGGTCATGATCTCACAGTTTGTGAGTTCAAGCCCCTTGTCAGGCTCTGTGCTGACAGCTCAGAGCCTGGAGTCTGCTTCAGATTCTGTGTCTCCCTCTCTTTCTCTCTGCCCCTTCCCTGCTTGTGCTCTGTCTCTCTCTCTCAAAAATAATAAAATATTAAAAAAAAATTTTTTTTAAATAGAACAGTAGGAAGCTACAAACAAAACTATTGATATCTGAAAATCCAGAGGCATGTTGCCTGAACACATCATCAGGAGGAATATGCCAGATAGGATCTGAATTTGTTATTCTATCTGCTTACAACTGGATTCCCAAGGAAAGACTATTAAACACTTAATGTTTTCATGGCACCATATAAAACTTTCTAAATTGGAGCTCTAAAATATAGAATTTCCACACTGTTTTGAAAATAATATCTATAGCATCTTTCAAACAAAGAACCTGAAATTTTCCTACTTTAATGAAAAATTATTCAAAACAAAAATCTTTTAAAATAGTAAGTCTAGTCACAGGCCCAGAAGCTGCTGTGTAAATTAACATGACCAGAGATCTGTAACATTAAGGAGGATGTAAATTTATAAAGGAAAAGGGAGCAATGGGAGGTGGGAGATACTCTGAACTCAAAACACAAAATATTTTTTCCTACTGCTTCCAAAAAGGCTAGGAGAAGGAATATTAGTTTGTCATAGCTTACAAACAAAAAATGTTGAGTATCTCAATATTAAATACTTGCATTTGTTTCAAATACTATTCACTTACTATCTATAGACATTTTATGATAGATTTTGCACAAGATAATTATTTGAGCAAAAAATACATATATATATATTTACATATATAATAAAGCACAAAATAAAATGTACACAATATAACATGGCTGTTAAGCAACATACAAAAAAAGGGTAAATTTAAAATTTGTAAAGTGTTGTACTGTGAATCCTTAAAATATTTTGATGTATATTTTGGAACTGTTCACACAACTTTAATCTATTACTTACATAAGAAGTCAAAAGACATACGTTAAAAGCTACATAAATTAATAAGACAAGAAGTATTTAACAGAATTCAGAAAGGGAGAACTTTCTGAGCACAAAATCAGAAAAAAAAAGAATTCCATAAATATCAATAATTTTGACAGCAAATATTAAAACTTCATATAAAAATAACATAAGCCAGATATCATTAATATTTATAGTCTTACAAATAATCTTTATTTGTAAAGATTATTTGTAAGACTATATCAATCCACTAAATCCTGAATAGAAAAATGGATAAGATATAAACAGGTAATTCACAGATGAGCAATATAAACATCCAATAAACATTAAAAAGGATCTATATCAATAGTAATCATATATCATAATAATTTACATTATATCAACTACAATGACATAAATAGTACTATGCTATTCCTTTCTCATCAAATGACTTAAAGTAAAAAGAAAAATACGGTGTCATTAAGCATAGGTTAAGACATGATCTCGTATGTCAAAAATGGTGGGGATACAATTCAATGTAAAGTTTCTAAAAGGTAATTTGGCAACATATATATCCTGAGTATGGGAATTCATTAAGTTTTGACCCAGAAATTATACTTCTGTGACTCCATTCTTAAACAGTAATAATCAGCCATATGGACAAATATATTCATGTATAAATACTCTTTAAATAGTATACATAAAAATGAAAATTAGACTATTGTCCAATAAGAAATGATTTTAAAACTACTTGATATTTTTAAGACTATTTAATGATTCAGTACACCCTTAACAGTATGGCTAGGATGATCTTTTCAACCAATCTTAGAAGACCATGTCCTCTAGCTGAAAGCCGCACTCTGCTCTTCAGAATAAAGTCAAATTTCTTGATGCAGAAATAAAGACCTTTACTCAGTTATTCTCATGGTACACAGCTCCCCCTTTTAAGCCCTAGCCATTCTGTGCTTCCTCCAACACGGGGCCTTTGCTGGAGCTGTTCCCTCTTCCTGCAGCCTTCTTGTCTCCGTTCATATTCTGTCAATCCCCTACTCACATCCTTTCAGTTCACACATCATTCCCTGATGTCCACACATCTGAAACATGCACCCCTCTTAAGCATAGCCTCTGTATTATGCTGATCTCAAATCTTACCTGATTACCTCATCTCAAATCTTCATGACACTGCTGTGTTAGGGAAAACACCTCTTATTCATCCCCGTAAATCTAACACTGTGCCTGCATACGTATCAAATGGTTGAATGAACAAGTGAATAAACAAATATGCTCATGACACAAAGTTAAGTGATAAAAGCAGAATACCGTCTTGGAAATACAGACCTTTTATAAACATATGGTTACACACCAAGAAAATAAAAGTACTAGGAAAAATGTGTAACAAAATAACAACATAAAGGTGATTATCTGAGGGAGGGAATTCTAGGCAATTCATCCAGGAAGTTTTTCTATACTTCCTTATATTTTCTGAATTTTTTAGAATCCTTCAAAATACAAAACACTATCAAACAAGATCAAGTGTTTTGTTTTTTTTAAGTCTGTGCTGTCTCACCTTTAAACTCAAAAAATAAATGGAAACAACATATAGAAAATGCATGAGATATCATACAAGAAAAATACCTGGACAACGAATGCCTATTGTATTTCTGTCACCAACTACAGCTACCCAAAACAATCTGAAGGCAGTTTTCTAGAAATGCACGATATTAAAAAATTATACATTCACTTAAATAATTAACTTCTTAAAATGGCTTTTAAAAAAAGTCAAATGCACTCAAGTTTAATATTTAGACTGCCAGAAATTATTCTTTCCATTTCAAAACTGTTAAGCAGAGTGAGTTCCACCCAGCATGTTTCAGTGCCAGTGTCTACAGTTGTTTGTTTCAGAACCTCTAATTAGCTGCCTTATCTTCTGCTAGAGATTCTTCTGGTGCTAAGTTTTAATCATCCAAATTAATTGAAATACTGTAGCAATTTCAGATTAACATTTTCAAAATTAACAATGCATAAAATAAAATCACCCATAAATCTGCTTTGTAACAGCAGCCACTAATGAACTCTGCAAAACAGACCCGATCACACTGCTAATTTTCCACTGTACTATACAGCTGAACTCCAGGAAATAAGCTGTCCTCCATGCAAAAGCTGGCATAAAGTAGGGAACACAGAAGATCTCTAGAAGAGTGAGGTCTCTGGAGCCAAACTTTGCAATTAAGTCCTGGTACCAGCCAGGTGCTGTGTGACCTTGGGTAAATTACTTAAACCTCTCAGAGCTGAGGTTACCTCCACTGAAAAACAGCAATATCTGAGTTTGTGGCAGACAGGCTAAGATGAAACTCAACAATCCCTGCTGATTAATAAATAATCCCTGCTGAACCCCAATAATACCTCCTGATATTCACACACTTGTTAATCTCCTCCTCCAAATGTAGGCAGCACCTATGACTTGCCTCTACCCAAGAAATAGGGGGTAGGATGTCATTTCCATGATTATGTTACATATGATTTGAATTTCCATCCCGCTTCCATCCAGACTCCATCACCTTCTTGCCTTGCACACTCTGATGAAGGAAATGGCCATGTTGGGGAGGCCCATGTGGCTAAGAACTGAGGACAGCCTCTGGCCAACAGCGAGCTAGGAATGGAGGAACCAATTCAACAGTCAAAAAGGAACTGAATCCTTCCAGTAAGTATGTAAGCAAGCTGGGAAGTAGCTTTTTCTCAGTGAGCCTTCAGATTCTTCATATACAGCCCTAACATCCTGAGGGCTTGTGAGAAACCATGCAGCAGGAGGCCCAGCTAACTCATGCCCAGATTTCTGACCCACCGAAACCCTGAGGTAACAAATATGTACTGTTTTAAGCTGCTAAATTTATGGCAACTTGTTAGATAGCAATGGAAAATTAATACAGGAATGTTTAAGTATTAGTAATAACCATCATCACCACCATCATTTACAAAGCACTATGTGCTAAATCCCATTAATAAATGCTCTATTAGATCATATAATCTTCACAATGACATGAGGTCTGCTATTTGCCCCATTTTAGACAGGATAAAACAGGTTGATTCGCCCAAGACTGTACAACAGGTAAGCAGAGGGGCAGGACATAAGCCCAGATGTATGTCACTGCAGGGTCCTCGGCCCAAACCACTGCACAGGGCTGCCTCCAATGACTAAAAATGTTGATGTAGGTCAAAGTACCTAACACAGACAGAACTAGGAAGATTCTTCTTCCCTTTCTTCCCTCATTTTTCCTTTATTGCCAGAGGCAGGCTGTGGCTAACTTAATGCCTCAAGGGCTGCATTCTCTGCCTCTCCACCACTCTCACCTTATCCTTCCAATGGGTAAGGTTCCTTTCCTCCCATGTGCCTCCAAGGAACATGCTGTGTTAGGCCCCATTTCCTCAGTTCTCTAATCTAATGGACCAATCTACATTAACACTTGAGTAGAAAATGGTGGAGCGAAGGGATTACCTCCTTCTAGAAACATAGTACCTGCATCCAAAGGAGAATATCAAATGCATATTTAGATACAGTGACAAGGTTACAAGAAGCTACTGGGAAAAAAGAAAGCTTCTTTTCTTTATATCCCTGCAAGTTAAAGCTATGAGTAGGGACGAGACTGGTGGAACTCCCCGCTTCCCATTTCAGGTCCATCCCTCCAGATTTACCTCTTTTGATAATAAGAAGACAATCAGAAGAGTGTACAAATGGAAAAAGGACAAAGTAGGAGAAGCAGAAAATCCAGCCATGGTATGCCCAAGGAGGAACATGTCTGACACTCGTACACAGTGACAGATGTACTGGCACACGCCTCAGAGAGACAGGAGATTCAGTTCCAGACCACCATGATAAAGCAAGTATCGCAACAGAGCCAAGCGAATCTCTGATTTCCCAGTGCGTATGAAAGTTGTGTTCACACCATACCAGAGTCTATTCAGTGTGCAAGAGCATTATGTCTGAACAAATCTATATACTTTAATTTTAGAATATTTTACTGCTAAAAAATGCTAACCACCATCTGAGCTCTTAACACGTCATCATGGTTTTGCTGGTGGAGGGTCTTGCCTCGATGTCGATGGCCACGGAGTGGTCAGGGTGGTGACTGCTGAAGGTTGGGGTGGCTGTGGCCATTTCTTCAACTAACACAGCAATGAAGTTTGCCTCCTCGATTGACTCTCCCTTTCACAAACAATTTCGATGCTGTTTAATAGCATTTTCCCCACGGTAGAACATCTTTCAAAGTGAGAGTCAATCTTCTCAAACCCTTGCACTGCTTTATCAACTAAGGTTTATGGGATATTCTAAATCCTTTGTAATATTTTAACATTCTTCATCAGGAGTAGATTCCATCTCAAGAAAACTCTATGTTCATCCATCAGAACTAGCTCCTCATCTCTTTGTGTTTGATCATGAAATTGCAGCAATTCACTCACATGTTCAGGCTCCATTTCCACTTCTGGTATTCTTGCTGTTTCCACTACATCTGCAGTTACTGCCTCCACTGAAGTCTTGACACCCTCAAATTCATCCATGAAGGTTGAAATAAACTTCTTCCAAGCTCCTGTTAATGTTGATAGTTTGACCTCTTCTCATGAATCATGAATGTTCTTAATAGTATCCTTTCCAGAAGGTTTTCAATTTACTTTGCCCAGATACATCAGAGGAATCACTATCACTATCTTATGTATTTCTTAAATAATAAGGCTTAAAAGTCAAAATGAATCCTTGACCCATGAGTTGCAGAATGGATGTTGTGTCAGCAGGCACAAAAACAACACGAATCTTGTCACTCATTCCCATCAGAACTCTTGCATGACCAGATGCATTGTCAATGAGCAGTAAAATTATGAAAGGTACTCTTTTTTCCTAAGCAACAGGTCTCAACAATGGGCGTAAAATATTCAGTAAACTAGGGTGCCTGGGTGCCTAAGTCGGTTAAGCATCAGACTTCAGCTCAGGTCATGGTCTCAACGCTTGGGCTCTGTGCTGACTGCTCAGAACCTGGAGCCTGCTTTGAATTCTGTGTCTTCTTCTCTCTCTGCCCCTCCCCTGTGTTTGTTCTTTCTCTCTCGCTCTCTCTCAAAAATAAATTTAAAAAAACCTTAAAAACATATTCAGTAAACCCTCTTGTAAAACAGATATGCAGTCATCCAGGCTTTGTTGTTCTCCTGACAGAGCCCAGAGTAAATTTACCCTACTTCTTAAGGGCCCTAGGATTTTTGGAATGGTAAATTAACGTTAGCTTCAATTTAAAGTTATCAGCTGCCTTCACGCCTAACAACCAAGTCAGCCTGTCCTTTCAAGCTTTGAAACCAGGCATTGACTTTTTCTAGTTATGAAGTCCTAGATGGTATCTTCCAGTAGAAGCCTATTTCATCCAGGACGAAAATCTATTGTTTGTTGTATCCACCTTCACTCACTGTCTTAGCTAGACCTTCTGCATCACCTGCTGCAGCTCCGACATCAGCAGTTGCTGCTTCACCTTGTACTTCGATGCTCTGGAAATGACTTCTTTCCTTAAACCTCATAAACCAACCTCTGCTAGCTTTCAACTTTTCTTCTGCAGCTTCCTTGCCTCTCTATTGAAGAGATGAGGGTTAAGGAGACTTAAGGTCTTGCTCTGGATTAGGGAAAGTTGTGGCTGGTTTGATCTTCTAATTCAGACCATTAAAACTTTATCCAGATCAGCAATAAGCCTGTTTCACCTTATTATTCACGTGTTCACTGTAGCAGCACTTTTATTTCCTTCAAGAACTTTTCCTTTACATCACAACGTGTCTAACTAATGCAAGAGCTCTAGTTTTTGACCTATCTGGGCTTTCCACATGCCTTCCTCTCTAAGCTTAATCATTTCTAGCTTTTGATTTCAAGTAAGATGTGTGGGACTCTTCCTTAGAGGCTATCATAGGGTTGTTACTTGACCTCATTGCAATATTGTTGTGTCTCAGGGAATAGGGAGGCCTGAGGAGAGGGAGAGCAATGGGGAACCGATGGTCAACGGAGCAGTCAGAAATAGACACATCTATCAATCAAGTTTGCTGTCTCTTATTTTTAATTTTTTTAAGTTTATTTGTTTTGAGAGAGCGAGAAGGGGGGAGGGGCAGTGGGAGAGGGGGAGAGAGAATCCCAAGCAGGCTCTGCTGACAGCACAGAGCCTGACACAAGTCTCGATCCCCACGAACCATGAGATTATGACCTAAGCCGAAATCGAGTCAGACACTTAACCAACTGAGCTACCCAGGTGCCCCAAGCTTGTGGTCTTTTATAAGCATGGTTTGTGGCACCCCAAAACAACTCTAATAGTGACATCAAAGATCACTGACCACAGATCACCATGACAAATACAGTAATAATGAAAAAATTTTAAATATTGAAAGAATTACCAAAACATGACCCACAGACACGAAGTGAGCAGATGCTGTTGGAAAAATGGTTCCGACAGACTTGCTCAATGCAGGGTTGCCACAAACCGTGAACTTGTGAAAAACACAGTATCTGGGAGGAGCAGTAAAGCAAAACACAATAAAACCAGGTGTGCCCGTACATTAAAGCCTGCTCAAACTCAACCTCTGCTTTTCCCCTCCACGATTCTCTCGTGAACATAGCCCTTCTTTCTTACCAAAAACAAATTTCACGTGGAAATCATCTTTTCTTTTTTCTTGTTTTCCTAGTTTGAAATGTGTGTCGCTTGACAATGCATACTGGGTGCTTAACGAACTGAGCTGACCCAAACCTAATAACAGTTAACTTTATTTAAACATCTGCACTTTGGCCAAAATAAAATAAACATCTGTAGTTCCACATAAATTGTCTTTTCTTGATGTGCCTGTCAGATATTTTGCCTCCTTGTCTGTGTCCTTTGCTTCACATGAATTCTCCTTCATTTGCCCTCTCGGTCAACTATACCACTTATAACCTGCACGGCACATTTTGGTGGTTCATCATATACCACACAGTACACTGCTTGACATGTTATTTTTGTACATCTTACCTCTCCAACAAAACTCCAAGTTTCTCAAAGATGGGTTAACTTCCATCTATTTCTAATATCTACGCAGAAAAGAATGAATCCCAAAAGAAAAATTATCTGTAGAAAACAACTGTTAGTGGTGAACATAAATTCTTTTGTTTCAAATTAAAATTTTAAAACTCAACTTGATTTGAATATACTGAAAGATATATTTGCCAATGTGGCATTTTGATAGAAATTCCACAAACTGCCATCCAATATTCTAATTCACTTGCTAGTCATCCTATTTGTATATAAAACTACTATACAATTATAAACCATTATCATATTAATGATTATTTTACCGATGTCCTGTTTTCCTGGTATCAGATATTACTTGTATCAATATTGTCATTTGAAGCCTATAGTTTTGACTTAACCGGTTCCTTCCATTTGCCTTACTTCAGACTAAAACACTGGAACCAAGTTACTTGGTTCTCAGAGGACAATGACCCACAAGAAATTTCTCAAGTTTTTTTTGTGTGTGTGCACTTAGCCTTATATAGCACATTCTTTTTCTTTGGAAATTGAATAATATTTTATTACCAGGGCCATAGATATTGCAAAGGAAGCCCAAGACATCCTGACCTTCCAAGCAAGGAATACTTTATCAGTGATAAATGCTAAAAGCAGCTCACCACATTCAAGACTTCCTTTTTAGTGTATTTTTTCCAAGTATTTAATACATTATTTACTGAAGACATGATTACTGTAACAGTAATTATAAATTACGGGGCATCTGGGTGGCTCAGTCAGTTGAGCGTCCGACTTCAGCTCAGGTCATGATCTCACAGCTTGTGATCTCCAGCCCCGCGTCGGACTCGGTGCTGACAGCTCAGAGCCTGGAGCCTGCTTTGGATTCTGTGTCTCCCTCTTTCTCTGCCCCTCCCCTGCTCATGCTCTGTCTCTCTCTCAAAATAAACAAATGTTAAAAAAACTTTTTTTAAAAAAGGAACTATAAATTAGAAGTGAATAAATGACCCAGAGGTAGGTTCTATATATACTTTTCCAAATGTTTTGTTGTTTCAATAATTACATTATTAATACTGTGTTTCCCACCTAAAGCACCTTGGTGCATGTCTTCAAATATTCATCTCGCCTTGGTTCCTATGCTGGAGGTACCTGAGCAATGGGGAAAAAAAAAAAAAACAAACTTGGCAAGGTACCAGGTGCCAAAGCTGCCAGCCAATAGCAATAGTGACCCTTTGTGAGCTTTCCCTGAGACTCTAAGGGGCAAAACAAATCCTCTTCAAACCAAAAAGAGATGTGAACAAGGACTATGATGCACACTATAGAAATCTGTCATCATCATCGTAAAGGGAATGAGAAAGGTACGAGGTGATCAATCGCCTTAGTGCAAAACTAGTCTTATCGTCTATAATTTAATAGAAGCTTGAGAACAAATCAACTGTTTTGAAAACCAGAGCAGGCTCCCAGCACTCATTCACAGCTTGGATTTCTCATTTCTGTGCAATGAATCTTAATCACTCACTGGGTTCTATTGTCCCAGCTTTCTCAAGTTCATTCTTTCAATGTGAAATATATTTTTACACATTTACAATTATGCTCCCAATATTTAGATTAGTATTTATATTTGATGAGAAATTAGTTTTAGGGGTGACAGAAAAGACAGAAGTAGGTCTTACTGATTAATATGGAAATATCAGAATCTATGGATATTTTATTATTTATTTATTATAGACAAAAGCTCATTTTTCTAAAGCCTTCAAGAATATACATTTGTCTCCCCCATGAGAAAGGAAAAAAATGTATTTTTAGGTCTGTGATTTTTAAAATCCTGGGCTGCTACTTTTCTTGTTAATGTTTTCTAGTTGGAAACTAAAAATACAAAATTTCCCTATTGAGCAAATTGACATTGTGTTTAGAATCCAATCTAAAAGAAATCAATAATTCTGTTCAGATTTGGAATGAGTTCATCAATTGTTTGACATTAAAACATTAAGGAAAACTGTATTATTATAATTCAATACAATAAACCAGTGTAACAAAATTATTTATATAAATAAAAGCATATATAGACAACCCAGCCTAAAAGCAGTATGAGCCCTCCTGAGCTTCTCTCTTCCAATTCCATTTGCTTCTTTGCACATACTACATAACTGGATTTGTTATATGTTTATCGGACTATTCACTGTGTTTATGGCAGTATGCCATAAACACAGTGAATCAGTATATAAAATAGTATATAATATTAAAATATTTTCAGATGCACATTTATATATGCATTTATGCAATTAAGACTTTGCGCCTGTATCTATTCCTTCTTTAGGCAGACTATAAATTCCTTACAAAAAAGGGCCATGTTTTATAATTAATGATATTGCTGGTGCTTACTGTGATATAGGAAGCTGGTAAAGAAAGAAAGATTTCTGGACGTCCTTTCTTCATACAAGAAATAGAAATGGCATTACATATCAATCCTACCCACCTGAAAGAGAAAGTGACCATCTTTGAAGGGTCTCTGCTAAGAAACTGTAGGACATCTTCTCAGTGAATAAGAAAAGACAGTTTTTCCAAGCCACATGTTTCTCTTTGTAATCAAAAGTTACAATAAGCATATGAAAAGCACAGTTCTCAGAAAGAACTCTTTCATCATTTAAACCATTACCTGTTCATTTACTATTCAAGGTTATCATCAATCACATGGGTAACCTAAGATCAGAAAGACAATGTGAGCTACCTAAATATTTGCCATCTACTCCATCTACTCTTCAGGCAGCACTACCCAGAACATTGGCCTGATTTTTTTTTAAAGCCAGTGACTGTGGACTTAAATACAAGATGCAATGAGCTGCAAATAAGACAAAAACATGGGCTTGACCAAAAAGAGCACATGTCCTGGAATACAGACTTGCCACATGCAAACAAAAATAAATCTTTCATCTTTCATACTTAGAAGGGAACGTTTAAAATTCAGTATTAAAATTTAATTAGTAACTTTGACCTTGAGTGCAACTTTTAGTGATAAATATTACACCAGTGCTCAGATTTTGAGATTTATGATCTCATGTTCTCGAAAAAGGCCTAGCACCTCCGTGTTCCTGAAATAATTGATCTGTCTCTTACAAGTGTTATTTTCCTGAAACCAACATCTGTCTTAGGAAGAAAAGTACAAACTGATGAAAATATCTGCTATATTTAAGATATCCAAAAGAGCTACCACAATTTGCATCTAACACATTACTATATTTATAAAAGCAGTCAAGATCATAAATTGATAATTTTCTTAGCACACAATAGAAGAAAAAATAAACTGCAAAGCCATTTGCAAGTATTTTCTATAAAGATTAACCACAATTATTAATAAAGAGTGAATGTTTTATATGTGCTAACAACACACGATGCAAACCCATAGCTTACATTTTTCTTGGTTTGAACAGAACCCCACAAATATGTTCTCAACTTGGGAGGTTTTTCTTTCTTTTGTTTCTATAATGCAATCACAAACACTATTCTAACTCCACCAAAAAACTCTCAACCACCAGTCTTGATTGTTTCTTTTTTTTTAAATGTTTATTTATTTTTGACAGAGAGAGAGAGAGAGAGAGAGAGAGAGAGCGCGCGAGAGAGAGCGCGCGCGCGCGCATGCACATGAGCGGGGGAGGGGCAGAGAGAGAGAGAGAGGGAGACACAGAATCTGAAGCGGACTCCAGGCTCCGAGCAGTCAGCACAGAGCCCGATGCGGGGCTCGAATTCACGGAGTAGGAGATCGTGACCTGAGCTGAAGCCTGACGCTCAACCAACTGAGCCACCCAGGCGCCCCTGATTGTTTCTCTTCTTAAAGATACACAAAATATCATGGCCATCAGATAAGCAGGGAATACCGGCAAATCTGAAAACAACTATATTTATGTAACATCTAGCCTCAATGGAAACTCAACATAAAAATCTGGGTCTGTGTGCAAAGAAATAACTGGCAAATATCACTGATTCTTCTATGCATGACAAAATGTCCGATATTAAGCTCCTTGCTCTACCATAAAGTAATTATTATAATAACTGCCACCCCTTATTATTTACTACATACTTGGGGCTGTTATAAAGTGCTTTATGCCTATTAACTCGTGTAACACTTATTACTCATGCTCACAACTCTGTAAGGTAGGTACTATTATTAGTATCCTTTCAATGAGGAAAGGACAGCAGAGAGAAGGGAAGAAATTGCCACAGGTCAACAGCAAGTGAGCACCTAAGTTGAGTCCCGAGTCACTGTGCCTCAGAGCCATGCTTCTTACCCCTAGATTATTCAATGCTCCGTTACTGTACTTGTGCACTTTGTCAGCAGGAGGAATTTAAAAAGCAAGAGAGCCAACGCACGCACAAAAAGCATACAACAATTCATTAATTCACTTAACAAACACTTCTTAGGCACCTACCACCCATATAACTATGCATTAAGTTCCTTTCCAAAACGAGAGGCCTTACAGTTAGTCGGTCTTTTGTACAAGCCACCCCAAGTGAGGCCCTGGAAAACACTAGATGTATTCGCACTCAGATATGTCAACTAAATTAGCTAGAAAAGATGAAAGGAATTTCCATGGTAAAAGCACGAGCAGCAAATAATGCCCCTTGCAAGCAGTTTGTCCCTGCTGAGAAAGCCTCAATTTTACAGATTTCTCATTTAAACGTCTTAGAATGAATGTAAAAACTATGAAAATATGCTAAATGATACTCAAGACCAACCCAGTGCAGGGCAGTGATCAAGGAAGGGTTAACTTTGAACCTAAAAGCTAGCAACTTCCCAACAGAAAGAAACAAAGATGCACACATAACTCAGCCAGACATCAAAAGACACCTACAGGGAGAAACACTTGTTTTCACGTTAGCATATACAACAAGCAAGATCAACGATTTGTTTTTGTTTTGTTTTGTTTTTTGTTTTCAAAAATGTAGAGAAATGAGAAAATGCTCATATATAATTACCATACCTAATGGAAAACTATATGGTACACAATCTGTGTGTGTGGGGGTGTGTCTGCATGTATATATACATGTTTCTTTCCCCTTACAAACATACCGGACCACATCTTTTGTATTTTTAAGTTTATTCTTCATGAAGTTCTAAAATCTGTGGACAATTAGGAATACCAGAGCCGCTGTACATATACAAAGCCATGAACTTGAGCATACACTATTATATTACTGGTCCACTTTGTTATACTTACCACCTGTGAATTCACTATAACTCTCTTTAGAAAAGCTAAGGGCTCCTAAAAATTCCAGCTATAAAGTCAATTGTTAATAGTCAAATGTGTTCCTATTGACACATTACAGAAATGCATTTCCCTGGAAGAAAACGGATTAAATTAAAATGTCCACAGAAGAAAGAGAAAATATTTTTAAAATAACACTTGTAAAGGTTAGATCATTTTCTGAAATAAAAATATAGTACACCTCACACAAAATAAGAAGAAAAAAATCTGTTCACAGCCATGCACTCATACTAAATAGAACTGAAGAAGTCACTTCTAAATATTACTGCAGAATCCTCTGCAAAGGGTACTGTGTTGGGAATTTTGAACTATTAAAATAAACCAGAACACCTATTTTTTTTTAATGGCCTCAATTTTGTTCTGTAGTTAAAAGATTTAAACTGATCTCAGGACATAAGTGAGGCAATTTCTAGCCAGAGGCAACAAAGGTCCTATAAATCTTTTCCAACAGCTCATAAATTGGCATGGCTACCATGGGTGTGGTTTCAGTTAAAAGCTAGAATGCTTTGAAAGCTCAGGTTTACAACTAGGTGAATGCTGTTTACGATGAGAAAACAAAACACAATCCAGATTATTTTCCAGCAAGGTTGCTTCATGCCCCACCTGATTTATTATCAAATTCATATATTTGGAATCCTTTGGCCATGAGTACCCTTTACCCATAATAATAAGACCATTTACACAACAAACCTTTGGTAATTAAACTGAGGAAGGCATTGTTTAATGGGTGGAAAAATAATTATACTAAAATAATGATAAACAAACCTCATGATGTTAAATAGAAAACAACTGTATGCTCTCTGCAGACAAATAATTGGTCTCAAAGGAGGATACTTGTTCACCAAGTCTTTAAATTCATTCTTCTATCATAAAATAGTACAGATGAAGGATGAAGAAAAGTATTTTCCCAAAAGAGGAGGGTACCAAAATTGTCTAGTTTATGAACTTCCTTCACCCCCTTAGAAAATGCTAATTTTGGGGGTGCCTGGGTGGTTCAGTCGGTTGAGCATCTGACTTCAGCTCAGGTCATGATCTCGCAGTTCATGGGTTCGAGCCCCGCATCAGGCTCTGTGAGGACAGTTCAGAGCCTGGAGCCTGCTTTGGATTCTGTGTCTCCCTCTCTCTCTGCCCCTCCCCGGCTCATGCTGTCTCTAACTCTCAAGAATAAACAAACATTAAAAAAATTAAAAAAACAAAAAAAAAACAAAAAAAGAAAATGCTAATTAAAAAAAATTTTTTTTTCAACATTTATTTATTTTTGGGACAGAGAGAGACAGAGCATGAACGGGGGAGGGGCAGAGAGAGAGGAAGACACAGAATCGGAAACAGGCTCCAGGCTCTGAGCCATCAGCCCAGAGCCTGACGCGGGGCTCGAACTCACGGACCGCGAGATCGTGACCTGGCTGAAGTCGGACGCTTAACCGACTGCGCCACCCAGGCGCCCCAGAAAATGCTAATTTTTAAATGCTAGCTTGTTGGATGATCTTCTTTCCACATTTGGGAAGAAGGGGAGGGTGTTGGATATACTGGCATTAACCAGGGAGCCTGAAGCTGTTCAGCAAGTAAATACCCAGCTCGATGGCTGGTTCTTGAGTGCAGTACTGGTGGTTACTCATCACGTGAGCCTATCCCAGGAAGCACTGTCAGGTAAATGATTTACACAGTAGACTGGCGCCTCCTCGTCACTCATCACATACCAAACTGCCAGGAACAAAGGCCAACAATCCGTCTGACCTTCTACAGCAATTCTCATATACTTTCATAATCACTTAACTGAAGTTATGATTACAGACAAGTAATCAAAAACACACCTGGATCCACCTGTCTCGGGTTTCTTCGTAGTCCATTGGTCCGTTTCTATGCAGAAAAGTGAAACAAAGCAAAACAAAGATTTTGCATTAGTAAAATTGTATTAATATGTGATACTTCGGAAGGCCAATAAATGTTTCACTTTTTCCATTTAAAAGTATGACTGAATTTGAGCGAAACGTGCTTCTACCATGTTTGTAATTTAACATTTTTGTTTCTCTAATAAGTCTTTCACTTGAACATCTATAATTGATGTTGCTGATACAACACCACAGAAAAGAAAGATCTTTTCATTTGCCATCTCTGGGTATTATGGCACAAAAAAAATTTTTTTGGAAGTCATAGTGAACAGAGGAATTATTAGAACAAAGCCCAAGTAGCTATTCTTGGTTGGAAAATGCTCCCAGCAAAGACATGTGATGTCTAAAACTCTAACTCAGCTATTTCTGAGGCCTGACAGGCCAGAGACTAGAGAAGATATACAACCTCAAAACCAAGATCTGAAGCTCTGACTTTAACAAACATTTAACTGAGAATGGTGTTTTAAATATGGTCACTTGCATCTCAATACTTTAAGAAATAAAACAGGCATGCAGCTTGTGAAACATGAAAGTTAATTTTTATCATAGAAAAGAAAGCCATATGAAAAATTGTGCATTACAAAAATTATAAATAAGATGCAAAACAAATTTTAAATGTTTGAAAATGTGTGGTTATATGTTCCATTTCACAAATAATTAAATTCATTCCCACCTAATAAGTAATCTCACTAATTAATAAGGACTTATCACTTTTTATTATACAACTGGATGAAATGCTGAGTCTGTAAGACCACAAAATTTAGATTTTTACAAAAGCAATTTTCTCTCTGTGTTGGGGTTTTTGCCTGTGTTTGGAGGAGACTTGGGTTCATTCAGAGCACACTTGGCTTTGCTAAGCACATATTAACCATGGATTTTTCTTAGGGTTCCTCTTGCTGTTTTCATTCACAAGTTAAATGGGTGAAATAGGTTCTTACAGCCTTCCTGTCTCAAAGCTCATCGAGCAGACTTTCAGGATTCTCAAGGTGGGAGAAAACTGAAGAAATTTTTACAATTTTTGTTTTTAACCAAACTACTTTCAAAATGGATTTGAAAAAGCCCAATATGATCATTAAAATCAGCGGTGAACCTGTGTTGAGCAAGATGGGTAACTGTACTGGAAAAACTAGTATAAAGAGAACTGTTATAAGTGAGAAGAAAATGTCTCTCTGGGCTCTTGGTAGACAAGGCACAAAAAGGAGAAGCGTGAGAATCCAAGATTCATAGCTGATAATTTAGAAGAAAGCTGCTTTCAATGAAAATATCTGTTCTCCCTGAAATGTTGTAACATTTTGCAGAGCTCTCTCTATAAAGGACAATGACCACAACTGACAATATTTTCAACAGGAAAATAGATAATGACGGATATCATGTTGCTACTTACTTCCTACATATCCCTTCACCTTCTTAATGTAAAGAAGCTGCCTTTCTGTGCTCTTATACCGTATACAATCAAAATGCTGGAGGCAAGAAAGGAATAAAACCTTAGGGCCTTATTCCTGGAATCCCCAAACTAGTACCATTTAAAAATCATAGACTTAAAATGTGGAAAAGAACACTTGGGTTTAAGACCAATGCTATACTACCTGAAGTGAGGACTGAAATAGAGAATAATTTGCAACAACACAGATGGACCTAGATGGTATAATACTAAATGACATAAGTCAGAGAAAGATAAATACCATATGATTTCATTCACATGGGCAATTTAGAAACAAAAACGAACAAAGAAAAAAAGAGAAAATGAACATACAGATTGTTAAGTACAGAGAACAAACTGGTGATTCCCAGAGCGGTGGTGGAGGTGGCTGAAATAAAGGGGATGAAGAGTACATTTATGTGGTGAACACTGAGTAATGAACAGGACTATGAATCGTTGCACTGTGCACCTGAAACTGATATAACACTGTATGAAAAAAACAATAGAGAAGGGAGCCTGGGAGGCTCAGTCAGTTAAGCATCTAACTCTTAACTTCAGCTCAGGTCATGCGCTGACAGTGTGGAGCCTGCTTGGGATTCTCTGTCTCCCTCTCTTTCTGCCTCTTCCCCTGCTCGTGTGCACACTCCATCCAAAAGAGAGAGAGTGAGAGAGATTGAACATGGTATAATTATTAAGAATATGGATTCTAGGGGCACCTGGGTGACTTAGTCGGTTAAGTGGCCAACTTCACCTCAGGTCATGATCTCGCAGTCCATGAGTTCAAGCCCCGCGTCGGGCTCTCTGCTGACAGCTCAGGCCTGGAGCCTGCTTCAGATTTGGTGTCTCCCTCTCTCTGCCCCTCCTCTGCTCGCACTCTGTCTCTCTCAAAAATAAATAAATATTTTAAAAAATTAAAAAAAAAAAAGAATATGGATTCCAGAATCAGACTGCCTGAGTTCCAATTCAGACCTTGTCACTTGGCACCTGCTGTTTGACTGTGAGCATCTCTGTGCCTCAGTATTCTCACGTATAAAATGGGGATAATAATAGCACCTACTTCACAGCATTTGTAGTGAGAATTAAATGAGTCCTGTGAAATGCCTGGAACACTTCCGGCCACACAGTTAAGTGACAACTTTACTGTTGTTGTTAATAATGATAATAACAATAATAATATCATCATCATCATTACTATTAACTTCATGGTATTTTGACTGTTTACATGCACACAAATTACAAACTGTTTTTCTAAAGTTATTGCCCTACTGCTTATGTTTTAGGTTTTTCCTCCTGATAAATCAGTGACCCCGAAAACAAATTTTTCTACAGGAAGAATGAGTGTAATTATGATTTGTTGTATTGAAAAACAAATTTTTTTTCAGCTACTTATACCAAATGCCTTTGGAGATTTATTTTACTTTAAAAGTACCCAGGGGCTCTTGGGTGGCTCAGCTAGTTAAGCATCAGACTTCAGCTCGGTTGTGATCTCAGGGTTCGTGGGTTTGAGCCCCATGTCGGGCTCTGTGTTGACAGCTCAGAGCCTGGAGCCTGCTTTGGATTCTGTGTCCTCCTCTCTCTCTGCCCCTTCCCAGCTCATGCTCTGTCTCTCTCTCCAAAATAAACAAACATTAAAAAAAAAAATTAAACAAAGCATCTAAAAACTATTTTACATTGTAAAAAAATTTGCAAATATTTAGCAGACCATAAACAATTTTAAAATGCTAATTTCAATTGTCATTCTGTCATATTCCATCCCACCTACTCCCCTCCCCCACCTATATTCTCAAAAGCTTGGACAGAGCTTCTGTCCCTAGCAGGGAGAGGAGAGAAAACAGGAGTGCACACCTAGAGGCAATCCCTGGGAGCTGTCAAATGCAGCCCCATGAGATCAGGAGAAATGGTCTTTAGAACTTTCTCAATCTTCTTTGATCAAACTAGAAGGGGCAGGGGAGGGGACAACCAACCAACCTAATTTTAGAAGCATTTGAGTTATTTCTTGCTTCATTACCCATTACCTTGTCTTTCTCTAAAAGAAATACTTTTATCATCCAAGAATCTCTTCTTGCCTCTTGGGATAAACTTAATTCTCTGTTGATTTTACCAACAAAATAAGCAAAAGGTTCATTTGCTATGTAACTGGCTTTGGTACCTCAGTTTTAAAGGTAAAAAAAAAAAAAACAAAACCAAATTAAGGAATGGATTTAGAGTGCATATGTGTTAAATAGATAGGTAATAATAATCTTACTTCCCACAGCTGAAGGCAGCTTCTGAAGGCCCACTCCAGAATAGAACATGGGATGAACATGAAGGGGGCTCATGAAGGCCTACAGATCCTGTAGCTATTAAAAACTGACCTATCTTAAGAATAAAGTGTAAAATTAAAAATTACAAAGTCACAATCATAGCTACTGAAAGGGGAACAGAATAGGACTACAAACTGGTATATGGAGAGAAAGAACTTCAAGGGTGGGGAAACTACAGATGACAGAGCTTACAAAAGGTTTTATTATTTACTACTAGGAAGACTCCTGAACATCATACAAGCCTCTGCCTCAGAGAATTAAACCACCCTCCACACAGTCTTGGTGGAAAAGCATAAAGTGCAAGATGCTTCTTAACGTTTTTTTGCGACATTTCTCCTTAAACCAAGTTAAGGTTTCCAAATAGATTGGGTAATATAAGAGCTTACTATAATTATGCACCCAAAATAAAGATGAGCAGAATCACACATTAAATAAAAATTGCACTTATTGTATTCAATACTTAAGCAAGTCACAAAACCACTGATGCTGCATTAAAAAAAAGTCAACGTGAAAATTAATTCATTTCATAATAGGCTTCCGTGTCATTTTTTAAAAGGATAAAATGCTTGGAGAGAATTATTTAGTATCATATGAAAATTATTAACTACTTCTTATTAGCACACTTTCTGTAAATACACCCACTTCACATTACTTAAATAAAATCAAGTGAGATCATCTTCTTTGGAAAAAATAATAATAAATATAGCTAATAGGGTAAATGTAAAGTAATACTTCGTTCAAGTTCAGAGTTCTGTCTCAATAATCTAAGGAAGTGTGAGAATAAGAGAAAGCAGGCCACTTTCCAAAATCTTCATTGGCAGCACCCTTATAGTCCTGATGAAAAATCTGACCTGACAACTAAACAGTAAAAGAAATTTCACATTAATTAATTTTAGCCCTAGAAAAGCCTACATAAACTATTTTTATGATATTCCTTGATCTAAATTCTAGACTAAAATTCTTAACTGAAACACTGAAGAAGTGCATATGAGCATCCCCATAGCACATTCTTGATACCCTATATGTGCAAATTATGCACTTATGCAAAAGAGAAGCAGAAATAATTGCTTATTTAATCTTACTGTGCTTTTCATTATTTTCAAAATATAAATGCCAGCCTATTAAAAAATATTATACCACCCTTAATGATACATAATTATTACATTAAAAAAAATTTGTATAGAATGTTTTTTTTGTCATTCTTTTACTCTGAAATTCTCAAATTACTGTACTTTCGATTCACATAACCAATCACATACATTTTATATTTTAATTTTCTCCATGATACTATTTTTGGGAGGTCAGATGAGAAATCTGCTACTTTTGGTTAAAGGCCAAGGCAACGGTTGTCTGGAATCTGTCATATTTCTCATTCTTTCATATTTTTTTTAAATACCTTTATTCTGAGAGGTGACAGGGATCACACAGTTCTAAGCCATTAGACCTTAAACTGTGTTAAGCTGAAAAAAAATGCTATCAGATCTTGCTTTTGATCAATAAGACACGATACAAATCATGTTTGTGCTCAAATAGACAACTACTAGAAACATGAAACCACATTCTGAGATGAACACTGTTAGAACTTTTCAGGACTAGCAAATGTTGGGCAGCCATGCAATGTTTCATGACAGGGACACATCTACCAACTCCCTGGGGGGAGGGCTACCTTCCTTCTGTACTAGTAGGATCAAAGATATTTATTCCAAAGAAATGAATATAGTTGCATTAACTTTTACAAACCTCAGGGTTTTGTGGAATTCTGCAGGAAACTAGGGAAAAGTATCCCGATATTAGGGCCACATGTTGTTAGAGTATTTGAAATTTACCTGAATAAGTACCTAAGTATGATGTTTCCATATCACACACATTCTTAAATATTCACATTTTCCCTCTACCTAAGATCTCCAGACAGTGACTGAAAATTCCTCTGATCTAACCTGTGCATTTAATTCATAAGCACTTGATTTCTCTAGCTCTGTTTCTATCCATTTTAAGACACACATTTAGCATTCTAAAAGCTCAAGCCTGCTTAAGTTAACAAACAACCTGAAATGCAAAAGTTATATAAAAAAATTTTAAATGTTAATCTTACCTCCGGTGGTTTGAGTGTCCCTTGTTCTGAAACAAATGTAAAAATTGGCATTGTCAGTGTAAAGTTATTTTGTTTAGTTAGCAACCTTAGCTTGTTCTCTGCAGCTTGGTAAAACACTGCTGCTTTGTTTCCCTAACTAATACTTGTAATATATTTCCAGGGTCCCTCAGGCTGGGCTAGTAATTGTTTTGCAACCCAGGTTCTCTTGCCTTATTGGCTTGTCAGGAAAGTGACTCACAGTTCTAAATGACTTCTAGGTTATGCTTAACTTTTTCAATTGTTGATTAAGCAATGTCAATCCAACCACATAAAGCTCCTTGAAACAGAGGCTTGCACTAAATTTACATGCATGAGAAAAAGCTAGGTGGGAACCTTTCAACACACCTAGTTTTAAGTCTAAACGCACTAAGTTACACAAAGGTATTTCATTGAGTATAACAACTGTGAATTTAACACTGTACAGTATTGCTTATGAATTTTTTTTCATTAAGTGGCTGTAACTCTTATTTTTTTAATTTTTGGGGGGAAAGACAGTTTAATTTAAAGATGGAAATACAAAACTGACAGGATTCGACCTCAATGCTAATTTTTCCCTTTCATCTTTAGTTTCCTCGTCTGTAAGCAGAAACAACAATCTACTCATTACATTTGAGTTCTTGAAAATGACTAACAGTTGTAAAGGACCCGGAGATCTGCAGGTGATGAGTACAGTGGCAGAAGGGTGAAGGGTTGTTCTGAAAGTAAAGGCAACACACTGCACGTGGACACCTGCTGGATACTTATGCTTCCTTTCTCCATACCCAAGAGCACCTACACATGTTATTGCTTTTCCAGGCTGTGATGGCAAACACCTTGTCATTTTGAGTCTATGCCTGACTGCTCCCATCCAAAATGATCTTCTGAAGAGGGATCTGAGAAAAAGAAGAAACTGAGGGAAACACCAGAAAAGAAAGGACAGGCCTAAATGAGAGCTTTGTAAGCTGTTTCAGTAAGACCATACAAGAAGTCCCACAACCCGAGTTCAAGGGGAAAATTCCAACCTGAACACCTGACTAGCTGCCACAGATTGCTTTACACAGGAAGCTGCCTGGGGCATGGAACAGAAGGTTGTTTTGTTTTGTTTTATAAAAGAGTACTTCTGATTAATGCAAATGGAAGACTCATGACCAAAGTCACCTTTCCATAGAAAAGTTAAGTGTGCACTCCCCTGTCAATTTCAAGCCCCACGCCACCAGCTTTCACAAATGACTGCCTTCTATGAAGGCATCTTTGCCAGGTTTAAAGTTGGCCTTTACAAAGGAGTATTCCTGGACAGAAAGCTATTTCACTTATTTTCCTCATTTAGAAATAAGCAATGTTTCAGAAGATAGACTGCCTAAGAGGTTTGTGGAAAGGGTCTCTATAGGTACCATTTGGCTGGATGCTGTGTCAAGACTAAGAACCCAGGTTAGGTGAACTTAGGTTCCTAACAGCAGGTGTGACACCTGTTTTGCTGGTTTGACCAGAAAGACTTATATTCCAGAATAGCCCTAAACTACTTTTTTTTTTTCTCCTACTGGTGCGTTAGAGAAAGAGCCTGAACTGAGAATCATAAACTGCAAGAAGCACCAAATGGGAGAGGAGTTTAAGTTTTCCATCTAAGGAGACTGAGAAAGGCTGGCTATTTCCAGATGTCCTCCAAAACGGAAAAACCTCAGATCTTTTGGGTTCAGTGTTCATAAATGAATATGCAACTTAATTTCAATTCAAAATTACCATTTTTTTTTCTGACTCTTTGCATATAAGTATTTTTATGTCCTTGTGAGTAGGTCTTTTACAGCATGTTTTAAATGTATTATATTTTTGTATAAAACCTATGATCGCCGATGTGACAGTAAGTGAGACACTATGGTCCACGAGGGTCATCTGGTTGCTCCTCAGAAAGGGGAAAAGATGGCATCTAAGGTGGTCATCTAACTATGCAGACACTTGTACCTCTTTACCCAGAAACTAAGATCTAGGAATAGAAGACTCTCACTGACAGGCTCTTCATATTTTGTTATGTAGTGTGTAAGTTCAATGTGGCCAGCTCCCTGCATGAGTAAGCACCTATTACAGGACTCAAGAGAGTGAGAGGTCCCAGCAAGGCACACAGGTGACTGGTACAAAGCCAGAAGCAATCCAGACTGGGCTGACCACCTTACCCAATCTCTCTCTTTCATTTACGCACTTCCTGTTGGCTCCTGCTTTCTCTCTTTGGATGTCTCATCAGCTTTCCTTGTAATTCTGATTAAATGTACTAAGAACTCCTCTACACAAAGCCTCTTCATTGTAATCCAAGTAGGAAAAATGGAAAAGAGGCTTTGTGCTGGATGTAACTCCAACTCTAAGGACCTGAGTTCTTATTTAGGGCTTACCTTTTCCTTGCCACCACTTCCTGTCCTCATGGCTACCATATCTACCCTCTATACCCTGTCACCCAGGAAAGAGGCCCACGTCCTCCATAGAGTTGGTATGGAGAAGTTCACACTTTGATCTTCTCACACTGGGTCTAGCAGAGTGGCTCTTAAAAGTCTCAGCTTTTATTTACTTCTGTGTCATAGTAGGTTTCTGTAAATTTTCTAAGAATAGTGCAAAACCCAAAGGTCTTGAAATAACTCTTAGAACCTGTTTTAAGTTCAGCAATTCTTATCTTATTACTTTTGTACTTACCCTAGTGGCCACAGCATTGAACTATTTGCCTCCTTTATAAACAAAATCTAAATTCTGATAACCATACTAATGCAACAGCTTAACTTATACTAAAATAACAGTGATGAGAGAGGAAGACCCAACTGCCAAAATTGCTTTATACATTTTCAAGTAAAGGCTCATTCTGGCTAGAAAAATAGAATAAGGGCCTCTTTCAATGAAATATTCTATGGAAAGGTTGCTTTAATTTTGAAGTCTCCAACACCATCTTCAATCTCCTCTTGATATGTACCCAAAACTACTATGGCAGGTACTTGGGTCCCTAAAAAAACACTTTGTGTGTCACAGTTCTGCATCAAGATCAAGATAATAAGGGCTGATGACCATCAAATCTATTTTAGCTGAATTCTGACCAAACAGAAAGGTTGCTGCTTGAGATCTGATGAAAAAGTCTTTCTTTCTGTCCTCTCTTTTTTCTCCTGGGAACTTCCTTAGGAGAGTAATTCAATTCTTCAAGTTTCCCAAAGTTTTTAATCCTCAACTTGTCTTTACCCCGCAGCCTATTCTCAGACTGCTATTGATCAAACTATAAAATGTTCTTACCCTTTCAAGAGCCTTTCTAGATGGTGACTCACAGGCCCTCAAGGGGTTTATACCTTGCATTCTTTCATCAAGTCCCGACTGGTTTAATGTAATTCAGAGAAGGGGTGTTACTGAGGTGCTTGGAGGCTTTGCAGAACTCCATCTTCAATGCCAGCACAGGGTTCAATGTGCATATTTGTGTAAAAGAATTGTTTTCCACCGAGGCTTTAGATTCACTTAATACAATTCATTTGTTTAAACAAAAAATTCAGTCCTATTATATTTGTTTTTCCAATACAAGTGGCTCTCAAAGCATACAATATTACACAATTTGCTCTCTTATCTGAAGTTCTATTTGTTAAGACTAAACAAATCAATGTCCAGTAAGACGGTTGGTCTCAAAAGAAGCCACAGAAAAGTAATAACCAGAATAGCTTTTGAAGGCGCCTTGTCATCATGGCTAACATGCTATTTTTGTCAAACATTAAAACTAAAAGACAGTTGAACTGATAAAATTTTGAAGTTAAACAAATGTTAAGTTCACCACTCAGATCTATAACAATATTGGGAAGAAAAAAGTTTAAATACTTGGAAAGAGATTTTGATTTCAAGTCTTTTCAAGAGCTCTAACAGACCACATGATATTTTCCAGTTTACTTTAATAATCATTAGTATATCACTAAACTCACCCAAATAGTTAAGTGGAAGGAATAATAACCAACCATGAGAATAAAATTTTCTTGGTAAATTAAAAAAAGAGGGCTAATTTATGGGAAAGGCTTTAAGTCATATGAAGTAGAACCAAAGTCATTTTTTGGTAATGAAATCAATGACCAAGTCTCAGTTCATGTAAAAGCAATCTGATAAAATGCCTAGTGGCACAAGGCTGAAATAAAACTATGCTCTAAGAGCTTACCTCTTATGATAAAATACCGCACTATTATTAATAAAAAAGGCATTTCAGATGCCTTTTGGGGTAGAGGTTCTAGGTAACAATCCTGCAGGTTTAAACCATTAGGATACCAAGGCAACTTCCTTCCAATTAGGAATGGCTATAGCAGCAGCAGGAGCAGGAGCTGGCCTAGATAAAAGAACGATTAAACAGAGAAGCAAATGGGGACCTGCTTTGGTTAAATATTAGAGCAGCTGAAGCTTGCATTCCCACTAAAGGAAAAGATGCATTAAACCAAAGTTTCTGCTCCAGCAATATTTGCCTTCCAGTGCGACTTTCTTTGTTTAAACTGAGAGGCTGCAAAGCAAGCTATTATTGATCAAAGTCAGAGTAAGAAGGGTTTAGCAGGGGAAAAACACAAGTGCTCCCAAAAGGTCGCAGTTTGGATTAGACCCTCTTGGTGGTGTGCTGTGAGAAAGAAATGCCATTCTAGAATTGCATCAGCTCTGCAGCGACTTGTTGAGAGAGTCTCATGTAATGGAGTCCATACCTATTCATTATTAAGGTTGGAAAGTTCTGGCAGCACACTTCAGAGGCCATGTACGTGTTGATCATTGAGGTTGCCATGGTGAATGTGAAGGCATCAACTCAAGTTCAGTGAAAATGAGAGAGGGAAATTGCCTGCTCTTCATATCCATGCAAATTCTCAAATGTTAAGACATAAACTAATCACCCAGCCTTCAAATTTGTTTCTAAGTTGCACAGTTTGTCTTATAAATACAAAACAGAAAACTAAAAACACCTTTTTAAAATATTTCAAATGCACTTGAATTAATAATCTGTCATAGTTCAATATTAATATAAATGACTTACTTCATTCAGAAATGCACTGCATTTTTGCCAAGTAATTATTTCAAAGATGAATGAAAACTAGGTAAATTTAAGGGTGACAGAGCAAGAAACATAAAAGGTTTCTAAATTCAGGGAAGACAACATCCAAATAAGGCTTAAGTTCCACAAAAAGAAATGCCTAAGAGCTATTTCACATGCTGATTGGTTAGTGTCTAGCTACATCCAACACTATTAAAGATTGTATTGGAGCAGAGATATCCCTATCTGGGGAAAAGGGAATAACAACTTGAGGTTAAGCATCCTGACTTTGGACTTGGTACTAAGGGATGAATACAAAAGATGAAAATACGTTCCCTACAGGAATGAACACATACTCTACTAGAGGAAATGAAAAGTGCCCAAACCGTCCATGTATTCCACACATTGTCTACCTCCCCATGTAATTAAGTTGAGGCTAATGTAACTATTTTTAACCAATACAGTGTGATTAAAAGGAAAAAAAAAGTGTTATTCATTTCAGTTTATGAGGTTTTAAGAACAGCTACTGGGAAGCCATGTGTTGAATTTGCAAAGTCCCAAGATGGAACCAGCTCAGATCCCCAAGCCATTTCTTAGAAGGGAGCTACCTTGGAGGGCTTTGGAACTCACAGCCAAGAGTGCATGTGTGAAAAATCAATGTTTATGTAGTAAACCCAATGGGATTTGAAGTATTTTAGGAGTGTTTTAGTTGCTTAACAGCAAATACATAAAACCTACATACAAACTAATTAGAGAACAATTTAATTCACACTACTGTTGGGTGGCAAGGTGAGGTTAAATGATTGGCAAAGGGCTTGTAGGGGAAGTAAAGGAAGAATAGATCTTGGAACTGTTGGGAGAAAAGGGAGCGCATTTCAAGGAGAGGAAATAGTAAAACCCCAGCAAGAATTCTGAAAATGGGATTGACTGGATCAGGGAGTATACTTCCCTAGAAATTGAGATATTATTGTCATCAGGTGTTCTGTGATATGGTTCTGTTCCTCGCTACTTATTAACCTAACCTAGGCTCCCCTGTCAAAGGCCTGATGATTGATGCACAGAGCATGAGCCTTTCCTTGCATAAATACTAGAAAGGAATGCAAAGGTCCTACCAAGTCTATCTTCAATTCTTAAAGTACCAGCCAGGGATTCAGAGAAGGTTTTCATTTCACTTATCCTTCATCGAGTTGGGCTCCAGTCTTTACAAGGGCAGAATCAAAACCTGTCCAATCTCCCACAGCCTCCTGTTTCTGGTTCCAACACTATAGTGATCCTCAGAGCCCAGAAACCCTAGTGCTATACTTCTACTCATTACACTGTCCATCTGTTTGTCAGCCACTCATCACTTGTCACTCATACTTGTCACTGTCTGTCCACTCACTCATCCACCTACCATGGCTTTCCAAAGGTAAGGGCATCACTTAAGTATGGTTCTTATCAGCAAGCAGCTCCAGTCTAACTGAAGTTTGGACACTACTCTGTAAGGAATGGAAGGTATTGGGAGCAGTAGAATCTTACAATCAGAATTGATTTTAATGAAGATCATGTTGGAAATCATATAGAAGGAGTATGATTGACAGCAAGGAGTTAGGAGGCTTTTGCAGTTGTCCAAACAAATGACACTGAGATTTTTTTTTTAATCTATAGCAATACCCTATCAGTGGGTTCTAGAGAGCCTTAGGAGGAGAGCTAAGAACAATAGGTGAGTAAATGAAGATGAGAGAGGTGGGCACATCAAGGCGCACATCCAGGTTCAGGTGAGTGCATGGATGCTGAAACTTTAACTAAGACAAGGAGTAGGCAGAGGAAGCCTCTGTTAATGACTAACAAGGCTGGTTTTAGACATGTGAAATTTGAGGTCACTGCAGGACACCTGGGAAAGGAGATGGGAGAAGAAGATAGAAATTTTGAATCCAAAGTTCAGGAGAAAAGCCTTATGTGGAACTAGTGACTTATCTGCCTGGGTGTAGGTTATAGCTAATGCCAGGGAAATTAATCAGATAGCTAAACGACAGCATGGGGGATGTGGTAGGATATGAAGGAAAGTGTCAAGGGGAATGGTTAAGAGTACTGAATAATAGGGAAAACTCAAGTTAGGTAAGGCCTAGATTGTGATGACCAGTGTATTTGGCAATTACAAGTAGAACGGAAGATTCTCTAACCTTCATCAACTCCTGGGCTACCGTGTCATTTTGTACAACTAGTCCCCCTTCTCCGCCTGGACCAACGTTGAGAGAAAATGGCATGATCCACTTTCTGGAACTGCCTTCTACCCCAACTACCCAATGTTTATAATCTAACTATTCCTACTGGGCACAGCTTTCTGAGCTACAAGTAGCCTCCTGACTCATACTGAGCCTATCAGACTCTCTTTGTCTCCTAAGAATATAGTTAGACTACATTAAACAATAGAGTTATAAAGCTCTGTAAAGTTGAGGTCAATCTCAAATCACCTAAGATAAAATTTTATGTGGGAACCTGGATTATCTAAGCATTTGCGTTTGCTCTAAATCAATACCATTGACTTGCTTTAAATTTAGCTGTTTAAATTTAGCTGATCCCACTCCCCCAAGTCAAGTTCTCCTGAAATGCTCTTCTCCAGAAAAAGCCCCATCCAAGTAAACTAGCTCTCCAGCCCTTGATACATCTTGTTCTCCCTCCTGCCCTCCTCCCCTACATCCACATTTCCCCGAATGTCATACCCATCATCGAAAACTATACTTTTGAACTAGTGTACTCTGTGCAAAACCTCTGCTAGCTGGGAAACACCCATACATTCTAGCTTGCCCATGTCCTCAAAATTCTACCTATTTTACCACACTCACCAAGCTCAAACTCACACTCTATGTGCAGTTACTACCTACTACAGTGCAGGAAGGGGTGGGTTCGAGAACAGGATGTCATAACTTCCAACTTTTAGAGGGCATCTCTTTGGGAGTGAGGGGGAGGACTGCTGACAGCTGTATCAGATTCCTCTTCACTCAGGATAAGCATGGCCCTTTAGTCATAGGGCTACCCACGAATGCTAATCTAGAGGCAAAACAGGGCAGCCTCCTGGGCAGGTTCTTAATAGCTCACACCACTAATTAACAGACTAGGAGCATTCAATGCCATCAGTCTCTTAGAAATCTTGAGCAGGAAAGGATAGAAAGAGAGAATAAGACACAGTTGCATAAAACAGGAAAATGCAGGACAACTTTGAATGCAAGGCACAAAACCAAGAGAGCAAGAGAATAATGTTTAAAACTCCAAGAAGTAAATTCAGACAGAGGCTTGAAATTTTTTTCCTGCTTTTGAGTACGATGAATTCTATAAAAGAGTTTAGAGGATGATGCTACCTTTAATCAATGACATGGGTGTAAATAACCATTATCTATAATCTGCAGGGCATGAACAGCCTTATTCTTAGTTACCTTGTTTTCATACTTTTATGACTCAGTTTCCTCATCTTAAAATAAGAGATCCTGGAACTGAAGGTGTCTAAATCTTCCAGCTCTGAGACAACCCATGGGGAAAGGGCAGGCATGGTCCTGGGGACGCCTGAATTTCTCACAGCACTTCAAAGCACTGAAACCTAAACATATTTGGTAGTTACTAATTTAACTAAATTCAGAAGTGTTTTTGCTAAAAAAAAAAAAAAAAAATTAAAAAATTGGAAAATCTCTCTTAGACAAAAACCAAGCACATGATTTTACTCTGGTGGTTTACAAGGGTTAGGCACTGTGCATCTATCACATTTGGCATATATCCTCACCACGAATTCACATGACTGGGAGCATAACTCAGGGGTAAAGAACAAACTCAGGAGCTGGACTGCCTGGACTTTCTTCACTCTATTGGTTAAGCAACTAAGGCAAGATACTTATTTCTCTATGCCTCAGTTTCTCCTATGTAAAAACAGCAGCAATGCCAACTTTAAAGGATCTGTATAGGTCTAAATGAGTTGACAGCAGTGATAAAACAGTACCTGGGACTTTGTATTTATTAAAAAAAAGATTTATTATTTTTTTTAACGTTTATTTATTTTTGAGACAGAGAGAGACAGCATGAATGGGGGAGGGTCAGAGAAAGAGGGAGACACAGAATCTGAAACAGGCTCCAGGGTCTGAGCTGTCAACACAGAACCTGACGCGGGGCTCGAACTCACGGACCACGAGATCATGACCTGAGCCGAAGTCAGACGCTTAACTGACTGAGCCACCCAGACGCCCCAAAAAAAGGCTTTTAAAGGCTAGGTATAATTATCCCTACCTTAGGAGGGAAGAAACAAAGACTTACGAAGGTTAAGTAAGTCACCCAGGTGGTAAGCTCTGGAGTGGGATTCAAACCAGACCAAGACTCCAGAGCTCATGGGCTTACTGCTATCACACACAGTCTCAGTCCAGAGCTACTCAGTGAAGGGCAGAGGATGCTGCAACTGTGACAGAGGAACAAACGGGGAATGCACCACTCTTGTATCTGCCTGACCAGGAGTTCCCAACTATTTCCTATTGACTTTTTTTTTTTTTTTTTTTTTTTTTTTTAGTAAAAGTTGAAAATTTGAAGTCCTTTAGCATCACTTATTTATATCACTTCAAAGTTTGGTGCTCGCTATTTCTTCTATCCACATTTTCTTCACATCATAAAAACAGCAGCAAAAATACAGATTAAGGCCATCCCTTTCAAAACAAACAAACAAACAAACAAACAAACAAAAACCTGACTTCTCATCACAGCACCATGGATTAAACACTGAGCTTTTATTGTGCCCAGCACTGTGTTAGTAACATCAACATTATTCCATTTGATCTTCACGAGAATCCTCTAATTTCCATTTTACAGAAGAATAAACAAAATCTCAGAATGCTTACGTAAAATTCCCAAGCTCATGTAGGTAACAAAAGGCAGAGCGAGATTTTCAACCATTTCTGCTTGACTCTCAACTACTGCCCTATACTCTTCCAGTAGAATGCAAGAACCATGCCAGCTATGAGATCATTTTATATTCCTCACAGACTGAAACTCCTAAGACAGGGCTGGGGGGTTTACAAAAACACATTAGCCTACCATGCACACATAATATGTTAACTGTCCTCAAAGAGATTAAAGGAGGGGACAAATAAGGACAGAACAACAAAAATTTAAGTGATAAGTTGTATCAGATGGTCAATTAAAGAATAACAATAATAATATATAACACTTCTGTTATATTTTACAACTCTGTAAACTGTTTCTGACCTTCAGAAAAATTAGTGGGTACTAATCTTGTCTCTTTGTCTTAGCAGACTTTGAGCACATTGCATGAACACTCTGATCCCCATCAGAAAATGGGAGGAGCTGTTCTGAGGATTGAACAGGTACGTGCAGGAAGGACCCAGCAAAGGGCCCTAACCAGACAGGCACAGTGCAGGTGCTCACCTAACTTTGGGATCCTTCTCGCGGCTGCCCATGCCTAGCACAGAGAGCTCATGGCTCACAGGAACCTTAAAAACCATCCACCAAAGGAGCAAAGTGAGAAGAATGTGCTGTGATCTTAGTCTCTAATGGAATTCACACCTTTTCTACAACTGCCCATTTTCTGAACTCAGCTCTGAAATGAGCTATTATTCTCTGTTTCACTCTTCTTCATATTATCCAAAATAATTCAATGTCCACCTTTTCCTTTGGGAAAATCAAAGGTTGACATGGCTACCTTTTGAACTCAAGCTGTTAAAGATCCCTTTCTTCTGTTCAAAAAGTTTTACTGATTTTGAAAGGTCTTATTGATAAAACACAAGAGAAACTCAGGGGAAAAGGACAAAGAGAAAGAAGAAGAAAGAGAAAGAATAAAGAGGCCAGAAAAGAAAGAGAAGGAAGAGAGCCCAAGAGGAGCAGGGAGAGGCAAAAGGCTATTGAATGCATAATTGCCAACAGCCTTAGCAACTGGCTCATGTAAGAATCATGGAGCATTATTTTTAAAAACCAAGGGGAAAATATTTACATGAAATCCAAAGGATATATGCTCTTTGTTGAATGCTGCAAAATGACAATGTATTCAATTCATTAATTCATGAATTAGTGTGTATGATGTTTACTTCTGGCATCATTAGCATTTCTGAGCTGAATATTTAAGAGAACAAGGGAGAAATTTAAGGACTAAAGACAGAAATGAAAAATAATTTTTTGGTTTTTTATTCCACTTGTGTGCTTTGGCTTTATCTGTACAGCAGTACTGAGATTCAAGGGCTGCGCTGAATGAAATGGGTGACACGAAACCTGCCAAGGCCCCCTTGCAGTCCTCTGCCCCCCAGGTATGTATAGAAGTCACAGGAATTTCAAGCAATTTTTTCTAATTGTCTGTATAAATGATAGTTTCAAAAGCAGGTGTGTCACAATAAACACATATTAAGAGTAAATTAGGCCTTAATTATGTTTATCAAGGTTTATGTCCTAATTAAGAACAGAATGACAACAATAAACATGACTTACCAGCAGAATTAACTCTGCCACAATTGTCTACTCTTCCCAAACATTCTTTGTGTGCTCTCGCGCCACATTTAAAACATAAATAGCCTTGATAAAATGTTCCTCTGAAAGATAAAATTAGAGGGTGATATGTTAAAAGGTGCTAAGTTCTGCCTACAGGAAAGCACAAGCAGGAGAAAGAAACTGAGGGAACATGATACTCTGTGAAGTCTTCTTAGCCGAGGGATGGGGCCTCCTGGGGTTTGGAAGGGAGTTCCTAGGTTCAACGCTGAGGCAAGATCTATTGACTCGAAACTGTTAAGGCAATTTCCCCACTTGAGAACATTTTGGCTGGTACATTAGAAAAGTCAGAGACACTGAGCAATTATACCAGCTCCTTTAAACTGAGAAACAGGACTGGGCAAGCCTACCTCAGGAGCATCTGGCAGACTTTGCAGGATGTAACCCGACTGAAGGTGTGCATCTTGAACTCATGGAAATTGGAGTCTGCGTAGTCTGGCCTTATGTTCGATCTATAAAAAGGAAAAGAAGGAACTTCTTCAAGAAAGTTTCACAACAAAATAGCAGTCATCTAAAACCGAGATTCATCAGCATTACGTTGGGTGGAGATCTGATTCAAGCAAAAAAGCTATTAAATATGCAATGTTTTCTAAGCCAAAAGTAGGCTTTGCATTAAAATATGCACTAAAATCTGGTTGTGTGCAAAGCAGCAACATGTAAGGATTTAAGCAAACTACTCCTCCTCAGAACTGAACTTTACAGAATGGCCACACGGGTCATCCTGCGAGGAAAAACACAAAAAAACATGCTGGATGTTCATGCTGCAGGACAGATTCGCTAGCCACGTCACTGAAATATAAACTAGATGGAGGGGGCAGGAGGAAAGAGAAAAGGGTGCCTCATTCCCACAGAGGCCATCTCTAGGTAAGTGGATGGTGTAATGATCTAGAAAAGTGAATAGAGTAGTTTTATAAAACTTCTTGAAACAAAACATGAGTCCGATGTTTAAAAACTTCCTCCTTAACAATTCACTTCCCATGCAATCCAAATAAAAAATAAACAAAATTATTATGTTTTATATTTTACTTCTATTTTGTGCATATGCAAAAAATACATTAAGCATACCACAAACTACCATAACTGAGGTAACATAAAAAAATAACAAAAGTGACTCTGTGCCAACACTGTGACAACCACACGATGTTCATTACACCAACCCTAACTACTCAGCCCTCATAACATCACTAATTTACAAACAAGGAAACTGAGGCTAACACTAAAATAAAGGAAACAGCAGAGTCAGACACTCCAGCCTAGGTCTGTTCTTTCTGCCCCAAAGCAACAGTACAAGGAGGAATTCAACAATATTCACCTTAATATAATTAGACTGTTGGAAAAAGTCAAACTTGGTCACTCCTAGAGGAGTTTTTTATATTATTCATAATTTATGTCACAGAAGAAAACAGAAAAATTAGAAATGGACAAGTTAAAAAGCAAATACAAATCAGAGGTACACCGGAAAGCTAAGACTGTGCTCTCCAAGATGTTACAAGCAATTTGAGAGAGTGTAGGAAAAGTTTGAGATACTGATGAGCTAGGATTTCCCCTTTTATAGAATACAGCAACTCTCCACCACACAGAGGCTTGGTGTAATGAAGCATAACACGGGCGGGAGACCAGGCATCAATCTCCGAGGTACCAGGAGAAGCCTTATGAAAAAACATTCGCAAAGGCAATTGGAGTAGCAAGCAGTGATGCAGAAGTGTCAGAGAGGTCAGCTTTCCAATCCATCTGCTGAATATGAGCGTGCTAAAAATGAAATCAAATATTAGTGCCATCTGGGATTTCTCTGCTCCATGCTTCTGGTGACCTCACTTTTTAGGAAAATGTTCTGCTGCGTGCTGAAAAGCATGGCCACTTCCATAGCGGTATTTTTGGTCTCCTGATTAAAAATTATAGTTCTTCATGAATAGACAAGTAGAGAAAAGATAAGGGCCAAGAAACAAATCTCTTCACATTGTTCAGAAAACATTTGATTCTGGCATTGGAAAGAGCATCAAACCCCATTTCCTTAGCCAAGATGGCCTGTTGTTCATTTTTTTCTGAACATCAAGGTGATACAGTCATACGTGGATTGTCAAGTAACAGCTTCAGTCCTGGGAACTGGAAGAATTCATCAGGCTGGAGTTGTCATAGGTCTCCTTCGGAAACTAAGTGGGTTCCAATCAAGTAAGAATTTAATTAATTTTAGAAGCTTGCCTGGGACAGAGATGCAACATCTTTCTCTAAGGGTCAACTCAAGTGATAGACAGTCTTTCAACCATCAGTTAATTTCAGCAACTAACCATGAAAAGCTGACTTTTCAGAAGACATAAGCTCAGAGGAGAATCACACTAAGAGGTTAAGAAGAAAAGTCTTACAATACAGAAAAAAAAATTCTAAAAATGTTGTTAACAGTAGTCGCCATAAGTGAAATGAGACTTGAAATGGTAGGGTACATGGCAGGAAAGAAACGTTGGAATTCAAATTAAAAAAAAAAAAACCTGTAACTGCATATTATTTTAAATTTAAAATCAAACACTCAAGAAGAGACGTTAACTCTATGACCCCAAAACTGTTACTGGGGCACTATAGAATACAAAAGCATAGTTCAGTGCAGGAATCTGAAATTAGACCACCTGGGCCGAAGTCCTGACTTTCAAGTCACTAAACGCATGATCTTAGGCGAGTTAGTATGTGTAACACAGAAATACTAATAAAACCAAATTCACAAAGTGAGGTGATGTATGTAAATTACATAGGACTCTGGCCCAGAGTTAGTGTTCAATAAGTATTGGCTACCATTTATGAACTGTTGATTCCAGATTCACAAAATAATGATGTGATCAAGACAGTGCTTTATGAGTTCTAAGAATCTCTTGGTAGTCTTGGGACCAGTCCCCAGAGGATTTCCATTCTGAGAATTTCATGCAAGAAGGCCATTATATGCTCAGTGTCCTTCAAACCAGGAATCTATATACAACTATTCAAGTACAATAAGAAATGGGGTTGCCCAGGAGAGGACATGTATGAAAAAGTCCAGGGTATTGGATGAAATCATATCAAGTGTCAACTGAAGAGAGATGTCATCACACATGGACACATGGACACTGGGGCTGCAAAAACCAAAGACAGTAAGTTGGCTGGATGGGAAGAGTTGGAAAGGTATACTGGAATAGAAAAATATAGACAAACATCAGAACTATAGGTGGATAACAAAAGAAAAAAAATGATCCAAAGTGGCATTTATTGCAAACCAGGCACATTAACAGACTCTTCACACCATTTTTTTACATTTACTTCTCACAAGAAACCTAGAAGGCAGAGTCATTCATTCATTTCATATTGATAAAGTACTCATCAGGTACACAGGACCTAAGGCCAGAGGAAAAGAAGGATCCTTCCACCAGGGCCCAATGAGTTAAGAGGGCAGATATAAGAGATGAGTAAGAGAGGTTGGCAGGGGCCAAGGAAAGAGGTGAGATCTTATACAGAGATTAATACTACCTTTAGTTGACAAAAAAATAAAAATTAAAAAAAAAAAACCTCTGTGGCTACTATAAAGAGCATTCCTTGTAGTGAAGCAAGAGTGAACACAGAAAGACCATACAGGTTGGGTTATCTACAGATGAGAACTGAGGATCAAATATTGGTTAGCTTACTTGTTCAGTCATGCAGCTCTACATAGAGGACGGACTCCATTTAAGTAACCTGTTTTGATACATGACAGTTTACTTATGAGAACCTGCACAGAATCTTGTAGATTTCTCAGTGAAATGTCCCCATTTCTTTTGCTTCATACATGGCCCATTATTAATACAATTAATCAGTCAATCAAATATGTACAAGGTCAGGTATACAATGCTCTCAAGCCACCTTTTAACTTGACATGCTCTCCCTAGATCATCGCCTCTTCTCACCTGGCTTCATGCTATATTAAGGACCATGTGCCTCCCCTTAGCTTGGGTCTCTTCTCCATTCTCTGAATCTGAATTTCTAGTGGCTCCTCAGGCATCTCAAATGCAACACATACAACACTCAACTCCACAACTTTCCTAACATATCGGATTCTGACCAAATTATGATTTTAATCCATCAACATTCACTCTATCTTCTAGCCTGGAATCTTCAAAGTTGCAATGAGTTTTTCCCTTTCCCTCATACCTTCTACATATTCATTTTCCTTTAACCCCTCCTCTGCTCCAATTTCTCCTCCCCCCAAACCATAACCAATTTCTGATTTCTGACCTTAAACATACCTACTCAAAAATTCAGGTTCCATTCTTTCTCCTCACTACCTAATTCAAGCCCACAATATCTCTCAACTAAATTGTTAAAATGATCTTCTTAATTATTCCATCTCCTACTTTCTCTTCCTACTTAAGGCCACGATCCATACTATTCCCAGAATTAACCTTCAAAAATTAAAAATATGGGAGCACCTGGGTAATTCAGTCAGTTAAGCATCTAACTTTGGCTCAGGTCATGATCTCATGGTTCATGAGTTAGAGCCCCGCATGGAGCTCTCTGTTGTCAGTGCAGAGCCTGCTTCCTCTCTTTCTCTCTCTCAAAAAATAAACATTAAAAAAATAATATATCACTCCTTCCCTTGAAGACTTCTGCTGGTTACTATTGCCTATGGAGACAAATGGCATACAAAGTGTTTTATGTTCTAGCATGCCTCTTGTATGCCTCTTTTTCCCCACTCATAAGCCTCATACTAAGTTACACAGACCTTCTCACGTCTCTTAAACATATTCTTCTCATCCATAATTCTGCACTTTTGTATTCCATTCATTCTGCCTAAAATGTTTCCCTCAACCTGCAGCTGTGAACCTACCTAGTTACTCATTTTTGACTAGATAAAAATGTGACTCCTTTGATAAAATCTTCTGTGAGTCCACCTGATAAAGATAATGATTATCAGGGCGCCTGGGTGGCTCAGTCGGTTGAGAGTCTGATTCTTGATTTCCGCTCAGGTCACGATCCCAGGGTCATGGGATCGAGGCCCACATCAGGCTTCCCACTGAGCATGGAGCCTGCTTAGGATTCTGTCTCTCTCTCTGTCCATCTCCCCCACTCACACATTCTCTTTCTCTCTCAAAAAAAAAAAAAAAAAAAAAAAAAAAAAGATGATCATTTCATCTGGGTTCCAAGTACTTTTCCAGCCCTCTACTATAGTACTTCATTGTATTGTAACCACTTATTATGTGTTTCCTACTACCAGAAAATTATTTCTGTGTTACTCATGTTTATATTGCCAGGGCCTACTTCAGTGTCTCACATTAAATACATATTGTTGTTGAATAAATAAAGGCTACTATCTATAATTCAATATTTACCACTTAAAGAGGAAAGAGCTAAAATAAAAAGCATACTTACTATCCCTCGAAAACCATCCATTGAGTTAAAGAAACAAAAACACACATCCATGAAATACCCAAAATATATAACTAAAGACAAAGGAAATAAAAAGGAGATCAATTAGTGGCTACACTGGAGCAAGTCAGAAGAATAAGCAGTGCTTGGTAGATGAAAAGGGGAAAGTGACCCACGTTTGGGGGAAAAACAAGATTGAAAGTTCAGAAATGAGTATCAGGTGTTCACAGAATGGTGGATCAGTCAGGTTTACTACAGCATCTGTGACACCAACATGGTTAATTTTATGTGTCAGCTTGACTGGCCATTGGATACACAGATTTTTGGTCAAACATTTTTCCAAGTGTTTCTGTAAGAATGTTTTTGGATGAGCTTAACATTTAAAATGGGAAACTGAGCATTATCTTCAAGATATGTACTTACACCACACCTCTTTTTAAATAACATTTTAAAATACAATAATTTATCTCATGAATAGAAGAACCAAAAAATGCCCGGGATCGTCTCAACAGATGCCAAAAAAAGACATTTAATAAAATGTACCATGTACTTCTGATTAAATTCTAAATAAATTAGATGCTGAGGGATACTTCCTTATAACATAATAAAGCATATCAAGCTACAGACAATAAAAAAAGTATTTAATTTTAAACGCTATCACTATCCTATTGAAGTTAAGCAAAGTTTGCTGATGTCAATTATATTATTCAACATTGCTCTTGAAGATCTGATCAATGTAATATGACAAAAATAAATTTGGAGGGATATTGTAAAAAAAAAAAAAAAAAAACCACACACAGAATTATCATTTGGAGAGGACATTGTTGGGACAACTGGGAAACACCACAAGAAGAAATGCAAACTAATGAAACTAAGAAGCAGAAAAGACACATCAGTGGTATCTGGAAAAATGCATCTCTAAGCTTCCAACGTTCCCTAGCAGTGAAATGCAGGGATATGTGGGTTGTGTTTTCACACAGTAGAATTCCTTGAGACTCAAAGTTCAAGGATTTTTTCAGAGGCTGGTCACACACTCTGCCATCATGATCAGCCACAATCATTAAAAACCCCCAGAAGGAAAGGAGATGTTCACCATAAATCACATGGTGAAAAAAAAAAAAAAAAAAAGAATGTAGGTAGGCTAGCACAGTGAAATTCAGTACCCTTGGCACACCAGATAACCTTACCACTTGGCACCACAGGGCACATTTCAAAACCTAAGTTCTCAGGTGGCAGCCAAGGGACAGCCAGGTAAGCAGACCCTTAAAACGACAGCAAACCCAAGCCTGCTGAGGTAACTCTTTCCTGCGTGAAAACATCCAAGAAAAATCCTAGCATGAAATGTTCAGGCTCTATAATAATAAAATTTAAAAATTAACTGAGGAAAATAAAAGTATTCAAGCAAATAAAAGCTGCATAACCCAAGTGCTGAATAAGAAGCTTGCATATTATAAACACACAATCTCTCAATTTATAAAGTTAAAACAATTCCTTTCCCCCAAACCAGCGCGCACGCGCGCACACGCACACACATTTTTTCACTTGAGAAACGATTATAAAATTCAACTGGGAGAATAAACGTGTGAGGGTGATCAGGAAGATTTTAAAACCAAGACAAATTATTGTAGGCAAGTATGTGGGAAGTAATCTAAGAGACACTAAAATGTTTTTTAAAGGTTTGTTATTTATTTATTTATTTTTTCAACGTTTATTTATTTTTGGGACAGAGAGAGACAGAGCATGAACGGGGGAGGGGCAGAGAGAGGGAGACACAGAATCGGAAACAGGCTCCAGGCTCTGAGCCATCAGCCCAGAGCCTGACGCGGGGCTCGAACTCACGGAGCGCGAGATCGTGACCTGGCTGAAGTCGGACGCTTAACCGACTGCGCCACCCAGGCGCCCCAAAAGGTTTGTTATTTATTTAGGGTGGGGCGCCTAGGTGACTCAGTTGGTTAAGCCTCTGACTTCAGCCTAGGTCATAATCTCTCCATTCTGAGTTTGAGCCCCGCATCAGGCTCTGTGTCGACAGCTCAGAGCCTGGAACCTGCTTTGGATTCTGTGTCTCTCTCTGTGTCTCTCTCTCTCTCTCTCTCTCTCTCTCTCTCTCTCTCTCTCTGCCCCTCCCCTCTGTCTTGCACTCTTGCACTCTGTCTCTCTCTCAAAAGTAAACATTAAAAAAATAATAAATAAAATAAAATAATAAAATTAAATTTAAAAGTGAAATAAAAATAAAAAAATAAAAAAATAAAATAAAATAAAATAAAATAAAATAAAATAAAATAAAATAAAATAAAATAAAATAAAATAAAATAAAATAAAATAAAATAAAATAAAATAAAATAAAATAAAGATTTGTCATTAGGGATGGCTGAGTTCAGGTCATGATCTCATGCTTCGGTTGACAGGGTCAAGCCCCACTTTGGACTTTGCGCTGATGGTGCAGAGCCTGCTTAGGTTTCTCTCTCTCCCTCTCTCTGTCTCTCTTTCTCTGCCCCACCCCTGCTCTCACTCTCTCTCTCAAAATAAATGAACATTTAAAAAAATACCTTATTAAAAAAATAAAGGGATGTTCTTAAATTTGTATGGAATTGACAACAAGACAAACAGAAAGACCAATAATACAGAAGACAGTCTTGGTGGGGATCAAGCATGTGAACACACTTGCTATGTGATTTTTGTGACAGTTTGTTCATTTATTTGCCTACTCAAAAAAATTAAAAACTTATTAAATACATAATATGTGCTAGGCAGTGGGGTAGAGTGATGAGAAGAAACAAGTCCAGTTTGTGCTTGTTTGGTATTGATGGGGAAAATAAGTATCTAAATAATTCCATCAACAACTATGAAACTAGAGGTGTGCCAAAGATAGTGTTAGGAAAACTTAACAGCTTGGAATGTGACCTTGTGAACAGATTACCACAGAAGGCTTTCCTACAGAAACAATGCTTGCACTGAGATCTAAAGATAATCAAGAATTCAGTAGGTGAAAGGAATAATGTGCTGGACAAAAAAAACACATTATAAATATATTTTAGAAAATGCATTCCCAGCTTTTTGAACAGATTAAGGAAATTACATTTCTACTACCTATTTTATAATGATATAAATTTTAAAGACTGATGTCATTTATTTAACAAATATGTATTACCTGCCTATGACATGCCATGAACACCACCAGCAATAAGGAATAAGACGGACAACACTGCTGCCGTCATACAGCTTATTTCTACATTTGGATGTAAATTTTAGGCGGAAACTTGAAATTCTTTTTAAGAAAACAACAAAAACACAAAAGCAATTGAAAAAATATTGATGACTACGTAATCTTTAAATGTAAAAAAAAATGGCTGTATTTATTTTTAAAAACCAGAATTTTCCGTGAATCAAAAACAATTAAAAAAACAAAGTAGGAAAGTATCTCTAATATGTATAATAAAGGATTAATGTCCTTGCAATATATAAGTGTTCTTGAAAATGTATGAGGAAAAAAAAAATGAATGGGGCGCCCGGGTGGCTCTGTCGGTTAAGCATCCGACTTTGGCTCAGGTCAGGATCCTGCAGTTTGTGGGTTTGAGCGCTCCCTCGGGCTCCATGCTGACAGCTGAGAACCTGGAGCCTGCTGCAGAGTCTGTGTCTCCCTCTCTCTCTGCCTCTCCTCTGTTCACGCTCTATCAAAATAAACATTTAAAAAAATTTTTTAAAAGAAAAATGAACACCCTAATTGAAAAATTAGCAAAAAAATTAACAGGGGAGTTTATTAAAAAAGAAACAAAACAATAAAACACATAAAACATGTTTGAGCTACTAGTAACCAAAAGAAATGCAGATTTAAATAAGATACCATTTCACGTATCAAACTGGCAAAAAAAGACAAAGATAAAAGAAAACACATAATACTTAGTGCAGATGAAGCTACAGAATATCCAAAGATTAACCTTAAAGATTTACTAACCCTTTGGCATAAATTTCTATTTATTAGACATAATCATGGAGCATTCATTATAACATTTTTAATAATTAAAAATGGAATTGATTTAATTAAAAAATAAGGAAACAGGGAAATTATAGCACATCTATGCAACCGAATACCGTACAACAATCAGAAATGAAAACGTGAACATACATACTAGCCAAGAAAAGTATCTGCAATATACTGTAGGAAAATAACTTGTTACTAAACAGTATCCATAACTGTGATTAACATAACACTTAACTACTTGCTAACATACCTATGTGAAAATGAGAAAAAGAGGTAAAGGCATTATGCATGATTTTTTTTAAAAGTTATCTGTGTTTTCCAAAGTTTCTACAGTGAACATGCATTATTCAAGTTATTCTTTACATCTACCCTTTTTTGAAATGAAAAGAACAACAGAAATAACCACAACAATATGTACAAGCAAGTTGACTAAAGTACACAGATAATATGTCACTGAACAGGATCTGAGGCAAAGATGTGTCGCAAAGCCTCTGCTCTTAATCACTACGCTAAAAATATCACAAGGCAATTAAAAAGCAAAGACAAACAGAATTGTTTGCAACATATGTGAACATATTCTTGGTATAAAAGGAGCCATTACAAATCAATGATACTATAATGATAAATTTGACCCATCGAAAACTTGGCAAAGGATACAACCAGGAAATTCATAAAGAAAAACAACTGATTGAGAAGCCTGTTCAGGCTTCAATCAGTTTTTCTTTATGAAAATGTAAATGTAGAGCTATGGATGCTCTGGAACATGGGAAGGCTACAGCAAACACATTGTTTAGAACAGTCATTCCTGGATACTAATTGCTTTGCTCTTCCCTTCTTGCCACACCGCCCCCTCCCCTCCTTAGGGATATGATTTTTGTGAGGCTACTTTCAGCCTATGAACCAACAGAGCTCATCATCTGTAAATATTTCCTTAAATGGAAGTATACATACTGTTAGGGCTTCAAAATGGCAGGCTAGCCCCAAGTATAAAAGCATAGCACTACAGCAGGAATTGAATTTTCTGGAAGAGGCAAGATGTTGCCCCATGAACTCCTGCAGACACAGTGACTGGCAGTTGTAGGCCCAGGAAAAGCTAGCTGAGTCGCATTTGTTCCTGCTCTATTTGCTATCAGTCACATCTTCTATCCCTGACTAATTAAACAGGATTCTATCCAAATTTCTTGAGTGTGGGGGTGGGGGGAGGAGGGTGAGATGTATTTTTTTTTCTTGCTAATACATCACCCACTAGAAAACCCTGGTTTGCAAAACAGTAAAAATTAAAACATTTTGTTTATAATAGTGAATACCTGTAAACAAACTAAATATCCAATGATGAGGTATTGGGAAAATATATTGTGGTACCTCCACATAATGGAAGAATAATCAGCCATTTAATTGTATTCAAGAAGAGGTTTTACAAGAAAATACAAGTATAAAGGTATACTGTAAACAATACATATGTACATATGTGTATTTCTGTTACTATAGAGAGTATAACACAGAAAAAGAGAAATTAGGACCATTTTAGAGTCTCATAGCATCACATAATGTTCCTTCACTGTACTTGTTTACAATATCAATTTTTACATTTATTGAATGATTATTTTATTAATGTTTCTCTTCCCCCAAATAATATAAGCTCCATGAGGCCGGGGCTCCACCAAATTGATTTAATCACTGTATCCCTAGCATCATACATGGCACCTAGCATAAACAGGCATTTAACAAATGCATTAAAGTTTAATGGAGGACAAAAGAAGATTAAAGATATAAGTGCAAAATGAAGTTGGTGTATAAAATATATTCCAAGATACAACCTATTGTTAAATACAGGTTACAAATTTAGTGCCAAACTTCCCAGAAACCAAAGCAAAGAGGAAAATAGGATAGCTTCTAAGATAAGTACACATATTTTCCTGGCACTACAGTGAAAGAAAAATCGCACTGATAGGTTTTCATAAAAGGGGTTTTCATAGAAGTGTGGTATGTAGCCAATGTCTCCAACAACATCCTTATACACACAAGTGTGCACCTGCCACTTCCACCTCTTCTTCCTATGAGCCCAGGTCATCATTCTAAAGTACAGCTCAGCAAAAGCAATTCTATGGGGGCATCTTTCAGAACGTATTCCATCACGTACCATCACTTAAAACAGTCCTCATCTCACCTGAAGTCAGATATCAAGCTTTGGCTAGTCAAATATATTTCCAATATAACAATTACTAATTCTAAACATACGAAAATTATCTATAGAGAAGGCAAGCATTTGTGCCAAAACTTGAAATACTAGATCTAGAGGTACCAGTCCTTATAATTTAGAAGAAATTTCCATAACAAATACAAGGCTGTTACTATCTTAACTGATATTAGCTTTTGCAACTCATTTCTCCAATGAGGACTGAAGATAGATCAGAAAATGCACAAATCCCACAGCTCAAAAGAGACCTAAAGTTGTATCAAATAGAGACCCCATTCCCCATTTAGTCCCCATGATGCAGGACAGATCACCAAGCTAGCTGGAAAATGGATCTAATTTAGGTTTTGGTATACTTTGAGATTTACCAACTAAAGAATATTAAGAATATGAGAACAGCATATCCAGGTTGTTTTTGTAATGTCTCAAGTGATTCTGAATTCTCCAGTTCTAAAAAGGCATACTTAGAAGTCCTGGCAAAATATCAAAATATGATCATTTTATTACCTCAATGTAGGCTTTCCTATAAGATACCATTTTAAGAATTTCATTAAATTATGGGTTTTCCTTTCTTTTGTTACCATGAAAATTTTCAGAATATCCTATATTGTCAGCTATCATATATTGTGAAAGTAAATCCACCAAATAGCTAATAGATAAGTACAAAGAAACTTATTCACACAATCTTTCAGTAAACAATACTAAATCCTTGTTTTTTCATAATTTGTTCACTCAACACCACAGCATACTAATTACACTGCTAGCTATTGGAAAGGGCAATAAAATAAAAAACAAACAGGTTCTCCAAAAACCAAGTTAAAAAAATAGAGTTCAGAAGGGACACCTTCACCTATTCCTAAGGTTTCAGAAAAGAGAAATTTATAAATCACATCCAAATCTTATTCTTTATATTCCAAATCACGTACAGTCTTTTATCTAGGGAAATGAATAGTTTCAAATACCAATAAATAGTCTTATCTATTATATAGTGCACTTTTTTATTTCATTCAATGTTGACTTTATAGTAATTTTAAATATACATCCATCACTGAATTTGTGACATCTCAAGGAAAATATTGAACGAAATGTAAAGTCAGTTAAATCTATAATACGTTCAAAGTAGAAAAAATGTCACAATACAAGTAATTTGGGTCTTTGTTGCAAACTTGACTTGTGGCTTTTGGCATATAACATCTTTCTATTTTTAGTCTCTTTGCTAATCAAAGAATTGTATCTGTCATCCTTGCTATAGAAGGCCATGTGGGAGAAGGAAGGAGGATCACCAATTGTTGGTACCTATTCTATCATTCAGATTTGTCCTGAAAATAAAACATATATATACATATCATATTAACTTTTATTTATTAAATGAAAAGCATTATACAAATGCTGGATGGTACATCTATTCTTACTGTTATCGTTGGCTTAAATGACAACTATGTAGTGGAAAACCCAAAGGCCTCATAAACGCAGAAGAAAATCATGACCTACCCACACATATCCTGAATCAATGGAAATAAAGATTTTCTTGTAGTAGACATTTAATAGGCATATTAAAATTTATTTATTTAGTCATATATTCAACACATTAATTGAGTGCGTATTATATGCTAGTCACTTTCTAGAGCTGGGAATAGAACAGTGAATTTATCCACCCAGTCACAGCTCTCCAGTTAATCTGGATTATCTTGCTTTAATTCTTCCATTAAAATATACTGTTTATACACTTGATACTGAGTGAGTGAGAAAGGGAAAGAGAGAGGGGCCTACAGGCAGAGAGACTCTCAATTTTCAGGATTAAACACCAAGACATGTCCCACTGTGTTAGGTATTCTATGTAAGGGATAGGTTTTAGGGAATTTGGATTTTCTCATTCTCTGGTCCAATAAATCTGTACCCTAAATTCAAACACTGAAGATAAAATGAATTAGGAGTACTGAGTTGGCATGGTGAATTTAAGTTCTTGTAGCACATTCTAAATTGTGGCTGATAATATGAAGTTTGCTGGTGAATTAATGTGTTTTATAAGCATACGGAAATGGAGATGCTATTGCTCCAAAGCAATACTGGGGAACAATAGAAGGAAATCTGAAAGATAATCTGACAAGCCTCATAGGGATTTCCTTTTCAAATTCTGTGATGATTATAGATGAAAACACCTTTTTTAATCATTTTAACTTTGCATTTCAAGTCTATGTTTTATACTAAACTCCACACACAAGTGTAAATTGAGCAGGATTTCAGTATAAATTTGGCATGAATTGAAGCTAGGATCTTTTATCAAAACCAAAACCTACACTCCACAAAAGTACTTTAAAACATTAAATATACTTATTAGAGGGAAAGGCATATTCATTATTAACACTACCGTGACAAAACAGATGACTGATAAAGGTTTTTAAGGTGGTTTGGTCTATTCTAGGCCCTGTGGAACTTCTGCATCATGAAGATGCCTGTCCTCTACCAGCCTGCCATAAAGACTCATGCATGCCATACTCACTCATGCCATACTCACTCACTTGCCATAAAGACTCTCACATGGACAACTTGTGCAGGAGGGAAGAACTTGCACAGCACTTGGAGAATTATGTGAAAGCAGTCACAGAACAGCTTTGGGAGCAAAACACAAGAACTGGAGATAGGAGGACAGGTGGCTCATCAGAGTCCCCATTTCAGAGCAGGTGCAAGGAAAACTTTTATTAAAGTAGGAGAGAAGGGATTGGTGTTCAAAGTATAAGCTGGGTAGAGTAACGACTTGTTCAGGTGAACAGCTTGACAGTTGATGCCCCAAATTCTAGGGTGGACAAGAAAATCATTGATGGGTTCATGCTTCTAGACCAAATTTAGGCACCAAGAATTGAATCAGGGCACATGAAAACAGAAAGGTAACAAAAGTTATATAGATCTCGATGGGGGTGGGGGAGTGTACATTCAGTAGAATAACTAAAGAAAGATGATCTCAAGGTATGGGCTGCTGCTGTGTGTCCTTCCTTGTATTAAAGAACTTTCTGGAGCAGATCAGGGGCTACTGAGGCTGACAGATTAGAACCACATGGCCAATGACCTTTGCTAAGGTCTAGGACCTCGGGAAATGATTCAGCGTTCAAACTGGAAACAATGGATAAGTAGCACTGAGAAGGCAAGGCACTCCATTGTTGGGAACTAGTGCAGGATTAGCAGAATCAGAAAAAGGCTGGATAGGTAAGGAAAACAGAGGCTCCAGAGGGCAGCAAACACACTTGACCTTCAAGGAGAGAAACAAAATGGAAGCTGTGCTCTCCCCTTACAGCGGATGGGGAAACAGAAACACACACACATGGCTCTCCCCACAAGGGAAAACACAATGCTGCCCCTAATGGTATCAAGGCGACCTTCCAGGGAGGAAAAAAACTCATGCTTCTTCAGTCTATCCCCAAGACTGAAGAAAATCTGATGATGCCTTGACATCAAACAACACAAAATAATCAGGAAACCCAAGTAAACTCCTGGCTTCCTCCATCCACAGAATGGCTGAGGGCTGCCCTTCACTACTACTTTACATCTCCAAGTATTTGGGTGATAGAATTTCCCAAATATTTCTGCAGAAAATGAATCCAAGCCTGCTATTACTCTCTGGGTGTCCCAAAGAACAGATAGCAAGAGGGACACAGTGTTTTCTGTGGAGTCAGTTGTGCTTAAGAGTTATCAGAATATGCAGAACGGCCCAAACACAGCCTCATTCTCCACCGTGAAGTATTAGATTGATCCTCTATTCCTGCCTTTGTGCTGAATTTTGGTTTCCCCCTGCTCCCTTCAAAACTAATTACATTAGAGAAACTCAGGGTAAAATATTCTGCAAAGCACACTTTTCTCACTATTCTTGTCAATGAACTTCAAATTGTACTGTGATTTGGGATTCTCTGTCCTACAGTCTCTATCCATTTTGAAATAATTTAAACTCCCAAATGAGGCCAAAGGCATACAGAACAGTGAAACTCAAGTAGCTACTCCTAAAACAAAAATTCAAACAGTCTCACTGGCTTGAAATAGACACATGTGCCAGTCTACCTCAAAAACAAAAACAAAAAACACACAATCACCCTCAAAAAATATCAAGTCACTCCAGCAAATGGAGGCATCTCAAAAAAACATCTGAGCACCTTCCATGCTCTAACCAATGTGTAATAAATATACAATGAAATCCTGACCTTAAAGAGTTGTTTTGTGAGGGAAAGGGGACCTGCTTGAATATACAGTCTTCCAAACCCCAATGCTAGGTGAGGCCAGGGGTGAACAGCAGCATGAGGCACACCATCCTCCTTTACAAGTCCCTCCCATGGGCCTTGCTTCCCTTCTAGTCACAAGCATCACGGGCCTACATTACTGCCACAGCCTGTGGGCTCAGCCCGACTTACGCCTACGCCCTCAGGGTTCTCTTTCCACGCAGTCTGGGAAAGGGAAGCTATAATCATCACCTAAGCTCCCAGTGAGTTCTCCACCATTCGCAACCATCCTCCACATGCACTCCTGTTTCTTCTGTCAGCTTACAACTGGGTTCTCTCTCTGAGCCGAGTCCTTCAGATTGCCAGGTCAGTTAAGATAGGTAACTTGGTTCAATTTCCTTATATTCTCACAGATTGTGTTTTGGCCTCGTGCATGAAAGCCTGTGGATGGCTCCCAGCCACAGCACAGCAACTCTGGCCAGAACCCTGGGCCTGCATTCATCTGGGAGGAGAAACTAAAACTGTTAGTATCAGCAACTTCTAAGTCCTTAAGATCTCTGGAGAATCGTGACACTTGCTTTATTCATATTTTCTCATTCAACATCACAACAACTCAATGAAATAAGCATTATCATCTCCATTTGCAGATTAGGAAACTGAGGCTCAGAGAGCTTAAAGTTTGAGAGTCACCTAACTAGAAAATTTAAGTGTCGTGATTCAAATGTTGTCTATTGATTTCCAAAATTAATGCCTCTAACTTTTATCTTCTATGATCCTGAGTTTAACAGAAAAGAGAAAATCTTTAGGGGTCTTGGTTTTGGAGAACTTCCATCTGGCCCATGCCAGGATAATGATCAGAAGAGCAGCCCTAGCACATGGGGATGGTCCACAGCAGGGCATGGTCACATAAAAACCAGTGAGTTCAGAGCTCCAACCCCAGGATGTCCTCATTCTCACCATCCCTTTCCCTGTCCAATGCCAACTCCCAGAAAGAGGCATTCAGTATCACAAGGGGTCTCAGGGTAATGTTTAGCTTGGGAGCTGAAGCTACATCAGACTACAGGGCACACAGCAGCTTCATGGACCAGCTGATAACTTAGTAGACCCAACTCATCCTCGAACCAGAGGGCACACTTGTACAACACTGCTGTCAGCCACAGTCTACGACAGGCTTGTTCCTTCCCAACCCCCAAAACAATTTGCGATCTTCCATTTTTCCATATTCATTAGTGGTGCCACCACGTTTTCAATGTTGTAAAGAAAGAACCCAGACAATATCTGGGGCACCTGGGTGGCTCAGTCAGTTAAGCACACAACTCTGGCTCAGGTCATGATCTCATGGTTTATGGGTTTGAGCCTCGTGTTGGGCTCTGCTGACAGCTCAGAGACTGGAGCCTGTTTCAGATTCTGTGCCTCCCTCCCTCTCTCTCTCTCTCTTTCTCTGCCCATCCCCTGCTTATGTGCACTCTCTCTCTCTCAAAAATAAACATTAAAAAAAAAGTAGCAAAACAATATCAACATGGAGCTGACATAAAAGTTTAATAAGTGAATACACACAAAAAAACCCTGCACTGTGCCTGATACATAATAATACAGAATAAATGTTAGATAGTATTACTTTATTTAAATGTTATAACATTTAAATACTGTAAAGTAGATATTATGTCTCCACTTTGTGATGTCCTAAATGAGGCTTAGAAAAGGAAGTTCAGCAACTTGCCCCAGCTCATGAAGCTATTAACGGGCGGAGCTCTGATTTGACTCTTTACAACCCAGAACTAAGGAGTTTGAAAATTATTATGTGGGTTATGAAGAGCAACAGAAACATTTCAAATGGGAAAATTATATCTCTAACTATAGTATCCCATCATAAGCTCAAGAGGCCCATTTATTCAAGGTATTTTAAAATGTTCATTTTGGTCTCAGCTTTAAACCATTGTCCCTGGTCATGACTATTCCTCCTTATTCCCACAAATCCAAATCCTATCCATCCCTTAGCTTAGGCTCCATGCTTTGAGACCTTCCCAGATCACTGTAGCCCCTATAATCTTCTTTTCTCTAAAATTACATGGCACTTCCTCTTACATTGTTACTCAGTTTCTCCAGTCATTCTTTTATATGAACAGTATTTATTAAATGCCAAACATACATCAAGCACTGTGCTGGGGGTGAGAAGCATGGCCCCTGCCCTTAAGCTCCTTCCAATTTAGGATGAAGACACACAAAGAAGTAAAGTGTTCCCCAAAGGTATAAGATACAGTGGAGAATAAAGAAGAGATTGGTCAATCCTATAGTATAGGCTGAAGGGAGGCAGGGCATGAGGGTGTGAAAAGAGAGCACCTGTCTTGGATCTGAGTCTTGAAAGATGAAAAGCTGTTCCCTTGTCGACCTCAGGAGAGGACAGGTCTCAGACGAGTAAAGGACACTGTGATCAAAGGTCCAGAGGAATAAAGCAGGGTGGAATGTGCTGGCAGCCTGCAGGAGTTCAGTCTGGTTGCAGCACTCGAGTTGGGCATGGGCTGGACTGTAGATGCTGCTTGCATGTGCTCTAGGAGTCTGATCTTTTCTGTGGGCAGGGAGTGACCACATAAGGCCTGTGTGCACATAGCCAGATTATGTTGGCACGTTGGAAGGAAAACTCTGGCAGCTCTGTCATAGAAAGGGTGAGACTAGAGCCAGGGAGATGGCTTCAGAGACTGCTGCAACAGGCTAGGCAGAGGAGTGTCAAGATGCAAACTGAGGCAGTGACACTGGGAATGAAAAACACAGTTGAAATCGAAGATAAAGCTCACAAGAGTCAGGGATGCAAGTTTAGAGATAAGTAATTTAGAAAGAACACTTTTATGAGCCTGTTAGGGGCTTCCAAGTGGCTGTGCAGGCAGCAGAATGCCAGTGGAGAGGCTAACAGAAGCCCAAAAATAAATTATGAAGACTTTGTATTTCCCTTCTTCTTGATTCCACATAACTGGTGTCACCACTGGGCAGGGTCTTAGCCTCACAAGTGGTCATCTGAATCAAGGACTAACGATACTTCAATTGAACTTTCCTTAAAAATGACGAATGATAAATGGGAGCCTGCAATATAATGTGAAGAAAAAGTGGGGAGGTTAACAAGCCACTCATGGCTTACAGACTTCAGACCAAACTTTAAAAACGCTGGTCATGCTGGGTAAATTTCAATAGCTAATCAGAGCCTGCTTCTTGGGTTTCCTGTGCAACTCTTTGGCTATAAAGGAATACTCTCACTCAATGATAATTTTAATGACACGCTCTTCCTTTCCCTTATAGCAACACGGCAACCATATTGTCCTGGGGAAGTATGTACTTTCAAATAGCAATTCTGATTAGATGAAGGCAAACACAAAAGTCATCTGAATTTAGGTTATTGCTGGACCAAAAAAACCCTCTAATGAAAGATTTTAATATATGCTATCAATATCCCTATCTCAAATAAATGATGATTTGTGACAGTCTACCTTCAGGGCTGTTGGAAAAAAATCAATGATCTTTTTAAAATTTGAGCTCTGATATTTGCAAAGTGCTTTTGGTTCAGATGAGGAAAAGCACTAGAGGAGTACATAAATAGATAAATAAATCAATCTATTAAAAAAAAATTGCTCACAGAAGATAAACAAATCACCCCAAAGCAGAATTTTATTAAACTCTACTTAGGTCTGATCTTCACACAAAGCTACAATTCTCCCAGAAAGTCTCTCTGTGCTTTGACTGCAGGTACTGTGCAGATACTTTTCATGGAGCAGTGCTGACCACTAATGGCCGGTTAGCTCATTTTGGTTTTCCCAATCATGTCTCAGAACTGTCTCTGAAGAAGTCATTGATTAAAGTAATCAATCAATTCTCCACTCAATAATGCTCCGGCTTCTTCTGCTTTTAATATCAAAAAGCACGAAAAACTAGTAGTAATCAAGTTTCCTGGATCACACTCTATCTGTGCTTTTTGATCAAAGGTTCATAGATAATTTCTTTGGCTTTAAAAGATGATGTGTTCTACTGAATGAGCATAGACTATCAATCTCATTTCTTTATTAATTTTGAATGTAAGCAATGCCTTCATTTATAATTAAACTAAGTTAATTTTGAGTATTACTTTATCACCGCTGTATTTCCACAGAAGGAATAAGTCCTACTTATTGAATTTTCCTGATGGTTTATAGACTAGATACACAGAATTTAAAGCATATCATCACCTTTAGGGCATGAAACATTCATCTTCCCAAAGGGATCACACTATCATCATCTAGTATGTACATACACACACACACACACACACACACAGAGTAATACCAATTTTTGTGAACCAAAAGAGAACAAGCACAAGAAAAAAAAATGTCATAACTGTTGGGTAGAAATAAAAGATGATGAGAGTACACTATTAATATTGTATCACATTGAGCTTCCACTCCTCCCCCATGTTCTTTATCCATTCAACAAGTCTTCAACATATTCAAGAAATAGGCTGCACAGAGTCCTACACAAGAGCAGAATTCTTAGTGATGTCAGAAAAGAATAGATCACAAATATTTTTAAACCCTCTCTTTAAGATGAATGAAGTTCTAGAGAAAAAAAGAGGATCTTTGCCTTGCCTGGGTCCTCCGGCCATGTTGGTGGTAGAACTTGGGTCCTTCCTTACCAGTTTTCTGGTTGTCCAGCACTCGGTGAACTCCACTAAGTTGTCTTTTCCATTTGTTCTCCTTTTCTGTTTTTTGGATGCTGAATATGATCTCCACTATCAAATCTCAGAATCTTTAAACCTTCATTACTATTCATCACTAACATTATTCTCAGCTGTCTTACCTTTCCTCAAAATTATCAAAAATATTACTAAAGCATAAATTAATCATTAGGCATTTAACCTCCAAACACCTTTCTGAAACTAGGCTTATTGGTAATTTTACATAAGTGTGAATTCTCACTTTCCAAATAAATTTAAAAACCAACTGCAAATAGTCTACTAATAAACATTTAAAATTAATATTTGACTATTCCCCAACCAGTCAGGTATTCAGATTGTCAACCTATCTAGTACATTCAAAATGGCCAGCTAGCCATATTTTAAATTAAACATAAGCCCATGGGATTTTAGCTTTTGTGGGCTTTGCACATTTAGACTTGTGTCAATATCAAGAGTCAATACAAACCTAATACTAAAACACTCAATCTCTTATGTTGAAATTTTATAAAGCCAAGGATTCTCTTAAAGCATCAATACCTTTTAGAGTCATTTTTAAACCCCCAAATAAACTCAGTCTAAGGGGAGTTTCATTATAATTGAATATGGAATTGCAAGTTAGACTGGGCAACACATTAAACAATTAAACAAGCAAGAAGTTTAATTAAATTTCTAATTCGCATTGGATTTCATTCTATCCTACAATTATAAGGTTTCAAGCCAGTATCAAGTATTCAGGAGTGCCCTGCTGAAAATATATCTGCAATGTCAATAGTGAGCAATATATTAATGTCAAATAGATGGTGGAATAATGGCTGTTATTGTTAAGATCACTGGAGGCTGGCTGACTTTTCCTTCTCCTCCTCTACCCTAAGTCCACTAGTCCCCAGACAGGGAAGTGGCAGCTTTTCCTGACAGAGATAATGGGAAAAGGAACCTGATAAAAAGATTGTCCTTGAAAGAAGAGGAATCGCCAGGAATTGAAAAGGATGTGGGGTCTAGTATCAATCCTACCACTTGCCACTCCTGTGGCTTTGAACAAGTTCCTCTGTCGACAAAGTCACCCTAGATCCAATTGGATATGAAATTGGAGGTCATCCAGCACACAGACATTTAAGGGGGGGGGGGGGGGGAACAACCCACCATCTGTTAATTGATCTATCTGTCAAATGGCTGAGGCAAGAGAGGGGTGGGTGCTCTTGATCTTTGTGGTTCCAAAGTTAAGGCTCTTTATTACACTGCCCTAAAGTAAAACCTTCATGGCAAGAGCCTCATGTATATGGGCATGTATCATATGTAAACATGTATGTGTAGAATGTGTGTATGTGTATAATACAAAATGTGCCCAAATAAGCTGTACTGAGGAAAAGGCTTAGCATAGACTACTTACCAGCTTGCACAAATTTAATGCCACGAGGAAAAAGAAGGCTCAGCTAAATAAACAGATGAAAAAGTATTTTCAAGACCAGAAACAATAACACAAGCTTAGAGCTCGACGTACAGAGTCATCATTGTCACCAAGCATCATTTTAATCTTGAGACTTCCTATCTGGAAGGATTCAGAAGAGTTCCTAATTCATTATTCCAAGTCTGCATGGTATTTAGAAAATTGCTTTGTAGTGTTCCTTCTTAGTAGATCAAAGCCTTGTAAAACCATTTAGTTTTTTCTCAATCTGAAAGATGTTTAGGTCATGATAACTGGAAAATACAATGCAAACCCCTACTACAATTAAATAGGCCAGGAATAGTTTTGGCTTAGTAAACTACCTACGGCCTCAGATCTATTTTGTAATATATAAAGCACTATTTCCAAGCTATCTGGTTTTTAAAATGCACCAATAGCAACAGCATTAATTTAAAATACCAGTGTTCAATATGTGAAAGCTCAAATATTCTCTGAGAGGGAGCTTTAATGCGTATATATCATTAATGCACTATCAGAGAACAGATCCCTGAGTTGATTCTGACCAGTGAGTCATTAGAGACTATAAAAAAGCAAATTTGGAGTACGATAATAGATGGACAGAATTTTTTTCTGGGTGATCTCACTATCCAGGGGAGAAGAAACAAAGTACAAGAAGTTTGCAGCTTCAGGTTGGGGGATAGGAAAACAGACTTTAATAAAACATTGTTTTTATTCTTTACTAGCCACTTGGGCAAGAAACTTTTTAGACAAAAGAACGGGAAAAGCATATCTTGAACCACGGTGGAAGCTCTATTATGAGCTGGGTGGCCCAGGTGGGTACTTATATCTCTGGTCCTTAGTTTTCTTATTTAAAAGAAAAAAAAAAAGGAGAGATAATTGTCACCATCATAACTTCCATGAAGATTTAATGAGACAAATATCAAAAAGCATAGCACTGTACTTGGAATACAATGTTAATGTCACTGAATATTAATTCTCTCACAGGATTGATGCAAGAGGGGAAGAATATAAAATAAGACAGTATTATTTTTATGAATTTTTCAATTTATAAAGCCCATTAATTTAGGGCACTTGTGACTTTTGACATTTTTCCCCCTTTCCTCAAAGGCCTGACTACTTGGTGCAGATTGATATTGCAAATATAAAGATGTGGATAGGACTAAAACCACGGCCCACTGGAATATTCTAATCACTTGTGAGGCAGATAATCTGAGCTCCCAAACTCAGTGTTTTCTTAGACAAAGGTGTTCAGAAGAAAGTGTGCTATTCTAATAAGTAACAGAGAGGTCAGATGCTTCTGCTCAGTGCTTCAAATTGGGCTCTCCCCAGGAAGATGATTCAATGTTAGTCCAAAGTTCATCCTAAAAGAGAAAAACGACTGTTCTCACACTGTGCTCCTATCTCCAGTGACTTATGTAATGCACATCCGATGTTACCTCAGTACAAACACATATATTTAAAACTCATCTTAATCCACCCTGATAACTAACCAGGACTTAGTTTCAGACCACAGGCTTTTTCTCCCCAATCCCCTTACCTCTAAAAGAGAATTTAGGGTTGCCTGGGTGGCTTAGTTGGTTAAGTGTCTGACTCTTGATTTCAGCTTAGGTCAGAATTTCATGGGTTCGTGAGTTTGAGTCCCACATCTGGCTCTGTGCTGACAGTGTGGGGCCCGCTTAAGGTTCTCTTTCTCTCCCTCTCCCTCTGCGCCCCCCCCCCCCAGAATACATACATAAACATAAAAAACTAAAAATAAAGAATTTAAACTCTGAGACTAAAATCACATCATCTAGACAACCGGAAAAAGGAAACATCATCAAATTAAATCAAACAAAAACTTTGCATAGACTGTATTAAGCATGATTCTCTAAGGTGACCAAAAATGTTGTTATACGTTAACTTGTAAATTAAGACTTAATTTACATTAAGGAAATTCTTTGAAGCCCAAATCATCCTTATACATTGTTAATAATATACACGATGTTATTATTTGATTCTGTAAAAATAACCAATTCTTATCCAATAGCATCACTACAAAATAAGGGGAAAGCATTTAAGTTCTAAATCATACTTTTCATCCAGTATGTGAATATACTACACAAAAATACCTCTTGCTTTTAAAACAAACTGAAGGAAACTTTCGTCTCTGGAGAACAACAGTAGGCATTCTTGTTATAAATGAGACAGCATGGGGTGAGGGAAAAAGCTCTGAATTGAGATTCAAGATCAGTCTCTGCCACTTGTTAACTAAAAAAGCACACACAAAACATTTAATCTCTATTTTTCTTTATTTTTTAAAGATAATACCTTCTGGCTATCTCACAGCATTCCTTAATCATCAAAGTATTATGGAAACTATAAAGCGGTATAAGAGTAAGGAATTATCCCTATATGCTACCAGACTCTAAATACTCTGACATGAAGGAATTAAAATCTGAAATCTTCCTTATAATTCTTAGAATCAGAAAAACATACTATGCATAATTCAATCAGAAGTCCCCAAATTGATTTCTCAATAACTTGGAGATAAAACTGTCTCATTTAGTTCTTCTGTGGGGATGTTAGCAGTTGGCATTGCACCCTGCCCGTAATATTGGACTGAAATTCAGCATTAACTTACGCATAACTTTATACCTTTATATTAATCCAGGTTAGCATTCACCTAAACTAGTTAATGAAAGCATCTTTCGAAATTAAGTTTCTTTTCATTTAAGGTAAAGAATGTTTAAACCTTGAAGCTGGAGGAATAGCTACCTTCAAATGCCTGAAGGGTCACCACATAGAGGAAAGACACACGTTCTATTTGGACCCAACAAGTGACATTACGAAATTATTCTCAAACAGGTTTCAACTCGTTGTAAGGAAGTGATTTCTACAGTCAAAGGTAAGCAACGAGCAAATGAGTCCAGAAGTGGTGAGCTCATCACAAGAGGCATGTAAGCACAGACTACACTTGGAAAGAAATTGTAGGAAAGGGTTGAACACTAAATGGTTGGAATAGAGGAACACCAAACTCTTCTCAAAGTGTCCATCAAACAGTATGGTTTCTGAGGATCTTGATAATTATGAGCATGTATTCAGAGTATATGAGAGAAAAATCACCTAGAACAAATTAATTTTTCTAAATTACATATCAGTGATATATGGCATTTTTTCCTAATTTTTTAAAGTAAAATACATACACTCAACCTGTAATGACTTTTTCTAAATTAAGAGCAAAAACTTCATTTGCCAATGCCTTTCTTAGATTCCCAGAAAGTCAGTAACTCTCAAAATTTTCCTGGTCGCATCACCTGCACTGGATTTTTCTCTGCTGAAATTTCCAATTCCATTCTCCTCACATCAAATAATGTGTGGCAATAAGCCAAGGGAGATAGGCTAGAGGAGCTCAATTTTTATTTATTTTTATCTTTTAAAGTTTATTTATTGGGGGGGGGGGGGGAGAGACAGAGAGAGAGGGAGAAGGAGAATCCCAAGCAGGCTCCACACTGTCAGCAGGGAGCCTGACGCATGGCTGGATCTCAGGAACCCCGAGATCATGACCTGAGCTGAAATCAGGAGTCAAGCGCTTAACCAACTGAGCCACATAGATGCCCCTCAAGTAGGACTTTCTTATTTCTCCAACTACACTGCTATTGCTTACTGTCTTGTGAAGAGGAAAAACAAAGTTTCTTCTATTGCTTCCATTGTAAGGATAGCCAACCTTCTATCACTGTTTATTTTGTACTATAGAGCCCAAAGTAATAATTCCTATGATTTAATAATTTATCAAAAAAAATACCCTAAAAGTAGTACATATGACATTAACTATTAGGTTTAAATTTATAAATTACAGCTTGCTCACTATTATAGAATTCACTAATTATGTCATTTTCTTAGAGGAAACCATGTATATACTTGACTCGATACAATAAACAGATCCAAAATAAACTTATTTTTTGCGTTATTCTCTACATTACCCAGACAAGCTGGAGTCAGCATAGTAACGACCACTGCCAGGTTCAACACTCCTGGTTGCACTATTATTCATATAAGGAGAAGGACAAAAGAAAAACACAATAGATCAAAGGGTCTGCAACAGAAGTTCAGGGAAATCAACATTAATTCAGCCTTTACAATGTTACTTGCATTTAGTTTTAACAGAGTAATGCTTATTGGTTGGTGGAAATTTTGATATCTATCCCTTCTTCATGCCTATGATTTCTCCTTCTTTATAAGCATGGTCAGGGAAGCCAGAAAAATGTCAAGCAAGTATTAAACATAACCAGGGGAGGAGGAGAGAGGTTGATCCCCACTAGGCAATAACAGAACGAGAATACTGTTTAATATTTACTAATGCTTTGTCATGCGTGAAATGCTTTTACATGTTTCTGGATCAAACAGGCTACTGAAAGACTCCATTTAATGACAGCTGTGCTTTTTCTGAGCACTGTCCCATGTCCTACTTCCTTTTATTGCTGCCAGGAAACTGCGGTTTAGTTCCCTACACTGACTTAACTGCCAATTTTGAAAGGTTATAGATAATACAACAGATTCAGGGAGAGTTGAGCTGGCTTCAACTTGGGAGATTAATGTGAATAGGTCAGTACCATAAGACTCAGTACAGCCCAGGGGTGATGGATCAAGTCAGCATGGATCTCATATCCATAAACAAATTCTTCATATTAAAGACTTACAATGCAAGCCTTTTAAGAAGAAAAGGCTGTTTTTAGAGAAAATAATGTCTCCAAAAAACAAAAAATGTATGTGGATAGATAACACAGAGATGCTCTGCAGACAGCTATTTTTGTAGTATGTCTGTAAGGCTACCAGTTTCAAGTAGACCCTGACACGGGCTTTGGACACCCAGAAAATGCCAAAGAAGTGCCAACAAAGCCAAAATGTCACTCCCATATTTGGCTCATCCAAGAAGGCTCACCCTTGGGCCAACTCTTGACACCACCCTAGTCTTCCTTTGCCCCTTCTGGTTTTCTTGGTGTGCTCTCCAAGGAGAAAATTTCAGAGTAAATAACAAGCACAAACGTCAATACTGCTGGAAAGAAAATGCTCCAAGAGAACAAAGACCCATCACTTACTATAAAATTATCTCTGCTGATGTTGGTTGACTACTGACCTGGATTCTTTGGGTCTCATAGTCCTTTTCAATAAACATTACAATAAAACCTAATGAAACCAGATACCCAAATAGGTGCAGTCTGCTTTTTGAGCATATATTTTTGATATTCATTTGGACAGAACAAAATAATGTCAAATACAGATAATTCGGTTTTGGTGGCATAGAGAACATTTTGTAGCTAAATCATCATGATGGCCTAAACAGGAATTAGTGCTAAAAATTTTTAAAATAAAATAAAATAAAACAACACTACTACCAAAGGCCACAAGGTGGTTCCATTACAGCTGAGATCATTTAGTGGTAACACAGACTCACTACATTCCCTAGGCCCAATCATCATCTTTGGGCTGTAACACAGGGGTCACTAACTGCAGCTCATGAGCCAAATATGGCCCACCACCTGCTTTATTGGAACACACCACACATGTTCATTTATGTATCATCCATGGCTGTGCTACTACTGCAATGATAGAATTGACTAATTGTGACAGAGACCATATGGTCCACAAAGTCTACCGTATTTACTTTCTGGCCCCTTACGAAAAAAAGTGGGTTGGTCCCTGTTCTAAGAGATGAAACTTGTAGTCCCAAAGGTACCTATTTGTATATCTGAGAAGATCCAAACAGACCTCCTGATGAAGAAAATGGAGAAAAGGAGCGAGAGGAGAAAAGAAAAGGAGGAAGAAGTAACAGTACTACCACACTCGTGGTACCAGTAGTAGCAGCAGGAGTAGCAGCAGTAACTTGGGCTTGCTGTAGAAGTCTCTGACCTAGCTTCACGTAGATGGAAGAATCTCCCTCTAGGCAAAAGCATCAACAAAGTCAGTCTTTTAAATATGCACAACAGGGGCGCCTGGGTGGCGCAGTCGGTTAAGCGTCCGACTTCAGCCAGGTCACGATCTCGCGGTCCGTGAGTTCCAGCCCCGCGTCGGGCTCTGGGCTGATGGCTCAGAGCCTGGAGCCTGTTTCCGATTCTGTGTTTCCCTCTCTCTCTGCCCCTCCCCCGTTCATGCTCTGTCTCTCCCTGTCCCAAAAATAAATAAACGTTGAAAAAAAAAAAAAATTAAAAAAAAAATAAATATGCACAACAGAATGTCAAGTTTGCTGTCGCAAATTTACTATTATATTATACATATGGGTCACTCAACTAACCAACAGCAAAGGCCACCGTCGCTTGAGATGCTCAGCAGATTTCTTAATCTTGAATTGATGTGGTATAACACCGCTTTATTCCTCGAAATCCCAGGATGGCTAGGGGAGGTGCACTCTCTCTGGCATGACTAGTCAGGCCTCATTGCAGAAGCAGTGAGCTCAGGATACCAGTCCACTACAGGGAGCAGTATATGGTGAGGAAGGTCATAGTGAAGATGTCAACAAGACCAGTAAAATGGCAGAGGGAAGAGGTGCATGAAATAAGCCTTCTTCATGACACCCGTGAGTATCACAAAATCTAGGCCATGACTGCATTTCTTCTGGGTCAGAAGTTTGTACAGAGAGAAATGTGAGGAAGTAGGTGGACTTTGAGCACCTCAGACCCTAGAACTGGAGTTTGGGCCATGTTCTGCCCACCATCTCCCAGAGGCAAGGAGGCCCAGGTGGCATAGGTGGCATAGAACATTACATACTGTTCTGTACTTTTCAGCGTTAAGTATAGATTAGGTCAGCATTATGTGAAAGAGTCTAGGTAGTGTGAAAATTACCCATCTCAGTTGGTTAAGTTTTATCCAAAAATTGAATCAGTCTGCCAAAAAGAAAGATATATGGGAGGACAAAAAGAAACATAACCTGGAAGCATCAGGTTAGGTGGCTACAAAACTGCCTTCAGGAAATTGCAATCTCATTTTTTAATACTAATTTAAGAAAAAATTATTATATGTGACATCAACTTCTAGTACTTCAAAAAATCTAATGCTGCTAGTGGAAAACATATGTTTTTCAGTATCTCCTAAGAATCCACATTATAAAGCCTTCTTATCATACCAGAAAGTTTCTTTCCCTCAAGGGCTGTTGTGATATTTTGTCAGACAATATGAATTCCTTAACTCATCAAGTCTTTGTGGGGTTTTTTTAATTACCCTTATCAGAAAACTTGAGTGAAATTTCAAGTATATAGTAAAAATATGATTATCCACTATGTGCTACAAGATGTGATAGGACCCCTCATGCATGTGAACAATACTGACAAGACGCCTGCCTTCTTGGTGTTTTTATCCAGGGGTAAATAGCCAGGAAATGGGCAGCTAGGTCTAAAGGTGATCTCATCAATCCAAGGGCCCAGGACTTGGTGCCTTAAAGGTACACATACAGAAACCAAAATAACCAAAATGCAATTGCATTCTTTACTTAACATTTCAAAGAACTTTATAAAAGGGAATACAATTTGAATCCACAGGTATATATTTCAAAAGGTGCTTTTCCCTTCCCAAATTCCTCAAACTCCATAGTTATTCTAGAGCCTCATTCACACCAAAACCCCAAATTTTCTTTCCATTTCTGGAACCATGAAGCTTTCTTTTTTCCTTTCTCCCAGCACTAGCCAAGCAGTTCAATTTACCTTCTCTCTTAGTAAGCAGGAAAGAAATCCCTATTCTTTAGGAAGAGAAAAGACAGGCAAAATTGGGCAGGCAAATAGCAGATTACCTTCAACAAACAGGGTGCGGAGGAGCAGAGTGAAAGCTATAAATACTACCCTTGGATAATTTCTATAGGGCCATATAATTACAATTGTGAGAGACTACTGGAAAGGTAAGGTTACTAATTTAGCATTGTGGTCAGAAGAGACCTCTTTCACAAAGTCACATTTAAAGCTAAGATCTGTAGAATAAAAAACCAGCTAACCAAAGACCAAGAGGAAAGACCATCCTAGGTAGGAAAGCCTCAAGGGTGGTTGCCTGAGGCCTGTGCATTCTCCAGGAACTGAAATCCACCCAATCTAACTACAGCAAAAGGAACACAAGTGAAACTGATAAGAGATATGGCTGGAAGACAGGCAGGATAAAATCATGGAGGTCCTTCAGATCCTGGCAAGAATGCTGAGATTATAACAAGTGCTATACATAGCCAATGAAGGGTTTTAAGTAGGGCAAGACACAACTGGACCACCCTGAAGAGTAGACTAGTAAGGAGAGAGCAAGGAATGCAGAAGCTAATTAGAGATATGAAAGGCTTAGACCAGGGAGGTGAACATGAAGATTACAAGTGGTCAGATTCAATCTGTAGAGGTTGGTGAGATGTTGAACACATATGGAGGGAGAAGGGCAATTCCTAGGCTTCCTCTAGTTACACTTGAGTAAATGGGATTGGAAGAAAGGTATTATTTAGCTAGAAACATCAAGAGTTCAGTCTTTACATTCAATTCCTTACATATTTACTAAAAATTGTCACATTTATAAATTACACTGTTTAAATTCAATTGCAATAGCTCCCTCATTGTTATATGCCCAGGGCTTCCAATAATATCTGTCAACAAGGCAAGTGCTAAGTACTTGTAGAATGAATGTAATGTCCTCCAGTAATTATCTCTCTGGTATTCAAAATATCTGAGCAACATCTTTAGATTAAAACAAATTTTATGTTTTTGAAGTTATGTTTGATAAGATACGATTTCATATTTAAAATGTAAAAAACGTACTCATTGCTTTTAATAATACAAACTACAGAAGGTAAATTTCAAGAAAATATTCTTGTCTAGTAGATCCTAACTTTGAGGAAAATGTTTTGAAACATTGTTCTGTTTGACCTCTGATTATTTAAATTTTTCCTTTTAATTCTGTGGCATGTGTGCTTTTTATGGTGAGTGACTTCAAATTCCTTCTAGAAGTAAATGGGAGAATAAATTAGAAAGAAACACTGTAGCTCAGATCAAATGCGTTTTGTGCAGTTTAGTGGCTTGATTCTTGGCCCCTGACCCACCCTAGTTGGAGAGTACTCTTTTTCAGGGGTCCATCCTAGGAAACAAAGCTCAGGGGGCTGCCCTTCCAGATGACTAACATGACAAGGCAGCCTGGCCCCAGAGCCTCTTCCTGGCTCTGTAATTTCCTTATCCCTTTCTCCTACTCTTCTCCCCACAACCAGAGTCTGAGCATTTAAGAGATAAATATCCTGGGCTAATCTTTGAGCACACGTTAATACCTCTCTGTTATTCTTCCTCTTGTGAAAACCATGTAGCATTGTACATATGGGACACAGTGAAGAAATCTTAGTGGGAGTGATGGTTATATGTATCTTTTAGAGAACTTTCTTTACTCAAAGGATTAAATATGAATTGTTAGAATTTCAAGAATTGGGTCAGTCCAAAGAAATTCCAAGCAACAGAACCTTTCAGTTCCCTTCAGTGAACACTCAGAGGCTGTTTAAGAATCTACCACTTTCTACCATTTGCAATGTTTTTTTCCACCTATTTTTTTTCCTCTTTCTCTTTCTTTAAAAAGCCTTTGTATTCTATTATTCAATTTATTTATTTCATAGTTTGCCCAACTTTGACTTATTTCTGGAACATTTAAGGAAACTGCCTGATCTTCTAGATCAGCGGGGGGGTTAAGGGAGAGGGAATAGAAAAAAGGAAACCTAGTTTTAGATAAAAGGATTTGAGTCCAGTTGCTTATTTTTAGCACCTTCATGGATAAAGACATGCTATGAACTGAGATCCTGAACTCTATTATAAGTGATTTAACATTGAAGTTGTACAAATTTGGTCAAATACTCCTATGATTGCTAGTTTCCTGAACTATAAAGTGGGTATGACAACGTTTATCAATTTAAATCTAATAGGAGAAATTCTTAAAAACACATTGGGTATAAGGGATTCAGAGAAAACATATCCATAAGCTTCCTGACAGTATTTTGAAAACTGCTATAGACACATCCGTATTTTCCTGTATAATTATGAAAACTAGCTTAAGCTAATAAAAGTATTTGCCATCTTATTTCCAAGAAAACTAAAATGGAATTGTCAGAGACAATGATGAAAGCCCTTTTAGAAATAAGTAAGAAGGGGCGCCTGGGTGGCTCAGTCGGTTGAGCGTCCGACTTCGGCCCAGGTCACGATCTCGCGGTTCGGGAGTTCGAGCCCCGCATCGGGGTCTGTGCTGATGGCTCAGAGCCTGGAGCCCGCTTCGGATTCTGTGTCTCCCTCTCTCTCTGCCCCTCCCCTGTTCATGCTCTGTCCCTCTCTGTCTCAAGATAAATAAAAACATTAAGAAATAAGTAAGAATAAGCAATGTATATGTATCAGCCTCCTAAAGATTTAAATATGTTTTTCAGAGCATAGTCCCCCAGAAATATGACTTCCAACATCATCTGGTTCAGTAACTGCTCCAACAACCTCAAGAGAAGTCAGTCCTGCTACCACTTCTCCTCACAGGAAGAAAAGAAAAAAACATTCTTCTCCCTGTCCCATCCAAGTGGATGGATCACTGCTGCTTTTCTCTTTGTTCAGTCTTTCTTACAGAGGTTTGCCAAGTTCTGATGTGGTTCACTGCTGGAAGTGGTTATGGCCAAAGAAGGTCAGAGAACTCAGCTACTGAGCAGGGACAGGGATGTGCTTGGGAAAGACACAGGCTGAGATTCAGGTCGCCTCTTGGGAGATGATTTGCGTTTACTGGATACTTACTGTTTATTGGTATTCAAACTTTTCTACGGTCTTTTATAATGTTCTAAATTAAAAACAGTATTTTAAACATCTTAAAGGTGATTTGCAATTTTTTAAAATAAAAATGATCCAATTATCCTATAAACAGAATTGCCATCTTCTGTAAATAGAACTGGCAAGCATTTCATCAGTCTTAAAATATCACATCCCTTGATTTCCCACCACCCTCCTACCAATGCCTCCCTTTCCTTCTCTGAGCTCCTTAAAGCAGCACTCCAGAATGCTCTAGGAGGACCTATGTGTCCCATGTTAATGCTAAAGAGACTCGCAGAAGATGGCTTGTGGAGGTATCCAAGGCTTAGTGTTTTTCATGGGCTGTCATGAATGCTGCCAGATTTCTTAGTTTCCTTTGTTCTCCATAGCTTATAGATTAAGGGACTAGAACTTTAGATAATGGGTAAAATAGCAAAATTTGAACCATACGTAGCATCTTAAGCTTCAGGACTTACCTAGATTATTCTATTGTCCTGAGCACAAGACAAGCAGGAGCTGTCTTACAAAGCTGGAAGCAGGGCTTTCCTGCATAAGGCGAGGAGGAAATAATGAAATATTCTGATGCTTTAGTAAAATCCTGACTAATTTTACTTTGCTGTAATTGGCACAATCACTCCTTATAGAAGCCCTCAACTTCGACTTTGAGCAATTCTCAAAAAAGGTACTTCCACCCTCTCACCATCTGCATGGGCAGTCAATGGAATTCTGAAATATAAACAGCCACTTGGATGTTTAATTATACTGTAGAAGTGCCTGGAAAATGAGCAAAGATTAAGACTCCCAGGGGGCACTTTGGTGGCTCAGTGGGTTGAGCATCTGACTCTTGGTTTTGGCTCAGGTCATGATCTCACGATCTGTGAGATGGAGCTCCTCCTTGGGCTATGCATTGACAGTGCAGAGCCTGCTTAGGATTCTCTCTCTCTCTCTCTCTCTCTCTCTGCCCCTGCCCCACTCACACCCACATGCACCTGTGCACTCTCTCTCAAAATAAATAAACATAAAAAAATAATCCCAGTTTCCCTGTGTGTGGTACAGCCATATTTATTGTGGTGGAACTATTTAAATCCATCCATACCTACCCCTATAAGTATATACCTATAAAGCAGTGATTGGTATTTATCTACAACTACAAATTTCTCCCGTCTTCCATATGAGAACCTGGAATCCCTAGCCAGGGACAGTATCGCCTGGAATAAAGATTCTTTTTTTGAAAGTTTATATTTGGGGGCGCCTAGGTGGCTCAGTCTGTTGAGCGTCCGACATTAGCTCAGGTCGTGATCTCGCAGTTTGTGAGTTTGAGCCTCGTGTCGGGCTCTGTGCTGACAGCTCAGAGCCTGGAGCCTACTTTGGATTCTGTGTCTCCTTCGCTCTCTCCCCTCCCCCACTTATGCTCTGTCTCTATCAAAAATAAATAAAATATAAAATTTTTTAAATTTATTTATTTGGATAGAGAGAGAGCATACATGCAGGCGAGGGGCAGAGAGATAGAGAAAGTGAGAAAATCTCAAGTAGGCTCCGCACTGTCAGTGAAGAGCCTGGTGCAGGGCTCAAACTCACAAACTGCGAGATCATGACCTGAGCTGAACTGAAGAGTTGGATGCTTAAATGACTGAGCCACCCAGGTTCCCCTGGAATACAGATTCTATTTCCTAGGCTCCTTTGACAGATGTGGCCACATTACTAAGTTCTGGTCACTGTTAGCAAAAGAAGTTTGTGACATATCTGCAAAGGATCCTTAAAAGTGAGAGGTTACCCTCTCTTGCCTAGACTGTCTATTTTATAGGTGGAGCACCAGCAGCTACCTTGGACAACAAAGTGACCAACCTTGAGCATAGAAGTCAAATGCTGATAATGGAGAGCAGGAAGACCTGGGCCAGGTCCCTGATGATACCCCAGGGAGTCACCAGACCCCCCTCTCACTACCTACCCAGATTTTTTACACAAAAGAGATAAAAACATCTTTCTTTCCGAACCTCTTTTACCAGTGTGAAGCTGATTAATGGAAACTGAACAAAATGTTAACTGATATGCCTGTCATATATAGTCCAAGGAGACTGTCTGCTCTGGACAAGAAATTTAACTTCCCTCCTCTGCAGAAATTTCTTTACTCCTCTAAAGATTATACAGCCAAAGAGAACCCATAAGAAAATAGTAACCCTAGCATCATTCCCACAAAAGCAAAGGCTTGAGATCAGCTCTATTTTGCCCATTGTCACCAACCCCAGGTAGACAATCTACCACTTGAAACCTCACTGAAACAACACACTAGGTTTATGATGTAGACCACTGCACATCAGAGACTGGGAAGAGGCCACTAACTTCATCATTTATGCCACAACCAAAGGGGTCCCTGTAGTATAGTCATGGCATCGACGCACATAACTACTAACTTTTCTTGTTTCATTATTGTAATTAATAATACATTATAAGGATGATAATGATATACTGGGACAATGCCTTCTGATTTTACAAGTCCTCATGGGTGTAGTAGGGTCTTAAATATAAAACAATATTAATAATAGTGACAACAATAGATATCACTTATTGTTCAGTGTCATATGACTACTGGGGTACTATTTGGCTAACACTCTGCCAGACACATATCTGGAATTCAAAATATTATTATCTTTATTTTACAGAGGAGGAAACCGAGGCTCTGAGAAATTAATCAATTTAGTTAAGACTATGTAGCCAGTTCATGGGGGTGATTAATGCTAAATCCAGAATTGTCTACGAGCTTAGAAATAATTTAGCAGCACAACCATTACTCTCAAAATGTTAGATAAAATAATCTTTAAAAAATCTGTTTTTCTCACTTCAGAACTACAATAAGACACTCTAATCTTACCTCCATTTTCCATTAACATGAGCATTTCTTAAAACAAAACAAAAGAACAAAAAGCCTGATAGAATTTGTCCACAAATGGTAAGCAGTGCTAGAATACAAATGAAGCAAATCACTAAAGGGTTTTTTTTTTTTCCTCCAGAATTTCACCTTTTGTTAACAGTTTCAATTTCAGGGTGACCTATATGTTTCCATAACAAGGGTCACTATGTACCTTTTAATCCATGAACATCAAAACAAAAAGAAACCCCTATGATGGCATGTTCTTGTGTAATTACACCTCTTCATGCTCTTCCTTTTGAAACAGGTCGGACTTATTTCCCACCTCTTTCTTCAGCTTCCATTTTAATAAAAGAAAATAACACTGAAAGAAACCAAGCCCTTAAAACATTCATTGAATACATCAAGCAATTTATCTAGGACTCAAACAATAAATGAGTCAAACACAAGTGAGAGGAAGAAATGAATCTTTCTATTAAAAATAAGATATGTGTATGTTTGTGAGCTATCTCTATTTAAATAAAGATCTATATAAAAGATGGTAATCAAAAGCTTATCATTAGAATAGTTAATATTTTCATGGACTGCTGAAACCTAAAAAATTAAAATATGCTCATGAGAAGGAAGTCAAATAGAAGGTTAGAGCTCCCTCTCTCTTTTTCTTGAAGAAATTCACCAAAACCGCTTTCCTAGGAGACCCAAGTTATCAAGCAGACAGCTGAGTAGCACTCATGCTCAGTGTTTCCACAGTCTCCATACACTCGCTACAAGGATTAGAGTACATTTACTGACAGTTCATTATTCGTAAGAGATTTAAGTAGTAGAAAGAGCACTTTTAAAAGTAGAAATACTCACAAAGCCATTTCAAACTGTTCCAGCCATTTTTTCTTTAAATCTTTTGTTTTGCAATAAAATTCTAACCCATTTTGTCCTTGGGTATGGATGAGGTAGAAGCCGTAAGACCACTGTTAAAATTAATATTCTGCAGGTTAATATGCATCATTCAGTAATAACATCATGCTTCCAAATTCACTAAAACACCACCATAATCATCCACAAACTTCTCATAACATATCAGCATACAAATTATAAAGAACCACATTTTTGTAGTTAACTTTACATCCATCAGTTTCTACAACCAACACATTTTACTTGACCATCAAGGCATTAGAGATGATCATTATCAGTTGTGGGACTGTCTATTTTTCACAGAGGCTTACTCCTAATAAATCTCTAGAAAGAAAAAAACACCTGCATTGATATGCCCTCTCATAGTAATGTATTAGCATGCTTTCCTGGAATATTCAAAGTTATGAGTAAATTACAGTAATTAATTTTCAAAACTTCACCTTTTTATTTTCTTTATCAGTTGTAGGATTGTTGGCTATTTTGTACTGCTGAAGATCTATTATTTCCTTCATTTCATAGTTATCGCCTTTCCTTTTACATACAATCACTGCCAAATCAAACAGGAAGATATGCCTGAGAGAGAGAGAGGGAGAGATTTCAAATGGTTTGGAAGCACGTATGTTAATTTTTCCCTGATAAAATGTAATTAAACCAACCCCAAATTTTTCCTTTGAGTTAATGACAAAGGCAGTGTTGCACATTGCAAAGAATGAACTGTGTCTGCCCCGGCACTACCCTTTACTGAATGTAGGGCCTTAGTCTACCTCAGTTTCCCCATTTAAAACATATACAAAATTATAGTAAGAAAAGGCACGCTACAGAGCTGCTGTAAAGAACAACTGAGATTAGCCACAAAGCATTGTCCATGAGCAATTATTTTTTTTTTCATTTAAAAGCTTAACATTTACAGAATACTGATGACAGCAATAGCAGTTAACTTATGATGTTCCTAGGAATCAGCCAGAAAAGTACTGACAAGTGTCCATCCCTTTGACAAAGATGACTCACTTAAAATAAATCCCCAGGACCATCTACTGAAGTATTATTTTCATCCTCATTGTATGAGGGAGGAAACTGAGGCTTAACGAAGTTAATTGATTTGCTCAAGGTCACACTGCTTGTGAGGTGCAGAGCAAGATTCATACCCAGATCTAATTGTGGAATCTGCTCTTTTACCCTCTTTTATGGACCACCTAAACCACAAATTGAGCAGTGTATGAGCAAAATGAAAACTAAAAAAATTATGATTAAATTTATGTGTTGATATTTCTCTTTCTTTTCAAAGATAATGTAATTGGGGGAGAACAACAAACTTTGTAATTCCTATTTCCAATACCAGTACTTGCATCTTTTCAAAAAGTCTCAGTAATTAATACGCATAGACCTTAAAAATAATAATGACAATGATACATTCATGTAGCTCTAATAGTTGCATCACCTGCAAAGACAAATTTTCCTGGAGAGGCTAAAAAGTATCTATGTCTCCTGGGAACTACCTGTAGAGCCTGGGTATCAAGTTGGAAGCGAGAGCTGACACTGCCCCCTGCTGGCTGACTTTCTCATTGCAAAGATTCCAGAAAATGGCCTTTTCAACCAAATCAATCAGTTTAATAATCATACGTATATAATTTGGAATACCAGGCCAAGCTCAGTAACCTAAATTTCCCTCAAGAATATTCACATATATTAATCGGCCCTCCCTTAGACTACCTTCTTAGGACATTTTATATTTTTAAGTTAAAGTGTATACCAAAAAGAGAAGTCAAGCAATTGTATTTTTACAGTAGTTATCAATTGCTTTATCTCTACTCTCATCTTACTGTGTCCCTTGAGCCCCAGCTGACATTCTCTATTTGTCATATCCCTCTTAATAACTTAGACAAATCAACAGATACCAGAACCGAGAAACATATCTATGAGAAAATTGTAGAAAACCATAAGTTGGTCTGTCCCCTTATTTTTCTTCTCCTTTTTCCCTCCCTTGTCCTGAAAGAACTGTTTTATCAATCTTCTGATACTAACCACTTATTTTGAAAATAACTATTGCTCCTCTTTTCTCACCTTTCTTGCTTTGTATGCTTGTCTAGAGTGGTTATGCGAATTTCACCATCTCCCTGAGGTCGTCCAAAAAGCAAAACTGGTTGGTTCTAAAACATAAAATTTACATGTCTCAGGTTTTTTTTTTTCTTTTTTGTAAACATATAAAAACAGAAAGAAATATTTGCTAGGGACAGCTACCTTATTACACTATAAGTTTTATCATTTTGCATTTTTAGCATGCTTACTGCAAAAAGTTCAGGTCTATATGATACGCTTTCAAAACAGTCTGCCCTTGGACATCCTAGAAGGTACACTGAAAACATTAATTAATTTTATTTATAGTCTTAAGAGGAAAGTTAGCTACCAAAAGCAAGAATTAACTGGAAGAATCCAAATCACAACAAAGATATACCAACTAATACTTATTAAGCACCCACTGTGTGCCAGACACTGTAGAAGATATAGGGCAAAATGTTGCCTGTGCCCAGTGGGGGAAAAATATTCACACAAGTATATAATTATAGATGTGCAGTTGCCATGAAGAAAGAGTACAGGAAAAATGCATTGCCAGGGGCTCAATATGGTCAAGGGAGTCAAGGATGGCTTCCTTTAGCTAAGATCTCAAGAATGAAAAGTATGACTTAATGATTAAAAACAATGAACCATTTCCCCAGAGGCAAACAATAAAAACGTTAAGTATTTATGAACACCTACTGTATAATGTGCTGAGGGAAAAAGAATTGACTGAAAATTATCACTAACATCAAGGAGATTACATTCTAATAAAGGAAGCAGATAGGTAATTAATTAACTTGCTGCAAGAAAGTATAAAAATAGATGTTCCCTAGCAAACTCCCAAGATGTGTTTTGCAGAAATAGAAAACTCCATCCTAAAATTCATATGGAATCACAAGGGACCCTTAATAGGGGAACCAGTCTTGAAAAAGAACAAGGTCAGGGTCTTAGTCTTCCTGATTTCAAAACTTATTACAAAACTCTGGTAACAAAAACACTGTGGCACCTGCATAAAGACAGACTGCTAGACCAATGGAATAGAACATTTGGAAATAGGCCCTCATATATATATGGTCAAATGATTTTTGACAACAGTACCAAGACCATTCAATGGGGATAGGAGAGCCTTTTCAACAAATGATTCTGGGAAACTGGATATGCATAGGCAAAAGAATGAAGTTGGACCCTTACCTTGTACAATATACCAAATTGATCCAAGGGTTAAAAATATAAAACTCTTAGACAAAAACATAGGGGAAAATTTTTATGACATTAGATTTAGCAATGATTTCTTAGATATACCACCAAAACCAACAAAAGAAAACCCAGTAAGTTAAAATTCTTTAAAATTAAAAATTTTGTGCAAAGGACAGTATCAACAGAGTGAAAAGGCAGCCTCCAGAATGGTAGAGAATATTTGTAAACAAAATGTGTGATAAGAATTGATATCCAGAATATACAGAGAACTCCTATAACTCAACAAGCAACCCTTATCCAAAAACAGGCAAAGAACTTGAATAGGCAAAGAACTTTGTACATCTTTCTGCAAAGAGATATACAAATGGCCAATAAGTATATGAAAAGATATTCAATATCCCTAATCATTAGGGAAATACAAAAAATCAAAACCATAATAAGATACAACTTCATACACATTTGGACGGATATTATTTTCAAAAGAAGAAAAAAGAAGAAAAGAACAAGTGTTGGTGTGGATTGGCATGTTCCACTTCTGGGTATATAACCAAAAAAAGTGAAAGCAGGGACTGGAGCATGTATTCGCACACCCATGTTCATAGCAGTACTATTCACAACAGCCAAAAGGGGTAAGAAACCGAAGTGTCCACAGAGATGAATGGATAATCAAAATGTGAGGTATATACAACTAATGTTACACTTTAAAGCCTTAAAAAGGAAATTATTTTAAAAAGAAATTCTGATACAAGCTACAAGGTTGAACACTGAAGACATTATGCTAAGTAAAATGCACCAGTCACAAAAGGACAAATATCACATGATTCCATTTATATGAGGTACCTAGAGTAGTCAAATTCACAAAGACAAAAAGTAAATGGTGGTCGCCAGGGGCTGGGAGGAGGGGAGAATGGAGAGTTAGTGTCTAATGAGTACAGAACTTCAGTTTTACAAGATGAAGAGAGTTGTGGAGATGGACGGTGGAGATGGCTGGCTGCCCAACAACATGAATATATTTAATGTTACAAAACTATACACTTTAAAATGGTAAATGTCATACATATTTCACCACACACACACACAGAGCTGTCCAGGCAATGTGCTATGCAATTACAAAGAGAAAGTAATAATGGGAGATTATGGAAAGAATTATTTTAGTTGGACCTTGAAGGAATATGATAGGAAATAATGGGAAGACATTCTAGGCTCTGACATTATTATGATCAAAGGCAGAACTATAAAAATGTACAGCAAATTAGAGACCTTACGACACAGCAGGACACCTGCAAAGTAAAGTATGTGGGCAGGTATTAGCTGGATGAGTTCAGCAAAGTAGTTTCAGCCCAAATCATTGAGGGCTTTAAATATCATGCTAAGGATTGTTGACTGAATCCTGAAGGCAACAGCAAATACTGACAAGTTAGGGATAGAGAATGAACTGAGAAGTCCACCTTTTGGAAATGCAAGTTGGTGACGGGATGATGAGAGGCTTCTGTGGTTGGAAAGGTGGCAGATGAGGTCCTGAAAGGAGAACGTGACTATACATGTGAAAAGGAAGGCTCAAGATGTTTCAGAGAAAGCATCAGTAAAATTGCTCCACTAAGAAAAGTATCTTTCCTTCATTCATCCATCTCTGTTTTTGCTGCTCACAGCGTAATCCAGGCCTCTACCATCTCTCTTTTCTTTTTTAAATTATTTTTGTTTTATTTTATATTTGAGAGAGAGCAAGCACATGAGAGAGCAAGCGAGCGCGGGTGCATGAGTGAGCATGAGCAGGGAAAAGGCAGAGAGACAGAGACAGAATCTGAAGCAGGCTCCAGGCTCTGAGCTGTCAGCACAGAGCCCAACACGGGGCTCCAACTCACGGACCACCATCATGACCTGAGCCGAAGTTGGACACTTAACCAATTGAACCACTCAGGCGCCCCAAGACCATCTTGCTCTTGAAATCACCTCACAACTTTCCAGCAGGGTTTTCTTTAAATGTAAATCAGACTGAAACCTTTACTAGCTTCCCCCTGTAATGACTGTAAAATCCCAGCTCTGTGCCCTGGCCTACATTGCTGGGGGACATAGCTCTCCTGCCCCCCCTACCTCCTGCCCACCTCTCCCCCACTTCAGAGCCCATGATTTTTCTCCTCATTCACAATTCCCAACTCCTCTGGCCCATCTATGGCGATTTCATTTGCTATGGCTTCTGCCTGGAATCCTCTCCTCCAGATCACTGTACCACTGGCTTTCTTCTTATTCTTCAGGTTCAAGAGGCAAATGACTCCCTTCCCTTATGTTCAACTGTTTTGTATCTTAAAGTCCTCTTATGAGTGAAGTCATATGATTTTTGTCTTTCTCTGACTAATTTCACTTAGCATAATACCCTCCAGTTTCATGCACGTAGTTGCAAATGGCAAGATTTCATTCTTTTTGATTGCTGAGTAATACTCCATTGTATATATATACCACATCTTCTTTATCCATTCATCCATCGATGGAAACAAAAATAATATAAAAATAGGGAGGGGGACAAAACAGAAGAGACTCATAAATATGGAGAACAAACTGAGGGTTACTGGAGGGGTTGTGGGAGGGGGGATGGGCTAAATGGGTAAGGGGCACTAAGGAATCTACTCCTGAAATCATTGTTGCACTATATGCTAACTAATTTGGATGTAAATTTTAAAAAATAAAAAATAAAAATAAAAAAAAAAAGAGGCAAATGACTCAAGGAGTTTCTCTAATCATCTTACCTAAACTAGGATTCCCTTGATTATCCTCTGTTGCCCCACCCAGTTCACAGCAGGAATCTCCACAGAGCATTTTGAAAGTGTCTCCTCAATCAAGAGACCATGTTTTTCACAGTGAGAGCCCCAGCCCCAAGCCAATGTCTGGCACACAGCAGTCACCCAGTAAATATAACTAAGATGAATAAATTAACAGGAAATCGGCCATGACTATGTATAGCGTAAGGGAAAGAAAAGAAAAAAATGCACTCTAATGTTTAGAATTTAGACTGCCAGGGGAAGAGGCATTGTGTGATTAAGGAGAGAGGGACAAGCAAGGGCAGAAAGTCCTGGGACACGATATACATATCACAGGTGCCACGGGAAATCCACGGGGATGCTGCCAAACAGGAATTGCAAAAAACCCTGAACAACAGAAACTTCAAGGTAAACTATCTTTGCTTCAAAAACAACTTGTAGAATGTCCTCTGATTTGTGGGTTAGGAAAGCTGGAAGGAATGATAATTACATACCAGATTTTCTATAGATAGCTGAAACTGTTTAATTTCACGAAGGGTCTCATTATCTCTTTTCACTTCATTCACATATTGTGCCAAGTCCTAAAGAATAAAGGGAAGGGTACAAAAAGAAGTCACGATAAGACTGGAAAAGAGATGCAAACTGTTTGAAAGAAAACACATCATTAATTTCATTAGTGGTAAAAGTAACCACCATAACTTTTCCATGACAATAAAAATGAATGACCCATCAATCAAAACTGCAGCTCAAAAGCAATTTCAAAATGTCTGCAGTACAGCTGCAAAGACGAAAGAGTTGTCATTTGCCACACCTCGGAGAAGAGCAAGGATGAAAAACAAAAACAGACTATGACACGGTGCGGAACAAAAGGAAACTAGGTCAGGAGAATGCAAATTCCAAACACGTTAATAACTGACCTTGAGAGAATCACACTTTTACATGGGTTAGAATAAGGGTAACAATGCAATAATGAATGCTTAGCAGGGACAAAAAAGTAAAAGTTAGACAATGAATCCAGCTGGACTGTTTTCTGCAACCAGTTAGTGTATTAGTTCCTGAGAGCATTCAGTCAAGTCAGCCAGTTCAATTTTAAAGAGTTAATGAAGGAGAAGAAAAGGAGAAGACAGAAACCCACGGGCACTAAAATGGAGTCAAGCAAACAAACAATGCTGGACACGTTTCTCCATGGGCCTTCTTCACCTACTTTAAAATGTCTTTTCTCATATTTGAGGAAACATTAGCTAATCTTTCCATACTGTAAGTAGCTATTTTTATTACATGTGCTCTAGATTTTCCTGTTTTCTGGGTTTTCTTTTTTCTCTACCCTCTTAAATTCATCTGCAACAGCAGGAACAGAACTCTGACAAAAAGCAGTTCCTAACTTTGTTCTAAATGAAAGTCTGACGTTCCATAGGATTTATCTATTAACGATTTCTTTAAAAAGTGGAAATTTGGTATGAATTTCTAAAATAACAAATAGTTGTGCGATGTCTCCTAACAGGGTACTAAAATCAGCCCAATAGCGGAGCTAACACTGAAACTGGCACAGGGACATGGAGAAGTAATTAGCATTTTGCTCTATTGCTTCTGGGCCTTTTGGCTAAGATCAAGTACAGTAATTAGCATTGCTCTGATGACAGTCACACTGGCATTTTGTTCTTAAGAACAAATATTTGTTTATGTTTTAAGTTAGGGGCAAATATTTCTTTCAAAGTCAGAGTCCAGCACAAAATATAAACTGGGGTTTTACAGATTCCCCAGTATGTTTAAAAGTCTGTCTTTGTCCACTTGTAGTTCTTGATTTTCAGATTTACCTAGACATAGAAACCCAGACTGAAATCCACTTGTACTGATGCACAGCATCCACAAGGGTAAACCAGGCAGATATCCTCACTCGAGGAAAATAAGTCACACCACTGTTCTGAAGTCACCAGCTGACCTGCTGCTTACACAAGCCGACAGTTTTCTATTAGTAACCACAAAAAGAATGTGAAATAAAACCCTTATATTAAATCATTCCCAGTGGTTATAAAGGTTGTCATACTTTCATAAATAACAAGTTATTTTAATACACCTCTTGGTTTTATGTGTCTTTGTCTAACAATTAAATCCATGCAAGGGTATCTATTTCAGTTAAAAATATTCAGCTCTCCCCACCTAATACAAAACCATACAGATACATATACACGCGTGCGCGCGTGCGCACACACACACACACACACAATATACATTAGCATATCATACATATGTATCAGCAGTTTGTATTCTATCATTTTTTTAGGCAAGGATAAAAAACACAAAGAAGTTCATGGTACATTTGCCTTACCTTCATCGCATCAAGAGCCAGTTTCAGATTTGCCTTCTCCATAGGATCAGTGGTATGTTTGACCAGTTCCTATTTGGAAGATACAGTTTAGTGCTACTGTCATCAATTAAAACCAAAATATGAGAAACAGAACATTTAAAAACTAAACCATTTTTAATACTATTTGCACCATAATGTAATAAGTCTGATGTAATTTAACTAGGTTCTATTTTCATAAAAATATCTCTATCTGTAAGAAGACCAACCAGACAGCAAAAGAACATGAGATGATGGTTGAAAACACTCTCCTTTCAAAGATGATCTATCCCGCACGGTAACACTGACATCCTTCCCAAATGTCATGAAAGATCTTCTCATTGCCAACTGATTCTGATGTCTACTCCTCTCCCTTGGCTTTGGGGACAATTAGGATCACTTGTTGGCTGCTATTATTATTGTCTCTGAGTCCTTCTTAAATTTCCTCCTATTCACTAGTCTTTCATACTTTCTTCTTTATCTGTACCTTGGAAAGTTACTATTTCCTAGATTTTCACCTTAGTCTTTTGTTATTCTTACTTTACTTATTCTACAAATTCTATCACAACTGTCGCCATAATGTCAACACACTCACTAATAAGACAATCACTCTCAAAGGAATGTGCTCAACCCAGAATTCATGCCTGAGTTCCAGACTCTTCCGTCCACCTACATAGTTCTACCTGGTTATCTCACAAGCCCATCTAACCCAACAACTCCCAACTTAGGGCACCTTCACCCACAACTCTCTTCTGGTTCCTGTTTACATTCTATTGAATGAGGCACCTTCATCAGTAGAATCACTTAAGCCAAAACCTATAAAGTGTCCCAGGAACCCCTCTCTCATACTATGTTCTGCTGATACAGACTTTTATCTTTTCCTTGGAAACCATCCTCACTGCCACTACATTGGTGCAAGTCCTTACTCTTTTCACATGGGTCATTATAAATCAGCTTCTGATTAATCTTCTGACTTGTAGCCTCTCTGGACTACAAGCTATTTACTCTACTGACATCAAAGCTAGTTTTCTAATATATAAATCAGATCCTGTCTCTACCCTCTTTAGACTTCTGTAATGCCTGCAAAAGCTTCAGGTTGTTAACTACACCTCTTAGACCCTTCATGGTCTGAATTCTGCCAACCTCTCCCAACTTTTCTTTCCCACCCCAACAACTCCACCCAAACCACCTATATTCTATCCATACTAAATTAACTGCAATTCTCAAAATACATTCTAACGGCTGATCCCATTAAGCATGTGGTTTTGCTCTCCTTAGAAAGCCGTTCCTCTCTGATGCACCTAAAGGAACTCTTACTGTTCCCTGCACAACCAGATCAAGAATCACTGTACAGCGAAGCTTTCTATGACAGAGGTCTCTACAAGTCCCCATCCTCCCCAGGCATAGTTAACTAGACCTTTATTTGTACTACCTCCATACTTTCTGCGTACCTATCATATCATACGGTACCTGGCAGCTTACACTTCATTTTCCCTACCTAAACAGTGAGCTTTATCAGTGCACGGGGGGAGGGGGTGCTGTTTAATATCATGAATGCCTAATCCTGTCTGTCAAACAGGGAGCCACTCAAAATTTTTGCTGACTTCAATACCATTAATGTTTCTAGTTATAAAGAGGACCTACAGACATCAGATCTGTTACGTATAAGGTTGTCCAAGTAATATTCTTTCACTTTGATTTTTGCTTTTCCTTTATCAAATAATGAGTGTAAATTATTCTCAAAGTTTCAAATTCTCCACTTTCATTCTGATTTTATAAATATGTAACTTCAAATCATAAAGCATTTCAAAAATTATTTCCCCACTAAAGTATAGGAGGAAGTAGGAAATGTTCAAATTAATATCACATTTATTCAACAAATTTCTAAACATTAGATAAATACATTGTACACTATCAAGATGGAAAAACATTTGTAGAATTTTTATCTTCATATGGTATCCCAAATAAAAATTTTCCTATTTAAAAAAATTCATCATAGAACTAAACATTCTTTTGAAATTTAAAATAGAAAACAATCCAAGAGAAATTAAGGCAAAAGTCTGAATTTCAAAAAGGTATTGCCATATTTTATACTTCTGTAAGCCTAAAACTTTATAACTGTACCTTTTAAATTCTTCATTTGCTATTTGACCATACCAAAGTTACAAAATAAATTATTAGCTTATTTTGGACATGTTTTTTAGTTCCATGATGTCTCAGAAACCGATTGCTTAAGTCTTCCTTATTATTTTTTCATAAAATCCAATTTGATTAAGTTGCTTTGAGTTTAGGTCTCATAAATGTTTTAATGTATTTTAAAGAAATAATCAGGGCTTGAATTCTTCTGATTTCTCAGTAGAACAAAAATAGAGATGACTAATAATTTTGCAACTACAGATCAAGAAATTTAATATACAAGATGTATAAAGCACGGCAGACTCAAAATTATATTTCACATACAGGTAGTAGATCTTTTTAAAATTACATTTTGCAAGCATCAGCAGAGTTGACAGACTAATACTGTGAGACATTTCCTTGGAGCAGAACTAATGAGCCTCCTGGTACAGCTATCAAATTAAATTTATAAGACTCTCCACCCTCATTAGAGGACTAACTGTGGAAACCATAAGCTTCGTGGTTATAAAAAGAATCACTTCAAAATAAATGTAGTCTTATTATAATTTACCCTAGCAGAAAGCAACAAAGAAGGTGACACAATTCTCTTCAGTTTATGGTTATAAGGCACAAAGTCCAAAACACTTAACCTGCCAAAATTCAAGTGTATTACAACAGTGAGATTCTAATAAATGATTATAGCTAACCAAAGACTTGGTTAAAGGGATCTTTTCATTTTGCCTTTTTTTCCCCCTAATTCTTTGGGGGCCAGTTCTGTTTGAAGGACACAAAATATGACTTTGTGGAAGATAACAAATGAATCTTTGCTAAAGGAAGAAAAAGTTTCCAGCTGTTCTGTTATTTCCCACTTAGCTATACTAATCATTGAAAATCATAGGGGGATATGGCCCCAAACATGGAGTATCTGGAGCATAATTGGTGCTTCATGAATATTTGGTTAAATGAATAAACAAAACAGATAGTTTTAAGTTACATACCTGGAGAAGAAGGTGATACTTTAAAACCCGTTGCATAGGAACCACAAGCAAATCTCGAAGAGTGAATTTTCCATTATTTGCTCTTTTGGAACATTCCTAATGAAATGTTTTTTAAAAACTTTTAAAAAAAACTTTGCTTTATCAAAGGGAGTCATAAAGCCAACATTAAAAGATGCAGAGGCCATAAACAAAACTGTTATTATATAATAAATATTTTGTTGCTTTTATTAATAATCCTTTCTAAAAAATAGAAAGTATCTAATTAAAAAACAAACAACAACAACAACAACAAATAATCCTTGTAGCATTTCAACCCTAAAATGAATCATTAAGTACAACTGTTTTATGCAATGAAAATTATTTTTCCTAGTGGCCCTCTAGGGTCTTCCTCTACTTACCTTTATAGCTCTACCTTCCACCAACCACCCCCAGGCTAGGCTGAGGGCCTGGCATCAAGAACAAGTCCCTACTTATCAAACTAGCCATGTGCCTTCACCATGGCCATGACTTTGTTCATTCTCTTCTCTCCAACCGCCATGTGCTTTGTCCAGTTTCCAACAAAATTAATCATCCTCTTCAAGAACTATACATCTAAGCCTTTTGTAATAATCCCAATCAAAATTGTGCTCTCTGTACCTTGTGGACATTTTAATGATTGTTGTACATACTATCTTCCCCAATATATTCTGTCTTTTACAGCTTTAAGAATCTAGTGCTTGCTTAATAAATATTTATTAAACTGAAGGAAATGGAATGATTGAGTCTAAAAATTTGCTAAAGTATAAACCTATTATTGAATTCAAACTTTCAAAAGCCTCAAATTTTAGTTTTTTTTTTTCATCTCACACTCTTCTTTCTTTAAAGTTGATCTAAAAATAGTACTGACTTGTGTTCACTCTTCTGACATTAACTATAACTTTAAGGAAAGTACTTTGAATTTGAAGTACTGAAGCCTGAACTCAAAGTTAGGCAACTCTTGGCTGTGTGACCTTGAACAAGTTGCTTTTCTGATTTTACTGTTTCTCACATATTTGTGATATAGTCTTAAAACAATAAAGTTCCATAAAATTATTATTATTATTAGTGAGAAACTAAATCCAAACTCCTCAGACAATTGTACATCCCAAACCAAGGAATTTTCCAGTTCATAAAGAGTTGCATTCAAGAAACCACTGCTTTGTTCATGGTTTGTTTCCCCTTTGCCCACACTTAACTTTTCTGGCACATGGAAGGATATATTATCAGGAGCTATAAAGTAAACAGCATTAACTCTAATGACCATAGTGACTTAATGAGTATTTGACTACAGGTCTTAAGCAAGAACTGGGGACACATCGGGACATGTTAGCTCATGTCTTGTCAATTGCTGCAGTTCACTGGAAGAATAACTATTTCAACTGATTTCTTGCTTCTACAGATTATAGAGAGTTCTGGATCATGGGTCTCAAATAGGAGGTTAAACTGTTAAGATTATTGTAATGAATGACTCTCATCGCCCCAGCTGCATTTCAAGCTCCTTAGAACTGAGGTTGTATCTTACACTTCGTGCATATATATGCCATCTTAACAGTGTTAGGAACAGAAATGTTATACATTTAAATTTTGCTTTGTTATGTTATGGAAGTCAGTTTAAAACTGTTGGGGAAATAATTAAGTTCCTTGAAGTTCTAAGTTACAGGCTCAGGAAGTAAAGAAACTAACATTGCAGGCATTTCCTACAACTGGGGGTCTAAGTTTGAGGTGTAAAATGCTTATTAGTATTGAAAGTAAATAAAGGGTAGAATAGAGTCTTCCAATACATCCGGCGACATGCTTCACCAAACTCCAATTTTAACTGAGAAGAAAATAAATGGAATCGGGATGAGCCAGCTTAGAGAACAAGATAAAGAGATTCTGTTACTGTTCGCCCTACGTTATCTTGGTTCCAAAGTAGAGAAGAAAAAGACAAAGACCGACAGGAGCAAAAATCACCACAAACTGAAGACGCGAAGGAAGCAGAGACACCAAGAATAAGGCGGCTTCCCCTTTATCATACCAGGAGTTGCAGAGGACAGTCCCAGCAAAGAGTATCTGTTGAGGTGCCACAGTGTCGGATTAAATACTTGCCAATCAGGCCACTAGTCAGTAGTAGTACCTTCTCAGGCAAAAAACGGGCAGCCAGCAGCCCCTCCCCCTGAGCTTTTCAAACTCAGCCTGAGGTTCTCTCTCTCCCTCAGATGGATAATGACCATAGAAAATATGTTCCTAGAGGCCCAGAGTACGTCATGTGTCATAGGGCAGGACTTTGACAGTGACTCTGAAAGAAGGGAGAAGAATATCCAAACAATACTGAGAGTACAATGGGAGTATGACGAACAACTTGTATACTCTCTTCTGGAGCCAGAACTTTATATGTATATAAAGTTCTAATGGTAGAACTGATGGCATCTGTTCTAATGGTAGCTCTGTTACGAACTAGTTGTGTAAGTTGTAGAGTTTTATCTTACCATCATAATTTAATTGGAGTCAAGGTACTTTATAGCTCTATGCTTCTGAGGCTCTATTCTCCCAAGAGGAGCAGGAACCTTTTACACTAACAGGGTTATCAGGATGTTATTTAGTGGTGATTCAAGCCACCACCAGACATAAGGTCCACATCATCAAAGGCTTATAAGAGCTAAGGAAAAATGATCCATGGCAGAGAGGACAGTTACCTGGTAGCCTGCTGATGTGTAAACTTTCTAACCACTAGTTCCCCTTTGTGAAAGTTATAAAATCATACCAAATATGCTAAAACAATGAAGGAGTTCTAATTGGAAAACCATCTGCCTCATTTTTTTCCCTTCATCGCCTGACCTCACTGCTGAATTGAGCAAAGACAGCAAAAGGGACACTATAGTGTCAAGTAAGGCAAACACAGCCATTTAAGAGTTGACTGTACGTTTGTACTCAACATTTAAGAAAATTCAAATATATGGATAATCTATTTGAGAAAATTACTCACTTAACACATCATCTTTTTCAAAAGTTCCCTAAAATTGCAAACTCCTATGAGAAAGAAAAATGATGTAAAAAAAAAAAAAAAAACTGACCACCATTTCCAGATTTATTTTCCATTGTTCCATGTGCTCTGTTTATTCTGGCCTACTCTCCATTTTTCAGACTTTTCCAGATTCATCTGGTCAGTCATGCTTATCTGGTCAGAATACTCTCCAGGGAATCTCACCTGTCAAGACTCTTCCCATTCCCTTGGGGACCTAAATCAAATACTACCTCTTCAGAGAAATCTTCCACATTCTACCTGTGCTGAGGTGATCACTCAGTCTCACTCATGGAGCGCTATAGATTACTGCTTGTCACATACAACTTAATCTTATTTGTGTCTGTCCTGTCTTTCTTCTTATGGGCAATATCCATACCCTTCTTATACACCTTATCCTAAATGTCTTACGTTTTTAATAAACATTTTTCATCTGCATGTACATTATCTCACATATATCTTACTTATCCTGTACTTCTTTCTACCTAGGTGACCCTGAGCAAATTACTTATAATCTCTCTCTGAACCTCAGGTTTCTCATCTGTAAGAGAAGAAAATTAATTGTACATATCTCATAGAGTCATGAGGACCTAATGACATAATGCATGTAAAACACAAAGCCAGAGTCTCAGATTTTACTATTTTATTATTACTATATTATTTCATAGAGCTATTATTTTATAAAACTGACATAAAATTATGTTTAGAATACATGGAAAAATGTACTATTGCACTAATCTTGCAAAGAAATAGATCTATTTTTTCTTATTCTTTTTTTATTTGAGTATAGTGGACATATAGCTTTACATAAGTTTCAGGTGTACAACTTAGTGATTTGACAAGTTTTTACATGATGCTATGTTCACAAGTGTACCTACCCTCTGCCTCGTTACATTGCTATTACAATATCACTCACTGTATTTCTTATGCTGTGCCTTTTATTTCCAGGCATTATTTTTTCTGTAACTAGAAGCCTGTAAATCCTTCTCCCCCTCACCCATTTTGCCATTCCCCACTCCCCTCCCCTTGCTTTTAGGTTTATCTTAATTTCATAAGCTAACAAAAAATAAACAGTACCTCTAATTTCAGTTTTACATCTTCTTTTGTCTTAGAAATGTTGTCTAAACTAGAGATGGCCAACTCCACTCCACTACAGTACTGCCCATATATAACCAACCTGAAAGGGAAGAAGAGGAGAAATTTGTAGGACAAAAGAAATAAAGTAGAAGGGGAAGAGGCAGAATTTATTTAAATCTATTTAAAACCACAGTTAGGGAGAATCAAAGCAAATCTTACTTGTCCTGCACCTCTAGCTAGGTGACCCTGGGCAAATTACTTATCTCTCTGAGCCTCTGATTTCTTGTTTCTTTTTAACACAAATCACACATAGACTCATAATATGCTATTAAAAGGACTAATTTTTATTTCTAAATTTGAATGGGATTAATTTCCCACACATTTTTTCAGCAGGTAGATTTTACAAACCGGCTTGATAACTGTTTATGGTAAGTACACATGAATATCACAAAAACAAAATTAAAAATTTCTGTTTATGCTCCTACTAAAGATGAATGTTCTACTGTTTATCCATACTCAGAAAAATTTAACTCAGACAATTTTATTGTCCTCACTAGTCATGACTCCACTCATCAATAAACCTAATCTTTCCTACTTTTTAATTAAGGAAAACACATTATCTGAAAATTGTGATTGAAGGAGCGACCTGAAGGGTGCTGGGTAGAAGGTACCTTGTACTACATGGAGTCTGAGCCTGCTTCAGGAACCGTAGCTCCTCAGTAATATAGGCACTTTGCAGAGAGGTTGGGTAATTTATCGTTTCTTTTAACTCTCCATTGGGGAAAAAGAAAACTCATAAGTTCATGTTTAACTGTTGTTGATGCAAAGCAATTCATTAGCCACTTCTTAGTAGTAGGAACTATAGTGCTTAATTTTAAGAGAGAGAATGATATTTTAAGTGAAATTCCTTGGTACTTTCATTAACGTGAGTTGTTCAGAAGAGGGTTTTTTTTTTGTTTTTTTTTGTTTTTTTTTTTTTTAGAAAGGGAAACTGCCTTCAGCCGTGAATCTAATAATCCCAAATGGAGAATTATAAAATATGAGAGTTGGAACAAGCACTAGGCACCTGCTAATCTACCCCTAACATTTACAGATGGAGCAAAGGAGGCCAGAGAATTAAAATGACTTCCTGAAAACTACAGAACTCAGAGGTAAAAGGTCGATAATGTGAACTTCTGATTTGCAAGGCAAACATCTGGATCCTTTTCTTTCCCCCTTCCTTTTTCCTGATCCACATACAGAACTCAAACTACCACCCTGAGATTAACTGTCCTATGTTCTAGTTACTGCCCAGGTAGTAACTTAATGGACAGTAGAAATAGCTATTTATGAGCAATTTTACTTTTTTTTTTTTTTAAGTAGGCTTCATGCCCAATGTGTCCAACTCATGACCCTGAGATCAAGACCCGAGTTTATATCAAGAGTCAGATGTTTAACTGACTCTTGAGCCACCAAGGTGCTTCCCAGAGGAATTTTAATACTAACCCTCACTATAATCACAAACTGATAGCCACAAAATTTAAAATTTAAAAGTTACCTTTCCTTGTAGTTAATGAAAACTTGATACAAGTTCTGGTCATTTTTATTTACAATGGAATCATGAATCTCTTGCATTAGGTTCCGATGAACTTTTACAAGTTCCTTAAGGAAAAAAATGTTAAAGGAAATTAGAAAACAGGACCAAAAATAAATCACCCCAAACCTAAAATCCCTACTGTTGCTAGACTTGTCATTCAAGGAAATGCTAATGCCCTCAAACTCTAAACCTGCTACTAGGGATGATAAAGAGAAAAGGAAGTGGAGGGGAAGAAGGGAGGAGAGAGAGGTGAAACGAAAAGGGAAGGAAAGAGAAGGGGACAGAAGAGGAGAGAGAGACAGACAAGCCATGTGCATGGGAAACAGCAATTTCAGATCTGACTTTAACTGTCACTGTCCTGTTGGGGAAAAAAAAAATTATCTCACTACTTATTAAAGGGTAATTTATTCCTTGTATAAAAATATGTACAGCTCATTTTCATTATAGTCACTTTAACTTTTTAAATAAAACTATCCAAGTGCTTAATGTTTTATTGACGGGATAAAGTAATGATTCATGTCCTTGGGACATAAAAATGTAGATCTGTACTTTGGTCAATTAGTGGTGTCCTGGTGCTAAGCTAACAATAATCACACTAAATTACTTGAAACTAGACTACTAATGGCATAAATAAAGAGCAGATAAATTGTACTAGGCAGTTTACTAGAGCATCTCAGAAGTCAGAATTTTACCTTTTTCCTGATAAGCAAGTAATTTTCCGTCAGGCAGTAAATACACGTCATAGCCAGAAAATGAGGAAATTCTAATCAAGGTGCCAATTCTCGCATTAGCTCTTCCCTGTACCTTGGTGCACACACCAACTTCACAGCATGCCCTTTCCTTAGTAGGATGGAAAGGAAACAGGAATATGCTGGCCCTGCCACTTTGCTGAAGAGCATGGAAAAGCCATAAGATTAAGGACTGTCAAAGAAGTCCTAAGTTACAGTGACCGTATTAAGGTGGTTCAAGATGCTCATCTTCCTAGAATGTGCAGTTTGTTTTATGCTAAACGTTCATCTCATATTGTGACCTTGTTCTTCCTGCTATGCTACAAATCAATGAGAATGTCTTCATCTGGCCATAATCGGGGACAAGGACAACAACCAGCTACGTGACTGATACACATCAACACTGAATACAACAGAACCAAAATAGCAGGAAACTTGCAGGTAAGACAAGCAAGCTTATGCATAAAAGCTTATATATAGTATACACAAGCTATATATTAAAATCTGAGCCAGTTTTAAAGGTTTAAGAACTTGAATGTTGCCTAGCATGACCTCGGTTGGCATAGTATTTGGTCTGTTTCAATGCTTCTGCATAACTATACTCTAAGGATCATAAGATCATTGTAAGGTGCTCTGAAACCCAAAATGCTTACATAATGTGAAGAAAAACACTTACAAATAACCACTAAAACGGATTTTTAAGTCATAAGGAAGTAGTGTATTTCAGAAATGGGAATTAAGGTTAGTACAACTGAAATCAGAGTAGAGGCAAGAAAGTGGAGGAAACGGATGCCCTCAGGACAGTGTGTACAGGATGGGGTTGAGGGGCTGGCAGAATAGAGCAAGGAGTGGGACCGAAGGGGGCTCCCACAAGGCAAAGAGACAGTGGCACCAGGGATTATTTAACTAAGACTACCTCTTCTTGACAAGCAGTTAAGGATAATTTCATGAATCTTATCCACATGTTTTCAGCTTACATTCTGACTGACTTTGGTTGAAGATATGGTAAATCCCTTATTTCTAGAAAATAAGGATATAAGAACTCAAGAGGCAAAAAAGAGTTAAAATTCTTTTATTTAAAAAGTTTTTTTTAATTTACTTTTTTTAAAGTTTATTTACTTTGAAAAAGAGAGAGCAAGCTGGGGAGGGGCAGAGAGAGGGATTGAGAATATCTCAAACAGGCTTCACACCCAGCGTGGAATCCGATGCAGGGCTCAAACCCACGAACCATGACATCATGACCTGAGCCAAAATCCAGAGTTGGACAATCAACCAACTTAGCCACCCAGGTGCCCCAAGATAGTTAAAATTCTTAAAGAATACAGGAGAATATTAAAATAGGAATCTAGAACCCATAAGATGATTGAGATTTTATAGTAATATACCACAATTTTAGCTAGTCTATTTTTACTTACAGGAATGTTGATGAATACTGAATCAAATTCTGCTGCTGTCAGAAATCTTTTTAGCGGTGCCATGAAATACTACAAGGATAGGACAGAGAAATAATAATTAAGCACAATTTATCCTAATCTATATAATAGTTTTTCATTAACAAATGATCAATATTTATTGAAAGTCTATTGTTTATCTGTATAATGAATACCAAGAAAAAAGCAGAAACTATTTTCTCTATCTTAAAGATTTTATACTTAGACATATAAAGACATAAACATAAGTTAATTCATTTAAAGTATAAAATAAAAGGTTTAGACAATGAATACTCCTGAAAGTAATAGTAAAAAAAAGAACACTTTTGGCTGAATTGGCAAAAAAAAAAAAAAAAAAAAAAAAGGCAATATTTTGGAGATACAGGACTGATACAAAATACTCTCAAATGCCTTGATCTTCCCCTTCATTCATTGAGAATGTTAGTTCCTGGCCTATCATATCTCTTTCCATTATGACTCCCATGTCTGTTCTTGGCAATCTCAGTATCTGTGCAGATCATCCTTCCAATAGCCTGGCCTTTTAGATCCTTGACAGCCGGTAATCTTGTGCTCTATCCTAGCTCGGCTCTCTACTCTGGAGGTCATATTCCAAGACCTTCTCATTATCAACAACTACATAGGCTCTATAGCATTAATTTTAAGTAATCAACTCTCTGATCACTACCTCCTACCTTTATAGCTCATTCTTTTAAAGAATTCTTTAACCCCACCGGGTCTGCCAATCCACTGATCATTCTATATCTCTAGTCCTCACTTCCTCCCCACCAAGTTTACACTCCATAAACCATCATGAGAATCACTTCCCTTACCCTTTCTTCTTCCAGCATGCTTTTCTGGAAGAACAAAAACCCTTGTTAAATCTAGCTTGCCATATATGTTGTGCCTGTACCTAAGAAGTTAAATATGAACTAGATCAATAGTCTAATTTTCAATTGAGCCTGTGATAATGCATAATCCTACATTTCCCTAGTCCATTTATTCCCCCTCTCTCCTAAACAACTCTGCAAAACCTTCAACTCTTTTCCTAAACATCCAGAACTATCTCCTTATTCTCATTTTCTTAACCTCTAAATGTAGAACTTGCCAGAGGTGGCCTCAAATCTCTCCTTCATCAACATTCATTCCCTAGGTGAATTCATCCAGTACCACTGACCTTATAAGCCATTGTGTAATGATAATGGCCCCATCTATTTGTCAACCTCTCCCCTTAATGCCAGCCTCATGTATCTAACTCCCTCCTCAACACAGCCCCTTGGAAGCTAATAGACATTGCAAATGTAGAATGTCCCAACAGACTCGTGATTCCCAGACCTGTCCTCCTCAGCTCAGTAACCATCTTTACTACTCACACAACAACTATTCATGCTATAAGCCTAGCGTTCTTGATTGCTCCCTTTCCCATATATCCTTCACCTAATTTATCATCTAATCTGCTCAGCTCTACTTTCAAAATGTATTCAGAATCTGACCATTCCCTACCAGCTCTACAAATACTGCCATGTTCTGTCAATCTGATTATTGCAATATCCTTCTAACTTTTCTCCCAAAAAGTCAGAATACGCTGTGAAGAAACTTACATTAGATCATGTCACTTCTACTCACACACTCTAGCTTTGAGCGAGGTGTTCTCTGTGCCCCCCAACACGATGCGGTAGCTCACCAGCTCTTTGCTCTCCCTGCTTCTCTTCACTCACGCTGCTTCAGACACCTGGACTACTGCTACTCCTTGAAACACACTGAACACTGTCTCATCTGAGGGCCTTTCTCCCAGGAACCGTCATCTCTGGGATGTTGGCATGGCTTGCTCCCTCAATTTCCTCAGCTGTCTGTTAAAATGTGATCTTACTAAAGAGGCCTTCCATCACTGCTTTACATAAAATAATACCAGCCCACCCACATCACTCTCTGTCCTCTTTCCCTGACTGGTTTTTCTTCAGAGAATTTATCACCGCCTGGCCCACTTACTTGCTTAAATTATAAACCCTCCTATGAGACAGAAAGTGTCATGAGAACAAGAGTTTTGTTGTGTCTATTGCTATATACTCAGTGCCTAGCACAGTGCCATTCAGATACTAAGAAATCAGTAACTAGTTGTGGAATAAGTAAGTCTGCTTGTTTTACTGAAAATTAGAAAGCATACAGAAGACACACTGAGTCTCATATATTAACTATAAAATGCACTATTTGGACATCAAAAATAATACCTGATAACTTACTTTTTCTATTGACTCCAACGTTTCTGTGTATTTTTCTTCTGTCTGCTTAATTTCTGCTAGGCAGCAACTTCGTATGTCATTTTCTGGACATTTCTGCAATTAGAGTTATCAAAAAAATAATTTAATCAAACACATGTATTAAATAATCTCTCTGGTAGTACATAGAAAGAACTCAAAACTACTGATTTTCTTAAGCTTTCCATTTTAATAAAACACAACCAAAAGATCTATTTATGGCATTTAAGAAGTATCTGTTCTTAAAATTTTGAACAATGTAAATGAAAAAGGTTTAAATAATTAAAAATAAACTTCTGAGGATACACCCTCTTTATACTGAAAAAAATCTCTTTCATTATGAATGTTATTCATTCTGGAAACATCACCCATGGTGTCATCTAGTGTTCTTAACGTACAGCGTACTTTACAAGTGCTGTAGAAATACTTGCAAAATATCAAAAGGACATTTGATAAATAAAAATCTTAAAATACTTTTTGTGAAGAATTAACATTCTCGTGTTTGGCTCTTCCACTAGGTGTTAAGACTGGAGGTAGCAGAGCATAATATTAAGATGGAAGGTGTGGGCCTCAGGTAGAACTGGGCTCAAGTACCAGTTTTTCTGTAATTCGCTGGTTCTTGTGAATAAGTTACCTATTTTCTCCATGTCTCAGTCTTCTCCTCCACAAAACAGTGAGAACTACAGTTCCAACCCCAAGGAGCTGTAAATGAGCTATCCTGGTAGAGCACCTATAGCACCCTGAGAAGTACACAAGAAGGGACCCATGCATTTAAATTATCACTGCTGTGAACCCTGCCCCATGGAAACAACCCAGCACTGTCAGCTGAATGAAGACTGTCCTTGGGAGACACACTCAAGACTTTGCTGGTACCCCGAGCAGATGATAATTATATTAGGAGATACAGATGATACCCTGTCACCTAAAAATAGTCAAAATACTGCCACAGGCAGCCTGTCAGCTCACACAGTGGGTTAAAGCTCATTCACTACCAAATACAGGCCAGGTAACTTGTTTCCATCCCACAGAAGCTACTCTCCCTATCTGGGGCACTGGACAACCCACCAGCCTTTTATTAAAGCCAAGACTACAGGGGCGCCTGGGTGGCGCAGTCGGTTAAGCGTCCGACTTCAGCCAGGTCACGATCTCGCGGTCCGTGAGTTTGAGCCCCGCGTCGGGCTCTGGGCTGATGGCTCAGAGCCTGGAGCCTGTTTCCCATTCTGTGTCTCCCTCTCTCTCTGCCCCTCCCCTGTTCATGCTCTGTCTCTCTCTGTCCCAAAAATAAATAAACGTTGAAAAAAAAAATTAAAAAAATAAAATAAAATAAAATAAAATAAAATAAAATAAATAAATAAATAAAGCCAAGACTACAAAGAGAGCTGAGGAAATTCATCACAGCACTAAAAAATCCCATACTACCACCTAGCTGATGAGGAAAGGGTTTTGTATAAAAAAAAGATTAATAATGGGGTGCCTTGGTGGCTCAGTCAGTTAAGCGTCCGACTTCGGCTCAGGTCATGATCTCGTGGTTCGTGGGTTTGAGCCCCACATCAGGCTCTGTGCTAACAGCTCAGAGCCTGGAACCTGCTTTGGACTCTGTGTCTCCCTCTCCCTCTGCTCCTCCCCTGTTCATGCTCTGTCTCTCTCTCTCTCAAAAATAAATAAACATTAAAAAAATTTTTTTAAAGATTAATAAAAGCCTACACGACTGACCATTTTTTTTGTTTCAAATTATAGGTGAGAAAATAATTCAGAGTAATTCTTTCTGAATGTTTTAGATATTTTTGTGGTAGATTAACCTCTGTGCGTGCATACTGACTATGACAATATCTGAAACTAAATTTATAAAACAGTAAAAATACTAGGAAACCTATAATGAAACAAAAGTAAAAAATACCTCTTATCAACCCCCGAACAAATATGAAGAAATATTCTTTAACATATATTTTATGCTACATCAAATTTAAAGAAGATTACACTGCTTTGTAAGAGAAGATTTCCTTTCATGATAAGAAGAATCCTTTCACAATTCCCTGAAAATTCCCTCTGGTTGTTGTGAACTATAAAATGCTAGGTGTATGTGTCTCCAAATGCAGTAAATCATGATTGTGTAGTTAAAAGCTAGCAAAGGTAAAAAGAAAACAAAAGCCTGTTCTAGCAGAAGTTACACAAATATTTATATTAATTAGTCTTACAAGGAATCACTTTCCTAATAAAATACTCAAAGTAACTTTAACAAGAAGGCAAGTGAGATCCTACGGCTTGATGTGCTTCCTCTGCCTTCATTAAGTCCTCATAGACTTCTCCACCTTCGTCTTCCCCATAAACACAGTCGTAGAGACCTTCTTCATCTTCCACATGGGTTTCACTACAACAAAGGGTAGGATACTCAGGTCATTTTCTCTTATGCAGTAAATGCAACAGCTACATAGAGCCTAGGAGAAAACCCAGAGAGGAAATAAAACATAATTCATGGGAAGAGTCAAAAGGCTTTACATTATGGCTCTTTCCCTCCTAATGAGAACAATGCCAAACAACAGAATCCACCCAGGATGGCAGTGACAGCTAACATTCACTGGGTATTTACCATGTACAAGCACATAAATGATCACTCTGCACACACGACTTCATGTAGCTGGCCCAAGCCCAGTATTCACTACCTGTGCTATCAGGCATTACTATTTGATCCCTTATAGAGATAAGGAAGCTGAGAGAACTGAGGGTTATTTAACTTGCCCGTGGAAACACAGCTTGTCCATGGCAGATCCAGATTTAAAACTTAGTCTTACATTCTAAATGTTTTCATTACTCTATCATATGGCCCACATTTTTCCTATTTCAAGGCCTGAGGTTGATCATATATATTAAGGGGTACAACATGGGGAACACAGGGGGTGCTGGGGACAATCTCATAGTTTATAAATAGTCTTTTAAAAGCATCAGTTTCAGAACGCCTAGGTGGTTCAGTCGGTTAAGCAACTAACTCTTGATTTCGGCTCAGGTCACAATCTGACGGTACTTGAGATCAAGCCCCGTGTTGGGCTCTGCACTGTCAGCGCAGAGCCTGCTTGGGATTCTCTCTCTCTACCCCTCTCCCACTTGTTCTCTTCCCCCTTCCAAAATAAGTAAACTTAAAAAAAAAAATAAGAAGAAAAGCATCAGTTTCTGCAGGGTTATTATTGCCAGTATCTAATGCAGTGGTTTTCCAACCACGCTCCATCCGGTCTACTCAGAGAGTATGTACAGGTCCCTGAGTCATCCAGATCCTACCATTATCTGTTTTATTTGCCTGTTTTCTATGTAAAAAAAAAAATGGTTCCAAGGCCACAAGGCATTTGAAATCAGCTGATCTCCTGATAGTTGAAAAACATCCCAATTTTTAAAGCTTCCGTGGCACTTACACAGTAACTGACTGATGTATCTTTCCTAAATCCTTCATATGATATTGTAAACCCATTCACTCAAAGTAGAAATAGCTGGTTGCACCTATCACATGTTTTATTACTACTCCAGTTTTTCCTTTCAGTTCAAGACTTCTATATATAGCTTCTATTCACTAATAATCCCAAAGAATTGAGATTAATACATTTAGACATGTTAGAAAGAAGCATTAACCTTTCTCTGAAAAAAAAAAAAATCAACTCCTTCAATACTGCCAGCCCTTAGCACCTATCTTGGGCCTGTGCAGATAGAACAGTATAAAATTTATATGTACAAAAATAAGAACACTGTAACTGTAAATGTCACTCTACAACTTGGGAGCATTTTTCAAAATAGGTTCAATCACAAGGTTGTCTATGTTGTCATGAAGGATTATTTGGAAGCATTTGATAGGAATGAACTGTTTCAAACATTCAGAAGAAAGAAAGGCGCCTTAAGGGAGACTTATCTGGTAGTAACAAATATGTCAGAGAAGTCTGCTCTCAGAAAAATTTGTTCTAGAGTTAGCGGTCTACCCAACCATTCACTCCACAGACATTTTCTAAGAACCTACTGAGGTCCAGACTCTTCAGTGCTAAGAATATAGATCAAGAAGATCTGAGGACTCTCCCATAGTCTAGTGTAGGTAACAGCATGTGAACACATAATTCTAGAAGTACAACAGAGCAGATGAATGCAGAATGTAGGAGTAAAAAGGGACAAAGTAGGACAAAAAGGGAAAGACTAACTCTGACTAAAGAAGTTCAGGAAGGCTTCACAACAGATATTACATCTGAACTGGATCTTGAATGTATTTATTTATTTAATAGGTATTTGCTAAATAAATACTACCATGTTCCAGGAGATATGGTTGTACACTAGGCAGACACAGTTTCTGCCCTCAGAGGTGACACATACTCAGTGAGGAGAAGGACATTCCAGAAAAGGACACCAACATGTACAAAGGCAAAAGCTATGAAGAGCCTGACAACATCATGAGTGGCATCTCATTCAGGTAAGTGAATGTGACCCCCAAAGGGACGACTAAAACCAACCTGAGAAAGGCAGTACACCCTGTAACCTCAACCTTACCTGGGCATTTGGGATACAAGAGGAGGTACAAGAGGAAGCTCTATACAGCAGTAGAGTGGAGGGAGCAAGAAGATAATAAGCCCCGAAATGAAACCCTGTGGGTAAGAGATAGCGAGAGCCATAACTAGAGTGAGTAAAGGCATATGCGGAGAGAGAGAAAGAGACTGCATCAGGTGCAGTCAACCAGACTTGGCGACCATTCAGAATTAGAGAGAGGGGGGAAAGGAGTGGAGGATGCCACTTAGCTTCCTACTTTGTAAAATTGGGCAGATGGCAAGTCACAGATAACAGGGGAGAGTTCAACCGGTCTGAACACTTTCTATAATGCAAAGGATAGGAAGGTTTGAGGAATCTATGAGAGAGCTAGGAAATGAAAGAAGAGGCTCTGCATCAAAGAGGACCTGTTCAACAAGAAGATAGGCTGTGAAATCCATTTCTCTGTTACTCCTAATCCCAGCTCTGCTGCCTTTGACCACCTCCCGCCCCCCCCCCAAAAAAAACACCTCATCTTGCTTAAGTGTTGCTTTTGACTTTTTCCAGTGAGGGTAGAGGCACATACTGTATGAATACACACAAATTTTTCTTTAATAATTGTAGGAGATAGGACACCTAAAGCACAAGCAACAAGATCTAAAAATAAACAAGCGGGACTGCATCAAACTGGAAAGCTTCTGCACAGCAAAAGAAACCATCAACAAAGTGAAAAGACAACCTATGCAGTAGGACAAAAATATTTACAAACCATCTATCTGATAAGCAACCCATACAACTCAAGAACAACAACAAAATAACCCAATTAAAAAATAGGCAAAGGATAGGACTAGACATTTCTCCAAAGAAGATATATGAAGGGCCAACAGGTACATGAAAAGATGCTCAACATCACTAGACATTAAGAAAATGCAACTTAAAACCACAACATGATACCATCTCATGCCTGTTAGAATGGCCATCACCAAAAGACAAGAGATAAATGCTGGCATGGATATGCAGAAAAGAAACCCTCATGCCCTGTTGGTGGGACTGTAAATTGGTGCAGTCACTGTGGAAAACGGTATGGAAGTTCTTCAAAAAATTAAAAATAGAAATACAATATGATCCAGCAATTCCACTTCTGGGATATATCCAAAGGAAACAAAAACACTAGCTCATAATGGTATCTGCACCTTCATGTGCAGCATTATTTAGAATAACTAAGATATGGGAACAACCTAAGTGTCCACTGATTGATGAATGGATTAGGAAGTTGTGGTGTGTGTGTGTGTGTGTGTACATATATATACACACACACACATATATGTATATGTATATACATAATTTGTATATATATGTATATGTACATATATCATCCACATATATATACATATACACACATATATAAGTATATATATAAATCTGTATATATATGTGTATATATATATATGTATACACACACATATATACATACACACACTGTAATATTCAGCATAAAAAATGAGGAAATTCTACCATTTAAAGTAACATGGATGGACCATGAGGGAATTATGCTGAGTGAAATAAGTAAGACAGAGAAAGCCAAACACTGTGTGATCTCACTCCTGTGTGGAATCCAAAACAAAAACAAAAGCAAACCAAAAAAACAAAACCTGTCATAGAAAAAAGAGATCAGACTTGGTGGGGATCAGAAGTGGAAGCGGGAGTGAGGGATCATTGGAGGAAAGTGATTAAAAGGTATAAAGTTCCAGCAATAAGGTAAATAAGTACTAGGGATGGAATGTTCGACATGATGACTACAGCTAACACTGCTGCATGGTATACAGAAAAGTTGTTAGGAGAGTAAACCTTAAGAGTTCTCATCACAAGGACAATTTTTTTTTTACCTTTTTTCTTTCAATTGTGTCTATGTAAGTTGATAGGTGTTAGCTGACCCTACTGTGGCAATCATTTCATGATATATGTAAATAAAACTATATACTGTACTCCTTAAACTTACACAAGGATGTAGTTCAATTATTTCTCAATAAAACTGGAGAACAGTTTTTAAAGAATCGTAGGAGTGACACACATGCATGTGTGTGCATGCAAATGCACCCACACACACTCTCAAGATTGGGCTAGAATGGTTTGGGGTTTTTTTACATTCAATCCCATACTAAGGGAGCTTTTCCTGCTAACAGTCTGGTCAATAATTCCTGACCTGTATAAAATGAAGCTGGGGGGAGTGGGAAAGGACACCTGTGATTCTTCCAGTGGTCAACAATTCTACAATAATCTATGTTACTTCTCCCATGTCCAGGCCATTTATATATGGGCAAGAGTGACACCCTGATCATCAAGGTAGAAAAAGCAAAGACACTGTGCTGCCTAGCCACCTCACACCTCCATTCCAACCTGTGTCTGTTTCTCTCCACGTGAGAAGAGAATGATTCCCACTGCAGTGGAGAGTAGGATTCCCACTGCAGTGTTTGTTCCAGGGGCTTCCCTTGGGGTGACTCACCCCCAAAAGTCAGAGTTAAGGATATGATCCATAGAGATCTTAACAAAGCTAAGACTGAAAATCAAGGTGTCATAGCAAACTCAAAAGCAAGCACCTGCAGGAATAACCATATTTAGACCTTCTACCACCAGATGGAAAGTTGAAGCAGGCTGCATCTCACAGAACATGAGCTGCTATCTTAGAGCAGCTGGGTCAGGAGCCCAGGTTTCTCCAAACTTAGCTAGGGATGCACCCTCACAGGGTTTATCCTGACATCCACACAAAAAGATGGGAAAAAGCTAGGAAAATTAGTAGCTGTAAGCAACAATTGGCAGGGCTCAAAAAAGAACATCATAATAGCTCTAGAAATAATATAATCTTCCTAACATTTCAGAGGATTTGGTTATAATACCAGTAACCTTACAGTCACTTTATGAAGACTGTAGCCAATTCAATGAGCTGATCAGCATCAATCTTGCTCAAGATCCGTGAGTTCTTAGAGGTGTTAACAAGAGATAAGAAACTATCCTTAATTCACATTTAAAATATAAGACTTCAAGGCCCATGCAAGTGAAACCTATTCTGGGAAGAGCATCTCAGCAGCCATCCCAGAGTCTCCTGTCAGCACTGTCCTCTGCTCTTCTACAGGAAGTTCCCAGATGGGCAATTCAAGGTGCTTCCTGGGGTCACTGCCATGAGGAAGAGCCTCAGCTCTGGAGTAAGAAGTGTTTGGGTTCAAATCCAAATACTAAAATTTACTAGCTATGACCTTCAACAAGTTTCTTAGCTTTCACAATTCAGTTTTCTCCTTCATAAATTGGGATACTAGGAACAACCTCATTGTGTGTATATACCACAAAATAATGCATGTAACATGGTTATGAGCTCTCAATAAGCTCTTACTTATACAACTAAACAGCTCGGGCCTGAAGCATAATGCTGAAACAGTAGATGCTTAATGCAATTCTGCTTAGTCATTCAGAACACAAATATTTATCGAGGACCTACTATTCACCAGATGCTATGTAAAGTTCTAGGACGACAGCCAAGAACAAGGTTAAGTCCCTGATCTCACCAAGTTGACCTTCGAACGAGGACGTGGACAACAAATGAAGCAAACAAAGATGGTCTCAGGCAGTAGTGATTGCCTTAAAACCATATAGCTAGGTAAAGGGCCCACAGCAATTTCAGATGCAGTCGTCAGGAAGGCCTCTCTCTGGAGAGACATCCGAGCAAAAATGGGAAAGGTGACGGGTCAGCCATAAGGGCAGAAGGAGCAAGTGCAAAGGTCCTACAGCAAGAACAAGGTTGGAGTGCTAGTGTATTAGGATGGATGAATGGATGAATTTCCACAGAATCTGAATCCCTCCTGGAGCATAATATATTTCTTATTATAATTCTTTGCAAACAAGCCTGGTCTTTGTCATTAGTTCCTTGAGGGGTGGGGATCATGTCTTATATTTATTTGTAATCTGCACAAGTCACTCAATCAGCAGAAGATAATCAGGTGCAAAGGCCTTTGCCTTTCCTGACTATTAAATAATAAAACCCAAAAGGATTCTCTGTGCAGAACAAACACCATCTAATGAAACTCCCTAAATAACTCCAGCCCACACTAATCTCGCCCTTCCTTGAACAGACAAAGCACGCACTATCTGCCCTACAATTCTAGTAGATCCTGTTTCTTTGTCCTTGTTCCTTAATTGTCCACCCCAGTTTTACCCACCACCTCTAGTACGCCTTTGAGAAACTTCCAAATTCGACTTCATTGCAGTCTGTTTTCTTTACTTGTCTTAAGGACTGGCACAGTGTCGGGCACGCCATAGGAACTACAAAGTACGTTCTCTCGTGAAGCTTTCCATCACTAGTTTGAGGTGAATTCTTACACGTCTTAATCATTAAGCCACTTTTCCACTTCTTAAAGCTATTTTAACATCCATCGTTAAAATCCACCAAGAATGCAAAAACTGGCAGTGGTTTAATTTTGCTGAAGATGCCCAACATACTCTATTAAATCAGGAAGGCCTTTGTAAATGTCTTCATCATTAACACTTTCTTCTGTTGGGAAGGGCCTAGGAGAGAGGGAGAAGGGAGAAAAGGGTGAAATTATCAACAGCTAGGCTAGGCATTTACTTCTCACTAAATGCATGAGCTCAGCTGCCACCAAAGTGGTCAGGTCAGTCACCATGTGTAACACAACATCCTGGGGGTCTCCCAAAGTGCCTGTCCCGTGGCTGCCCAGGGAATCCCACAGGGAGGCTGTGACACCTGCTACCCCAAATTATCTGGAGCAATTACCAGTGGTCATCGCAGTCACGTGAGCAGCTGTGGACATGCTAAGGTGCCCATCTGATGTGCCACACACCACTTACCTGCAGGCTCACCACAATGCGGCCACTGCAGCTCCCCAGTTCAGAGAACAGGCAGCCACCCAAGCGCCCCTGTGTTCAGCACCATCTCTTTTCACCTATGGAATCTGATCTGACTGACAGATAGTTTGGTAACAGTCATCTTCACGTGACTCAGCTCACCAAATATAGAGAAAAATTATTAGAAGACCAACATATCATGCCCTCAATATATGATTGATTCTTGCAGACTTCTCTACTTGGACAAGATATTTATGTTGTGTATTTTATTTTCATTTATTGGACAAAGGAGGAAACCCAGACCTTAGGAAGAGTAGGATGTTTTCTTTGTCCCCTATTAAAAGAAAAGCACTTTCATTTATCCCCTAATTCCTAGCCATTGACTTTTTTTTGCCTACTGTACTATGAGCTTTTTCATAACACCCACATAATGCCTGAGTGCATGTCTAACACAGGCATAATTATACTATCATGCCAAAAGTTTTACTTTCTTTACATGCAGCCAGCATGTCACATTTCACAAAAATAAGAGGATCCAACAAAATAATAAATGAGCACTAAGTGATAACTATATTTAATATACTGAAAAGCAGATTTTCACACTGCCTTATGGATTAATTGAATACTTAAGACATTTAAAGAAGCTACATTTTTCAAGTAAATTAAAATGTGAGAAATGCTAAAGTTTCAAAATACTTTTTTTTTAAATAAATTCCGGCACATTTGATTATGCTCTTATATGAAGTTCACTGCAGAAAATTTGAAAATATAGATAAGAATAATTAAGAAGGAAAGAAAAACCTTCTAATATATATGCTTTCAGAATCAAATATGCATAAATACATCAAAATAGAATCAGGCTATTGATTTCAAAATCTGTTTACATAATGACATAAAATAAATATTAAGATGGAAAGATGAATCATGTAGAGCAAATTGCAAGGCGTTGAACATGTACCCAGCCTAGAGATTACTTCTGTAGGAAGCTGCCAAAGTCACAGCCCATTTCCAAAAAAGGGTACGCAGGGTATCCTCCCTGAGGTCATTAGGCTTTGTATCCAGGGAAGGGGCTGCCTAGTTACTGCTGATCAGTCCTGTAAAATGTGCTTATATCCTCTTCTTAAAACCTGAATGTGAGTTGGACACAGAAAAATAGAAGCAACAGAGGGAGAGAGACAGCATCAGAGAGCCCCATAAAGGCTGGAGACTAAGGTATGGACCTCTGAGAAAACAAGGTAAAAAATGAGATCCATTCCATTTCTATGTGGCCTAGCTGTGTAGCTACTGAAACTTTCTATCATTAATGTTACTAAAAATACGATTTTCTGACTGATATAACTTGAGAATGTAGTAAACAGAAAAAGTCCAACATGATATACACATCTACATTTATTTCCATGCTTACTGACTGCATAATACTCCATTGCACAGAGATGGCACAATTATTTTAACCTATTTCCAACTTTTTCACTTAGTACCAATCCTCAACACATATCCTTGTACACATATTATTTTATATTTGTCTGATTTGCTTTTTGAATTCCTGAAATTTGTGAGTCATGGTTATGGACTATAGGAAATAAATGTACTACAACATCTTTTAAGTATGTATTTACTTGAGCATTTGTGTTTGTTTTGATGAATCGTATGTAATGAAATGAAATGTTGGAGGAAATTAAGAAAACAAAGAACCCTACCAGTAACAGTCAGTAGTGAATTGACAATGATGTTTAGCCAATGTATCTTATTCAACTCTATAAATAAGTTCTTACTTGCTCAATTGATTTCAAATGTGTAGTAGGCACTGAAATACCAGGCACTGTGTGTGCATGAATGAGATATGGTCCCTGTATGCAAAGTCCTTTACAAATAGTAACCATTCAGTAAATAATCATTACATTCATTGAGCAAATGAACACTTGAATCAAGCTTACCTGATTCCTGTGGCCAACGCTATAGGTGTGCGAGAAAGTCGTGACAGTGTTTCTATAACCTGAGAAAAAAGGAAAGCGTTAATTAGACATGTACTTCGGGAAAGATAAGAATTTTTTTCAAAGATAATCTTACAATCTAAGATTAACAATGGCAGCAGAAATGTAAATTTGCAGATACCAACAAGTACAGAATGGGAAGAGCGGTTTCTGAAAATTATAAACTCCTGGGTTATAATCTGGTCCCTTCTTTAACTGTTACTCTAAGCAGATTGTTAAGCATCTGGTTTACAGTTTCCTTATCATTAAAGCAAGAAGTTAGATAAGGTAATAGTAAAGGTCTTCTATCTCCACTTCTACAGAATCTGAAAGATCTTGTAAAGTTGTTCTGTCCAAGTACAGTAGCCACTGGCCACACGGACAAGCTATTTAAATGTTTCTTAGTTGTGCTAGCCACATTTCAAGTGCCCAGTAGCCAAATCTGGCTAGTGGCTACTGTATTGCAATACACAGTCATCAAACATTTGCATCATCACAGAGAGTTCTACTGGAAAGCACTGCTATACAGCCAAGTGGTTTAGAGTGCGGGCTCTTGAGCTAGTTCAAACGAGTTCAAATCCTGGCTTTACATTTCATTAGCCAAAAACCTCCAGCAAACTGCCTAACTACCCTGGGCTTCAGTTTTATCATCTGGATACTGCCTATAATCATAGTTAGGTAATTAATAATCATTAGGTTACTGTAAGAATTAAGAAGATAATACATGAAAACTGTTTAAATGATAGCTATTCTTTATAATTGCTAACTTTAAGAAAATTATTCTGAGTATTTTCAGAAAGAGTTTCCTAACCCCTTGACTATCTATCTATCTATCTATCTATCTATCTATCTATCTATCTTAATGATTACTTATGAAGACCTTGGTACCTACGCCTAAATGTGCCCTGCTATAGTTTTAGAACCTAGCGATTTTACCCTTCCTTGCCACTTTTACACCTAAGATTATCTCGCTCAAAGAGTTAGTGATGAACCCAAAGAGCTAAAATGTATTTTTCTCATGAAACCTATTTCTATGATAACAGATATAATTTGTGCTAACTCTCAAAACTAAACAAAATTTAAAGAGGTTCTTCTGTAAGTCCTATTCAAAATGAGGGGTGCGGAAGGCAAAAATCTCTCTCTGAGCTGAGTTCATCTTCTAATTCCTCAGTTCAAATACCAAGACCTACTAGCAATGTCTCAGTACGCCACAGAAGTCTCTTAAAGAGTATCAGCCACACATGTACCTATCTCTTGCCTACTTCAGGAAGAAGTACACTGCTGAAGTTATAAACAGATAGCTCTGGAGCAAGAGAATCTGGTTGAGCCCTGGCTCACAGATTTTAGCTAAGCTCACCTTTCCTAAGCTCTATAAAATGTGGGTTAGGACAACTAACAACCAGCCTCCCCATGGAGTTACTGAAAAGATTAAGTGAGATAATGCCCATCAAATGATTAACCCAGTAAAGGTGAACTTTTATTATATAAAATTATCATTATAGACAAGTAAAGTTTAATTGAAAGACTATGCTATTTCTTCCTGGTTTAACTTTTTTGAACATCTGATATGAAAGCAAGACACAATCAGGTATCAATTAATTCCCCATAATAAAGATAAAGGAATCTTCAGTGAATCTGTAAATTCAGAAGATCATGAATGAACAAATAAGTTTATCAAAATAAGCTAACTCAAAAATAACCATTTGCTAAAATTCCAAAATTATGCATTACTGAGAAATATCTAGCTTTTGGAAGATTCTGGAATAATCTAAGTAGTAGACACATGAATTAATAGTACTGTCAAATTTTAGCATCAACCTTATCCTGATGCACACCGTTTTAAACCTGTGGTGTGAAATCTGCTATCTGAAATTCTATTTTACGCTATGGTCCCAGCATTGCCATTACTCAGAAGAAAAACAGCAATAGCATTAGTATTAGGTATTTCACGTGATATATTTCACCACTGCTATTTTACATTATAATAGAAATATATTTTATTCTTTGAGATATTTTCTAAAATAACTATAATGTATCTAAAGGTAAGAATAGGGGCGCCTGGGTGGCGCAGTCGGTTAAGCGTCCGACTTCAGCCAGGTCACGATCTCGCGGTCCGTGAGTTCGAGCCCCGCGTCAGGCTCTGGGCTGATGGCTCAGAGCCTGGAGCCTGTTTCCGATGCTGTGTCTCCCTCTCTCTCTGCCCCTCCCCCGTTCATGCTCTGTTTCTCTCTGTCCCAAAAATAAATAAAAAACGTTGAAAAAAAAATTTTAAAATAAAGGTAAGAATGTATTTTGTGTTCCTTTTCCCACCATTGGTACTATTCACAACCATCTAAGACCGTTGAGTTTTGTGTACAATTGTCCACCAGGGGGAGCCAAAAGACAGTCTATCACTTTAGTCCTGTATTACATGTTTATAAAGTACAAACATTTCTGAAAATCACCAAGATGAAATCAACTCCTATTATTTACTTAAAAATATTACTTATTACCATTCAGTAATAGAAAAATAAAGATACAAATTCAGTGGACAGGAAAGATGGAAGAATAATACATAGCATGTCTTAAAGTAAATCTCTCAGGACCATCTCTCAGTTTTGTGTCTATCTGATCGTACATCAAGTCCATCCATTAATTCTAAGTTTAGCCAAAGCAAATAAGTCTGTTTAGTCAATGCAGTGTTTTTAGAACAGTGTGTATTCTATAAAGGTGGAGCATATCCGGATTTGGAATAGACAAGTATAAAAATTAATGCCAGATTCTCCTGACATTAGAAACATTCATTCAAGAATATTTACAAAAGAAAATATCCCCAAGGGCAGCAAGACTATTTTCCCTGAAATTTATTGATTTATAAATTGTTACCTCAACATAATATGAAATTACAGACATGAACTCACAAAGGGGTAACTAGTCAGAACATTTGCAAGCTAATAGGACAACCACCAACTACTAAATCCATGTTATTCCTTGTTTGTTAAGAAGAGCAGCATTTTTAAGGAAAGTAAAATATTTCCAGATAATATAAGTAACAGTTACTGTGGGAGGAAGGTGGAAGAGGTATGAAGGGCTTCTATATGCTTGCTTTAGAAGGTGGGATTAGATCCCAAAATCTATGAGAGATCATTTATAAAGTTTAAAAAGGAAGATACCCAGGTCAAAACTGCATTTTTAGAAGATCATTCAGCACAGTGAAGGATAAACAGGGGTAGAAGGACATGGGATACAGACAAGGGGTCATGAGACCTGGGGGGGGGGGGGTTTCAATCATCTAGTTAAGAAATGAGAAGTCTACACCAGCAGCAGTTGAGATAGAGAAGAGGTGGAAATGTGAGATTTAAGAAGAGTGGCTGATGTATTGTGGAGGCAAAGTGAAGAACTCAGGACAACCTGGATAAACCTTTAAAGTATAGAGGTGGCCAACTCCAAAGCCATCTACTGGGATGCTCCTGAGCAGGACACTTATTCTGTGTCTCTCCTCATGCTGACCATGAACATCCTGAATTCAGATAGGCCATTCCCTCTACCACAGTCTTCTCTGACATCTCCCACTCCAGTCTGGGTCCTTCGTGTTCCCGTAGGACACAACTCTGCCCTCTACCTATCACCTTTGCTGTTTAAAACATCTGAAAAGGACTCATGTTTATTTTGTCAAACTGAAATAACACAGTAACACACAGAAGTTGTCCCCCCACTCCCACCATACACACCTCTGCTTAAAGGGCACCAAAGCTAAAAATCTGGTGTGACTCCTGCACTATTCTGTTCCCTTTTCTTCATGATTATTATTTTAGGTAATATGTTTCTATTATACAGACTTTTCTACAACCTGAGTTTGTCATTTAATAATATATCCCAGACAGCTGTGTCAACACATACAGATCTACCTCATTCACCTTAATGCTGTACAACATTACAGCATACGAGTGTAACAATGATTTGACCATTCTGCTGCCAATGAGCTTTCTCAACATTTGCCTATTAGAACAATGGTGGCATTACCATCCTTGCCAATTATCTTTTCAATTGTGTGCAGGTATTTCTAGAGGAAAGATTCTTAGACAAGATGAGGTTGTCAAAAATATAACCATTGCTCTTCAAAAACTTTTTATGCATTTATACACCGCTGAAGCGTATATTAAGATAACAAGGCACTCTAATGACCTATTTACTGTCTCTCCATTCAACAATGAACAACACCTCAAGGTAAGGGAACTCAAACTGCTTCTTCACTGTTCCACTCTTACCACCTAGCTCACAGCCAGGGTCATAACAACCACTTAACACAAAAATATTTGTTGCTCAAACAAATGAATGACTAATACTTACCTTGCAAAATTGTTGCGAGGATTGGGGATGATATGTGTAAAAATATGTAAAGAGCTTAGCCTGGCACAAGCAGGGAATGAATGAATAATTGAAGGAGCCCATTATGAAAATTAAATATTAAATATGAAAAAGAATTGCCTCTCTCCTCAAGTCTAGAGGCAGTATATACAGTGGCAACCCCTTCCCATCAAATTTCTCCCCTTAATGGTGATTTTAATTTAGTTTGAGCTCTTTACTTTTACCATCCCCATTAGTAAGTTTAAAAGCCATAAAAGTTTTCAATAAGAACTGTAAACTAATAAAGCTACCAATTTTAACTATTCTCTTCATGAGACCTTCAAGAAAATTCTTACTTTCTGCTTATCCAGCATATTCATGCTGTTGATAATGTAGTTTGTAATTAAAAGAAGTCATCCATGCAAAAGCAGTATGTTACAGTTACTTCTAAGTTCCAGAGTTAAGGAAGCCATGGCCATAGACAATAACCACAGACAGCCATAGGAACCAACACACACATCTGCCAAAAAGTGCTAGTTAATTATGGATTTATCTACTTGAGTTCTCTACCTTGAAGTTTTACCTCTTAAACCTCTCCTTGGGGTGCCTGGGTGGTTCAGTCGGTGAAGCATCCAACTCTTAATTTCAGCTCAGGTCATGATCTCATGGTTGAAGCCCCACATTGGGCTCTGAGCTGACAGCACAGAGCCTGCTTGGGATCCAATCTCTCTGCCCCTCCCCTGCTCATGCTCTCTCTCTCAAAATAAATAAACTTAAATATATATATATATATATATATATATATATATATATATAATAAAACATATATATTATAATATATAAATATAATATATTTATATCATATGTATACATATAATTATATATGTGTATATATATATATATACACACATATATATACACATATATACATATATATACATACACACATACTTCTCCCTGATCTAATGGAAAGGCTATTATCAAAATTCAGAAGCAGAGAGCTGAACTCAGCAGAAGTTCCCAGGGAAGTGACACTTCAGTGAGGTGGGCTCTACAAGACAATCTGGTGGCTGTAGACTTGAACCCCAAGTGCAAGACAAGCTTAGTCATTCAAGAAAGCTCTGTAGCACTGCAGCACCAGAGCATCAAGTTATCATCCAGCAGCTGAAGCTATAGGCAGGAACGCCACATCATGGTTCTTCCAGGCTGAGAGTAAATGCCCCATGTGGTCATGGAGGAAAAGCTCAGAGGACATAACTCAGAACTTGGCTGGGAGTGCTGGACTGAATAATTCAGACAGAAACACAGGCTTATAGACTTGATCAGGTGCAACCCGGAGACCTGGTATTACCCAGACACGCCAGACACCAGACTCTCAAAGAAGCCTAATTCTAAACCCAACCAGATGGTGACTATCAGACTAATATATTTTACCTTAAGCCTCCTAGGAAATCAACAGACCTCATTATCTTAATTTTCTTTGCAATTCTAATTTCACACAGTAAATTGCCCCATTAAGATACACTGCAGCTTAGTGTCATAGTTCTAGCAGCACATTTTACATCTTCCCTAAAACACCTGGTTGTTGCTTTGAATACTGTAGGATGCTGCTAGAAAATGTGTGGACCACCTCCCCTACAGGCAAAGCAAAGCGGAACAGCAAGATGAACTGAACAATATTTCTGTATCAAGAAGATTGTGCACCATTAGAAATGAAATTGAAGTGGACAAAAGAGTATCTATATAGGTTAAATGCATCCAAATTATGTATTGTTTGTGCAGGCCTTGGTAATGATCATAAAAGTAAGAATTAGTCTATACTTACTGTTTTGAAACCTCAAAAGTAAAGCCCTACAGAAAAAAAAGAACCTCCTTTTAGGAGGTTAGGGGCCTCCTGGCCTGGTTAGGAGCACAAACTTAAGACTCAGATGTTCTAATGGAGATTAAAGAGTACACTAATCATGATGAGCACTGAATAATGCATAGGATTGTTGAATCACTATTTGTACACCTGAAACTAATGTGACACTGTATGTTAACTATCCTAGAATTAAAATTAAAAACTTAATTAAAAAATCTGCCTGGCAGATAATTGAACTCTCCAAATGTTGCTTAAAAAAAAAAAAAAAAAAAAAAAAGACCCAGATGTTCTGAGTTCAAGTCTCACCTCTGTCTCTCACTAGCTGGGTGGCCATGGGAGTTAAGCATATGCTCTGTGCCTTAGCTCCTTTACCTCTCTCAGTCTCTGTCTATAAAAAGCATATAAGAGGATGTCCCATACTTCTGCTATTTCCTAATGCCACTGTGGTCACCGTCATCATTAGTAAAATAACACGTGGTCTTTGCAAAGCACTTCAGAAAATACAATGTGAGATATCTATCTCAAGTTAACACAGGATGTAACACGAAGCTTTCCAATGGCGTGCATACATCTAAAAGGTTATACCTCTGTTCAAGTACATGATGGCCAGTGTCTAATACTTGCCAACAGTCACTAAGTTTATCTAACTATAGCATTCATTAGGTTCAAAAAAAAAAAAAAAGATTGTAGATGGTAAATTTTTTTCGTTATTTATTCATTTTCTTCTCTCATGTAATTAATTTTCCATGCAAATATTCAGAAAACAAAAACTCCTGTCATGCAAAAGTAACTTTAAGAGCCCAAAAACAATCACACTTGACCTTGCCAAAGCAAATGTTAAAAAGAATGTCCCATGCCTAGTCAACTCATGAAGATAACACATAATAAGAACTATAATCACATACAGTTCACATAGAATTTAAAAAGCTCTAAGAAGTGACAGTACAAAGGGATGGGTTTAGAGAAGCTTTAGCATACATCTCCCCATAATCTCCATGCCTCATTGCCTCAAATAAATACAAAAATCTATGTAAGTAGGCTGTCATTTAATAGCAATTTCAAGACCAGTCCTTTGGTTAAACCTCACCCCCACAGGGCCACATCTCCCAAACTCCATCCAATACAGAAATTTTAAAGCTACCACATTTTATTCAATGGTTCTTAATTATTTTAAGTCATAGCTCCCTTTGAAGTACAATGAAAGTCCTTGGTTTTTTCCTCGGGGGTTGGAGTGGACCTGTATGTATGTATATGTATGTGTATGTACGTGTGTGTGTCTGTATATATATACAGACACACACACCTACATAAGTATACACAACTCTGCATTTCATCTCAAGAAATCCAGGAATCTCTTGAAGACCATTCATGGATTTCCTAGACTCTTGTTCAACCTCCTTTGACTATAAGGAAACCAAGGTCCAGCAAAATTAACTAGCTCGTTCAGGGTCAAAGAGCCAATAGCAAAATTGGTGTCATAACCCAGGTCCCCTCTCTTCTGTCCAGACTATTTCTCTTTCTACTTTACCACGCTGTATATAAATCCCCTGAATTTATTCAGTGAACATTTACTGAACATTCACTATAGGCTAGATATACCTGATACACTCCACATGTTGAAGGTAACAAAATAGAGATTATATACTTCCCCCTTTCAAAAAACCCACCATTCATTAGGAGGGAAAGAGCATATAGGTAGTAAGCAAAAACACAGACCTGGTATTACAAAGAATACCTGCAGCCCAGGGGAGAGAGCAAGGCCAGATGTCCCCCTCGGCCTGAAGGCTAGAGCAAGGATGGCTCAAAGGGCTTTTTAGAAAAGGTGACCTTGGAATACATCTTGAAAGGCAATCGGGAATTTCCCCGACTCTTTGTCTGCAAGTTAATAGAGAATTACCACCCTCTGAACCACCCACTCCATGAGAACACTTGCCTACTCAGAGCAGATTCACAGGTACCTTACTGTCTGAGAAGCTTTTTGTAGTTGCCATTTCCTGAATAATATTTTTCTTACAGTGGGTATTTTGCAGGTTCCAAGAGATGACGTCATTAAGCAAAATTTTTTAAAATTTATTTTATTTTTTTAATTTACATCCAAATTAGTTAGCATATAGTGCAACAATGATTTCAGTAGATTCCTTAATGCCCCTTACCCATTTAGCCCATGCCCCCTCCCACAACCTCTCCAGCAACCCTCTGATTGTTCTCCATATTTAAGAGTCTCTTATGTTTTTGCTCCCTGTTTTTATTTTATTAAGCAAAAGTTTTTTTTCTAAACCAAATGGACCTGCACTTGTCTCAGGATCCATTTCTATACCACCATGGTCTCGCTGTCTGTGCTTTCTGGGCCTCTGAACTCTACCTCTAAGACCCCAAAAAGAGTACCTTTCCTTCAAACCTGCTTCCCCTTCCTATGCCCAGGGAGCCTACAGTCTCACTCCTGTCCCGACACTGGGAAATCTTTCAGACTTGTACTTGTCCTTCACACTGTACACCTAAATCCTATCACTTCATCCTTTTGCATCTCTCTCAGATCCAACTATTTCTTTCTTCCACGTCTCTGGCTTATCCCAAGCTCTAATTCTTACTTCGTTTACTGGAACGGCCTTCCAATGTGTCTGCAAGCCTTCAGTTTCACTCCCCTCAAACTCGTGTTCTACTCTGCTATCATACAGGCTGTGTGACACTTCAGAAGTGTCCATGTCATACACCACCACCAACTCCGTGTCTACCTTGAAATTCTTAAATGTTACCCCTCACGAAGAGATGAAGTCACCAGCACTGAGGAGTCTTCAGTAGATCTGATACACTCCCTATGCCCTTCCAGGCTCACCCTACTCTCCCCATACCTTCCATGTCTAGCCCTGCCCAACCACCTGGCTTGCTGTGCTCCAGAGATTCTAGAACCTTTCATAGAAACCCTACCAGAGCATAAAATTCATGTTACTACAATTCACAGATGGTGTCAAAATAAAAATATTTCTACTACAGTGTAAGCAGAAAAAAAGGCAAACTGGCAGCAGCATTGTTAATTTTCTCCCACCAAGTAAAAGAAGCTATAAGTAACTTTTCCCAAATGCTGTCTGAACCATCTTCTGGGTACAAATACCAGAGATGAAACTTGGGATTCAGCAGTGCAGAATTAGCTGTCTGGAAGCACAGTATTTAGTTAGAAATCAGAACGAACACAAATATTCACTGCTTCTCCTAAATTTACACTGGTGTGTTGCAGTATGTTGAACTTAGGAGGCAAATAATAAAGAATTCAATCGTTTGTACACAACTGTAAAACAAACGCTTTAGTTCTGAAAACATGGCCATATTTGCAAGTGATTCCCTGCCTCTAAGCAGAGCAGAGATATAATCCACAAAGACTAAGTGGCCATTTTAATGTTCACTACCAAGCATGGGAATTTCACCGTGGGTCCGGCAGGTAAACACTGATTACTCCCCACCCCATCTCAGTAACGACTCTAGCAGAGCAGCTCTGTCATGCCAGCTCATTGGGAGCCTTGGTGCATTCACACAACTCACTTGAAGCAGGCACATCCTGTGCGTTAGCATCAGACCAGAGGAGAAATCGTTTATGTATCTCAAGTACACAGGGAACGTTCTATGTGACTTAAGGGACTTGGAAAATAAAATGAATTGTCAAAGCTGCCCACAAATCATACACCTGGGTCAAAGTCAACACATTTTCCACACTTGACGTACTTTCAATGTCATGCAACCCGCCTGCAAACATTTCTGCTACCTGAATGCTGCCCACACAGCTATTACCACTTTAAAGGATGAAATGGCAAAGAGTCCGGGAACAAAAAGGCAATGCCAGAAGGACAGGATCTGACAGTGGAGCAGAACACATCCCTTGTGCCAACCTGGAAATGTCCCATTTTCAGTCCCAGCCTCAGAACTGCTCACAGAGAATAAGGAGGTGTAAGTTATTCTCACATTTCAAATCACCTAGGAGAATACACCTTTACCTGCAAGACTGGGAGAATAACATGACACTCCTTTCACATCTCTATGTTCTGGTAACACTGGTCATTTCATACTTCTTAAAAGTACTCATTTTCATATATGCTTTAACAATTAAAAAGCAGGTAAACTAATTCTTCATTATGTAAGAAATGGAGTTCCCAGGGGCGCCTGGGTGGCTCAGTTGGTTAAGCATCTGACTTCCGCTTAGGTCGTGACTTCAAGGTTCACAGGTGCGAGCCCCGCATCAGGCTCTGTGCTGACAGCTCAGAGCCTGGAGCCCACTTCAGATTCTGTGTCTCCCTCTCTCTCTGCCCCTCCCCTTCCCGTGCTCTCCCTCTCAAAAATAAACAAACGTTTTAAAAAATTTAAAAGAAGAAAAAGAAATTGAGTTTCTAGACCTGAGATGGCTGATAGAAATATGTGAGCCACATACACAACCTTAATATTCTAAGAAGCTACATAAAACATAAAACCAGAAAACATAAAAACAGGTGAAATGAATTTTAATCCTATATTTTATTTAGTTCATTATACCTATAACTTATAATTTCACTATGTAATCAAGATCTAAATCAAAACATTTTATACTGGTATTTTTTTCCACCCTGAATCTTCAAAATCTGGTGTGTACTTTAAAATTACAGGTCACCTAATTCTGACTAGGCATACTTCCTTTTTGGAGGGGGGGGACAGAAAGGGAGTAGAAAGAAAGAATACGCACACGCACAAGCTGTGGAGGAATAGAGGAAGAGAGAGAAGCTTAAGCATACCCCACATCTAGCATGAAGCCCAACGTGGGGCTTGATCTCACAACCATGAGATTATGACCTGAGCCGAAATCAAGAGTCAGATGCTTAACCAACTGAGCCACCCAAACACCCCCAGATTAGGCACATTTCAAATGCTCAATAGCCACATGTGGTTAAGGGCTACCACAGTGGACAGCATAAGTCTAGACAAAAGTTTTCAAAGTGCCTAGAGTTATGGCAGAAAAGGAAACAGACCCATGATGGAGAAAAGATTGGACCAAACTCCTCAGTTTACAAGTATAGGTGGTAGCTTAAGAGTGACGTGGCACTCCCAGGGTGTCAGAGCTTGATGTGGTCAAAGAGCCAGTGCCTACACTTCTTAATGCCTATGGCCATCTCCAGTGGAAGCAGAAGAAGCTAAAACAATGGACTTTAAAAGGGGAGTAGGGAGCCACTATGGTGAGGAAGAAACTACCACACACACAGACAGGCCTTTTCTACTTAACACATCCCCACTGTCTACACATGTCAATTATTTGACTGTTCTCTTAGTCAATCTGATGGCCACCCATCAGGACATTCATCACCTATCACATGCCAGGCTTGGCCCTTAGAACACTCATTGGATGAGTGTGAAATAGGGTTGGAGAGGCAAGTTGGAGGCAGACAGCTTCAAGTGCCTGGCTAGGGAGTCTGCATATATTATTTATATGGGGAGCCAGCAAAAATTTTTGAGCTGGAGAATGAACTGTCAAGAAGCAGTGTGTCAAGAATACTAATATGTTGCGGCATAAAATAGCTCAGAGGAAGGAGCCTAAACCTAGGAAGTTGTTTCAACAAAAGCCTAGCTGTGCATTGATTTGAGGGGAGAAAAAGAATGTGACAAGCATTATGAAAAAGGGATCAACCCAACTTGAACATTACTAGATACACCAAATCCCAGAGGCAAGAGTCTAGCTTGAGCAAACTTTAGGAAATCTGATCTGACTTCAGTTCGTCAGAGTGTAGAAGATACACTAAGAGAGGATTAAATCCAGGCATCATTTAGAAACTTGATGCTGCCCCAGTGGGGACCAATGATAGATAGCTGTGGTTGACAATGGTCAAAAAAATTGACCCAGAACTGTCAGGAGCCTCAAGTCCATGAGACTGGGATATGTCACCTCAGGGCTGCCAATCTGAACCTGTGTTAGGCTGGATCTACAAATCTCAAACTGGCGCAGGGGTAGTCTGGTTTCCTACCGAGTGATTTGCAACTATTTGTGGGGTGTGTGTGTGTGTGTGTGTGTGCGCACACATTCTACCACACATGAACCAGCAGTCATAAAATAAGGTTTCTATGGAAATACATCTGATGCAGTTTTTTCCCTTTATCTTGCTTTTCTACTTTTCAGTCTTTGCTGAGGAGCATGCACAATCATGATACATTAAGTTTTCCTTTCCAACTAAATTATATTGAATTTAATCAGCTTTTTCAAACTCACTTGCATTATGATTTAAGAAAAAGATGAAGATTAACTTTTATTTTTATTATTTAATTTCACTTTGAGAATCCTTCTCTCTTGCATTGCAAGTGCTTGCTGATTTTCTCTTTAGGAGTAACTTTAGTTGAATTACTTAAATAGTTATTTTTGAAGCAGTGTTAACTATCTGTCACTTTAGATCTCCACAACCTGTGGCCTTTATTTTTTTTTTTCAACGTTTTTTATTTATTTTTGGGACAGAGAGAGACAGAGCATGAACGGGGGAGGGGCAGAGAGAGAGGGAGACACAGAATCGGAAACAGGCTCCAGGCTCTGAGCCATCAGCCCAGAGCCCGACGCGGGGCTCGAACTCACGGACCGCGAGATCGTGACCTGGCTGAAGTCGGACGCTTAACCGACTGCGCCACCCAGGTGCCCCAACCTGTGGCCTTTAAATCCTGAAAGGGATATGACGTTAGGAGTTCTGGAAGACTTCTTTTTCTGGAACTTGGATATTTTGCAAGGAGTATTTTTTGGTCATTAGCTCCTGAGTACATGTGGTTATTCCAAGATAATCTGAATTTCCTCTAGGGTCTAGTGTTTATCAAGAAGTGGCTCAGAAAAAAACAATCCAAGGCTGTAGAAATGTAGATCAGCCCAGATGGGCAAAATGACCCCAGTGAGCGTATGGTGCCAAACTCTGATGGTCCTGGTCCCAAGTTTGTTTGTTTGCTTTTCTGATACACTTTTCTGTTTCACATTTTATCTCAGGTTAACCTCAGATGAAGTATTTCACCTGAAGAATGAGTACAGTTTAATTATATGGCAAAAAGGAAAAAAAGTCACCAAAGTTGAAAATTCTTCATCAGAGTTACCCAGGGAGGCATCTGCTCTCTCTTCAGAAGCTGCTTCTCAGATCCTCCTTCCAGCCTACCTTTGAAAACAGACTCAGACAATGGAGGCACCAGAGGCACAGTGACCCACTGCCAGAGGTGGTTGGTTTTATCTGTAAAGCCAATTCGCCTTCTGGCAAAGCACAGCTCCCGATTGAGAAAACATCTGTAAACAGATGAAATTACCAAGATAACTCATGTCTAAATACCTTAGTAATTCATGGCCTTTAAACCCTTGCCATGATGGCATCCTTCATGACCCACCGCGACATCAAAATCCCTATGGCACATTAGGTAATGAAATGCTTTAGAGAGAACCAAGCCAGATCTACTTTAAATTGGTTTTTGTGCAATGGTAGATCTAGTATTTCAGTGTTGATGCTGTTTTCTTTTTATTATCGTCCTTTTTTAAAAAATTATTTTTTTAGCGTTTATTTTTGAGAGAGACAGAGACAGAATGTGAGTGGGTTAGGGGCAGAGAGAGAGAGGGAGACAGAATCAGAAGCAGGATCAAGGCTCCAAGCTGTCAGCACAGAGCCTGACATAGGGCTTGAACTCACGAGCTATGAGATCATGACCTGAGCTGAAGTCAGAGGTTCAACTGACTGAGCCACCCAAGCACTCCTTATTATCCTCCTTTCTAACCGCCCCCCCCAAAATAAATATCCTGTCAAAATATAACATATTTAACAAGTTTTGAAATCTACGTGATCTTTTGGGGTGCCTGGGTGGCTCAGTCGGTTAAGTGTCCGACTTCAGCTCAGGACATGATCTCACGGTTGGTGGGTTCAAGCCCCGCATCAGGCTCTGTGCTGACAGCTCAGAGCCTGGAGCCTGCTTCAGATTCTGTGTCTCCCCCTCTCTCTGCTCCTCCCCCACTCATGCTCTGTCTCGCTCTCAAAAAATAAATAAACATTAAAAGAATTAAAAAATCTACATGATCTTTTAAGGTTCTTTTCCCCAGAGACTATTTGACAGCAACCTGAATTAGAAGAATAAAATCCTGAGGTGCCTGGGTGGCTCAGTCGGCTGAGTGTCTGACTTCGGCTTGGGTCATGATCTCGCAGTTAACGAATTCAAGCCCCACATCGGGCTCTGTGCTGACAGCTCAGAGCCTGGAGCCTACTTCTGATTCTGTGTCTCCCTCTCTCTCTGCCTGTCCCCCACTCATGCTCTGTCTCTGTCTCAAAAATAAAGATAAATGTAAAAAAAAAAAAGAAGAAGAAGAAAATCCTACAGTGGCAGCCGAAACTCAAACATTTATATCCAGTTATTAAAATGCACTTAAGTCATGAGTCTTTCACTGCTGAATAGAGAAAGGAAACCCAGACCAGTAGATGGCCCTGCATGAAGTCAAACATTCATATCCTTAGAATTTCTCCAAAGGGACATCTTGAACTGGATGTTTCAAAGCAGCTATTCTGACAAGGCCAGGTTGAAACAGCCATGCTTATTAGGAAGTAATGAACCAAAACACCCTCCTGACTGCGTCACATCTCAGATGCCTATACTGATCCTCACCTCATCCCTAACTCCATGCCATCAGATCCTAAGCCTAAGAATGGGATAACTGATTATTTGAATTTAAAAAGCAAAACAACAGAAAAGTTTAACGTTTTTTTCAGGCCACATCAAAAAGTTCCTGGCATCAAATGGTATAGAGTGGCTCTTAGAAAATGACCTTGTTAGGGCACCCGAGCGGCTCAGTTGGTTAAGCATCCAGCTTCAGCTCAGGTCATGATCTCACGCTTTGTGAATTCAAGCCCCACACTGGGCCGTGTGCTGACAGCTTTGGATTCTGTGTCTCCCTCTCTCTCTGCCCCTCCCTCACTTGTTCATTTTCTCTCCCTTTCCCCTCTCCAAAATAAACATTAAAAAAAAAAAAAAAAGACCTTGTCAATAGGACTACCTCAAAAAGTCATGTAGCTAGCATGGGACTGCATGGAGGTTATGATTCTGGTTCCAGCTGTGACCTTCCTTGAGACCATGATAGACTGTGTGGTTTCTCTGGGCTCCAGGCTTTCATCTCCAAAATTATGAGCTAGTTGGATCTCTAACCTCAACTCTACCCAACCAAGCTGTCACACTCCCAACTCCAAACAGTGAGCCAATAGTGGTATAATCTTTGCCTGTTATTTTTTTAGAAACCAATTCTCTTAGAAACAAGATGTTACACCAGTGTGCTGGACTGGCCATAGATGTTCTATTCGTTGATGTAAATGATTCCATGGAAAGTCTCTATTTTTTTCCTACTAAAACATATAAATATTAGTTTCCCTCAATAGATGATGGGTATAATTTTTTGACCCATGACCCCTTTAAAAAGGATATATATATCTGTTTGGGGCCTACATAAGCATCAAAGACTTAGAGAGCACAGTATGTTTATAAGGTGTATGTAAAAATAAAAGCTGCCCAAATTCCTGGAAATCATGGCAGAGTCGATTTTTATGACAGTCTGACAAGTGCAACTCACAAAATGAACATGTATTGCTGTTTGTAAAATAAACGCTTAAGTATATTTATGCTGATTTACCGTGAGAGTCTTTTTCACATCCTAAGTGCATAGTGATTAAAATTTTTTTTGCCACCAATACATTTGACTCATCTTTTTACCTTCTCTGCTTCAAAATCTTAAATAGTTTAATTCAATCAAGTTTATCTGCTTTTTGGTTCTAATGAGAAAAACGACTTTAAAAGTAAAAAAATGTATGACTTCAAGGTGGGATAATAAAAACCCTAAGATTACTGAAATGTACAAGGTACTAATTTTAGTAATTTAGTACTTTAGTAATTTTTAGTGACCATTTTTCTGTGTGTCAGGAACTCTACAAGAACCTGTGAGGTAGGAATTAAGCTAATTTTACAACGCAGGAAACTGACGGAGGAAGTTCACACACCATCTGACAGCTGAGGGGACTCACAGTCAACCACTTGAGCTTTAACACCAGTTTACCTTTCAGTAACACTCAGTCTTGGAGAAGTTACTCTTTTGTTCATTTTCAAGATATCCATCAATAAATACTTACTTAGCATCTACATATGCCATAAATCCCACTTGGTGTCAGGGATAGAAAGAACCGTTAACATGCTCAAGGCATTCCATACACTACAGAAAAGAGAGAGATCGGTCAATAAACCATTGCAGTCAAGTGTGAGGAGCTAAGAACGAGGTGCTCATAGGGCTCCAAAAAGTCCAAAAGAGTCGAGACCAGGCAGATCTCTGGATCAGGGGAGGTTTTCCAGTGAATTATACTGGAATAAAGTTTGAAAGCATGATTAGAGATGTGTTATGTGAACAACTGTAGTGAATGACATTCAGGATATAAAAACAGCAGACATAGAATGCCTCAGTAATATCACTGCTTCTGAGTAGGGTAAAGAATGACAAAGGAGAAATACGAAGTTAAAAAAATTTTTTTTTTAATCTTTGCTTTTATATGGGGCAGGAGTCCTCAAACCTTGTCCCACACCAATATCACCTGGATGACAGATTGCTGGGCCTCAGCTCCAGGGTTTCCTATTCAGTTGGCCTAGGGCAGGGCCTGAGATTTTGCATTTCTAAGAAGTTCTCAGATGCCAGTGATGTTCTTCATCTGGGGACCACAGTTTGGGAACCACTGATATAGAGAAACAACTCAAGGACAGATTTAATTCAAGAGCACAGTTTTAAAATGTATTACCTTTCTGTATTAATCTAGATAAATTCTTTTTTAAGCTTTTTAATGTTTATTTTTGAGAAAGAGAGAGAGAGAGAGAGAGGGAGGGAGAGAGAGGGAGGGAGAGAGAGAGAGGGAGGGAGAGAGAGGGAGGGAGAGAGAGGGAGGGAGAGAGAGAGAGGGAGAGAGAGAGAGGGAGAGAGAGAGAGACAAAGAGAACGCACACGCCCATGGGAGCACAAATAGGGGAGGGGCAGAGAAAGAGGGAGACACAGAATCCGAAGCAGACTCCAGGTTCTGAGCTGTCAGCACAGAGCCCAACTAGGGGGCCTGAATCCATGAACCACAAGATCATGACATGAGCCAAAGTTGGACGCTCAATCAACTGACCCAGACAGATATACCTGGATAAATTATTGATTTAAAAAATGGAAAGTAACTACATACAGGTCTATTTGGGGTTTTTTTGTTTGTTTTTATTTTTTTTTAATTTTTTTTTTAACGTTTATTTATTTTTGAGACAGAAAGAGACAGAGCATGAATGGGGGAGGGTCAGAGAGAGGGAGACACAGAATCTGAAACAGGTTCCGGGCTCTGAGCTGTCAGCACAGAGCCCGACGCGGGGTTTGAACTCACGGGCCGCGAGATCGTGACCTGAGCCAAAGTCGGCCGCTCAACCGACTGAGCCACCCAGGCGCCCCTATTTGTTTGTTTTTAGAGCGAGTGAGAACACAAGTGGCGAGAAGGGCAGAGGGATTGTTCTATGCTCTATGCAGAGCTACATGTGGGGCTGGATCCCACAACGCTGGGATCACAACCAACTCAAGAGTCAGATGCTCAAGTGACTGAGCCACGCAGGGGCCCCCATACAGGTCTATTTGATATAAACAGTATTGTGGAAGGAACAAAAACCAACAGAAGAGAATTCTAAGGAAGCTGAACATACAATTCAGTTCATACACTTTTGAGCATTTACTTTAATTGCACCTTCTAAAAGCCAGGTTGTTTGAGAGTGTCTCTTGCTAATCCCACTGCTCTGTACAATGGAAGAGGCCTGTGCAGAATTAGGAAGGGGTACCCTCAGACACGGCTACTGAACCATCATAGTCCTCTGCCCACATTCCTTCCTTCCCAACCCCCAGCCGGACAGCTGCTTGTGCACTGATAAACAGGATACTCAAGGACATACACTGAACTCTCAATAATGGTGGCTATTTATCGAGGAAGTAAAACTTCCACGGAATTTCAGTTTTGTTTTTCTTTTTTTTTTTTTTTTACATTTCCTGTTTATTTAGCAAATTATCACAGGTCAGGCACTGCTCTATTGCTTTATGTATTTAATTCATTTTATCCTCTTAACATCTTTATTGCTAGTCCCATTTCACTGACAACGAAACTGAGTCATAGCGAGGTTAAACAACTTGCCCTTGATCCACAGAACTGCAGGGCACAGAGTTGGGTTTCAAACCCAGGCAAAATGCTCTTATTGACTATTTAGGCAAAGGAATACATTTAAACTTCCATATTTTCCATCTCAAATGATTCCCACTCAATTCAGATAGTGATGTAAATACTCTTTGAAAAATAGTTTAATATTTTTATATTGTTGGAAGTTTTACTAATAAGCGTACACAGAACTTCTCAATGCAAAGATGTTTTCAGAATTGTACAACAAACAGAAATGGTTTTCACACTTTCTCTTCATAAGCTCTGTGAAGCTAGTCCTTTGCTCAAACAAAATATTATCAGAAGCCCAAAACTGGAAACTGATGAAAGCAAAGCTAATCAGAAAAAAGTAATAACATGGAGGTGAGAGACCCAAAAATTCAAGGAGTAGCAACCTGTTTCTTGGGATAATTATAGTACTTTGAAAGAGTGCCAATTGTGAGAAATTTCCTGACTCAAAATCAGTTTCCTTATTTCCCTTTTCTGTTTATGGTCTTCACTCATGGAAGAGAGAAAGATGTCAAGTCCTAGCAGATTGAAAAAAAATCCAGAATCAAAGTAACACAAATATGACCCCCAATGTCCTCCATTTAATTTTTTCATATCCAAATGTGTTAAAATCGTAAGTGAACGAAACATAAACCAAGTCACCCCCCAAAAAATTGTCTGGCATAAATACAGAATAATATGTAAATTAATAACATAACTTACTTGCCACCAATAATGACTTCTTACCATTTTCAGACCTTAAGGGTACGAACATATTTTGGAATATTTGACACAATTTTCCATCCTGTGAAAACACTAATTCTAATTTGAATCCTATATAATAAAGCATGGCAACAAATCATAACCACTGGTTATCTTTTTTCTCCAAATGAGTTGTCATTCATTCTAACGCTATAGAGCAAACTTGATGTAACCACAACACAATATGCACAGTGAATTTTATTTTCTGGTGCTCATGATCGTCACCCAAAAAAAGAACTACTTTAAAGCCACTGAAACTCTTGTTTTTTTGTGTCAGAACGATCACATCAAATCAGAGTACTTTTGTAAGAAAGAATATTTCAATCCAAATGCTAATGCTTTCTTCTTGCTCTTTTTTCAAATATTTTATTTCAAATAGATGTTTCAAAGGGCAAGACTAGATACTACAGAAACTTTCTTTCCACTGTAGTTAGACTCAATACTTAGCACTTAACTCTGCTGCTTATCTCTTTATATAGTGGAGACTTTATTCATCCCTATACTAAAAAAATCTGATTTATCTTCTGCTCTTAAATATTGAAACAAGGATTTTTAGAGAGACTCATGAGATTGGATTATGTAGTGCCTATTTGATTCCATCTAATATCCCTGGCTCCTCTGAGGGACAAGTCAGAAGGGAGGGCAGGGTAATGAGGCTCCAGGGCCATGCAGATGGTCTGGTACATTGAGCACATAGTAAATCTCTGTAAAGAGCGCCCTCTGGCATTCCCCGGTGTACAACTGGCATGACACGCCAGCCCCATTATTCTTCCTTTACATTCCTAACCTCTAAATCTGACTAAGCTTTGTGAACACCTGAGCCCTAAAAGATACTAGCAATCCATGTAAATTCTTGGCCTTTTGGCACCACCTTAAGGAAGCATTAGATGAAACTTATTAACTTTAACGAAATGTTTCTTTAAAAGCAATGGAAAATGCTTGCTGGATTTTCCTTTTCCTCTTTTGTAGTGAATGTGGCAACATATTTCAGTGTCAAAGTCCAGGATCAGTAGGAACAGAAACTGAGCAAATTCTGATTGTTCCCCTAAAGAAACTTTTACATGTACAAATAAGAGGCAAGTGTTGGGATTTAATAATTTGCAGAAATATAGTGCTCAGGTGATCAGTCAAGACCCAATTTTGGCTATTTTCACACACTTGAACAATGATGATGGATTTCAGAATCGAAATGCCTATTTAGAAAAATGCTTTCAACATACATATTTAATTAGGTCTTAAAATAGAGATTTTACACAATGTCCTAGGAGGCTTAGCTGACAGGATTTCTTAAAGTTTTAATGCTAAAACGTCCATTTTTAGTAAAAATATGGAACACATGTGGGCTAAGTAATGCTAATGCTTAGAAAATGCTCATGAACAAGGGCCATTGCTGAACACAGGATTAACACATATGGATGAAGAAAGCACTCACACTAAGCTTAAGAAAGCGTTTCCAATGAAAAGTGATTAGAAAAGACAAAAGCAGTGAACACACATAAAAAGCAAATTCCCAACAGCCACATCCTTTTTCAGATTGCTTTTAAAATTATAAACACTATTTTCTTACAGTCTCTTTTCCTTGGTATATATTTTTTATCATGACGACTAGAAAAAGGAAATTATACTAACTGTAAAAAGTAAGAAAGGCCCCTGCTCTCAAACCCCACCACAGTGGGGCACTTCATGATCCAAATCCCCACTAATGGTCAGCTTGCCCCTACAACTTGCCCTCAGTTCCCACACAGTAAGATACAAGGCAGGAGAGACTCTAGATAGATCTCTTCCAATTTCAGATGTTGCCTCAATGACCCATGGCATATACTTTTTCACATAAAATGTTTTTTTTAGGGTTACAACAGGTGCATTTAATAAATAAAATGTGTCCTATTGTTGGACACATGAGTTTTTCTCCCCAACTTCTCACAATTATAAACAATGATGAGAATGCTTTTGTATCTAAATATTTATCCATGCATCTAATTATTTCCTGATAATAATTCCTAGCAGGGAAGCTGCTGGGCCAAAGGGTATGAACATTTTTAAAGTTTTAATGTATACTGCAAACCTCAGAGGGTTTATTTTTTTATAACTTCCCTACAGATAAGCTATTCTAAACTGCTCACAAGCCTGAATGAAACCTGCCCAGAGGGAAGGGTACTGTTGTATTATCAGATTGTGCCTTTGATCCTCAGGAAGAATTCAGAGGTGTTCTTATGATCTTTTTTCCTCCTTAGTGCGATTCTTACGTTGCTCTTGGCAACTGAAAAATAAGCAAAACTATACAGTTCCTTTCTTAGAGCTAATTCTTGAAGGTTTCCTTTGTCCACTGTCAATTCAGCAACATCTTGGGGTGGAGTCATGACTATAATTAGATACAACCTAAGAATATAAGATTCTGACTCCCAATGAAAAGAAGATCACAGAATGAATAAAATATGTAACTCATTGAACAAGGGAGATCACATTTCTAGAAAGAAAAGAACATTGCTGTGTCAGCACCAGGTTTGTAGTCCCTGGACAGTATACTTGACATGGCACAGACATCAACTGGATTCTTAGAATCCTTAATACATCTCTAATTTATAGTCAAGTCAAATCACAAATATTTTATGAGCATTTGCAGTGTGCAAGACTCCATTCTAAATATTATGAAGGAAACAAATCCATAAACCAAGGGGCTTACAGGTTAGGGGAAGAGACCAGAAAAATACATTCAAAATGCATTAAAACAGGGTAAAAGATATTTAAACAACACTCCAAAAACATTAACATAAAAGTCACCTGGCAAAGGCCCTAACTCATGCAATTACTGTGGATTACAAACAGTTTTTATAAACAAATCCCATCTTATCCTATAATTTAGGATACCAAATTTGCACCCACATTACAGTTCCTTCCCAAATTACTCAAAACATTATGAAACTGTGAAAGCTAGAAAAAAATTTTTTACAAAATACCTTTTTATTTTTATTTCTTTAGAGAAAAGAAAATTATTTGTGAAGAGTGCAAGGATTTCAATTTCCTAGAGAAATACTGCTAGAAAGCTTTTCAGAAATAGGCTACAGCAGGGCACCTGGGTGGCTCAGTCAGTTAAATGTCCAACCTCAGGTCACAATCTCACAGTTCATGGGTTCCAGCCTCGTGTTGGGTTCTGTGCTGACAGCTCAGAGACTGGAACCTGCTTCAGATTCTGTGTCTCCCTCTCTACCCCTCCCCCACTTGTGCACGTACTGTCTCTCAAATAAGTAAATAAACTTAAAAATATAGGCTCCAGCATAATTTATTACTACTAGAAAATGACATGTAGTAACAACATATTGTCCACTATAAATGTTTCTAAAAGTTTATGTTTATAAAAACCATATTTTCTGAAATAATCTCTCCTCTATTAATTAGCATATCGCCACACAAGAAAAAGTTGTTAAAATTCTGCTGATAAATTGCCACTAATTAGGCAAGCCCTAGAGACTCTTGGATGTCACCCGCAGCAGCCTGGACTGTGATTCTCAACCTGGAACCGCAACTCCAGCTTCTGGGAGTCTGGGAACAGTCATGATACAGGTGTGGATGGCACGCTGGCATTCCTGCTCTTATCCATCTCCCTCCATCAGCATGCTCCCTAGACCTTCAGAGACACAGAGGACCACTGGGTGAGAACAGAACAGAAATACACAGAAAAGGGTGGCAGAAGCTATAGGTGTTCTCAAAACCAGAGGAGAATGAAGGTCTTATGTAGGGAATTGAGCACATCAGACTTTGTAGCCACACTTTCTGTTTCAAACACTCTATTTTCATCTGTAACTAAGGAAATTATGATCGTTTTTTTAGATTGGTATGAACCAATTTTGCTATTTCATGAAAATTCTGTATTTTCATAAAATATAGTCTCATATGAATGTTGTTTTAATCCTTATATTTACATGACAAGACTAAAACATGTTTTGTTACACCTTGGGCTTTTTCGGTTAGTAAATCTATGGGATATTTCTCCCCTCAGTGCTTCAGTTGAACAATTTTATCTTTCTATCCAAACATAACCACCAAATAGATAATCATGTTACAGCGAGCCTTCCAAACACATTTTTTCCATTCATCTGGATGTCCTGTGATCATCCCACTATGAACAGTAAAAAGACACCAGGAAAATGGGTGAAAAACAGGAACATCTGGCAAGAGGACCAGACATCAAGGAGGAAAATGGACAACAAGGGAAAGAAAGGCAGCATGGAGAACTATCAGGACAAAAGAAAATTAAAACAAAAAGTCCAAACATATAGAAAGTCAAAAAGCAATTTAAAAAGGAAATAAGAGATTAGAAAACAGTATTCTCAAAAATGTCTTTTCATTTCTGGAATGTGCAGAGTTCCACTTTTGAAAGTCCTTTCCTCACTCATGAATGTGTTTGAATTTAACACATAATTTTCTTCTAAGATATAAGGCCACATAGAGAAGATGAAAGAAATATCATTGGCAAGGTTTTTATTTTTTATTTTTCCTTTTTAAATCTCTGTCCACACTCGGGAAGCAAGGTCTTAATAATTCTAAAGCTGTATGGAAGGTGAACACATATTTTGAAGAGAGAGCACCATATCAAGCGATGCCCCAAGACTCAGTCTATGCCTTATACTCACAGATGATGTGGACAAAGAAACAGTAAGCCTGACAACCACACCTGTACAGGATGCACTACTGAGCATGATTACTGACCTGCACAACAGAAGAAGTAGGCTGACATTTCAAAGTAGGATGACATTTTGGGAAAATCTCACACAGAAAAGCAAACTAGAAAGAAATCTTGCCAGACATAAATATAAAGGGAGAACTGACTGAACATGATCAGATTTGTGAAAAATTAATGACCTCCTCACCCAACACCAGAGAAATTGCATGTTAAAATTTTTTGAAAAAATTTTATAAGATAAATGTCTCATGATTGGGAGAAATCATAATGGAACATTTCAAGAGACTAGAACCCATAAAAATGTAAAACTATCATCTAGCAAAATAATCATAAACAGACTCAAACGTATTAAAGACAAAGAGTTAATGCTTTTATTATCCAAATACCTCTTACAAAACAATATGAGTAACAACCACAAAGAAAAGTAGAAAAGGACAAATTCAAGGAAAAGAAATACAAATGGCTGTTAACATTCTATGAATCAGGACTCCTCCAAAAAACAAGTGCCTTTTGTCACTTCTAAAAGGGATTCCTATGTATCAAAAAGAATACAGGCTGAAATTTTTGTTTTAACATTTTTCAAGTTGCAACAGGAAGTCATAAGCACCACATCATTTTCTATGAGTGGACAAATCAACTATGCTCAAATCAAAATGCTTGCCTTAAAAAAAATACCTCCTCTTATAGGAGGAAACAACAAAATTAATAATGGTCAGCATAAAACTATACAAATCACCTATTCTTAGAATATTAACTTTAAGAAGAAATATTAGATTATCACTAACAAAAGTTTAGAGGGAAGCACAGCTCTACAAGTTCTGGTTTACAGGAAGTTACTTAGCACAAAGGCTGAATACATTAAATTATAATTCCGTCAGAGTCTGCTGACAAAAATGAAACCCCTGTGCACAGTAACAATCTCAATGTGGAGATGTCTCAAAGAAATATATTAAGTGGGAAATCCTGTAACAGATGCAAGCAGAAATCCTAGGAAAAATAACCAATCAATTCCTGCATGTGTTGCATATAGGTCTCTATTACCTAAAATACCCTGATAACTGCTGCGCTTTCTCATGATTTCTTATACTGCTGTGCTTTCTCATTTCTTATATTGATTTCCAAAGAGGAGAAAGAGTGAAAATTAATTGTATGGACCTGTTCAATTCCAGATGTGAGCAAGTGTGGTTCAGATCATGTATAGAGTACTCTTTTTAATGTACTTAGCATTAAATGCTATATGGAGAATAATATGCACAGAACTCAAAAGCCCAAGTAGTGGTTGATTCAGAATGGTTAAATTAGGTTCCTTTCTTCCAATGTCATTAAGACACTTTACACTAACTAGTAATCTACATCCAAGGTTATAAATTTCCCTACTGATTATCAACCAAGAACCTCTTACGGGTTTAACACCAAGAATAGGATAAACAGAAGTATATGTTATGGTTCTTCCCTTAAGGACTTCAGGGTGGAGAGGATATAAGAATACGATCATTAGAACACTTGTTGCAATTAGAAAATGCCACTAAATTATGAAGTGTAGATTATAAATATTTAAGTACCAAAGAAAGTACAGGAAGGAAGTCTGGAATACTGTGGGGACTTCACGGAAAAGGAGAAAGAAACTGTGCCCAATAAAAGGTAGAATTTGACATTTGAAAGAATAAGGCTCACATTCTAAACAGGAAACAGCATAAGCAAAAGTAAACTTCGTCCTTGATACTCTCTGTCATCAGCCACTAAAGGGATCCAAATCAGATACAATTCAAAGTGGCACATCATTTAATAAAGGTGACTGAGTCCTAAATCAGCCAGTGATAATAATCATAATAATTTTAAGCAATGAAGAAGCATGATGAAAACAATACTTACGGAAGAGTACTCTGGCAACAACTTGTAGAGTGGATCCAAGAGAAGAAAGTGGCATGGGAGAAACCAAAGAGGTTCTTGAGAAAATCTAACCTAAAGGTCTTAAACACCCAGACTGAAGTCATGGCCCTGGTAACAGAGAGAAAGTGGTAGACCTGAAACTGATTTATAAGCATCAGTAGAATTTGGTGATAATTGATTCCAAATGATTCATGAGAGAAAATGCCCAAGTTCCTAGCCCAAGGGAATGACAAATTCCATCTCAGTTTTTTTATTCTAAAAATGAGAAAACACAGAAGACTAAGTATACTGTGAACATGATTGGATGCTGCAGTGTCTATCTTTTGCTCAGGCTACTGTGTATTTGAATTACCTTCCTATGTTTGGAGAATCTCTTAGGAGGAAGAGCCTCCCTTCTACACTAAAAATAAAAATGTCCAACACTCACATCTCAGCCTCCACTGCAGCTATGGTCTGGGCTCATGAGCTGCTTTCTGCCAATCAGGTGCACTAGCCCTAGACTTTGATGTGTAAGTTAGAAAAATGAAAAGGCAAGGCAAGTAGGGACTCTCATGACAACTGGTGGCAGTATCCAGCAGCAGTGGCTGGAGCCCAGGACAACTGTCAAGTGGCAAGAACAGTGCCCCCTGGAAGCCTTCATCACCAGACAAGTTCAATGGTATGATCTCAGGCACTGATCCTGGCTGCCTGGTTTTAAGGCCCTCCCAGACATTGTGTGAGCCACTCAACGTGCTTTAAGTAACTTCCCTTTCTATTTATATCAGAAACTGTTTCTGTGGCATATAATTAAGAATCCTGATTGACAAGTGACACTAATGGAAAGAGCTTGTGAAATGGTAGTAATAAAGTACTTTTTTCAAGAAGATGGGATATTTGGAATGAAATTCAGGAATCAGGAATGTCAGTCATAAGGGTACTATATGTTTAAGATACAGGTTGCAAAGGAGCAATATCTCAAAATTCCTGGTCTCTTCCACAGTTGCACATACGCACTTAGTCCATTGTCTAACAGAGAGGCAATGTGATGTGTTAACAAAAATGAATACGGGCTTTGGACACTGATGTGCCAGCCTATGCTTGAATAACAACTCGAGGATTAGGTGCTTTAGTGACTTTAGGTATGTAACTTTACCTCTCTGAGCCTGTTTCTAACATATAAAGTCGAAATAATCCTGTCAATTCGTCAAAGTGGTTGTTGGAATTAAGTGAGATAGTTGATCCCAAAACCCCCATCTCTTGCCAAGTATATAGGTGTGCTCAATAACTGCCAATTTCTTAATCGATTTATACCAGCCACATGCAGTCTTTCATAGCACGATCCTGTCCTGACTTGGCTAATACAATCCCACCTCTGCCCCTGATTTTGCTAACCTCCTGGCATCGTAAAATTAGTCACTTAGTAACTTCACTCCAATGTCCAATGGGCCTGCCTGGAGATGCTCAATGATATTTAGGCTTTATGGTTTTTCCTTTGACTCATTTACTTTTGCCTGCTTTGAGTCATAAGAACTTCAACCTGACAGCTCAAGTTTTTAAAGTAATACATTCTCATTGTCAAGAATTTGGAAAGTATATCAAGTGTACAAAAGATGAAATATCATGAAACTATTAGAGCCGGAAGAAATCTAAAAGAAGGTCTTTTCAAACCCTCTTATTTTCCAAATGAACACACTGAAGCACAGAGAGGCTGGAGGATGGTTCCAAATTCACACGGGAATCATTTCACCTATCAACAAACCTGTACTGAGCATCATGGAACAGGGCCAGGGCCCGGGCTTTAGCTGGGTCTCCTGATTCTACTGCCAATACACACTCCACTGCATGTCCAAAGGCTGAAGTTCTATACCTCCCACCAAAGCCCCACAGCAACAGACCTTCAATAACAGCTGTTAAATCTGAAGACCAAGTAGGATTTCCATAGACAGCAAAGGGCATTGGTGCAGAGGCAGCAGCACAACTAGAGGCATGAGGCATGCCAGTGCAGAGCAGGTCTGGGGAACAGTAAACCATCAGCCACAGTAGCCCATGTGGCAGAAAAGAGAAACACGAAACTGGCCAAGCTGGCCTGGGACAGATTAGAAGACCCTTCATGCTGTGTCAGCGAGGTGGGCCTTTTCCTCTGCAGAAGGAGCCATCAAAGTCTCATGGAGAGCAGAGGCGAGTCAGAAAAAGAGCGGAGTTGCAATTACTCCAGATTGGAGGGGAAACTAAGGGAATTAGGGAGGCCAGGCAAGTGACCACTGCAATGGCCTGGATAATAAGAAAGGACACGCTTCCTCAGGCAGAGGATGAGGAGACCGGAAGAACACTTCTCAAATGGCTGGCGGAACATAAGAAGGCACTCACCACAGGACAGGACAATCACTCTCAGAGCTACCACAAACCTATTGCTGGGCCAGGGCCTAAAACTGAAGAAGGGCAAGGGAAAAAAGGAAAAGGCAAAAACCTCACATATTGGCAATGGCTTTCAGAAACAAAACAAATGCAATTTATTGCTCTGCGTTCACTCTCTGGACTCAACTTCACAATCCCATCTGACAACTAAAGACTTAGGAGACCAGATCCCCAAGGGCCACCCCACAACTCTAAACACCATTCACACAGAGGCAATTAATTCAGAAAGGATAGCAGGGGACACACTGGTCATTAAATGGCACAGGGGGAACTCCTGACAAGGCCAACTTCTCTGATCAGGTTCCCACTGGGCCAAGTTGTAGGGATGAGGAGAGCCGGGCAGGTTCATCTGGACCTTGTGGTAGAAGCAACCCTCACTCAGAGCTGATGTGAATGCTGTCTTGGTTTAGTAGATTACAGACACACCCTAAGGCAAGTCTCCCAGAGGAAACAACATCCACCTCCCTGTTTAATCTCAGAGTCTCCACGGGCCCAACACCAATCAATCAGGATCCATCTGGAACAAAGCTGCATTCTCTCAAATGTATTCTCCTCAATTAGGTTTAGTGGAAATGCATCCAGAGCGTTTTTTTACCATAAAATGCTGACCACGCTTTCAGTAATAACTACTGAGGAATCACACAGACAGACATAAGTTTATTTGCTTCCTTGGAAGGAAGGAAGGAAGGAAGGAAGGAAGGAAGGAAGGAAGGAAGGAAGGAAGGAAGGAAGGAAGGAAGACCAGAAAAACAAACTGATATATTCTATATTGGTATTATCTAGAGCCATTAAAATAATATATGAGAACTATAAATACCACCAGGACTCATCTCAAAAACGTTTCTAAAAACATAGATTAAACTGTGTCATTATGTAAATAACATATGTATCTAAAACAGGGGGGCCTGGAAGGCTCAGTTGGTCAAGCGTCTGACTTGACCAAGCGGCTCAGGTCATGATCTTACCATCCATGAGTTTGAGCCTCGCGTCAGGCTCTGTATTGACAGCTTGGAGCCTGGAGCCTGCTTCAGATTCTGTCTCTGTGTCTCCCTGCCTGTCCCTCTCTCTCAAAATATAAACAAAACATTTTTAAACATACACAGTATAACTAACATTTATGAATACATAAGCAGTTAAAATACAAAATAATACGACACAGGTGAAGGCTGAGGACACTCCCAAGAAGCCAGGTCTCCTGGCAAGCTGTTCTTCAGTCTCCTTTGTGACCCCGCACTCTTGCAAACTTACTCTCATTAGGGAGAAAATTAAAAAGGAGTTTACTACATAAACCTCCAGTCAAGTGCCTGACTTCCCCAAGAAGTTTGATTCTTTCAATCAACATGTATAATGGAGCTATGTTCAGTTAAATTTTCTAACACCAGAATTGTCTAAAAAAAAGAAAAAGAAAGAGAAAAAATAACTTATTATCCTGTAGTTTTTTCTGTTTTTTTTTTTAACCTTAAATATTAGTTATAATCTGTTTTTAACTCAAGTTTGGGGAACAAAATAGGCTATGAACTTTCCTGCGCCTTTGATACAAGTCTCCAATGAACTAGTAAAACATACTTCAAAGAAACTAAATATTTTGTGTGTAACAGTTTAACTTTCTAGCTTTCTCCTTTAAAATGTATTACTATCAGAGTGCCTGGGTGGCTCGGTTGGTTGGGCATCCGGCTTCGGATCAGGTCATGATCTCATGGTTCCTGGGTTCGAGCCCCTAGTTGGGCTCTATACTGACATCTCAGATCCTGGAGCCTGTCTTCAGATTCTTTGTCTCCCTCTCTCTGTCCTTCCCCTGCTCATGCTGTGTCTGTCTGTCTGTCTGTCTGTCTCTCTTTCTCTCTCTCTCTCTCTAATAAAACATAAAAAATATTTTTAAACATACATAAAATATATTACTATCAACTTCCTACAAATGTACTATTTCTTTTCTTGGTATCACACAGATTGAATGCAGACACAGACAGACATATATATATTCAACTCAAAAGAGAAAAAGAATAAAAATCATGCATAGTATCCAAGATTTAGCTGCATATGTAACATACCTATAGAAAAAAGAACAAAAATGATATGAAACTAATCTAATAAAATTTTAATACCTCTTAAATTTTGGTGAGAAGAACACAGATGCCTCAAATTCTACTTTTCAGAGTAACGGAAATATCTTTTTTAAGTTTTAAGCAGAAAAACATGAGGGTGGGGGAATTTGTTACATGACTTTCTGTAGTGCCTTAAAATATATATATATACATACACACACACACACACACACACACACACACACACACACAGCCCCAAGTACTTCCTCTAAACTGTTTTATCAACAGGGAAGTGTGATGATTGTAGGATTAAACTCTATGACAACAGTGATAACAAACAACTGCCTTGTCCTTTTCTCAAGTCTGGGGTTGCCAGACAAAAATATCTGACCTTCATTTCTCTGATAACCAATTTTTAAAAATCTTTCCAATCCAATATACTTAAAGAAACAGTAGTCTGGTTTCTTTTAAATTTGCAGTCAGGGGCAGGTGCTCCTTAATACCTACATAAAAGAAAGAAAACAATGCAAACTTCCTAATGACTTAGATGACCAAAGGCATGAAAAGGCAGTTAGTATAATGCCACTGTGTTGTATAAGTCATGTGTTAGAGGCACCTCTCTGACTCACAAAGCAGTCTCTGGAGAAATAAAATATAAACAAACAATCTTCTACTTTAGACTTACTACAGATAAAAAACCAAGAGAAGGCATTATTAATCTTAGCATTCAAGTTCCTTGAAGTAATCATCTCTGTGATTATGCCCTTAGAAGACAAAATTCTGAAGACAAAGTGCTTTCAGATACCTAAAAAGAAATACAAACGTCATCATACCTATATTCACTGATTTTTCAAATAATCATGGATTGCCAGGAAGTGTGATAGGCACTAAGATACAATCAAGAATAAGGAGACAATGTCCTATCCTCATCAAGCCAAGGAAAGAAAGATAATAAAAATATGAAATAATTATAGATAATACTTAGTGCTGCAAAGAAAATTTTCTTGATGCTACATTAGTGAAGGATGAAAAACCCAACTCAGAAGGGGCCTCTCTGATGAGATGACATTTGAACTGTGACAGGAAGCTTCAAAGAGAAGGGGCCAGACGTTCCTCTGGAGAAGAATGTTCCAGAAAGAGGACTAGCAAGTGCAAAGACCCAGAGTTGGGAGAGAGTGACTGGTGTGTTCCAGGAAATGGCAGCCAGCACAGAGTAGATGAGAGGAAGTGACATGAGGTTGGAGGGGTATGCAGGAGCCACATCATTCATGGAGAAGCCACTGAAAAGCTTCCAGGTGTGGAGACCATGGCTTGAGATGCACTTTTAGATGATCACATTGTCTACTTTATGGAGATGGACTGGAGGAAGGCACAAGCTTAAGTAGGAAAACTAAAGTTAGGGGGCTATTCTAATGGTCCAGGCAAAAGACAGATGATGTTGACTTGGACTAAGCTGGTAGTAATATGAGACTCATTCCTTCTATAATAATTAGTTTTGGGGGGTACCTACTGCACACTGAGCACCTTTCTAAAGGTGCATATACTGAAGAATGAGGCTAACAAGGTGCAGAGGTCTCATTAAGGTGACATTCTCAACGGAGGAGACAAAAAAAAAAAGGTAAAACAAAAAAATAAACCATAGCATTTTAGATGCTAGGACGACAAAAAAGAAAAAAAGAAAAAAAGTGGGGTTCGTGGGGACTATTTAGCCTGGAAAGTCAAGGAAGATAATTAATCTGTTATCTGAGATCCAGTTGATGAGAAAGCACCCAGAAGTACAAAAGAACTGGAGAAAGCTGAAGTAAATCCAAAACGAATCTTAGAGATAAATCAGCCCAACTTGCTTATATGGAGTGGTATGGGAAATAATTATGGAAACTGCACTAATGGTGCCATTTCCTAAGACTGGGGCCCCGGGGGAGGAGTATCCACAGAGATTCTGGAATTAAGAGTTCTGTTTTGGACATACTAACTTTGAGATCATATGAGACATACATTGGGAGTAAATCTGGTGCTTTGAGAAGAGGCACAGGCTGAAGATTAAATCCAGGACAATGTCTGTAGAGATGGCAAGTGAAGCCATGGGGATGGAGGAAACTGCACTAGTGGGCTGTGTAGCATGAAAAAAGAAAAGGGCTTAGAATAAAGCCTGAGAAACTCCAAATTTTAGAGATCAGAACAGAAGCCAAGAAGAGAGATGAGGAATGACCAGGGAGGGAGAAGGAAAGCCAAGAAAATGTCTGTTATGGACCAGGTATTTGTGGTCCCCTTGCACAAAACTCTGATTGTGAAGCCCTAACACCAATGTGGCTGCATAGCTATATTTAGAGATGGGGCCTCTAAGGAAGCAACAAAAGTTAAATAAAGCCCTAAGAGTGAGGTTCTGATAGAACAGGATTAATGTCCTTATAAGAAGAGATACCAGAGAGCTCCCACTCCCCCTTTTCCCTGTTTTTGTAAATAAACTTTTATTGAAATAAAGCCATGCTCAGTGTGTACTGCCTAAGGGAGCTTTCCTACTACAATGGTAGATTTGAGTAGTTGTAATAGAGACTAGATGGTCCAAAAGCCTAAAATATTTACTACCTTATCTTCCACAGGAAAAGTTTGCTGATCCTTGATCTAGATAGTTTGCAAAAAGGCAGGGCCACTGCATACAGACAGGTCAGTCTAGATTGGCCATGTAGTGAACAGCATCAAGCTTATCACAATAGGTGGTCATTGCTTACTTATGTGACTTTTCTGTAGGTTTTAAGGTTTCTAAAATAAAATGATAGAAGGGGAGAAAAACAACAAAACAGATAAAAAGAAAAATGAGAATCCATATAATTACCCTTGACAAAACACCACGATTAATTTCCAAGACAATACCCTAGTAGAAACATCTTCTACAGCCTATTCTTAATAGACTGAGGAGGAAGGTGATACAGGAAGATTCAGGATAGAGAAAAATCCAGCACTTTCTCATTCCCGTATGAATAATTATAACTACTCTCCTACAGAAATCTTCCCATTCTGTCAAATTAGTCTGTTTTATCCACAGCACTTTGACTTTTTCCACCTCAGTGCCTTTGCCCAAATAGAATTCTATTATTCTCCATCAAAATAAAATAGCTTTCCACAAAATGTCTGTCAGTCTAAATCTGTCACCTTTCAAAGCTCACTTAAATGTCATCTGCTACCCAGATCTCTCTCCCCATTCTTCTTGACAAAAGGCTGACCCTTCCCTGCTGGGACTTAGGTGTCCTAAGAAAGGCAGAGATAACCTAAAAAACACTGCTTTACACTGCTGTAAATTATGTTCATGTCTGCACAAGCCGGTTATAATAGACAAGCAGGAAGAAAAGAAATTGTCGATCTCTCTACCCAATAGCAACAATCATAGAGGAAAATACAAGACATATATCCTCTTGATTAAATGGGAAATTAGTGTTAACAGGCTCTCTAGTTGTAAATGTTTACCTTGTTGCTGTCTTAAGATTAGTGGTTTTACCTTAATAAATTTCAATGGTATGAAATGTTAGATTTTCAAATGTAATTGTAATTTACACGCTTAAGGCTGAATATTTGTTTCTCTTCCCCACTGCTTACTAGCCGTAGAGAATCAATAACCCTTCTGAGTTTTATTTGTAAACCAAGATAGTGAGACTATGAGCCCTTCTGCCTAATGGTCCACAGTGGGGCTCAATGCAATCATCTCAGTGCAAGTGTCCAGAAAACCTCAAAATGCCACACAAGACATAAGGTGGTCTTTTCATTAGCGCCCTAGCCTGCTGCAACTCTACAAACAACCTGCTGATTGATGTTATGTGAATGATGCTCAGTGGGAATCTCCTTCCAATCTTAGTGAGAAGTCAAAGGCTCTTCTGGGCACTTAAGCTTTATGATGCTTAACAGACAGGTCAACTGATGATTCCAGCCAAAGTGCTCTCACTAAAGGCCTTGTTACAGAGGCCATGAAGGTGAAGTCTTTGAGATGGTGTTGTATTAATCAAATTGATCTTCCCAACAGGATCTGAAACCAGTATTAATATAAAAAAAGGCAACAAATGGAAAGGGCATGATGCCATCCTGGGATCTGTTTTTTTAAAGCAGATAAAAACAGTATCTAAACACTAAGTACTATCACTTTGTTCTAGTTTTTGTGTTAAAAATGTTAAGGTTTTCATTGTAATTACCATTTGCTCTATAAATCTTACAAAAAAGATCTTTAGTAAAAATTATTAATGACCTACAATTTTATACTACAAATCTCGTATATACTTTCACATATTTCTTGTCTTCTCTCCAGTGTTTTAATACAAATATATCTTTAGCTTTATCCAGTTTTTTCTACTCTGAATCGTCCAGATGACAACCAGTCAAGGCTTCTCGAAGCAAAATAAAATTTGTCGTGACTAAGAGAAAATGAACAAACTGCCTGCTATAGGTGTGAATGGAAAGAAAAGCACTATTTGCCATTCACTCATCTTGGCTTCTTTCAAAGCCCCGTCTCTATTCACTAGGTGTGAGTTTATAGAACTAACCTAAATGTGTACTTCACATTGTCAAACTGTCATCACACCGATCAGGATCTATCCACCCATCCAGACCCAATGAAGAAATGAGGGTGGGATGCAGTTCATTCATTGGATTTATAACTGGCTAAAAAAAAAATCACACCCAAGAAATGATTAAAGAACTGATGGATATCTGGAGAGAAATCACTAGGAAGTAAATTAGTATTACCCCAGCTGTCCAAATCAGTCATGATCCAAGAACTCCTCTTACTTGATCAAGGACATGGCCACAGAATCCTTTCAACAGTGCTCCAGAGAGCTATTACCAACAGATCATACTTGGCAGAGGAGATGAAACATACTTGAAGTCCCTGCATTAGGTTTCCAGGGGAAATGTACTTGGCCTTATCAAATATATTTTTTTCACTGATTTTGAGATACTCTTATTATTTCTGTCAATGACTAAATTTCAAGAACCTAATGGCAAATCAGAATCAAAATGCAAAAGAAAGCTAGGAGTTTTTAATATCTTGAATTTATTTCACATTTATTCATGGCCACTCTGTTCTAGACAAACTGAGGGTTCTATACTGATTCACAACTGTATATCCATCCACAGATTATCTGGAACATGGGATTTAAGACAAAACTAGATTGGACACACCTCAAGACAGGCAGTCACAAACCACAGGTACTCAGAGCAGAGCTCTAGATACTCCTAAATCAAAAAGGTGTGGGTGAGTTTGGAGAATTAAACAGTGCGGCAGGATTCATTGCCATTTAGTTTCCCTCTGCAGCATGTGGTGCCTAACATCTGGTCCAAGCACTTTGAGTGGCTTCCACTTGCCTAATCCTTGGTTAAATCTTGGGGACAAAGAGCAGTTTCTGCTCTTCAGGAGTACATGATTCAATGATACATTAGGACCTTATCACTTGAGAAAAGAGCTGAACAGTAAGGCAGAAGGTCTGGGTTCTAGACTGTTTTATCCCTAATTTGGTGAGTTTATTAGTTTTCTATAACTCTTGTAAGAAATTACCACAAACTTAGTGGCTTAAAACAAGACAGATTTATTACCTTACATTTCTGTAGGTCAGAAATTCAACATGGGTCTCACTGGACCAAGTTCAAGATGTCAGCAAGGCAGTAGTCCTTTCTAGAGTCCATGACCTTGTCCTCTCCAGCTTCTAGAGGCTGCTCACATTATTTGGCTCAAGGCCCTCTTCTTCCATCTTCAAAGTCAGCAATGTTGCATTTCTCTGACCCAGATGGGAAAGATTCTTTGCTTTTAAGGACCTATGTGATCATACTGCACCCCCACAGATAAACCAAAATAATCTTCCTGTCTCAAGATCCTTAATCATATCTGCACAATCCCTTTTGCCATGTATGGTAATATGTTCACAGTTTCCAGATATTAGGACATGAACGTTGGGAGGCCATTACTCTCCTTACCACAATGAGCAATCTTGAAAAAATAAGTTTACCTCTCTGGAATACATCTGCAAAATTAAATGTCTGGAACACATCAGTTCCAAAGCTCCTCTCAACCCTATTTTACACAGGTGTGTACACACTAAGAATTCTAACAGGCAGCTTCTCTCATCACAAATTATAGATGCTGGAGAGCAGCAGGCACCCTATGCTGTCCCTTCCAGCAGGGATCCATCTGCCATGATGAGCCAATTACACGGAGAAATGTTAGTAAAACAGACTAAATGATTTGTGAAAAGAATTACAATAGGGCAATTATAAATCAACTGCTAGTCTCCAGAGCAAATGAAAAGGGTGACCATGCTGCTTACTACAGCACTATTGTGTTTTAAATCTGGGTTGACTCATTATGTGATACTGTCAAAGTCAAACAATTGTCCCTCAACCATCTGTTCCTATTATTTACATAAGCTTTTATGTGGTCTCCTCTCCTAGCTGCATTGTTAGTAAGCCATATAAAAATACAAAGTCACTACCATGGTCTACATTAGTGTGTATGAGAATTAATTCTGAACATAAAATCTAGGAGGAATGCTTATTTATACCAACTCATTTTTACCGCAAGCATAAAGTACACCATTAAGTACTGACAGTATTTTAGTTTCTTGGTGGGCATTTCCTTTACATAAACCACAGTCCTATACAGTATTTCCTGTAAAATAACCACATCATTTTTTTTTTCTCAAAGTGGGGATATTTGGCTGAAGTTGCAAGGAACCTACCAAAGTTTACTCCATTTACATTAGTCCAAAGCATCCACAAAAAACGTTGACTGCACGTGAGAACAAAATTTTAAATGTTAAAATCTTGGTTTTTTAATCTTAAGAAATACCTTTATAATGTCAAAGTATGGCTTACAATTTTTTCATATAGTTTTTTAATGTTTATTTATTTTTGAGAGAGAGAGAGAGAGAGAGAGAGACAGACACAGTGTAAGCAGGGGAGGGGCAGAGAGAGAGCGAGACACAGAACCCAAAGCAGGCTCCAGCCTCTGAATTGTCAGCATACAGCCCAACGCGGGGCTTGAACTCATGAGCCGTGAGATCATAACCTGAGCCAATGTTGGAGGTTTAACCGACTGAGCCACCCAGGCACCCCATTACAATTTTTTTCTAATATAAGTGAAAGAACGCATTTATTGTCAAAATAGACCATGGTCTTTCTCTGTATCTTTTAATCAGAACAAATAGGGGGCCTTTTACATGCCCTTTTGAATGAGATTTAGGCATCTGAGTTAAGATATCTGCTATTTCCCACCTTATATATATGTTTTATTTCTTTTAAAGAACTAAAATTTAAGTGGAACTTTAACTTTACTGTTCCCTGTTAATGTAGCAAAAACTACTTGTAACTCCTTCACCAAAGATTACACCCTCTGCTCAAGGTAAGTTCCCCTCCACTCCCTCTATGCAGCTTCAAGAGAAATGTCAATCGAGTACAGGAATGTACAGCCAGGAAAAACCAACCGCCCTCACGTTCAAAATAAATACTCGGCATGTTAAAAGCAGGTTTCTCGGGGCGCCTGGGTGGCTTGGTCGGTTAAGCGTCTGACTTCGGCTCAGGTCATGATCTCACGGTCTGTGAGTTCGAGCCCCGCGTCGGGCTCTGTGCTGACAGCTCAGAGCCTGGAGCCTGTTTCAGATTCTGTGTCTCCCTCTCTCTCTGCTCCTCCCCTGTTCATGCTCTGTCTCTCTCTGTCTCAAAAATAAATAAACGTTAAAAAAAAAAAATTAAAAGGTTTCTCATGACTTATTCTATAGACTCATTTTGAAGATAGCCAAGATAATTGTAAAGATTAAGTATTTCTACATAAACTTTTTAATTTCGGTTTTGAGTATCAAGCAGAAAATAGCCAGATGATTTGTGATAGATTAGGGGGGAAAAGTAGAAAGAAAGGGGAAAAAAAGGTGGTACCCAAGTATCAAGAGAGGAAAGGCAGGAGTACTAAAATGATAAAGGCAAGAGACTATTTAGGAAGAGTTACAAGCGTGGCTTTCTTCCATTGAGATGGAGAAAACATCTAGAGTTTAAGAAAAACAACAACTGATTAGAAGCTGGGGGAGACTATCATTTGCAGAAGGTATATCAACTATTTTTAGCACCCATGAGAAAGAGTTTAAGTATATAATTACCAAAAATATCAGCCTTGATAAGAGATGTGTGATGTCTAACTAAAAATTAACACTAAAGGAACCTTTTCCAAATCTAAAATTTCATGATCCTATGATCTTACTGAAGACTCACTTTAAAAGAGTAAGACCAATTGCTGATTACATGTGCTTGACACACTCCATGGCATGTGCATGCACGCACACACACATGCCTGATATACTCCATGGAACACACACACATGCCTGACAGACTCCATGGAAACACACACACACACGCTTGACTCCATGGAATGAACACACATGCGCGCGCACGCGCACACACACACACACACACACACACACACACACACACACACACACACACACACACACACACACACACACACCAGACAAGCAGACATGCTTTTCATTCTATTAACTGAGCCCATAACTTCCAAAAGCAGAGCTGATGATGGTCACTGCTAGATGATGGGTACATGAGTATCTGCTGTACTATTCCATTTTGTGTGTTTGGAAGGTTCCACTATTACAAGATACTCCAATTGGTTTACTGTAGCAATGACACTGCAGAAAACGACAGAGGTGGGCAAAGAGCTGGGATATGATCGCAACTATTTTCATTAACTGCAATAAATTCCAGTTGCAAATTATGTTTCTGAGACCAACAATTTAAGTCATTTGATCATTTTACACAGAATGAAAACTCTCAAATAATGATTCAAAACAAAATATTCCAAAGTTCCCAGGTGGGGGAAAAGCACCTTTTGTCCTTGAATAATCTAAGTCACAACATGCTTAATAGATGGAAGAAATCTGACAAAACACAAAATAATCCCTAGTAAAAACAAACAGAAATATAAAAACTATGACAATAGTACTATCCTTTGGTTTTATAAAAACACATTTATGGTCCAACTTGCAAGATAAAGTCCCCATCTTCTTTTTTTTTTTTTTTTTTTTTTCAACGTTTATTTATTTTTTGGACAGAGAGAGACAGAGCATGAATGGGGGAGGGGCAGAGAGAGAGGGAGACACAGAATCAGAAACAGGCTCCAGGCTCCGAGCCATCAGCCCAGAGCCCGACGCGGGGCTCGAACTCACGGACTGCGAGATCGTGACCTGGCTGAAGTCGGACGCTTAACCGACTGCGCCACCCAGGCGCCCCAAAGTCCCCGTCTTCTAATATTCTCACTTTATCTTCCAACTAGACATTATAAACTCTTACTCACCTGAAACTAAACTCAGACCCAAATAGCCTTTTCTTTTATCGATTTAGTTCAACACACATTTAATGTCAGTTGTACTCCAGGCACCGTACCAAGTACAAAAAATGAATAAGACACTGGAGAAACCAGAGGTTCACTGCTCATGACGTTCCTGTCTGTGTCCAGGTTTGGCTTTGGCTAGACCTACTTCAGTGGCATTATTCAAGGCTGACCTATTTGCAGGTCTGTTTACACAATACAGAAATAGCACAAGAATTCTATTCGAAGTGATATTTCTATAAACATTTGTACAGCTATGAAATCAAGATAAGGTTTTGGCTTCATCTAAAAGTATAACAAGGTTAGGCTCAACATGTTGGTACCATGAACCTAGATCATGTCCAGTTCTGCTAGTGTGCAGAATACAAAAGAAAATGAGGTGGTGTTCTCTCCCTCCACTAACAAGGTGTCAGTAAAGCTCCTTCCATTCTGTGTATCTGGACAATCCCTACCTCCTTTAGGACTCATTTCTAGAACTATCTATCCCAGGAAGAATTTGCTAGCCAGATAAGGTAAAGTCCCACTTTTTCTTGGATCTTAACATTTTGTATACCTCTATTATTACTTTTGCATCTTCTCTTTCACAAGCAAGATCTTGGATTCTTTCAGAACAGAAATGAATTTTTCATTACATTTCCCTAACACCTGGCACTAAACCTAAGACACAGAGAACACTCAGTAAGTATTTAAAGAACAGATAAATTAGAGTTTTTAATAATTGTGATAGTTCTTGGGCACTATGATAACTAAGCATATATTACTCATTATGAAACATGTAAAATTAAATAGTATCATACACAGTGATAATGTCATAAACACTACTGGTTCATGTCTAAGTATCAATTGAACTACATTGGAAAACAAATAGAGAACAAGAAAATGTAAAAAAGCTAAATTCCCAGTTATTAGTCAATAAAGTCTTTTAAATTAGTAAATAAAAAATACCTAGTATAAATAGATTCTTTATATGATACAACAGCAAATAGAAGATTCAAGTAAGAATAACTAAAAGTAGTTACTGGGGAGCAGGATAAGGTAAGGAAGAGTGGCACAGGAGACCACTGTTTTTGGTTTTTAATTTTTAAAATTGTAACAGGTACTTCATTGACAATCTAAAATTTTCTTAAATTTTCTAAATAAATGAATGGGGTAAAGAAGATCATAGAAGTCCTTCTACAAATAATTAGTCACAAATATAGAAGCCTGGTTCAAGTTATCTTTGATGCATAAAACACTGAAACTACATTACCTTAAATGTAGTCTACCATTTCTGGCTTATTTAGTAAGACTGTTCTACCCTCTTCCCATTGAGAACCATATATATTCAAAGTTAACCCCAAACCATTTTTACAAATAAAGTTTTATTGGAAAAGTTAACCCAGGACCAAAGCTATTGAACACATAAGACTCCTAACTGGATTCTAAGATGCAAAGAATTAACTTCATAGTAAGTTCTGTGTTCAAATAAAGAACCTATATGGAGGTCTCTTACTAAATATTAAAGGAAAAATGAATGAGGAGGCTAATTTCTCTGAGTCCACCCATTCAGTTGAAATTCTCTACTGTTCTTAGTATTTGACCTAACACAAAGTCAGACAAGGAAACCCAGCCATGTATGACACCATTTCCTGGTTTGTTACACAAATACAACTTCAGGGTTTTCATAATAGTACAGGGGATCTATGAAATTTAGTACTTGGTAAATGAGGAACATATTACGTGTACCTACTACATGCCAGATACTGGGGGGCAGGGTGACTCAAAAACAGAAGTCAGACCAATTATTTCAGAAATAAAATATTACTATGCATTTACCCATGTCTCTTTTTCTACACACTCTCACTTATAGCTGAGATTGGGGGAGAAATTTTTTAAATTTGACCTCAATACTTACCTACCAATGTTCTAGATTTATGCATTCCAAAAGCTCACATTCCTTTGCAAAATAAATAAATTAAGCTGTCAATACTCAGGAATCAATTACGGGACATATTTATTATTTGTGGTCAGTGCCCATTTTACCCCCAGGCCAACCTTTTGCAGCCCTATTAGACATGGTGAAATTTCAATCATTCCACTGTCTTTGCCTTATTTTGAAGTTACAAAGGTTTGGTGAACCAACCAGGTGACAATAATGGCTTCAAAAAAGGGGGCAGGAATTATAGACAGGATTTTAATTAACTCTTCCATTTCAACTCTTCCCTGACTACTATGGATAACAAAGCAGTAGCCATCAAAATGCTTATTCACAGAAATTTTACTCATAGTATCCACTCCTTAGGTTCATTCCACACATGACATGGTATCAAATCTCAACAAACCATAATGAACTTTGTGTCCTTTTTGAAAAGTAACAAGTCCACACATAATCAGCATGGAGATTTACAAACTATAGGGAAGTGTAAAGAAGAAAAACTTAAAACACTTGTAATCCCAAGACCCAGGGGTTATAACTGCGGTCAATATTTTGATGTAAATTCTTCTCTTTTCACTATCCATTTGTGTATGGACATGTATAAACCCATTTTACATTTTTAAAATGGTATCATTATATACATACAACAAACAGCTCTTAAGGGTAAGTAAGTACATCATACACCCATGAATAGGTCAAACAGCACACACATTCGTTGTAAGTATCCTTAGTGTACAATACCTCTGATGTTTTCAACTCATAAATTAACCACTTTCAAAAATGGCTTTCATACTTTTAAACCATTGAGTCCCTTGTAGTGCTCAAAAGCAGCTACTTTTAAAGTGTCCCATAAGGGAGACTGAGTGGCTCAGTCAATTGAGCATCCTACTCTTGATTTCAACTCAGGTCATGATCCCAGCGTTGTGCTATCAAGCCCCATGTCAGGCTCCATGCTGAATGTGGAGCCTGCTTAAGATTCTCTCTCTCTCTCTCTCTCTCTCTCTCTCTCTGCTCCCTTCTCCTGCTTGCGCTCCCTCTCTTTCTAAAATTAAAAAAAATAAGGGGCGCCTGGGTGGCTCAGTCAGTTAAGTGCTCAACTTCAGCTCAGGTCGTGATCTTGAGGTTTGTGAGTTCAAGCCCTGCATCAGGCTCTGTGCTGATGGCTCAGAGCCTGGAGCCTGCTTCAGATTCTGTGTCTCCCTCTCTCTCTCCCCCTCTCCTGCTCAGGCTCTGTGTTTCTCTGTCTCTCAATAAATAAAAATGTTTTAAAAAATTCAAAACAATGAAATTTAAAAAATAACAAAAAATAAACTAAACTTTTAAGAAATTTAAAAAGTAAAATGTCCTACTGCAGAAAGTCAGTAAGAACATAGTTCTATCTAATAATTTGGTCTGCCATTTATAGACTACTCCATTCGACAATAGCAAAATACGTTCTTCTCAAAGTCATATGGAATATTCATGGTAATAGGCCACTTTTGAAGTCTAACAAAAGTTCACAGAATAGAAAGCATACAAGTTATAGTCTCAGACATAACAGAATCAAACTACAGATCAATAACAAAGATAGCTGAAAATTAGACAACACACTTCTGAGAAATCCATGTGTCAGAGATAATGTTGCAGGGGTGCCTTGGTGGCTCAGTCAGTTAAGCAGCCAACTTTGGCTTAGGTCATCATCTCGCAGTTCATGGGTTCAAGCCCCGCATCAGGCTCTGTGCTTACATCTCAGAGCCTGGAGCCTGCTTCTGATCCTGTGTCGCCCTCTGTCTCTGTCCCTCCCCAACTCATGCTCTGCCTCTCTATCAAATATGAATAAACATTTAAAAAAATTTTTTTAAAAGATGTTGCAAGTAAAACTTAAAATATTTTAATGGCATGTAAATGAAACTACAACTTACCAACATACGTAGGTTACAACAAAAGGAGTGATTAGAGGGGAATTTATAGCACTAAATATATATGTTAAAAAAGAAAGACCAAGAATCAATAACCTAAGCTTCCACCTTAGGAAACTAAAGAAAGAAGAGCAATTTAAGCCTGGAGCAAACAAAAGAACAGACATAATAAAAATCTGAACAGAAATCAATGAAACTAAAAACAGAAAATCAATTTTTAAAGTCAAAACTAAAAGCTGGCTCTTTGAAAAGATCAAATTCATAAACCTAGCTAGGCTAAGCAAGGAAAAAGAGAGTTAACACAAATTACCACCATCAGAAATCAAGAAGGGGCCATTACTACTGATGCTGTGGATATCAAAAGGATAATAAAGGATTATCTTCAACAACTCCATGCCCACAGATTTGGTAACTTGGATGAAATGGACCAATCCTTGAAAGACACAAATGACAAAATGTACACAAGGAGAAATAGACAATATTCTTCTTTCAGCTAAAGAAACTGAATAATTAATCATCTCTCAAGAACACTAGGCCCAGATGGTTTTACTGGTGAATTCTACCAAACATTTAAAGAATGTTATACTACCAACTCTCCAATATCTTACAGATTACAGAGGCAGAGAAAACATTTCCTAAAGTGCCCTATTGAACATTATAAATGTTCTGCTGTTGGGGAAGTAGGTGTGAATGCTTTAAATTGAACCAATAAAAAGATGCTGCTTCGGTAGGGTGAACGTAGAAGGTATGTGGGTCACTTTTTGCTTCCTATGGGACAATATGGGAGCGGGGGAGAGGCAGAGAGAGAAGGGGACAGAGGATCTGATGCAGGCTCTATACCGACAGCAGTGAGCCCAATCTGGGGCTCAAACTTACAAACCATAAGACTATGACCTGAGTCAAATTCAGACACTCAACCAACTGAGCCCCCCAGGTGCCCGTAGTGATTTAGAAGTGAATGCAACAAACCTGTTGCCCTAACAGCTCAAAAACTGTGTGTGTGGGGGGGGGGGGGGGGAAGGTTGGTAGAGAAAGAAATTAAGCCATTTTTAAAGTATGTATGATACAACCAATGTTACAGGAATTACAGAAAAATAACTAAAGCAACATAAAGAACATAGGAATTGTCAAAGGGGATGGGGAAAATGGGAGATGTTGCTATTTTGTTTTAAATGTCCAGAAAAGGAATGTGCAATGAAGACATTAAAATAGAAATCCATGGGGCACCTGGGTGGCTCAGTCAGTTTAGTGTCCAACTCTTGATTTTGGCTCAGGTCATGATTCTAGCCTTGTCGGATTGAGCCCTGCATCACACTCCACATTGAGCTTGAGCCCGCTTAATATTCTCTCTCTCTCTTGCCTTCTGCCCCTCTCTCTCTCTCTCCTACCCTCTAAAAAACAAAACAAAAAAAAAAACAAAAACAAAAACAAAAACAGAGATCCAAGGAAGCCAAGGAATGTGGTGAATTTATTTCAAAATTAAAAGAAAGTAGCATTAATATTTGGCTACAGGCCAAGCTAATAATTAGACTCCATTTTTAAATATGTATTATTAACATATAAAAGCATACAATAAAAGCATTAAAAAGGGCATACTTTACCTAGGCCAAAAAGTATAAATGTATTACCACATACATAAACACACTTTATATTTAAAGTATTATTTTTCATTCATTATATTAAAATGTCCAGAAGACTAACCTTTTCTCTAGATTTGAACTGTCCAATACAACCAAACACTCAAAATGAAGCTAGGCTGAATTGGAATATGCTGTAAGTGTAAATACAAACTGGATATTGAAGAATAATGAGAAAAGAATGTAAAGTAACTCATTTATACTTTCTATATTGATTACATGTTGAAATGATGTAGTTTAGAGGAACTGGATTAAATAAGATGTATTATTAAACTAATTTCACCTATTTCTTTACTTTTTTAATGTGGTACCTGGAAAATTTTAAATTTAATATTACATACAGCTTGCATTTGTGGCTTACATGTCTGTTGGATAGCACTGTTGTAAACAGTTTCATTACCTATTAATCAACTTTTCTATACTCCTGTTGCTCATGCAACAAATCACTTTAAAACAATTACCAATTTAGCAAAAATAAGAAAATCAGAGAGAGGGGTCCCTGGCTGGCTCAGTTAGGAGAACATGCAACTCTTGATCTCAGGGTTATGAGTTTGAGCCCCAAGTTGTGTGCAGAGATTAAAACTAAAACTTTAAAAAAAAAGAAAAAATCAGACACAGTACTGAAACACAATTTCCAGAAAAAAATTTATTATCTGTATTATCTAATACTTCTCTCTTCTCCTGAAGACAGAATCTTTCTTTTAGACACTGCTATACACATTTAGTTTCAGAGGAAGCTACCAAATTCTAAGAGCCCACTATCCTGGACATAGCTGAGTGGCCAAGGAAGGGAAGAGGGGAATGGAATGGCTGAGCAAAAGCACACTATATTGTTGGGCATGGTGGGCGTGGGGAAAACAGCTGACATAAGCTGCAGCAAAATAGTCTCTCCCACCGATTTTTAGTCTTTCTTAATTATTCTATTTCAGGTCTCTTTTATACAGTGTATAGTCGGGTTTTTCCTCATGAGTCAAACTGGCAACATTTTAAGGATCTTTACTCAAGTAGACTTTCTCTTTGGCAGTATTTTTACATCAATCATGGGCTCCTCTTCTCTGTTGCATTTTTTTTTTTTTGAAACATTCTTGCTTATGGCAAAGGTTTGAGGTAAGAGTATGAGAGAAAGCTTAACGAGATTTGTTTTTTTACTTTTACTTAATTTGAAATTTGATCCTTGATCCTCATTTTTAAATGTTTTTCTTCTTATAGCTCTGCACTGTATGGAGGATATATTGAGAGAGAGCACAGATTTAGGCAGCAGGTATCGTCTATCTGGAAGTTTTCTCCACTGATTTTGTTTTTAATACCTATAAGTGTGAAGTGGCAAAACATTAAGGTCAAGGTCTACCAGCAGCTATCTACCATATTTTCTACCACATTGAGGATACAGTCTATAATGAGAGCTGAAGCAAGCATACTGAGAAAAAGTAGAGATAAATGACAGTGAGGAAAATAATGGCTTTTGAATTTCTGGTGCCAATGTTCCTGAGTTCCACCTCTAGGCTGCACTACCCAACAGTTTGGGCTGTTGAAATTTATGGTAGGATATATGAGTCAACAAATTCTTCACATTACACCTAATTATCTAATTAGGGGCCTAAGGCTCTGAAGTCAGACTACCTGGATTCAAATCCTGGCTCAAACATGTGCCATAATGAGTAAGTTACCTATAACCTCTTCATGCCTCAGTTTTCTCATATATGAAATTGGGACAACTAAAGTACCTGCATAATAAGCTGTTACCAGAATTTGACTAGATAATATATGCAAAGCCGTTAACATACTACAACTGCATATAGCTAGTACTTAATTAATACTAGCTCTTAATAGTACTAGGGGTAACTCAAATTGGATTTCCATTATTTACAAATCTGAGTCCTCACTAATCTAATATTGATTTAGATTATTATCTCTTAGAGTTACTGTTTGGTATGGGGGTGGATACATTTATATATGTATGTTTTTTGGAAGGTGGTTCAATTAACTAGCAATCTTCTGGAAGAATGAGGAGGCACATTCAAATCTCCACATTAGCAAAGAGAGGCAGAAAGGGTTGGAACCTAGAAAGCCAAACATCATCCCATGCTATCTGTGCCAAATTTCTTCACCCACCCCCTCTCTTTCCATTGTGTTATTCTCAACTGATAAACTCAGACATTGGAACACATGTTGCTAGACAAGGCTTGTGTCGCATGAACTGTGGTAGAAAATCCTAGAGTAAAACATATCTCTACAAAGGGTGGAGGCTGAAAGAATATTCCTCCTAGAAAACAGAGAAAGAACTTCAACAAAGGTAGAGGCCAGGAACTGAGGAGCATCAATGATGAGACAGCCATATAAGAGGTTTTAACTTTCATGCAAGTTTTCCTTTTTTTTTAATTTATACAACTATCAAATTACTCAACCAAAATTTTTCTTCCAGTTATTCCTTGCTGATATCTAACATCTAACAAAATCAATCAATCTCTCTCTCTCTCTCTCTCTCTCTCTCACACACACACACACACACACACACACACACACACACACACACACACACACTTCCTTTTGGAAAGGTGCATGGTAGGAAACCAAGCTATAACCAGGGTAAACATGCCCTTGGCAGCACCCTCCACAAAAATGAGACTTGGAAGAGAAGAGTTCTCCTAGCATTCTAGGTCATGACCATCAACAAAAGCAGAAAAGGCCCAAGGCAGTTGGAAACAAGGTATGCTGAGATGTAGTGCAGAGAAGAATGCGTCACATGGAAACTGAAGAGATCTTCTTCATCCCCAAAGTTAGAGGAAGAAGAACAGGAAGAGAAGGTTAAAGGGGTGGGCTGACTTTTGGCTTACACACATTTCCAATCATCAATATCATCTCGACATGAAAAGATGTTTTCTCAGTCACTCTCCTATTTTTGTTTTCATTCGATTATAAGACCTAGCCAGACCACCTGAACTAGAAATACACTAAAGCAAAAAAAAAAAAAAAAAAAAAAAAAAGGCAGCAAATTTAATGTCTCAATAGGGAATTTTTATTTTACATTTAATTTTTTTTTTTTTAATTTTTTTTTTTTCAACTTTTTTTTTTTTATTTACTTTTGGGACAGAGAGAGACAGAGCATGAACGGGGGAGGGGCAGAGAGAGAGGGAGACACAGAATCGGAAACAGGCTCCAGGCTCTGAGCCATCAGCCCAGAGCCTGACGCGGGGCTCGAACTCACGGACCGCGAGATCGTGACCTGGCTGAAGTCGGACGCTTAACCGACTGCGCCACCCAGGCGCCCCTATTTTACATTTAATTTTAAATGCTCTTGCCAATTAAGTTGGAAAGCATTTTATTCATAGGCTCTCAGGATAAGAATATTTTCTTCTTTATTTACAAGGGGAAAAAGCATCACAACACACCCTATAATTGCACGTAAGAGTTCTGAATACATGGGAAGTCAGAGGGAAAGAAATACTCCCAGGGGATGCTGTCCCCAAAGGGTACCAGCTCTGAAAAATAATTCCTCCCCAATCAGGATGTTGCTGGAAGTCAACAGATAACAGATCAGTATTTTTCTTTTTTTAATGTCTCTAATGTCACCATTAGGCAACATCGACTAATTGTGTTTCAACAAACACATGAATCTATACCACTTACAAAATGTGTTATCAAATCAATAAAGTGCTTTTTAAATAATATTTTGAGAAATAGAGAAGTTGCTTCCTTTTTACTCATTTGCTGATTTTGAAAAAGGGCACTTTTCAAAAGTATCAGGTTTTATTAGACACAATGAAATGGAACTATGATTTTCAATTACACTACAGCGATTTTTTTTTAAATCTGTAACTCTCAACAAGGTGGAACTGATTGCTGGAAGGGCCAGACCTAAGAGGCACAAATGAATTATACCTCCAACCAGGGATTCTGATGGTAATGCCAGAGTTGACTACCAGACATTTGAACTTTTATTAAAATTGAATGGAGGGGCGCCTGGGTGGCGCAGTCGGTTAGGCGTCCGACTTCAGCCAGGTCACGATCTCGCAGTCCGTGAGTTCGAGCCCCGCGTCAGGCTCTGGGCTGATGGCTCAGAGCCTGGAGCCTGTTTCCGATTCTGTGTCTCCCTCTCTCTCTGCCCCTCCCCCGTTCATGCTCTGTCTCTCTCTGTCCCAAAAATAAATAAACGTTGAAAAAAAAAAATTAAAAAAAAAAAAATTGAATGGAGATCACGCCTATACCTTTAATACAAATTGTTGACAGGAATATATAGAAAGTATTGTTCCTGTGTAAAGATAATTAAAATCCAAATTTCTCACCTCTTTTTTTGTTCTTTTCTAAGAATATACAACTTCCTTCCCCAAAAGTTGAATTCACAAGTATTTGCCTAAATGATTATTCAAAATCTTTCCTAAGTGTTTTTGAAATAAAATTTCTGATTAACAAAAGGCATATTCAGGGGCACCTGGGTGGCTTAGCTGGTTATGTGTCCAACTCTTAGTTTCATTTCAGGTCATGATCTCATGGTTTATGAGACTGAGCCCTGCATTGGGCTCCATGATAACAGCATAGAGTATGCCTGGGATTCTCTTTCTCTCTCTCTGCCTTTCCCTCCCCTGCTCACATGTGCATGTACTCTTTCTCTCTCAAAATAAATAAACTTTAAATAATAATAAAAATAGTAAAAACCTATTCATTGCAAATAATTTGTAAAATAGAAAAAATTTAAAATCATCTGTAATCTAACCACTTAAATAAACACAATTAACATTTTGGTAAACTACCATCCAGGTTTACACATATATCCTTAGAAAACCTGGGATCACAGCCTACATGCTGTTTTATAACCTACTTTTCCTTAATATGTTGTAAGGCTTTTTAAAAATATCACTCTATTAGTCTACCAAAATATTTAAATGGCTGCAAAGTATTCCATTGTACTTTCTCCACTCACTTAACCAACTCTCTTCTATCAAATGGCTATTTTATTTGCTTCCATGTTTTATAGTAAATTATTAAATTGACACTGCATCTATCAACCAGTATCTAAGTATATGAGATTTTGAGTATTTCCCTAGATAAATTCTTAAAAGTATAACTACTATGTCAAACACCATTCTAAAGTTTTGTGTATATCATGACAAATCCTGACCAAAAATGGTGTCCCAGAAACCACTCTATGAGTAACAGAAAAATAACATTTCGGACCACAGACCACAACAGCAATATAGGAGACTCCTGAATTTCCTTTGTCCCATGATGCACCAAATATACAGCTATACACAGAGCAATGCCTTCTGAGAGAAACCCAGAAAAGAGTTGAGTAATTTCTATACTTCAGGAGACTGAGAAAATACTCAAACAGAAACATGTGGGAAAGGCTGAGACACATACTCACCATGAACCCCACCCCTGGCACAGCCTCATACGATTAGGATGGAATGCTAAATCTTAGCTTCTCCCAGAATAATGAAGGGTTTGGACCAGACATCTAACTTCTAGCACCCCAATTTTAAGGCTCCTACCCAAGGGATGAACCCCAGATAACCTAGTTCTGGAAGCTGACAGGGCTTGCATTCATAAGTTCCTCAGGACTTTAGCAAACAAAATGGTTGTTAATGGGTGTACAAGCACTTGCCACAGCTATCCTGCCAGGGCTCAGAAAAGAAGAAAGCAAAGATGCCTATCTCTCTCCTTCTCTGAAAGGAGCCCAACCTCATACTTTATAAGCTGCTACCTGAGGGTCCAACTTCTTATTAGCAACTTCCAAGGCTCCAAATTCAATTCTCACCAAAGCACAGAAGAGATAGTAGGCATTTCCCCCACATTCTCTAACTCACTCAAACAATAAAACCAAGTCACCAGTAACTCCCTGGAAGGAACTCATCCACACATCAACCACTGCAACTTTTATGTCTGCTACTGAAGACACAAGCCCCCAAATAACCTGGCTGATAGCCAACATGGCTTGCATTCATGAGTGCCACAGGATTACAGTGAACAAAGAGGCCATTTTTTTTAAAGAACAGAGAAATACCACCCATGGCTATACACACTGTCTCAAAACAGAGGAAGAAGGCAAAAATGCCTATCTCCCAGTTTCTCCCTAGAAGGGGTATGAATGCATACCTTTCCAGCTGCTGCTTGAAGGTACAGTTTCTAATAGCCTGCATCTAGGTGCTGACTGTAATGCTGTCCTTTGGCACAATGACAGATCTTACAACACCCTCAACTATTCAGAACCACTAAGAAGAACAAAGACAATTACTTAGACAATCACAAAGGATTGAGAGGCAACTGGGAACTTGGGCCAGTTTCACTGATAGGTACATCCTCTACACAAGACCACTCTGTCAAGCCTGGGAGAGGTGGCTGTTTAATATGCAGAAGCCAACACAGAGAGTCAAGGAAAATGAATAAACACAGGAATATGTTTCAAACATAAGAACAAGATAAATCTCAAAAAAATCAATCTTAGTGAAAAAGAGGTAAGTGGTTTACCTGGTAGCAAATTCAAAATAACAGTTAAAAAGATGTTCATAGAGGGAAGGGAGCACAATGAATGAACAAAGTGAGAATTGCAAGAGAGAAAATATTAAAAAGTACAAAACAGATCACAGAGCTGACGAATACAATAATTGAACTGAAAAATACACTAGAGAGATTCAACAGCAGACTGAGGCAGAAGAAAAGATCAGTGAATTCAAAGAGAGGGCAATGGAAGTCACACAGTGAGACTAGCAAAAATAAGAATGAAAAGCAATCACAATAGCTTAAGAAATCAAGGGCATCAATATTCACATTACAGGGGTCCCAGAAGAGAAAGGGGCAGAAAACTTATTTGAAGAAATAATGGTTGAAAACTTCCCTCATCTGAGGAAGGAAACAGATATCCAGATCCAGGAAATTCAGAGAGTTCCAGTGAAGATGAACTCAAAGAGATCCACACCAAGACAATTTATAATTAAAGTATCCAAATTTAGAGAATATTAACAGCAAGTGAAAATCAACTTGTTATGTATAAAAGGAACCACTATAAAACTAGGAGGAGATTTATCAGCAGAAACATTGCAGCCCAGGAGGTAGTGATATGATGTATTTAAAGTTCTTGGGGGGGGGGGGGGGTGGGAATTACCAAGCAAGAATACCCTACCCAGCAAAGTTTTTCTTCAGAACTGAAGAAGAGACAAAGAAATTCCCAAACAACATCTGTAGGAGTTCACCAACAGACCAGCCTTAAAAGAAACTTTAAAGGGAATTCTTCAAGCTGAAACAAAAAGATGCTAATTAGTAATATGAAACCATATGAAAGTATAACACTCACAGGTAAAAGTAAATTTATAATTAAATTCATAATACTGTAATCTTCTAAGAGTGGTAGGAAAGTCACTTATAACTCCAGTATAGGATTAAAATACACAAGTATTAAAATTAACTATAACTACAGAGAGCCTGGGTGGTTTAGTCAGTTAAATGTCTGACTTCAGCTTAAGTCATGATCCCATAGTTCATAAGTCTGAGCCCTGTTTCAGGCTCTCTGCTGTCAGGACAGAGCCCACTTTGGATCCTCTCTCTCTGCCCCTCCTTCTCCCTCTCAAACATAAACATTAAAAAAAAAAAAAAAAGAAATTAAGAAAGAAAGAAGTAGACAGGCCACCACTGATGTTTAAAAACACAATACAGGGGCGCCTGGGTGGCTCAGTTGGTTGAGCGTCCGACTTCAGCTCAGGTCATGATCTTGCAGTTCGTGAGTTCAAGCCCCCTGTCAGGCTCTGGGCTGACAGCTCAGAGCCTGGAGCCTGCTTCAGATTCTGCGTCTCCCTCTCTTTCTGCCCTTCCCTGTTCATGCTCTGTCTCTCTCTGTCTCTCAAAAATGAATAAATGTTAAAAAAAAATTTTTTTTAATAAAAAATAAAAACACAATACAATAAACTAAAACTACAATAATTTTTCATGGCTACACATTATAAAAAGATGTAAATAGTGACATAAACATAAAATATGGCATAGAGAATATAAAACTTTTAGGCTTTTGTAGATGTTCACAGTTGTTATTAGCCGAAAATAAACTGGTATACCTATAAGACATTTTATGTAAGCCTTATGTTAACCACAAAGCAAAACCTGTAATAGTTATACAGAAATAAGGTAATCAAAGTAACCAGATAAAGGGCAGATAGGAATGAAAGCATACAACTACAGAAAATCATCAAATCACAAGACAGCAAGAGAGCAAGAACAGAACAAAGGAACTATAAACAACCAGAAAATAATTAACAAAATGGCAATGGTAAGTCCTTATATATCAATAATTACTTTAAATGTAAATGGATTAAATTCTCCAAAAGACACAGATGACTGAATGGATTAAAAAACAAGACCCAACTATATGCTGTGTACAAGAGTCTCACTTCAGACACATAGAGCCTGAATGTGAAGGAATGGAAAGAGATACCCATGCAAATGGAAGCCAAAAGCAAGCAGGGTGGATATACTTTTACTGGACAAAATAGACTTTAGGCCAAAAGTGTAGCAAGAGAAAAAACAAGCTCATTATATAATGATAAAGGACTCAATTCATCAAAAAATATTGTAACAATTGTAAACATTTATGCACCCAACATTGAAGAACTATATAAAGTAAATATTAGCTGACATGAAGGTAGAAATAGACAGTACTACAGTAATGGTAGAAGACTTCAATAAGCCATTTTCAATAACAAATGGACCATCCATACACAAAATCAACAAAGCAACACTGGATGACCAGATGGACTTAACGGGTATACACAAAACATTCCATCCAATAGCAGAAAAATATTCTTCCCAAGTACACATGGAACATTCTCCACAACAGATCCTATGTTAGGCCAAAAAACATGTCTTAATTTAAGACATCTGAAATTATAGCAACCATCTTTTCTGACCACAATGGTGTGAAAATGGAAAAGTCACAAATATGTGGAGATTAAACATGTTCTTGAACAATCTGTGGGTCAAGAAAAAAATGAAAAGAGAAATAAAATATTTTGAAATTGATCAAAATAGAAATACAACATACTAAAACTTATGAAAGGCAGCAAAAGCAATTCTAAGAAGAAAGTATACAGTGATAAACACCTACATTAGAGAAAAGATCTCAAACAATCCAACCTAACACCTCAATCAATCAATCAATCAATCAATCAATAACTGAACCCGAAGTCAATAAAAGGAAGGAAATAACAAAGATCAGATTAGGAATAAATGAAATACAGGCTAGAAAGACAATAGAAAAGATCAAACTAAGAGGTTCTTTGAAAAGTTAAAATCAACAAACTTTTAGCTAGACTAAGGAAAAAAGTGAAGAAATTCTAATAAAATCAGAAATGAAAGAAGAAACATTACAACCAATAAGAAATACTAAGGATCATGAGAAACTATTATGAAGGATTAAATGCCAAAAAATATATAACCTAAAAGAAATGAATAAATTCCTAGAAACATACAACCTATCAAGACTGGATCAGAAGAAAGTGAAAATCTAAGAAGACCAACTACAGGGAAGGAGACTGAATCAGTAATCAAAAACCTCCCAACAAAGAAAAATCCAAGACCAGATGGCTTCACTGGTAAATTCTACTAAACATTTAAAGAAAAAAAGAAGAAGAAGAAGAAGAAGAAGAAGAAGGAGGAGGAGGAGGAGGAGGAGGAGGAGGAGGAGGAGAAGGAGAAGAAGGAGGAGGAGGAGAAGAAGAAGATAATAGAAGAGGAGGGAACACTTCCAAATTCAGTGTGTGATGCTGGCATTATCCCTAACCGTGTAATAACCAGACAAGGACCCCTAAACTGGACAAGGACACCACAAGAAAATAAAATTATAGGTCAATATCTGATAAACATAGATGCCAAAATCCTCAAAATATTAGCAAGCCAAATATGTATGTTTGTGTACACACAAAACTCTTTCTATAAAATATAAATATAAAAAAGTTTTAAGTTAATATAAGTTATAAATATGCTTATATTTATAAATATACATTATGAATAAATAAGAGAAATATTTTAAAAATTAATAGATCATCAGAAGCAGCAAAAAATATCCTACATTCTAGTTCCTAAATATAGTCCCATATTAGGGCTAATTCTGCAATGTTATAAAGTAAGACAAGAAAAAAATCTTTCAACTCCCTCATAAAATGTAACTTAAAAATATTCCAAGGATGCAAAGGCAACTTATTCATGAGTTCAATTCCTAGGTGTTTAACAGCTACTCGCATACTCAGATGAAGCAGTGATAGTATTATGTATAGTATCATACATAGTATAGTATAGTATACATGTATACATTATACATACATAGTATAGTATGCATACATAGTATAGTATACATACATAGTACAGTACACATAGTATAGTATAGTATAGTATAGTATATATATATATATATATATATAGTATATATACACATAGTATAGTATAGTATAGTATTATGTATAGTATGATAGTATCACTGTAGATTTTTACCCAAACGAGGCCACTTAAGAATCAAAGGGCACAATTAATAATTACACTCAGTCAACAGGCATAAACCAAGTACATCATGAGCAAACATGACTATATGGTCTCCCTATCACCATGTCAGGGAAGATCTTTACCTTTGCAGCTTTTAGCAAATGGCTTCAAAAATAAACAATTCCCTTGTTTCCATGAATGCTACAATCCTATGAATGCACTGATACAATCAATTATATTCAATAAATTCACTCACTAGTCTCCACTTGTTCATCCACCACTCACTTTTCATCTTTCTGCAATTTGGTCACCTGTCACTTTCTCTGTTAAAACTGTTCTAATGGCGGTCTAGTTACTACTAAATCTAAGGACATTTCTCTGCAATTTTGCAGCTCAACATTTTTGCAACATGTGATTGCAGTGATCTCTTTGCCCACCTTGAAAATATCTTCTCTCTGCCATAGTGAAAAGAAGGTATTTATAACTACTGAAAAATGATATGAAAAAGCAACACTAACTTCAGTAACAAACCACCATGCTCCAGTGTTTAACACACTAAGTTTATTTTTGTTCACCTAATAATCCAACGATGGTGTTCTTGGTCAATAGTCAACTTTGCCCTACATACACAGTGATTCAGGAACCCAAGATCCAACCATTCTGCGGCTGCACCACCCTCTAAGGACTCAAGGACCTTTGTATCCAGTTGGTAGATGGGAAAAACAAACACACAAACATGGAGGATAACAGCTGGAATGTATTTAATGGGCCAGGCCTGAAAATGGTACACATTACTCCTACACACATAAATGTGGTCCCATGGGCACATCAAACTCCAAGGGAGGCTAGAGGATGCAGTCTCAATATGTGGCCCAAAAGAAGAAACAGGTTTGCTAAATTAGCACGACAGTATCATCACAAATAAGGCTTTTCATGAAATCTATGTTATTTAAACTCCATTTATATGGTAAAATCCTAAAGAGGAGCAGGGATTATGTTACCACTAGAACCTACACAAATCTTTGTGTTTCAACCATGCCTGATTTTCTTGCTATTGCTGGTAGGTGACCCACCAGAAATCATTAAGGGACTGAGGAACCTAATGAAAAAACCATTCATCCTAAAGACAGCGCTACCAAGGGGGAAAAAAAAAAAAAAAAGACTCCAGAGCAAGACTCCAAACACAGAGGGAGGAAATCCCACAACATGGTGTGCTCACTCTTATTCCTTTGTCTCTACCCTAGGAATATGATGAGCCCAGGGAGGGTACAGCCCTTAAGAGAGGAAGAAAGTACTAAGAGAGCTGAGAAAGGCAGTATCCCTGCACTGTGCCCAAAACAATGTGGCTCTGGCCACCCTGAGGTCTTCAGATGGCCAGCTCGTCCTCAAAGGCTTCACTACCATGGTGGTAATCCAACAGCCTTTCCTGACAGGGAAACTCACAGAGCAACACAAGAGCCTGGAGTCTTCTGGAGCTTCAGAGCATCCCATCCACACTCACAAGCAAGCTCAGAGGGGACACTGACACTAACAGGTGGAGAAGGAAGAAGCAGAACGACAGCCAACCCCATACTAACCAACAGAACTCCTCAAGAGCTGACATGAGATACTGGACTTCCAGGAGGAACAAGGTAAGAAGTAAAGGTGAAAGTACTGCTGAGAGCCATAGACATAGGATTACAATGATGTCACTCCACATCTCAACATGGCTGTGTGGCTGGAAACCAGGGGTTATATTTATAACATTTTGAAGAGCTGAGAGCTATTAGGCAGAGAGTATCACATTACTCTAGGAATTTTTACATATCAATTTTCCGGCTTGAACCAAAAATCAAGATAGGAAGATAGCAGATAACTGAAATTTCTATCCAACATACTGATTTCCTGATTGAAAGACACATGCAACTTCAAGTAGCACTCTCCCTCCAGGACAGGCATCATAAAAATCAAAATGACTATGTTCAATAAGGGAAGGGAAACAAAAATAATATAAAAACAGGGAGGGGAACAAAACATAAGAGACTCTTAAACATGGAGAAGAAACAGAGGGTTACTGGAGAGGTTGTGGGGGGGGGTGGGCTAAATGGGTAAATGGCATTAAGGAATCTACTCCTGAAATCATTGTTGCACTATATGCTAACTAACTTGGATGTAAATTTAAAAAAAAAAAATAAATTAAACAAAATGACTATGTTCAAAGTTAATTTAAAGGGCCTATCAAGCTTATAACTAACAGACAAGACTTTGATTTGTTCTCTTGTTAACTAATTTTTATCTTAAGGGTTGGCCTAAAATGAAAGATAATAGGAATTTTAATTATCACTTTAAAAATCTAACAATTCAAGTAATTTGTAAGTATGAAGGTAAAAATGCAAGCATTTTTTCAAAATTAATACATATTTTGAAGACATATAAAAACCTTATAATCAACCACAAGAATGGACACAAATTCTTTCCCATGTTCTGGTAATCAACAGTCCCAGAATTACTATTCTAGAAAATTCATGCTAAAGGGCCAGGACTACCAACTCAAATATTCAATACTCTGAACAAGATTCATCTACCTGAAAAACTATCTAGAGAACTATTTCAAATTCTCCACATCATCAAGGGAAACAGAATTAAGTAAAGGGAACATCTTTAAACTTATGTCTTTATCTTCCCCTGCACTCAAGAAGTTTATCTTCAAAAAATGAACCGTTGGGACACCCGGGTGGTTCAATCAGTTAGGTGTCCAACTCTTGATTTCAGCTTAGGTCATGATCTCACAGTTCTGAGGATCAAACCCACGTTGGGCTCAGGGCAGTGTCTGCTTAAGATTCTCCCCCTCCATCACCCTCTTCTCCTTCCCCACAAGGGAGTATACACGCTTCCTCCCTTCCTCTCTCTCCCTCTCTCAAAAAAAAAAAAAAAAAAAAAAAAACTAAATAATATATAATCATTAAATTTGGTCTTAATTGAACTTTTTAAAGACTGACACAGTTGCATGAAGCAGAAAAATTCATTTGCAATGTGATATTGATATAAAAGATGTCAAAGACCTATAATATATTCTTTATTCACTTTCAGCGTTATTTTAATAACATCCTGTGAGGCACAGTAAGGTTTTGGCACTTGCAAAATGGAATGTGCTATTGGTTGTTACCACTGATGAACACGGGGCGCAGCAAAAAATGTTTTCCCAAGTCCTTACTCTCAATTCCTATCTTAGAATGTTTTTATTTCAGAAAAAAAGTCTAGGAAAAAAATTCTATCTTTGATACCATGAGTCACTATTTTTGAGGGATTTAAAATTTGGCAACATACTGATATTACATAGTTATCTAAGGTGTATACATTTACCAACAAAGAAGTACTGTTCCACAGGGAATCAGAGGAGTACAGATTTTATGCTAATTAACAGAGGCTACTAAAAGCAAGCCCAATTCATGATAATTTGAATTTCCAAATAGTCAATGCTAATTTTTTGTTTATTAGCCAAGAGATCATTTAACAAGTGAGAAGTCAAGTAATCATAAGAAACAGAACTGGAGAACTCTTTATTAAACAAATCCAGCTCTCCTGACTAATTCCAAGAAGTTTTTTCAATTACAAAAACAGAAGCAATACTGTTATTGTTTCTAAGTTCCTCTTTATGCTAAAGGAAAAACATACTCATTTGGTTCTAGTTTTACAAAAAAAAAAAAAAAAAAAAGCATGCAGAAACCAACTATTATCTATACAGACAGCTCTTCTCATTTTAAAACAATCATCTACTTCATAAGCCATCTAGAGCCAAAATACTAGGTTAAGCCACATCAAACTTTAATTTTTGTGAAACATTAGAAATTTCATATGGTTCAGCATATATATAAAATTCTAGGGGCGCCTGGGTGGCGCAGTCGGTTAAGCGTCCGACTTCAGCCAGGTCACGATCTCGCGGTCCGTGAGTTCGAGCCCCGCGTCAGGCTCTGGGCTGATGGCTCAGAGCCTGGAGCCTGTTTCCGATGCTGTGTCTCCCTCTCTCTCTGCCCCTCCCCCACTCATGCTCTGTTTCTCTCTGTCCCAAAAATAAATAAAAAACCTTGAAAAAAAAATTTTTTAATTCTAAATGGGTCATGAATTATAACAAGGCTGCTGATTATTACTGAGCTATCAAATGTTTTACATATTGTTTTATCCATGTTTTCATACCTCTATTATTTATTCTTCAGAAAGATTAGACTTACACCTTTGACCTCAATTTGATGCAAATTATGCAATGCAAACTGTACTGAAAAGAGGAATATGTAAACATATGAAAATAACAGCCTCTGTCCAATAAATGTCTAAACATATCTTATCAGTTAATATTTTTCTAGCACACACTCATGTGTCAAGCATTATGCCGAAGATCTCCCATACAACATTATCGGTTTTAATCCTCTCAGAAACTGTACCAACTAGGTAAAATAATTTGATTATAGTGAGGAAACTGAAGACCCATTCTTTCTCTCCTTAAATTGGTATTCTTGGTTAATTAGTTGATATCATTGATAAACTCCTGACTTCAGATTTTAATATACTGACCTGCCTATCTTCACTTAGCTCAAATTTTAAAAGTTAATAAACCGTCACAGATGTAAGTATAGGCACTACATAAAAGCTACCTATGAAGAAAAGATTGCCTTAGTATTATATTAAATTACTAATGTGTTACTTTCTTCTTTTCAGCCAAAAAAAAATCTCTTTTACTATATGGTAATAAATCAGTGTAATTTCTATTGTCTCACTGTGCTTATTAGAAACCCTAAATGTGGATTTTGAATTTTGTTGAATGTTTCAAAAGTACAGTAACACTTTCCATGACAATGAATAGTGTAGGTTCAGGAATAGTAGAAAATATGAAGTGTAGAAGAGATTATATTTCTGCACATTTCAACTGCTGTTTCATTATTGTAAACTTTCTTGAGGGCATTTGTACAGTTTGGGGGGCAAATATGTCTTCCCTGAAACAAAACTAAAACTTTTTCATGAAATACTCAATGAATACACAATGAAGGGGGGGAATTACTGACTGACTGTCCCTGATTCCTGTCTCAGAAAAAGGACTGTCAACTTCACTAAGAGACAGTACTGAACTTCCTACTGAGGGAATAAAGAATGCTTTTCAGAGTCCTTCTAGATCAGCTGGGCTAGGGAGAGAAAAAATGTGAAAGAAAGTTGTATGGATTACATAGGTAATTTTTTATGGAAAAGAGAAGACTATAACTATTACATTACTGACCAGACCCAAATTAGGGACAGGTTTTGTTTATTTAACTAATGCTACCTAACAACAATAGATAGAGAAATGGTTATCCTGAACAAGCTACAACCACTCTGGCCATAAATGAAGAAAATATGTTTATAAAATTTTTATTTTTGAATTGGGGGAATTCTTGTCAACGTAGTAACACACTCTTACTATTAAAGATACAATAATACAATTTAAAGGGGGAAATTCACACAATTTTAAGAAAATTCTTTTGTCCATTCCATTTTTTTGCTCCTAAGAGAGTAAGGTTTAAACAGCATCTTCATTTTAAGAATGACATTTGGTACAACTGAAATATGGGATCCCTCTAAAAAATATTTCTATTTTCTCCTAATCTATTCCCTAAAAACTATTACTTTCAAAATTTTAACCATTATCTTCCCTAAAAATCATAATTTAATAAAATTTTAAATATAATACCATGGAAGAAAAAACAATCAGTTGAACCTCTAGATCAGAATATCCTGGAAGTGTGAGTTATACCTAATAATATTTGGGTAAATTCTCCATGGAAATGAAACCCCATGGGCAGGAGCAGGACATCTAATTCTTTAAATGTTCCTAAAATTACAGGGTTCTTTATGCAGAACTAGATCAGAATGCTGACATTTTTCACAATGTCTGAATGACTGAAACGCCTTTTTTTGAGTCAGATGAAAATCTTAGAGCTCAAACACCTCTGACCCAAGGATGCCTGAGGTTTCTTGATGAAAGAGATGTTTCACTGATGTATTTATCTACAAGAGTATATTCACTGTATTTAACTCTGTATGAAAACATATGGATTAACTCCATATGGTTGTTTCAGAACTTGGTATGTAATAGTCCTAAAGGACTTGTAAGTTGTTTGACATTATAAGACAAGTTACTTGATTCTTACAAAAAACTTTACTGAGCCCCCTCCTATAGTGAATGCAACCAAAGCTTTTAATTTTAATGCTTATTTATTTTTTAGAAGAGAGAGAGAGACAGAGCATGAGTGGGAGAGGGACAGAGAAAGGGAGATATAGAATCCAAAGCAGGCTCCAGGCTCTGAATTGTCATAGAGTCCACCAAGGGGCTCAAACTCACAAGCAGTGAGATCATGACCTGAACTGAAATCAGATGCTTAACCAACTGAGCCACCCAGGCGCCCCCAGACAAAGCTTTTAAAAGTGCCTTAGATTATGTCAACTATACTTCATTTTAAAAAAGAGTGTACTGGATTATAGAAAACTCACGCCTTACTCTAATTTTAACCAAAAATGGTAGGTTAAATCCAATAAAAACCCAGTAGAAATGATCATCACCATAAGCACGTTATCAGAAAGTTATTAAACACAAAACAAAATGTGAATAAAATTGAAGAGACAACAGCCAAATACAATGGCTAAATGCTGAATCAATCCTAGTTCAAAGAAACCAGCTATAAAAGATATTTTAGGGATACAGGTAAAATTTGAGTATGGTCTAGATATTAAATGATATTAAAAAATTATCACTCATTTTGTTATGTATGATAAAGATATTACGGCTACATAGGAAAACAACCATATTTTAGGAGCTATAAAACTTGAAGTATTTAGGAAACAAATGTCATGGTGCTTACCTACAATTTACTTTGAAATAGTTCATCAGAAATAGCAGTACAGGCTTTCCCACTATCCAAAAGTAAAGTGTTCCTATGAAGCCATTCATAAGCCAAAACGGCACAGAGCAAAGCAACAATTAACATTTCCTAAAAGCAAAAAGCCTCTTCAGATATTTTTCAGGTAATTAAAAACAGGTACTAATGTAGGTCTTTCATAAAAGCAGAGAGGCATAAAGTGAACTTTTGGATAGCAAGGAAACCTGTGTTACATAGAATAGATAAAGCAAACATGATCAAGTGTCAACAATTCCTGAATAGTGGATATAGGAATGATCACTGTGATAGTCTTTCTACATTTCCATATATTTTATTATTTCTATAATATTTTTTTTTAAATCTTGGGCTTATATTTTTTTTCCAAATTCCACTTGGCACAAAGACTAGTTCCAAAGCTCACTTTCTGAATTGACATTTTTTTGTTTTTGCTCCCCGCCCCCCCCCCCCCCCCCCCGTCCCGCGTGACTTTGGGACAGCTGAGAGATAAATGTAATCCTCAAACTAGCTGGTATGATGATAGTTTCCCTTCCTCTACATCACTTCCAATTTCCTTTTCAATTTTAAATGTTTTGATCTTTAACTCCTTTTTTCATATGTGTTATCATAGGAAACATCTCAAGGGGTTGCAAAGAGGGAAAATGGGTGATGGGCATTGAGGAGGGCACTTGTTGGGATGAGCACTGGGTGTTGTATGTAAGCCAATTTGACAATAAATTATATTCATAAAAAAATACATCTCACGTTATTAGAAGTGGGTACACTACAAAGAAAAAGGAAACAACTGAGCATATTAGGTCTATTTCATTTTAAGAAGACTTTGAGGAGAATAAAAGCCTTCACATATTTAGAGGATTGTCCTTTAGAAGAGTTAGTTATAAATTCTATGCTGCTACAGGACCCATCAGAAAATTTAGGAAGACAGATTATGATTTATTATTAGTGATGATCTTCTAAATAATTCATTATCCATAATTGAAACGGTTGCTATTCAGAAATTTCTGTGCCGTCACCAGGAATCTTTCAAATACTGTAGAAGGGAGTCCTGTCATCAGCCCAAAACAGTGTGGGAAAAACGATACATATGTTTGATTGCTTATTTATCTAGATGAGGATCTATCCACTTATGAAAGTCTTGGTGGGGGGGTGGGGAGGGTGTATTGATCAAATCCAAGTTACAACAAATATAAAAAGTCCTCTGCAATTTTTTTTTTTTTTGGAAAACCATTGCTAATTAATACCATCCTTTTGCTATATTTTATACTCGTTTCACTATAATGCCATGAAATTTTAAATTACTAGCTCCCTAAGAAATCGTCCTTTATTATCTGGAAGTCAGTAAATTCACACTGTTCTGCTGCTTCCCCCCAGAAACTAATAGGCTATTAGAAGAACATGAGCAGTGATTTTTGCTAATGCAAGGTAAAGCTTTACAGACATAACAAGCGGACACAGTTCATTCTAACCTGAATCTGGCCTTCTATCCATTTTTTTTTTATTACTTTACCCAAACCACACAACCAATGAAATCAGTCTTGAAAACCTGACTTAGGGGTGCCTGGGTGGCTCAGTCAGTTAAGCATCCAACTCTTGATTTTGGCTCAGGTCATGATCTCGTGGTTTGTGAGATCAAGTCCTGCATCGGGCTCTGTGCTGTCAGCCTGTGATTCTTCCTCTCCCTCTCTCTGCCCCTCCTCTGCTTATGCACTCTCTCTCAAAATAAACAAAAAAAAAAACAAACTTCACTTAGACTGATCAATAAAAATGGTGTACTACATATCCTCCCATGTCATAAAACAACCATTCTAGATGATCACTTTGTCTAAGATGAAGTATGAGTAGTCAGCTACTTTAAAAAGACAGCCTGAAGGGCAGGAAAGATCTACAAGGTACCTCCCCATCCAGAAGCAGCAAGCATCATTCTTCCTATCCTTTACACAGAAACACAGGAGGACAGTAGCAAGGTAAAGCCTACACCTAGGGTCACCAAGCACATTTAGAGTGAAATTGCTTGTGTGCACACAGGCACACACAGTTCCAGGGGGAATATTCTGGAAGATATAAATGCCGTTCATTCATTCCAACCTAATGATTTTTGTCGGCTCTGTGCCTGGCTTGTCCAGACACTGTTAATCCTTGGACATTATGTTGATTCAGCAGGATTTTTACTGGCCAAAGAGCATTATAACTGGCATTGAAGCAAACCAAAGAAAGGCCCATAGTCAATATTTCTCCAATGCAGTCCTCCAAAGACATAGGTGCTTTAGGTGGAAAATAAGCAACTCAGAAACTAAACTCTGTCCAGAGGAAGCTTGCATGGCTGGTCTCCACACAGCTGCAGCAACTACCAGGTATTGTTTCCTGTAGTTGCTTGGTGTTCATAACACTCCTGACACACACTTCCTCTGCTAGCCTGTGCAGATGAGAGCATTCATCCACTGCTACCTCCCTACCACTCGTCTGAGCATGGGATGCAAACACCAGCATTCTTTTATTGCCACAGATGTGCGTAAGTCATTTAAAAAAACAGGGAGAATAAATATGGAAAATACCATCCTTCTTTTCCAGAAGATCCCGTTGATAGGAAATACATAAGCACAACAGTAGAAGCACAAAAGACCAAGAGTTTTCCACCACTGCTGCTTGTACAGAAGAGTAAGTTGGCTATTAGATCACCTACTGGAGTTAACCAGTTAATTCTCCTTGCGGATTTCTCAAACATCACATTCACAGTAACTGTTTACCAAAAGCAAATCAGACTCAATGAATTGCTTACGTCTTGGATAACCTACCCCTTAAGGTAATATAATAACAGGGTTAAGGAGGTTATGGATCCCTGGACACAGTTGAGATGGGATGTGGGCCAGAAGCTAATATAGGAATAAGAATGTGTGTACAGGTCAGCATATATCTGTCATAGCCTTGGAACAGACAAATACTCCTAAAAAGTGTACTATTACAAAAATTTAAGTATTATAGTTATTTTTTTTTAAATAATTAAACCCCAAAAAGTTTTTAAGTGTTCTACTAGAGAGCAAATCTCTACTAGATAATCAGCAAATGCAAAAAGACATCAAAAATGAAATACAGGGAAAATTAACGTCAAATATAGTAAAAATGTTTGCAAAATAAAACATAGTAAGTTGCAAAATATATCTACAGAAAGTGAGTGTAAATGCCATTAGGATTCTTATGCTAAACAAACACTGTAAGTTGTACCTGCTGCTGCCCTATTATTTCCCCTTACAGTGAGCTCCACTTCCCCTCCAGGCACTCAGGAGAATCTCAGGAGTCCATGTTCTCTCTTCCCTCTGCTTGCTCTTTCACCGGTCACGTCAATTCCTAAATGGTGAAAAGCTTTCAAACTCTGGGCCTCTCTTGCCATTGCTCTGGAAAGGTCTGCAATAGTTTTCAGCCACATCGCTTTCCTTTCACCTGCCCTTCCAATTGCTGGCATTACAACAATCCTATACAGTCTCCCCTCCATGGTAGTGATTAGGTCAAAGTGCACAACGGGTCATCTCAAGTCTGTTAAGAACTGTTCTCTGGCCTTTCATCAGAATCAGTGCAGACCCTGCAAGACCCCAGAGCCCACACACCCTGGCCCCAATCTCTGCTGGACCTCAAGGTCCTGCTCACCCCAACTGCATCTCATATAAAGCTACAGGACTCTCTGAAGAACCACAAATATTCCACATGGATCCCCCCCTTTTGTATCTTTCTATATGACTTTCCCCCTATCCAGAAAGCTCTTTCCCACTTCTGCTTGGAAGCAGTGCAGTAAGACCATTAAGAACATGACCTCTGGAGTTGTCTCAGATCCATGCTGCATCATCTATAAGCTATGATTTGTTTTTTTAACTCTGAGTTTCAGCCTCTTCAGCCATCAAATGGAAGCAAATACCAACATTATAGTGTTGCTGTGAGGATAAAGTAAAATGGTACCAAAGACATGGTCTTGGTAAGTTCTTAACAACAGCCAGCAGCAGCAGCACCAGCACCCACTCCTGGTTTTGTATTGTTTGTTGTTTTTTTTTTTTTTTTTTTTTTGTCTAGATTAAGCATAAGGATAAACTCTGAGGCACCTTCCTTAACCACATTTAGGAACCGCGGAACCCTTTCTCTTGCATAGCATCTTTTCATTTGTCCATTATTGCACTTAGCATGCTATACTACAATAATTTCATTACTTATACCTTCTGCAATATGGTGAATTCCTTCAAGAGAGGATTAAAAACACCTTTAGTTTAAAAGCCTTAGAAGGAAAAAAAAAAAAGGCTTATACATAAACAAGGTTAACCAAAGATATAATGAAGCTCACATAGATCATCATGTAACAGGAATTACAATATGCAGCTATATGGTACTTAAATTATATGCATGCAAGTTAAAAAAATCATAAATTACATTTATGCATATACTTATAAACCAAAGGTACAATAAATAAATTACTACAGATGGTTATGTATGTAGATATGTCTAGTAATCTTGGTATATCTATAAACCCGTACCTGTGTGCTTATTTACATATATATTAAGAATATAGTAGAATTTTAAAAAACTACCTCTCAAAAGATTTGAGGTTCATCTTTGGAGGAAACCTTGGCACAGCAAAGAGAAGCTCAGTTTCAGTTCTCAAACTAAATTCCCACTTCTAGATAACCAATGTTCTCCTAACTTTACCAAGTAAAGATGCAAAATCAAAGCAACATTCTTTAACATGCTTTCATCTCTTTATAATGCCTTTATATATGTATATATAAGTGTATATGTACAGTTAAATCTTTATATATTCTCAAGATTTTAAAGGAATGCCAATATTACTGAAAATAGAATAGACCTGGGCTAAAAGCCTACGTATTTTTAGAGAGGATTATACAACTAAGAATTATCAAAATAAAGCATTACTTTATAAAATGTAATGTGCTCCTATTACCTTTACCAGTAAGTGACAATTTAGAATCAGAAGAGATTTGAGAGTTGATGAAGCAGAGACTAGGTTAAAGGACTATTCCAAGGGGTTCTGCTGGAAGAAGTGGGGTTAGAATCTATTTAAAGCATGCTTACCTAAAACTTAATTTTTATTAAATATCCAATACTAATATCTGCCTTCACTGGGTCTCCGGGATTTCAAAGAGATTTTTCTTACCACCTTGTCCAAAGTGGCTTCCTCCAGTAGTTCATCATTCTACTGTTTATTTCCTCAATGGTACTTATCATTGGTTGTGATTGTCTTGTTTATTTATGCCTTACTTGTTTTGTTTCCTGAACTCAAATAGCAACTCGAGGGCAGGAGACTCTCTGCCCATGTTGATTAAGCAGCACTTGGCAGTGCCTGGCAGAATAAGCTCACAAACATTCACAGAATGAAGAAATAATGGGTGAATTGCTCAAGAGACGGTACCACTGAGCCTACGGCCCACACTGTGCTAACTGTGCAAACCACCAGAGAATCAAATGCATACTCCTCACCACAGCTCATTAGGGCTGTTTTATATGAAGTCCCTGGGAAGTTGGGTAACTTTCCTACATTGGTAACTGGGGACAGGGGAGGGGGAAAGCCAGGTTTACTTGATCTCAAAGTCTCAAAATGAGCTGAGGAAGAGAGCAGATTTAATGTGTCAAGGTTGAATTTCTGCAGAACAGAGGAGGACCACAAAGCTTCAGCTGGAACTGAAGAAAGAGGCAGAGAGACATTAGCAAAGTCAGGCCCCAGGGGGTATTCAATATATCCAAGAATCAACTACACACAGAGCTCTGGATAAATCATCCATTCTCAGATTTCAAGCAATGTATTTCTGTGTGTAATCTTAAAATAAGTCACTAAAGACTAGGGGTAAGGGATATGGGGAGGAAAGAGCACTCTAGACAAAGGAAACAATATTGATAAGTATTAACTGGAGAGTGATGATGACTTTAGTGATTTCATGTGACCAAGGCAAGGTGGGTAATAGAAGTAGGAAAGCAAGAAATAAGGTTAGAAAGGCAGACAAGGGGTCTGATCACAAATAACCTTGTGTGACCTGTAAAAGGGTTTGGACTTTATTCTCTTGTAAGCAACAGCGATCCACTGTCAAGCTTTAAACCTAAGAGTAAAATGATCAGTTCTGTATTTTTTGTTATGATTACTCTGAAAGTAAAATCTGGAGTGGTTCAAACCTGAAGGTAGGGAGCTACTTAGAAGCTCAGAAGCTTCTAAGCTTAGAAGTTAAAATAACTCCAGTGACAACGGCCGTAACAGAGGCATTTGTAACTTTAGTCCCTGGCAGTGTGAATAAAGGAATAGCTTTACCCAAATAGAAATGGGTGAAGAAAATAAAAGACTAGTTCAATTTTATACATAGTGAGTTTGAAGAGACTGTGTGATATCTAAATAGTTACTTATATACAAGTTTTAGAAACCCTAGATTTAAGCAAAACCTTAACTATTTTCCTCACTGCAGGACTCATCAGTGCCTCTACTATACCATATCCCATAGAGAATATGCAGTTTAACAAATGTATTTGTACAAGAATATTTTTCCCATGCTATCTATTAATATTTCTCAAGACAATGGGGTTCTTTGGGAAATGCTATTCTAGAAATTTTCAACTGTACTAAGGTTGGAGAGCAGTGCAGAGTTTTTTTGAACCGGCTCAAAAACAATCAGCAGACAAAAAGAAAAAGAAGGAAAAGAAAAAGAACTTGAAAAATCACTAAGGTGTAAAGAATGATCCTGCATGTCTCAGGTACCAGAGTTCTTTGAGGTGCCGTAAAAATGGGAAAATCTGCCTGGCATTAAGTACCCTGTGAAATATACTGGCAAACAGACTGAAATAGATGTAGAGGTTGCTAAAAAGGTCAGCTCTGTAAAAAGACAAAAAAAGAATACTGCTAAAGATGTAGAAATTGTATTAAGAGCCAACCAGACAGACACATTAGGGAAGGCCAGAAGCTGTTCCCTCCTTCTAGGCTTAAGGAGACACAAATGGAGGTCTTGAACAAGCTTTCTTTGTTCAGGAAGGAATCACTGGAAAGCTCTCCCTTAGTTATGTAAATACAAGCAAACCACCCACTGCTCAAGGGGGAGAAAGTAAAGAAGGCCTTTGTGGGCTGACAGAGGTTGACTCCTCACACTAGCCCTGATAGGCTAGCCTGCTCTAGGCTGGAAGCTGGCTGATTTTGCAGGACAAATCCAGGGCCTTCTTGAAGGAAAGGAACCAGAGATTCTAAATGCTGCTTTATCAGGTTAAAGTTAGTACCTCTGTAAAGGCTGAATAAGGAGGCTTTGACTCAAGCCTCCTGGCTGGAAAGTATTCCATGAGATTCTGAACAGCATTCACTGCTAAAACTGGGAAATGTGGCCTGACCAGGTTCAATGCAGAGGCTAAAATTTGGTGGTGGGGGGGGCGGGGAGGTGTTGGTAGTGCCTGGTTGAGTGACACTGGACCTACAGTAGCATGCCAGCATCAGAGAACAAGAGCTACTGAAGAAGCCCTTGGGACCACTCTTCAATAGAACCATGCTGGCCAACCATCCACTGGACAGACGTCGAGCTCCTTCTGGTATTTTGAACCAAGGCTGATTAGGGCTCTATAACTGCAAAAGCCCCAAAGACTTGAATAATTTGGGATGAGAGATACTTCGAGCACTGTCAAACTTCTCAAGAGTGGGAGTTCAAAAAGAGAAATTATGTTTATGTGCCAAGATAATTCATCTTAGTTACATACAGATCTTTGAAAAATGTTTCCAGTTGTTGATCAGTGCACGTGCACAAGCCAATATGAATTTTTCAAACCACGCCAACATGAGATCTCTGAAGCTACCCAGACCCAAGTGAGGCTGACTCATCTTTGGTAGGGAGGGTTTTCTTGTGACCGGGAAAACCAGGTAAAGTTCCAAGGAGATGCATAGGTAGTAGGAAACCAATTACAGGTCCTCCAGTATTGCTGTGTTGGGATGTATGTGGTGCTTCAGAGGGTAAGCTCCCCAGCACCCACAAGGACTGTAAGCAGGGATGAGAACGTGGAGCTTAGCCAGCATCCAGGTAAAAGTGCTGAGAGGCTAGCCTGGGCTAACAGCACAGGCTGGGCAGGAAGAGGTCCTTGAACCTTTTAACATACACCCTGAGGTAAACATGTTAGGCTAAAAAGGATGAAAAAGTGAAAACACACAAACTATAGGATACAACCAAGCAAATACTCTCAGAAGATGATAAGGCATTACAGATGGGCCAGAAATTTGAGCTCACAATGTCAAGGCAGCTTGATAGCAGGTGCTAATAAACTGTTGGCGGTCGGGGACACACACTAATGCCTCTTAGTGAAGATGGTACAGACTGTTGTGAATTTCCATTACACAGACAACATTTTTTCAACATTAAGTTAACCATATACCCCTCGGTTTTCTCAGCAAGTTCATTTTTAAATGGCCATGTACTTAAGGTGAACAACTCAACCATTTCTATCTTGAATCTGATGTAGCTGCTAATTTGGTTTATGTGGGGGAGGGGCATTTAATGAGTGTTAAGGTATCAACTACCTTCAGGGAAAGTTTCACTGCAGATCTCTCAACTAATCTCTGCACGCGCATGTGTGCACACGCACAAAGTTAAACGTATTCTTACCAAAAAAACTAGGAAAACATAAGGTATAAATAACCATTTGTGTGCATACATGCACACACACATGTGCATTATAACTTTCTTAACAACCTGAGCCAGAAAAGTATCAAACCAAATAAACTTTCAAAAAATACCCCTAGAATCCTCTTTTGGACTTTACACATTTCCACATTCAGAACCCTGAATGATCTGTATCTACCCAAACTACTGGTTCCATACTCAATCTACTTGTTCATTCAATTATTTATTAAGCAATATGCCAGGCATTTTACTTAAATGAATTCTGCTTTCATAATAATTCTGTATGGTAGAAATTATTATCCTATTTATAGATGAGGAATCCAAGGTCAGAGGAGTAAAGTAAAAAACTTAGAGGGCACATAGAATCCTGTAGGGTTTTCTGACTTCTTGGACCATTTTATCCAAATCAATGAGTATCTCCAAGCCCTACTAATCCCCAGATGAATGTGTTAGCCTTGTTTAGTCCTTTTTACCCTGTGGTTTTAAGGTCATCTTTAAATCTTTCTGTATGTCCCAACACATAAATACAGCTGGGGGCCTCAGGAGGAAGTGAGCTCCCAGTCTGCAGAGGCATGAATGACCACCTGATACCATACAGCACAGATAAACTGGAGAAGGATTTCTGATGACTTTGAGAGTCTCTTCCAAACCTGAAGATCTAGGAATACTGCTTGAGTCAATGGAAAGGAACAGAAAGCATTTAACACAAAGCTGGGACCATACTTCTTATTTACATGCTGCAAAACAGATGTTCTGGGATTCTGTCCTCATACCTCCTTTTCTATATATGATAAAACATGTAGAGGCTACCATATGGTGTGCAAGTTGTGTGGACTTTGGTAAGAGAAGAAAAGTTAACTTATCTACACAACTGAAATCAATGGACAGACAAAACCAGGTCAATCACTTAGTTCTCGCAACCAAAAGTGAGAGAAATCTAAGGCAAACTGGCTTGAAGAAAAGAGGAAGAATATACTGGCTCATGTCATGGAAAAAATCCAGAGATATATGTATTTGTCTTTGAGCACAGCATGATTCCAGCCTCACATGTGGGATCCTCCTCAGCTCTGCTCCCTCTAAACTTGATCTGTTTTGAAACTCCACGTGGTACCCAGATGGCTGTGGCTACCTCACGCCTCATAATAGCTGGAAGAGATCACAATAGAATTGACCCTACAAATGTCTCAACACATCACCTTGGTCCCAAATGAATGATCTGCCCCATCCCCGAACCTTTCCCTCTGGCCAAAGGGATGGGATATTCTCACTGACCAAACCATCCAAACTATGTGACTGGAAAAGGGTGGTTTCTCAAAGGAGATGCAAGCCCACAGAAGAAGGGACAAGGACAGGATAAAACAGACCAATGCTATGCTACATTAGAAAAAACAAAGTTTATTTCTTCATCTTGCCCCTGCAATGTCATTAATTCTTGCACTCAATTCAAAATTCAACCCCTATGCCTACCGCTGAATTGGAAACCAATTAACACTAGTAATGACAGTTGTAATTCTGGTAACAGTAAGAGTAGTAACAGCTAGTATTTACAAGCGCATACTTTAAATCTAGATACTCTGTTAAGCACTTTACATACATTATCTCTCTAACTTCAATTTATAGATGAGGAAACTGAAACTCAATGAGGTTAAGTATAACTTGTCTTAGATGACATACTAGTAAGGAGTATAACCAGAACTCAAACCAAGATCCAACTCAGAAACCATATTCTTAACCCAAACACAAAATGACCTCTCAATAATGCTCTTACGTGTATCCCTGACCTACCCCTACTCCCAATGCATTGAACTCCCTTTTGACAATACATGCCCTGAACCTTAACACATTGCTACTACCCTACTGCTACTAAAAGCAGCTAGAACTACCTTTAGCCGGGTGTGATTCTCTTTGATTCAAGAAACATAGCACCTTACACTTGAAAGGTGTTTAACAAAGCTTGAAACAACAGATGCGAAGTTCGTTGGTAGCAAGAAGCAGGCCCTTATATCACCCAGAACAACCAAAGGAAGAAGCTGACTTCATCACTCATCTGGACAACAGCAGCAACAGGATTTCTATTACTCACTAGAAATGGTCTCATTCAAGAAAAATCCCATGTACTTCCGCACTATAAATGTGCCAACAGACAGCTCAGTAGGAAACATTTCCAAACAGCAGAATTGTTAATCAGAACATGACAGTCTGCACAGATGAATAGAAGAATAATTTATATACAGCATCGAAATGAGCAAATTTACAGATCCTGTTGCAATGTAAGAAGTATTTTAATTAGTAACCTTTAATTTTCTAGGTAAAGAAGTTCTTTATTATAATACTTAAAAAAAGAAGCCAACTAAGATTACTTTTTTGTTATTATAAAGTCAGAAAAAGATCAATCTTCTTTAAAAGAAAGTAAACTTACTAAGTCAACTTACTAAATTCATCCCCATCCTTGTGAGATTTAATTTAAAAAAAATCAAATTATAGGAAATGTTCATAACTATTCTTTTGTTGACATATGAGTTTGAAGTGAAATGGATATTATGTTAACGTTGGGTAAAGCACTCAATACTAGGAATTAAAGGTAATGCTGGAAGGCAAAATTATCGTTAAGCCCATCTAGAGTGCCCAAAATATTTGTGTTCTTCACTATCTCAAAAACTAAGAGAAAAACTTTCATTCATTTTTGTTAACACCTACAGTATGCTAAACATCTTTCCTCTCTTTCTAAAGATAAAGTATAATTAGATGTCAAGTGACAGATCACTTGTACTTTTTAATGTCATGCATTCCTTTAGTTTTCCCAGGATTTGGCTAATTTCCAAAAGAAAACCTATCCATATCAAAGCCTATGATTTAGGGTAGAGTTCCTGAACCCAGAACCAAGGGAGAACTAAGATAAAGATTAGGGAGCAGACTACACCACAGGGAAGGGAGGGAGGGTTAGCTCAAAACTGACTACATGGCTAGAGACATGAATCGGTCAAACATTTGTAAAGGTAGAGTTCTTAATTTCAACCAGCATTATACTGCAACTCATGCAGTATCCTAAATCTTTCCTCTCTTTCATAAAAAAAAAAAAAAATGCAATTAGATTCCAAGTCACAGATCACTTGTACTTTTTAATCTCATATTGTCCCTTGGTTTTCTCCCATGAGTTCATCCTTCTCCCTGAGCATTCACATAGCAGCAAGACCCAAACATAGACAGTAGCCAAGAAAAACAAAGGGCTAAGAGGTCAGAAGACCTGATACAGATCCAGATCCTGCTCTTTCCCCAACCAAGGAAACCTTTAAATTGCTGTTAAACCTCCATCTCTTGGTTTCCTTATTTGGAATATTTGCTTGCTTCCTTCCTAAGACTATCATGAGAATCAGATGAGGTCTAGATATGAAGCACACTCAAAGTTTCAAAATGCTATAAAAACTTTAGATACTGTTATTACAATTAATATATTCCTAGGCAAAAAGGTGTCAAATATATATGAATCCTAGATTCACTATTTATATGAATTGAGGCAGACAGGGGAGCATACATATAAGGATATTTTCTTTTTAGGTTAATCGAAAATTTAATTAAATCCTAAGGAATGAAGAAAAATAAACTAACCTGTCTACATCCTGTTAAAATTTATCATCACAATTCCAGAAATTATTTGGTCTCTAACACCTTATTCACATTTTTTAAACTTAAAAATTAAAATATCGATGATAATGATAGCTACCTGGCAGGATTGATACGAAGATTGAGCCAGTATGTACAAAACACTGGAACCTGCTATGTGAATGTTGCACAATGGTAGCAGTGAGAATCAGTCAGATCTGGGTTCAAACCATTGTTCCAATCTCTACTACATATGTAATTTGAACAGAACTTGCATGTCAGAGGGCAGGTATGAGGATTCGTGTGTGTGTGTGTGTGTACACATATATAAAGATTGAAAAGATAGAAGTTATCTCCAAAGTTTTCATTGAGTGATAGTATTGATGTTTTTGCTTAGAGTAATAATGTTTAATAGTAGTAGCCCTGGTAAATTATGGCCCAGCATCCTAAATTCTTTAACTTTCACTGGTTTATTTAAGTCAAATGTAGTTTGGACACTGCACCAGTCTTGGCAGCAAAAATGTATGATTTTAAAGTGGTAAGTACAGGATCAAGTTCTCAATGACATTCTCAAGTTCAACTCTGCTTCAAATTTATCACTTTCAAAATATTTTAAGTAGCCATAAATACATTTACCCTTGAGAAGCACACAGTTTACTCCTTTATAATTAACTCTTTAATTTCTCAGCTCCTACAAAGCTTCCATTATGGAAGCACATAGTGGCATTCCACTAGAACAAGGCCATGTATTTCCAAAGAATTTAGATGATGTCCTAATCTTTGTCCACACCATTTCTTGAAAATATGAATGAAAAGTGAAGAGCTCCTTAAAAAACTTTAAAAAAACCTAGACTTTTTTTTTTCATTTTTAATTTCCCTAATTCATTTTCATTTTTCATTTCCCCAACAGACAGTGAAAAGAAAAGAAAAATCAAAGAAGACTTTTTAAAAGTAGGGGGAAGGGTCAAATAATAAAGGAAACCTGTTTTTAGGCTATTAAGACTTTTTTTTAGGGCCAAAAACTTAAAGGACTATCCACCTTACCTGGGATTCTAGTTGATTCCTCTTTGTCTTCAAGGCTTCACATCATGGCCTTAGACAAATGTGCTACCAATCTCTCCACCGGAAGGATTGGTTTTCATTTGATTGGTTACCATGCTATCCTCCATCACATTTTTGGACCTCAAAAGAGTTAAATCACAGCTTGCCAAAGGAAAAAGGAATCTTAGAAACCATAGTCTTACACCCATTTCATTTTGTATAGGCTTTGAGGCTGACAGTCTGATGAGTGTGACTTCCAGAAGATGACCAAGTGACTCTGAGTCAAGAAGCCAAGGCTTCTCTCTTCCTGGGCAGGATGGCTTCCCTGTACTTGTATCAGATTTCAGCATCAAATTTCTTATGAGTCTGTTTCAAGTTTGTGCTATTTATTCCCATGGTCAAGCAAACCAATCCATTGCTTGGTTTTCATTTCATAACCAAAATATTACATCTTAGGAACAAAATGAAGTGTCACTGTCAAAGAGCCTTCTGATGAAATACTAGCACCTGAATTATAAGAGCAAGGGCAAACTTCTCAGTTCCATTTAGTTATCTCCCTTTCTATTTGTTTATTTTCATAATACAATTATGTCAGCAGGAGCAAAAATAAAGTCACCTTAATTATGGCTCTTTATGGCTTCTGACATGTCAAAGTTTAACTTTATGTCCAATCACTTTTAAATTAATATCCATAACTTTTGAAACAATAATCTCTCACCTACTACATACAAGCGTTTAGTATACATACAGATAATACCAAACATTGTAACAATTTACATGTGACAAACATCACTGAAGTCCAACAATCTAACATGTATACACTGAAATCCAAACAATAGAATTACTTGACAATCTCAAACATTTCGGATTCATGTCTCCCCCAACATTTGCCCAAGGGTCAAAATAGGGAGAGGGACAGCAGAACATTCTCAACCTCCAAAACTTAGGTGCCTCTCAGGTATAGAAAAGACCAGAGGGGAAAAAAAATACTGTTCCTACTATCTGTCGCATGTCAAAGAGTAATCCTGCCCTCTGAAATAGCCAACAGGTTACTTCTGGATAAAAGACTCTCCTTATACTGCTTTAAATGAAAAATAATTCTCATTTGGACAATGTTGTTATTTGCTTTTTTTTGCTAAGTCATTTACCTGCGAAGTTTAACTACCTAATGCACATACCTAGCCCACTTAAGTCACATGTCCTACTTCAACAAGAAATTACAAGTATTAGATAAAATGTTCCCCACTAAAAAAAAATAATACATAAAAAAAGAAATGTAATTACCTTTCCAAAGTCACGAACATCAAACAGGTCAAATGCTTCAAAGAGTTCACTCTTTCTCATTCCAAATGTCTCGCAACAGGCCGTGAGGAATGTCCTTATGTTCTTCAAACAGAGAAACTGAGGAATGGGAAATAGCTATTAGTATATAGTGAATCATTCTGAATGCTCTATATCCTCTATCTACCCAGAATGCTTTAAAAAAAAAAAAGTTGACAAGGAAAAAAGTCAATCAACTTTTGAGGTTGCTTTTCAATTAATCCTTCAGCAATATTTGAGTACCTATTTTCATAGGCACAGGTGGCACAGCTATGAAGAAGGTTGACAAAATTTCTTCCCTTGGGAACCTTACATTCTAGTAAGAGCAGACAGATTAAAAAAACAAAAAAACGAAAGAAAATTCAGCAACGAAAACAAAAAAGTAAATATTTTATTTTCATGTGATGGTAAGTGCAATGGAGAAAAAGCCAGGAAGAGGGACAGGATGCACTGATGGGGATGGGGTGGGGGGTGGGGGGGCATTTAAATGGATGGTTAGAGAAGGTATCAGTGGGAAGAGGGCAAATAAGCAGAGATTTGAAAGTGGTGAAGGAGCAAGCCACGCAGAAGTACAGGACAGGTCATTCCAGTATCATTCCATGCTAAAGCCCTGAGGCAAAAGTGTCTGATGTATGTCTAAGGAAGGGACCAGTGTGGCTGGAGCAGAGTGGGTGACAGGGAGAAAGGTAGGAGATGAGCTAGAAAGGTAATGGGGTCAGATGATGAAAGGAACTTGTTGGACCAGCTTTTATGCTGACCAGGACAGAAGTCATTGGAGGGCTTGGGGCAGAGGAGAGATATGATCTGATGTTTTATTAGGGGTCTTTCAAGCTGTTGTTTTTAATATAGACTGAAAGGGGCTGGAGCAAAGATGGAGACATGAAAAGCAGATAGGAAGCTATTACAATAGCCAGGTAAGAGACAACTGTGAGAAGACCAGGTGTTTCATTTTGACTATGTTAAATTTGAGACACCCATTAGTCATCCAATGGGATGTGGAGCAGCAGGCAACTAGACAGACAAGTCTGTAGTCCGGGGTACAGGTATGTACTCCAGATATAAATGTGGGAGTCTTTAGAGTATACAGAAGATTTTTAACCATGATAATGCCAGATATGACTTCGGGAGAAAGCAGAAGAGGGGAGAGGACCTGGGACTGCAGTAATCCTATGAGATCAGGAAAAGAGCCCACCAAAAGGCTGAGCACAAGTGACTGGTGAGAAAGGGAAAACCAGAACAGGTTTTCCCTAACTCAAGTATAGAAAGTGTTTCTAGAACGAAGGACTGATAAACTGTTAGCTGCTGATAGTAAGATTTGACCAAGTGCTGTCCATGGAACCTGGCTGTGTGAAGGTCACAGGTACACCTTCACAAAAGCAGGTTCCATGTCGACTGGGGAGCTTGGAAAAGGTTTAAGAGACAATGGGAAGAGAGGAAGTGAAAACAGAATATAGAAGATAGACTCTTGAGTTTGCTGCAAAGGGGAAAGAGCATTGAGGATGTAGTCAGAGAAGTCAAGGAAGGGCTTTTTAAAAACAATGGAAGCTGTTACATGTTTTTGTTTTGATGAGAATAACTTGGTAGAGAGGGAAAAGTTGGTCATGCAAGAGAGAAGGAGAGTCACCCAGAATGAGGTCCTTGAGTAGGCAAAGGGGTGGGAGTGGGGACTCTGCTGCTCAACTGGAAAAGTCAACTTTGGAAAAGAACATGCACAGTTCATCAACACTAATAGGAAGAACAAGAGGGAAGGCAGATCTGTCGACAATTTTAAAATCAGAATTTACTTTCAGTATCCAAAAGACTCAGACCCACCAAAGTACACACATACACTGAAAGCAACTTACTTTTTAAAAATATTTTTATGTGTGCCATTGCAGCTCATAAGACTACTATCCTCCAATAAGCGAGAAACCTATTAGCTAATTCAAGCATTCCTTAAGCACTGTCAATGTTTTATTCTGTTGTTTTGTTTTTCATATCAGTTTTTTTACTTTACAGAAAGAACACTTTACTTCCTCTGTATTTGAAATATTCAGACTTTTCACAGGCTTAACTCAGATGCAGTTTGACAATTTACAGGAATCCTTCTCAGAGGCTTAAATATTTCAGGAGGGGTTAAAACCACAGGGGAAGCATCATCAACCCTTTGAAGCACAAAGGCAGAGGCCAATCAGCATATGGAGCTTCCACTTTCACTTTAAAAAATTCATAAGAGACCTTTACAACACAGCATCACTCCACGTGTAGCTCTTCCACATAGGATTGCTTATTTACAGATTAAAAGAGTCTTGCATTCTGCCAAGATAGACAATAATTACTCTCTTGGGGATTATGCAACTGCTCTCTTACAATATTTTTTACATAATTAAGTGCCCAACTCATAGCTCACCAAGGAGAAGCATAATTGCACATGCCAACCTCTGAAGATTTCTCACCAAACTCAGATGTCCCCCTGTGTGGGAAAAACTACAGTAGACTTCCACTCGTTTTCATTATTAACTCAGAAAAGCAATATTGTTTCTGAAACTTAAAAAAAAAAATGTAGTCATTATTGCATACATAATACACACAGATGTAAAAGTAGGTTCCCTTACTTCTGGAACCAACCTTAATCTTATTTGCCCCTTAACTAGTTCAGTTCTATTAAACTCCACAAATATTTAGCGGATTTGGATAAGGTCACTGGCATGCTCTCACTTTTCTAGGAAATCTTCAAATGTGGTCTTCCCTGTAGGTATCTTTTCAGTCAACAGTTTTTGAATGCCCACAACATTCCAGACACTGGAAATGCTGAAAATGAGCACACAAGGTTCTGCCCTCAAACTCCTCTATTAATCTTATCTGGAGATTTTCACAGCTATCCAAAGTTTGGCTAATAACACTAGGATCACACTTCTCATGTTCATGGGTGTTCAGCTCTATGCAGGCACAGGAACAAAGTTGAAGGATGGAGAAGTGGGCCTTAACACTATTGCAGAAGCCCTGGGACTGACAGCTTGCCTGACATTCCCAACACTTGGGCTTTGTTTTCATCATGCTGAACTTGTTCTTTTTCCAGTCAATTCTTTAAAATTTCAATCCAAAAGAAATGTTGAAAAAAATAGTACAATGAACATTCCATCTACTCAACTGGAACATACTGCCATATCTATGTTTTTCTATGCCAACACTTTATTTACTTATAAAACGTATCCTGCTGAAGCAGGTTACAGACATCGCAGCAGTTCACTCCTAAATAACTCAACACGCATTTCCCAGGAATAAAGAGAATTTTCCTACATACCTACAATACTATTACCACATCTGAGTAAATTAACAATTCTATATTATCTAATATCTTTTTCATATTCTAATTTCCTCAACTGCCCACACTATGTCTCTTTATGCTATCCCCACTCCAGTCTAGGATCTCATTAAAATTTACCTGTTGCATTTGGTTGTTTTATTTTTTGCAGTATCTTTTAATTGAGATATCCTGCTCTATTTTTAACACATTGACTTTTTGAAGATTCCAGACGAGTTGTCTTATAGAATGTCCCACATTTTGGATTTGTCTTACTACTTCCTCATGATATCATTAAACCTATCCCTCCATGTTGTGTATTTCCAGTGAACCAAAAGCTGAATCTAGATACAAATTAAACAGCTCTGGCAAAAATACTTCATACTGTGAACTTCTTATTTCATAACCTCTAAAGATACAAAAAGTTAAACAATTACTGTTGATGCTAAGTTTGATTGCTTGGTTAAGATGGTTTCTGCCACATCTATTGTAAAGGTAAATGTCCCCTTTTATATCTATAAAAATAGTACCAAATGATAATTTGGTACTATTCAGCTGTCCAATTTCCCAATGATTTTTCACCATGATTTACCATCCACTAATAACCCTTGCTTTGATTATTCCATTTGGGACTGCAAAATAGTGATTTTTTTCTAATTCCATCATTCCTTCCTTAATTATTAGCTGATATTCTTACCAAAAAAAAAAAAAAAAAAAAAAAAAAAAACTTTTGCTGCCCTTCCTCCCAGACCCCTCCTCTTTGCTTGTATAATAATCAATAGTCATTTTTTTCTGATGTTCATATTGTCCCAAGTTTGTCCATTTTGGGGTTCCTTCAAACTTGTTCCAGTGTCCTTTTTAAAAGAACACCATTTTCTTCATTTTCTTATATCCAATTGCCCCAAATCTACATCATATATTCTTTGCTCCAGTTCTGGAGTTAGCCATTTCTCCAAGCAAATCCATTTCCACTTATATGGTAAATGCTATTTAGAAACCAAAGTCTGAGCACCAGGCTGCTCCCAGATTATGTGGGCCAATTTTAGCAAATAGACCAATAACTCCACCCTTTGCTTAAGCAATCTATCACTTACAACAGAGTTAATTTAGTAAGTCAGCCCTTATCTTACTCTGTTAAGATGAAATTTCAATTTATTTTAGATGACTGATGAACACATGACCTTGTTTCATGCTTAGAGATGTGACTGGGGTTTTAACACTATTATTTCAGTATAAGTGTTTTTCTCCCCAGTTTACAAATTCTTTCAGATTAGCAGCCATCTGATAGTCCTTGGTATCATCCGCAGTAGTTTAAAACATTCTGCCTTCAGAGATGGTTTATGATACACAAGGACAAAAACATCTCATTTTCTAATCAAACCGCATGTTTGATAAAAAATTATACAACTTTGTTAAATCATTTTATTTATATGAGATAACTTTAGGAGTGTTTAGAATTTAGGATTCAAATTTTAAAAATCAGAATTTTAAATAACTTCAGGATTTTTAAAATATTAAATGTATCCACACAAGATAGTTACCAAATTAAAGATACACACAAGTCTAAAAATCATTTTCTCACCTAACAAATGTTACTGAGGTACAGATTATATACGAGGCATCGTAAAATTTCACAAAACATACTTCCAGCTGGATACTGATTTTTTTTTTTTTTACTTATTAAACACATGTTAATGGAATGAAACTTCTAAGGACTAGGTACTAGAAAAAAGCAAGCATGACCCAAACTGCCTGCAGAAGACTTATCCTGGTCAGGCAGAGTTATCAGACCAGTGGATGCACAATTACACGGTATGTGGCCACTGCCATGAGGAAAGCATTCAAAGGTTCTTTGGGAGTCCTGGAGTATCAGAGACAGCTTTCTGGAATAAGTGACAGGTGAAAAGAGAACTGAAGGACGAGAGCCACAAAAACAGGAAGAATGGTTGATGTTCACAGAGGAGAAAGGAAGTCATCAGATTTGGGGTATAAGGGAATGCCAAATAAATGGCACAGCATGTGCATGAGCACAAGACAAGGCATGGACTGCTGGGGGCAGGGGAAGTGGTAGCGAATGGACACAACTCTCTGGAGGGCAGCAGTGAGAGTGAGGCTAGAGGGGGGAGCCTAGGTTTTCAAGGCATGCCGAAGGGATGTGGCTTTATCCTAGAAAACGTGGTGAGGTTCAAGGGTTTTTAACAGAAGAGCAGAACACTCAGCTTGCATTTCATGAGTACAGTAATCTCTGAGTGTTCACTATGTACCAAGCTCTATACTAATGTATGTCATTTAATCCTCATGACAACTCAGTCAAGAGGTTTTTTTTCTTTTATATATACTTTGTTTACTCAAGTTTATATAACTGCATTTGTCAAAGTAATAGAGTCATGAATCAAACAGATATTCTTGCTACAGAGCCCACATCCTTAACTATTGTATTACACTAGCTCCCTTTACAGTGTACAGAGTCAAATGTTTTCTTTTCTCTTTATTAGAGATGGATTAGGTAGGCAAGACAGGACAGTTAGGATGCTGCCATTTTATTTTAACAAAAAGATTATGGTGATCTGGACTAGGATGGTAGAAAGTAGAATGGAAAGAACTCTAGGAAGTAATATGGAAAGCAAATACCCAGTAATTGATTGAGTATGTGTGGGGTTGGGAGAGTGGGAGAGAAAAGAGAGGAACGAGGAATTGTATCCATAGCTCTGTCTTGGGCACTGCACACACTCAGTGAAGACACTCACTGAAAATGTTAGCGTAGCACTTGGGGGACAAGGCATGTGAAAAGGAGCCACAGATGCAGACAATTAACTCTTGTCTTCACATATGGAAAGACCCAGTAATGACAGAGGAGCTAGGCAGCATCTCTGGCATACCCGGTGATAAGTGACATATTCTAACAGCACAGCCACCAGTCTTCAACCCCATGATCACCTTCTCTGCCCCTTCAGAAACACAGCTTGTTTTTGTTTTTGAATTAAAATGGTAGAAAGGCACTCAGTAGATGCAGGTAACCTTTAAAGAAATTTTAACACCATCAAGGTCTAAGACATCCTAAAATTATACAGAGCTCTCTAGATTAGGTAATGTTTCATAAGACATGACCACTTCAATGCTAGCAATACTGATGCTCCAAAAAGAAAACATTTAAAGGTCAGACTGTGAAAATTCACTATAAAGCTCTGAGACAATCTTTCTCTTCCCTCTACTCCTTTTATAAGGCGTATTGTTGCCTTTTTCTCTAAGGGTATAAGAGCCATTTTGACTTTCTCAATGATATGAAAACAAGCAGGATCATTTCCCCTTTTTATTTGAAAAACTAAGCATCTACTTCTCTAAAACTGTTAGCAAAAAAATGGGCTCATTATGTTAACTGACACTACATTACAGGAAAAACCTCCACAGCTTATTGTGAAATGAGCTATTTCAATCCCAACCTAAAACCAGTATCTGTGGGAAAGATGATTTCTAATATAGCTTCACAGCCATGTACACTTGCTGACTTACTGCAATTTTCACAAGGACCACCAGCAGCCAAGCTGCCTGATGAACAAAGTAGTTCTCAGGGTCTCATTCTTGATGGGACACTCATTATTCCATTTGAAGGAGAGACTGAATTTGAGAGTTTGCCATATTCGAATTCTGGGTGGCCATTAATGAGCTGATTGACAGTTCTGAAAGGCACAGTAGAGATTCTGATGAAGCCTGTTTACAAACATCAATGTACAAGAAGAGTTTTATCTACTTATTTATTTTAGCTCACTACTCATCTTAGACTTTATCAACATCCACCTAGTACCCCCGTCATACTAACTCCATCCCTTTCCAAAGCATCAATCATCCTTTGCAGAACTAGTAGGCAGGAGGGCATGGAAGGGAAGTAGTAATAAATCAAGTTTCTCTCTTCTTGGAATTTTTTGCATTTCTGTCCCTTTAACCATATCTTCTCTCTCCCCCTATATCGGTCTTTTAAAATTAGAAATTAGAGCTAAAATCTACATCTTTTGGAAAGAAAAGAACAAAAGAAAAGGAAAAAAATGAAAAAAAAATGTTATGGGGACTTTGTCCTTTTTTCTTCTGAGTCAGTGGATCCCACCAGAAGGGGCATCATCACCACGGCTCTATAAAGAAATCACATCTGTATATGCCTTCTGAATAATTATAAAATAATTATGCTGCACTTAGCATCAGTTCAGGACTGCAGAGTACCTTCAAATAATTTTCTTATCGATCCTATTATTATAAATAAATGAAGACCCTAAAGAACACGCAGGGAAGAAGTCCAGAAAGGGAGGGGAGTTGTTTTCATAGTTCCCATCTTGTGCCCAAATCACTGAACAAAAACTCCCCTATTTTCAGTAAACCAGAAGCCAATATTTCCTTGTTGATTGCTCTCCAGGTCACATGGCATTTTCAAAAGATTTAAAAAAAATTTAATTAATCAAAAATATAGCCATTTAATAACCTTTAAGTTACAAGTTTTTTTTTCCATTTTCTTCAATGATTAAAACTTTTATGGGTTATATGTAACTTTATGGAAGTAATCAAGCTCCAAAATGTAGGGCTAACCTCTAAGAACACATGCATCCTTACCTGTTCTGTAGCACTGTGGCTCACACCTGTGATAATAACCATTTCGGCTATAATAGATCTGTTCTCCCAACTACTGCCACAGGTAATTTGAAAGTACAGATTACATTTATTTCATCTATGTATCCATACAGCTTTTATAACAGACAAGTGTTTTTAATAAATAATAAATGACTGATGAGGCAGGTTAGGTTTAAAAAAAAATAGCAACCATCCCTTGGTAGCCAAAGAACTCATGGTGAAACTTTGCATTAAATTGTCGTTATATCCTCTTACTTACCTATTAGTGTATAAATAGGTATTTTTTTTAGGGAATTACCCCAAGAACTTTTTTAGAATTTGGCAATATTAATAATTAGGAGTAAAATAAAGATTTTAAATTATTAAGCAGTTACATTCTTAAACATCATCTCTACTCTGGGTTGCCAGCCTCTGGTATATATTCAATAGTAGCCTGCTACCAGATTTTCATGATTTCTAGCCAGATGTCATCGTAATAGACACACACAAGCCCTCTGCTGTTTTCAACAGCCCTTGCCCTCATAAGAGAGAGCATTGTACCCCTCTCCTTTGGCAGGAACTTAGACCCGCAGTTACAAAGGTTATCTGTCAACCTCAGCATTAGCCCTTGCACACAAAAAAGGTTAGCCAACAGCATTCAATTCCCCTTATGTGTTTCTGGTCTTTGCACTAAAAAAACTGAACGCCTGGGAAGTGCAGAGATCAAAATTGGCCTGAAACATCTATTTTACTAAATTCATTAACTTGCTAATAAAAGCAACGCACGCCATTGCCTTTAAGGAGAAAAGGTAACACCCAACATATTGTGATCTGGAACATAGCTAGCCCAAATCACACTAAAAATGGTACAGTCTATATTCTAGAGAAAACTTGCTTGCAAAGTTCCCTATTACAGGTATAGAAAAAAAAAGCATTTATTTTTGCAAAGACCAGAATAGCAGAATGCAGTAGCTAAAAGTCAGGATTTTGAAATTGGTGGGAATAACAACAGTTTAGTAATGGTAGCAGTGACAGTTAATTATCACAGTAGAATGTAAGCAGTTGCACTAACAGTTCAGCAAAAGCAGCAGTGACAGTAATCACAGCAGAATGCAAGTAGTGGTAGTAGGCAGAAGGGCAACAATGTGGTAGCAGCTGCTCAGGCAATCCATCATTGAGCTGAAAATCAGTCTCATGTGCCCTGATCTAGGGGAGAAATGAACTATCCTTCCAAGGCAGAGAATCCTTGGAATAGCACACAGCCAGAAAAGCCACTTCCTGCAGGAATTAGAATCCTTTGACTGTGTTACCCCACAAGGAGGGGAGCTGTGCTAATTCTCCATTAGAGACAACATTCAAAATGAGGAAAAAGCCTGTAGTGACACAAATCTGTGTTGTTTTTAGAGAAAAGCCTTATAAATCCGTTAATCCGGATAATGAGAATGAAACTTAGTGTTCAAGTCTGACCTAAAAGAAAAAGAGCTGTATGCAAATGAAAACAAGGAGGTCTGACAGAAAGTAACCCCACCTCATGCACTTCCCTCCCCCCACAAAGAGCCACCTGAGAAAGCAGCCACAGAGCTCCTCACATGCCCCTGAAGAGTCCCCACCCTTCCATCCTTTGCTGCTTAGCCCCCTGTGGCCAGAATGCTTCCCTTCTACCTCACTCTATGGTACAGCCAGAGCAGGACTTGAGTAGCAGGAGATCCAGAAAGGAAGTAAAGAATGGAAGACAAAGTAAAGCGTTTCTTTACTCAATCTCTTCTTTCTCATTTTATCTGCCCTTGATGCTATGGGGTAGGTATTACTATAATTCCCATCTACTAAGGCAACTGAGGCACAGACGGGTAAAATAAATGGCCCTAAGTCACATGGCTGGTAAATGGTAGAGTAAGGTTTCAAACCCAGACTGCGAGCTCCAAAGTCCATGACTTCCACAACTATGATATTCTGGCAGATACTGCCCCAAGCCAGTAAGCTGGGGGATGAGATCCTCCCCTCCAGGAGATGAGAGTCTCATAAAGGAGGGATACAAAGGAGCAGAGAGAGCATTTTGATCCCAGTGTAGTAAGTAGAGAGGCAAGCACCAGGTTTAGTAGGAGCACAAAGAAAGAACTCCCATCTAATCAAAGAGGTAGGTTGACACACTCAGATATCACCTCACGCCAGTCAGAGTGGCCAAAATGAACAAATCAGGAGACTACAGATGCTGGAGAGGATGTGGAGAAACGGGAACCCTCTTGCACTGTTGGTGGGAATGCAAATTGGTGCAGCCACTGTGGAAAACAGAGTGGAGGTTCCTCAAAAAATTAAAAATAGACCTACCCTATGACCCAGCAATAGCACTGCTAGGAATTTACCCAAGGGATACAGGAGTACTGATGCATAGGGGCACTTGTACCCCAATGTTTATAACAGCACTCTCAACAATAGCCAAATTATGGAAAGAGCCTAAATGTCCATCAACTGATGAATGGATAAAGAAATTGTGGTTTATATAACAATGGAGTACTACGTGGCAATGAGAAAGAATGAAATATGGCCCTTTGTAGCAACATGGATGGAACTGGAGAGTGTGATGCTAAGTGAAATAAGCCATACAGAGAAAGACAGATACCATATGGTTTCACTCTTATGTGGATCCTGAGAAACTTAACGGAAACCCGTTGGGGGGGGGGGGGAGGGGGGGAAGGAAAAAAAAAAAAAGAGGTTAGAGTGGAAGAGAGCCAAAGCATAAAAGACTCTTAAAAAACTGAGAACTGAGGGTTGATGGGGGGTGGGAGGGAGTGGAGGGTGGGTGATGGGTATTGAGGAGGGCACTTTTTGGGATGAGCACTGGGTGTTGTATGGAAACCAATATGACAATAAACTTCATATATTGAAAAAAAAAAAAAAGAGGTAGGTTGAGATTCACTCCTCCAAGTAAGTGGCTGGACTGAGTATCCAAGAAGGAGCAAAAGGTCATGATAAATGGTATAGTGAGAAGGAAAGACCTAGCCTTTTGGAGAAAATGCAGTCGTTCACATGGCCTTCACAGCCAGTGCAGTAAAGAGAGCCTAAAGGATGAATGAGGCTGGAAAAGTAGGCAGGGGCCAGATCTCAAATGGAACTCAGACTTCATTTCTCTGAGAAATCAAGGCAATGCCTCCTAATAATGCCTGGTTCTACAAACAATAGCAAGTGATAAATGTGTATGTCCCACATAAGGCACTAAGCACTTTCCATAGAGTATCTCAGTAAATACATGTAACAACTCTGCGAGGAAGACAATATTATTCTACACTATCCATAAGGAATGGAGATACGGTAAATAATCCAAGGTCAAGGTAGCTAACAAGTGGTACAGCCAAAACATCCCCCTGCCAGCACTCTTCTCTGCCAAGTTATGCTGCATTCTTGAGCATGGGGTTAATGGGGTGAGGTGATGATGGGCTCTAAAGCAGCAGTAGGACCAGACTTCAGGTAACTGCAGGCTTAAGCAGACCTCAGGGTCTGCCTCAAGGAAACCAACTAAAATGAAGTGTAACCCATTTCCCCGAGTAATATCAACTTCAGGAAAAAGATGCATTTAAAAAAAAAAAAATAGATGCAGGGCACTTGGGTGGCTCAGTTGGTTAAGCGTGCAACCAGCTCAGGTCATGATCTCATGGCTTGTAGGTTCGAGCCGTGTATCGGGCTCTGTGCTGACAGTTCAGAGCCTGGAACCGGCTTCGGATTCTGTATCTTCCTCTCTCTCTGCCCCTCCCCCCACTCATGCTCTGTCTCTCTGTCAAAAATAAATAAAAAACAATTTTTTTAAAAAAAGATACACTCTGGAGAAAAACATCTCTAGAAATATCAGAAAAGTGATTTAATTTCCACTCAGTTCAGAATATTTAGCTCTAGACCATGCAACCTACCTTCCTCTCTTTCTTCCCTTACCTACAAAAGAGAACATCCCTCACTTTATCTCTTAGTGCCTTCCAGTAGGCTTCTTCTACACACTGAGTAACTTTGAACAAACTTGAAATGACTGGACAAATTTGGAACAGTATTATTCTCCTATAGATCATTGTTTATTGTAACAAATTACATTCTATTTTCTACCCACATTTCTAACTTAATTGTTATTCTATTCGCACCCACACTCCTTCCAATTTAGTATCACCCCAATTTTATGCAAATTATGCTTATTACTTTTGATTTTACTACCTGAGTTCCTTATGATTTATGATCCAGGTTTTAGCTCTGCCCACTATATCGCAATTTACTTTGTTAAAAGAAGTTGTAGTTTTTTCCAAGTTAAATAAGAGTAGACTAGATGTGCACTAAAAACACTATTAACAAGATCTGAAATAAAGCTCAGATTTGTACCTGAGCTATATATTTATCATATATATTATCCATATGTGTATACACATACACATGCACACAACTTTTTGTTAATACCACTACTTCCATATAATATTTCCTTCTGGAAAACACTTAACCAAGTAGAAATATATCCTAATTGAGTACAGAAAATGCTCCTTGGTCTTTTCTTTTTCCCCACCCTTTTCTTAGCCATCCAATAAACTCTGCCATCTTTATACCCAGGAGTTTTGTAGTCTGTTTAGAAAACATACTTGGGAATGCAAGCTGGTGCAGCCACTCTGGAAAACAGTATGGAGGTTCCTCAAAAAACTAAAAATAAAACTACCCTATGACCCAGCAATTGCACTACTAGGCATTTATCCAAGGGATACAGGTGTGCTGTTTCAAAGGGACACATGCACCCCCATGTTTATAGCAGCACTATCAGCAATAGCCAAAGTATGGAAAGAGCCCAAATGTCCATCGATGGATGAATGGATAAAGAAAATGTGATACACACACGCGCACACACACACACTGGAGTATAACTCAGCAATCAAAAAGAATGAAATCTTGCCATTTGCAACTATGTGGATGGAACTGAAGGGTATTATGCTACGTGAAATTAGTCAGAGAAAGACAAAAATCATATGACTTCACTCATATGAGGACTTTAAGAGACAAAACAGATGAACATAAGGGAAGGGAAACAAAAATAATATTAAAACAGGGAGGGGGACAAAACAGAAAAGACTCATAAATATGGAGAACAAACTGAGGGTTATGGGAGGGGTTGTGGGAGGGGGGATGGGCTAAATGGGTAAGGGGCACTAAGGAATCTACTCCTGAAATCATTGTTGCACTGTATGCTAATTAATTTGGATGTAAATTTAAAAAAATAAAAAGTTAAAAATTTTAAAAATTTTAATAGAAAAAAAAGAAAACATGCTAACCAATCACTAATACCTCTTACCACATTGTCACCATACCTGTCTTGAACTCAATCTCATATTAAGTGTTTTTAGTGACAATAGAAAAATGTAAAAAGAAAAAAAAATGGATGTATTAACCCAAGTTCTCTCAACTCCCACAGGCAGATACCTTGAGTCTTCCCTTTGAGTCATATCTCCCAGTGAATTTAATTCCAATGAATTAAATGTTTTATCCTTTAATTTTTTTAATTTAAATGTAGTTGACATTCAGTGTTACATTTGTTTCAGGTGTATGACACCCTGATTCAACTTCTCTATTTGTTATGCTATTTTCACCACAAGTGTAGCTACCATCTGTCACCATACAGCATTATTACAGTATCATTGAATGCATTCCCTATGTTCTACTTTTTAATCCTGTAATTTATTCATTTCATAACTGGAAGTCTGTCTCCCACTCCTTCACCCATTTTGTCCATCCCCCTCACTCCCCTCTGCCAACAATCAGTTCATTCTGTGTATTTTCAAGTGATTCTGCTTTTTGTTTTGTTGTAGATTCCACATTAGTGAAATCCTATATTATTTGTCTTTCTCAGCCTTATTTCACTTAATGTTATACCCTGTAGACCCATCCATGTTGTTGCAAACGACAGGATTTCATTTTTTTTTTTTATGGCTGAGTGATATTCCACTGTGTATGAATTTTCTTTATCCACTCATCTATCAAAGGATACTTAGTTTGCTTCCGTATCTTGGCTATCGTAAGATATGGCTTCCATATCTTGTGAAGAATGTTGAAATAAACATAGGGGTCCATGTATCTTTCCAAATTAGTGTTTTCCTTTTATCTGAATAAATAACAAGTAGTGGAATTACTGGATCATATGGTATTTCTATGTTTAATGTTTTGAGAAACCTCCATACTGTGTTCTACAGTGGCTGTACTAATTTGCATTCCCACCAACAGTGCACAGGGATTCCTTTTTCTCCACATCCTCGCCAACACCTATTGTTTCTTGTATGTTTGACACTAGCCATTCTGACTGGTATAAGGAGATCTCTCATTGTGGTTTTGATTTTCATTTCCTTGATGATTAGTGATGTTGAGTGTCTTTCCATGTGTCTGTTGGCCATCTGTAGGTCTTCTTTGAAAAAAATGTCTATTCGGGTCCTGTACCCATTTTTTAATTGGACTATTTGTGGGTTTTTTGGTATTGGGTTGTGTAAGTTCTTTATATATTTTGGATATTAAGCTCTTATTGGATATGTCATGTGTGAATATTCTCTCCCATTCAGTAGGTTGATGGTTTCCTCAGCTGGACAGATGCTTTTTATTTTGATGTAATCCCAATAGTTTTTGTTTGTTTCTCTTGCCTTAAGAAATATATCTAGAAAAATGCAGCTACAGCCAATGTCAAACTTACCACCTATGTTCTCTTCTAGGATTTTTATGATTTCAGGTCTTATATTTAGGTCTTTAACCCATTTTGAGTTTATTTTTGTATATGGTGTAAAAGTAGCCAAGTTTCTCTAGCACCATTGTTGAAGAGAAGGTCTTTTCCCCATTGTATATCCTTCTTTGTCATAAATTGACCATATAAGCATGGGTTCATTTCTGGGTTTTTTATTCTGTTCCATTGATCTATGTGCCTATTCTTGTGCTAGTAGCATACTGTTTGATTATTACAGCTTTGTAGAATATCTTGAAATCTGAAATTCTAATACTTCCAAGCTTTGTTTTTCTTTCTCAGGATTGCTTTAGCTATTAGGGGTCTTTATGGTTCCACACAAATCTTAGTATTACTTGTTCTAGTTCTGTGAAAAGTGTCATTGGTATTTTGATAGTCAAAGAAAAATACAAAGGCAATCCCTAAATCTAATGTCTTTAGCCCTGAAGTCTCCAAATCTGCACCCATCTCAGCCATATTTCCACCAAAAATTGAAGACCCTCTTAGTTCAACACAGGATTTCTTAAACCGTTATCTTGTTGCTACACATACAATTACAGGCTAGTTCTTCAGCAATATTTATCTATTGCCACTCTAGTCTGTAAGGCAGGTGTGGAGGTTTTTGTGAGGGTTTTATTTATTTGAGAGAGAGAGAGAGAGAGAGAGAGAGAGAGAGAGAGAGCGCACATGGCCAAGGGAGGGGCAGAGAGAGAGAATCGTAAGCAGGCTCTGCACTGTCAGCCTAGAGCCTTGAACATAGGGCTCTCAATGTCACAAATCATGAGAACATGACCTGATCCCGACGCTTAACGGACTGAGCCACCAAGGTGCACATTCATCAGGGTCTTTAATTTTGTTTATCTAATACCAATTAAATGTTGTGCTATATGATTTTAACTAATTTGCAAATGTAGTTCTCGTTACTTAGCCTTTCCATAGGAAGACCACTGTCCTGATTTAATATAGATGCTCTGTAAGCCCTTTACCTTCTGCAATTATTGGTAGTGTTCCTTTCATTAAAAAAAAAAAAAAAAAAAAAAAAAATTGGGATGCCCAGTTCGGCATCCAACTTCGGCTCAGGTCATGATCTTGCAGTTTGGTTTGTGAGTTTAAGTCCCATGTCAGGCTCTGTGCTGACAGCTCAGAGCCTGGAGCCTGTTTCAGCTTCTGTGTCTCCCTCTCTCTCTGCCCCTCCTCCGCTCACGCTCTGTCTCTGTCAAAAATTAAAAAATAAACAAAAAAATTACAGAAATTATATGAAATTATTTTGTGAGTAAATGTTTTCTCCTGAATTGCAAGTATTAGGTTTCCTCATATTATATTCCATACTCGAGTCTGGAGAAGATAACCTTTTCTTATCCTAGATGTTTCCCCATTGCTACACCTGTTTTATTCTTTTTGCCAGCTTCACTCAGATATTTTAACACATAACATTGTATAAGTTTAAGATGTATAATATATTGATTTGATACACCAACACATTGCAAAGCAATTACCATCATGACATCACCCAACACCTCCATCACGTAACATAATTTCCATCTCTTTTTTGTCCTATACCCATTTTAAATGTCAGCATTAGTATTTCAGTCTTAGGTTTATTGGTCACTTTCCCAGATACCAGCCTATATGGGGTCTAGGATTAGGCTAAGTACTATCTGGCCTCTAGACCTTGGCTAATATAAAAGATCTTCTAGATGATTCTATATGGAAACAACTAAAATATTTCAACCAAAACCAGGAAGTGGAACAATAAAAAACGCATTTATAGTAAAAACCTTGGTCAAAGTTGCCAAAGCTCAGTAGAAGTTTCTACAAAGAAAATACTCAGCATAACTGACTCTGCAGACATGTGATTTATCTATCACTAAACATTTTCATTTTGGCACCATAATTTCATCCTGGGACTTATTTTGTCATCAAGATTCTATAAGAATATTTCACATGATTTTCAGGTAATACTTTGCTAGACTAAATGTTAAATATTTGCTACTTTTTAACATTTGATTTCTATAGGTCTAGGAAATCATATTCCTGAGACTATTCATCTCCCCCTTTATAATAAAAATCACAGGGTAAAAAAGAGCTTGCTTAAATGAAATCTACTTTTGTAGAATCCACGTGTTCTTTTGAGCAAGGTTACCTGGAACCTATTTTTAAAAGATCAAGCCCCAAGGGCACCTGGGTGGCTCAGTCAGTTAAGCCTCCTATTCTTAATTTCTGCTCAAGTCATGATCTCACAGTTGGTGAGATGAAGCAAGGCCTCACCAAGTGGGGCTCTGTGCTGACAGCATGGAACCTGCTTGGGATTCTCTCTCCCCCCTTCTCTGCCCCTCCCTTGCATATGCACATGCATGCTTTCTCTCAAAATAAAAAGGATTAAGCACCAAATATGGCATTGTTCTTACTCATCGTATCCAACTTTTTTCTAAGTAGGCTGCTACATTCATTAATGTTCCCACAGGATCACAATATAACACAACTTCTGCGTGAGATGAAGGTCAAAGTCACCTCCATGCAAGAACAGCACATCACAAGCAAATAAAGTCTGCCAATAAGTGAAGGTAAGTAAGTAGAGTCAGCCAACGTGCACGCAGAATGCCGATTTGGGCCACAACAATCTTATGACTGCCAATGCCCCTCCTTTAAAAGCATTCTTATAAACAGTCAAATCATTTTCCATAATTAATCTTAAATGGACGTTCCTTAGCATTTCAGGCTAGAATCTTCACTAAAGCCCATATTTCAAGTAATGGCACATTAAATCTTATTCCTTTAAACTTCCACACAAAGACAACTTTGAAGAGAAAAAAAAAATCACAGTAGCTCTCACTACACAGAGTGAATTTGAAAAACTAGCTAAAAATGCAACTCTTAGTACTCAAGAAAATGTAGGAGAAAAAATGGAAGGCACCAATTTATTAAGAGACAGGTCTTAGATTTTTTTTTTTCCTAACTGCAATTTCAGTAGAGGTTCTGAAACACCCCAATTAAAATCAGCCAAGATCTCATTAATAAGTGATACAAAATCTCATTACACAAGAAATGTCATTATGATAAATTAAGTGTCCAGAAAAATTAAATTATTCCTAAATCTTGCCAGGTAACCCACAAAAAATGGAGTTGGGGGGACCAAGAGAGAAAGAGATTGGGTGGGGGAAGGGATCTGGTTTTATTACCCTACATAATTAAAAATTAAAGACAATAAATGCTTTTGTAGTAATTCATATATTTTTAATGGTAGATGTCAAATACTACACTGTTTTACCTGTAAGCGATAAAACAATGGCTGAAAGACATCTTAAGTTTCAATTTGCTCACAACTTAATGCAATTATCAAACATTTTCTCCACAGAGGTATGCCCATTGGCAAAGGGAATAAACTGCTACCTCTGGTGTTCTGGTTGCCTGAAACTGGCCAGCCCACCACATGCTCAGAATTCCTTTATCATGTGTCAACTCTGCCTTCTAGCTCATTAGGTATTATGCTTAATATAAAAGGTGTTGTCAATTATTTACCAATGATTCAAGCCCCTGTCCCTTCTGTGGCCCAAACTTCCCATAAAGTCTGCTACCACCAACCCAAGTACCTACTGTGAGGGGCTGGGAGAGCAAGGAGAAACCAAGAGGAAGGGACTGATTGAGATCTGGAGTGTGAGATCTGGAGAACAAAAGAATTAGGGAAGCAGGAGCTGGAACCAGGGGCCGCCATGACTGTAAGAATATAAGCCTCAAGGCTTCAGAGACTTCTTACAGAAGCATTGGGCTCTTACCTATAGGACAAAAGAAGGGAGCTAAAGTCAACCTGATTTCCTCAAAGGTGAAGGAAACCATCGTGGACATCTAGATTCTATTTATATTGTACTTATAAAAGTGTTCCTTCACATCACTTGTCTGTGTAAAAATAACACAAGAATTTGAATAACAGTATTTAGAACTAACATTTATACAGGCCTGTGTGCTAGGCAGAAGAGTGTGCATACACACACACACACACTCACTCACAGAGGTCCTTGAGGAAGGTATCCCACATCAGAGAGGAAGAAACAGAGGCAAAGAAAGGTTCAACTCTTGCCAGAGGTCATATAGCCAATAAGTGGAGGAAGAGGGATTCAAACTAAAGCCTATGCTTCATAGTTACTACTCTACCTACCACATCATGCTTTTTGACATTCTATGACACAGAGAAGGAAATTTTAAGTGACTAGCTCCTTCACTGATTTCTGAGCACTTTTGAAAGATTTATAATAAAAAATAATCTTTTATAATTATTTATATTTGATTAGTAATCTTACCCTGATCATGTGTTCTCCTTCCTCAAAAATCAGTTACATGTGGATTTTGCATACTTTTGCATAACTGTTACAATTTAAATCTAGTCAACATGAATCACACAAATACAAAAATGCTTTATTGTTACTGTGCATGTCAAGCTCATAACAATGTACCAAGGAAGCAATTAGCAATAACACCAGGAAACTGCTGTTGAATAGATGGATATTTAGTGAGGTGAGACAAAAAATGTCAAGCACCTGCCCCAATGGGGATCCACTTTTACCTAGGACTCCACGTATAAAGTGACTCTCCCTACCAGAGTGGGTGCAACATACTCCCCCCACACACAATGGCCATAGATATGCAAAACTGATTCCACCAAAACAATGCAGACACATAGTGTTCAATCTGGTGAAGCTAGAGAGCTGCAGAACCACAGCGCCATTTCTGTAAAATATTAGTAGGCAACCTACATTTGGTAGAACACTCCGGACATAAATCAAGTATTAAAAAGAAATCAATTGATAAAGCTCTCCACTTAGACTGAGAATTTACTTGAGCAAGTCCTTAAGAACCGACCCTTTCGAAAAAGACAAGCCAGATTGCCCCCAAGACCATCCCCCATCTATAACTATCCATCTTCCAACATCATTGGGATCACTATTTTCCTCATTCATCAAATTGCACAGCAGCCAATAGAACCAATTTGATATCTAAAATGTCAGATATAGGCTATTTAGTATACTACTTTTATTGTTCAACCTTAGTCAATGAAAAAAAATTATTTAAAACTTAAGCTGATTACTCACAATTAGCTACCCTATAATCTATATTTACTATAAAATCCTTTGATTCCTCAACACAAAATCTACCACAAGAAACCTAACCATAATCCAAGCCTAAGATACTAGAATGAAGGAAAGAGGAGTGTGGAAGAAGGTATTTTCTACATGGTGCTTGTAATCCTCCTATTTTTAAAAAGACTGGCATTCAGGGGCGCCTGGGTGGCGCAGTCGGTTAAGCGTCTGACTTCAGCCAGGTCACGATCTCGCGGTCCGTGGGTTCGAGCCCCGCGTCGGGCTCTGGGCTGATGGCTCAGAGCCTGGAGCCTGTTTCCAATTCTGTGTCTCCCTCTCTCTCTGCCCCTCCCCCGTTCATGCTCTGTCTCTCTCTGTCCCAAAAATAAATAAAAAACGTTGGAAAAAAAATTTTTTTTAATAAAAAAAAAAAAAAAAGACTGGCATTCAATTATTAGTCAGGGAAACAATCTCTAATGTCTATAGGAATGTCAGATTCTGTTTAGAACACCTTTCCAGACCTATACTCCACTGTTTTTTAGGTATTAGAGATGAAACTGGATGCATTTACAACTTGGTCCATAATTTAGGCCATTTGTGGGTCTGAAGTGTTGGACTCCAAACATCGATCAGGTCCTCAAAGAGCCCATTCCCAGAAATAGACAGGAAAAGAAGTTTACTCTGTACAAGACACTGCTCCACAGCCAACAGATGTCAGAGGGGAGAAAAAAAACACACTGACCCAAAGAAATCTGTAATCTACTGTAAGAATTCAATTAGTACACAGGGAACAATATTTGACCTAAGGAACAGGGAGGAGGAAGGACAGCTGTCCAAACGTGCTAGAGACCCAAAGCAACCACCACTGTACGGAGAACTCCTCAGGGTGGAGACTCCGGCTTTCTTTGCAACACTGTTGCCTAAAGAGACATGGTGATAAGTGTGTTCAACAAACAGCTTAATAAATGCCTTTGATTACTTCACTACATAGGTCAACTGTAGTCATTATCTGACTACATAGGTAGGCAAAATTGTCTTAAAAGATCAGCTTTTCTCTGCAGGGAAAACTTTTAGAATAAGAAAAAGCAGAAAAAGGGGAGGGGGGAAGACAGGAGAGGCAAATAAGAAAAGCAACAGAAGGAGAAGCAGCAACATGGATGGACAGGAGCAGATGGAAAGCTGAGAAAGCCAGTACAAGAGGAAAGAGAGGAAGGGGAGGAAGGGGAGGAAGGGGAGGAAGGGGAGGAAGGGGAGGAAGGGGAGGAAGGGGAGGAAGGGGAGGAAGAGAGGGGCTCACCGGAGGCAACAGGGACCCCTCAGTCCCACTAAGTCCAGAGGCTTTTTTCCTCCTGGACCAAGTCCCATCATTTGGCCCCCTATACCACGTCATGCATGTGCGTCCTGCATAGCGCACAGTAGCTAAGTACAACCGCAGTGGTTCCTCAGAGTTGATTGGAGCCCCTGTGTAGTCTTGATGACTGTCTGGAATTCTAAGGTTCTATCCTTCCCACATGTATGGTGTTGGAATCGGTCTTGTCCTTTATGAAATGAAGGGGAGAGTAGACACTGAGACATCTTATATGATGTTATTACTGCCATAACTTGCTAAAACGGTCCTGCGCTCTTTTCCCCACACAGGTGAATAAAACCCAAAATCTTAGAACCACTTTTGTTTGCCACATTTTTGACATTTTTTTCATTAAAATTTTTGGAAAGTTCAAAAAGTAAGGAACCCCTTACTTAGGTAGAATGTTTTATTCCCCTATGATTTTAGAGAAAGGCTTTAGGATTCTTCTGAGTAAAGAATGTCTCATAGTTTGAAAAAAAAAAAAATGACAGAATCACTGACATTGTTAAGTTTAAAAAGAAAGCAGACAGAAACTCAGTACCTGTTGTACAACCTCATTTTCTAAACTATGGATGGATGGGTGTGAGCATGTAAACATGCATATGTATAACATACACATATATATGTGTATACATTTGTAGAACTATACATAACAAATTCAGTAATGGCTACTTTTGGATAGTGACATTTCATCTTATTTCTTTCCTCTTAAGTAGAAATTACTAAATCATTAGGTCCTTCATCTATAAATATGAAAAATAAATCTGTTTTAACTTTGAAAAAAAGCACTTGCCTTCTGAGTAAAGCAAGCCTGGTGGACAAAAGTCTCTATCAGTGCAGTGTTACTTAATACTTCAGTTTACCTTAATAAGATAAAGTTCACTTTTCCAATAAAAAGCTTTCAACCTCTAGGGTCCCTGCAGGGCAACAGGAAACAGCAGATTCCTGGATTATTATGCTTTATTGCATTTAACAACTCATATACTTCACAGTACTGAGAGTTCTGTTGGTATTTAAAATACATCTCCAGGAAACACATCTTCCATAAAATGTAATAAAATGTGCATGCAATAGATTATATACTATACATGAATATAAATAACCAAGTGTTATGTTTGGATGTGTCCCATAAGGAGGGAACTCACATAAAACATCTTTTAAACTATTATGTACAATGTAGATCAATTTTTAAGTCTTGTAAGCAATGGGAAGATTCTTCATCCTAACAAAATTAACAAATCAACATTTCAGTCTGAGAAAAGAAACACTCAGGTCATCCACAATACCCTCTGAGTACTGAAAATCAAAGATGAACTAGACACAACGCCAACCTTCAAGGAGTTTATTATCCATCGGGAAAGCAAACACAAACAAATAGGAGTTCAATAAGGCAGTTCGAGTAAATGCTGGAGGATGAGCGAAGTGTGTACATGGTTCTCTGAAGGCACAAACAATTGAATGGTTATTCTACGTAGAAGGGTGGGTTGGAAAAGTTTCCTCAAGAACCTTTTTCAGTGTAATTATTATTTTCTACAACTGAGTGATACAAGCATCTCTTTCTTTCATGAAGCACTGAGAAGCATAGAGTAGGGTGTCCAGGGCACAGTCACCTAGACATATTAATACAGAGACTCTAGGGGCACCTGGGTGGCTCAGTCTCAGGTTAAGCTTCCAACTTCAGCACAGGTCATGATCTCGCGGTAAGTTTGAGCCCCGCATCTGGCTCTGTGCTGACAGCTCAGAGCCTGGAGCCTGCTTCTATGTCTCCCTCTCTCTCTGCCCCTCCCCTGCTCGTGCTGTCTCTCAAAAACGAATAAATGTTAAAAAAAAATATTAAAAAAATACAGAGCCTCTACATGAGCTAATAGAGGTAAGCAGCCATTTAGTCAAATTGTCTACTTCTTATCATTTTTGAGAACTTATTAAATTCTGTGCAAAGTATTGAATAAGACACGTTCTCTCCTCAAGGACTGTGCACCCTGCTAGAGGAGACAGGAGGGCATTACAGTACAATTTGGTAATTACTTTAATAGGGATTTGTTCATGGCTACGGAAGCACAGCAGATGACAGTTAACTAAAATGTGAGAGTTCAGGGAAGGCTTAACAAATAAGGAGCCATGTGTGAGCTCTGAAGGACAAGACAGAGCTGGCTCAGTGAACTTTCTCAGGCAGTAGGATGTATCAAGGCTGAATGAGGTCCTCTGTGCTATTACTTAATCTAAATGTGAGGATCTGTCTATGAAACAGGTATTGTTCCCATTGTCTACATAGGTACACAAGTGACATAACTTGTCCAAACCCAAACTAAAGTAACAGGTGAAGTTGGGTTTTGAATGCAGATCAGAAGTCTTATTTGGCTTCTTTGGCTTTTCCCAGAATAGGTAAGCAAAAAAAAAAAAAAAAAAAAGACTTACTTTGATCTGTATCTCCACTGGTTGAAATCTGATCTCTTCAGCAATCTCCTTAGATCTTTCAACAGTTCCTTTTCTGTAAAGTTTCTATTTCTTCTGTATACATACATTTTCAGCATGATTTCTATTTCTTCTGTATTCATACATTTTCAGCATGATTATATAATCAAGCAGGCATTTGTAACTCACTAAAATGATCTCAAATGCCTCTACTTTTCAAGGAACTCAAACCTACATTAGACACTAGCAAAGCGTAACTCAACACTTAATATTTTCAATAATTTAAAAGAAACATTTATGGAAAGACATCCGTTTGAACGTAACATACAAGCTCTAATACTTAGACAACCGACTGAAAAGTAAGAGGGTATGTGAAGTGAAGACATGGCATAGTGTAGTCACAAAGTCATCACGCCTAGTACGTAGGAGTGGGCTGTATGTTCCCACCACTATATACAAATTTGATATATTCCCTACAGCCTTCTGGCAAAGGTCTGTGTTAATAACTAGAAGCCATTAGTGCTGTGTTTTGAAGTTGTTTTTAGGGCTTCACTACTAACAGGTGAAGATGAGAAATTTTCTGTTCCACATATACATAAAACATCAGACCTTATCAAGTCTAGATACGGAAGGGGCCATACTCTATCAGACCCATATCTAATCTGTTGTCAAGATAAGTTTCTAAAATGTGAGAACAGGATCAGATTTGAGGAGTGCAGTCTTGTTACAGAATGATCACTGCCTCTAAACCACAAACGAAGCTGGTAAAATCAGCAGTGTGATTGACACTGTATTTTTCCAAAGGGCCCTAAAAACTATCTTCTGAAATAGCTTCCCCCATGTCATGGTGAAGACAGCTATCACTCAGTTAACAGAAGTTACAATAATTATCACATTAGGGACATGTGACCTTTGTGAACCTACCAGACTTATATATTGCACACAACTATTTATGTTGCTGTTGTGTGATTAAACGCTCAGGAAAACAGTATACACTCAGTCTTATGTAAATGAATATTTCTTTGCTTATGTTTTATGTACATACAGTTTTTATAAGGCCATCTGCTTTACAGAAGAGATTGTAAGTGGGTGACATAGTCATTACCAAATAAAATCATACAATTGGCAATAAATTATATGATGCTGTACTTAGTAAAGATTACTAGACCGTAAATATAAATCAAACCCTGAGAGGGGAAATATGACTATAAAAGCTGTTGATATGACAAGGGAAAAATAATTTATATTGGCTGAGCACCCAGGCATTATATTTGACAATTTACCTGTTATTACATAGTACCAGGAGGCAAGTAATTTCCAGTTTCCCTCCAGTGATCTACTTACTCCAAGATTATTGATCTATGCATCCCAAATTACACACCAAGGTGCTCACCAAGGTGAGCAAACTCACAGGGACAGTGCAGGAGATTTTACATTTTCAAAAAATAATAATAATAATTAACAGGAATACTCCCACCTGTCAGGTATCGTATGAACTACTGGCTCAAATTAGTGTATAGTTTCAACATGAGATCATACCACATTCCTTTCAAAGACATGTATCTGTGAAACTGGACATTCGGTAGTTGCTAGGAGTGATTATAAAGTAAATACAGTACCTCAATGTGGAACAGAAAACGAGGGTGTGGTGGTATGTAATCTTATTCCAAGATTTGAGAAGTTGTGTAGTGCCCATCAGACATGCACATCTCATTAGAGAGTAACTGCAGGTATTTAAGATAAAAATTGGTTTTTCCTTTCAGTTTATGTGTATTCTCTTTTTAAACAACTAGTAAGTTGTCTACAGCTAACTACCTAAAAATGAAAATGCTGGGGTTTTTCACTTTGTTATTTTGGCTGAGGGGTAAAGTGGAAAAAAAAAAATCACACATTCAACATGCCATAAATCAAGGAAGTTTGAGAACTTCTGTTGTAGGTGAATTCTAACCTTCCAAGCCAAAGGAAAGGAGGCTGGCTGACCTGAGGGTCTTTAAAGGCTTCACCTAGTTCTCTGAGCAAAGTTTTTGAAGTGATTAATAAAAAGGTCACCTGTGATTGAATGTACAAAATATTTTATATGACCAGTGTGACAGATGGAAATGTTAATTGTCACCATATACTTCCCACTCTTACAATAGCTTTGCTCACCTTCCATTGTGTGTCACTTGACTAAATATGATGATTGTGTAATGTGTATTTCATATTCAGGAAGAATAAATTATATCTATTTTCGGTAATATCCCCTCTCCTGCCCTTTCACTACTGAAATACACATAAGTACTGCTTAGATAATCTAACACAGGGGTTTTTAGATGAATTTCCTGTACAGTATGATCTATATGTAGGCAGTTATGATTTTCTCTTGTATTCTACATATTTTAGAGTAACCTGAGGTCCTACATGTTCAGACCTCCAAAAAAAGAAAAAAGAAAAATGAAATGTTTATGTAATTATGCCAAATACTTAGGAAATTATACAAAGCATAGTATCACCTGCCATGAGATTATAAATCTTATATATAGAAGGCCAGTAAGATACCAACAAAGTTAAAACTAAAAACCACCACCTTACTGGCATTTGTGGAATCTCCTGAAATAAGGATGAGGGCTCCAGAAGCAGGCAGACCCTAGTATGACTTCCAGCTTCATGATTTTTAAACTGTGCGATGCCAGGCAAATGACAAAATCTCTCTAGCTTCAAACAGAAATAACAATACCAATCTCGCAGGGTGAAGACTAGTGAGGACTTAAAATACTTAGGCTAGCTTAAGTATTAAAATACTTAAAATACTACAGAAGCTAGCACTGAGTAACTTTACCATCATCTCAAAACATCAACTAAAAGCAGACACAACTGATTCCTCTTCTTTTAGTTTGTTCAAAAACTATGTTAAAAAAAACTCCTAGCTTAACTTCCCCTAGCCATCTCAAACTAAGCATGGCTAAAATGAAACTCACATTTCCTGAGAATCAACACCTACAGTTTGTAAAAAAAAAAAAAAAAAAAAAAAAAAAATTTGCGTCTTCCCCCACCTTTATGACCTTGAAATCATTCTTGACCCCCTTGCTGTCACACTCAAGCTATCGCCAGATGCTGTCAAGCCTTTTCAGCGGTCTCACGTTATTCCTCTACTTTCCCTCATCGCCCTGCAAGCTGGATACTATAATATTTTCATTATTAGCCTCTGCTTTTGGCTCCTTCTCAGCTAACCTATCTTAACACCAAAACCTGTAGATAACATGGTTCTCCTGTAACTTTCTGCCATACATCACCACTTTCCTCTTCTACATCAAAGAAATGAGTTCAGGGCACCTGGGTGACTTGGTTAAGCATCCAACTCTTGATTCCAGCTCAGGTCATGATCTCACAGTTTGTGAGTTCAAGCCCCGCATTGGGCTCTGCACTGATGGTACAGAGCCTGCTTGAGATTCTCGCTCTCTCTCCCTCTGACTCTGCCTGGTCTTTCTTGCTCTCAAAATAAACTTTAAAATTTTCTTAAAAAAAAAAAAAAAAAGTTCCAATAAGACCTTGTGGAGGGGCGCCTGGGTGGCTCAGTTGGTTACGTGTCCGACTTCGGCTCAGGTCATGATCTTGCGGTCCGTGAGTTCGAGCCCCGTGTTGGGTCTGTGCTGACAGCTCAGAGCCTGGAGCCTGTTTCAGATTCTGTGTCTCCCTCTCTCTCTGACCCTCCCCCATTCGTGCTGTGTCTCTCTCGGTCTCAAAAATAAATAAACGTTAAAAAATTAAAAAAAAAAAAAAGACCTTGTGGAGTTGTATCCACACAGAGCCACTGAGTAGACACTGCTCACATGGCCCTTTGCAAACCACAAAAGGGACCCTTCCTTCCTCACGATACTTTACTTCCATCTCCTAGAAAACTGAGCTCAGGTGCTGATTTCATTAAAGACATATTGATACTATATGCAGAGATGTGAGTCTAAATAAATGCAAACATATAATGTGATTAGATCATGTCCAGCAGATATGGTGCCCATCATGAACAATCTAAGAGTGGTATCTTCATGTTCCTAGTTCTTTTCCTATACCAACCCCTATGCCATCCACACTATCCAACAGACAAAAATCAATCACTAATGACCTCCCAGTTGCCAAATCTGATGGCTGAATTTTTATTACTTATTTATTATTTATTTGATTTTGTACTGGGATCACCATCTTTTTCTTTCCATGGTCTTTAGGACAACACTTTTTCCTGGATCTCTTCCTACCCTCCGACTACCGTGTCACTCTCTCCCTTACTGCCTCCTACCCTTTTTGTTTCTTAAATGTCACTCCTCAGTTTTCCATCCATGGCCTTCCATTTTATCAAGGGTAACAATTTCAGTCATGACTTCAGTCATATACCCTTGACCAAAGAATGGTCCTCCTCTATAGAGGAAGGTCATCCTCTTCAACAGAGCATGCAACTTTAGGAGGGATGCACATGGAGGGGTGAGAGGAAGGGAACAGCTGCCTAGCCAGCCAGATCAGCCAAATCAACCCTGGGGATCAATGGGGTAACTGACGTCGGAGCCAGATCACCATCACTGCACGTTATATTCAACATTTACAAATCAATGTTTTATCATGGGAATATGAGGGAGCAGGTAAAGGACATTTTTATTTTAAATAAGGTGGACAGGGTAAGCATTGTAATTAAAGTGCCATGTTAAGTAAAGGCTTGAAGTAGGTGATGGAGTTGACCGCATGGACATCTATGAAGCAAGCATTCCAGGCAGAATAAATAGCCAGTGCAAAGGCCTTAAGAACCTACATGATATATTCAAGGAACATCAACAAACCAAAGCATTTGGAGTAGATAGACTACTATCTACCTGAAATTGTCATAAACATACAAATGTGTGATATCTGTGATGAGCTGTCTTGAATGAGACCCTTGAAATGTAGTGCCCTTGTGCATTATACAATCTGCTAGGTCAGCCTGACATAGGATTCCTCCTCCTTCTACTTGTCTTAGGTCAACGCTCATTTCATATACCATTTCACAATGAAGCGTTCCTACCCAAATCACAGCCATCACCAAATCCTCTTAACTGCAGTTTGTACATAGTTAACCACTGACATATGCTACCATGTGTTTATATGCAGTATTTTTCCTTCTAGGTATAGTCTTTGGTTTGTCTCTAACTAAAAAAAAAAAAAAAAAAAAAAAAAAAAATCACTCTAGAACAACAATGCTTCCCCATTACCCATCAATGTGATTATGTCTAACAGGCCCATAATAACCGTTCATTGCAAATAAACAGTTTATTGAGAATATTTTTCATAAATGCAACTTTACATTGACACCCAGATTGCAATCCCACTGAGCCAATATACTCACCACAGTGATAATAGGAAATAATTTAAAAGGCATATTTGATTTTTAATAATTTAAATTTAATAATTTAATAACAATAGGCACATTGATTTTTCAGTTCATTCCATTCCACTGACTTAATGAAATAATCGTTCATATTTCATTTCAGATCAAGTTTTGCTACTGGTTTTAATATTGCTTTCTAAGATACAAAGTCTCTAATCTCCCTAATAAAATTAAGCCATTTCTTAAAAAAAAAAATAAGAGAAAAATAATGTGTTCCCTTCCAGTAAGAAAATGTTAAGGATTATTCCAAGTCAAGCATAGCTACCATGTAAACACTGGACAAAAGCTGGTATTGCAGAGTTGCTTGAACTACAAGTGAACAGTCTATTGAAGACAAGGGGGCCATCAGAATGTTGACATTACCAAAAGATTTTTCTTTTATCATAAAACTATATTTCCTAGGTCAGACATTGCTCAGCATTTTCTGATTACCTGAAGTATTAGCACCAATGATGAAGTGCTTTCCCAGCAGATCCACTGATGATCCCCAAGAAAAGCTGGGAAGGAGATCTTCCAGCAACCCCTGCTCATCAGAGCCACTTCCAGAAACACCGAGGACTTGTCATTGTGGCTACAAGCCACAACCAAGCCAAAGCCTCTTAATCACAGATGGCTTCCCCAGGCCTGCTTTCTTACTGTTAGAAATGGCCAGCAGGCCAGGTCATATGTCAAAGTAAGCTCTACAGCTGGGGAGTCTTGTCTAAGATGACTGAAGCCATGTCTAAATACGTAGCACCTCGCTCAGGACCCTTAACAAATGTCTGATTTGTCTTTAACAACTTCAAAAGAAAAGATGACAGAATGGCAGACAGAACAAAAGATCCAAGTGTGTGGCATGGTATCCAGAGTCAATGGGAAATGCTTAAAAGCATCTCTCATTACATTCCTGAGGAGAGCCTCAGTGATCATTATAGTAAGAATTACTACAATCAGGATTTATAAAACTGGTATTTAAATGACAAACATCCTAAGGGTGCCTGGGTGGTTTGGTCAGTTAAGCATCCGATTTTAGCTCAAGTCATGATCTCATGGTCTGTGGGTTCAAGCCCCACATCAGGCTTTGTGCTGACTGCTCAGAGCCTGGAGCCTGCTTGGGATTCTGTGTCTCCCTCTCTCTCTACCCCTCCCCACTCATTCATATTCATTCTCTCTCCCTCTCTTTCTCTCTCTCTCAAAAATGAACACTGAAATTTTTTTTTAAATAAAATGAATAAATGACAAACATCCTATATAATCACTTTAACAAAACACAGATGATATAAATTTAAGGTTTCTTATTTGTGCAAAATCTGCTATCTTTCAGAGCCCACATGACAAGCTAGAGACTCCATTGCCTGTAAATAAAACTTTAAAAAATAATTTTCAAAAATAAAGGCAACTGTCACCATTGTCTTCTACCTCCGGGCAGGCCTATCAAGCTATTCAAAACTAACAGCTTCTCATTTTATGGTTAATGCCATTTAAACAAAATACTATCTGAAATATGGGAGTTCACGCCTAACTTCACAGCCAACTCTAACAATTTCCTAATTTGAAGGGTAAATCAATTGAGCTGCAGTTAAAAAATAAGTTCTCTTATTCTATTGCTAGGACAGAGAAGCCCTATTAGTTTCTGTGTAGGTATTAAACTTTACTGTTACCCATAATTCCCTCTCGATGCCCTGGAGAGACTGGGATGGACAGAGACTCCAGGAAAGCAGGTCTACTGTGGGAATCTTTAGTTGGTTGAATGATAATGATAGCTTTCCTGGATATTATTTCTTTCCTCACCTAAAGTATCTTCCCCTTGACAGCTTATACATCCCTTTTTCCTTTCCCAGCACTCAAATTAGCAAATAGCAGGCCGTGATGATATCAACACACTCTCTCTCTCTCTCTCTCTCTCTCTCTCTCTCTCTCACACACACACACACACACACACACACACACACACACACACACACACACACACACACATTCAGAACTACATCATTTCCACCAAAGGCATGAGGTAAAAAGATCAGTGTAGCTCTCAGGGAACAAAGAAAATTCACCGTTAGAAGATACTGGCACACTCTGTCTATAATTAACATTGTAAAACACTTTTGTGAATTCTAACTTCAAACATAATTCATAAAAAGGAAAGCTATCATTATCACCCAACCAACTAGAGATTCCCACAGTAGACCTGCTCTCCCAGAGTCTCTGTCCATCCCAATCCCTCTGGGGCAGCAAGAGGGCACAACTGGACCCATTCCCTTAGCCCAGCACAATGCAGGGCATAGAGTACATCCCCATAAATGTAGTGAGTCCCATGATAGGTCAGAAATCATACCTCTAGCTACTTAGCTGGCCTTTGTTGAGAGTTTATCATGTGCTGTACATAGGATTACCTAAAAAGATGTTCATAATAACTAAGATCTTATTTTCCTCATTTTACAGAAAAGAAAACTAAGCAACTGGCCCAAGATCACGTAGCTTTAAGAATGACGCAGAGATTTGAAACTTACTTCGCTGATCTCATTTGCAGTTTCATTTTCATTGCTGCTTGAAACAAATTAGTAACACTATAAAACTGTAGCATAATCTTTAACCTCATAGCATCCTTCCATTTAATTTTGCTTTTAACCACCATATCATACTCCCTGTCTTTGCCCTTGAAAGACACACAGAGTTGTGCTGTTAGGAACCACAGACACAATGCCCAGGGCCAGTGAGATGTTCGGAAGCCTATAGAAAATAGCAGGCCTGGTGGAGAGGAAGGGGGTAGGATCTCAAAATTATGAAAAGAAAATTACCAAATTGAAGTTAATAAGTGTTTACTTTAAAGGTCATAAATGTTATGGGATTTAACAATAATTACTTGAATTAGCATTAATGAAAATTATATTTGAAAACAATTTCTAACTCAAATTGTTCTTACTCTAAAGGGATCCCCAGGGGTGCCTGGGTGGCTCAGTCAGTTAAGCATCCAACTATTAGTTTGGATTCAGGTTATGATCTTACAGTTTGTAGGATCAGCCCTGTATCCAGCTCTGTGCTGAGAGCTCAGAGACTGCTTGGGATTCATATTCATTCATTCTCTCTCTCTCTCTCTCTCTCTCAAAATAAATACACTAAAAAGTTTTTTTAAATAAAGGGAGCCCCAAATATATACAACAATTGTAGAGAATTATAGCCAATTGTGTGTTGCATCCAAATTTGAAAGTAAAATTATGTTTAAAATCCTTTATACTTCTTTAACAAAATCATATCCGATGTGATACATGGGTAACTAATGTGCTCCATTTCCCAGATTCCTGGTCAAGACATTTTGGGTTAGGCTCTGCTGATGAGAAGTACTCCTGTGAAAGAAAAGGCTGGATATAAGAAGCCATAAACTCCTCCAACAGTAGTGAGCAGACGCCGGGACACATGTTAGATGGACACATGTGTGGCTTCTGGAGAAAGCTGTTAGCTAGGGAACCTCCACTTTGGGGCTGCAGGTGGCTAAGCCACAGGCTAGCCGTTCTCAAATTCCTCCAAGTAGTATCAGTTATGGCCAATATTCACTCCTTGTATAATCCCTCTATTAAACCTCTCCCTGCTAAAACACTTAGAATGGTTATGGTCCTCCTGTTTTATCCAAAAAACCAAACAATAATCTCTAGTAGGTAAGATAATATATGACCTTTCTCTTCTTGTTCACATTTTCTGGCTTTTTAAAATGAACATGTGCTGCCTTTGTTAACATACACCAACTCCCTGCACCACACACCTAAAAAAATACTCTCAAATTATTTAGTGTAAGATGGAAGTTCCTGGGGCGCCTGGGTGGCTCAGTCAGTTAAGCAGTTGACTTCACCTCAGGTCATGATCCCAGGGTTCACGAGTTTGAGCTCCGTGTCAGGCTCTGTGCTGACAGCTCAGAGCCTGGACCCTGCTTCAGATTCTGTGTCTCCCTCTCTGCCCCTCCCCCGCTCACACTCTGTTTTAAAATTAATGAATACATTTTTTAAAATTTTTTTAAAAAAGGAAGTTCCCTACATACCTTAGCAAATACTTGCTATACATAACAACTGATATTTGTATAAATTACTCCGGTTGTTTTTAAAGTTTACATTAGGTACCAAACACCCTGTTTAAAAAAAAAAAAAAAAAAATCGGGAAAATATTCTACAAATTGATATCCCTACTAAGGGCTAAAGGGAAAATAACCACTTGCTATCGGAAGAGTTACTTTTCAGACTAATTCATGTATTGCAGTCACTTTTATCACCTTTTCACTGAGCAACACCTTAAGAATTTTTGTATTCCGAGAGGTTCTATTATCCTGTCCATTTTGATTTCCAAGATTTAGCCAAAACAGTCTATCCAAGGACATTTAACACATAGAAAACTATCCTCCAGATGGTCAAAAACAAAAAAATGAGTAATTGAAGATTGCTTCACATCCTCTTTCAGCTACTCCAAAGGCAGGTGTCGTGTAAATAAAACATAAGAATATTTACATTAACAGACTGTAATAGCAGTTGGTTCATAACTCCACTAAAATATTTTAAATGCAACAAAAGTTAAATAATGGTAAGCAAAGACTAGGGGGAAATATTCGTCACAATTATTTTCAGATCTTAATATTTCCATCATCAAAAATAAATTACATAATCTGTTGCAACCATATTAATCCAATTGGCACAAATTAGGGGCAAATTCCATATCCATAACATACAGTTAAGTATGGAAATTCATTAAGATTTTTATATAAAAATGTGGAGAATTTCCTGAAAAGTCATGGTATAATCTCTTTTCTTGCTGCTTTAAACAGATTATCAAGACTACACAATTACAGACTATAGTGTTAACTTCACAGAACTCTAAGTTGTCTGCAAACAATCCTTTCAAAGTCATAATGCAATAGGTGTACCAGCCCCTTTGTCATGTATAGACATTGTCTGATTGTGTATCTTCTTTGTGGGATGGTGAGCCAATCTTTATAATCAGTGGGAAAACATATATACATTAAGTATTCCATAACAGTCTTTTGAATATCAAGTTTGATCAGTGGAGGAATGTTTGAATAATGAAATTAAGAACTGGCAAAAAAGTAATCAAGGCCAAATTAATTAAATCTACAATTATTACTGATAGCACTTACTGAGCAATTACTATGTGCAGGCATTATGCTAAGCACATTGTGCAGATTATGTAATACAACAACCCCAGGAGGAAAGCACGACCATCCTCATTTCGCAGGTGAGGAAACATGCTTGCAGAGGCTAAGAGGAATGCCCAAGATCACACAGCCATTCGGCAGTTAGTGGAATTTACACACAGGCCTATTTAATTCCAAAGCCCTACTTGCACCAAATCTAAATCTTTCCATACACAGTTAAGAAAATAAACAAGCAAAAATAAATACCCTCCCTGGATCATTAGTTATGAAAACACTTAAAGGAAAATAAATCACAAAGCTCCCTCTCCCGGATGCTGAGGACAGCAACCACATACATTTCACTCTAAGAAGGAAGCCTTCACACCATCCTTCAGAATTTAGTAAAACAACCTACATAAAATGTTAGGCCCTATGTGTTTTCTCAAAGTTACATGATCAAAAGCCCCAGATTAGCACTGCTGCAGTGACATCTGACAGCAAGCAGAAAGCAGAAGGACAATAACTGAAGGTCACAGTACTGACCCTGATTCCAGAAAAAAAGCCAAACTCAATTAAATACATGGCCTTTAATCACAGTAGATTTAAACATATGCAATACCATTAATGTAAGGTTATTATTTCAAGTTTGACAATTTTAACATTTCAGCCTCTAAAGAGTAGGGCTGGAGTCCTATGAAATTCCCAGGCAGAATCTGACTATTCAACACCAGACAAACACATCATTCAATTGCTTATTGTCCCGAAAATAAAGCAAATTGTCTCCTTCCAAATTCTGTAACACAATAGTAGCACATAAAAGTACATTTCATTAAAATTATAGTTAGAGGCTTTTAACAATTTTTTCTGATTATAAAAGGAATTATGAGTCGAGCATATAAAATTTGAAAATAAAAGTATATATTAGAACACAAACATTACCTATAGTCCTATTAATGTGAGCATCTCTATCTGTATATTATACTCCTTAGTTTGCTTTATCTTCCCTGTGAGCTATATGGAACACATAAGCTTAACGTAAGTAACTTGCAGACAAAGTTAAGGAGTTCAACACAGGGGAAAAAGAAATTCAAGATTACAGTGGATCACCCAGGTAGAGCTTTCTAGTAGCGTAAAACTGCTAGGAACACTACTAAGGGCAAACAGATGTTGAGCATACTATAGGAGTGGTATTAATCTCTGAAAACTGCTTAACTAATTTTAAATCTTCAAAAATGGTTCTAATGAATAAAATGTAAGTCCAATTCAGGGTACATTCAGTTTCCTCATTATATTTTGAAGAGAAGATATTCTATTACAAGAATCTGAGAACAATAAGCCACCACAGAGATAGCTGCTAGAGCAAGAAAAGTAATGCTATTATTATCTAGGGGAGAATTAACTGTTAGCAGATTGGCCACGTGAGAATCAAACAGGTTCCGTTATCAGTGGTCAACCAATCCAGATCTAGTATCAAGGAAAGAATAAAATAAAACCTGTTTATCAGCCTGAGCTTACTCTTATCCATAAACTTAGCTTATACATTTGGACAGGCCCTTTCAGTTCCTCCGTTCAATTACATTATCTAGAAACAAATGCTCTAATTTTACCACAAACAGCACTAGTTTAGACAAAAATGTATGTTGATAAGATGTCTCAAATGCCATGATATATAGGTAAGAAGATGAGGCAGCAAGGCAAGCACTCAACAGTTTGGAACTTTATTTTTTTTTTTAATGTTTATTTTGAGAGAGAGGGACAGAGCACATGCACGTGAGCAGGGAGGGGCAGAGAGAGAATTCCAAGCAGGCTCCATGCTCACCACACAGTGGACACAGGGCTCAATCCCTTTAATACGAGATCACGATCTGATCTCTTGATCAAAGATCAAGAGTCAGACACCCAACCAACTGAGCCACCCTGGGGCCCCAACAATTTAGAACTTTGATAGAAGATAACTATCACATACTTTGTATTGTTTTCTTATGATGAGTGAAAGCTTTATGACATTTGTGGAACATACTGAAAATATACCTCAAACTACAATTTTCACAAAAAATGTTTTAACACAGAAACAATCTCAAGGACAGATTGAGAATGCATCAGTTAAAAAAATAAAATAATCAAACTATTGGGTTTTTTTTTTTTCTGATTCTTGGTAAACAACCTGGGGTTTTAAATATACATAAAGGGTACCTGGGTGGCACAATTGGTTAAGCATCTGACTCCTGATCTCGGCTCAGGTCATGATCTCCTGGTTTGTGAGCTTAAGCCCTGCAAGGAGCTCAAGCTGATAGTGTGAAGCCGGCTTGGGATTTGGTCTCTCCTTCTCTCTGCCCCTCCCCCACTTGTATAATCTCTCTTTCTCTCGATCCTCTCTCAAAATAAACTTAACAAATGGAGAAATCAAAAAACAAAGATAAAAATACATAAGGCAAGGGGCACCTGGGTGGCTTGGTTTGGTTAAGCATCCGACTTGATCTGGGTTCAGGTCATGAACTCACAATGCAGAGCCTGCTTGGGATTCTCTCCATCCCTCCTTCTCTCTGCCCCTCCCCTGCTCATGTTCTCTTTCTCTCAAAATAAATAATAAAATTTTTTTTAAATAAAAATACTTAAGAAAATACCAAGGGCAGACAGTGACTAATATTTAATAATTTACATCACTGAAATTTTTTTCTCCCAACAACCCAGTACCAGGAACTCAAGGGCTTATCCCCTGACTTTTCAATAGATCCTGGAAAATAAAGTCCCCAGAATATTAAGAGGTGTATGCAGAGAACAGACAGGATCTCAGGACTCTAGTCTGCTTGTACAAACTGTAGAGAGAAGAATCAATAAATGCTCCTGCCTGAGAACCAGTTTCCCAGCCAATCTTTCTGAATGTTCTACCTCCACTACCCTCTCCCTTTTCTTATCTCTCACATCACTAATACTAAGCACCACAGGCTTATAATTTTTCTTATTTTGTTAAACTTTTATCTTTCGAGGAGTGTCTGGATGGTTTAGTCGGTTAAGCATCTGACTCTTCATTTCAGCTCAGGTCTCAATCTCATGGTTTGTGAGATCGAGCTTCCTCTTTCTCCCCTCTCAAAATAAATACTTTTTTTAAAAGTCTTATCTTTCTAAAATATCTACCAGCTCCTCCAGGGCAAGGACGAGATATCTAGATCCACACCTAAACTGATACCACAGGGTCCCTCCCAAAGCACCAGGCACAGGCTAGTAACTCTAAGCTTGGTTGACCCTCAGGAATTTCATCTCTCAAACTCTTGTGAAAAGGTGGTTTCAACTACTTGTCTCCAGCTGACATTGAGAAACCTCAGCCACACTTTCCAAAACACCAAAACCACTTGGTACAGCAGCATTCTACTTAGAATCCAGTAAGCCGACATGCCTCTTTCTTGTTTATTTGTCTCTGGGGCTGAATGAAGACTGCAGTCTCCTGTTTATTCTACCACTAAGCTAACCTATTACCGTCTCTTCTCTCGTAGGTTAAACACTATAAATAGATTATATCCCATTAAGAACACAAACAAGGCTTTTTTTTGTAGGGTTCATACTGTCTACAGAAATCCAACCTTAATGTTTTTAAAATTTAATAATTTTAAAAATGCTTCTGGCATCCAGCGATACAAATCAAAAGCAAAGGAAATGTGTAAGATGAATTTCACAAGTTAATGTTCCCCTAGAGAAATCTCAGAAGGCCACAGACCTAAAATGCTGATGTAGCCAGCTTCAGTGTCAACCACCCAGTTTGACGGTCCTTTGGCATTTCCTTGTGTCCAGAGAGCAGAAAAATTAAATTTCACTGTTACTCATGGAGATAATAATTAAAAGTCCTAAATGCTACAAATTATAATCAGTTAACTAGAGAAATATTTTCCTATTCTGCAGCAAGAACTCAATTCATAAGGAAAGGGGAAAAAAGGAAAGGAAATGAAAAGGGATAGACAGAGAACAAGGCAGAAAGAAAGACAAAGACACAGAGACAGAGAGGCAGGCAGAGAGAGAGACAGAGAGGCAGGCAGAGAGAGAGACAGAGAGGCAGGCAGAGAGAGAGAGACAAAGAGGAGGGCAGAGAGAGAGACAGAGAGGCAGGCAGAGAGAGAGACAGAGAGGCAGGCAGAGAGAGAGAGACAAAGAGGCAGGCAGAGAGAGAGAGAGACAGAGAGGCAGGCAGAGAGAGAGAGAGACAGAGAGGCAGGCAGAGAGAGAGAGAGACAGAGAGGCAGGCAGAGAGACAGAGAGGCAGGCAGAGAGACAGAGAGGCAGGCAGAGAGACAGAGAGGCAGGCAGAGAGACAGAGAGGCAGGCAGAGAGACAGAGAGGCAGGCAGAGAGACAGAGAGGCAGGCAGAGAGACAGAGAGGCAGGCAGAGAGACAGAGAGGCAGGCAGAGAGGCAGGCAGAGAGACAGAGAGGCAGGCAGAAAGAAAATGCATTTGACCTTAAAGGTATTCATAAATTTCTAAGCATAGATCCCAAAGATGATGAGGGCTTTCTACTATTCAAGTACTGTATGAGTGCACTGAAGGATATCTTGTTCTCAGAATAAATCTGAGTTTTCTAGCCCAATGCTGTCAACATGGTTATCTACCAGCCCATACACAGTAATCCTCAACAGTACCAGAATAGAATTGAGGAAGCAGTAACAAAAAGTTTACAGTCATCACAACTAGCTTTTTTCTCTAAAATTTTTTAAGACACCAGGTTGTTTTACAAATAACTCTAAGTGTCTATTTATACATATATACAAATAATGATGATAATGATGATTAAGAAGAGAAGAAGGAAAGGCATAATAGATAGCTAGCTAATTGGTAACGAAGTTCCAGCAGGAGAAAAACTTAGTTGCACCAGCAGAGTGGGACAGATCAGAAGTACATTCAGGGGCACCATAGGTGGGTCATAAGGTTAAGCGTCCGACTCTTGGCTTCAGCTCTGGTCACGATCTCATCGTTTGTGAGTTCAAGCCCCACATAGGGCTCCTTGCTGACAGCTCAGAGCCTGCTTGACATTCTTTCTCTCTCCCTCTCTCTCTGCCCCTGCCCCACTTGTGCACTCTCCCTCCCTCCCTCCCTACCTCTCAAAAAGGAAAAATTTTTTTAAGAAGTGCATGCATAGAAAGATTCAGGGCAGCTAAACCCAAGAACCTCAATTTTATCTTGCAACAGTGATGTGCAATAAACATTCTGGGCCTTGCCCTCTGCAGCTTGCAACCTGGTCCCTCCTATGTGCTCTGGAGTCACACAAGTTGGCTTTTAGTCCCAGCTCCAGCCTTTTGCTTCTATAGGCAAGTTATCTGGGTCCTAAAGCGGTCGTCCCCCAATGAGGATCAATAATGAGCATGAAACACTTTGTAACCCTTTACACGCAACACAAACAAGACATGTCCGGTTTCAACAGAAAAGATGGTCTCCTCCAGCCACCTTTCCCCAGTGTACCATAATGTTTGCTAACTACTGAGGCCTTTAGATATAATTACCAAGTAGAAACTCTGTAATTAAAGTTCCTTCAGCCAACATTTGAGTTCTTACTTAGTAGGCAAGATCATATGCCCAGCACTCTACCAGACATTGTGGGAGACAAAAGAAAAACAGGATTTGCTCCTTGGGATCCAAAAATAAAAACCCTCACTACAGAAACAAAAGCAGTACACATGAAATAACAGCAAGGCATAGAGGCCAGCACATCACTAAGGGGTTAAACTTATAGGTAGGACTTCAAAAATTCAAAGAAGGGAAGGGTTTTTACTGTAGTGGGCAAAAAGTTTATGGAATACATTTCAGCTGGGAGACAGTAAAAAGGAATGTATCTGGGGGTCTGATTAGAGATTCTCTTACATATTGAGTGGTAAAAAGTCAGAAATTCTCAGACTATGGGGAACTCAAATTCCAATCAAAGGTTTTTTTTGTGTGTTTTTTTTTTTAAGTTTGCTTATTTTAGTAATCTCTATACTCAACATGGTATAGAACCCATGGCCCCAAGACCAAGAGTAAGATGCTCTTCCAACTGAGCCAGCCAGGTACCCCCCCCCCCCCCACCCTGCAACAGAATATTTTCAAACTTAATCCTGTAGATCTAAAATGAAGTCACACTAAAATAGTACCGTGCAAAATGTTGCCAATACCGAGTCTCAAAGGAAAAAAGGCAGAGACTGATCAGAACAGGTTTAAGGAGATGCAAAACCTCAATCAGCAGGTTAAGTTCCAGACTTAATCCCCACCCCATTTTTTAATGCAAATCCAAAAGTGCAGGAGTCAGAATAAACTGATAAAATTTCTGATAAGCTACGGTTGATGTGAGGTGTGATGGTCACTGCCAGCTGGAGGCAGCACACATTTAAGGAAAAGCATCTTAAGACCAGAAGTAGGTCCCAAACCTATGTGAACCTAAGTAAGTTATTGGATCTCTGTTCCCCAATTTAGTCATCTATAAAGCAAAACAGTACATCTTCACAGGGTTATTCTGAGGTTTAAGTTCAAAAAGAAAATTCTGGAGACTTCAGGCAATATGTAAATGTTAGCACATTTTGCTAGCTGACGAGTACCCTGAGGACAAGCTGTGTTTTGCTGTCCAGCGCAAACCCTGAGCCTGGCTCAGTCCCTACTATCTATAGGAATGCAATGTGTCTTGGCTTATTGAGTGAGTGTCCAATTTAATGCAATGCCTTTTTGTTGAGTATCCCCTGTGTTCTGTGTACTGAAAAGGTCCTCAGGGTAAACAGAAAACAGAAAGGGCCCCTACCCTCATGGAGCTTGTGGTCTACAGGGGAGGACAAGTAGTATACAAATAATTACAGGAAGAATCATAAAGCAGGGCTATAGAAGAAGTCTAGCACAATGAAGGGAGCATTTAGCCTAGTCTATGAGGTCAGAGAAGATCTTCAGAACCAAGCAAGTGACAGTCATGAAGTACTTCTATAATTCCCCAGAGTAACAAAAGCTATTAAGAATTCACCGTCTGTTAATTTTTTTTCAAATATTGATTCAGACATCACACTAAAGGGGAGTGTGTGGAGAGATAAGGGGTTGAGGGTTTGCACAAAAAAGTTAGATGAAGAAAGTCTTGCTTAAATGCAAGTTCACATGATAAGTTCACATGATATCAAGTGTGTCCTACTTACCACAGGTAGAAATAGAAGTATGACAATCACCCACAATCAATGTTTTACCAGAAAAAAAACTTAATTACTATAAGCCATCTGCCTGTGTAGTTAGATCTTTCTTAAAAAGCAGCATGTACCTAAGAGTGTCTGGGTGGTTCAGTCGGTTAAGCATCCAATTCTTGATTTCTGTAGTTGTAATTATTTCTATAGTATCTCTCTTCCCCTATATACCACACGATCTTGCAGTTGTGATCTCATGGTCATGAGATGGGGCCCTGTATGGGACTCCACACTGGGCATGGAGCCTGCTTGGGATTCTCTTTCCCTCTCCCTCTCCCCCTTCGCCACTTGATCTTGCTCACATGGTCTCCCTCCCTCCCTCTCACACACACACACACACACACACAAAGCAACATGTACCTCAAGTATTAAGATATACAGATCTCTTATTTCAAATATATTCCAAGTAATACTTTGATTTTAAAGCTGTATTTGTAAAACCCAAGCCATGAACATGACTCTCCAAAATTAAGTGGTATTTGAGTTCCTCCTCTGTGTTAAACATCAGGTTAAGACAAAGAAAATACTAAAAGCTTTAAAATACCCAACTATCAAGAAATTTAAAATTCATTTAGGAAAAAAATGCTATAGGAATTCGATAACTAAGTGTAAACTACACAAAGATGTCATAAGACAGGTTTTCCGGTCAAATCTGATACAAAACTGAGTGCCATGGAGGTGGAGATCCTTGTGATTTTTGTTCATTGGTCTATCCAGGTGCCTAGTGTCCATCTCAGCAGGCAGAGTGAGTGAATGAATGAAATTCATGGATTAAACAGAGAGAAGAATGTCACAAGAGGGAATTCAGTGAAAGCTACATGGAGAACAAGAATCAGAGGCCTTAAATGATGGTTAGAAAAAACTAAACAGAAAGCTCAGGGAAGAGAAAGGAGTATGAGGCACTAAAGACACGCTGAGGAGACACAAAGTTTGAAAGTAGTGACTGGAAATTGCACAGAAGAGTCTAGGTTAACAATGTTGAAGGTCAGGTGGTCCAAAAACTTAAATGTCAAACTTAAATGATGACCATGTTGGCTACAGAAAGTCATCCCAGTTTCTTGAGAGAAGGACCACATGATCACAGTCTGCCTATTGGTGGAGTCCTGCATGGACTGGAGTGGAAAGCACTACTACAGCCATCCATGCAAGAGGGGAGAACCTGCCCTAGGCACAGGAGCAGCCTGACTAGAAATAGTAGGCTAGCTCAAAAATACTAACACATTTTTCTCCTGACACTGGAAATCACAACTGTAAGCAGACAATTTACTGATCATTTACCATGTGCCAGATACCTCACTAAGCACTTTTATGCATATTTTGACATAATCAACTCCAAGGTGATAGGAATTTTAGGAAACTAAGATTGAAAACAATTAGGGGTGCCTGGGTGGCTCAGGCAGTTGAGTGTCCAACTTCAGCTCAGGTCATGATCTTACAGTTGGTGAGTTCGAGCCCTGCATCAAATTCGAAATTGAAGCCTGCTTCGGATTCTGTGTCTCCCTCTCTCTCTGACCTCCCTTGGTCGCGCTCTATCAAAAATCAACATTAAAAATTAAAAACGAAAAAAATTAAGTAACTGCCTGGAATCTAGCCATGATCTATCTGACTCTCAGCTTACTGATCTGAACCACTATTGCTGTAAGTTATGAAGGGGCACCCAAGATTTTTTTTTTAAATTACTAGGCAATTTTAAATATAACGGACTTGGAGAAAGAGGATACCATCTATAGAAATAGAACACAAGAAAGACACAAAACACGTTAAGTCAGGTGGACCTACCAGATACTTACTGAAAATTCCATCCAAAAGCAGTGGTATAATCTCAAAAGATGCAGAAAAAGCATTTGACCAAATACAATATCCATTCCTGATAAAAAAAAAAAAACTCACAACAAAGTGGATTTAGAGGAACATATGTCAACATGCTAAAAGTCATATATAAAAACCTACAGCTAACATCATACTCAATGGTGAAAAACTAAAAGCTTTTCCCCCAAGACCAGGAACAAGACAACGATGTCCACTCTCACCACTTTTATTCAACACAGTACTGAAAGTCCTAGCCATAGCAATCAGACAAGAAAAAGAGATAAAAGACATTTGAACTGGTAAGGAAGAAGTCAAACTGTCATTATTTGCAGATGACATGATACTGCATATAAAAACCCTAAAGACTCCACCAAAAAACTTTTAGAATGGGTTCAGTAAAGTTGCAGCATATAAAATCAACATATAAAAATAAATTGCATTTCCATACACAAATAATGAAGTAGCAGAAATAGAAAATTAAGAAAACAAACCCATTTACAACTGCATCAGAAAGAATAAAGTATCTAGGAACAAATTTAACCAAGGAGGTGAAAGGCACTGTAAACCATAAGACACTGATGAAAGAAATTGAAGAAGACACAAATGGAAAGATGTACCATGTTTGTGGATTGGAAGAATTTATACTGTTAGAATGTCTGTACTACCCAAAGTAACCTACAGATTCAGTGCAATTCTTGTCAAAATTCCAAAAGGTGTTTTCCACAGAAATAGGACAAGCAAGCCTAAAACTTGTATGCAACCACAGAAGACCCTTACTAACCAAAGCAATCTTGAGAAAGAAGAACAAAGTTGGAGGCATCATGATTTTTCTGTCAAACTATATTATAAAGCTATAGTAAACAACACACTGTGGTATTGGCATTTAAAAAAAAAAAAGACAGCCCTGGGGCACCTGGGTGGCTCGGTCGGTTAAGCATCCGACTTCGGCTCAGATCCTGATCTCACGGTCTGTGAGTTCGAGCCCTGCATCAGGCTCTGTGCTAATGGCTCAGAGCCTAGAGCCTGCTTCGGATTCTGTGTCTCCTTTTCTCTCTGCCCCTCCCCCAACTTGTGCTCTGTCTCTCAAAAATAAACAAAATGTAAAAAAAATAAACAGTTTAAAAAAATTTAAAAAACAGCCCAGAAATAAACCCATGCATGTATGGTCAATTTAGGACAACGGGGCCAAGAACATACAGTGGGGAAAGGACAGTTTCTTCAGCAAACTGTGCTGGGAAAACTGGACACATACATGCAAAAGAATCAAAGTGGGCCACTACCTTACGCCATTTCCAAAAATTAACTCAAAATGGATTAAAGACTTGAATCCATGTAACACCTACAAGAAAACATAGGTGTTAAGCTTCTTGAAATCATTCCTGGGGAGGTTTTTAAATTTGACGTCAAAAGCAAAGACAGCAAAAGCAAAAATAAACAATTGGGACTACATCAACAAAAAGCTTCTACACAGCAAAGGAAACCACCAAGGAAATAAAAAGGCAGCCTATGGAATGCAAGAAAGTATTTGCAAGTCATGCATCTGGTAAGAGGTTAATATGTAAAATATGTAAAGAACCCATATAACTCAATAGAAAACACACGCAAATAACCCAATTTTGAAATGGACAGAGGAACTGAATGGACGCTTTTTCAAAGAGGACATACAAAGGGCCAACAGGTACATTTAAAAGTGCTCAACATCACTAATCACAGGAAAATACAAATCAAAACCACAGCACATCACACCTCATACTTGTTAGAATGGTGATTATCAAAAGATAAGAAATAAAAAGCATTGGTGAGGATGGGGAGCAAAGAGAACCCTTGTGTACTATAGGAATGTAAGCTGGTGCAGCCACTATGGAAAACAGTAAGGAGGTTCCTCAAAGTATTAAAAATACAACTACCAGAAGATCCAGCCATTTCACTTCTGGGTGTTTATCCAAAAGAAACTTATCACTACCTCAAGAAGTTACCTGTCCCCATATTTACTGCAGCATTAGCTACAATAGCCAAGATATGGAAACAACCTAAGTGTCCATCACAGATGAATGGAAAAAGAAAATGCAGTGTATATACATATAAAATGAACTATTATTCAGCTAGAAGAGATGAAAATCCTGCCGTTTGTGACAACATTACATTTAGGTGAAATAATCAGAAAGATAAATACTTTATGATCTCATTTATATGTGGAATCTAAAAATATACATAAGATATAAAACAAAAAACAGAGACACAGAACAGATTGGTGGGTGCCAGAGGTGGAAAGTTAGGAGTGGATAAAATGGTTAAAGATAGTTAAAACAGAAGGTACAAACTTCCAGTTATAAGATAAATAAATCCTGGTGATATCATGTACAGCATGGTGACTATACTTAACAACACTGTATTACACATTTCAAAGTTGCTAAGAAGGTAGATCTTAAAAGTTCTCATCACAAGAAAAATTATTTTTAACTATGTGCAGTGATGGATGTTAACTAAACTTATTGTGATTATCATTTCACAAAATATCAATACATCAAATTATTACATTGTACACCTATAAATAAAATGCTGTGTATTATATCTCAGCTAAAAATAAATCAATACCCACCAGAATGAACATAACAAAATGACAGAATGAACAAAACAGACAAATCAAAGAACAAATGACACAGAGTTTCAGACTTAGGAGACTTTATGTTTGGGGTTACAGAAGAACAGCCAAGAAGAATTTGTCCAGCAGGAAGTCAGGAATGAAGTTCAAGATCAAAGGTGGATTATGTACTAGGACCAGGAGATATACCCCCAGGTGTTAATTAAAAATAGGTAACAGAACAACATCCAATTGCTTCATCAACAAGTATTTGGGAAGCACCTTTCCAATGCCAAGCTAGCATTCCCCAAGGCTAACTTGGGGAAAAAAATAAAACTGAAAGTTTCTGTTCTGGTGTAGCGCTTACAGACTGGCTAAAAGGGAGTTAATGAGACCTGAATATACAGTGTGCCAATCACCTTTGGGGAACATCTACATGAAGGGGTGGCAAAGACAGCACAGGAAGCAGAGAACACCAGACTGGAAACTAAAATAGTATAGAGTGAGGTGAAAAACCCAAATACCATGATTTCAATAAAGAAATAAAAGCCAGAGTACGAATAGCAGTGAATTTAGTAATAGCAGACCTGGTAAATTGGATCAGGGAACTCAGAAGTTCTCTTTACAAAGCTGAGCGGACATAGACAAATCCTTAGCTCTCTGTGAATACTATAATGCTTCAAAAATGTAATACAAACCAAACCAGGATTAACATAAGGATGCTGAGAATAAAAGATATACAACGCAGAAGAAACAAAGTTTATGTTGGCACATCCTATTTCAAAAGGATTTTCTGGGTCTCTGGATTAAAGTAACTGGGTATTTTGAAAGGAAAAAAAAGCTATGTCATGTAAACCAACCATGAAATAAAAAGTAGTTTTAAGTCATATTTAAAAAAAAAAAATCTATTTCCACAGTTATAGGTACCAAATGAATAAACACTGTATCAAACACCAACCTCAAATTATTAGCATCTACTAATAACCTGGATACAGCTTATCACTGTTATTCTCCAGTGTACACTTTAGTTATAATTCACAAAAAATAAACCATTAGTCAGTTACAAGTTTGTATTTAAGAAAACTAAAAACAAATCACAGTCTTGAAATGTACTCTAGATTTGTCCTAAAAAATGAAATTTACATCTACCTTTAGATAACAATATATTAAAGTTTTATTGAACAGTAATGTATTTTTGTAGAGAAAATTTAATACAACTATTGCTTAAATCAAATTCACTATGAATTTATTACTGCACTGCTCAATTTAAACACGTGATTTCATTCCTAGAGGAAAGAAATATAAAATATATCAAATCTAGACCAATTCTATTATATGGCTCCAGTGAACTTACTTTAATGAAATTTCCATGTAGCACATCAGTTCTGAGTTTATCTTTTAGCCTACTCTTAATATCAACTGGGAAGCTGTCTATAATCCTAGGTAAATCAGACATCTTGAAGTACGAAAAGCCTAAGAGATTATCTTTTCTAACCCATCATATGAAAGATGAGAAACCAATTCTAGGGAAGTTGAATGATTTCTTAAGCAGGCAGACCTGGATGATGGATGGATGGATGGATGGATGGATGGATGGATGGATGGATGGGAGTTATACACCTTATACATATATTTCCTTTAAATATTGTAAAATACTTTGTAAGCTCTATATATTTGATCACAGTTATACATGTAAACATAAATACCAACATGTTTATACAAAGACACGTTTTTCCATAAATATGTGATATAATATATTAACATTTAAACCATCTTATAAAACCACAATAAACCACATAGTACCCCATCAAAAATAGACAGAAAATTAGGAGAAACCGAATCCATGTCCCAGAAACGGAACTCAGAAAAGTTAAGTATTTGATATTTAAAAATGGAAACCGCCCACCCCCCCAAAAAAATTAGTGAGGGAAGAATTAATTTATCACTGCTTCCCAAAGGCTGTCTTATGGAAGAATTCCTTGAAATCACTTGAAAAAAAGCAAGGGGGGGGGGGTGTGGGAAGAGATCAGTGATAATCTTTTCTTTAAGAATGTCTAGCCTTCTCGGGGCGCCTGGGTGGCGCAGTCGGTTAAGCGTCCGACTTCAGCCAAGTCACGATCTCGCGGTCCGTGGGTTCGAGCCCCGTGTCAGGCTCTGGGCTGATGGCTCAGAGCCTGGAGCCTGTTTCCGATTCTGTGTCTCCCTCTCTCTCTGCCCCTCCCCCGTTCATGCTCTGTCTCTCTCTGTCCCAAAAATAAATAAACGTTGAAAAAAAAAATTTAAAAAAAAAAAAAAAACAAGAATGTCTAGCCTTCTCTTCATTTGTCTCCATATTACAGAAGCAGTTGCAAGGTCTTCGGTTTGTATTTAAACCGGACAAGAAACAGCCACGCTTTCCTTGCAGAATACTTTGTGTGAAAACTTCAAGATCTATAACTCAGGAGAGGGGAAGGTTAGCAAGATGCTCTGAAGTAGGAGGCTCAGTGTAAAGCAGTTGATAAAGTGAGAACAGTACTGATACAATGTTACCGTGTAAGAGTTTGACAGTTTAAAAGCTAGATAAAAAGCATAGGAGGTCACTATCACTACCAACAAGGTTTATAAACATGGTCATACACTACCAAAACCTAGGGACAAGTAATAGACACAAAACTCTTCTCCACTAAATGAGTAAAAGATTTTAAAAACAAAATACCTGGGAGAAATGTCAACTATAAAATTAACACTGAGTTGAGACCACTTAAGGGTAGGTAGTAAGCATGTCCACCAACTACTGCCTTGAAGGGAGAGACAGGGCATTTGTTTATCTAAAAAGCTACAAAACGATGCTCTTTAAAAATGTATACATCTCTGGATAACCTAATCTACTTTTAAATCAGAGAAACTGTACCCCAACTAGAGTTTGAACTCTCCAAACTTTCTTTTTAACAAAGAAGTTCCCCACCTACTAGCGCTTATGTTTTACCGCAAAGTTCTATAATATTTAATGATTTTAATTTAAAGTGAATGCAAAGTAAATACAAACATTTCCCTCCTCTCTAGTCAGAAGGAATCCTCCCTTCACTGAATTTCCCAGCGAATTGTTTGTACCTCTTATAGTGATGATCACATTACTAAGTGCTCCCTTATGATTGTGTGTGCGCACATGCACCTCATCTCCCTTCCAGCTTTTAAGTTAGCCAAGAACCGAGAGCCTTATTTACATTTTCTTCACAAAATAGCTTACATTGTATGATGTACATATGAATAACAAAATGCTTAGGTCTTCTAATTAATACTGTAATTTGTATATACCATCATAAAACTTTGAACTGACTGCCATCGCTACTGCAGTTCACCTTCACACTGCTCCTCGAATGATTATTCTAAAACAAAATTCCAATTATTCTGCTACTTAAAAAATCCTTCTGCAACAACCTACTTCCCACAATGTCAAGTTTATATGCATGTCCTATGTGGCTATTACAATCCCATCTCCCACTGAGATGTCCTAGAGCCTGGCTTTAGGGAACCATGGATCACTCCTCTAGGTCCGTGCTCTCTTGTCCTGATCTACCAGGTAAATTCCTACACATAACACTCATTTCTAATCCTCAAACTTCATCATGCACCTCCCTCAAACACTGCATAATACTTCACTATGCCTCTCCTACCTCACTTCTCACATTGCAGAAGACAGGGAATTAGGAAGAATAAATAGGACTTTTCCCCCTCCATCTAAGTTGTAAGAGGGCCATAGGTTTTCAAAACTTTAGAAACCATCTGCAGCAATGTTTACCTAAAAAACTAAATCCCAGAACTATACAGAAGAACTGGCACCAAGAAAGTTCTAGAAGGTGGTAGAGAAGTTCATTCTACTCAAACATAGGACCTGTCTGACAACTGAGCCGCCACACTGTCACCAGTCATCCCTTATGAACACATTCCTTAATTTCAAAGCACCCAGATGAAAAAATCTTAAATGGAAATTATGATGTTAACTGTTCTATTAACATAAAATTATCTTTTTAATCCTCCAAATATTTAGTTTTTAAGGTGAACTTCTCTACTCTAACATCCTAGAAGAATTTGCAAACACGAAGGCATTGTATATGTGGTCTTGATTTTTTAAATCTCCAAAAAACAGTAAGTATTAAAAGTATAAGCAATTAGAAATACTAGTGCTGTTCCTTGCTGTAACACTTAGGTAACAGAGGAAAACCTGTTTTAGTAATTTCATGTCTTAGCTTTTTGTGTGTAAACCAGCCTTCCCCCGCCTCACGAATCTGACTCCACAGAATAGACACCATGTTCTTCTGAGAATGGTTCAATGCTCATGAAATGCATGCATCATTTATCTACTTGATCTGTCAAAACTGTATTTGGAAAAAGAACCATTTCTTTATATATCCCATCACACCCCCTCTAGTCAGAAGGTTGATCACACTCCCACTGTACCTCACACACATCAAGTTGCCCATATGAAGTTGTATCATAATCCTTATTTATGTATCTGCTAAATGGCAGTGGAAGTTAATGTCTTTTCTTTGTATCTCAGGATCCAGAAAAATAAATAAATAACTGCTTATCCAGGCAGTAGGACATCAAGGGATATTCTGAGGTAAATTTTACCAAACTAAGTTAAAAATTGGAAGTGTATTATCTAAAACAAATCACAACAGGCTGATCACACCCGGCGATTTATGTTGGGTCTTGCACTTTTTAGAGATTTATATGGATATACACCTATACAAATTATGCTGTATATAATTAAACACATTAGCCTAACTCTGTTCTTACAATAGGGCCTACAAGACAGTGATTTCCTAAGTGTCACTATCAACTTCATTTTTACAAATATTAGGAATCACAAAAAGGTTTTCCTTATTCTAGGACTTAATACCCATACCTAACTAACAAATGAATGGTTAAAAATTCCGAAGAATTTTGACTGTTACTACATGATATCCAATCAACTTGATAATTTTGACTGGAAGTTAAAATTGGTTATGACAAAACTATTAACCTACAAAGTTTTTTCAAAAATGCTTTCTGATTTTTCTGCATGGCTAGTGGCATAAAAGTTGCCAGGTCGGCAAAAACGAAGTAGTGTTTTCTCACTCTCTCTCTCAGCTTTTGCCAACTTCTCAGCAAATCATCACCAAAAATATCTATGGCATTTGAATTTCTGATCATGCAAGTACAAAGTGTACTAAAAAAAAATTTGAGCTTTAAAAAGCTACATATATAACTACATTAACTTTACTGGCAGCATCTATAAATAGTGCCTTCATACCTATTTGGAAGATTGAGGCTATGGTGAAATTGTTTCTTTAAAGATTCTAGTGGGGTGGGGGGGGGTGTATAGGACTTGTCTTGTAAGTATTAAGGAACATTGAAGAATGCAAAGAAATTGAGAGTAATGACAGAAACTGGCAAATGCTATGTGGGATAATAATACATGCAGAGTTACAGGATAAAGCCACTCCTAATTCTATACTCAACAGAAATGTGTACCTATGTCCACCAAAATATATGTACAGGATGTTCAAAGAAGCACTATTCATAACACCAAAAACTGGAAAAAGCAGAATGAATTGTGATATATTCATAAAACAAAAAAATAGCACTGTAAGAAACAATATGGATAAACCTCAAAACCTGACTGGGCAAAGATGTCCAACACTACAGTATGTTATGTGTGCTTCCACTTACATAAAGTTTAAAATGACAAAGAAGAAAAACTCCTCTATAGGGCCAAAGACCAAGACAGGAGTGCCTCTGAGGGACAGGGAGGGACAAAAGTGGGATTCTGGGGTGCTGGGAGTATTCTATGCCCATTATATAAGTGAGTCAGTTTGTGACAATTCAGTGAGCTATCTAGATACAGAAAAGTGCACAAGTATACTTTCTTACAAGTATTCTACTTTAATAAAACATTGAAGCTGTACACCTAGGTCCATAACAGCCCTATTCACAATGGCCAAAAGGTAGAAGCCACCCTGAGGCCCATACCTTGCTTTCCTCCCCCTTTCAACGACACCACCTGACATTATTTCATACCGTAGTGACAACTTTAACTCACGGTGACAGCTAACAAAAGGCATGCAAGTTGTAGTACCAGACATCCCATACAAGTGCCAAAACGGATATTCAGACATAACTTTGCAAAGTTCAAGGCAAAGGGCACTGTAGAGGGGGCAGGAAAGACTGAAGAAGGGACTGATTTGGTGAGCCGTGCAGACGTCAAAGGTGCTGGCAGGAGTCCTCCGCCCAGGAGGGAGGGAGGAAGAGAGGGAGGAAGGGTAGTTTGCATGGACAGAACCTTAAAAAAATACACAGAGCCATGTCAGACTTGAGGTGATTTGAAAGGAACAAAACAGCAACTGTGAAGTATGATTGGAGGAGCCCAGCTCTGCAGGGACCATGCCGTGAAGTCCTTGTCAAGTATTCTGGGGTAGGGCTGAATCAAGGCCAAGACACCCACATCCTAATTCCTGGAACCTGTCAATGTGACTATGTAGCAGAAAGGACTCTGCAGACATGATTAGATCAGGATCTTGTGATGGTCAGATTATCCTGGATTATCTGTGTGGTTCCTAAATGCAATCACAAGTGTCCTTATAAAATGGGAGGCAGAGGGGTATTTGAGCACACAAGAGCTGTCAAGATAGAAGCAGAGTCTGAAGTGATACACTGTGAAAACGGATGCAAGGCCACAGGGTGAAGCATGCATGTGGCCACCAGAAGCCGGAAAAGGCAAGGAAATGGTCTCTGCCCTTGGAGCTTTTAGAAGCACTAGCCCTGCCAACACCTGGTCTGTAGCCCAGTGAAACTGATTTTGGACTTCTGGACTCCAGAACTGTGAGGTAACTTGAGTTATTCTGAGCCACTAAGTTGGTAGCAATTTGTTAAAGCAGCAACAGGAAATGAATACATACTCCAGTGTTGAACACACTGGAACACAGCCCCACAATAAATAGAATTTGCCTGTGTGAAAAATTTATAACAAAGTAAGAAGTGTGTGAATGTATCAATAACCTCTTAATAGTTTGAGGCTTAAATGAAAACAGCTTTTTTCAAGATTATTTAGTTGGGGGGGGCTGTTATTTGTTGTCTTCTTTTGTTTATTTGCAGTACTCCTATTTGGGAGAGAGCTTTAAGAACCTGCATTTTGTTGGGGGCAGCATGGTGGTGGTTTTACAGTAAAAAAAGACTATCTTTGTCCAGAAACTACGTGTACTCCTCTACCTTCACCAGAAAAGATATCTTGGACCCAATGTTGTATAAAATCTGCTCATTTCAGGGGCATCTGTGTGGCTCGGTAGGTTTAGCATCAGACTTCAGCTCAGGTCATGATCTCACAGTTCACAGGTTTGAGCCCCATGTCGGGCTCTGTGTTAATGGCTCAGAGCCTCGAGCCTTCTTAAGATTGTGTCTCCCTCTCTCTGTTTATTTTTGAGAGAGAGAGTGAGAGAGCGAGAGAGCGCGAGCGCAAGCGCAAGTCAGTAGGGGAGAGACAAAATTTTAAATCTGCTCATTTCAGGGGCAAATGGGTGGCTCAGTGAGTTAAGCATCGGATTTTTGATTTCAGCTCAGAGGGGGAGAGGGGGAGAGGGGGGAGGGGGAGGAGAGGGGAGGGGGAGGGGGAGGAGAGGGGGAGGGGGGAGGGGGGGAGGGGGGAGGGGGAGGGGGGAGGGGGAGGGGGGAGGGGGAGGGGGGAGGGGGAGGAGAGGGGAGGGGGGAGGGGGAGGAGAGGGGAGGGGGGAGGGGGAGGAGAGGGGGAGGGGGGAGGGGGGAGGAGAGGGGGAGGGGGGAGGGGGGAGGAGAGGGGGAGGGGGGAGGGGGGAGGGGGGAGGGGGGAGGGGGGAGGGGGGAGGGGGGAGGAGAGGGGGAGGGGGGAGGGGGGAGGGGGGAGGGGGGAGGGGGAGGAGAGGGGAGGGGGAGGAGAGGGGAGGGGGGAGGGGGGAGGGGGAGGAGAGGGGGAGGGGGGAGGGGGGAGGGGGAGGAGAGGGGGAGGGGGGAGGGGGGAGGGGGAGGAGAGGGGAGGAGAGGGGGAGGGGGGAGGGGGGAGGGGGTGAGGGGGAGGAGAGGGGAAAAAGAAAATCTCATTTCCAGTTATGGAGACCAAGGTTCTCAGAGTTGACCTATGTTAATTAGCTCACTTCCAAGTTTAGAGATTGGTAAGAGGATGGGAAAAAGTTATGGCTCATCTACCCTTATCCTATAGTTGCATTTGCAAATGCTTTAATTTTTTTTTTAATGTTTATTTATTTTTGAGACAGAGACAGCACATGAGCAGGTGAGGGGCAAAGAGAGAGGGAGACACAGAACGCAAAGCAGGCTCCAGGCTCTGAGCTGACAGCATGGAGCCCGATGTGGGGCTCAAATCCACGAACTACAAGATCATGACCTGAGTCAAAGTCGGACCCTCAACCAACTGAGCCATCCAGGCACCCCAGCAAATGCTTTAAATTTCAATCGAAACAAAATTTGAATCTCATTACTTGAAAAATGCAGAGAAAAAAAATAAAGCACACAATCTCTAAATAAAGCCATGTCCCCGCAGTCATAAGAGGAGTACGTATGTTCCATTTTCTTCTTAAGCCCTCAGCAGAAGCTCCATTCACCAAAGTCATCAGGTTAAAATAGGAGAACAGCACCACAGGTCTTAGGACTGCCTTGTGTAAACAGTAAATACAAAATGGTTTTTGACATTATACTTATGACCAGGCTCAGAAGTTTCTATTTCTTAATCCCAAAGCAAGAAACTTCAACTTATTCAGGAAAATTTTGAAAGAGATTTATATGCTTATCTTGGGAATCTAACAATTCTATGGTTTATTTTTTTAAATATTGATATCCTTTAAATTTGTTTAATGTTTATTCATTTTCTGAGAGAGAGAGACAAAGCATGAGCAGGGGAGGGGCAGAGAGAGAGAGGGAGACACAGAATCCCAAGCAGGCTCCAGGCTCTGAGCTGTCAGCACAGAGCCCGATGCGGGGCTCGAACCCACAAACTGTGAGATCATGACCTGACCCAACATAGGATGTTTAAACGACTCAGCCACCCAGGTGCCCCAAAAATATTGACATCTTTTTATACGTAGTAAGAATAAACTCTCTAAAGTTATTTTACAAAGTGGCTAGATATAAAAATTGCAAAACTCCTGACTGTCCCGCATATCATCTCTAGGACAAGAAACAGATATACCTCTATTTAGCTTGAAATCAAATTCTTTAGCTGCTAAGAAAGAATCCTGAAAAATGTGGATCAGGACCACAGCTCTTAGAACAGAGCAGAATATTTTGCCATTCTTTCTCCTATAAAAACAAATAACACTAGGGGCACCTGGGTGGCTCAGTCGGTTAAACGTCCGACTTCGGCTCAGGTCATGATCTTGTGGTTTATGAGTTCAAGCCCCGTGTCAGGCTCTGTGCTGACAGCTCAGAGCCTGAACCCTGCTTCAGATTCTGTGTCTCCCTCTCTCTCTACCCCTCCCCTGCTTGTGCTCGGTCTCTCCCAAAAATGAATGTAAAAAAAAAGTTTTTTAATTAAAAAAAATAAACAGATTCTGTATGTACCTTTCATATGGGGCATTTTATTTTGAGCCACATATGTGGAATTATTCATATGTGACATTATTTTTGAGCCATTAGTACTAAATCATAGTAATGGTTAATCTCTATTTCAGGCAAAGATGTGTCCCCAGGAGGAATGACACCTAAGACAAGCATAGTTTTAACCAAAAAGTCACAAACAGCTTAGTTAAAAACTGTATCCATTTTACACATCAAAAAAGTCTCTAGAGAAAAAATCTGTGCCCCAAAAACAAGTTATGATGAAAACATAACCACTTCCATTTTAATTACATGGTGTTTTTAGCATTTCCAAATAACACATTCAGAAAATTTCTGACTGAATACATGTTCTTTGGGGGATTTAGTAAGTCATTGGGGTGAGAAATGCATATGCTAAATAAAATGTACCTGTGTACCCAGGCAAAGGAGAGAAAAGGCACTGCAAGAAACTCAAAAAATAAAAAATAATTAAAAATTAACTACAAGGTATCTATAGCTCTGAACAGACTACAGGAGGGCAAAAATCTCCCAAGGCACTCATTTTGTCTAAGAACTCCTCACACACTAGGAAGAAGAGCCTCTAAATTTCCTCTATCAGCTTTCTTCCATACAATATATTCACATCTCATGGATTAAACTAATTGATGAAGACAGGTTACACTTAGCAAACATCTGTGTCAGCCAATGTGCCAATGAGCATGTCGGTAGAATTGTACTTTCAAGATAAATTCCTAAGGTTTCTCCTTGGGCAATAACAGATGCACAACTTCAGTTTCCTACAGTTCTTGAAGTAAATCTAACAGGATTTATTTCCATTCAATTCAATATACACTGAATCCTCCTAAAAAAAAGAAAAAAAAAAAAAACCTAGAAAAACAGAGTTTACACTCCAAGCAGCAACTAAAATGCAGAATGACGAGGTTTATAAAAGAAGTAAATGCATAATTCCATAGGAGTCAGGAGGAGCATAGCTTCATCCCTGGTGTAGAGACCACAGTCGTCTCTAACACAGGGGCAGTAGAAAAGTCAAAGAGAGGCGAAAAGGAGAAGGGTCTGACAAATACAAAGTTCGTCCTCAGTCTGGAAATTGGGAAGAAGTTTCCTCATCACAACAATGAAAGCTAGCATTTCATGCATTCATTAACTCATTCACTGCAGTTACAGAAAGAAGAAACCGTCTATCTGCACCCTGAAGTTCACAGTCCAGCTCTGGAGAGGCAGGGACAGCAGTGTGTGAGGGGCACCTGCCAGGACAAAGGGCAGCTGCTAGGGGAGCATACTGGAGATGCAGCTAACATACAGCAGCCCGTCAATGAAGGCCATCACCAGGGTTGAGTTTCAAAGACATGAGGGAGTTAGCCAAAAAAAATCTGAAGGGAAAGGTGCTCCTGTTATAAGGATTAGCATACACAAGGAGATGAAAGAAGACAGGGCCTATTCCGGCCATGAGCTACTAGAAGGGAGGCAAGTGAGGAAGCCAGTAATGTGGACAGGGATTTGAGGAGTTAAATGTGTTGGATTTTATCCTGAGGACATGGAAGCATTTCACTCAAGAGATTAAAAAAAAAAAAAAAAAAAAAGGCAAAGGTTTTAGAAGCAATTCATTCCAGAGTGTGGAGAACCAAGAGGTAGAAACACCATGAGAGGAGAAAAAAAAAATGGGGCTCCCAACTACAGCAAGAGCAGAATAGCAGCGACAGAAAGAAGGTAAAAGTATCTGAACTCCATGTGTTGCTAAATTTGAAGGTGAAAAATGTGAAGGAGAATTTTGTTTTTTCAATATGTGAGACATGAGGGCACATTTATGCCCTTTTGGAATGTAATTCTATGGGGAGGGGGGAAATTAGTGAAGGACATAATTAAAGTTCCTAGTTTTAAAGAGTTACTTTTTCAGTGTTAATTGCTAAACGAAGTACTCTGAAAGTATACCAACAAAACAAACAACAAAAAAACTGGAAAATAAGCCTGAAAACAACTTAATCAACTAATGCCTTAACCCAACTTCCATGACAACACTTGGCAACTTTTAGGACTTAAAAGAAATTCCATCAGATCAATTTAAGTAGGCTGTGCATAGGATTAGAATTAGAATAGAATTACATTAGAACCAAAAAGGTCAGATTCCTGGTCTGATTTTTAGATTACAAACAAGAGATCCAAATTTTAACATTCACAAATTTTTCTGACAGAATTTTTTAAAATAGGGTTATCTAATATAGTTTTAGGGTGCCTGGATGGCTCAGTTGGTTGAGCGACTTCGGCTCAGGTCATGATCTCGTGGTCTTTGAGTTCAAGCCCCACGTCAGGCTCTATGCTGACAGCTCAGAACCTGGAACCTGCTTCCGATTCTGTGTCTCCCTCTTTCTCTGCCCCTCCCCTGCTCATGCTTTGTCTCTGTCAAAAATAAATAAATATTAAAAAAAAATTTTTTTAATAAATAAATAAAATAAATATTTTTAGGGACACCTGGGTGGCTCAGTCTGGTGGGCATCCAACTTTGGCTCAGGTCATAATCTCACGGTTTGTCAGTTCGAGTCCCGTGTCAGGCTCTTTGCTGACAGTTCAGAGCCTGGAGCTTGCTTCAGGTTCTGTGTCTCCCTCTCTCTCTCTGCCCCTCCTCTACTCATGCTCTCTCTCATAAAGAAATAAATATTTAAAAAATTAAAAATAAGATAGTTAAAAAAAATTTTTTTTTTTAAATAGGACCATCTGGACAATAGGAGTGACTCTACACAAATCACTATCCTCTTGTCATTAGCTTTACTTTGCAACTTGTGCTTTTGGTTATTTCATTCATTTGAATAATTGACTGTAAGGAAACCAGAGCTGGCCAAGTGAGTCATGAATGAGTCACAGCTCACCTCCTGGAGTAGCCACAAGCCTGACTGTGGCTTATTGCACTAAGCCTGAAATTCAAGTTGAAGAATGCTGAGTGAAAGAAAGCCAAGGACTACGAAGGATGCCAAAGAAATCATTGGGGAATAAGGACGTCTTGAGAGCAGACTTGCCTGCACTTCCTTTCCAGGTTGGAATTTATGGGCTTATACGTCATTCATACCACAGAAAAGATAAACCTGCATCACAGGCTGCTCCTTCCCCAACTCATCTTGTGACTTCATACACAGTCATTCATTAAAAGGGACAACTGAGTGCGCCTCCTTTTTACTCCCTTCTTAATGCTGCCAATCAGATTTCCGTGTACAATGGGAGGACCACAGTGGTCATGCAGATTGCCACACCTCACAGAACAGGTGGGTAAAGGATGCCAAGCAAAGGTGACACAGTCTATATACAACCACCACCACCACCCACCCTGGGCAAACAGAAGCTCCATCATTCACACTATAATTCTGTGTTCATAAATAATGCACATGGAACCCACAAAAAAAAAAATCACAGTATTTGAGGATTTGAAAGACCGATCACTAAATATATGTGATGATTTCCCAAAAAAGCACCACTCCCACTGAGGTGTTACCTAGAGAGGCAGGGATGAAACCAGTACACGATTAATTGGTTCCTTCCATGCTGACTGGGGAACGTATGTCCCAGCCTTTGTACAATGAGTGTGGCTAGTGACGGCAGCAGCTATAAACATTAGCACAGAGTTTTTCTTCAAACCAAACTTCCATCTCTGCCTGCCAAATACCAATGTCATTTCCTTCCTGCTGCACTCTATGGCTTTGAGAACAAGGACCATGTAATTCTTAAACGGTAGAGGATACCAACAGTGGAAGTAAAAAGCATTCAACAAATGTACGTCAAATGCAAAAAGGAGTAGGGAATACCTACAACTATTCCTTGGCTATCTATCCCCCAACCATATGCTAACACAATGCTAAAGAAAATATATCATTTTCCTACTTGCAAACATTAAAGCCAAGAAAGACCTTAAAGGTTATCCTACAGTTTTCAGAGGCAGATCCACCAACTTCATAAAACAGTTCAAGACTGAGGAGGAGACTTATAGTTACAATCATTAATATGATATGGGTATTATAATTTTACCTGAATAGGTGTAGGTAGGCCTCAATTTCACAAAAAAAAAAAATTTAAGTTGTAATCCATTAAGATTTCTAGTCTTTGGAATTTAGAATACGTTTTCCCCACATTAACAAAGCCAAGGTGATCAAGCTTTTGGGCCAGCGCCCTCACTTCAGGTTTGTTTTTTGTATTTTTTCTTTAAATTTTTTTTTGTTTGAAAAGTGAAATAATTTTGTCTTCACTTTTTCAACATCATAAAATGCACTCTTTTCACACCAGAGCATGACTATAGTCTCCTTGGCATGTCTGATGTGAACCTAAGCCCTGATTCTCATGGGAAGCCAGATAAGGGGCATTCTTGGTCTATAAACCATCCTGGACCCCTCAAATATGAACAGGTTTGAGGAGGGAGAGGAAGAGAATGAAAATGGGAAAACGGTAATTCACTAGAAAAAAGATCCTCGACCCACAAGACCAGCTAACTAACCTAAAGAAAGGCCTCTCCCTCTACCCTCCAGGCACAGGGCCAAGGGAACCCTTGGTCCAAGGAAGGCTGAGGAGGGAAAGAGCTGCTAGATGAGAACATAAAGGGCCAGAGGCAAGAGGCACTCAGGGATCTAGATTCTCTGACAGGGGAGCCTAGGACTACTCTAGGGATAGTTGGAGACAGAGGGTGAATTCCCAGAAGACTGAAATAACTGTTCCCTGCAGAAGCAGGGGTGTGATTAGGAAAGGGAAAGAACAGGAGAAAGAAGAGGAAGCAGACATGGACCAAAAAGCAATTCCTACACTTCAAGTGGTGAGTTCGAGACTTGGGAAGGTGCCCAGTTCAGGAATGGCTGCTCCTTTCTTCCATGTTTCCTGTTTAGATAAACCCAGAACATTTGTGTGCTATTAGCTCCTAGCACTAAACCCATAATGTGCTCAAATATCTTCATGTGTCCAGGGGCGCCTGGGTGGCGCAGTCGGTTAAGCGTCCGACTTCAGCCAGGTCACGATCTCGCGGTCCGTGAGTTCGAGCCCCGCGTCAGGCTCTGGGCTGATGGCTCAGAGCCTGGAGCCTGTTTCCGATTCTGTGTCTCCCTCTCTCTCTGCCCCTCCCCTGTTCATGCTCTGTGTCTCTCTGTCCCAAAAATAAATAAACGTTGAAAAATATATATAAAAAAAAAAATATCTTCATGTGTCCAAGTATGTAGGTAATTTTGATTACCTCAAGCGTATGGAACGCACTGGACAATAAATACATAGAAAAATGAAAAAGGAAGATAGACATTTTGCTCCTTGTGTAAAATGAGGTGCTTTAGAAGGCTCTCAGCAAAACTGTAAGTGAACTTGCATATTTTAACATTGAGTAGTCAAAATAAACTAATTACCATATTAATCAGCTCCCTCTCAAAAAAAAAAACAAAAAAACAAAAAAACAAACAAAAAAAAAAAACAGAACAAGCACCAGCAGGGAAGGAAGGAAGTATGGATAACTTTGAATCCCTTTGTTTTCATAGACCAATTATGCCCATTATATTACATCACATATACGTTTCAACTATATATCAGCACATTCATTCTTCAAAAAGGCTCTTCCTCCTCAGACACCAATCACCACCATTTTTATAATTTCAAAACTTGGTTTTAATGTCCTTTCCACAGGAACACCCCAAGAATGGCCCTTAGCCTTTCAGCCTCAAGTGCTGAAATACTGAGAACTTACTGGATCCAATGAATAATATTCCTTTTTTCCATCTGACTTTATTTTTAAGTGTTTATTTTTGAGAGATAGAGTGAGCAAGCAAACAGGGGAGGAGCAGAGAGATTGGGGGGGGGGGGAGGACAGAGAATCCAAAGCAGGCTCCCAGCTGTCTGCGCAGAGCCCTAAGTGGAACTCAAACTCATGAACTACAAGATCATGACCTGAGCCAAAGTCAGACGCTTAACTGACTGAGCTACCCAGTCACCTCTCTGACTTTAAAACCAAATGAGAAGTAGATGTCTGAGCCAGATAGACATAAAAAATGTCAGTTTTTTATTCTTACAAACTGTTACTAAGAAGGGCTTAAGTGCACAGTCCAATGAGGACAAACTCCACTCCTACAACTGAAGAACATGCCCAGTGGAGCAGAGCCTGCTCCATAACTTACCCTCATGGCAGAGAATAGAGTAGAATGTACCTTCTCTGCAGGCAGGTAGCTCTGAACTAGAGGCCCATAGTGGGCTGCCACACGAGCCCGAAGTCCTACTCCCAAAGAAATTGCAAATCAGGGGGCGCCTGGGTGGCTCCATCGGTTGAGCTTCCAACTTTGGCTCAGGTCATGATCTCACTGTCTTTGAGTTCGAGCCCCACATCAGGCTCTGTGCTGACAGCTCAGAGCCTGGAGCCTGCTTTAGAGTCTGTGTCTCCCTCTCTCTCTGACCCTCCCCCGTTCATGCTCTGTCTCTATCTCAAAAATAAACAAACATTAAAAAAAAATTTAAGAAATTACAAATAAGGGGGCGCCTGGGTGGCTCAGTCGGTTGAGCTTATGACTTTGGCTCAGGTCATGATCTCACGGTCTGTGAGTTCGAGCCCCACATCAGGCTCTGTGCTGTCAGCTCAGAGCCTGGAGCCTGCTTCAGGGTCTGTGTCTCCCTCTCTCTCTCTCTCTGACCCTCCCCCGTTCATGTTCTGTCTCTATCTCAAAAATAAATAAACATTAAAAAAAATTAAAGAAATTACGAATCAGGTACATCATTCATCTACTGGAGAAGAATGAATGAAGAAAAGCCAGAGACATTACTCAAATGGAAGTCCCTGTTTATGAACACATTAATAGTCTCCTTAACATCCCCTGGCATTTTTTTTCTTACTCATTAGACCCTGGGCTACCAGAGGTGTGGCAGTACCTCAAAGGAGAAAAAGATCAGTCCCCTACAGTAGCCCTGTCCCCACTTTCCAATTCCAACCACTGTCTTTTGGGTACTCTCTCAGGATCACAGGAGCAGAAGGGGAAGATTCTAAAACACATCAAAGATGTGTATCACACAAAATACTGTTAAGGCCATGCTGAATCCCAAGTTGAAATCTACTCTCTATTCCCTGGCCTTATTGTTCAACCTGGGTCTCCAGGGGTGCTGCAATGAACTTAAGTTACAATACTTAGGTAACTAAAAAATAAAATGCAACAAATACAGAGGTCCCAAATATAAACCTTCTTCTAGTATGAGTTTCTCATTAAGATAATAAAGCCCAAAAATAGAGTTCAAGCCCACTGTTAGCACAGAGCAGGCTTCAGATCCTCTGTCTCCCGCTGTCTCTGTCCCCCCTCCCCCAACCTCTCTCAAACAAAAAAAAAAAAAAAAAAAAAAAAAAATTAAAAAAAAAAAAAAGACAGTGACAGAAACTCCAGGGTACCGGAGAGATAGGTCAACAAAAAAGAGCCGTCTTTTGCCAGGATGCCCATAACGCTATGCCAATGGCACAAGTACCCACGGATAGATCAATGGATAAACAAAATGTGGTATAGATACAATGGATTATTACTTAGCCTTTAAAAAGAAGGAAATGCTATAACATGGATTTTGACGATATTGTGCTAGGTGAAATAAGCCAGTCACAGAAGTACAAACGTTGTAGGATTCTACTTATGTGAGAAACCCAGAATGGTCCATTTTGGGAGGCAGAAAGATGTGTCTTCACTCTCAGAACGGCCCTGAGGTATCACTGTCTGCTTCAAAATGTAGTAGTTTGCATTGAGGCCAGTCCCTGTCCCCTCAGGCCATAACTAGGTCATCTTTCTTTCCCCACCTGCATGTTCAAAACTTCTTATCTTCTACTTCCTCTCTGAACCCATGTTTCTGGCACTCAGGTGCTGAACTGAACATGCACTCTGCCTAGTACAGTCATCTCCACAATCTATTATAAGCAGGAATTTTTAGTCTTGGGCCACAGATGCTGTTGCAACTGCCTTTTCTGTGTAATTGCAGTGGGCTGTGAGGAATGTCTAAGGAAGACTATCCATTAGTCCTCACATTTGTTCCATCTGAACGAGAAGATTCTATATCTGTTCCTACTGTTTCTGAAACCCATGTCCCTGGAGGCCTGTGAGGACCTACAACTTTGCATGGACATCTCCAGACATAAAATTCCTGTGCGTTTTTATGACCAGGCCCTCGGTACCTTTCTTTTGCCAGAAGTAAGGCTTAACCCACGTTTAATTTTTCTCTGCCAATCCAATTTTCTGTTAAGATGATCTTTCAGGGTACAGGCAATACCTGTTTGCCCAATGATAGCAACCTGTCACCTTGGAACTCAGTCAAGTCTTCAGTATTTTATGCTAATACCTTAGGGCTTTCCCTCTTAAATGCAAATTTTCCATAACCAGGGCCACCACCACAACCCCTGTGGGACAGAAGAACACTTTATACATAGAAGGTGCCTTCTCAAGGCACATGTCATCACTGGCCAAACTCCACAGTGAAAAGAAAACCCACTGCATTTCAACCTCTACTGGCAAAAATCTCTAGGCAGTGCACATGATGCACAACTGTCCACATCCTGGAGCTATGCAAGTTTCTAGCTGTTCCTACTTCAAACTCTAGCTGAACGTTTGAAGCGGCACTTTGCAATTTCCTGGATTGTTTGTGAAAAACTTTCAGATCTTTGCTGTATTTCTAGAAGCCTGTTACTAAGTAGTACGAAGACAGTGAATCTCCTTTTCTTTTAAAGATCTCCTTTTCCCTGCATATCCCACCTATCAACCTTTTTCCTGGCTTAGACTTTTCAGTCTACTGAAATAGTTAAGACTATTATTTCTCCAAACCACTCTAGTTCCTTGATTTCCTTAAAAAAAAAAAAAAATCTCTAGAATCTGAGCATTGCAAGCACAGGGCTTAGTAATCATCTTCTTAATGCTTCGGCTTACAATCATTTCACTCATCTATCCAAACCCAAGAACACAGCCCATACTTCTTAGGTAAGGAGGCTCCCGTTCCTTTTTAGTTTTAAGTAATAAAATCTACAACTCTTCCATAGGTGAAGCCTCAGTTCTATGATCCAATGGCCAAGACTTAATCAACAAAGCCAGAGTAAGCATCAAGTGTGTTTCCATGTGGAAGAACTTCTGCTTAAGTATTAAAGTACTGCTTCTGTCCTTGTAGGCAGTATGTAGCTCTGTTCCTTCCAGCTGCTGGTCTTTGAGACCCACCCGTCTACAGAGAGGGTGCTTTCTTGGTCTGCTTGCAGTGGGTCAATTGAGGTTGGTTGTATGATTGGTAGTCTATTAAGATCTTAGATAAACTACACCATTATGTAAGATTTGTCCCTCCAGGGCCTTCCTTTGGCCTGGAATGAAATTAACTGAATGTGGTAAAGCCAATTTATCACTTCCTACCTTGGCCTCATTCACAGAATTTAAAGGAGCAAACTCATAGAACAGCATTCTTGGAACACTGTCCCTTTTGAAATTTGAAGTCCTGGCCAGCAGCTTTTGCTAAAATACGTTAAAAACAGCAAATGCTAGTCCACCCTAAGTGACTAAAAGGAGCAATACCTTCCTCAACCTCACCCACAACACCCATCCAAGCAGGACCCACCAATCCTCAAGTCGAAGGGTCTCAGCCCACCCACAAAGCCCAGCTAGGATCAGGGCACCCTGCACTTGCTAAGGCCTAAATGCTCATCACAAACCGCTGTGCCACATTAGGCCTCTTGCCTGCGGACTAGACCACCTTAAGCTTTCCAGGCCCCAAAGATCAATGTTCCTCTTCCTACTGAGAAACCTGATGAGCAATAGATAACAGAAATCAAATCAAAATGTGAACTTTTAGGGATGCCAGCTCTCCTCTTGGTCCCCTTGACCAGCCCCATCCCCCACATATACAAAGAATTTAAAAAACACACACACACATTGGAGACCTCCCCTTGAAGACAGACCTGCTCTGCTTAGCCTACCTGATGAATGAGAATACACCAGACAACAACCACCCTCTCTGCAAGTAAATAGGTCTCAAAGAAAACACGCAGAAGTTGAGTCACATGCATAGGTATTACTCTAATGTTTTAACTAGAAAGTTTTTTCCATAGGGAACATGAAGTATGAAGTTAAGAGTTTATCCTCCAAAAGGTACCTTTCTTGTAAGGTCAGTTCATTAAATCTTCCGTGCCTAATCAGAGCTTTGGATACGGGAGTTCAACCAACTGTTTGAATAGATGAGAGAACGAACTCGCTTTCTGAATGAACAAAGTGCAGTTCTGAACTCACAGAGGTTAACGATGTAATACATAATAGCCTGCACGTCTGGGAAAGGCAAAACAAAATGGTTGGTGTTCTCAAGTGGAGGAAATGTATTGGGCATAATGTAATCTTTAAGGAATGCTCATCTTCGTCATTAAGGCCTGCTGCAATTTGGGTTAAGACGATTCTCCACCCAGCCTCCTGGCTGATTCAGGTGATGTTATTATAGGTCTTGGGTGAAGAGTGTTGGCCAAGAGGAAGGACTACTTGATGCTAAACTACGCTTGCTACAACCATTTGCCCACTTCTCTTCAGACTTGCCCTCATTAACATGAAAGATTATGTAAGAAAAAAGAAGGCAAGATCTAAATTACAGGGCATATTTAGGTTTTTAAAAAGGTCCTTGGAAAATATTTCAATATTTAATTTCACAGAGCAATTTGAAATCACAAAGGCTTTTAATTATACCTAAAATTCTTCTCTCCTGTGTTTATTCCTAATAAGTTACTATATATTTATTGCTAATAAATTATATTATTTATACATTCCTCAAGATTTACTGAGCATTACGTGCTCGTATTGTGTTCATCCCCAGGAATTCAGCAGTGAATAAATCTAAGTGGGCTCTGCTATCATGAGGCTTAGGTCTAGCAGGAACATCAATTCCTGAAACAAATATTTCTAAGGATGATAAGCTGAATAAATGGAGATATTGTGAGGTGGCTACCTGCATCCCATCTTACAGATGAGAAAACAGATTTAGTGAGATTAGTTTGCTCAGAGCCATCCAAGCAAATAAGTAAGAATCAAACCTAAAGGATACCAAAGTCCTTGTTTTTAACCAAGACTTCAGGAATCTGCCTTTATGTCAGTTAGAAATACTTTTCTGCAAACCATCTGGCAGCATATTAACAAGAGCTGCAAAAATGTTTATAACTTTTGACATAGAAGATTCATTTTAGCAAATAAAGCTGAAAGCAATAACCCAAAATTGGGAAACAATCTATACAAAGACCATTGTAATCATGCTACCTATAAAAGGTAAGAACTGGGGTGCCTGGGTGACTCAGTCAGTTAGGCATCTGACTCTTGGTTTTGGGTCAAGTCATGATCTCACAGTTCGTGGGTTCGAGCCCTACATCAGGCTCTGTGCCTGCTTGGGATTCTTTCTCTCCCCTCTCTCTGCCCTTCCCCACTCTCTCTCTCTCTCTCTAAATAAACTTTAAAAAAAATTTTTTTAAGAAAAATAGAAGATAAGAACTGGAAGTAATCCAAATGACTGACTACAGAAACAGGGAGTATATCAAGTGGACTATTCATTGTTTTCACAACTGCATACTATTTCATTAGCACTTCCTATGTGATCCTGAGAAAATTACTCAGTCTTTTCTACAATTCTTCAGCTATAATTATTATATTCTCTTAATGGATCGCTCAACTATCTACAGAAACAAACATTAATAATACTACCTATAATTGCAATTAGTGGAAGCACTGTCCTTGCCACTTTCTGATTAGGAGTTTACAATGTGCAAAGCTGAGAGGCAGGAACTTGTTGAAGATTATCTCATCTAATCCTCAAAACAACCTACAGTATAGATCATGTTATTCTCTGGAGGCCACTAAGGGAAGGGAGAAATGAAAGGGCCTACCCTAGATCATACAGTTTATTAGTAGCACACACAATATTTTAACTGTAAAGCCGGTAACTTTAACTGTAAAGTTCCTTTCAGTACACAACGCCAATCCCTGCTTATCATAGAGAAATATCAAGGTTCAGAGAAACTGAGCCCAAAGAGGCTCAGAGGTCACAAAGCTAATTAGTGACAGAGCCAGGATTTGAATCCAAGTCTCCCAATTCCTGGTAGAGTGTTTTCTCTTTTTAACAGCACAGCAGTCAAATATGAAATCGCCAACAGGGAGATGAAATTGTGTAGGTTAAATTATTTTTAAAGTCCTAATATTCTAAAGGCTTTAGTTTCTATTAGCCTAAATAAAATATCTGAAGATAGAATACAACAGAAGAGAAAAATTTGCCAAAGACCAACAAGATGTTATTTCAAAAGGACTGTGGGAAAAGCCCTGTACCACACAAAGACTAGATGAGGTGGGAGAAGGAAAGAATCCCACATGATCACTAAGTGCCTACCATGCCCCCAGTGCGATGCCATTTTGCCTCGGAGTGCATTTGCCCTCCAAAACACTATGCAGGAGGGATCATCCCTATTTCACAAGCAAGAAAACTAAGATGCTGAGAGATTAAGGGATTTGCCTGCAGTTGCTCAACTAGTGGGGTGTGATTTGAACTCAGTCCTGTCTGATGCTAAAGTCCATGTTTTTTCAATATACCATGCTGCCTGCCACTGCAAGACAATTGGCGGGGTGTGAATTATATTTTTTTGCATCCTGTGATTAAGATGAGGGAAAATCTGGCATTCTTGCTCAACCAATATTAAAGTTGGTGGCAGGGATTCATTAGTTATTCAATAGTCATTCATAGGAGCTCTCACTCTGTGCCAGGTACTAAGCTAAGAACAAAGCTGAAGAGCAAATGGACTGCAATTTCACAGAACTCATGATTTAGGAGAAATAACTTGTTTTGGTGTTGCCAAAAATATTTGTATTCCTGGGAATTTGAAACACCATTATCTGGCTTAAAAGATCAAAACCTCAATTCTCTTAGGAACTGAGTGTGTGTGGTTCAGTTTCTGGATGATGGAGGTTTACACCTTTAAGCAACAGATCTCATTTCACAATTTTTATTATTTATAATTGACCATTGAATAACAGGGGTTTGAAGTACATGGGTCCACTTACATGCAGATTTTGTGAATACATGTATGTATAGCACTGTATTTTCCTTATGATTTTCTTAACATTTTTTTCTCTAGCTTACTTTATTGTATGAATATAGTAGGATACATATGTATTAATCAACAGGAGGGCTTCTAATCAACAGGCATTAGTAGTTAAGTTTTTGGGAAGTCAAAAGTTATACACAGATTTTCAACTGCACAGGGGTGACGGTGGGGGGGGGGGGGTCAATGCCCTAACTCCCGTGTCGTTCAAGAGTCAACTGTAATCATTTTTCAATGCTTTGTCAATTCTTCTAGGACATTCTGAGCTCCAAAATCTGAGACCTTGTATCCCCATCCCCACGGATTCCCCTATACTACTGTATCCATGAGATGGATGGATAGAGGAAGGTAGAGAGCAAAGCAGAGACAGCTGAATACAAGACAGTAAGACCTTTATAACAGTACTTCACATAAATTCTAAATTCAAGTGTTTTCCAATTTTCCCCAATTTTTTTTTAATGATTAACATGATTTAAACTTCTCTTGAGGGGGCAGCTGGGTGGCTGTCGGTTAAGGGTCTCTTGACTTCTGCTCGTGTCACAATCTTGTGGTTTGTGAGTTTGAGCCCCATGTCAGGCTCCATGCTAACAGTACAGAGACTGCTTGGGATTCTCTCTCCTCTCTCCCTCTCTCTCTCTCTCTCTCTCTCCCTCCCCTGCTGGTGCTAGCTCCCTCTCTGTCAAAATAAATCAACACTTTAAAAATAAATAAACAAACTTCCCTTGAGGGCCTGGGTCTTAAGTATTCTAAGAAAAGTAATGCCCTGTTATTCAGGAAACCAGGTAACCTTGGGCAAATCATTGCACAAATCAGAGGCCTGAGACAGCCAATTTTTAAAACCAAGGCACAGAGCTAAAATTACCTCTAAGGACTTTTCCAGCTCCATAATTGTAGAACTCTTTGAACAATACAATCAGTTGCTATAATGGTCCATTCAAACAGAACCATCCTTCCCCACAGCCTAGTGCAGTATGTGGGCTACTTTGGCAGGATTCTCCATAGTCCAAGATTAATATAGTTTTTGTGTTGAGTCCATGGTTTATGGTTTTTTACTACTGTCCATTTAACTTTCAGCTGTTCCTCCTCATTTTAACTTGCAACATGTAATCTTCTTGGATTTATTAAAAAAAAACAGGCTTAAAATAAAAATAAAAAACAGGCTTAATGAAAAGGAATGGCATATTTATTGAGTACCTAAGTGCCAAACACCAAATGTGCATTACTATAATTAATTTCATCCCTAAAACACTGCAAAAAGGAAAAAAATGTAGAGAAGATCAGAGTGGTTAGGTTGCCCAAGATTATAAGTGGAACAGCTAGGACCCAAAGCCAGGTTGATGCATTCAAGGCCCAGGTGCTTTTCACTACACAACACTACTTCACAGGTTTATTAGAATAGTGTGTAGGGGCGCCTGGGTGGCGCAGTCGGTTAAGCGTCCGACTTCAGCCAGGTCACGATCTCACAGTCCGTGAGTTCGAGCCCCGCATCAGGCTCTGGGCTGATGGCTCGGAGCCTGGAGCCTGTTTCCGATTCTGTGTCTCCCTCTCTCTCTGCCCCTCCCCCGTTCATGCTCTGTCTCTGTCTGTCCCATAAATAAATAAAAACGTTGAAAAAAAAAAATTTAAAAAAAATAAAAATAAAAATAAAAAATAAAAAAAAATAAAAAAAAAAAGAATAGTGTGTAAATGAAAAGTCCTTAGTCATCAAGTCAGAATCTAGGAACCCTCTAATGGGTAGTGTAAATGAAGTTTAACATATTGCATTTACATGGAATATAAGAAATCTATTTGATCTCTTCTCTAGAGAGGTGAGGGTATTATTACTATTAAACACATTTTTTCCATTTATTTATTTAAAACCCAGCAAGCCTTTAGGTGATGCCACATGGGCAAGCTTGTCAAATAGCTTAGGGCTAGCTCGATAGGTGAGAAGTTAATTCATGTGCATCATGGAAACTGGTGAACCATTTTTCTTAAACATGGAAGGGAAAAAAAAAAAAAACAGATCCTTTACCAAATTTCTCGTTACTCTTCACTATGGTCATTAAATGGAACTATATATTCAGAAAGATGGAAATTTAATAAGGATTTAACCAGAGCTACCACATAAATACTCCCAAGAGTTCAGCTTCACATTTTAGAATTTACAGGTATGAAATGGATGTTAACCACAATTCTGACATTCTCCCCTTAAATGGGGTCTCTGGAAGCGCCCAAATTTTCCACGTTAGTGCTCATCCTGAACTCCGGAGATTTCAACTCCTGCTTCTTCCTTACTGAGGAACTGCTATATTCTACTGAATCCCCAAGTACAGTTTACGGGAAAACACAAGGTTTTATTTTCAAGTACTCTGTCATCATAAATAATCTCAACTCAAGCATTTCTTGTGTCGCTGACCATGGCCTAAGTTTACTAACTTCCTTTAGCCAACAAATACCTTTTCACATTTGAAGGTCAAATGCCAGGGAATTTAATACTTTTCTGCCAATTCTACATTTTGTAGTATCAATAAGTAGCAGAATTATCCTTTCTCTGTCAGGCACCGCACACATGATTAAGTTATATTAATTAACCCCCACCCCCACCCCCAACCCCCTTGCAAAAAAAGGCTTGCAAATAGCAGGTGCTGTAAGCTGGCTGCAAGAGGGGACAGGCAGCCTTGTTGCCACTGGGAAGTGAAAAAGGTGACAGGTTTCTGGTTCACTGGTGGATGTTCACTTGAGCACACCACTGGGGTCTGGAGACCACAAACCAAGAAGAGTAGGTCTAGCATGCAGTGCCCAATTTCTCAGAATCAAAGTTTTCATAACACCCGGTCCTCTCTGGGCTTCTAACTTATTAAACACACACTCTTCAAGACCCAAAACTCTCTCCCAAGAAAGCAGCAATAATTTGTAAAGTTTGGGACAGTTGCTACTTCTAGTAACAGTGGTCACCATCATGGGGAGTAAATGGGACAGACTGAGGATAAGACTCAAGAAGACTGGTAATGATAAAAATCAAGTGAACTTGCAGGGACTGAGGGAGAGTTGGGGACTCAATGTCTGGGATTTAGAGAGCTGGAGCCTCACTGGGGGGAATAAGAAGCCTAGAGGATCACAGAAGGCACTGCAAAGAGGTGACGTACACAGCAGCTGGTGCAGTGAGGCTGGGCAGTAAAAACCCACTGGTGAGCAAGCTTCTCCAACAGCTCTCTTCAGCTTAGAGGCAAGAGCAGGAAAGCCAGTGGAGGAGGGCACCGCAGGGTGGGGGTCACCGGCGCATGTGACATCACAGAAGGTAAAGGGAACTGGGGATGAAAGAACGTATTGGAGCAGGACTCAGGAACACACAGCTAAGAACAAATGGACCAAGGAAGGAAGAGGTATCAGTCAACTAAAGAGCACTGGAAGGATACTGAATGGTACACTAGGTATGAGGGAGTGAGAGGTAGCAAGTCAGGAGCTTCCAGACAGAGCAAGAACAGGCTTTGGACATGGCTTTAGATGCCTATTATGCAATCTGACTATAGTCTGCTCCCTCAATGTTTAAGATATTCAAGAGAATAGGCCATCATCTGATATTCGAGGCCACACACCAAAGTCCTATGACTTAATATCTTCCTGCCAGGTGCAAATGGTGCAGCCATATTCCAGTATGAATGCTATGGAGGATATTCCATCACTGCTCAGAGTAACTGTCCTCTTGGGGACATCACTGAGGTCTGAATGTCTTTGCACATTCTTTGTCTCACACACACTCTCCCCACTCCGTTTCTCAAGCCTTCTTCCTCTCCTGTAACCACTCAGGTCTCTGTCCTCTTCCTGGTCTCATCTCGCTCACCCAGCTGCATGCACTTCTGCACCTGCCTTGCAGCATCCGATGACTTACTTTATCCTCTCTGCATTCTTGCAAGACCTGACTCCAAGGTCAAATCTACTTTCTTCCAGCCCTACAAAAGCACAAAGTTCCTAGGATTTAGCTTTAGGACTCCAGTGTCCTGCACATAGGAGGTACTGGACAAATGTCTGTGGAAAGGACAGAAATATCTTGAGCCATGCAAACACATGAACATGTCATTCCCTGCACATCAGCAAAATTAACAATGCGTCCAAGAGAGCATTACCCCCTACCAAGCATATGTCGTGCTCATTCACTGTAACTCCGGTCTCCCATCCCACCCCCTGTTATAAGGACATGTCTGAAGTAAAATCCATGCTGTACAGACTAAAAGCCACACAGGATCAGGGACTGAGTTTTATTTACCTTTGAGTTCTCTGTTTCTACTACAAAACCTAATATTTAGTAGACAAATTGATGACTTAATCAATGAACTCATATGCACAAATTCCCATAAAAACAAAACCAAACTAAGAGCTATGAAATTACCAAAAAGCAAATAATCGTGAACTAATCTGACTCTAAAATAAATGAAAACCGGTTTCATTATTCTAGATGTTTCTGTTCTAAATGTAGTAAACTTCAGTGCAAAATAATACAATGTAATTTTGTACTTGCAGGGCAGGCCTTGCTTTTTCCAAGCATTTTCCTAGTCATTTCCTCATGCAATTCACCATCTAACCACTCAGCTTGGTAGCAGGAATGGGAAACTTCACTGCATTTGGAATTAGGACAATTGGACTCAAGTCCTGTCTTCATCACTTCCTGTCTGTGTGACCTTGAGAAAAGTCCTTTATCCAGTACACATTTCAATTTCCTTCTCTGTAGAGCAGTGATAAGATCTTGTTCTTCCTGGCTCTTAGACTTAGGAGGATCAAGGATGTGGGAGAGGAAGAAGGAAATAAAATCTTGCTGAATACCTACTATGCCCCAAGCATTTTACAAATATTATTTCTCACCACAACCCTGCAAAGTAGGTTTTACTATTTCTTGCCTTTAATATGAGAAAATGGAGACTCAACAACTAAAATAATTTTCCCAAATTTATCAAGTGCCAGAGCTGGGATTCAAACATATCTGTCTTGTCCCAAAGCTCTCTTCATGAAATTATAATGCCTCCTTAATGAGCTCTAAACATGTATAAAAAAATTTTTAGCTGCTCTTCAGCATATTACTGATATGTCAGTATTTGCTGTTCTTGCTGTAAGTATGGAAGGCAGAGAAAAAGAAAAGCAGGTATTTGGTAAGGCCACATGTTAGAGACAGAGCTGGGCCTCTCATTCAGGTCTCCTGACTCCTGGCCTAAAGCCTTTTCATTAAACCATATTGCCCCCATGCTCCCAGGAAAAGGCTTCGGACATTAGTGGGCACAGGCATGATGCTTGTTTATTCAAGCCAGCTGTTACTGATCTATTTTGAGACAAGTACTTTGAAAATCATGGAAGGTGAGTATCAAGTGTTTCATTGACTATTCCATATTAATTGACCCTTTAGAGAACTCCCATGTGAGTAGCATATCCTGCTGGCTTCCTGTTAAGCAAGCAACTCAAAGGCTAACTACAATTCTTGCAACACATATTTTGAAAGCACACTCAGAGAGCAGTACAAAATACAATTCTAAAATAATTTTCTACAAAAAAATTATCTACTTTTCTGTTCATGGTTCTGTCCACTAAATGCTGAAGATTGGGGGAAGGCAGAATGCAAACTTGCGACTAGCCTTAATATAATGCAGGATCTGTGTTAACAGTTGCGGGGGGGGGGGGGGGGGGGGCAGGGGGTAATAGAGTATTCTAAATAACAGCTAATAGGTGTGAATTTACAAGAATGGTTATAATAATGAAACGGAGAAAAGACAACCATTTGAAAGCATGTCATTTAGAACAATGGTGTTCCTGCTGCCCAGGGAACTAAACATAGGCATGCAAAATACCACGTGCTCAGGACCAGGTGTCACCAGGCACAGTATTAAAAGGCCAAAAAAGACCAGCTACACTCATCCTCCTGCTCTCTCATTACCTTTCCTCAGCTTTTCTACCTGATTTTATTTCCTTTCACCATCTATACCTATCAGAGGTCTATCTCCCATTTTACACTGCTTAGGATGACAACTGTATAAAATTAACCAGTTGATACTCAATACCCTGAAACCAAAACTATTACTCAATAACTAGTATAGAGATACTATTATTGATAACCACAAAACCAATCTGAGAACATTCCTCCAAGCAAAGGCTACAAAAGAACAATGGAGGGGGGTGTCGGTTCACTGCAATTCACATTCAGATGTACCAATAGCCTTGCTAAAGGAATTCAGTTTGCTTTAAACATTCTAATTCCAATCTTGTCTTCACCACAAGACTGTTCAACAACTACCTGTTAGTATAAGTTACTAAACTCTTAGCCTTGGAGAGTAGCTACCTCATGAAGATAAGTGATTGTTTCACATTGGTGTGACAAGGAGATATTTCATGGAAGGTGTAAACACTCTGCCTTGTAGGTTTCTGCAGAAGTAGTAGTGACAATCATAGTAAAAATCATTCAGATTTATTGAGTATTTGTTATGTGCCAGTCACAGAGCTAATTCATTCATTCAGCCCTTGCAGCCACAGTAGGGGGCAGGTTCCTTTATTATGCCTCTTTTAGAAATGAGGAAGCAGAAGAACAGACAGGTCTAGAAACTTTCTTTAAGTCACTCAGGTGGTAACTCATGAAACAATGTTATCTGTTATTAGTAATGTCACTCAATGAACACCCATTTTGTTTTTTAAATGTTTATTATTTAGTTCTGAGAGAGAGAGAGCGCGCGCACACGCGCGAGAGAGCTCATGGGTGGGGGAGGGTTAGAGAGAGAAGGAGACACAGAATCAGAACCAGGCTCCAGGCTCCAGGCTCTGAGCTGTCAGCACAGAGCCTGACACGAGGCTCAAACCCACGTGAGATCATGACTTGAGCTGAAGTCAGACGCTTAACTGACTGAGCCACCCAGGTGCCCCACACGTTTTTGATTTTTAATGACACAGTGCCAAGTACATCTTAAAGATGTATAGATATATTTGAAAAGGTAGTAAACAAAGTCATCATTTCCCATCCATCCATGAATTTACTTTATGCCTATTTGGGTGTATCATGTATGAGTCCTGGTGTCAATTTCTAGAGATGTACATAAATGAATAAGCCTATGGCAGCCTCAAGCAGGTCACAGCCTGGAAAGGGCCACAAAATACTGCAAGATGGTACAAGGAGGGCTATGCTCCACCTGTGTACACTATACAGTGGGGCACAAAGCAGCAGGTGATCAGCCAGGGGGACTCTTGAATGGAATCTTCAATCACACAAATAAGGGCATTTCAAGCAGAGAAAGGGGCACATGCAGTAACCCAGGACATTTAACAGCACAGTTCATTTGAGAAGCCACAAAAAGTTTACAAGTACAGAGTGGAAGAAAACTTTGAGAGGTGGAGCAGGATTAGACGACAGGTCCTTGCATGCTTACTAAGGAATCTGGATTTTATCCCATTGTCCATAAGGAATCATTGGACAGTTATAAGGAGGTTGACTGACCACTTGCCCCAGTAGTTCAGGTAAACCCTAGGAAACCTCGGTCACTCTCCATCATCACACCCAATATCCAAGCAAGCTTTTGCAGCTCCACCTTGAAAATACATTCTGAATCAAATGAGGGAAATAACAGCATATGTGCATTCAAATGGAAAGGTTCAGCAGAGAACTGAAGATGCAGGAAAGTATGGGGACAGAGTGATGAAGGGACTGACCATGGCTGTGGGAACGCTGATAATCTGCCCATAGAACATGAGAGAAAGCCCCATCTATAGGCACGGATGCAAGAACCTGAGAATCTGAGGAAGCGATCCTCTGTTTTCTCAGTTGAGCAGGAAGCAAGGTCACCAGAAGAGAGGGAAAAGTGGAGACAAAGGTGAACGGGTTTCCACAAGAAAAGGTACCAAGGAGGTGGGAGGATGGGCAAAATGGGTGAAAGGGAGTGGGAGATACAGACTTGCACTTGTGAAAGGAGTAAGTCACAGGGATGAGATGAGAGGTATAGTATAGGGAATATAGTCAATGGCATTGTAATAATGTTGTATGGTGACAGATGGTGGGTACACTTGTGGCAAGCACAGCATAGTGTACAGACTTGTCCAATTACTATGCTGTACACATGAAATTAATTTAACTGTGTGTCAACTACAATTAAAAGAAGGAAAAAAAAAAGGTACAAGTGGTCATCTGGGTGAGTCGGAAAGTGAATGGTCTAGGGCAGTTCCCAAACTTTTCGGTCCCAGGATGTTATTACACTGGCCATTATTGATCAGCCTCAGCAGCTTCTGTTCGTGGGGGTCACATCTATCAACATTTAACATATTAGAATCCTCAACTGAGAAATCTTTAAAGTATCTACAAGCCCATAATCCATGGTCCACCTCAGCAATGACATCAGTGGCGTCATGCAGCCTTTGAAGAACTCCACTATAAACCTGCGAGAAAATTAGAGAAAAGGCAAATCTTGTCTTAATTATAAAAGAGACTTTTGACCTTACGGAACTCCTAGAGTTATCTATGGCCCTGTCAGGAGTCCCCAGACCGTCCTTTGAGAACATCTGGTCTAGAGCACTGGGTAAAGCTGGGTAGCCTAGGTGCCTGCTGTGGTTAGGGATGATGAATTAAAAGTGAGAACAGTCTGAGTGATACAGGTTTTTCCTCCATCAGATCCAGCAGCCAAGTTGCAGGCAGGAGTAAATGGAGAGCTGGATTTAAACAGGGTTGCACTTTACTCAAATGAGTATTGCAAATCAAGAGAAACTGGTATCATAATGGCTGCAGTATTTAAAATCAGGAGGAAGGAAATGAAGACATGAAGGCAGGGAAGAGGTGGCAGGAGCTCAAAAGCTTGTTGGAGTTTAGGTATTAGAATAAGCCAGAAAGAAAAGAGTAGTAGGAGAATATGACACTTGACACTGAGAATACAAAAGGTAACTATTAATAGTTTCAAACTCATCATTTAAAACTGAATGCACTCCCTCTCCCTCTGAAATCTGTACCTCCTCTGTATTACCCTCCCTCCCAAATCCCAGAAAGAGAGGCTCATCCTAGATACTCCTGACTCTCACTGCATTGAAGAGGCCCCAAAGCCTTGTCCATTCCAACTCTCCATCATGTCCATCTTTTTGTCCTTCTCTAGCCTTCCTGTCCTGCCCTTTCTCTGCCATGGCATTCACCGGCCCCTCCCTCCCCTGACTGAACTTCAGCAGCAGCCCTGTTCATGCCCAGTTCTGCTCCATCAAGCTCACCCTTCACTCTGCTGGGGGTGAACTTTGCACAATGAAGTTCATCATGTGATTGTCCGCACTCCATCCATGAAATGATTGTACCAACAGAGATGGAGGTGTCAAACAGGCAGGTACAGGCTATGTGAATTTGGAGTCCACTGAGGTATGAAACGTAGGTAACACTACAGTGACATGACAGGATACAGGAAAGAGAATATGAACAAAGACAATGAAAGAGGCAACTCAAATTTCCTCAGAATGTTTAAAGAGAAACCAGCAAAGGAAACAGGAGATATTAAGTCATGAGAGAATGAGGAAATGTGTAGTGTGGTGGTAATCAAGGGAGAGTTTCAGAAGCAGCAGAAAAGGCCATGTTAAATGCCATAGAGAGTTTTAGAAAAATAATTTTGAAAAGGGTTTTTGAAACCCTTTGAAATGAGGAAATTGGTATCCACACTGAATCAAAACTGCATTACAAACATGATATAATTTTCCCCACCAAAAAAACAAAAAACAAAAAAAACACCAAACTACGTTCCCATTTTCCTCACCCTGGTAGGCATGGGATTATACCTCACCACCAATAATGCCTCAGCATTTTAATCCTTTATCTCAGGCTCTGGTTCCTAGAGAGCCCAGGTTAAGCCATCAAGTATCCTACAGAACCAGTCCTTAAGATGCCTTAATATGCCTTAACATTGGTATCAAGTTTAACATTATGCTGACAGATTATCCAAAAGAATAATCTAACAAATGGCAAAGAGGTTAGTGACTTCTGTGAAGCCATGACATTATTTTGAACTGATTGACCAAAACCGTAATAGAGCACAGCACTCTTTTCGGACAACGAACGCCATTTTTTCCTCCCTTCAGTGTAACCCAATCATCTTCACACAGCACCATCTCGGGGGAGTATAGGCATGTGTTTGGAATGTACACCTTAATGCTAAAATTAACATAATCATGGTTTTTCAAACTATGTACAGTTAGCAAAAATAGAGTTCTCTTTGCCTTTTTTGAAAAAGTAGGAACAGCATTAAAACCCCAACTGCAGGTTAATAGGCTGGAAGGAAATCCTGGGGACAATACTAGTATACTCTTTTAGAAATGCTGTATCACCAACACTTGATGCTCAGAGGGGAGGGGAGGGGAGGGGAGGGGAGGGGAGGGGAGGGGAGGGGAGGGGAGGAAACTAACAATGACTGAGAGGAAATGGGGATATGGTATTCAGAAGAGGAGCAATAAGTGAATATTTTTAGGAACACATTAAGTTTTATATTTTCTTATACACATATTTTTTCACACATACATATACAAGACTTCCATATGATAAAATTTATCTAAATCTAAAAGAGCTTTTTTAATAGGTATAGAATTAAAATTCTACTGGACAAGAAAATAACCCTCTAGATCTCTTTTCCCTAAAAGCCACCACCGTAGCAACAATACTCCTGGAGAGGGGTATAGCCCTCTGTACTGATCATCTCCTCCTACCTGTTCTTCTCCAATGGGGTGTTTGCCCATCACACACCAAATCTGTTTCTCTCAAATCACCAAAATATTTCATTTGACAGTCCATCTTCCATCCTTGTTTTACTTCATCTATCAGCAGCATTGACATGTCTGCTCACTCTGTCTCCCAGAAACACTTTATTTGCTTGGTTTCCTGAAACCACACTCTGCTGACTTCCCTCCTGCCTCATTGCCATTCTCTCTCAGCGCCTTTTTGGTTCTCATCTTTCTACCCTTGACACACGGGTAGGCCCAATAGCTTACTCCTTTGACCTCTTCTTTCTAAACACTACTTTTTGGGTGATTTCATCCAATCTCATGATTTTTGAATACCACCTATACCCGACTCCAAAATTCACATCTACATTCCCAACTTCTCCGCTGCCTGCTCAGTCTCTCCACCTACATGTCTACAGGGCATTTCAAACATAACAAACTCCAAGTCTCCCCCCTCCTCGAACATCCACCCAGAGCTATCCTAGCTCTAGTTTTCCCCATCTCAGTAATAGCAACTCCCTCTTTCCAATTTCTTAAGCCAAAATTCTGGAGTCATTCTTGGCTCCTCCCTTCTCATACACATAATCTGGTTCCATCAATAAACTCCTAGGGCACCTGAATGGCTCAGTTAAGTGTTCAACTCTTGATTTCGGCTCCGGTCATGTTCTCATGGTCATAAGACTGAACCCTGCACCAGGCTCTCTGTTAAGTATGGAGCCTGCTTAAGATTCTTTCTCTGCCCCTCTCCCCCACCCACACTCTAAGATAAATAAACATTTAAAAAAATAAAATAAACAAACTACTGCCCCTCCCTTCAGAATATATCCAGAACTTAATTATTTGTCACCATCTGCCCTGCTATCACTCTGGTCAGAGTTGCCGTCATCTCTTGCCGAAGTGACTATATGAACCTGACGGCTTCCATTCTTGCTGTTCTACAGCACAGTGGCCAGAGTGTCCCTGTTCAAAGGTAAGTCAGGTCAGGGGACTTCCCATTTCACTCAGAGTGAAAGTCAAAGTCCTTACAATGACACATTAGGCTTAAAAAGCTGGCTCCTATTTTCTCTGACCTCATCGTGACCACTCTTTCCCACATTCTCCTCCAGTCACAATGGCCTTGCTTTTCCTCCAGTATACCCACCATTTAATTGACCTCAGGACCTTTGCACTTGGTATTCCCTTGCCAGGCATATTCTTCTTTCAAAACATCCATATTCCTACATTCCTTCACTCTCTTCAGGTCCCTGCTCACCTGTTATCCCCTCAGAGAAGCCTTTCTTGACTACCTTCTAAAAAAAAAAAAAAAAAAAAAAAAAAAAAAATCAAATGATATTTTGCTCTAGTCCCTTACTGGGTTGAAATCTCCTCATATGACATTATATAGCCATTTCATTCTTTATTGTCCATCTCCCCCACTAAAATATAAATCCTTTTAGGGCAGGGATTTTGTTGTGTTTGTTTATTGCTCCAAGCCAGTATCTACAACAGTTCCTAGGACACAGAACCAGATATTTGTTGAAAGAACCCTGGAAGCCTGAATAATTCATTTTAAGACAATTCAAAGTTTACCCATACCATACACAAATGGTCAGTAAATTCAAATATATTATCATCCCAAGACATAGAATAAAGAAAAATTTTAAATTACAAAACAGTAGGATTAAGATAATCTCATTGATAGATCTCGGGGCCCCCGGGGGGCTCAGTCAATTAAGCATCCAACCCTTGGTTTCAGCTCAGGTCATGATCTCATGGTTTGTGAGTTCAATCCCCACATCAGGCACAGAGCCTGCTTGGGATTCTCTCTTACCCTCTGCTCCCTCCCCTGTGTTCTCTCTCTAAAACAAAGAAAAATGAAAAATATATATATATTTATACGTATTTTTGAACTGAAGAAGATCCTCCTCCTCCTCCTAATATAGCAAGACTAAAAAGATGGGTAGCACAGCCAGGAAGAACAATTGGAGACTGGGATCCCATTTATAATTCTATTTTGAAGGATTATTAATTTAAGACCTCAAGATTCAAACATATAATTGAGAAATTATTTGCAGGTTTTTTAATGCAAACAAGGCAGAAGGCTAACAATAAGAGAATGGAAGAAATCGCACTCATTGGAGATAAATACTCTTATCAAAAGGGGCTACTCACTGTATAGCCTGTTACAGGATAATTAAAAACAGCCAATAAGCAAAACATCAACAAACTAAAATTCCCTTTGTCAACATCTGTTCATCACAGTCTCAAATGCGATGAAACTCTGAGGTGAGACTTTATAGTTATTTCCTGGCTTGGAAGATCATGTGCTATAAAGAAATTCAAATTAGTATCATCTTCAACAGAACCTAAATCAGGTGGACAGAAGGACTCGTAGACACTAGAAATGGCAAAAGCCTTTATAGTAATGACATCTCTAAATTCAGAAGAATAAAGTCTGATGGGATGCAGGTCAGGATTTCACTGGGTTACCAGGTTATTTACCATACCATGAATACTGCTGATGGGGTAGGAGCCTTAGAACCAGAAGCAGCTAGAAAGACAGAAGTTAGATCCAGAAATAGAGAGGTCTGCCCAAAGGGGTTTATGGACCTTACAACTGTTTTAAATTTTTCATTGTAACCTTCTAACTCTTTATAAGACAATAGCAAAAAAACAAGAAAATGTTTTAATTTTACTACTAGTGAACACCTATAGGTGAGCACTGTAGGCATGTTAAATAGATCACCTTGCTTAATGAAACCGTTAATAAGTGTCACTTAAGGATTTAACAACAATCTGTATAATACAGACTCAGCTGTTCAGCCACCTTCTCTCTCTGCAAAGTGGTCAAGAACCAAGAAGGAAGCCACAACAGACATCACCATATTCAGGCAGTAGCCTCCCAGGGTTCACTTTTGAGAAAAGCCCTCACTCGCAGGACATTACAGAGGAAACTGCATTGAATTTGGAACCAGAAAGCTCAGGGCTGGACAGACTTAAGAATCCAAAAGCAAAATAGCCTAAGGAAAGCCATTTAGCTGTTTACCTCATTATAACCCAGTAGCTTATCTGATAGCACAGTGCTGTAATTCCTTTACAGGGCAAGGATCCCGATGTGTTCACTGTGGTACCCCCAGTAGGGATTTCAGTTCTCAGAGTATCAGCTGTGCTCCATTTTCATTAGTGATACTTACAATGATTATCCTCAGTCACCAAAAATTTATATTACAAATATATTCTACAAAGACCAAAATCACATTTGAAAATATTTTCATCCATTGTTAACAATCAAATAAAGGTTAGAAGATCAAAAGAGGGAGATTCTCAGCTGTCCAGAGAGATTGATTATTAGGAACAACTTATTGAACAGCCCCCGAGGGTTCCAGGAAACTGAAGTTTCAGGAAGTGCACACAATACTGTATTCCCTGCTGGTGGGCCAAACCATCCTGACCCACACTGCCTCCTGAGGCTACTGGCCAGGTGGAAAATAGTGATCTGTAAACTCGATAGCCAAGTGCAGCTCCAGTAGAACTTTGCTCAGAACAACAACTTCCAGTTTAATGAAAATGTCTGTTAACCCCTTAACAGGATAACCAGAATTGAGACAACTTTGAAGAGGTCCATAGAGTTAGCAATCACCACCCAGGATTATGGAAAAGTATGAAATAATTTACCCACTTCTGAAATCATATGGTTCTCACCACTTACAAGCCTGTTTTGTCTTGGGGACTGCTAACCAGCTGACTGAAGACAGGACAGGCGAGGAATATAGAATTTGGGGTGCAGAGGGCCCCTGATGAAACACCGACATCAAGATGAAGAGATGAATGTGTGTGCTCTAACTTTAAATCCATGATTATTTAATCTTATGAGTCAATTCTACTGTAAAAGACACTGCTCTAGTTGCTAAGTGGTTGAAACTATCATTCAGGAGTAGTGATAAAATGTCATGGAAGGGGGCTCCTCCTCCCTGTTAAGTTGAACGTGTTTTTTTTATATAATGGGAAAAAGCAAAGAGATGTGCTGAACCGTGTTCAAGATCTGTCCGCATGGAAACTTTCTGACGGGACCAAAAAAAAAAAAAAAAAAAAAAAAACTACTATTCCTCTGAGCCGTGACTTTTGAGTGGACTCGGACGCATGCAGCCTTCCAGAGTTGTTTTTAACCCCTCGAAGAGGCACCGCCAGGCAAAGCTCCAGCCACAGGAGCCAAGCGTGCACCAACCACACCACCTGAGCAAGCACCGAACGAAGGAAAAGCAGAAGGTCTTAGCGAAACTTGTTTCCTGTCGCCGCTGAGAGGCTGGACTCGCTCCTTCTCACATGGCTTCGGAGAAGCTGTAAACACAACCTCGCTGGCCAGCTGGCCACAAGCTCCGGGGGCTTTCGGGAGCAACCGCTGCACGGTGCTCCCTTTTCCTCCCTTTGACCAGTGTCATTCCCGTACAGATAACGGTACCGGAACGCCCTCCACTTCCTAGAGTCATCATTTATGTCATGGTTCCTCTTTCAAGAAAACATGGGGACGACACGCAAAGCAAAAGAACAGAATAAGAGCAAAATTACCCCCATCATCTCCCTGTATCCCTCTCCATTGTTAGTATAAAAGAGCTGGAGCAAATTCCTTTTGTTGTCCTACACGCACACACACACACACACAAAAGTAGGTGAAGGACACCCTAAGACAGTTTATTTTTTCCCGCCTCGCAGAAAGCCTTTACGAAATCCTCATTACCGTCTCCGGACGCAGGACTTCAGCATTCAGCTGAAGACCTAAACCACCCAAACCATTCCAGGCCAAGGCACAAAAAGCCGAAGCGGTTCCCAAAGCAAAAGGCTGGGAGGCAGGGCAAGCTCAGCGCACCTAGACGTTTGCATTTACACAAAGAAATTAGCCGGATGATTAATGGGAGATGCCGGCTGGAGGCGGAGGCGCCCGCGCCGGCTTCCTTACCTGGGACATCTGCGGCCTCAGGTTGATCTCCTTCAGGTTGATGGAGTGCGCCCGGAGGTTGTTGAGCAGCTGGCAGAGCAGGACTCCATCGCGAAGGGTCTGCGCCAGGTCAAACACCTGCGCCGAGTCCCAGGTCACCCGGTGGTTGGCCGGCAGCACCTTGCAGTGGATGAGCCACTGCGCGCACTGCTTCCAGGGCTCCATGCCCGACGGCTCCGGGACACGGCCCGGCCGGGGCAGGCGGCGAGGATGGGGCCGCCGCCGCCGCGGTTCCTCCGCGCCCCGCCGACGCCAGCCGCGGCCCGCCGCTGCCCTGCGGGGGTGCGGGGAAGCAGGCGCCGCGGCGGGCGGGTCGTGGGCTCCGCGCGGGGCTCGGCTCCAGTCCCGGCCCGGCTCCTCCGCCGCCCGGCCGCCGCTGCAGCGAGTCCCGCGCGCTCTCCGTGCGCCCCGGCCGGCTCGGCGGCGGCGGCGCACAGGCTTCCGACTCGCGAGCCCGGCGCCCGGCGACTGAGCATGCCCAGCGCGCCGGCCGCTCTCGCTGCCGTCTGCGAGTCCCAAGAGGCGCGGTGGGAGAGCGCCGCCGCCCCGGCCTGGGGTCTGTGCCCGCAGCGGGAAGTGGGGGCGCCCAGCGCCCCCGCCCACTAAGAGCCCGCAGGTGTCCAGGGAGTTTTCCCTCGGGCTGGCTTCCCGGTTTGGGGAGAGTGGGGCTGAACACTAATACAGAGGGGTCTCCTACTGAGACCCCTCGATGGCTACATAAAATTTTTTAAAGGGTCCGAGGGGAGTAAAGGATTAATTAGGGCCCCTGGACTCCCCAGAGAAACGAAAAAATGGCCCAAAGCATCTTGAGAGCGCAGTGCTTAAAGTTTTAGAGATGATCACCCCTCACCCCTTTCTGTTCTAGCCCCTGAATTCTCTTCCTAGAGATAATTACTGTTTCTCCAAGTTAGTTGCTGGTAAGGATGTTTTGGCACCTTAAAAGTGTGTGGGGAAACGCCTGCGGGAACCTGCCCCTAACCCATGAGCCTATTTCGATGCCAGGTGTTTTTCACTTAGACGGTTTCCCTCTCAGACTCGTAACTGCTCCTCGTCGCAATCCTAACGCTTTTCTGATCGCAAAGAAACCTTCGGGGGAGAAATAGGCGGGTGAGACGCCCCCGGAGCGCAGGCGGCCACACTGCGCATGCGCCGGTGAGCTAGGCCCAGGTGGCTGGGAGAGCAATTAGCATCAGTCCTCAGCTGCGCGGGTCGGGCTAAGCTCTGAGACCCTTAGCAAAGTTGTACCGTGCCCCCCCCCCCGAAACTCACAGCTGACTCAAGCAGAGCAGTCACATTTCTTAAATCCTCTGGGGACTCCTTACTGGGCCCCGTTTACTCCCGCTGCCCCTCAAAACCAAAAACAGTGTTTAAACTATTCATGGCAAGATACCACCACATTGAACTCTTACTGTTTTATATAAATGTGGTTGGGGCTCACCCTTTCGAGACGTATCCTTTGAAAATTTTAAAATAAAAAGTAATGAAACCCAATAGGTGGGATTTTAGATTTTTTTCTATTGTATTACATTTCCGTAGCTCAAATTTCTATTATGAACCATATTAATTTTATAAAAAAAGGTCAAAATGTTTTTTAAAACATATCTGATCTGTTAAGGACAGGGACTGTGTCCTTTTCCATTAGCCTGTGAAAATCGTAGCACACTGTGTACGCTGAGCATTAAACAATAAATCAGCCTGAGGATTTCCTTTCCTCACATGCATCCTTCCCCAGCAGTTTCCCCTTGTGTTCAACCCAGATTACATCAATGGCACCATGTTTCCTAAACTACAATTTTGGCAAATAAATCATACTAAGCTTTACATATCTTTAGAAACAAAACCAACACATCTGAATCACCATGTAATACACAATCTTGCATAAAGAGAAATTAAAATGAAAAAGAAGTTGCACTTGAAAAAAGAGTAACAAGGTATAAATTCCATTTCAGGTAGCAATGGATCATTCTTGGGTTTTGTAGGATATTTCCAAAGCCCAGGTAATATACACTATACCAAGAGGCAGGCCTGGGTTTAGAGTTTGAGCTCGGCTGGTTTCTAGCAACATGACCTTCAGAAAATTACCGAATTCCTCTAACCTTCAGTTTCCACGTATGTAAAAGGAGAAAAATAATACCTCATAGTGCTGGCAGAATCTAATGATACAACGCCTTGCTCTTCAAAATGCAATCCATGGGCCAGCAGCACCACTCAGGAGCTTGTTAGATATGTAAACTCTTAAACTCTACCCCCAGACCAAATGAATCAAAGCCTACCTTTTAACAAGATCCCCAGGTGCTACATATTTATGTTAAAGTCTGAGAAGCACTGATATAATGCATAAAACGTGTGCTGCCTAACACTTAGAGCTCCATAATCATTAACCAATAGCTTTGAGTTCACAGATAGGCAGCAATGACCAAACAAGTTCTATTTAACTTTTTTTTTACAATTAATATATACTGTATCATAATATATAATATGACTTCAAAATATAAAACCAGAGAGTAGAGAGAAGGGCAAGAGGAAAAGATATGGAAGGCCTAGAAGGTAAGGAGGCTAGAGAAATAGAGTTACTCAAGCAAACAAGGGGCTGTCAAAATGTGAATCATGTGGAACTCATTAAAGTGTCAGAAATCGGGCAAGAACAAAAATGACAATGGTCTTTTTTGAGCTGTCAGCCAAATTCCTTTTCCTTTACAATCTTACCACCTAGTGACAGTGAAAGCTGGGAGATAAGGACTAAATTCCATCAGTGGCACTCTTTGCTAGTCCAGCGCCCCAGCGTTCGAGTGAAGGCCATTCTTGCACGTGTAACTTGTGACCAGGACTCAACGGACCCACTGCCCTGAGGCCTGCGTTAGTTCCTGAGGCACATCCACACTCTACCATTTACTGAATGCCAAGCCCTCTGTTGGCCACTTCACAAACATTAACTGCAAGTTAGAAGATGTTCCCCTTTCCTAACAGATGAAGAAAGGATATCAAAGGCATTAAGCACCCTTCTTCTGGGTTACTAAGCTCTCAAAACAGGGTGAATTTGGGCTCCACATCTGTGTTGTTTCTATTGAAAGCTGCTCCCCATTATAATAATCACTTTAGTGAATTTAACTACTAGTTTAAATCTCTCCCCACTAGACTGAAACACCTTGAAGGTAAGGATGGTGACTTATTCATCTCCACATTCCCAGAACTAACCTTGGTGATTGGCATACCATAAGCGCTCAATAAATATTAGTTGAGTAAGTGAGTAATGAGTGAACAAATGAGCTATGTTGCCTCTTTCTACTCTCTCTGTCCTCTCTTCCTGGTAGTGAAAAGATCAGGAAACATTCATGGTGTTACTATCAGGCCACATGAAGAGAAGGTCTGCTCCATCCTGTGTGTCTCGCTAGCCTTTCTGGGCCCTCCAGCATATCAGGTGCCCTTTCTTCTCTCTTGCATTGCTCTGAACTTTGGATCTTTGCCTCAGCCTTACTTAGTATAAAAATGGGAAACAGTATGGGTGGCATCTGAGCTTCAGGAAAGACAAGACAGCAGTAGATAAAGGATATCACACTCCAGGTCTCTTTCCACATTCAAAATTACCCCATAATCAGAAAGTAAGGATTAGAGAATTCACTAGGTTATGCATCAGTCCTAACATTCCACAGAACTATAAAGTAAAGATGAGAGCCACATAAAGTCATTTCTTGCTACAATCTGTACTGTCACTCAGTCTTTGCCAATTTTTTTCTTTTTATTCTTTCAACTGTTAAGTTTACAAAAGCACTAAGATCTACCACCAAGAAATTCTGAAACCTAAATTTCTTATTCCTTATTTTATTTGTTTTGTATCACAGAAGTGAATCACTGATGCTATAAAGCATATCAAAGGTAAATCGATTTGCAGTGCTTAGGTGACTCAGTTGGTTAAGCGTCCAACTTCGACTCAGGTCATGATCTGTGATCTGTGAGTTCAAGCCCCACGTTGGACTCTGTGCTAACAGATCGGAGTCTGGAGCCTGCTTTGGATTCTGTGTCTCCCTCTCTCTTTGCTCCTCCACCACTCACACTCTGTCTCTCCCTCTCTTGAAAATAAATAAACATTAAAAAAAAGATAAATCTATTCATGAAAGCATTAAAAAGGCAAAAACAGAAATAATGTAGACTACAAACTGAATTCCAGACTCTGTGTCTGTTAGGTTAATTTTCTTCAGCTACAATCAAATGTAGTTTTGTTTCACAAACATTAGGGATGTAGGCTTTAAGTTTCTAATTTGATAATGTTTTAAAATAAACACCAAAGAACCACTGCAAAGATAGGATGGGTTAGAGTGACATTTCTATAACAACCATTCTTCTAATAAATATGAATGTAGTTATTCAAATAAGTGTGAATTTAAATATTTTTAGGTATAACTGAGCAAGATCTCATTAGGATCATAGGATTTTCTTTTCTCTTCTAACATGTTTAAGCCCTGATAATAATAATTACAACAACAACAACAACAACAACCATGATGTTGATGATGAAGATGACGACAATGATGATAATGGCTCTTATTCAAACTGTCACTTAGCATCTAACAAAAGAAATTTACGTGAGATAATTTATGACACAGATAGGCTCCATAGAAGCAGCCTAAAAAGGAGCATAAGAACATGACTCAAAGTCTTTGTGTTACAAGGGATAGACCAATAAAATGCTAATTAGCTAACTCATGTCCAAATAAATGAAAATGTAAGTGTTCTCACTCTCTCCACTGTGGATACACACACACACACTCACACAATGAAGCTCCAAAGGTTTAATTCACCAAATGAACCTCACCTCAGCTGCATCTTCTGGTTCACATCAAACATGCTGCAGCCCTCACGCCCTGGTTAGACAACAGTCCACTGTGGAACATTAGCAGTAACACGTGTACACGTTATGTTTTAAATATGACTGAGAAGGCTGGACTTGCAGGGGAAAGCTCACTAGCTAAAATAACTATGTGATCAATTAGGGGCCTTGATCTAATTTGTGGAACATTTCAATTTTATTTGGGTGTTGATATAAATAGTCAAAGAGAGAGCTCTTCATACCGAGATGGTGAATATCAAAATCCAATGTGGGAAGCTTGTGGTGTCCCTTTTTCCAAAAAATCCTTATTCATATCACAATCATAATACTGAGTTAGTTGTAGAATAATTATCTAAGTGTCTGACATCACAACTACCAACACCTTCCCTGAACCTCCACCCTGCTCCTCTTAAGAGCTCCTCAGGAACAGGGAATAAATATATCTAATTCATGTCATATCTCCGGTGCCTAGCACTTAGTAGGGGATGGGTGGATGGACGAATGAATGGATGGATGGGTGGGATGGATAAATGAAATGAATAGGATATAAACCACATGATGATAGTAATTCTGAGAAAGGAGAAAGCAAGGCTAAAAGTTCCATTTGCCATTTCCACATGTCACCCAGATTTATTCCAGCCACCAACAATGTCCTTGGGAAAATAAAGCAATACTGCAGGACTGATTGACTTTACCCACGTGAAGAGACTACAGGAATACTAGAAAGTGTCCCATTCCCCATTCCAAATAATTCAGAACACCTATTTCATTTATTTTTGTTTGAATGTTTTTTAACAATTAAAATCCATTATCACACAATTAGGAACTACCTGAGAAAGCTAATGTATTTACTGATGCCTGATATAGCAACAGCTACTATTTATTGAGTTCTTAGAAGCACTGACAGCTATTGAACTATGTGCTTTCTATGCTTCGTTTTATTTGATTATCGTAATCTCTCTAAGATAGGTGCTATTATTTACTTCATCTTATAGGTGAGGAAACCAAGACTAAAGAAGCTCAACTGTCTTCCTAAATTCAAGCAGCCAGTAAGGGGCAGAACCAGTGTGAGAACCCAAACACTGTGATGCTAAGTTACACACATATCACTGTGATGCCATTCTCCCTCCCTGGAGACTGAAGGTACAGAGAGATTCCCAAGAGCAGACTCCAAAAAGATGGCTTTATACACAGCCAAGTTTGAATGCTCCATGCCTATGCAAACCCAGTAACAAAGTACAGTTTCAATATTTACATAAATGAAATTCCCTTCTATTGCCATTCAAATATCAGGAAAAGAAGCGAAATCTGTTTGATACAGTAATGTTGTTTTAATTCTTTATTTGTTTTTTTAAAATATTCCGATTTTGGGGGTGCCTGGGTGGCTCATTCGGTTAAGCATCTGACTTGTTGGCTCAGGTCATGATCTCATGGTTTTGTGAGTTCGAGTCTCACGTCAGGCTCCATGCTGGCAGGGCAGAGCCTGCTTGGGATTCTCTGTCTCCCTCTCTCTCTGGCCCTCCCTCATGCTGTCTCTATCTCTCTCAGAATAAATTAACTTAAAAAATAAATAAATAAAATATTCTGATTAATGTGTTTTAAAGTTTGTTTAGTATTCATTTATTCTTTTCAGATGTAAGGCTTTTGTTTTATTTTGTTGTGTTGTGCTATGTTCCAGAATGACATGAGGTTTTTTGTTTTTGTTTTAATCTGGGGGGGGTGGGGAGAGGGGTCAGAGGGAGAGTTACAGAATCTTAAGCAGGCTCCATGCCCAGCATAGAGCCCCACACAGGGTTCAATCCCACAACCCTCGAATCATGACCTGAGCTGAAATCAAGAATCAGATGGTCAATCAACTGAAACATCCAGGGACCCCAACATGTGATTTTGAAGTTTAGAAGGTTTAGAAAACTATCTTTTTTGATCATCAGACCCACAATGACAATGCGGGAGTGATTTAACAAGAAAGCTAGCCAGTTTTGTGGGAAACTGACAAGAGAATGCTAAAAAGCACCAAAATAAAAATCTAATGTGCTTTATTAACCTCACACATGTGCACCCAGACAGACATTCTCCCATTTATGTATTTTCACAGACTGTTTATGCTCTACTTTGCAATCCTGGCATTAGGTTACCTGTAAAATCACACACTTGTTTTTATTGCACACACAAACACAAAGGGAGTCTCACTGTCGGCACTAGAAGAACACCATGTATCCGGCCAGAATGAAAATACAATAACCATTTCTGTTTCAAACTGTTTGGTTTGTTGCTGGCCAAACTTTTAAGTTATTCTCACAGAAATTTCCTAGATTTGGGAAATAATTCATGTGTTCTTCCTGCTTTCTTCTCTCTTCTCTCTGACATTTCTCAGGAACTAAAATTTAGGGCTGTTTAGATCATAATATAGAATTAGGGTGTAAGAAAGAAAGGGATAAATCTAAGGAAGATTGCTCTGAGAGAACAACAATAATTGAGATTATTTTAAAGAGAGAGGAGGATGAAATGGTAGACCTAAACAAAATAGGAAAATTATTTTCATGTTTTCAAAAAATGAAAAACTATGATTCACCAACAATGAAGCAACAGAAAGAGAAATCAAGGAATCAATCCCATTTACAATTGCACCAAAACCCATAAAATACCTAGGAATAAATCTAACCAAAGAGGTGAAAAATCTATACACTGGAAACTGTAGAAAGCTTATGAAAGAAATTGAAGAAGACACAAAAAAAATGGAAAAAGATTCCATGCTCCTGGATAGGAAGAACAAATATTGTTAAAATGTCGATACTACCCAAAGCAATCTACATATTCAATGCAAACCCTATCAAAATAATACCAGCATTCTTCACAGAGCTAGAACAAATAATCCTAAAATTTGTATGGAACCAGAAAAGACCCCGAATAGCCAAAGCAATCTTGAAAAAGAAAACCAAAGCAGGAGTCATCACAATCCCGAACTTCAAGCTATACTACAAAGCTGTAATCATCAAGACAGTATTGTCCTGGCACAAGGACAGACACTCAGATCAATGGAACAGAATAGAGAACCCAGAAATGGACCCACAAATGTATGGCCAACTAATCTTTGACAAAGCAGGAAAGAATATCCAAGTGGTGCTGGGAAAACTGGACAGCGACATGCAGAAGAATGAACCTGGACCACTTTCTTACACCATACACAAAAATAAATTCAAAATGGATGTAAGACCTAAACGTAAGACAGGAAGTCATCAAAATCCTAAAGGAGAAAGCAGGCAAAAACTTCTTTGATCTTGGCCGCAGCAACTTCTTACTCAACATGTCTCCAGAGGCAAGGGAAACAAAAGCAAAAATGAAACACTGGGACCTCATCAAAATAAAAAGCGTCTGCACAGTGAAGGAAATAATCAGCAAAACTAAAAGGCAACCAACAGAATGGGAGAAGATATTTGCAAACAACATATCAGGTAAAGGGTTAGTATCCAAAATCTATAAAGAACTTATCAAACTCAACACCCTTAAAAACAAATAATCCAGTGAAGAAATGGGCAAAAGACATGAATAGACACTTCTCCAAAGACCATGGCCTTCTCCAAAGGCCATCCAGATGGCCAACCGACACATGAAAAAATGCTCAACATGACCCATCATCAGGGAAATACAAATCAAAACCACCATGAGATACCACCTCACACCTGTCAGAATGGCTAACATTAACAACTCAGGCAACAACAGGTGTTGGTGAGGATGCGGAGAAAGAGGATCGCTTTTGCACTGTTGGTGGCAATGCAAGCTGGTGCAGCCACTTGCAGTATGGAGGTTCCTCAAAAAATTAAAAATAGAACTGCCTTACGACCCAGCAATTGCACTACTAGTATTTATCCAAGGGATACAGATGTGCTGTTTTGAAGGGACACATACACCCCCATGTTTATAGCAGCACTATCAACAATAGCCAAAGTATGGAAAGAGCCCAAATGTCCATTGATAGATGAATAGATAAAGAAGATGTGGTATATATATACAATGGAGTATTACTTGGCAATCAAGAAGAATGAAATCTTGCCATTTGCAACTACATGGATGGAACTGGAGGGTATTATGCTAAGCGAAATTAGTCAGAGAAAGACAAATATTATATGACTTCACTCATGAGAACTTTAAGAGACAAAACAGATGAACATAAGGGAAGGGAAACAAAAATAATATAAAAACGGGGAGGGGACAAAACATAAGAGACTCAAATATGGAGAACAAACAGAGGGTTACTGGAGAGATTGTGGGAGGGGGGATGGGCTAAATGGGTAAGGGTCATTAAGGCATCTACTCCTGAAATCATTGTTGCACTATATGTTAATTTGATGTAAATTAAAAAAATAAAAAATAAATGAAAAACTATGGTCCATTACCAAAAACATCTGCCAATATATCAAATCTGATTTACTTCCTCATTTAACAAATGTTTAGCACTTCCTAAGTGCCAAACTCTCTTCTAAAGTTCATGTGGAATTACAGAGTAAAAGTAAAACGGGATCCCCTACTAAATCTCTGTGAAAATTTAGTTACCGTTATAAGAAAAGGATATGAAAGATGGCACAAAGATCCAGGATGTTTCTATGCAGTGGTGGTGTTTTTATATTTAATGTTAACTGCTTATGACAGTAGTTAGTAAAATAACAAACAGGTACAGAACTGGAAGGATTGCTAGATAGGCAGAACACAGAATACCTTTCTCTTGAGGCCTGCCCCAGGCCTAGAAGAGCAGCCAGCTAAATGAAGTCTATTCTCTTCTAGAATCCTGGTATCTCCACATTTGTGGCCCCTTCCCTCCCTCTTCTTAATCACTGCAAGTGCCCAGGACAGAAATAACTTCTGGGGTGTCCCCAGGCCCCAAAAGAGTTAACACTGATGCAACTTAATAAAGCAAAAAGAGCTGAAGGCATTAATTAGAAACTCCAAAATATTGAACATCCTGACTAACCAAGGTAATTCACAGTGAACCCCCTCCCGCCCCCCCCCCCAAGTATCCGCATGAATCTCCCACACTGCCCTGCGTCTCTGCTAAGTGGTTCAGTTTTCTCAACAAACAATGGGAGAGGAGCTGCCATAGGCTGCTAGGGAAGACAGGTGATCAATACGAGCACAAGGGCTGTGGTCTCCCAGCCTGTTTCCATCACATTGATGGTGAACTGAGTTACTTGAATCAAAGCGAATGAGATTTGGCTGCTGGCTGTCTATCAGTGCCTTTCATTTTGATCTGTCCTTTATTTGAAAGTGCCGGGGAGGATGTGCCTGCTGGCTGAAATCTCTCTTTACAGCTGCTTGCTGTGATGTGCATGTAGATGGTAGAAACTGTGGCCCCACAGCTCTGTGGAAGCTACCAGTTTAATTTTTAGTTGAGGTGAAAAAGAGGCAGATACTGCTGACCCAAAACCAGTGGTTCTCTGGCACTGGAATGAGGATCATCAGGAAGGTCTTTGCTTTGCAACCACATTCGATTTGGACATTCTGTATCAGATCTCTGCCTAATAATTGCTTTTCTCATACTTATTACATCTCTCACATTCAGAGATTAAAAGCTTAACTGTTCTTTAATAATGTCTTATAATTATGTCTCAATAGTTATAATTCCATTATAGATTAAAAAGTTTTTTGCATCTCTAAAGAGCCAGAAACTAGTATCAGTGAGGAAATTCGCATGTAGCTTTTAAATAAAATCTAATTTTTTGGGGAGTCAGCTTTAACTACCCTTTTTTGCATTTAAAGGTATAGGTAGTATTTTGCTATTTGGGGAAACTGATCCAAACGAGATACAGGTTTAAAGATATTCTCTACTTTTGATCTGTTTTTGCCTCTAGGTTTTCTACACAAAAGTTCTCCACAATGTTCTCATACTCTGCAGATAAACTGGAGAAAATCCAAGCCTTGAATTTCACTTTTCAAAGGATCTTTCAGGAATGAGCTAAGCAATGGTCATTTTGCAACAGGATTAAAAACCAAATTGCCATCTCATTCCAGTTACACACTGTGGCAAATGAGAGCAGCTGTTAAATAAATGTTGCCAGTGTACTCAGATCCTACATCAGCCATGCAAGCCCTGCTGTGCTCCATGGCCACAAAACGTGGCTCTAAACTAAGCCAGATCTGTAGCCAATGCATGTGATGAATGGGTAGGAGGGTTCCGGCACATCCCTTTGCCCACATTAGATTCCTGCAAGCCCAGGTAAAGGGCCACCTCCTCAGAAAGGCCTTCCCTGATAATGAGGGACAACCCCATCCTCAAACCACCCCCACCAGTATAATTTCTACTTCGTCTGATAGTTATTTTTATTGGTCTTAAGAAGAATCCTTAAGGAAACAGTGTCTAGTTCATCTGGGAATTCCCAAGAGCTCACTAAATACTGATGAATAAACAAATGAATGAGCAGCCTCTGACCTATCACTGTAGACACGCTACCTTTAGTCTTTAGCTACAAAAAGCTTTCATATTACTTACAGCATTCTTGTGCATATTTAACTTTCTGTTGCCTAGACTTTACCTTCTTGAAACAGTTTTCTCTAAAAGTTTTGAGTAGAGTGTAAGAAGCAGTCTAGAAGGGGTAAAGTATGGGTGTAGAGGGGGTAGTGGTGACTGGAGACAGGGAACAAATATAACTCAGGAATGGTGTGATCCATTTGATTTTAAAACAAATTCATTCCAAAAGTGCTGAAGAAGATAAAGTATCTAGCACAACCATCGTGTTAAATGCTATCTATTTAGTTATCAATAAGCGATTACTATGAGCAAATAAAAATGTGACCTAAAACAAAAATATGTTCAATTAAAGTCTCAGAATTCTTCCTCAATAATCCTAAATCACACTTCACTTACAGAAGGTGTATAGTCTGTTTGTTTTTCAGAATGATTTTCTCCATAATGTCTGAACTATACATGATTTATGTGTGAGAGGTAAGTCCTTCCAGCTGTTGAAAATTAGCTTAGTCACCAGTCTAGTGAGACCAGCCATGAAATGCCCTGGTTATTGGCAATTTGTTATCTCTGAGCTCTTCAAATTAAGTCTGGTTGCGGGTCATTCCGAGAAGGGGTCAAATCACTTAGCAGAGCATGAGAAAGAGAGGACGTGTCAGACTACTCTTAATCAAATTCTTTCACTTCTTTCATTCTTTTTCATTCTTGGCCTTGGTTGTCTAAATTAATCTTCTGGGTTATAAATGGCCATTGGCCATTTATGAGAGCAGAAGTCCTTCCTAACGGGTCCAGGATAATGTTATTTTAAACATATACTGGGCTTCAGATTGTGAGCCAGGAACTGAACTTCATGTTCTTACACAGCTTATTTTACTCACAGTAGACCTGTGGAGTAGATATATTACAGGTTAGAAAAAAAAAGGTTCAGAGAGCTAGAGCAATGTTTATAACAGCATGACTTCAATCCACAAAATCAGAATTTATGAGGGATATCTAGGAATCTGTTAAATCAGAATTTCTGCATTTTTCACTGCTGCTCCAGGATGATGATGATTGCCTTTTATTATGAAAAATTTTGAACATATACCAAAGTGGAAGGGATAGTCACTACACATCCTGTACCCATCACCAAGTTTCAACAGTTATCACCCAAAGGGGTGAGTATCTCTTCAATTTTTTAGACTCTGCCCTGTGATACTGTAATTTCTAGGTCCCTTGGATGAAACATCCAGATGCTTCTCTGAAAATAATAAAATTTGAGAATCAGTGGAGTTGTGTGACTCTCCCGTATTACATGGCTATGGAGCAGCAGAGATCAGAAGCAAATCTGAAATCAGAAGTTTCTTTCCATTCCATTCCATTCCATTCTGAAAACAGAAGTTTCTTTCCATTAAACCACAGCGGTATTCATCAAGTACATAAGTGTTTATTGAGTTTCTTTACGTTTATATAGCACCAGACTGAGGACTAGAACATGTATAAAGAAGTGAATAGGGGCGCCTGGGTGGCGCAGTCGGTTAAGCGTCCGACTTCAGCCAGGTCACGATCTCGCAGTCCGTGAGTTCGAGCCCCGCGTCGGGCTCTGGGCTGATGGCTCAGAGCCTGGAGCCTGTTTCTGATTCTGTGTCTCCCTCTCTCTCTGCCCCGCCCCCGTTCATGCTCTGTCTCTCTCTGTCCCAAAAAAATAAATAAACGTTAAAAAAAAAAAAATTAAAAAAAAAAAAAAGAAGTGAATAATGTATAATGGAAATGATGAAATAGGAACATGTAGTAATTAAATCATATTGCAAAATGACCTGTGAGCAATGACCAAAATGAATTATACAGATAATAAACACATTATTGGAAATGGGAGAACAAAGAAACATGAAACCATTTAAAGAGTCTTTACACAAGAGATAAGATTTGACCTGGGCCTGTAGCAAGGAAGGGCTCTGCAAGTGAAGAATCACATGAGCAAAAAAGAAATTCAGAACAAACAAAGCTTTTGGGGGGAACAGGGAATGAGAAGCAGGCTGGCTGGTCCAGAGGGATGGTATCAGGAAGCCACATTGGATTGTTAGCAGAGTCAGATCATGGAGGTTCTCAAAGGCAAGATAGAATAGGGACACCAGGAAGCCACCAGGAATTTTTGAAGAGGAGAGAAATGTGATTCAAAGCAGGAACTTGGGATGGAAACTCTGACCTCGGTATGCCTGAAAATGATAGTTTTAGGAGGCCGGGTGTCCAGATAAGAAGTTACTGCACTGAACAAGCAGAAGACAAAAAGACCCAGACTGAGAAACAACTATGGAGCATTTTATAGAATCAACTGGACTTGGTGGAGACAACAGGCAGGAATAAGTTAAAAATGCTCTGAGGCTTTGTAACTGGGGAGTTAGAAGAACTGAGGAATACCAAAATGAGTTTTACTGGAGACAGTGGAAGATTTTAAATTTGCGTTGGAGGAGAATTAGGGTAGGAAGTAGGGGCCGAGAGCATAGGGAACAGTTGAGAAAGCAGTAGATACAGGATCAAGGGAAAGACTCTTTGGAAACTAATAACAGAAATTATGAGGTTGGACAGCCCAGTGGAGCTGCCATTCTGTATTACCTGAATCCAGGGCGGTGCCCACCAGAAGACCGGTTGGACATTAGTCCCTGTGAAGATGCCCTTTATAACACTGCCCCCAAGTGAGGGGTAGAACCCCTGCTACAGCATTTCGAAGTGCCTTCCAGTTAGTTAGGGCCAATCCTGATTCAATATCTGATTTACAGAGCATAAAAATGTCTTATTAAATTTGGATGGTAGGGGTGCCTGTGTGGCTCAGTGGGTTTAGCATCCCACTTCAGCTCAGGTCATGATCTCGCGTTTGTGGGTTCGAGCCCCACGTGGGGCTCTGTGCTGACAACTCAGAGCCTGGAGCCTACTTTGGGTTCTGTGTCTGCCGCTCTCTCTGCCCCTCCCCTGCTTGCACTCAGTCTCTCTCTCTCTCTCAAAAATAAAATAAAACGTAAAAGTTTTTTTTTTTTTCAATTTGGACTGTAGAGGGAAAAAACACTAGTGAAAAATTATTGAAGCAACTTAACAGCAGACTATACATGCTTCATAAAATATTCATTGAAGCCCATTCCATATGTCTTCTACAGGTGTGGTTTTATGGAACTGTAATCCCTCCTTCCCCAGGGATTATGAAATCTACAATGGGAGTATCTAGAGGCTGGTCTCAATTCCACTTTAGGGATTTACTTTCCTTATCTGAGTCCGTTTGTTCCCCTTCTAAGGTTCCAAATTGGTCTTTGATAATTAACTTATTAAACAAATATTTATTGATCATCCATTATTTTCTAATGCTAGAGATTCAGCGACAAATAAGACAAAAATCTTTACCTTGATGGACTTTGCTCAATGACTAATGATTTATAAAAGTGTGCATCCAAAATCAAGTATGCTATTCTTAACTGTACAAATTGTATTTGCTATTCTCACTATTGCCTTTTTGGCCATGTGCACATTTAAACTCTGTGTCCCCTCTCAAAGCCCTACTTCCCCTCTACCTGCTAGAAATAACATTAGATCTAATGATTTCTAAAGCATCTACATGTAGTTACACTGCTACAGGGTCAGTAGCATCGCATCCCCAGTCCCCTAAGCATCCTCTCTTCTGTTAATACCAATGATACCAACTACCCCCTGACCCCTCATTGTTACACCTTGGTGCTTCTCTCCCTCCTCCTTCCCCCGATTAACCCCCTACCCTTCACCCTCCCACCCCTATGGTCCCATGACGCCTATGGTTGTTTCATGCTGTCACCTACTAGAACAAATAGTCTCTGAGACCTCAGTGGAGCACTACTAGGGAGAGTAACACCCACCAGCAAACCCTTGTCGTATTCTGAGCCCATAGGAGAGAATTTAAAATCAAAGTTGCTGGCTACAAACAACACAGAGTTTATTTGTTTATTTCTTCTAATATATAGGTTGCAGGGACTCAGAGAACTCGTCTCTACTTTAGCAGGGCTCTCTGGCATCATCCCCACTTTCCCACCCATGTATTAAAATCTACAGCAAACCATTCCATAGGCTTTTTTTTTAAGGTTTATTTATTTTGGGGAGACAGAGAGAGTGAGAGAGAGAGAGAGAGAGCAAGAGGGGGAGGGGCAGAGAGTGAGGGGGACAGAGAATCCAAAGTGGGCTCTTTACTGACAGCACAGAGCCCCATATGGGGCTCAAACTCACGAACCCGGAGATCATGACCTGGGCCAAAGTTGGATGCTCAACCAACTGAGCCACCCAGGTCCCCATAGGCTCTTTAAAAAAAAAAAAAAAAAAAAAAGAAGAAGTATTGTCACTTTTAATCAATTGGATTCTGTTTAGCCAGGAAAATAACTATTGCCAAAAAAAAAGCACAGTACTTAGGATGTCTACCCACCCTGCTAATCCTTTAAAAAAAGAATGTTTCATTTTAGTAAGGATGCATTTTTGAATCTTATAATTTTAGGAACAAGCATTTATATTTTTTCCTATTTTTCCTAATCATGAATGAGCTAATATTTTTGCCACTCGCTTAGGGAAGATTCCCTGCTTAAGCTATCTAGATATATTTTCCTTTCTTCTGACCAACACTGATTAAAAAATCATAGAGTGTTTCTAATTAATAAATGATGAATAAAAATCCTAAAAAATATTACTGAAAAAAAAACACATTATTTTATGCTGAAAAAATAGGGCTAAAATCCAAGTCCAATCATTCTCAAATGAATGGTTTCAAAAGGAACAATATTTCCTTTCAAGAAGCACCCATGAGAAGTAAGTGGTTTGCTTCAAAGGCTCCCAAGGGAAAAGGATTGCCCACAGATCTTAGGTTTAATATGGGAAATAAATGTTGTTTTAGACTTCAAGTTTTGTTCTTTTTTTAATTTTTGAGGAAGTTCAGAAGCTTAAATTTTTTATTAAAAATGTACATGGCAATTGTTACTATCTTATCTCATCTGTTGTTTTCTTTTTCTCTTATCTTTCATAAATTTTGTATGATGAGGAAGCAAATTCTCTGCTATTAACAATTCCTTTTAACAAGAAAGGGATATTATCAAATATAAGAGGAGGAAAGCAAATGATAGATTTAATTCTAGTATGGACAGGAGAGATCTTGTGGTCAAGAAAAGTAACAGTTTAAAACGTAAAATCAGTTTTGCTGTTCTTGTGGCTTTACACCAGTTAGGCTCCCATCAATAACATGTTTTACATTAGAACTTATAAAGTTCACAGCCCAAGATAAAAAGGTTTTTTTCCCATAAAGAAAAACCAGTGCCCAATTTCCCACCAACACATGCCAAAAGGATACTTTCATGTCAACATGGAATACTTTATCTTGATTTATTTCAGACAAAGAACTTGTAACTTCAATTAAATAAGGAATAAATATTCAATTATGAAGTGTTTTAAACCCTGAGGCTTCCATGAAGAAGAAAAGTAATAAATTAATCTTGTAGAACCAAGATTACACATTACTGTCCTCTGACTCTACCTAATTATCTCAGAAGATAAAATGTATTTGAAATTCAACAGAGGATTATACAGAATTATCAGGAAATATAGAAAATCATTCATTAACATCCTCTTCAAGTAAAAGTGAATTTTGTAGAATCTCTAAGTGAATAATTGTCTCATTAATGCTTAGTAAAATTTCATGCAAAACATCTAAAGTTCCTAGTCTCCAAAATGAAAAGAAAAACATTCTCCCTTCAAAATAAACTAGTTTCAATCAATACTCATCCAAATCTGCTTACTTTTGAGAACAAACTATAACACAGTTGACATTTCTTTTCTACATTCAAAGAAACTATGAAGTGCAAAGTCATTATCGACAATCTATTCCTTCCTCTCCCATCAAAAAATGACCTGGTTAAAAAAAATATACACACACACACACACACGTGCACACACATACATACATATATGGTAAGTTTTGCCTAAAATGGCTCCTCTTATCAATTTCCCACTTCAGTCAAACTGCTGGTCATGACTGTAGCAAGTACGGTCCTAAATGCCTCATGGGCTTCACACACAGCCCATCCACACGCATCCACTTGCAGCCATGTTGTAAGTTCTAGAGAGCACTGCTAAGCTATAGAAGCTCAGTGTCTGGGTAACACACTGACCCACTGGCAGAAAACCAGGGTTCTACCCCTAATTCCCCACATCTGCCCTTGTGCCCTAGGGCAATCTCTTGGGCTTTGGTTTTTCTTGACTAACTGGTTAAGTGAGTTGGACTAGATTTTTTTCGAAAGTCTCTTCCAATTCAAAATTCTGATTCTAAAGGCACCCATGCTCTCTCCCAGTCCATCAGATTCAAAACCATGAAAGATTTGACTGCATTGTGTTCATCTTAATTATCATCAAGCATTTTTGGATTGTTGGTTTTGTTTTTTCGTCTTACCTGGACCTTATCCTTTCAGGTGTGATCTGTAACCTTATTAATTCATTCTCCCACGGGATCAACTTCTCATCATGTTTCCTAGCCCTGAATCTCCAGGAGTTCCTTATAACCTATCCTATTTGAGACTCTTCATAAAAGACTACAATGTCACACATTTTGAGAAATAATTTGTCTCCAAATTGTCAATCCAATCTTATTTTTCACTTCTCCAATGCAATAGAGATCATCAGCTCACGTCACCCCCATGAAACTACTCCATTCCCACTTCCACCCCCTGCTTGTCAAATAAATCTCTACACATTTGCCAAATTATTTATTCAAGTACTCAAGACCTAGTGTCTTTAGTGTGAGGTCAAATAACCCAGTGGTTACAAGTGCCTTTGCTGAAGTCAGATTGTGAAGGTTCAACTCCCATGTCTGTCACTTGCTAGTTCTGTATCTTTGGATACATTATATAACCTCTCTGTACTTCGGTCTGTGGAGTGGGGATAAACTAGTATATACTGGATTGAGTTGCTGTGAGGTTACTAAGTTAGTATGTATAAAATACCTAGACCAGTGCCTGGCACACGGGAGGTACTCTAAAAGTGTCAGCAATCACTACTACACCGGCTCTTTGCAACGTACTTGGTCAGTAACATATACTTAGGCACATATATTTAAAGTTCATTTATTTTGAGAGAGGGCAGGTGCAGAGAGAGAGAGAGAGAGAATCCCAAGCAGCTCCTCACTGCAGCACAGAGTCTGACACAGGGCTCAAATTCCCGAACCATGAGATCATGACCTGAGCTGTAACCAACAGTCAGACACTTAGCCTTTGACTGAGCCCACCCAGGCACCCCTAGGAACATATATTTAAACTGTCCTCTGCTGCTCACTTCTCTTTCTCTTGACTAATTACAGAGAAGGGGAGAGCAAGAGTGATGTCATTCTTATTTCCACTCTCTTCATGGGCATTGAGGAATGTTCAAACTCCCAGTATCCACACCCAGAGAGAGACGTATGAAACTACGGGAGGAAAGCCATGACGATTAAGGGGTTGAAAATGGAGGTTGTGAGGAAACACTAGTTAGGAAAAACTAGTTAAAAGAACAAGGACTAGTCATCCCCCCAAAAGGAAAGTTAAAAGTTATTTAAATAAAGATCTTTAGAATACAAAGAGCCTTTGAAACCCCACTGGGAATAGTTTGCTGTTTCAACTACCGAATCTTTCCTCCTTGGTTTCCCTTCCCATGACTGCTTTTGTGCTGTTTCTCATTCTGTACCTCTCCCCTGGCTTTACCTCCACCAAGTGTCAGATACTCACATGCACTATGTTCACTCCTAGTCTGAAAGGTGGATTTTATTAAGCTTTTCAGTAGAGCTTTTGACAACTAAATAAACTGCCCATAGTCACACAATCGAGCCAATAAGTAGCAGAACCAGAATTCAAACCGATGTCTGTCTGATGCCAAAACCCAAGAGCAGCCCATGACACATGCCATCACCCCAATTTGTTCTGCTGCCTTTTGTTTCCAGTTTTCCTAACTCCTCCAGCCTTGCATAGTAATAGGAACATAAAATATATTCACTAAGAGCTTGTTACCTCAAAAGAAAATAATGAGAGTTTGAAATACTGCAGTATTCAAGAAGGTGAAGTTGAGAAATCTTTTTTTGAATCGTCAACATTAATAAATCAACTAATTAACTAGTTAATTGGCTCTCCCATGTGTCAGGCAGATTAAGGAAGGGTCTCTTTAATAGGGGAGCATCTGGCTTGACAATTTTTTAAGTATTGTTTGGAACCAAAGCTTTTATGTTCATAAAAAAATCCAAGTTGTACAACATTCTTTAGCCAATAAAATGCAATGGCTGAAGAGGTCACCAATTTATAAAATCACGTGAGCTCTATTAGGAGTTGATAGAGATAATTAGTAAAAAAATGTCTTTTAATCTAAGTATTTTAATTGTCTTAACAAGAACAACAGAAAGCTGATGAATAATCTGTTTATGATAACCACTCATGCAAAGGCTAGTAGGTCTGTGAACTATAGTGCTGTCTCAGTAAATCAAATATTTATAACCTTTGTTCAAGTTTCAGGAAAATCTGTGTAACAGTTACAAAAACACATGCCAATCTGAGTAGGTCCCACCATTTTGTTTAATGACCACAAAATAAATAAAATGCAATGGAAACCTTGATGCTCTTTTATCATATGTGAAATTCTGAGTCCACTAACTTCTTTATATTTAAAAGAAGCCAGAAAACATCTCAACACAGGAGGTCCAGATAAAGTGAAAAGCTTCCTTTATTGCATCAATGTGTGTTGACTTGATCCTTTGACCCTCTGTAAAATTGAAATTAAATTAAACATACACTGTATAAACTCAGCAGGAACCTCCCAGGCCCTACAGATCTGACCCTGTAAAAAAGAAAAAATTTCCTTAAGTGGAACATAGAACAAAATATAACCATTTTATTGTTATATAATCAACAGGGGAAAGAAATCCAACAATGTCTTTTACTACCTTGGCTTTCAAGCATTTTCTTCCTGTACTGTTATTTTAATTTTATTTTACAAAAGTAATACATGATCAGTGCAGTAGAGTTCAAAAGATACAAAATATAAAATAACCAAGAATTCCATCCAAAGACCTTCTATTCCACTTAGGTATGTACTCTTTATTTTTTGTGTAAAAAAAAAATATTTTTTTAATGCTTATTTATTTTTGAGAGAGAGAGAAAGACAGCAGGGGAGGCGCATAAAAAGAAGGGGAAACACAGAATCCGAAGCAGGCCCCAGGCTCCAAGCTGTCAGCACAGAGCCTGATGCAGGGCTCGAACTCATGAGCTGCGAAATCATGACCTGATCCAAAGTTGGACATTGAACCGACTGAACCACCCAGGAGCCACATTTTTTTAAAATAAAAGTGCCACTTTGTTCTATACCCTATTGTATAACTTATTTTTTTCATTTAGCACTCTATTAAAGTTTTCTCAGATTTATATAACCTATAAATAATTTATATAATTATTCATTTCATAAACTCTCTTGATTCATTTAATAGGATATATACCAGTAGTTGCATTTTGTATTTTTAATGTATCTTATATGTGAAGGTCTCAATAAGTTGTTTAGAAACACAATTAGTTTAGCAGCATCAAGATTCTCTGGTTATTTATAAATACTCCATCTGGCTTTTAAATCTGGGGGTATCCTTCTTTAAGCAAACCCACATATCATGAGATGGGAAAAAACTGTTATAGTCTGAACATCTAGAAGGAAAATATATTTTAAGTACAGCAGGCCAGCCTGGGGCAAAAGTACAAATAGAAGCCACACATCATATATCTAAATATTTAAAAGTTATAAATCAGGGGCGCCTGGGTGGCGCAGTCGGTTAAGCGTCCGACTTCAGCCAGGTCACGATCTCGCGGTCCGTGAGTTCGAGCCCCGCGTCGGGCTCTGGGCTGATGGCTCAGAGCCTGGAGCCTGTTTCCGATTCTGTGTCTCCCTCTCTCTCTGCCCCTCCCCCGTTCATGCTCTGTCTCTCTCTGTCCCAAAAATAAATAAAACGTTGAAAAAAAAAATTTAAAAAAAAAATAAATAAATAAAAGTTATAAATCAGACTAACAAGCAGTTGAATAAAATATACTCTACACGTCTACCTTGATAAATGCACTTTGTTGATGATCTGGGAGTCCAGGTTAGAATTAAGAACTCTCAGACAATTTGGAGTTTCTCAACAAAATGTGAAGGCCCAGGAGATCTGGCCTGGCCCCTGTTCATGACCCATAGCCTATGGCCCACTTCTTCTCACACCCCTGGCTCTGTGCCATTCCACAGAGGCCTTACTCACATAGATATCTCAGTTCTGTCCACAAGTCTGCCCACACAGCTGACCCCTGACCATCCACCAGTCCTGGGAATGAACATATCAGCAGCACATCAGCCCTCGAGAAGACAAAAGACGTGAGCCAAAGAGCCCGTGCAGGCCTTTGGAAGCAAGCCAGAGGGAGTTCTGGCAGGGTAGTTGGGGATCCTAGGTACCTGAAGCACAGTGTAAAAGAAGGGGATGCAGATTCCCCAGTGACACATCCCCCCGCTCTATGACTTCCTGCCCTTCATGTGGAATGCAGCCACAGAAGGGCCAGGATGGGCCTGTTAAGCACAGGGCCTAAGGCAAATGCCTCTTCTGGGCAGTACTGAGGCAAGCCCCACTTTTTTTTGAGAAGATTTCTTGATAAGTCCATTTGAAGTAGAAGCCAACACCCTAAAGGACAAAGTTTGGAGAGAAAAGAACTAACAGAGGGAGAATGATTAAAAGTCTTAGGGCAGAGCCAATGGGATTAGGTCATATATCACAAAACCTTCTGTTACTCACAAAATACTTGCTGGAAATGGGAATTTTTTGCACCCAAATGGAAACCCATGGAAGAGTTTGACCCTAGTTGACTTAGGGATATATTAGATTGATTTAGAATAGGTCAAGAGGAAATAAGCTCTCTGGAACTTTCAAGCATCCTAAGGAAATCTCGGACTTCAAAGACCATGAAACAGTGGGCTGCAGGAGGGAGAATGTTGAACTGGTATTATCTGACTTAATGAGGGACATAGACATGCCACCTATACAAAAATCTGCCTTTGAATAAAGAAAGTATGAATGCTTTTTTACTTTGTGACTATTGTGTGATTATTTTCAAATGGGATGGTTTAGTGCTTTTAAAGTGATTACATTTTAAAGTGAGGATGCCATGTAAGTTACACGCAGAAATGTCAGAATCAGAGATAAAGAGGACTCTGAATTCCTTTGTGCTACATTAAATCCAAACCTTGCTCTTCCTCTTCTCCCTTTAGGGTACTAAAACTTTTGCCAGCTGAAGCTAAGGTTTTCCAAAAAACTTCAAGAAGCAGTTTCCAAGATTTAAATCGAAGATAAAAAACCATCTGCATTCTCACGAAACCGGCTATCTCTAACAAGTTTTTAGGGATGCTCTTTCCTTTCCTAGAGCAGAGTCGTAAACCACAGAGTGAAGTGGTTAGCTCCAGCAGCGAAGTGGGAAGCACAATATGTTGTTCACTTTCTTTAATAGTACATTTTGATTGTGGCCATCACGGACATGAGTTTTATAGCACCAACGGCTGGGGCTTGTTTCCATTCGTTTCTCAGCCTCCAAACACAGCTCCTGCAAAGGAGCTCTTAATAAATACTACTTTTTACCAAAGGGGAAAAAAAATACAGGACACATCAAGCTCCTGAGTCAAGACATCTCATTTCAAATACTGTTGTCACTAGCTTTGGGTTCTGACAATCACTTTGGACCATTCATGACTTCTACTAATTTATGTTGACTGTATTTTGCCTAAATGCTTTCCCACTGTGAGCATTCGGAGTTACTGAACATGTGCCATGTGCCCAGGCTCATTGTCTAGTGGAGGAGACAACCCAAAAGCATGATTATGAACAAAGGAGTGTCAGGGTAGAGGTAGATTCAGATTGGTACAGAGGCACAGAAGAAGGGAGCAAGCAGCTGCTGGGGCAGAGGTGGGTGATGCGGTTGGGGGTGGAGTGATGGGTGAAGAGGTGGGAAGAGAAGAAGGTGTGCACTTAGTGGGAAAGCAGATGGATGGGCATTAAAGGAATAAAACAGTGGGGTGCCTGGGTGGCTCAGTTGGTTGAGTGTCCAACTCTTGATTTTAGTTCGGGTCATGATCCCAGAGTCCTGGGATTGAGTTCTTAAGATTCTCTCTCTCTCTCAAATAAAAATAAAAATAAAAAAGAATAAAATAACATATACAAAAACTCAGAGGCCTAAGGATGTACAAGAAGGTCAGAGACCAGTAAGTTTTGTGGAGGGACAGAAATACTGTGTGTATGAAGTGAGCAGAAAGGATTGTGTGAAGCTAGTGGTTAGAAATGAGGGCAGAAGACAGGGCCAGACTGTAAAAAGGTCTGCAGAGGAATCTGAAGACTCACAAGAAGGTTGTCCTCAAAGCCCAGGCCTGAGAGGTAAAACCACCTTAGAATGAGATTCTTTTGACATCTTGCTAATGAGACTTCTTAATAGAATTCAAGATTTATGCTTAATTTCATTTTCTAATGAATTGTGTTAGAATGAGTTTCCACAGCCCTTTCAGAGGAGCCAGCAAACTGCAGACTGTAAGACCTCACTACGCCTGGCTTCTTAGAGGAAGAAAGCTGAACAAACCAACTGTTAAAAAGACCTTTGTTAACTAACTTGGGAACATAGGGGAATTGATAACAGAGCTGGAGAGGCCCACAGCCAAGATCCTGGGAGAGACTCCAGGAAGGGCAGTCCTCTAATAGGTTGGGTTTTTTTTTTGTTTGTTTTTTTTTTTTTGTTTGGGGTTTTTTTTTGGTTTTTTTTTTTTTTTTTTTTTTAGCATAATGCCATACTTGCCCAAGGCAAAATTACTAATGCAAACAGTGAGCATGTGCGTGGGCACTCATGATAGATGGAGAAATTCAACATCAAGCATGTCTGTCTAAGCATCTTCAAGCTGTCTAAACTAACAGGATACAAAAAACTAATGCAGGCAGCTCTGGAGCACACAGGTTCTGACATGTCCCTATTCAGTTATGCTCATAAATGCCACCAGCAATCTTGAAATGGTCAAATATTAAATTTTGAGTTAAAGCCATAATTCACTAGCAAGTTTTATTCTTAGAGCAACTTGTTTATTTTTACTACCAAAAAGTTGAACCCTGGGTTACGAAGAAACTAAAGCTAGGGAAAGTTTTCACAGTAACGTTTAGAAATGCTTTGGAAAGAGATCAAGGTATCTCCACTTGCCTTTGGTGGACATTTGTGCCTGGGCGGCATTCACCTCCCTTTCATCTAAAGACTCCTTTAGTGCATGTCCTATATCCCATAGCACATGGTCTTGGTGGATGATCAACAAAGGTGTCCTACCAAGGGTATGTGACAGACCAGTCTCCTTTCTGAAAACTAAGTATCTAGTAGAATAATAGAAAATAGCACTGGTTAGAGTTTTCTCCTTCCCTCTCCCTTCCTACTCCCTCTCCCTTTCTCTCCAGACAGTCCCTCTCTAGAGTATTCATGGTGTTACATTAGCCAGGTTTAGGTTCTTTGCTTGCAGCCAAACAATCCTAAATCATACATTGTAGCCCATGCATCTCTGTAATCTTGTGATTCTAGTTTAATGGTCAGAAAGGCAACCGCAAGGGAAAGACTGTCAAGTCTTTGGGACAAAGACACCAAGTTTATAGCTTTTTGCAAAGTCCATTAGAATTTCCGAGTTGCTTCAAAATGGTTTGAGAGGAGAAGGAGGCAGATGGTAAGGACTGGGTGTGGAATGGAAAGTTCTGCAAACATGTGCTAACAGAGGTTCTCTCGGGTGCTAATCCAGGCTTTGAGAAGCATTATGGGCAAACCACAGCAGGCATGTGGGGAGGGCAATACCATGGACCAGCTGAGTCACCACTGAGACCAAGGTAAGGGCAGCAGCAGTAAGGTGGAGTCCATTCACCGAAGTGGCATTCTGGAATTATTCAGGACAATATCAGATGGATGAGGCAGAGTACCCTGGAGCAGCCACCCACAGCAACCAGAGGACGCATGGCAGTATTTGCTGCAGCAAGAAGCAGCCGCTGAGGGCTACTGGAACCTTTCTGTCATTTCTGACATGGTATCCCCGCTGGCAATTTTCCCAGAGAATGGCAGAGTTCTAAGGCAAATGCAGGCGCCTTGGGTGGGTCAGGGGGGCTCTTCTGCATCACTGCTGTTGCCCTCCAGTGGCTAGGAGAGATTCCAACCTCAGGACTTTTCTGGTTCCTCCACAACCCACATGTTCAGGCTTACAAACAGCAAGATTTCCTCGCACCTCACATTCTAGATTTTTTCTCTATAAAGGGAAGTAATACAGCACAGTGGACCTGGAGTTACCCTGCCTTTCCTAGCAGTGTGGAGGTTCCTCAGAAAATTAAAAATAGACCTACCCTATGACCCAGCAATAGCACTGCTAGGAATTTACCCAAGGGATACAGGAGTACTGATGCATAGGGGCACTTGTACCCCAATGTTCATAGCAGCACTCTCAACAATAGCCAAATTATGGAAAGAGCCTAAATGTCCATCAACTGATGAATGGATAAAGAAATTGTGGTTTATATACACAATGGAGTACTACGTGGCAATGAGAAAGAATGAAATATAGCCTTTTGTAGCAACGTGGATGGAACTGGAGAGTGTGATGCTAAGTGAAATAAGCCATACAGAGAAAGACAGATACCATATGTTTTCACTCTTATGTGGATCCTGAGAAACTTAACGGAGACCCATGGGGGAGGGGAAGGAAAAAAAAAAAGAGGTTAGAGTGGGAGACAGCCAAAGCATAAGAGACTCTTAAAAATTGAGAACAGGAGTCAGTGCAGGAAGATGGCGGCGTAGGAGGACGCTGGGCTCACCGCGCGTCCTGCTGATCACTTAGATTCCACCTACACCTGCCTAAATAACCCAGAAAACCGCCAGAGGATTAGCAGAACGGAGTTGCCGGAGCCAAGCGCAGACGAGAGGCCCAGGGAAGAGGGTAGGAAGGGCGGCGAGGCGGTGCGCGCTCCACGGACTGGCGGGAGGGAGCCGGGGCGGAGGGGCAGCTCGCCGGCCAAGCAGAGCCCCCGAGTCTGGCTTGCAAAAAGCGGAGGGGCCTGACGGACTGTGTTCCGACAGCAAGCGCGACTTAGCGTCTGGGAGGTCATAAGTTAACAGCTCTGCTCAGAAAGCGGGAAGGCTGGAGGACAAAGGGAGGGAGAGCTGCTGAGCCCCCTGACGACAGAGCTCAGTTTGGTGGGGAACAAAGGCGCTCGCCAGCGCCAACTCCCCCGCCCATCCCCAAGCCAAAATCCCAAAGAGAACCAGTTCCTGCCAGGGAACTTGCTCGCTCCGAGCAAACACCCAACTCTGCGCTTCTGCGGAGCCAAACATCCGGCAGCGGATCTGACTCCCTCCTGCTGCCACAGGGCCCCTCCTGAAGTGGATCACCTAAGGAGAAGCAAGCTAAGCCTGCCCCTCCTGCCCCTGTGCACCTTGCCTACCCACCCCAGCTAAGATGCCAGATCCCCAGCATCACAAGCCTGGCAGTGTCCAAGTAGCCCAGACAGGCCACCCCACCCCACAGTGAATCCCGCCCCTAGGAGAGGGGAAGAGAAGGCACACACCAGTCTGACTGTGGACACAGCGGTGGGCTGGGGGCAGACATCAGGTCTGACTGCGGCTCCGCCCACCAACTCCAGTTATACACCACAGCATAGGGGAAGTGCCCTGCAGGTCCTCACCACGCCAGGGACTATCCAAAATGACCAAGCGGAAGAATTCCCCTCAGAAGAATCTCCAGGAAATAACAACAGCTAATGAGCTGATCAAAAAGGATTTAAATAATATAACAGAAAGTGAATTTAGAATAATAGTCATAAAACTAATCGCTGGGCTTGAAAACAGTATAGCTGACAGCAGAGAATCTCTTGCTACAGAGATCAAGGGACTAAGGAACAGTCACGAGGAGCTGAAAAACGCTTTAAACGAAATGCATAACAAAATGGAAACCACCACGGCTCGGATTGAAGAGGCAGAGGAGAGAATAGGTGAACTAGAAGATAAAGTTATGGAAAAAGAGGAAGCTGAGAAAAAGAGAGATAAAAAAATCCAGGAGTATGAGGGGAAAATTAGAGAACTAAGTGATACACTAAAAAGAAATAATATACGCATAATTGGTATCCCACAGGAGGAAGAGAGAGAGGGAAAGGTGCTGAAGGGGTACTTGAAGAAATAATAGCTAAGAACTTCCCTGAAGTGGGGAAGGAAAAAGGCATTGAAATCCAAGAGGCACAGAGAACTCCCTTCAGACGTAACTTGAATCGATCTTCTGCACGACATATCATAGTGAAACTGGCAAAATACAAGGATAAAGAGAAAATTCTGAAAGCAGCAAGGGGTAAACGTGCCCTCACATATAAAGGGAGACCTATAAGACTCGTGACTGATCTCTCTTTTGAAACTTGGCAGGCCAGAAAGAATTGGCACGAGATTTTCAGTGTGCTAGACAGAAAAAATATGCAGCCGAGAACCCTTTATCCAGCAAGTCTGTCATTTAGAATAGAAGGAGAGATAAAGGTCTTCCCAAACAAACAAAAACTGAAGGAATTTGTCACCACTAAACCAGCCCTACAAGAGATCCTAAGGGGGACCCTGTGAGACAAAGTACCAGAGACATCACTACAAGCATAAAACATACAGACATCACAATGACTCTAAACCCATATCTTTCTATAATAACACTGAATGTAAATGGATTAAATGCACCAACCAAAAGACATAGGGTATCAGAATGGATAAAAAAACAAGACCCATCTATTTGCTGTCTACAAGAGACTCATTTTAGACCTGAGGACACCTTTAGATTGAGAGTGAGGGGATGGAGAACTATTTATCATGCTACTGGAAGCCAAAAGAAAGCTGGAGTAGCCATACTTATATCAGACAAACTAGACTTTAAATTAAAGGCTGTAACAAGAGATGAAGAAGGACATTATATAATAGTGACAGGGTCTATCCATCAGGAAGAGCTAACAATTATAAATGTCTATGCGCCGAATACTGGAGCACCCAAATATATAAAACAATTACTCATAAACATAAGCAACCTTATTGAGAAGAATGTGGTAATTGCAGGGGACTTTAACACCCCACTTACAGAAATGGATAGATCATCTAGACACACGGTCAATAAAGAAACAAGGGCCCTGAATGAGACATTGGATCAGATGGACTTGACAGATATATTTAGAACTCTGCATCCCAAAGCAACAGAATATACTTTCTTCTCAAGTGCACATGGAACATTCTCCAAGATAGATCATATACTGGGTCACAAAACAGCCCTTCATAAGTTTACAAGAATTGAAATCATACCATGCATACTTTCAGACCACAATGCTATGAAGCTTGAAATCAACCACAGAAAAACGTCTGGAAAACCTCCAAAAGCATGGAGGTTAAAGAACACCCTACTAACGAATGAGTGGGTCAACCAGGCAATTCGAGAAGAAATTAAAAAATATATGGAAACAAACGAAAATGAAAATACAACAATCCAAATGCTTTGGGACGCAGCGAAGGCAGTCCTGAGAGGAAAATACATTGCAATCCAGGCCTATCTCAAGAAACAAGAAAAATCCCAAATACAAAATCTAACAGCACACCTAAAGGAAATAGAAGCAGAACAGCAAAGGCAGCCTAAACCCAGCAGAAGAAGAGAAATAATAAAGATCAGAGCAGAAATAAACAATATAGAATCTAAAAAAACTGTAGAGCAGATCAACGAAACCAAGAGTTGGTTTTTTGAAAAAATAAACAAAATTGACAAACCTCTAGCCAGGCTTCTCAAAAAGAAAAGGGAGATGACCCAAATAGATAAAATCATGAAGGAAAATGGAATTATGACAACCAATCCCTCAGAGATACAAACAATTATCAGGGAATACTATGAAAAATTATATGCCAACAAATTGGACAACCTGGAAGAAATGGACAAATTCCTGAACACCCACACTCTTCCAAAACTCAATCAGGAGGAAATAGAAAGCTTGAACAGACCCATAACCAGCGAAGAAATTGAATCGGTTATCAAAAATCTCCCAACAAATAAGAGTCCAGGACCAGACGGCTTCCCAGGGGAGTTCTACCAGACGTTTAAAGCAGAGATAATACCTATCCTTCTCAAGCTATTCCAAGAAATAGAAAGGGAAGGAAAACTTCCAGACTCATTCTATGAAGCCAGTATTACTTTGATTCCTAAACCAGACAGAGACCCAGTAAAAAAAGAGAACTACAGGCCAATATCCCTGATGAATATGGATGCAAAAATTCTCAATAAGATACTAGCAAATCGAATTCAACGGCATATAAAAAGAATTATTCACCATGATCCAGTGGGATTCATTCCTGGGATGCAGGGCTGGTTCAACATTCGCAAATCAATCAACGTGATACATCACATTAACAAAAAAAAAGAGAAAAACCATATGATCCTGTCAATCGATGCAGAAAAAGCCTTTGACAAAATCCAGCACCCTTTCTTAATAAAAACCCTTAAGAAAGTCGGGATAGAAGGAACATACTTAAAGATCATAAAAGCCATTTATGAAAAGCCCACAGCTAACATCATCCTCAACGGGGAAAAACTGAGAGCTTTTTCCCTGAGATCAGGAACACGACAGGGATGCCCACTCTCACCGCTGTTGTTTAACATAGTGCTGGAAGTGCTAGCATCAGCAATCAGACAACAAAAGGAAATCAAAGGCATCCAAATTGGCAAAGATGAAGTCAAGCTTTCGCTTTTTGCAGATGACATGATATTATACATGGAAAATCCGATAGACTCCACCAAAAGTCTGCTAGAACTGATACATGAATTCAGCAAAGTTGCAGGATACAAAATCAATGTACAGAAATCAGTTGGATTCTTATACACTAACAATGAAGCAACAGAAAGACAAATAAAGAAACTGATCCCATTCACAATTGCACCAAGAAGCATAAAATACCTAGGAATAAATCTAACCAAAGATGTAAAGGATCTGTATGCTGAAAACTATAGAAAGCTTATGAAGGTAATTGAAGAAGATTTAAAGAAATGGAAAGACATTCCCTGCTCATGGATTGGAAGAATAAATATTGTCAAAATGTCAATACTACCCAAAGCTATCTACACATTCAATGCAATCCCAATCAAAATTGCACCAGCATTCTTCTCGAAACTAGAACAAGCAATCCTAAAATTCATATGGAACCACAAAAGGCCCCGAATAGCCAAAGTAATTTTGAAGAAGAAGACCAAAGCAGGAGGCATCACAATCCCAGACTTTAGCCTCTACTACAAAGCTGTCATCATCGAGACAGCATGGTATTGGCACAAAAATAGACACATACACCAATGGAATAGAATAGAAACCCCAGAACTAGACCCACAAACGTATGGCCAACTAATCTTTGACAAAGCAGGAAAGAACATCCAATGGAAAAAAGACAGTCTCTTTAACAAATGGTGCTGGGAGAACTGGACAGCAACATGCAGAAGGTTGAAACTAGACCACTTTCTCACACCATTCACAAAAATAAACTCAAAATGGATAAAGGACCTGAATGTGAGACAGGAAACCATCAAAACCTTAGAGGAGAAAGCAGGAAAAGACCTCTCTGACCTCAGCCGTAGCAATCTCTTACTCGACACATCCCCAAAGGCAAAGGAATTAAAAGCAAAAGTGAATTACTGGGACCTTATGAAGATAAAAAGCTTCTGCACAGCAAAGGAAACAACCAACAAAACTAAAAGGCAACCAACGGAATGGGAAAAGATATTTGCAAATGACATATCGGACAAAGAGCTAGTATCCAAAATCTATAAAGAGCTCACCAAACTCCACACCTGAAAAGCAAATAACCCAGTGAAGAAATGGGCAGAAAACATGAATAGACACTTCTCTAAAGAAGACATCCGGATGGCCAACAGGCACATGAAAAGATGTTCAGCGTCGCTCCTTATCAGGGAAATACAAATCAAAACCACACTCAGGTATCACCTCACGCCAGTCAGAGTGGCCAAAATGAACAAATCAGGAGACTATAGATGCTGGAGAGGATGTGGAGAAACGGGAACCCTCTTGCACTGTTGGTGGGAATGCAAATTGGTGCAGCCGCTCTGGAAAGCAGTGTGGAGGTTCCTCAGAAAATTAAAAATAGACCTACCCTATGACCCAGCAATAGCACTGCTAGGAATTTATCCAAGGGACACAGGAGTACTGATGCATGGGGCACTTGTACCCCAATGTTCATAGCAGCACTCTCAACAATAGCCAAATTATGGAAAGAGCCTAAATGTCCATCAACTGATGAATGGATAAAGAAATTGTGGTTTATATACACAATGGAATACTACGTGGCAATGAGAAAAAATGAAATATGGCCTTTTGTAGCAACGTGGATGGAACTGGAGAGTGTGATGCTAAGTGAAATAAGCCATACAGAGAAAGACAGATACCATATGGTTTCACTCTTATGTGGATCCTGAGAAACTTAACAGGAACCCATGGGGGAGGGGAAGGAAAAAAAAAAAAAAAGAGGTTAGAGTGGGAGAGAGCCAAAGCATAAGAGACTGTTGAGAACTGAGAACAAACTAAGGGTTGATGGGGGGTGGGAGGGAGGAGAGGGTGGGTGATGGGTATTGAGGAGGGCACCTTTTGGGATGAGCACTGGGTGTTGTATGTAAACCAATTTGACAATAAATTTCATATATAAAAAAAAAAACTGAGAACAAGCTGAGGGTTGATGGGGGGTGGGAGGGAGGGGAGGGTGGGTGACAGGGTATTGAGGAGGGCATCTTTTGGGATGAGCACTGGGTGTTGTATGGAAACCAACTTGACAATAAATTTCATATATTGAAAAAAAAATAAAATAAAATAAACCCTGCCTTTCCTGCCACCACTATAAAGTCCAAAGGACTTTATAGTAGGTATATTAGTAGGTATCTCCTAGGGTTGTTGTGAAGGTAAATGAGATGATGCATATCCAGGAGTTAGCACAGAGTCCCACACAGAGTAAATGCTCAGCGACGTTAGAGAACGTGCCCACAAAGATGCTCACTGATGTGACTCAGAGCAACTCCAGCCCCTTCCTTGTTACTTTCAAAGCCCTATAACATTCTGCACGAGAGAAAAGCCTGCTGCTGTACCCTGAACGTCCTGCGACAGTCAAGTGGCCCTAGAAGATATCTACTGCAGGTGGAGAGGTCAGGAGGGGATTTGGCTCTCGCTTCAAGAAGGGGGAAGGGGAGTGAGCATCTGGCAGCAAAGTCCCTTGAGGCCAAGTGGCAGCTGATTCACACAAATGGTATTTGGATCTAGGCGAGCGGAATAAGAGAGGAGCCTTCCCCTGCCTCCCGGAAACTGACTCCTCTCCCATCATCTCAGCTGCCATCTTTCATCACTTGGGCCTCCCCCAGATGTGGCAGCCAGCTTGCTCACACAGAATCCCCTCCCACACCAGCAGCATGTTGAGACTTTGCTGCCTGCCCAGCACTCGTACGGGCTGGGCTCTGGTCCCTTGTATGAGAGGCGGAGAGCTACAGCAGAAAAAAGTGGGGATGAGGGAAAGGACTAAAAATCGTGGGTTTTTTTTTTAATGCATCTGGAGAAAAAAATATACCTCACATGTAGGTAGTTTGGGTATTGTGGCAAGAAAAAATGCCCATGTTTAGCAGAGACTAGGACCCATGTTCACAGAGAAAAATCAAAGGTTGGGACAGCTAACAATGCAGAAAGGCAAAATTCTTCCACTTAAACAAGTGCTCCCAGTGAGTCATGGTTGGGGCAGCGTTGGCTCCAGCATCAGTGAGACAATGATGTTTAGCTGCACACAGTGGGAATTAATTGGTTTCATTCAAAGTCACAGTGTAGCCATACGGAAAAAAAATTAATCTTCATTTAAGTATTACCACTACATTTTTCAAAATACAGACACTTTTTTTTTCCTCTGTTCACATGCAGTTGTTTTCACATGAGCGAAATCCCACTTGGAAATTGTTCTGCCATCACACAACCCTTCTGAAAGTGGTCCATGGTAAATTAGTGTTGCTGAATTCCCACCTCATTCTAAAATGTTTTCTGGAAGAACTTCAGCACTCATTTCCAGTGGCTTCATACATGGACTCCAATACCAATGTTCACTTTTGGTGCATGGATGGGAAAATAAATGCAATTATTTACTAGGAGTCCCAGACCCCGTGCCTAGCATTAGAGGCTTTGCCTAATTTTGCAGATTACAAACATTAATCTCAGAGAGGTGACATCACAGATCTGGGATTCAAACCCACCCTAGTTCTCTGCAACTGTTATGTGACCTTGATAGAAGGTCATGTTCCACAGCTCCAGTCTTTATATTACAGTCTCGATGGCCAGAGTATCCAGCACATATTAGATTCTCAATAAATATTTATTCTTGGTCATCGGTTTTACTTCTTTAGGTAGGATGCACCTGAACTTACCTCCTCCTGGGTATTTTATCTTAGGCTAACCGAAGTAAAGCACTCAGCATCTGTAGTTCTCTCCAGAATTCTAAGAGTAAGATTAGAGTATAAAATGAGAATTATATAAAAAACACCAAATGAATCCTGTTTATTGGTTACTGAGAGAAGTAACAAAACTTGTGAATTCACATTGCTACATGGTTGTCCTAGGTTTCTTCATTGCTTTTCAGTAGTCTCAAACGTGGGAAGGGAAATAGGTGAAGGGAAATACACTGAATTACTAAGGATGAGGAGAACCCAATGGAGAACTATTGGGTCTAGATGGTGGCTGGCTGCAAGCATTGGGATGCAGGTGCCAGCCATCCAGGTATCCGGTCATTTAGTTGCATGTTCTCCTTCCAGATGCCAGCACAGGCATTAGAGTCTCTTCCCGCCTCATCCCTGCCCATATCTCATGGCAATCCTAATCCTGTGAGGATGAAAATATTGTTACCCCTTTTTACAGATGAAATAACTGGCTTAAAGGACTCAAATAGTTTGTCCAAGATCTCAGAGCCACTGAGTGGCAGAGCTGGGTTACAACCAATTCCCTCTGAGCTCTTAGACTATTAGCTAATACCCTGTTCCAAAAAAAACCTTATCAAAATTACACCTCAGGAACCTTCCTGGCTGAGATGGGTAATGACCTATAGAGACTGCATTTCTGATCCAAATCAAACTTAGGCTGAAGGAGACAAAGCAAGGGCCAAAAACAATGATTCAATGCCTACCTTGTGAAAGATGATAGTAATTCTAGGTCAAAGTCTAATGAACGGATGTCTGCATAGCAATTAGCACTGCCAGGCACCCTGGCTGGCAGTCTTGGCAGAACGGCCATGGATTGTCATAGAAACCGGACTTCTCTCTGTCCCAAAGAGGAATCCACTTAGCTGGTCCAGGACAGAGCAGGCTGCTGCTGAGGGCTACACTTCTCTCCCAAGCTGGAATTCTGCTCCTTTTAATATCTCCCCAGAGAGAAGCAACTCAAGAAGTTGGGGGAGGGGGATCACAGCAAGACAGGATAGCTGTATATGAGTATATTAGTAAAAATATACTAGTAAAATGTATAAAAAATATATATTTATATAAATATTTAAATATTTGTAATATATATTTTATGTATTATGTTACAATATATATAAATATTACTTTATAATATATAAATTATTATATATTTATTAGTATATAAACTAATATAATATATATTAAATTATATTAGTATATAAATATTAGCATATAAACTATATTAGTATATAAATATTAGTATATAAAATAATAGATCATCTATAATATATATTTATTTAAAATATAAATTATATGATTATATAAATATATACATAAAAAGTAAAAAATATATTATGTATAAAACAGTATATATTATATATCAAGTATAATAAAATATATTACATATAAAACATTGGGGCGCCTGGGTGGCGCAGTCGGTTAAGCGTCCGACTTCAGCCAGGTCACGATCTCGCGGTCCGTGAGTTCTAGCCCCGCATCAGGCTCTGGGCTGATGGCTCGGAGCCTGGAGCCTGTTTCCGATTCTGTGTCTCCCTCTCTCTCTGCCCCTCCCCCGTTCATGCTCTGTCTCTCTCTGTCCCAAAAATAAATAAAAAACGGAGAAAAAAAAATTTTTAAAAAAATAAATAAATTATACATATTATTATATTACATATTATTACATATTATTATATTACATATGTTTATTATTATAAAACATATAAATTATATATATTATATAAAATATATAAATTATATATAATATAAAATATCTATAAAATATATTTTATATATAAACATACATATAAATTATATATAAAAGACATATTATATATAAAATATATAATATAAATATGTATTGTAAAATAAAATTATATATTATATATAAAATATATTATATATATAAAATACATTATATATTATATATAAAACATATTATATATAATATATAATTATACATAGTTATTTTTATTTCTTTATTTTATTATTAATTTATTTATATATTTATAATAAAATATATAATACATTATATGTAATATATAAAATTATTATATATAAACTAATATATTAGTTTATATATGAATATATAAAATATAACCAATTGCTTTGAAACTTCAGACAACTCACACATGTCTTCAAGGGCAGCTTCTCAAAAACTACCAACTTTGTTCATGATCTCCCCTTCTGCAAGATTCCTCATTTGTAGTCAAGATGACAACACTAATGGAACCAAAGAAGATATCCCATTAACATTTGTCTTATCTATAAAATGTCTGAGTCTTCCTAATCCCTTAAAAAATTTTCAAGCAATTTAATCTAGCATTCTAGTTGAGCCATCAGTTATATACAAAATCAACATTATATCTTTTACCATTATTTACAGTATGTGACATTACATTATAAATCTACCTTCTATTTTACGGGGAAGACAGGGAGTGAAGGATTTAGGGAAGGAAACTACAATTTATAGAATGCCTAGCATGAATTGAGCATTTTATTTAATCTGCATGACACCTCTATGAGATACTTACTATCTCCATTTTACAGGAAAGAAAATGAGATTCAAAAAAGTTAAATAACTAGTCCTACATCTCACACACAGTGTAGAGCTGAGATGCAAAGTCAGGGCTGTGGGACTCCAAAACCTCTGCTCTTTCTACCAAATTTCACATATATTTATTCTACTTTGCATGCATCTGTATCTGGGATTACTCTTCAATAAACAAATTATAGAAAAATTCCAATATTTAAGCTAGTCAGAATTCAATTAATTAGAATTTTGAATTAAATGATTCTTCCTATCCCATCCCCCCAATTCTCTGCTACCAATGTGTGGGAACAATAATTAAATAGTGACCAAACAACCATGATTGTTTTTAATCCTTAAGGTGTTCCATAGAGTAAGATAAAATTTAGCTCATCATCCTAAACCAATTCCATTACACCGCTGGGCAGAAATTGTTGATATGAGCCCAAGGCATTAAGAGATTCTAAATTATTGAAGTAAGATTCAGTAAAGTTCAGAATATACAACTTAGGCAGGGAATGGACTGATGAATTTACCAAAGATTTTTGGTAGCAAGCTGAATGAAAGGTAATTCAGGGGCGGCAGTGGGGGCTATCAAAAAACCTTTATTTCATAGTTCCTTGAATGTGTCAGTTAGTCTATGTAATTAAATGCATTTTAAAAAGAACCCTTTATTTCCTTCCAAAGGCCCAGATTTTATCATGTGGATCAGCACAAGTACCGTGAGCAATGAAGCAAAATGCCTGGGTTTGAATCTCAGCTCTATCACAACTCAGCCTCCAGACCACTGGCAATGCCTTAACTCTTCACATATCAGATTCCCTGCCAGTGAAATAATGGTAAGAATAAGTTAGAGTAAGATAATCTCTAAGTCCCCATCTAAGGGTATGTATTAATTTCATAAGTATAAGTAATCTTACAGATACAATGTTCCAGTGTTTGGCGATACCATCTTGACATTATCACTACCATCAATATCACATATTTATATTTTAAAGCACTTGTCATTTTAGACATAGTCAATACAAAGAAATGACTCAGCCCTGTCCAAGGAGATCACAAGGGGAAACATGACATACACACAACTGCAGAAGGTAGCCCAAGGAAAGCACCAATGATTAGTGTGCCCAGGAAGCACTATAGGATTTCCCAAGAATTATTTAACTTTTTTCATTGTTTCAGTAGTTATGTTGAGACAAAGATGATGATCCATGGAGCACTCCTTAGCCTCCACATTGGATGTGAGACTATACTTGATATTTCGTCTGCATCTCCACCTCATTGTTAAAAGCACACATATCCAGACTAGTAACTACACACAATCAGAAGCAAATAGCTATATGCACATAGAGACTCTGCATGAGAAATGTAAATAATTATGTACTGAACATTCACACACATTTGCTTTCAATTTGGTATTGAGTGGGCTATAGAGGTAGAAAAGAAAAGACCCTGTCCCCTAGGATCTCACTATTTACTGCACTTATTCAGGAAGACAGAAATATAAACAATTGCAACAGGTGCAGTTAACAGTGGTCCTAACAATAATGCTCTGGACTGTAAGAAATGTGAAACACTGCTGCCTGAAGAATCTGGAAAGAATCTGGAGAGAAAAGATAGGACTTTATCTGAGCTCTCAAGAAAGAGCAGGACTTTGACAGAGTGATGTATATGCAAGGAAGCAAGAACACTTGTCCCTTCAAGTTGCAGCAATAGGTCCTAGACTCTGTGTCATGATCGCTGTGGGCCAGAATAAGTAAATCCATATGACTGCAGCAGCAGGTACTTGAGGAATTCAGTGAAAGTCAAGGTTAGAAGTAAAAACCAAATCCACAGACCTTCCCTTCATATTGAGTAGCAATGAAGAGCATGGGACCTAAAGCCAGACTTTATGAGTGTGAGTCCTGACTCTAGGTGACCCTGGGCAAGTTACTTAACCTCTCTGTTCTGTTGTGAGTGTTAAATGAGTTTATGTGTGGAAGTTAAATGAGTTTATGTGTGGAACAGTGCTTGGCACTTACCAAGGGTCATATAAATATTTGCTATTCAATACACAATGGGGAGCCACTAAAGGTAATGAAATTTGCATGCGAGCTGGTCTACTTACAGTTATCCTTACTGTGAAGTGGCCATATTAAGGGGCTGAAAAAGTAGTTTGTAGTTGTAATTGTATTGCAAGGTTTAGAGGACTATATATTTAATCCATATAACTAGTTAATGAGTCTCTCAGCCTTGGGAGCTCTCAGCTTCTGTGGATTCCAAAGACATACCATAGAGGATAGTTCACATTCTCAGGAACTCCTGGGATTTGGAAGGGGCATTTCCTTTCATTAGAACAGTCAGGGTAAGTGCACACTTTAAAATGAAATGATTTTCCTATTTCTCATTTACTTTTCCATTATTTTTATTAGATTTGCTTGGAAAATACTAATGTATTGGAAAATAAAGATTATGACTCATAAAAAAGAACATAAGATGTCTAGGCAGATTGGCACACATGATTCTTTTAAGAGATGCCAAGGGCATTTTCTTCGTAGGACAACCAGGAGCAACAGGCTTAAGGATATTCTAGAGATTGTATCTATAATTATAAAGACACTCTTCATCCCTCTGTTCTCTATGCACAGGTGACCAAACTTAAAGAGAAAAGACATTGTCACAAAAAGGAAGAAAAGAGAACTTAAGGTTAGAATTGTCTTGGAAGGCTCCAAAAATGTAATTTTCTTTCCTTTGAGGAATAGTAAATATAGGTATTATAATTCATAAGGGTTATTCCTTTAGAAAATTCTGAATCAAAATCCCATTATTCTCATCATCACATTTTCAACAAGAATCGAATTTCTGGATTATGTAAATTTTAACTATAAACTCTGCTCAAAGTTCTGCAGGTTGGGAAAAAAAAATAGTAAGTAGGACAGCATTTCTATTCCATGCACTGAAGGAGGCCTGGAAAAAGGAAGCCAAAAAGCCATCAACCTCCAGGAACTGTAGCAAGGCAGTATGACCTAGTTGTCACCTGGCATTCTGTTCCAGTCTTGCTACTATTGGGGCCACATCATTTATTAACTTCCCTGGCCCTGGTTTTCTTTCTCTGTTGAAATGTATATTAATGCAGGGGATTTACTATTGTGGTTATGCTCTTGTTGCTTTGGAAATACCAAAGTAGTCAGGTTGGTTCTCTCTCTCTTTCTCTTTCTCTCTCTCTCTAGTTCCTATTTTGCTTTATAAAGGCTCAGACTAGGAAGACGTTAGATTTCACATATACAGTTACAAATATGTGTGTATGCACTTATGATGAAAGTATACCATATATGGTGATCATATTTATCATTACCATGTCATATATATATATATATATATATATATATATATATATATATATCGCATATAATCATTTTGTAGATGCTTACGAACCATGCTTCCTCTATGTAATGTTATTGTCTAAATGTTGAGGAAAGATTATTTTACACCAGGGAGTACTGATGGGATGACAAGGTCCAGCTCCTTTCATCTCTAGGATAACTTTCTAAAAAATTCCATTGATGCAGATTAAGGGGGTTCTTCTCCTGCAAAAGTCTGCCTAGGGAGCTAAGGCATTTCCCTTGTGTTTTCTGGGCTCCCCCTGCTCCATGAGTTCCTCATCAGCAGTGGTTCTCAAAGAGAGCCTCTGCACCAACAGCATTAGCATCAGCATGACTTGAGAACTTGTTAGAAATGCAAATTTTCATATCCCACTCCAGATCCACTGAGTCAGAAACTCTAGGGGTGAGGTCCAGAACCTGTATTTTCAGAAGCCCTTCAGCTAATTCTTATGGATGCCAAAGTTGAGAACCTCTGTTTACAGTTTTAAAATGCACAACCAGACATTTGGGGAATACAAGAAACTATTACAGGGGAATAATAATCTGCTGGTACAAGTCATATATAAGTATGAAATTACAGTGCATTCTCTTCAAATGTTACTGTGGCGTCCTCCATTTAAAGCCAAAATTTTGATACAATTTTATTCATAGTTTTATTTCATTTCTTAAGTCAAGAAACATTTATTGAGCCCCACCATGTGCCAAGTATTGGGGGGATAGAGATTAAAAAGACACAGTCCCTGTCCTTAGTAACTTACATTCTCCTCTAGTAATCCAGAAGAGGGGGGAGAAGTATGTAATGAATATTTATTAAATCCTTGCTACATGTTCTTAGCAAGTGTGATACTAGTTAGCAAGGCAATTCTATAAGGTTTCTACTATCACTACAGGAAAGGAGATAATCTTGGTGAGGTTTAAAAGCTTTCCCAAGGTTAGAACATTTTTTCCTTCCAATTTTTTATTTAAAAAAAAATTCAAGCCTATGGAAAAGATGAAAGAATACTATAATTAGACACTTCACCTGGATTCACCAATTGTTAACATTTCATCCCTAAATACATCATCATGTACCTTCTTAGACATCCTCTTACATACCACAGCACCATTATAACACCCAGGAAATGTATTTTTGATTCAATAATATGTCTCATAATCTACAATTGGCTAAAATATATCCTAGATACCTGGGATATTTTCCCAAATTATGTTCTAATCAAGGATTAAGCATTGTTTTTGGTTATCATGTTTCTTCTGTTTCAGTTTCCTTTAATCTAGAATAGCCCCCTGCTTTTTTGTTTTCTTAATTTTTCATGACCTTCACTTTTTACTGAAGTATAGTTGACACACAATGGTACATTAGTTTCAGGTGTACAACATAGTGATTACATTATGCTATGCTCCACAAGTATAGCTACATCTGTCACCATACACCCTTATTACAATATCATTGACTATATTCCCTATGCTGTACCTTCCATCCCCTATTCATTCCATAACTGGAAGCTTGGACACAACCATCAGTTTGTTCTTTGTATTTAGGAGTCTGTTTCTGCTTGTTTATTCATTTGTTTTGATTTTTTAGATCCCACACATAAGTAAATCCTACGGTATTTGTCTTTCTCTGTCTGACTTACTTCACGTAACCTAATACCTTCTAGGTCCATCCATGTTGTTGCAAATGGCAAGATCCCATCCTTTTTATGTCAGAGTAATATTCCAGTGTGTGTGTGTGTGTGTGTGTGTGTGTGTGTGTGTGTGTGTGTACCACATCTTTATCCATTTATCTGTTGATGGACATTTGGGTTGCTTCCATATCTTGGCTATTGTAAATAGTGCTGCAGTAAATATAAGGCTGCATATACCTTTTTGAATTAGTGTTTTCCTTTCCTTTGGGTAATACCCAGTAGTAGAATTACTGGATCATATGGTATTCTGTTTTTAATGTTTTGTGGAAGCTCCATACTGTTTTCCACAGTAGCTGTACCAATTTACACTCCCACCAACAGTGCACAATGGTTCCTTTTTCTCCACATCCTGCTAACACTTGTTTCTTGTATTTTTGATACTAGCCATTCTGACTGGTGTGAGGTGATATCTCATTTGCTTTTCATTTCCCTGATGATGAGTGCTGTTGAGCATCTTTTCATGTGTCTTTGGAAAAATGACATTGACCTTTCTGAAGCATTTAGGTCAGTTGTTTACGAGAATGCACTATATTTTGGATCTGGCTGATTACTTCTTTATTTTGGCAAGAATTTTATATAGATATTATGTATTTAATTTTATATCAAACTTGGTACCTAATATCAGTTTGGCCCAATACTAGACATGCTAATTTTGATCCTGTGGTTCAAGTAGTATCCAGTAGACATCTCATTGCAAAAGTACCTTTTCCCCTTTGTAATATTTAAGTGATCTGTGGGATGATGTTTCCAAATACTTTCTGTTCTTCATAAATGTTTTTTTCAATGACATTCAGTACCCATCAATGACACTTATCTGAATAATGTATTACACTGTTGGCTACCAAATGGAGATTTTTCTAGTTCTATCATTTCTTCTAAATTTATCAGCTGTCATTCTTTTTTGAAAACACAGCTTTCTCTTTCCACCTCTCACTTCCTCTTTAGAGTATTGTATGGACTTGATTCTTTTTTTTTTTTAAATCAATGTATTATAACTCAGTACCGCCACTTTTTTAGTGCTCAAATATTCCCAGACTGGGCTTCCTAAATGGAGCCCAGGGCAGTTCCTTACCCTTTGGCCATGTCCTCATGTTTCTTTCAGCCCTTCCCTGCTTTCTGGCATAGTAACTCATTCCAAGAGCATCTTTCCATGCCCCATACCTGAAATCAACCATTTCCCCTAAGAAATTCTGGTTCCCTTTAGCAGGCAATGGTCTTTTGAAATCAACATCTGGGAGTCACAGCTGGAATTTGAACCCAGACCATGGAACCCTTGAGCTTTAGCTCTAGATACTCTACTGTATGACTACAGTTAAGTATGGTGCCCTCTAAGGAGTGAGGGAAGGAAGGGGAAGGAAAGGAAGCCAAGAAAGGAAAGGGGAGGGTTTGTCAGGGAAGATTTGCCTTACTAATCCACCTTCACTGTTATTTTCATGCAGATGCCAGAGCTGTTTCATTTAACCACCTGCTCACTGTGGAAGCCAAGTGTCTCTTATCTGGGCCCCAAGTCTGTAAGTTTTGGTTTTCCTTTTCACTCTGGTCCCAAAAAATTCTCTGAAAGAGCTCTTCTTCCTGGGCATTCAGAAAGGTCTAAGAGAAGCCACTCTTCTCTCTCATTCCACTCCTGCTCCTCCCTTGACACTGATTCATTCATTCTTCTGGGACTTCACTGTTCCCGCCAAGCACATATAGTTTATTTTCTAAGTAATTCTCTTTCCCCAGAGAATCTTTTGAGAGCTTTTGAGAGCTTCTAATTTCTACCCTCCTGATAATAGAACTCTCCAGACCTCACTGTCTTAGCACAGGGTTAGTACAGAGTTTTAGCATGCTCAAGACTCAATTCCATGTTTTCACTATCCTGCTTCAGCCACGCAGGGGTACCTCTTACACTACATATATTTTAGGAGGACAATTATTATTACCCTGGCTAAGTTTATATTTGCATAGAGAGGGAGTATAGGAAAAAGTGGGCAGCTTAGAGTTAACACCAGGCCAGATTTCCTTAAAAGGGGCAGCAAAAGTAAGCCAGCTGAGAATTCACCTGGACTGTCTAACTGAAAATACACAGTGTTGGTGAGTTTGGGCACTTCTAGATGGAGCCTCTTCCCAGGCATCTTTCATTTGTGCCGCCTTGCACTTCTTTATCACTGTGACTACTGTTGCTGCTGCTACCACTAATGAAATTAATAACACCATCTTGGGCTCTTCAGCCATCTCAAATGTGTGTCCATTTTAGCCCACAGGAGAGATGGCCAGCCTGTGACACAGCAGTTGAATAGTAATTAAGTGATCTTTCAATGGCACAAAGGAAAGAATCAAGGGCCTGTTTAAAACCATTCCATTAGATTTATTTCAGATAGAAATCAATAAAGTATCCTTGCTTAGGATCATAAATTGGCCTGGAAAACAGATCCACAACTTAGAAGCCTGGCCTGCACAGCAGACCAGATCTCTCTCTGTCTGCTAATGAACTCCAAGAGCCAGGGTAACCCATTACTCACTCCTAACCTGTTTTTTTTTTTTTTTTTCTGTTGCTTGACCACAAGCCAAGCAAAATGAACATTCATGTGGTGGATTTGGCAGCCGCCCCGCTCCAGACTGTGCTTTTCCACAGGCTGAGAAAGGCTTTGAAGCTGGTCTCCCCTCCGCTCTGCCTCAAGCTGGGGAATCACCCTTGGAGGAGCAGAGATGAGCCAACACTGAGTCACGCCGCCCTTCAGGTCAGGCGACATTCAGGAAGGGCCTGGCCTTATGGCCTCATGACTGAGCAGAATGACTCGGCCTATTCCTTGTGTTTCAAAATGGGTCAGACATCATGCAAGAGCTTTTCTGCTGCACCTCTAGGGTAAACAGCAACATTTTATACTCACACTTTAACATAAGAATGTTAATCCTTTTGCCCATATGTATTACATCAGAAGAGTGCCTTGGTGCAAAGGTTTAGAAATGTTTTGCAAACTCACAGCTTACCAATAATTAATTACAGAATATGGACTCATATATGGTCAGGATTCAATACAAAAGAGCACTGGAGTGAATGGATGGATAAATGAACAGATGAAATTAGAATACCAAATGAGGGAATAGAATAAATCAATGGAAACTGAATGAATGTGCAGAAATCTGGATTTTGGTCCTGGCTTTGTCTCTTCCTGGCCTTTCATTTAACTACTTGGATGTCAACAGCCCCATCTAGAAAAAAAAAAAAAAGGTTTGGGGAAATGATTGCTTGTATCTCTTCCAAGCAATTATTTCACTTGTGTGCACACACAGGTCAATAGTCAGGAATCAAACCAATTTATAATTCATAGCCATTAATGACATTCAAACAGCTTCTGAATAAGCCACAATCCAAAAGCATCCCCAAATTGAGTTATACCACATGATCAACAAATTGTGAATTTGAATTTTGATGCTGTCACAGGGTCAAATAACTTAATCTCTGTGATACATGTCATCACATATATTCTAGACACACTCACTCCCAAAGGACAGTGTTTAGAAAATGGCAAAAAAAAGTTTACTCCTTACCCAAGGCTTACTGTCCCAAGATGGACACAGATAAGCTCTTCAAAACTGGCTCCTATTTGAAGACTCTAATGCTGGAGGAAATAATGAGTTTGAGTCATACGAAAGGTCTTCCAGTTAAGGAACAATTAAAGGAGTCCTCTACAAAATGCTCGTATGCCACAGTTAGCATGAATGCTTACGGTTACCTAGATTGTGGTTTTTCTACTGCTATTACAGAAACGCTACTACTTCTAGCTATCCTTTTTCCTCTATCTTCATGCTCTGTTAATATAAATGACTCTCAGAGTTGACCTTTCAAAGAAGTTGAGGATAAAAACATCTTCAGGGCACCAAAAAAGATCATCAATCTATAAAATGGACCTTGGACTCTCCCACATCTTCCAACTGATGTTTCCTTCTTCTGAGTTGTCCTACCTATAGTTAAACCATGAGAGCAAAAGGGCCCCCTGCATCAAATGCACAACCTTTCTTGGCACATCCAGGTCCGATGGAAATCCAACCAGTTATTGGAAGGGAATAGGAATGGAATCTATCATGTCTTCAGGATCAAAAGCCTCCAGCACTTACTGTAATAAGAGTTTTTTAGCAAATATTAAATTGTTAAATTTTACCTCCCCTAAAATGTTTCACTTCATTATTCTACTTTTGACATTAAGTCACAAAAGTCCTGTGGAAGAGTGGTGCCTGGGTAGCTCAGTCAGTTAGGTGTCTGACTCTTGATCTCAGCTCAGGTCTTGATCTCTGTAAGTTCAAGCCCTGCATTGGGTTCCATTCTGGCCATGAAGCCTATTAAAAAAAATCCTGGAGCAGAATAAAGCAGGCACACTAAAGGAATTTAGACATCCTCTCTTATGCCCACACAAGGCCATAGCCCTTGTCAGAAGATGTTCGAAATTTCTTTATGATATCAAGAACCAAACCTGGAAGACCTAGGTCATATAGTTTCTCCAATCATGTATAGAATTCTTCTCCACCAAAGCATAATCACAAGCTGCAGCTGGAGCAAAGGAGGCATGGAGTTGAGAAGGCAAGAGTGAAACCCTTCCCCTCCGGGGACTGTGGGACTGTGGTTGGATGAAGGAAGGCGGAGGGAGGAGATTCGGACAGTGCAGAAACCATAATAAAACCTATATTCTCTGACTCAGTGTGTGTTGAAAGGACAAGACTGAAGTGCAGGTAGGAGTGACACAGAGTGAGAAAACGTAGGAGGAAAGAATCCTTTTGTCACACACGTTAAGTTCTCAAGGAGGTATATTCTCAGAAGATAATAGGATGCTCTACAACACTTAACACGCTGTGCCTACGGGAACAGAGAACAAAGAGCCCCAGTAAGAGACGAGGCAGGTGAGGAAACAATGTGAATCTGAACAAACCTTGACCTGTGAGGTTTGTGGAGAAGCAAGATGCCTCCAGAGATAAGCAACTTTTAAGCACAGAGGTTTTGTTTAATCCTCCAGGGAGGAACCTTCCATTGCAAAGCACATGATAACCACAAAGCTTGTAGAACATATTGGGTATAGATGCACATTATGGGAAACAGAAGCTATTCATCTGAAGTGTAAATGTAATCACCAGCTTGAGTCAACTGACACACCACTATGTAAATTACGTAGATTCGTTTGTAAATGAGAGAACATTTCCCTTGCAGATTGAAGGAAATAAATGTTCCTTCCAGACATTTCCAATCTTAATACAATGTGAAGCTCTGTTCTCCTTCAATGGTTTGTATGTAGAATGAACCACTTAGTCCGGGAGGCCAGATGGAGGATACGGAAGAAACCCGTAAGTAAGGCATATCTCACAAGCTGGGGTGTAGTCAAGTGGCAGCCCCAGAACATAGGGCCCTAAGAGAAGTGAGCAGGAATAGCTGAGTTCACTGGCCTCAAACATCTGCACCAGGTGCCAGGAGGAGACCAAATCAGCCAAACTCCACTGTACCTGAGCTATCCTCTCTGCCACCCTAAGTTTACACAAATCACCCCATGCTTGCAAATATACCCAGGAGCCATGGATCTTGCACTGTGCACCTTCAAAGAGGATATAGAAGTGAAAATATAACTGAGTAAGCAATTATTCCAAAGAGAAAGCCTGAAAATTACCCAAAGGGCTGCTTAAATTATTAATAAGACTAAATTTTTTTTCAGGCCAAATTTAAAATGATTGAGGACTAAAAGTTAATTCAGTTTTTTTCCCCTGCTACGTAGTAAATGGGGATCACCAGGAAAGCTAGATCAGTTATAGACAAAAGAAAGAATATATTTACTTTGCAGTTAGAGAGTGAATGAATTTGCAACTTGACTACATTATTTATGAAATTAGAGACACAATGACCCATGAAGCCTCACCTTCCCCCCAAATCTTCTTTATTAGCTTGGTACAGGGTAAGCAAACTCCTTCTTATCCTGGCCTGAAAGAATAATCCCCTGAACTTTTCAGTAAGTAACAAAGGTAGATGCCTTAAGTCCAGGCGGTGGTGTTGAAAATGGATCTCGGAGGGTGGGAAATAAGCCCAATTAATTAACTGAAATTAGTCTTAATCTGCAATTAATTCAGGAGAATTGTTATCCAGCTAGTCTCTGTGAAGCCCTGCCCCAGAGGAACAAGATATAAGGAAAGCAATGAATTGTTGAGCACCTACTGTGCACTAAATGCTATCCAATAGAACTTTCTGTGATGATGGGAATGATCTATCTCCACATTGTCCAGGATGTTAGTCATGGCCACATGTTGCTTTTGAGCACTTGAAATGTGGCTACCATAACTGAGGACATAAAGTTTTAATTTTAATTAATTGAAATAGCCACGTGTAGCTAGTTGCTAGTGCTATTGTACTGGACAATGAAGGTTTATGTCAAAGTTAAGGTATTTGAGGCTCTAAAGTTGTAAGCATATTCGGGGATGTTAACAACGGGTCTTTGGTATTTGAAAAACAAAGCATAGATTAAGTTTAAATCAGAAATAGTGCCTTTTCCCAATTTGTATAAAGCTAGCTCTCCCCTAAAATACTAATACCTTGGTTTAAGAAGTAAGTGTTTAGGGCAATTATATGAATCTCTTATATGTATTCGTTCACTGAATTCTGGTTATGAGCAGAAATGGGTTAAAGTGCTGCTCTTGAAATTGCTTGAAAATGCTTGGAGCAGTAAAATACCACAAGTAGCAAAGAGATGCTTTTGATTCTGAATTTCAAATAGTTTCTTCTTTTTCTCACCCCTGCCTCACTCCTGGGTGTTTATTTTTTCTTATTCCTTTGCTTTTATTTTTCAGAAACTAGTTAGAAATAAAATAAGAAAAGCTAAGCATGTAAAGTTTATCACACAGCTTCACGTAGCTCAAATGATAAAGAGCCATTTTGAATATCACCTACCGAGCCACGATGCTCCTCTATCCTAGAATTATATTTTACAGTCTTGGTGACTCTGAACCTTTACAGTTCAGTTTGGATTTGGTAAGTAAAATAGGCAGCATGGGAATGTTAGTATCAGGTTTGATAGGCCAGGACATGAAAAAGGAGATATTCAATAAGAAGGCTGGCATACTTTTTCCTTCTATATTTGAGAACCAAAAATTAAAGTAAAAAGGCAAAATGGGAATAAGAACATTCTAGAAACAATAGTACAAGTACTACCCTGCATATAATATTGATCATCCAATTAAAACAGTCAAAGGAATTTCATTGATCAGCAAAAGGAATTGGGGAACATATTAAACAATAAGGGCTCTGTATGTAAATTTGTAGCCCAACTGGGTGATGGCCTCAATTAGACAGAAGCACCCTAATGTTGCATTTGATATTTACTCCATCTGTCTGGTTTCTGGAAATTTTCTTTAAGTGTAGATGGAGAAATTATTCTAAATAATAGTTGGGGCTGGGGCAGGGGCGGGGGGCGGGGGGGGGGGTAGCACCTGAAATCCATTTCCTACCATCTGGAGAACTTGGCCCAGCACAGATTCTAGTGTTTCAAATAGGATCATCAGCACATCCTTGACAGAAATCTACCAGGAATCTCAGTAAAGATAGGGAGTTTTCATTGTCTTAAGCAACACAGTCACAGTCTCCATCTATCTGTGTGTTCCTTGTATCCTCCACTACAGGAAACTGCAGCTCACCCAACCACACTTGCTCAAGATCCATCACTCAGTGTGTCATTCCTAATTTTCACACCATGCCTTTAATCAACTCTGCATCAAAATGACTCAGGAAGTAGGTGGATTAAAATGGTTCATGAGGTGGAAAATGTCATGGGTTTTGAAGCCTGCGATGTGGAGGAAAAAATACACACAAACACCACACACACATTTTACAAAGGATTTTCTCTCACATTTTACAAAGGAAATCTACTAGCCAAGTCTTTATTTATAATGTTCATAACATCATATTTTTCTGAATATGTTCGTGCCGCCCCAAAGTTCCAGAATAATAAAAGTAAAGGTTTGCTTCAAAGTCTTTTCAAAAATGTAAAAGTTCAAAGTACCTACTGAACACTGATCTATTTGGTTCCTTTTTAGATATTCCATTTAAAGAGTGCAAGCAGAGTCCGGATAAAAGACAAATGGAGGAAGTAAAGGAAACCTAACCACCACGTCCATGACCTCCAATGGTGTGTGTGTTCTCTCCTATTTTCTTTGATCAGGAGCGCATGCTGCCAGCCTAGACACTTAAATGCAACTGATGGTCGAGTTGAGATATAAATTTAAAAAGGTAACTCTTTGGGGAAGAAAGTGGGTAAAATACCTCTAGATAATTTAATTAAGAATAAAGATATAAAACACATGGATTTAATGACAGATTTAAAAAACATTTTAAAAGAAATCACAAATATTCTGCAAAATGCTATGCTAAAACTTTTAAAAACCTTGATGAAATTGATGATTTCCTGGAAAATTCAAAATTAAAATGGACCCAAATTTATGAATCCAAAGAATAGACTATCCCCCCCAAAAAAGTTCATGACTCTTAGTCAATAATCAAGAAATAAAGAGAAAGTGTTTAAGATTTCTCTTTCAAACAGGCTCAAGGACCGTATCAGTGAGTAAATAATTATGATTACATTTATTAGATATATTTTTTAGACACTTACCATCTGCTTGAGATTGCATTAAGTGATTTACATGCCTTATCTCTTTAATTTTTCCAACAACCTTATGATAGGAATTATTACTTTACAAGCTCCATAAAAAAAAACTTGCAGCTTATATACTAGCTTATAAAGCTAGTATATACCTCATCCTGGATTCAAACACAATGTACAAAGAATTCCTTAATAGATAAATTATTCTATAACATGGAAACCTATGGAAAGCTACCTAACTCACTGGTTGAAATACAAATGCCTGAAAAGAATAGCTTGCTGCTGGAGTACTCAGACAGGCTGGCCTGGAGCCTGAATCAGTGGGTGGACAGGCTTGTTGTCTGGGTTCACATGGGCCAGCCTAGTGCCTGTCTATGGAGATGGCCCTAGAGCCTGGAGCCGCAGGGATCATCCTGATCCCTGCATCCATGGGGGCCAACCTCACACTTAAGTGGGCCTTGAGTCTGAATTTACAGGGGTCAGTCTGGTGCCTGGGTCCATAGGAATAGGCCTGGTCCTAAGTCCATGGGGGTCAGCCTGGCACCACTAAGATCCACTTGGGAGGGCTTGATGTCTGGGTCCATAGGGATAGGTCTGGTGCCAAGAATCCCACTTTTGGGCCTGGAGCCTGGGTCCACAAGGACATGCCTGGAACTGGGTCCTGCGGGCTGGGCACGTAGCCTTGGTCTTTAGGGACTGACCTAGCTCTAGGCCTGGAACTCTGGGCCATGAAGGCTGGCCTGGCACTGTAATGTGTCTGGAGTCTGGGGCTGTAGGGTCTACCTGGTACAGTGGCTGGCCTGGAGCCTGCGTCCATGTGGACTGACCTGGTGCTGGAAGCTGACACTTGCTATTGGCTGAAGACTCAGTACAGATGGTCTCCTAGAATATCTACCTTGGTCTCTCACCATGGCCTAGGCTTCTCACAGTATAGCAGCTGGTTTCCAAGAAGGACCATCTGAAGAGTGAGTATTCCAAGAAACTAAGGCAGAAGCTACAAGGCTTCTCTGACTAAGCCTTGAAAGTATCACTTCTACCACATTTTACTGGTTCCAAACTAATCATGAGGGCCAGGCTAGATTGAAGGGGAGGGGAATTAAACTCACCTCTATACAGGAGGAGTATCAAAGAATTTGTGACTACCTTTAACCTACCACATTCCTTTAATATAATAACTTATTTCCTTAAACAAGTACCCAATATCATACTTAGTGTAGAAACAATATTGTAGAAACAATTCCTACTGAAAATCAGAAACAAAAACGTGAATGTTACTACTATTTTAAAAAATGCTCTGGAGGGGTGCCTAGGTGGCTCACTCAGTTGAGGATCCAACTTTGGCATAGGTCACAATCTCATGGTTCATGGGTTTGAGCCCCACGTCGGGCTCTGTGCTCAGAGCCCACAGCTCACAGCTCATAGCTCACAGCTCAGAGCCTGGAGCTGCTTCAGATTCTGTGCCTCCCTCTCTCTCTGCTCCTCCCCCATTCTGTCTCTCTCTCTCTCAAAAATAAACATTAAACTTTTTTTTAAATTGCTCTACAAATAATTTCCAGAATAATAAGAAATATAATGGAAATGAGAGACATGGAAAGGGAGAGATGGAATTTATTACTATTCACTAATGGTATACATGTTATACTTAGAAATTTTAGGAAAATCAATGAAAAGTTAAATGAGAGAGTTCATTGAAGTGTCTGAAACAAAAGGATCCTAAAAATCAAAGGTTTTCTTATGTGCTTGAAATCATTAATTATTATATATAATAGAACAAAAAGATTCCAGGTCACAACAGTAACAACAACAAAAAATGTAGCTATAAATAATCTTAAAAAGAATATACGCCCAGTATTAAGAATACCATTGATATACATTAAAAAAGACTTGACACAGAAAAACATGATGTCCCTAAATCAGCAGATATAATAACTAAAGATGATAATTCTCCCCTAATTCAGTTATAAACAATGCCATGTCAATCAAAATCACTATAGAATTGTCTGGAACAAGAGAAAACCACTGTGACAATCATCTGGAAGAATAAATGAATAAAAATGCCCAGTAAATTTTTAAGGAAGAAAAGGGGGAAAATATACTGTAATATTGATTACACTATGAGATACAACAAGAAAATTTCAAAGTTGGGAAACTTCAAAGGACAAAAAAAAAAACAAAAAACAAAAACCCAACAATATAATTACCAAGTTAATTTCAAGAAGAAGAAAAGAGAAAGACAGAGAGGGAAAACTAGGGTTAGGAGAGACTTAAAAGACATTAATTAATTGCAAAGTGTGGACTTTATTTGAATTCCAATTCAAACTTTTATATTGATGTTAAGAAATTATTATAAATGTTTAGATGTGATAAAAATACTGTGATCATATTTTTAAAGGTGTTTATCTTTTTATAGACACATACTGATAAATTTGCAGATGAAATGATATGATGGTAGATATACAACAAGACAGCCCAAGAGTTGACAATTACTGAAGTGACGCAATGGGTACATGTAGATTTGTATAACCATATATGTATGTGGCTCACATTTGTCATAATAAAAAGTTTTTTAAAAACTACTATGAAGTGATAATAATTAAAAATCCTATGCCCCTGGAATAAGTAGAGATTGAAGAATCAATGGAACAGATCTGTTCAGTAACAGATCCAAGCATGTTTGCTGTATGTAAAAGGATAAATTAATGATCAATTCTGAAAAATAGATTATGTAATGCAACTTGTTGGGGAAACTGGCCAGCTTTTTTCCCCCCAAAAAAGTCAACTTAGATCCACCATTCACTAAAAATTAGGTACAAGTGGATTAAATAAAGAAGAAATGCAAATGATGGGATCTGCTATCTGAACAAGGAATGACTATCCATGTACAAAAGCAGTAAAAGAAATCATAAAAGAAGTCAAAAGATTTGAACATGCAAAACTTGTAAATGTCACCATTTACAAAGATGATTGTAAAATGTCACGATGCACCCAACAAACTGAAAAAAATGCATGGTGAAATAGCAGCTAAAGGGAAAATATTCTTAATATATTACACACTTAATCCAAGTTAAAAATAAAAACATAAAACCACTGCAGAAGATGGACAAAGCATGTAAACAGACAATTCACAGAAGAGAAATTTTAAATGTCTACTAAATAAAGTTTTAAAAATCAATCTTGCAATGTAATCAAAGAAGTAAAAAATTAAAACATTAAGAGATATTATTTTAATTTGTCAAATTATCAAAATGATATGAATTCTGATAAGACTATGAGGAAAAAGAAGTTTCATACATTGTGAATAGAAGTCGGTATAATTTATCCAAAAGCCATTTGGCAATGTGGCATGAAATGTTTTAAAATATGGTTTCATTCTTACGTGGATCCTGAGAAACTTAACAGAAACCCATGGGGGAGGGGAAGGAAAAAAAAAAAAGAGGTTAGAGTGGGAGAGAGCCAAAGCATAAGAGACTCTTTAAAACTGAGAACAAACTGAGGGTTGATGGGGGGTGGGAGGGAGGGGAGGGTGGGTGATGGGTATTGAGGAGGGCACCTTTTGGGATGAGCACTGGGTGCTGTATGGAAACCAATTTGACAATAAATTTCACACATTGAAAAAAAAAATGTTTGTACATTTTAACCCAATAATTCCAAGCCTGGGTTTATCACCAACAAATAATTTGAAATGCAAACAGAACTTTATGTAATACACATAGCATTATTTATGACATACACCCATATGGTGTAGCTATTACAAATTATATTCCAGGAAATATTTACTAACACCAAAATCTTCACATCATTAAGTTCATGTTCACACTATAATGTTCATGCTATAAATACACAGGAAAAGACTAGAAAGAAATCACCTGAATGTTTATAGGATAAAAATCAATGAAATCAACTTAAACATTATGAATAAATTTTTAAAGTTTATTTATTTATTTTGAAAGGGGGAGAGGCAGAGAGAGAGGGAGAGAGAATCACAAGCAGGCTCCACGTTGTCAGCACAGAGCCTGACAAAGGGCTTGAGCTCACAAACCATGAGATCATGACATGAGCTAAAATCAAGAGTGAGACGCTTAACCGACTAAGCCGCCCAGGGACCTCACGAATAATTTTTAATAAAAAGAAAAAAATACTCATAATATGTAGTTTTTAAAAATGGAGTATAAAATATGTACAAATAAATGCACAGAAAGATGATCATCAAATTCACAGTCTCTAGCTACACACAGATCAAGCAGCAATCCAAACAGCTTGGGATTCCAGGTAGCCAAGAAAAAGGCCTAGGGAACCCAGTTACCCACGTCAGGAACAGGTGAGGAGTTTGAATCCCGGAAGGGAAATACTAGAGATAGAGATGGGACCACACTGCTTAAGAACTGCCTGACACCAGAGCAAAGGGCATCTGGGGTAGCAGCTCCTAATATATTATTTCCTGTAAGGGCAAGAATTGGGGTCTGTGTGGGGCTAAGTCTGAATGTGCAGCTGTTTGAAGAATGAGAGAACCGATACTGGATAAGACACACACAAAAAGAAGAGGTTTACTATTGCAGGTGGTCTCTGACGGATATAGAAAGCAAGCTTTAAACAAAAGGCTTAAACTTTCTACTGAGAAAAGAGAGAATTATTGATACCAAACAGTTCAACGAGCCTTGTAGTGCAGCCAAGTAAATCAGCACAGCTCAGGATCAGAATGAATGAGGCCAGGTGTGCCATGAAATAAACAAATAGCCTGAACTAGCCTTACAGAACTGGCTCTGTGAGGCTCCAGGCTCAAGGATGTCCTGGTGAATATGGAGTGTGCTGATGGAGGGGCTACAGACTGGCTGCTTTTTTAATCAATAGAATAATTTTTTAATGCTCCTTTAGTGCTGTCATTGAATGCCTAGCAGGCATGACAGCTACAGGTCCCTCGATCCCAACACCTAACAGGTAGGAAAAATCCAATTATTATCATGCTGAATTACCCTGAATAAGATTCCAATGGCTTACTTCAGAGTCAGTCAGAAAAAAATGAATTTAACCTATGTTTTGCTCAAACTTTTGAAAGAAAGATAGAAATGAAAATATCTGTAAGCAAAGAATTGCTTAATCCTTTCTTCACCCCATAGTATAGAGACTGAATTAATTTTTTTTCTACCACACTTAAGTCCTTTCTATACCGTAGTCTTTTCTTTTTTATCTTTTGAGAGACAGAGAGCGAGCGAGGGAGGAGAGAGAGAATCTCAAGCAGGCTCCACACCCAGCGGAGGCCAGACTTGGGGCCAATCTCACAGCCCTGAGATCAGACCTGAGCTGAAATTGGACGCTTATCTGACTGAGCCACCCAGGTGCCTCTATACCATGGTCTTTTAAAATGTATCTCTGAGGGGTGCCTGGATGGCTCAGTCAGTTAAGTGTCTGACTTTAGCTCAGGTCACAATCTCACAGTCCATGGGTTCCAGCCCCGCATCAGGCTCTATGCTGACAGTTCAGAGCCTGGAGCCTGCTTCAGGTTCTGTGTCTCCTCTCTCTCTCTGCCCCTCCTCTACTCACGCTCTGTCTCACTCTGTCATTCATAAATAAATACATACATACATACACACGTACATACATACATAAAATGTATCTCTGACCCACCACATACCCGGGGGGGGGGGGGGGGGGGGGTGGGGTGGAGGAGGAGGTAGGCTGACTGTTTACCTTTATGAACTTGTTAAGAGGTTTGTAGTATTATACTTTGGGGAGTTTAATCTCAGCAGCTATTGCATACAATTGCTATTGACTGCAATTGTATCAGATAGTGCTTTACCTTTTATAGGACCAGTTGTATCATTCCTTTCTCCCCGGGATGATTTTTAACATTTCTTATGCCCAGAAACTAATAGGCAACTTTGATAAAATGCCAGGAAATGCCTTGCTTTGTTTAGATTTACAGATGGTACTGAACCAAGATAGCAGACATCTCGGGGGTGGATTACCCCAGGGGATGCTACAACCACCCCTACCACCCAGCCACTTGTTTTTAGAAGTAAGCGAGTGACTTTAACCTTATAGATGATTGACTCAGAAATATAGAATATATGGTTACACCTAATATAACCTGTCTGGTTAAGACCTGAGTGGAGAAAACTGTAATAACATAAAGCTTCAAAGTGAAATTACCCCCTAGAACTCACTAAGAGCTCATTGTACATAGAACCAGAGTGGAAGGGGCCTTACATAACCACATAATCTCACTTTCTGTGCCCAAGCAGAATTGAAACTGAAATTAAATAAATGTAGGCATTCAACATTTAATAGGGAGTTTTGCCAAAAAATTGAAACTAGACCACCCAGAAACCTGCCATAAAGGGGATATTTCTTTAACTAAAAGGCTTAGGTACCCATAACACCTAAAATTGGATCCTTAGTCTTCTGTGAAATATCAGCAGCTCCCCTAAAATGAGCATTTATAATGAGCTGTCTACCCTGTATTTATTTATCAGCACCTGTGCAAGAACCTGAATCATGTACTCTAATTACAATCAATGGAATAACTGTCTTACCCACTAGCCCAATGTAATATCTATAATGTTGCTAGAAACGTCTACAAGGGAGGAAGTTTTACCTTTTCTCTGATAAATGAAAACATATAAGTAACCGTAAACATCCTAGAAGTACTGTCTTTTTTTTTAATGTTTATTTATTTATTTTGAGAGACAGAGAGAGCACATGTGCACATGCATGCATGAGCAGGGGAGGGGCAGAGAGAGGGGAGAAAGAATTTCAAGCAGGCTCCACGCCTTCAGCACAGAGCCTGATGTGGGGGTCAATCCCACCAACCATGAGATCATGACCTGAACCGAAATCAAGAGTCGGATGCTTAACCAACTGAGCCACCCAGGAGCCCTTGGAAGTACTTTCATCTAACCTAAAATTTCTACCTTCTTATTAATAAATACTAATTTACAATATGTAATTCTGAGTTAAGAAGTATAAAGCAGTAGTCTTTATTATTACTTTATAGTCAAAACACTCACAGGAAAAACAAAGAACAATAGTGGTTTTCCACCTTTCCAAGTCATTTTCTGGAATTACTCATTCCCTCACTCAAGTATTTATTAAGCCAGGCACTATTCTTGTAGTAGAGACAAAACAGTAAACAAAACAGCTTATGTTCAGCAGGGGTTAGGGTGGGTGTGCTTTATTCAATCGATTGCAATGTATACTGTATACCTTTTCCAGAATGCATTTACTACTTAAAGTACAATTCAAACTTACGAAATTATCATTTCTAGAATTATAAAGGATATAAGTGCGCATGAGATCTGTCCAGCTTGGAATGTGGTAACAAATGGCAGGAATGCTCTCAATTTAGTCCTTCTCTTAACATTATATGAATGAGTTCTTTTAACATGGAAATTTATTTCCCAGAGTCTCTCCTGGGAAAGTGGGAGCCTATGCTGGACCTAAAACATCAGAATTTCTGAGTCAAAAATAAGCACATTTTCAGGTTTATAGTATACAGTCTGAATCAATTCTAACAGCAGCTCATGAATACCCAGCTCACTCATAGATGTGCCCTCACAAGTACTGGATGTTTTTCACTGGATCTTTTTCACTATGATAGGTGAAAACAGTAGCATATAGTTATCATAATTTGCATATAGCATGGACAGTTGTTGCAGACAGACTCAGCTTTTGAAGAATCAGACAAAAGTGAGTGAGCTTTGAAAACTTCAAAGAAAGGTCGAGGGAAATCAATGGGATATGCACTTCCCTGATGGTAGCTCCACTTGCCTTTTCCCCAAAGACCCACCCCAGCAGGAGCCCTGAACACTCTGCCCTAAGCAAATGAGGGAGCATGAGCAGGGGAGGGGCAGAGAGAGAGAGGGAGACAGAGAAGTAGGCTCCTTGCTGTCAGCACAGAGCCCGTAGCAGGGCTCCATCCCACAAACTGTAAGATCATGACCTGAGCTGAAATTAAAAGTGGGGCACTTAACCAACTGAGCCACCCAGGTGCCCCTAAAAAGTTGTTATTTTAAGTCCAGTTAGTTAACATACAGTGTTATATTAGTTTAAGGTGTACATATAGTGATTCAACAATTCCCTATCTCACCTGGTGCTTAATCACAAGTGTACTCCTTAACCCCCATCACCTATTTAATCCATCCCCCACCTACCTCTTCTCTGGTAACCATCATCTCTCTGTAGTTAAAAGCCTTTCTTGGTTTCTCTCTTTCCCTCATTCTCTCTCTTCTCTCTCTCTCTCCTTTTTCCTTTCGCTCATTTGTTTTGTTTCTTAAATTCCACGTATGAGCAAAATCATATGGTATTTGTCTTTCTCTGATTTATTTCACTTAGCATTATACTCTTTAGTTCAATCCAGGTCTTTGCAAATGGCAACATTTCATTCTTTTTTTATGGCTGAATAATATCCTATCATGTATACATATACCACATCTTTTTTATAAAAATAAATCAACTGGTATTTTATTTTATTTTTACTTACTTATTTAGTTTGGTTTCAGGAGTAGAATTTAGTGATTCATCATTTATACATAACAGCCAGTGCTCATCCCAAGTGCCCTTCTTAATGCCCATCACCCATTTAGCCCATCCCTCACCCACATCCTCTCCAGCACGCCTTAGTTTGTTCTCGGCAGTTAAGACTTTTTTATGATTTGCCTCCCTCTCTGTTTTTATATTATTTTATTTTTCCTTCCCTTCCCCTATGTTCATCTGTTTTGTTTCTTAAAGTCCACATATGAATGAAACCATATGGTATTGCCTTTCTCTGGCTGACTTATTTTTCTTAGCATAACACATTCTAGCTCTATTCATGTCATTGCAAATGGCAATTTTCATTCTTTTTGATTGCCAAATGATATTCCATTGTATATGTATACCACATATTCTTTATCCATTCATCAGTCAATGGTCATTTGGGCTCTTTCCATAATTTGTCTGCTATAAACATTGGGGTGCATGTGCCCCTTCAAATCAGTATTTTTGCATTCTTTGGATAAATACGTGCTGGTGCAATTGCTGGGTCATAGGATAGTTCTATTTTTAACTTTTTGAGGAACCTCCATACTGTTTTCCAGAGTGCCTGCACCAGTTTGCATTCCCACCAACAGTGTGAGTGTTCCCCTTTCTCCACATCCTTGCCAACATCTGTTGTTTCCTGAGTTGTTAATTTTAGCCATTCTGACAGGTGTGAAGTGGTATCTCATTGTGGTTTTGATTTGTGTTTTCCTGATGATGAGTGATGTTGAGCATTTTTTGATGTGTCTGTTAACCATTTGTATGTCTTCTTTGGAGAAATATCTGTTCATGTCTTCTGCCCATTTCTTAAATGGATTGTTTATTTGGGGGGTGTTGAGTTTGATAAATTCTTTATAGATTTTGGATACTCTTTACCTGATATGTCATTTGCAAATATCTTCTCCCACTCCATAGGTTGTCTTTTAGTTTTATTGATTGTTTCCTTCACTGTGCAGAAGCTTTTTATTTTGATGAAATCCTAATAGTTCATTTTTGCTTTTGTTCCCTTGCCCCCCAGAGACATGTCTAGTAAGAAGTTGCTGTGGCCGAGGTCAAAGAAGTTGCTGCCTGTGTTCTCTTCTAGGATTTTGATGGTTCCTATCTCACATTTAGGTCTTTCATCCATTTTGAATTTATTTTTGTAAATTCAAAGTGTAAGAAAGTGGTCCAGTTTCATTCTTCTGCATGTCGCAGTCCAGTTTTCCCAACACCATTTGCTGAAGAGATTATCTTTTTTCCATAGGATAGTCTTTCCACCTCTTCTTTTTCTATTCATCAATCAATGGATACTGGGCTGCTTCCATATCTTGGCTATTGTAAATAATACTGCTATAAACATAGGAGTGCATGTTTCTCCATTATTTTTATCCTTTTAAATGAGGAACAAGAAAAAGGCATAGCCCACATTAACTCCATACCCCAAAGGAGGGAAGCTAGATGTCCCTTCTCTGGTTTCCTCTTTTCTCAATGGCCACACCTCCCTCGCCCATCTGACACTTCCAGCCAGTCTCTGAATTGAGCCTGCCAGTACCCTTCAGTCAGTCAGTAACTCAACAAATGCTGTGTATCTACCAATTGCCAGGGCTGGGGTTTCAGATGTAAGCTCAGCTCATAATTACAAGGGATCCCCATTCAAGTCATTTTGACCTTAAAAACCCATTTCTGGAGAGATTATATTATTTGTAATGATCATATTATTTGTAATCTTACAAATGTGGAAATTGAGATACAGAGAGGTTAAATAACTTGTCTAAAATAACAACCCAGCAGAGTATTTAGGTGAGGTATTTCTTCCAAATCCCCTGCTCTTTCCCTCCACTTAATAGTGCAATATCTTTAAATATGCAAGCTCACTGGAGATGGGTTGCATTTGACAGGGGCTAAGATTTTAATTCCATGTTTCTTTCTTTCCAGGTATTCTGTCTATAATTCTGTCACTGAATGAGGCAGTCTGCCAGGTTGAGGATAACTGAGAGCAATTCTCAAATCCCCCTGGGTTTTATCTAGAAATAAAACAATTCATAGTGATTTTCTAATATTACCCTTTAAGTAGCACATTGACATGTATGAATCAAAGGTTTAAGTAACACATTGATATGCATGAGTCCAAGAAACAATTTAAAGAAACAGAAAAAAGTTTCAGATAAGGTCAATAGAAAGAGCACTATAATTGGATCTAGGCTTAATTCTTAGTTCTACCATTGCTGTGTCGGGCAATTTATTTCCACCTCTTGAGGCCTCTGTTGCAAAAAAAAAAAAAAAAGATAGAGACTTTTAATTAGATTCTCTCTAATACCCCTTCCATCTCTAAAATTCTATGATCTTGATATATACTTTATGAAATGTAATTTATCTTTCATTTCCCTTTTTTCTCCTCTAAGGAGAGACTTTCAACTTTTTCTCAGTTAAGGTACCTGGGACACTGACAAGCCTCAGAGTTTAAGGAACCATTTTCTCCCACTGGAAATCTGTCAGGTAGCAGCATTAACTGCCCCTGGAAATATCATCACCTGTAAGTCCATCCCTTGTTCCACTGTCACTTACACACACAGGTGTTCCCACCCCAGCAGCAGCCTGATCCCCTTAAAACATCAGGCGGTAAGTATGGAAGCAACCTCAGTGTCCACAGATAGATGATGGATGAAGAAGCCATGGTATATATGCAATGGGATATTACTCAGCCACAAAAAAGAACGAGATCTTGCCATTTGTGACAACATGAATGGATCCAGAGGGTATAGTGATAAGTGAAATAAGTCAGACAGCAGAATCAGACCTATAACTACAGAGAACAACCTTATGGTTGTCAGAAGGGAAGGGGGTGGGGGTAGGAGCAAAATAGATAAAAGAGATTAAGAGGTACAAATTTCCAGTTATAAAATAAATAAGTCACAAAGATGAAAAGTACAGCACAGGGAATATAGTTAATGGTATTGTGTAGTTAACGGTATTGTAATAACATATGTAACACCATAACAGATGGTGACTACACTTATTATGGTGCACACCGACTAATGTATAAAATTGTTGAATCAATGTTGTACACCCAAAACTAATATAATGTTGTATGCTTATAAAATAAGTCAGACAGAGCAGGGGTTCTGAATCAGCTACACTCTGCTACTCTCAGCTGCGAGATTAACATATAGTAGATGTGGGCTCTCCACTCTGTCCCTCCTATTCTTCCTGGGGAAGAGATTGTGGGGAGATTGTGGAGAGATTAGAAAGAATGCTGGTGAAGTCTGTGGGGTTCTTTATATGCCCCAAAAGTGGCACTTTTTCCTTTCCTGACAAAGGGGCCCTACTCTTTGGGTTTAGGGTTCTCCCTTTAATCCAGTCTATCATAATAACGGTATAATTGAATTAAAAACTAAAGGTTTTTGAACCACTAATTTTCTTTCTTTTTTTTTTTCATTTACCATTGTTGATTTAATACAAAATGTATTTTAAAGGATTTGAATGAACAGAAAGATGAAGAGATATATAGGGCAAGGTCTGGAAGGTTTCCCAAACCCATGAGTTTCTGTCTCTCTGGAGTTGGGGTGCACTACCTTCCCAACACATGGAGGTGTTCATGTGAACACCAGAGAGCTGGAAGAAGCTCTCTGAAGCCTGTACTTTTGGGGATTTTTATGGAGGATTCATCATATAGGAATGATTGATTATTGATTCCATTTCTAGCCCCCTCCTCTCTCTAAAGAATAGGGGCTGAAAGTTCCAAGTTTCTAATCATGGCTTCATCTTTCTAGTGAACAACTCCCATCCAGGAGCCCACCACCAAGAGTCACCTCATTAGAACAAAAGATATTCCTATCACCCAAGAGATCCCAAGGGATTTAGGATTTCTGTAGTAGACACTCCTATCACTTAGGAAATTATAATGTTGTTATCAGGAACCGGGGTCAAAGACCAAGTATCAGTAGGAAAGAGGGACAGAGACAAATATATGTATTTCTTATTATTTCACAATATTGCATTCATCAAGTAACTTTTAAAACTGAATTATTTCTGGGGCGCCTGGGTGGCTCTGTCGGTTGAGTGCCCAACTTTGGCTCAGGTCATGATCTCCCAGTTCATGAGTTCGAGTCCCACATTGGGCTCTGTTCTGACAGCTCAGAGCCTGGAGCCTGCTACAGATTCTGTGTCTCCCTCTTTCTCGCCCCTCCCCCGCTCGCACTCTGTCTCTGTCTCTCTCAAAAATAAATAAACATTAAAAAAAAATTTTTTTAACTAGAACAAAACTGAATTATTTCACTTAGCATAATACCCTCTAGTGTATGTTAGCCAATATGACAATAAATTATATTTAAAAAATAAAAATAAAAAATAAAAAGGAGAAAAAAATCAAATAAAACTGAATTAGAAAGTCACCTTAAATTGTTTTAAGATAATAAATACAAATGCCCATTCTAAAATGGTTGTCTTATACTTATTTCCTTCACTTCTATGTGTTTTTTAATTGAAGTGTAGTTGACACACAATGTTACATTAGTTTCAGGTGTACAGCATAGTGATTCAAGAACTATATGCCTTATGCTATACTCACCACAAGTGTAGCTACCTACCGTCTGTCAGCAGACAACAATACCATACCATTGACTGTATTCCCTATGCTGTACCATTTATCCCTGTGACTTATTCATTCCATAACTGGAAGCCTGTATCTCCCACTTCCCTTCAGCCACTTTGCCTATCCTTGCCCTCTGCTCCTCTCTGGCAACCATCAGTTTGTTCTCTGTATTTATGGCTCTGTTTCTGCTTTGTTAGTTTGTTTATTTGTTCATTTGTTTTGTTTTTTAGATTCCGTATGTGAGTAAAATCCTATGGTATTTGTTGTTCTCTGTCTGACTTATTTCACTTAAGCCTAATAACCTCTAGGTCCATCCATGATGTTACAAATAGGAAGATCTCATTCTTTTTTATGACTGAGTAATTTTCCTTTGACTATTTATATTGTGTCTTCTTTATCCATTCATTTATCAATGGACATTTAGGTTGCTTCCATACCTTGGCTATTACAAATAATGCAATAAACATAGGGGTTCATGTATCTTTCTGAATTAGTGTTTTGGTTTTCTCTGGGTAAATATTTAGTAGTTAAGCTACTCATTTTCACCTGAAGTTTCCACGTAAACTAGTATTATACTTTAAACATATGTAGCAGTTAAATTAGCCTAGACTTAACCAGTTGTGTCCAAACATGAGCACACTTAGGTTCAACAAATGTATTCCCAACTGGAAAAAGACAGACACATTTGTAAAAGAAATTTCTTAACTTCCTTTAACTTGGATGCTGATCAGAAAATGGGACTGGTTTTAGGAGTAAAAAGAACTGAGGTATAAGAGATGGTTTACCTGGGGATACAGGAGTCACCTTTGGAGCTCTGAATCAGACCTCCATATTCAAATCTGCTGATGCCTTTGCCCAAATGCATCAGTTTCTCATCTAGCAAATAACTTTCATATGACCTTAGTCCTCCAAAATTTGGTAGCACAGACCCTCACTTTATTTTTTTTTTTAATTTTTTTTTCGACGTTTTTTATTTATTTTTTGGGACAGAGAGAGACAGAGCATGAACGGGGGAGGGGCAGAGAGAGAGGGAGACACAGAATCGGAAACAGGCTCCAGGCTCGGAGCCATCAGCCCAGAGCCTGACGTGGGGCTCGAACTCACGGACCGCGAGATCGTGACCTGGCTGAAGTCGGACGCTTAACCGACTGCGCCACCCAGGCGCCCCAGACCCTCACTTTAACATATCAAAATGGATCTCATGGCCAGTCCCCTCAGAACACTGCCCTTGACTTGGGAAAATGAGCTAATCTGAAAAATCAAGCAGGAGGCCACAGAGAGTACTAAGGGATTCTCTTCTCCTCCAGTTATCTGAGTGCACTTCACCTTGGTTAACTCGGCCACTTCTACGTGCAGTTGCCTCTGTCTGGAACAATTCCCACTCCCCCAGCCTGGACACTCTAATTTATCTTCCAAGTCTCAATTTAGATGTCATACCTTCTGGAAGTGTGCCCTGACTCTTTAAGTCTGGGTCAGATCCTGAGTGACCCTCTAATGTCCTGGCTTATATCATTTACAGCATGTATTCTCTGTTGCACCTGCATTTGACCTATCCAGACAAACACTGTTTAACGAAAGTTTCTGCAATAACAGAAATGTTTTATATCTGCACTGTCCAAAATGGTGGCCATCAACCACATGTGGCTATTGGAACACTTGAAATGTGGCTAGTATGGCTAAGTAAATAAACGTTAACTTACTTAAATTTACTTAGTTCAATGTAAATCACCACATATGGCTAGTGGTTGCCATATTCGATGATGCAAGTTTAGACTTTATGTTTCTTAAGTATTAGGGCTGTACTTTGTTCACCTTTAAATCCCAGGCAACTAGTAGGTACTGTGTAAATATTTGTAGAATGAATGAACTTAGGGAACAACAACAACAAAAAAAAACTGACTTTTTTTTCTCTTTCTCACCAAAAGAGCTTTCACAATGGGACCTCTAAGCCAGGTGAAAAAGAAAGGCAATGCCTTGACTGACAAGGAGGAAGCTTTTAAAGGGCAAATAAGATTGTTACCTGGAGGCATCTCTAGGCAAAATTCTGAAGGACAAGAGTGCCCACTGGTGCTTCCCTCTTCTTCTCTCAGTGCCCTCTGCCAACCTCTCAAGATGTTTCACTTGACTCCTTGATCTCCCAGGGTCTGTCCACTGCCTCCTGCCTACCCAAGCCCTCATACAGATGCATCCCAGTGTCAGGGAAATTATTTGGTTGCAACAAGCAAATGCTAACTCAGGCTTAGTTAGTCAAAAACAAACAAACAAAACCAAAAATCAACTAGAAGGATATGGGTTAATTCACATAACTGAAGAAGAATTGGAGGCTCGGGCTTCAGAATTGGTAGGAACTAGAGCAGCTAGGAATCTTGGGGATAGGATCTAAGGAAGAACCTCTGAATGGTGCTCTCGGGATGAAAGGATCCAGCTGTTTCTTTCCATTTCCCCCCAAGATTCAAATCTAGGAAGAGTATATTTGATTGGCCCAGCCTTGGACAAGGAAGAGTAGGTACTTTCACTGAATGTTGTTAGACCTAAACCCAATGGGAGGCAGGGGTTCCCCCAAAGCAAAATCAGAGTGCTCAAACTAGAATAGATGTTGGCAGGCAAAAAGGATAGACGTCCATGGTGACTTCCATTGTAATTAGTGCCCCATGCGAACGTGCTGCCAGGTCTTCCCTCTGCTGCTCCACCTTTACCTTACCCTCCAGCCTGGTCCACCCAAGAAGAAGACCCAAACATCCAGCATCTCAATTCCTCTTAGTTCATGGTGTTGAAAACCTGGCTATAAGGTCTTTGACAAACTTGGGTTTTTTTCTAGAAAACCTATGGTTAAAAAAATTAATCAGAGTATATAGTCAATGATATTGTAATAGCATTGCAAGGGAACGGATGGTAGCTATACTTGTAGTGAGCATAGCATAACCTTTAGAGAAGTTGAACCACTATGCATACACCTGAAACCAATGTAAATGTGGGTCAACTATACTCAAAATTAAAAAAAAAAATTAATTAGGGTACTACCCATACCAAGATTACTTTCATTTCTTAAAATTATCCTCTTTAAAACTCAAAGAGTTTTAAATATCAGCCATTGTGCAGGGCAAGGTGGATAAAGATGTGAGGGCAGAGGGGCTCTCAGACCACTCCTTCAAATCAAGCACTTGGCCTACAATTAGGTTTCATCTCGGTTCTTACTTTCTTCATCTCCTCACTCTAAGGGGGGAAAAATCCTACGTAACTACTTCTTTAAGGATAATAGCTACAAATATCAACTATAACATTTGTTACAGCATGTGGTTTACAAATAAAAGATTCTACACTTGTGCTTAATTTTGGTAATACAACGGTGAGAATCACTGGTCAGTGTAGGTGTCCATCGTCAGAAGAGAGGGCTGAGAAGGTTTAAGAGAAAAATCCAAATAGAAGGTGACAAGTGAGAAACCAGGACAACTCTGCCAGGAGCGTGGTCTCTGCTTTATCAGGCAGAAACACTCTACATCTTTAAGTTCGGGAGCCCTCAACGTTGAGAAATGCCCAAAATAAATAGCGCCTTGAGCTCCAAAATTATTCTTGGGGACGCATCCACCCAGGTCTCTGCTGAAAGTAGTGGGACCATGACAAGGAGAAAATGGTTCTCTACACTATGACCAAAATGATGGCTGACAATTAACAACCAATTCAGCTTCTGGCTTCACTATCCCAGCACTGGAATAGAGGAGCAGCAGGAAAGGAAAGGCTAGCAGAAGCCGATTATAAAAACTCACCAGACCATCAGATTTGCTTACACATTCACTGAAGATAATCTAAACCCAGCTGCTTAATCTCTGGTGGGGTGGCTGGCCTATCTCTCCTACCCACAATTGTTCCAGCTGTCAGTTATGGCCAGTGAGTCACCACTGCAGAGAGATAAGCATCCTGCTAGAGACAAACCCAAGTGTCATCCTGGGAATGCTTATCATTTTTTTCTCACACCACAAAACGTTCCACTCAGCTTTTTCCATCTGGCATTTCAGCACCTGAAAAGTTTCAAACTTGGAGTGCAATCCACATCCAGCTTCTGAGAGCTTTAAATCTCTTTGGAGGCTTCTGATTCTTACAGTGCTACAGGGTAATCACCAAGACCAGTGATCAATGCACAATACTCAGCAAGGCCTCCTATGAGCAAAGCCCTGGGTTGTAGTGGGGATGCACACAGAATGGTATCCAGCATTATAATGTAGTAGGAAGAGATGAAGAAAGTTAATAAAACTACCTAACAAATGAGCATTAAATGAACAATAGAGATCTTGTATGCTATAGAAACTTAAGCAACAGACGGACATAACTCAGGATGAGATTATTAAGAGAAAGGAGAGTAAACAAAAGAAGTGAGAACATGACATACACTGAAACATACTTTGGCACGGATGACCTAAGAAAACATCACACTGAAAGAAGCTAGCCACAAAGAATCACATATTGTATGGTTTCATCTATACAAAATGTCCGGAATAAGCAAATCCATAGAAACAGAAACTAATTAGTGGTTTCCGGGGCCTGGGGAGAAGAGGGATTTGGGGAGTGATGGCTAATGGGTATGGGTCTCTCTTAGGGGGAGAGGAAAGTATTCTAAAATTAGATTGTGGTGATGGTTGTGAATACACTAAAAAAAACATCGACTTGTACACTTTAAATGGGTAAATTGTATGGTATGTGCCATACATATCCACAAAGTTATCTGCAAATATATCCTGGCAAGTTTTTTAATAGCAAATAAACATTTGCTAATTCCAATTGTTTTCGTACTATTTGTTTCGTGGACCTGGATTTTTCCCTACCTCTTTATGAAATCTTAGGCACAAATTTTTCAGTTAGCATTAGATAATAAAGTCCTCTGTTTGCTTTTAATTACAGAAAGTCTGATTTTCAGTCTTTAATAGATCCAATTCTGTGTAATAACCAAAACTCCAGATTTTATTCAAAATTCAAGTTTCTCTCCTTCCTGATTTAGACCTGCTGAAGGTGAGATATCTGTGGTGAGAAAAGAGAGGTGGGATTGGCTCCCTTAGTTCTCTGCCTCCTTCCTTCTTACTTGGATGCTCCGGGCTGGTCCAGGATTGATGCGGTGACCAGGGGGGAAAGCAGAGACATGGAGGCAGGCAAAGCCTCATTTGACAGGCTGGTGAGACTGGCATTGGCCTCCTTTGACCATGGTGGGTGTTTAGAGCTAACTGGTATTGACAGATGTTTAAAGTTGCCTTTCTTTAAACACTAGTGGTTTCTTCAAAGACACCCCCTCCTCCTCTTATTTCCTGGGATTTCTCACTTTCCTTTTCTTTGGAAAGCTGTCCCTCTTCCAGCACGTGCTTACAAGTCCCCTCAAGCCTCTAGAGATTCTCTGTTGGAGTCCCACTGCCTTGCACATTTAGGCTTCTTGATCACAGGTCCAGCATCAACTTGGTGCCCCCAGAGGCTCCAGGGTACATAGGTCAAGTTCTCTGAGTGATTTCCTTGAAGCTTTTCTCACCAGGCTTAAAGAGAAGGCAGTCACACCCACCTCTCCGCCATGGGGAAGATTGAGACTTTACAACACACTAACAGTTGTCTCCAAAGAAATTCTGCCTATAATCTTCCACTCCTTTCTTGGAAATGGATGGTCATTGACAGTTGCAAACCCAGTTCTCAGTCCTCCTTTGCATATCTTGTTTGGGTGACCTAGTACCCTACTCTGATTTGGGGAGCAAGTGCATCCACTGTCTTGGAGCCAGTGTACAAATTGAGGCAAGAGAGACTCATTTTAATGTCCTGCTGCTTGTGAATGCAGGAGAGTAACTGAGCAGTCACAAATGGGGTGCAGAGTGGCAGCATGGGTGGAGGTAAGATTTTCACTCTGCGAAAGCACTTTTCAGGAAGAGAACTGACTCTCCCCTTCGGAATCTTGTTCCTCTATTCCTAGTCATTGGACTCCTGCACGAAGAACAGAGCTACATGAGGTTACATTAACTGCCCATAATAGAAAATGTAGAAGACAAGGGTGGCTCAGTCAGTTAAACATCTGACTTTGACTCAGGTCATGATCTCATGGTTCATGAGTTTGAGCCCTACATGGGGCTCTGTGCTGACACTGCAGAGCCCACTTCAGATTCTCTCTCTCTCTCTGCCCCTCCCCTATGCGCTCTCTCTCTCTTTCTCTCTCTCAGAAATAAATAATAAAGCATTTTCAAAAGAAAGGAAACGTAGAAGGCTATATTATTGTTTGCTAGTAGAAGACGTGCCAAGATCTGAGCTGTGGGGACTCAAGTAAGAACTATGATGAAAGCTCTGAGTCATGAGATGGGAAAGACAAGGGCTGTGTTGGCCACCATGAAGAAAAGAGGAAACTTACAGTCTGCACAGTTTATATATAGGTTACCAGAAACGTGGACACCACATGAAGCAAAAATTCAGGGTCAGCACCTGGAAAAACTATAGAGTAGAGGAAGCCAGTTCTATGAGTGCACCCATTATCCTTTCTGATGTTGACTTTCATTCCCTTGCACTCAGGAAACTCTTCCTTTTGGGAAAGTCCTTTCCAAGAAGATAGGCGATAGCCCTAAATATTTCACTCCATCCAAGGCACTCTGTTGACAAAGAAAGTGTCCCAGAATCAAAGCGGTTGGAGGTCTCAACAGAATTTAAGCCAAGTCAAGACATAGTCACATATCTTCAAATGACTACTCTGATTCCAGTGTGGTAAAATTGGGGAGCTATCTGGGGTGACTGGCTGCCTCAGTCAGTAGAGCATGTGACTCTTGATCTCAGGGTTGTAAGTTCAAGCCCCATATTGGGTGTAGAGATTACTTAAAAATAAAATCTTAAAAAAAAAAAAAGAAGACTTAGGGAATTTTCAAGAGATAGAGAAAAGGACTCCGTAATTCAGATCACATGTAAGTTCAGTTCTATGCGCTTTGGGAGCAAATATATAATGATATCTACAAAGTGACTATAAAACAAGACAAAGCCATGAGACACGTGAATCTTAAATCATTCATATTTCATTTGCAAAAGCAGGTATAACGTCCTGTTTGTCTTTCAACCTTTAGTACCTAGTACAGTGCCTGACCCACAACAGCTGACAGATGGTTGTGAAACTGAATTGAATACATGGAATGATCAGTATACCACAAAAAAGTAAAAACTCAGGTGGCATTTAAAATGTTGTTCTTATGAATTGCTATGTTTGCTCTTTTCTCATGGTGAGAGTTGTTGTTTATATAGTTTCCCCCTTTGCCTTGGTTGCCAGGGAGCTTAGAGTCATTATTTTAGCCCTCAAGTTCAGTACATTTGCTTTCTTCTTTCTTTGAAGGGTCTCAATAGTTCTTTCTATCTTATTAACTTTATAATGTTGCTTTATATAATCTTGGAAAGAAGGCAGGACACAAATTAAGTCATATCTCTGACTGTGTTCTTTGCTCTAGAATGAGGGTGAACATCAAAGCCTGATTGGTGGCCAATTCCTGGAATTGAGGTGGCCACTTTAAGACAAAGGCAGGGCAACAGGAGACAGAGGTGGTTTTATTTTGGGGAGACCTATCTGGTGCTCTGCTGGAAATCTGGCCCTTCCAACCTCAACTCTGGGACATCCAGAGAGATTAAGAAATGGTTTTCTTCTTAGAGAAGAACCACAGGAAGACAAATAGAACATGGGCTCACTAATGCACAGCTAGCTGCCAGAGTGAACACTGACCGCCCTAGGGGAGATGAGGGGTGGGGGTAAGGAAGCAGAAGGGAAAATGACAGGAGTGGCAGCAGAGTGGCATTAGCCTTTGAAGGGGCGGGAGGGGACAAAACAGAAAAAAAGAAAGCGAGAAGGAGAAGGGGGAGGGGGAAGAATAATCACTTATCAAGTACTATAAATTCCTTGAATAAATACTGAATAAATGCCTTCTTTGTGCCAGGAACTAAGGCGACAGTGATAACAAGACAGAACAATTGTCTGCTCTCGAGCAGTTTACATTCTAGCTAGGGAGAGGGTGGGAAAGACTTTTAACAAGTTGTTACAGATTAGTGACTTAATCAAACTCGGTGAGTTGAGGACGAGATGTATAGGTAAGACCAAAGGATGATGAGGAACTGGGTGGAGACAGAGTGAGAGAACACGCTCCACAGAGAACAGCAGGTACCCGGCAGTGAGGGATGACAGTGAGGGAGGACCGGCTGGGGGCACAGGGGAGGCAGGAACTGCCCAGGGCCTGGAGGTCAGGGTGAGGATGCCCCACAGTACACTAAAAGCAGTGGGAGGCCATCAAAGGGTTTGAGCAAAGTAATGACCTGGTAAATTTACATGTCAAAGGATCACTCCAGCTGTGGAGCGGAGGATAAACTGAAGTGGTGGGCTTGGAGGCAGGGGGATGGGAGCTCTCAAGCTTATCAAGCTCAATGCATCAGAGGAGGGTGGTGCCAGTGGGGCCAGAGGGAGTGGTCAGATTCAAGGCAGACCGGATTCAAGGTAAGGATGGGTTACAGGTTTCCTGTGGAGAGTGTAGGAGAGGGATGAGGCAAGAATCTCACATTTCTAGCTGAAGCCTTGGGGCGAAGGGCGAGGTCATTTTCCTAGAAAGGGAAACCTGGAAGAGAAAGAAGTCGGAGTGAAGACAGAGGGAAAGATCACACGTTCTGTTCCATACGAGCTGACTTTGAGGATCCTATGAAACAGTCAAGTGGACCCACAATATAAAATTGAATGTATGGATTTGTATCTCAAAGGAGAGTCTGGGCTTGAGATAGAGTTGGTAAGTTGTTGGACCACAGAAAGTAAATGAAAGATTTAGGATTGAATAAATTCACTTAGAGAATATCCTTGAAAAGGATGTAGAACAAAATCCAGAACCTCTGACTTTTAGTGGTCAGGGAAAGGTGGCAAGGGATACTAAAAAGTAGCTTCCAGAAAGCTTTCGGTGGGTGTTTGGTCAGGAAAACAGGCATTACTTTAGATATCTTAAGTAGGAAGGTATAGATACAGGAAGTGAGGTGCTCAAAATCTCTTGGAATTTACAGAAAGCAGGAAACGCTGCTCTCAGATTTACTGCTGTCAGAAAATTAGGAACTTGCAAGAAATTGCAAAATCTCTAGAGGCCATGGCATCTACCTGCTGCATGGAGGTGGTAATCTGCAAGAGAATGTTGGAGCCAGCTATGAAACTCCCTTGTGCCTGTGCCTACCGTTGTTGGAGGGAAAATAACTTCTGTTTCCCCTCTGCCTTCCAAATCTCACACAACGGATTCTCATTGGTGGGACCTAAGGCAGAACGGCTGACAAGGGATGCTGGAAACTGAGTTGTTGAGACTTGGAGTCCCTTGTAATACAGGGAAAGCATAAAAAGCAGTGGGGTTGGATGCTGAATGACAAACAAAATTCAAAACCAGGCCAAAAACTGCAGCAGCAGAAATAACAAAAGTAACAATAATATTAGTAACAGTATTCAGCCTAGCCAGGAAAGTATAGTGTCTCCAACGCTCAGGAAAGAGTGTTTCAAAGAGTGAACCTTGCTCCTCTGGTCTCTCCAAATGTTTCCTACATTGCCAGCCTCCTGCCATAAACTCCTTACTGTTTGAAATACCCAGAGTGATTCCTATTTTCCTGACAAAAACTCCCTCTCTGACAACAGCATCTCCTTTGCTGTTCTCCCTCCTCTACACACGTGATTGTTACTATTTCGCAGAAGAAGAAAGGAAGGAGGAGAAATATGAAATAATTTGCCCCGAATTATAAAGCTAGTCCTAGTGAAGCTGACATTTTAATCCAAACTCACATCAATCCAAATCCCACACTCTATCACACTAATATTTTGTACACAAGAGTGTGGAAAACAGACTATGAGAGAGAGACAGAAGAGGGGGAGGAGGAAAGCAAGAGTCGGGGAGGAGCAGGAGGGTGGAGGAAGGGGCATAAAAGAAAAAAAAGCAAGAGAGACAACAGCATCAGGAAAAGAGAAAGAAAGAAGGAAACACAGCAATCCTTTCTGTTCTCCCCCCACCCCCAACTTGCTTCGTTTTCATTCTCATTTGCTGGCACCAGATCACTCTGACTTCCTTTACCGAGCTCTCTCCAGTCCCCTTCCTCTCTGGTGAACCCCACCCTCCTTTCTCTATTGCCCTCACTTTAGTTCAGGTCTTCATCATTTCTTGTCTGAATGACCGCAGACTTGTCCCTAGCCAATTCATCCTCCACATCGCTGCCAGAGCGATCTCCTAAAGCAGAAAATTGACCTTATCTGTTATCTTCCAAAAGGGTCTCATCATCTTTTGTAAGAAGTGAAAATGCCTTGGCATGGCCCAGTCTTGTCCTGGCCTGCCTCTCCATCCCTCTGCACGTGTCTCGTGGGCCAACAACACCAGCTTATTCACTATTCGTGCCCAAGTCACAATTCCTTTGACTCCAAACATCTGCTGATGCTATTCTCTTGGTCTGGAATGTCCTTCCCTTTCCCTTGCTTGTCTGACTCTTACTCCTGCTTCCTTCAGTTCTTTGCTCAGGGAGCTTTTGCTGACTTCTTGAGCCGTGTTGGGTGTCTCTCTGGCACCTTCTTCTAATCTATATAGGGCACTCACTGCACTCTGCAGTAACTACTGGGTAGTTTTTCTGTTTCTCGTGAGCTCTTTAAGGCAAGGAATCATCTGTTTCCGAGCAACAGGTATTTTCTATCTATTTGATATTTAAAGAGGGAGTGAACGGGGGCACCTGGATGGCTCAGTAGGTTGAGCATCCAACTTTGGCTCAGGTCATGATCTCACGGTTCATGGGCTTGGGCCCTGCACAGGGCTCTGCACTGACAGTGCAGAGCCTGCTTGGGATTCTCTCTCTCCCATCCCTCTCTGCTTTCCCCCCGCCCTCTCTCTCTCTCTCTCTCTCTCTCTCAAAAATAAACATTTTTTAAAAACAATATTTAAATAAATAAATAAATAAATAAAGAGTGAGTGGATGGATGAATGAAGTGATAAGGATTGTGCAATACGGACAGAATATCTGTTGCCACAGTAACCCACTGATGTGAAGAAAAATACCCTCATGAGATGATGATCAATACAGTGAATGAAATCAATGAGGATAACACGGCATATAAAAAAGAAGTTGACCAAAGGCCAAGAGGCCAAAGAACTGGTCTGAAACACAGGCTTCTTACTCTCAGCCACCCATCAGCTGACAGCTCCCAAGCAAGGAGGAACTGGCGAAAGCTCAGCTTGCATTCATGCGTTCCGTTCACGGTAATATAAGAATATAATGAGCTACATATGTTTGTTTTGGTTGCTTAGTAAATCTGTTTATGATTTTGTCCATGTTGTAGAAATCGAATTATTGTGAAGTAACCCAATTTGTCAAAATTGTGAAGTTGAAATCTCTAACTAGGTACTGAAATCAAAAACCAGTGACTCCAGATGCAGCCTATCAACCACCTAGTGGGTCCCTCCTAGGCAAGAATAGACCATTCTAAAGGCAACCCCAACTCCGTACATCCCTACCTAGTGGTCAGGGAAGCAGGGAGGGAGGAGGTAACAACATTTGTATCTGAGCAGTAATAATACAGCATTTACTGAGGACTTTCTAGATGCCAGTGGGCTAAATCCTTTCTATTCATTATCTCACTGAAGCCTCATACCAGTCCTATGGGATTTGTGTTGTTATGTCACTTTATTGAGGGAGAAAGAGAGGCTTTGAGGGGTTAGGCAAATTTCCTGAAGTCAGGGAGGCACAAGTGGCGGAGCTAGAATTCCAGCGTTTCTGACCCCAAATGACTTCCACCGCTCATTTGCTACACTCGCCTGCCTCTCTGAAACGACTCACTCAGGGGTCTCTATAATGGGCAGCGGAGATGTTTGGCTAAGAGCGAAAGAAAGCATGATACAATGAGGTACCGAAGTATCATTGACTACTACCGCAGAAGTCACCTAATGAGAAAAGGATTTTGTTCGGCCTAGCAAACTAAAATTCATTCTCTAACGTTCAGCTCAAAGGGCCCCTCTGCCGTGGGTGGGCCTTCGTCAGTCCTCAGACATAAAGCTGACTGCTCCCTCCTCTGTTCATACTTCTACATACCTCTAGAAGGACGCTTTCTTTTCTTTCTTTCTTTCTTTCTTTCTTTCTTTCTTTTTTTTTTTTTATTTTAATCTTCTATTGTGGCCTGTGTGCCTGTCTCCTTAATGGAACTGTGAGCTTCTGGAAGAACAGAATGATGCCTCATTCATCTCCCATCCCCAGCTTCTCTCACGGTGCCCAGTGCATGCCAACCTTGCACATGTTTGCAGAGTGATTCGAGGCGGGAGTTATATAAACAATGAGGGCTGTGGTGCGATCTGAGATAAGGGGGAGAAAACAAGAGTGAGCCTCTGCCCGCTTGTACACACAGGATGTGACCTAGACATCCTCTGCTTGAAAGGTGATGTTCATATTTTGAGTTGTTGCAGGAACAAAGGGAAGAGAATGGAAGAGAGAAGCAAGAGTTTTCCTGTTCCTGGGGCTCTCGGTGGGTGGCCGGGCTCCTGGCTGGGATTAGATTAGCACCTTCCACCTCTGCGATGCTGTTGCTACACGGAGGGGCTCGTAGTCACCTTCTAGTTATGAAACATAACACAAAGATTCTGATAATAGGCCTCAAAGCAAAACAACACATGCACACTCACTCGCTCACAAAATCCAAAGCAAACTTAGCAGTTTGGAGTACAAGCTAATCCATCATTTCCATGTTTGCTCACTCTGTCTGTAAGTACCTTGTGGACAGATGATGTAGCAGGTTTGCAGTGGGCTCTCTCTTCACAGCCATGCATCATGCCAATTTGGAAAACCTGCAGTCACCCAAAAGGACAAACTCTTAAATTAGTCAAGACCCCATTTTAAAAGACAAGGAGAGGCCTTCTGGACCCCAAGCCTTGCGGGGCGCATACGAGAAAAGCCTTCTGTCATTATACTTGGCACAGAGATTTGCACTTGAACTGCGTAATGTTACAACTACAATTTTCAGCCCCACAGACTAAACTCTGGAGGGAAAAAATGAATGCTAAGTACCTGCTGTCAGTTTTGGCACTCGGAGCTGGAAATGAGTCTCTTTCCCACAAGAAGTGGAAATAAAAACAAACCACTCAGACAGTTTTGGCCTTTACATGGATTTATGAGCATAATCTCTCTCTCTCTCTGTTTCTTGCTCGCACGCAAACTCACACACACACACTCTCCACATCGTGATCCCTAAGTGGAACAGGTTCATATTAAGGAGCAGTCTTGAAAATCTGACCAAAACAGAAAAGAAAGCCATCCCGGTCTCAAGGACTTTGCCATACCCAACGTGATGTGTATTTCTGGTGCTTTTACGAGCACTTGCTTTTCCAGCAAGAAGTACAAATACACATGATACCATGAACAGCACTACTTATGAAGCCCTTTCCTTCCAATTGAAGAGGAAATAGGACCACGTTTTTTTTTTTCTTGGATAAGTTAAATCATTGAGTTATCACATCATGTAATTGTTCAGTCTTTTAAGGTCTTTGTTGTGTTGCTCAATAAAAAAAATACAATTTTCTCAGTAAAGGCTAGTGCCTGGCACAGAGCAAACATTCAATAAACGTTCGTGAATGAATGAATAAACAAACAGATGAGAGGGAATAGTCAACTATAAAGATAAGGATGACAGATTTCATTAAAATGCAGTAATGTTATTATGGTCTTTTATTGACTGGAACACAGACAAGGGAGCCACCTGAACAGGATCATAATTATAGACCTGCCACAAATTTTCAAGGTTTTATGGGAAATGTTTTTTGGTTTTTTGGTTTTGGTTTTTTGTTTTTTTTGTTTTTTTTTTTTTTTTTTTTTTGGCTCTACCAAGACTTTCTATAATGTGGGCAAAGTATTTATCTCTTTTTCCCTCACAAGGATGTTATAATTCACCATGTAAGTTGTATTTTTTTTTTTATTTCGACCTGTAGCTTAAAACTGCCACAAGCTGAAAAGTCAGCTCACAGGTAACAGTAATACTAGTGGGGCCTTTAATATATTGGACACCGGCTTAAAAATCCCACTGTGAACTCAGTTTCCTCAGGTCGCCAGACCTCCTAGGAGTCAATAAGAAGACCAGCTCAGTGCAGAGCCCCAGGACTCTCCCTAAAAGTCCAACAAGTCTCAGAAATGACTGTCCTTGGATCAGGAAGGCCAACACTCCACAACCTACCATTGTAAGGATTCTGAGGCACACTGGGATTATCAAGGAATCTTGTTATAAGGCAGATTTGGACTTAATAGGACCAGGATAGGGCCTGAGATTTTGCTTTGCTAATAAACTCCCAAGCAATGGTGATGCCATTGGTCCATGGATGGGCCACCTGTAGTAACAGGAGACTGGAGATTTCTGCAGCCACAGAGGTGGCTCATATACTCAGATCAGAGAGAGTATTTGGAACAGCTTCCTATCTTACTACCAGCCCTTTACAGCACAGTCTCTGGAGTCAAACAGACATGAACTGGAAATCCTGATGTTGCCACACTCGGGAGCTTTGGGACTTTGGGCCAATTTTTCATTGTTTTTCAAGTTTCTTCATCTGTAAAATGGGGATAATACTCACTTAATACAACTATTGTGAAAGTTAGTAGTCAGACTTAAATTTGAATTCCAACTCTCCCCTTAACACCTACTGACTATGAGATTTTAGGGAAATCACCCAACTCCATCAAGCTTCAGTTTTCTCATCTGAAAAAGGAAAGATATTAATCCCTAATTTGCAAGGTTGTTTTGAATATTAAGAGAAATACAGCAATGTCCCCAACATAGGACAAATTCCTGGGGTTCACATTTACTTTTTTAAATTATTGAATGTAGGGGTTCAGAAGAAATAAGTCATAAAATTAAAACACTCAGAGAAAGTTCTTGGAGAAAGCGGACTTTTATCTGAGTCTTAAAAGAATATAAGGATCTATAGAGTGGACGGGAACACTGCTATGTCATAGACCAGTCAGAGCAGGGACTGATTCCCACCCTCTTCACCTGACTAATTCTTACTTCCCCCGTAGGCCTCAGTTTAGATGCCATTATCTCAGGGAAAGCTTTCCTCCCCACAGGCCAACCTAGTCCCTACACTCGCCATCATTACAATATTCAGTACCTACTGCCATAATTAGATACTCAGCTCCCCACACTAGTCACTAAGGTCCTATAATGTTTGGACTGTGTCTGCTTTGCTCACAGTTGTAACCCTCGACCTAGCACAGTGTTAGCCATTCTGTTCCTATTTTATGCATAATTTAATGAAATTGAATTCAGAACTCAATTGGTCAGGTCTCAAAATACATTTGAAATGAGATGTAATTTCCTTCTAAAAATTATACATGAAATGTCAGAATTTCCACTCAACAACAGGAATTACTGAGAAACAACAGCCCTTTAGACCTTGCAGGAGATAGTAGGTCACAGGCATGAGTCACAGGCTTACTCTCAGCCTAGCAGGATGATTAATGCATCAACCATGGTGGGATAAGCATTATTATCAAGGTGTATATGAGGTATTACTGGAGCGCAAATAAAGCAGCAATTTCCTCCTCAGGAAGGAGTGGGAAGGAAAGCAGGCGGAGCTGCAAAGACGAGGACAGTCGAGCTGGTTGTGAATCCTCAGGAGGATGGGTCGAGAGCACAAATTCTGAAATGTAGCTCCGCCACTTACTATTTGCGGAAACTTAGGCAAGTGACTTGCCTTCTTTGTGCCTCAGTTTCCTCGTCTGAAAATGGGATTAATAATAGAATGTCCTTCACTGGATCCTTCATGTGGATTAAATAAATTGATATACGTCAAGTGCTTAGGGCAGTGCCTGGCACTCAGGAAGGGTCATATAAATGTTAGCTGCTGTTGTTGTTACGGTTCTATTTAACCTTTATTTATTTTTGAGACAGAGGGAGACAGAGCATGAATGGGGGAGGGTCAGAGAGAGGGAGACACAGAATCGGAAACAGGCTCGAAGCTCTGAGCCATCAGCCCAGAGCCCGACGCGGGGCTCGAACTCACGGACCGCGAGATCGTGACCTGGCTGAAGTCGGACGCTTAACCGACTGCGCCACCCAGGCGCCCCTGTTACGGTTCTATTTAGCTGTAGCCAAAAATTATTTTCACCTGCTAATCAAAATTTGGCTTTCTACCTATAACGGGTTCAAGTCCACTGTGTGTCCGGGCACAGCAGCTGAAAACAGCCCATCTAAAGAGAAGGAGTAGAGACAAAGGCAATCAGAGGCAGATGAATCAGGTATTAGCTGACTGCAGTAATCTAGATGAACAGTGATGAACAGTGGTGTTTTCTCACATTCCGCAAAGAGAGCAATCAGCCCATGCCAGGGTTTTGGGGTGTTTCACTGGAGACACTTAGCTGGAGACAGCTAAGAGGAGAGAGGCGTGAAATCTGTCTTGTATATTTAAGTGTGAGTGCCAATCAAGTGAGGAGTCCTTCTAAGAATGGCTTCTTCTAAGGGCTATTTTTTCCCTCACAGTCTTTTAAGGCAGGAAGACGGCTTAACACATCAAAGAAGCATCATTCATTCTATGCGTTGCTCTGGAGTCATCTTCTCTATCAATATTTCATGAAACAGACTCCCCAGAACCAGCATGCAGACTGAAGGTCAAGAGAGGGTTATTTGCCGCAGACGCTGGAAGGTTCCACTAAAACCCACTGATGTCATATTCTGAGGCTGTCTACAATTGAGACAAAGAATACTACATCCTAGAGCAGAGTTTTAAGCAAAGAATTCTAGAAAAGACATCTATTTTAGAAACAAGCAAAAAGCCCTGCAGTGTCTTACATTCGTTACACGATCCAGTTCCCTGCTCCAAACAGTGATGTTCCTCTGATTACTCAGCTCTTGGTTTTTCTTATCTCCACTCAATTAATTGTCAGATGATTCTTAGTCATAAGACAATTTTGTCACATGATAAGATGGTATGTGATTGCTTCACACTTCCTCCCTCCAGCCCAAAATTTCACCATTGTGACAGAATAATTTTGGTGAGAATCTCAGAATTTATGACAACTTCAATCTCAGCAATAGTTCTGCTTTCTGAGTCTTTTCTGGAATAAAAACAGTAGACAGTCCACTAGAAATAAACTGAAGAATGGTCAGTTACCCATTCCATCCTACCCCAAGGCATCACCATGAACTCCCCAGAGCAAGGAGTCATGTCCAATTAAATGCTTCTGTCATATCTTCAGCTCAGGTCATGATCTCACAGCTTGTGAGTTCGAGCCCCGTGTCAGAGCTGTGCTGACAGCTCAGAGGTTGGAGCCTGCTTCGGATTCTGTGTCTCCCTCACTCTCTGCCCCTCCCCCACTCACACTCTGTCTCTTTCTCCTTCAAAAATAAAGAAACATTTAAAAAATTTTTAACAAAATGCTTCTGTCATATAGCGTTCAGCACAGTGCCCCACGCATAATTCTATTTTTTATATTATTTGATGATGATTGCAATCCTTGGTTCAGATATTTTTAGAAAATCTTTATTGTATCTCAAATGCCTGAAAAAATAAATCTCAAATGACTTAGCAGCACCAGTGTCACCTGGGAACTTGTTAAATATGTAAATTTTCTAACCCCACACAGCCCTACTGAATCAGAAGCTGTGGGGTACAATCCAGCGATCCACCTCTGAATAAGCCCTCTCGATAATTCTGGTACATACCAACATTTGAGAACCACCACACTACATGTATACAAATTAATTTTCAAACAAGTTCTTCGAGTCCCAAAAGGTTAAAACATCAATATGCCCATTTTGTCGCATCTTCCTCTACACATCAAGTTACCTGCTGAAAATCCTCTGGTGGTCTGCTAGCACCAACGTGATAAAATACAAATTCCTTAACTTGGTCTACAAAGATTTTTACAAGTCTTCCCTCCCTACCACATACAGCAGGCTTCAGACCACTGTGCACAGTCTTCACTCCATGTGATACATGCTCTGGACCCTCTCCCTAGAACATTCTTGCCCCTCCTTTGCTTGGCAGACCCTTCTCCTCCTCAGAGACAAAGCTCTGATATCACCTCCTTCCCCGACTCCCCCAGGTATAATTGGGTGCTGTGTCCTCAGTCTTGTTCATTTATCTCCATGGGCACCTATTAAATCATTTTGTAATTTATCTTCCCATGTCCAAGAACCCTGGGATAAACAATAAGCAATTCAAGAGCAAAGACTGCATCATCAGAGCTAAGTTCAGTGCCTGACTCTATCAGATGTTCAACATGTTTGTTGAATAAGTGCTCAATGCCACAGCCACAGAAAGGTAATCCAAACATTTATACACTCTATACTAAGACAAATACAACTAAGATCAGGAAAGGAGTTCATGTGATAAAGTCTTTAGCTGGGGCTGAAAGCCCTTGTGAATGGAAATTTAATGGCAGAAAAAGGAAGTGTGGCCAAGTCAGAAAACATGGTTTTTGACTCCATCTCTTACAGCCATTTAACCTTGAACAAATGAGTCCCTGGGTCTCAGTTTCCTCATATGTAGAATGGGATGGAATAATACCTGCCCTGTTTACCTTACTGGTTGTTGTGATGATGTCGTGAAAGATACCATTAATGTATCAAGTCCTATCCTTATGCAGTTTGATCTTCTTCTTAAATATTACATTAATGAAAACATTAAATCACATTAAAGTTTGAAGATTTCAATGCATTCACTAAACATGAGGTGTTGTGATAAGAGGAGGAGGAAAGGAAAAAAGAAGTTCACCAGTTCAAAAACATTCCTTTGAACTTAGCTTAGCAGAGGTGTCTCAACCCAGGAAAACTTCCTGCGGATACTTGCTCTAACCATGGGTTTGTTTGTCTGTTTGTTTTCTATCAATCTCCATGCTCCCACCCTTCAAATATCTTCCAACTTCTGATTTCTGAAGGTGAAAGCAACAAGGGTGGCTTGTGCTTGTTGTCTCCTTCCCCACCTCCCTTCCACATAGTCTCTATTCCCATTTTCTACCTCTCACAAGGCAGGGGAAGTCTGCCAATCAGGTTTATCATCATTCTCCCAAGAGCCTCATGTCATACAATTATGCCAAGCTTCAGACTGCCTGCAGTCAGGTTATCAGACCACTTTCAACTTCAGTCTTTTTGGCAGCTATAAGGCATTTGGTGGGACTGGGCCTTTAACTCACAGGTTGCTCACCAAGTACAGTTAATGCTTAAGACAAGAGTAAAGGAATTTGAAGCGGAGTCTGGCTTTGGAAATTCTGCTTAAGGGATGTCAGCAGTTTATAAAATTTAGTCATGTTTTAGATTAAGTTTACTGCTTTTTTTGTATGTGCTAATCCATAATCTCCTTTCATTGGCAATATGTTCAGTCTATTTGGATAGTCCTGTTCAGACTCTATTAATCATATGATGTGATGACTTTTCTACTTTTCAATGTTTAAGATGCTCCGAGGAAAGTCTGTCTCCCCAAACATTTATGTGCTACACTGTAAGCCATTTTTGCTATGAAGAGAGTTGTAAGATCAAATATGGGCTTTATAGTGCTGACAATGAATACAGATATGGGCAGGCAGGCTTGACCTCTTGCAACAAGGATGGTGAGCAAACAGCCTAAGCAAAATTGAGAGGAAATGAAGCAAAAAAGAGGAAACAAAAAGGTGAGAAAATAGAAGGCTGGAGGCTAGACAGGCGATCCATGAGGCCACAACAAAAGGAATGTGTTATATGACCAAAGTAAGACCTCTAGAAAGGGCTCGTGTGCATAGAGAACACATAGGGCTCTTCTCTGATGTAAGAGGTAAACGTTGAAGAAAAGAAAATAACTTGTTCTGAGAAATTTCCAGACTGAGGGAGAATCCAGGAAATCTGCTAAAGTTTAAATAGTCATGAGACCAGACCAGTTTCAGCCTGGAACCAAGAGGCAGACCCAAAACCCTAAGAAAATGTGTGCTTCTTCCTTGACAAAAATGGATTAAAATAGCTTAGAATACATATAGGAACAGGGAGAAGTAGCAGTCTTGGAAGGGCCAACTGGACTATTAACGTATGCTACCTAAAATAAATAATGTAAGATATTATAATTATATCCCCATATGTAGCTTCTTCCACCAGCTCTCGCCAACCTGCCATTGTTTTCATCCTCTAATAGGGTTGATGATGGATGTGTTCTGCCAAAGAGGATACTGGAGAGTAGGGGATCTCTTACACAGTGAGGGGAAGCTCCCCTTTCCATTGGTTGATGATGGCAAAGATACACATAAATACCATTGGTCAACTGGTGTCCCCCTAATAAACACACAAGATTGACCTGATTCCCTGTTCCACTAATTGGGAAGTTTCCATGGCCTATGTAACATTTCTGAATTGCTAGGGGAATGGAGGTTGAACCTCTAGTAGTCACTTCCAGATATGAGCTCCCATTTGCCCTGAAATGTGCATTTCAAGGATCATCATAGATAATCTCATCTGTCAACTATGGGTCCCAATTCTTCCTCATACTGACCAGATATTGAATTCAACCCCTTTTGCTTAATTTTCATCACCCCCAGTCAATAAACCAACAAAATAAATAAAACCAACAGAGGGGCATTTGTGTGAATAGAAGACTGTCAAAGAAAGAGGCAATGGCAGGATATACACCACAGATCTGCAACTTAAAATTCCTTGATTGTATCCCTACTCCCAGAAGTCTCTAGGCCCCTTCTCAGAATGGACTCCAGTCTTCCACCATCCTGCTTCAACCTCGTCTCTCTTCTCTCTCAATCACACACTCCAAAAATTCTGTTCATTTATATAATGTAAAGGTCAATTATCTATTTTTTTACTCTGGTTCTTACCAATCCATCTTATTCTGGGCTCATCTTCTACTACAAGAAGCAAGGTGTTGCCTTATTATATGGAGGCTTAGATCTCACACATAAGCTATTCTACATTCCCAGTGAATATGCCAGTTCAAAGAAGAACTATTTGTTTTAGTGCCTCCTGTGTGCCACAAGTTTAAATGCATAAAGTTCATACAACATCTCTAACAATGCAAAACTGGAGAAACTTAAATTCCAAACAGAAGGGAATGGGAGAAATTCACTATATTTAGTCACTTAGTGAAGTAGTGTATTCAGTAGGGATCACAAAATACAAATCACATTTCAACTCATATGTGCAAAAGTTGTAATCGTTATTTATTTAACCTCTAATTCCTCTAGTTTGACTCTACTGATTAGTGGGGAAAGATTAACTCACTGTCCAATCTGATTTAAAGTTTAGTCTGCATTGATAATTTAGGTGGTGGTCAGACGCCTTGGATAAAAAGGTTAAATCTCTCACACACTGCCTCTCTCATTAAGATGGCATCTGACTAGAGAGGGGCATCCTATGTGTCCTTTTGGCATCAGAAATGAAGAGGTGCCCTTGAGTGCAGTGTTGCTTCCTCCTTTGGTCTCTGGAGCAGACCCAAGGCTGCTCTGTGATTTGCCAACATTCACTGATGGAGGCTGCTGCTAGTTTAGCTCAACCTCATCTCTTGGTTTTGCCAAGCCCCTGTTTGCACCTTGCTTAATTAGGTCTTGCCTTGGCTTCTGATGGCTGAACACCTCTAAGCAGTTGTCAAAGACCCCATCCAGCCCCTGACTTACAGTCCACCCCCAGGCCTCGCTGCTTGCTTACCTTGGTCCACCACAACAAATCACACAGGCTCGCTGGCTTTCAACTCAGTATGGACACCTCTGGGAATAGAGAGGTATTCCAGAAAGTGGCAGCCAGACCCTTTGCTGGTGCAGTATAACCACATAGCCCCTCTTCCTAATCAGACAGAGCTACCCTACTATGCACAGAGGTCTCCTCCCAAATTCTTAAACATAAGTGATCAGTGGGGGGAGGCGCAGGGTAGGTTTTCTCCAGTTATAAAATTCACAGTAAATTGAGAACCACACTTAATTCTTTCACTTTCCTCCCTTTTCTCTCCTCTCTGTCCCATCTGCATCTGAGATTGAAAGGGAGCAAACTTTTATCTTGCTTCCTTTTGTGTTAAACATAACCCTGCATCTACTGAGCAGCAAGCTTCCTGCTTTGCTGTTGAGGCCAAACGAGCATCTTCTTCACACCATAGGAAAACTCTATGGTCTGGGTCATCCAGGCTTGGTGGTAATGTGCAAGAGAGGGCTTTGGCCAAAGGAATAGCAAATCCTTTCTCCTTGTAGCATAATCCTATCTGAATGTCAGATGCTAAGTATTACCTCACTCTTGCTCCTGACATCACTCCCACAAGCAGGAGGTACCTTGGCCAAGGCGAAAAGATGAAGGTCAAGTACTCAGGAAGACAGAAAAGTATATGAATAATTAAAAATGTATCACCATTATAGAATAACCATTTCAAAATATGCTTATGAAGTTCTTAATAAAAATGCGCATGTTAGAATGCTACTGGAAAGAAAGCAGGATAAAAATGTATGGGGAAAATAAAATCACAGTTACACTAAAATGTATACAGAGGAAAGGTTAACAGGAAAGATACTGAAATGTTAACAGTGGTGGTCTCTGAGCAACTGGTCTATGATTCTTCTCAATTTTCCTAATTTTTCAAACTTTCATAATGAGGATATATTTTTACAATGTTTACAATAATAAAAATTTTATAATTTTTAAAAATCTGTTGGCTGTAAATAAAAATTTTTTTTAAGTTTTTTTAAAAGTAAATTTAAATAAATATTTTTCCTGCAATTTATTAACTCTTTTACCAAATATTTATTGAACACCTGCCACATTCCAGCTACTGTTCATGTGGGTTCTGGGTACAAATGAGACAAAGTCTCTGCTTTTGTGGAGTTTTACTCTTTAATAGGAGAGGAGGGAGATGATAGTGGTGTCAAAACTAGTCCAAGGTTAAATGAATTATGGAACATCAATACAAAGAACTACTATGCAGAGTATATTAAGTATATACTATACTCTGCATAATTGTATACTAGTAGAGTATATACCATACTATATGTATATCAATACAGTATATACTATACTCTATGTATATATAAATACAAAGAACTACTCTGCATAGTGTGTGTATATATATATATATATATATGTATATATACACACACACTCTGCATAGTATATATATATATATATATATATATATATATATAGTATAGTATGTATATTATATATATATATATGCTTTGCAGAGTAGTTCTTTGTATTGATATATATATATATATATATATAGTATACTCTACAATATATAGTATATTCTGCATAGTAGTATATGTAGTATAGTACACTATACGATATATTATAATGTACTATATTATACAGTAGTATACTATACTATATATACTATATATATATATATGTATATATAATGTTATACTATATGGTACCTAATGATAGCATAGTATACTATAAATATAGATATATCAAAAATACACAGTATATAGTATACAAAAATACTATGCGGCTATTAGATATAATTAAGCAACAATACAGAAAAATTTTCAAAATATAATCTTTAGAACAGTATACAGAGCATTGCTGCACACACACATACTTGTTTAGTATATCTCTTTCTCGAGGAATACATAAGAAGCTGTTAACAGTGGCTGCCCTTGGGAAAGATCCTTAGAGAATTAGAGGGCAGAGGTGGCAAGCAGATTTGCTGGGTATATTTGAATTATTTAAGATGTGCTTGTATTGCCTATTTTAAAAAAGAATAACTTAACTACATTTTAAAAAATGCTATCTTTCCTTACCAACCATGCAGTTTGCTGCATCTTTTTGGAACATTTAAGAATAATTTTGACTCTCTCAACCTTCAATTCTATTTTTTTTTTTCTATGAAAAGAGTGTCAATTTACATAGAAGGCTATATTTAGAGAATGCTACATATTCATTTAGTCTCCTGATACAAAAAAAAAAAAAAAACTTTTAGCCTCTTAAATTATCTTTGCATATTTTCATTCAACGATCCTCTTAGCAAGCTAACATGTTCAGTGGGGGAAAAAAGTCATCTTGAAGGGCTTGAAAAATAAAAACTAAGTAGGAGGGGACTCTGCAGGGCATGAAGTCCAAACCTCAAAGTGAGAACCCCCTTAACATGTGGTCTTCTGTTCTTTATGTAAATACCACAGAAGTTTTACTCTCTCATGAGACTACTCACCCCGTTCGGAGACAGCTCAAGTTACCATAAAGGCCTTCATGTATTAGGTAGAAACCTTCAATTACCAACTGAGGTTTTTTTCTATACCTGGAATACCCACCCTGTCTGACAACCCCCTTTCAGAATCCTACCAGGTTTTCTGAATGCATTAGGCTTATCACATAATCACATCCCCCTCAGACCCTAGCCCCTGAGGGCAGATCTGCGCTTCCTTCTTCTTTGAAGCTCCTTCTGCACAAGGAGACACAGTAGGTGTCTGAATGTGACCCTGGAATGTTGCACTGAATGTGAGCTCACTACTTCAGCAGGTGCCTTCTGGGCCCTGAAATCACATCTGAAGCAAACGGCTCAGCAGTGCAGTAGAGAAGGTAGCTGGGAGGCAGTGGGACCCATCCCAAGCACAAGCACGAAGTGGGTGTGACAGACAGGAAGATGGCGATAGTTTCTGTTCCTTGTGCAGCTGAGCCACTGGCTGCTGCATCTTCAGCAGGCTGGGCAACCGGGGTATTTGTCTGCGGTGGCCTGCACACCGGGCGCCGTATTTAATGTTCTTCAGCTGTGCAACAGGACCGCCAACTATGACCCTGCCTTCATCCTTATCTAATCATTTTATGGGGCATTAAGCTGCCTTTGGCTAAACCAGTTGCCAGCTGCAACAACACTCCAGGAAAGGACACAGCCCCCTCTTAGGATAAAGCGCGTTGCACTAGTGGCACCCGCCTGTACATAGCTCTGATCCAGAGCTTATATAACTTATCTTAGGCTCATCCTCCCTCTCCTCTTCGCGCAGGGCCGTGGAACTACACCCACTTGCTGGAGGCAATTGCTTTCTGAAGGTGCCTGTGCTATGCAAAAGCACTGGGAGGATTGTAGAGATAAAGTTGGTGAGCCTTTTTCACTTGGCATCATAAAGTTCACAGTCTTGGGTGAAAGGCAGACAGCTCATTGTTTAACTTTAGGGCCAAGTTTTCCCGGGCGGTAAATATTAATGATCCTGGTTTTGCTACAGTCAGTGGTTACCTGTGTGGAGAGATGCAGAACCCGTGGGCAACCTGAAGGCATCTCGGACATGTTTTTGCTTGAAAGGGGAATTGCCGCATGCCTGTCTTCATCCTCACCCTCTTCTCCATGTGCTTCGCTTTGCTGCCGGCACATGTTTGTTCTGCAGCTTCTGGCAGCTGCTACTCAAGGCAGTGGGATTCCAGCAGGTGAGGAATGTATATTATGCAAACCATGGCAACCAGAAACACCAACATTCCCTATACCTCCCTGAAAACCAATGGCCCAGCTTTTGCAACAAAGTGCGTATGTTAGGACAGTCTCCGTCCCAGGAATAAGCTATGAGCCTTGACAGAGAGGGGCAGTATGGCAAAGGGGGTAATGACACTGGTGCAGGAGACCGCCTGGGTTTGGACCCTGGTTCCGAGACTGTTTTACCTCAAGCAGGTACGGCAACACTCTATTGCCTCAGTTTCCTCATCTGTAAAATAGGGGAAGTATCTCAAAAGGAAGTTATGGAGATTAGATGAGTTAATACAAGTAAAGTGCTTAGAATTGTGCCTGGCACAGGATAAACCCTCCTTACACGTTAGCTTGTCTGAAAGACAATTGTATCTATGCCCAAGTAGTTATTATTTATAAGCCCGTGATGCCCAAAGCTCTAACTCCAGAGCAGACCTCTCCTGAGTGGCTCATGGGACATCTCCTCCTGGCTGTTACCCCAGCTCCTCAAACTCAGCATATCTAGCACCAAATTCATGATTGGTGCCCATCCAGGATGAGCTCTCTCTAGGACCCTCTGCCTCTAAGAGCAGCACCACTATTCACCCCGGGTGCAAGCTGACACCCTGCGTCTCCTTTGCCCTTCGTGCTCACCTAATCCAAGCCATCACCCAGCCTCTGATTTAGGCCATGCCAGTCCCTCCCAACTGGTCTACCCTCATCTTCTCTCAACCCTCTCCAATCTGTCCTCCACGCAGTAGCCAGAGTGATCGGCTAAATCATAAAGCTGTTGAGACACAGACACACATGCACTTCCCAAAATCCCTCAGTGTCTCCCCATGGGCTCTCTCATAAGAACTAAAATCCTTCCAAGGTCTTACACGGTCTGTCCCCACCTGCCTCCTCTACCTCACCTTGTACTGCTTTTTCTCTTTGGGCTTCCTCCATGTCCTTGGACACCATGTGCCACTCTACCCCAGGGCCTTTGTACATGCTGTTTCCCCAATCCCTTTACATTTCATTTATAATTAACTTTTGCTCATCCTTCAAATTATAGCCCAGATGCTTTCCTGAGGCCCTGGTTAAAGTCAGGCTTCTTTCTCATATGTCCTCAAAGAACCACGTACCTATCAAGCCATGCTCATAATTAGATATACATTAGTGTGATTATTTGAGCAATGTCTATCTTCACAACAGACAGAAAACTTAACAAAAGCAGGAACTTAGGATAGTAACCAGCCCATGGGAGGTGCTCAGAATTTTTAGAATTAACCAACAGAAGACGAACATTATTTAGTGATTCCTCCTGCCCCACCCTGTATATCACCCCCACTGAACCCGCATGCAGACCTTTGAAATTAAGTACGATTGTCTCATTTTAACAGATGAAGACAGTGAGTCTGAGAAACTAGATCATTTGTTCACGATCATGCAGAAAATAAATGGAAGGGCTTCAGACTTTTCAGAAATAAAGCCTCTTCCCACAAATGCTTTGACAGCTTGTCTTAAATAGTCCTTTTTAATAGCCCAGAACCTTTGGTTAGGGAGCTATTCCTATCTGCGCTCAGATACTGGACTGGTCTCAACCAAAGGCCCCACACACCTCAAATCACTGCTGTCCTTGCAGCTCCACCTTGCCTGCACATCCTGGCCCAGAGAGGGAGAGAGCTCTTGCCAAATGGAAGGCAAGGTCTCTGCTAATCTTCAAGTCACTGCCCAAAGCAAAGAGATTCCCCCACGTGCCCCCGGCCCCAATCTCCAGCAGAGACCATCAGCACCCAGGTATCACCCCTCCACCTTATCAGTCGGGGTCAAACCAGGAAAACAGAAAGCAAATTTCCATATTTCAAACAAAGAGAATTTTTTACACAGGTGACAAAAAAGAGGATGATTAGCCAATCTGGGCACAAGGCAGCACCGGGGGAATTAGCAGCAGTGGGAAGCCACTGTCACCTTTAGGCCACAAGGACTAAGGGAGCAGGAGCCTTACCAGAGCCCACGGGCCTAGATCATCTTTGGTATGGAGGAGAACCCCGATGTGGTAGGGAGGATGATGGCCCCTCCAACGATGTTCACATTCTAATCCCCAGGATTTACAAACATGTCCTCTTACAGGGCAAAAGGGACTTTGCAGCTGTGATTAGGTAAAAGGTCGTCAGACGGAGAGCTGACCCTAGATTATTCAGGTGGACCTAGTGTAATCACAAGATTCCTCACAAGAGGGAGTAAGGAAAGTCAGAGTCAGAGAAAGCAACGTGCCAATGGATGCAGCAGTTGAAGTGATGTGGCCACAAGTCAAGGAACATAGGCAGCCTCTGGGAACTGGAAAAGGAAAGGAAACAAGAACTTCCAGAAGGAGGGTGGCCCTGCTGACTCCTTGATTTTAGTCCCATAAGGCTTCATTCAGACCTCCCGAACTGTAAGATATTAACCTTGTGCTGTTTACGTCCCAAAGTTTGTGGTAATTTCTTACAGCGGCCATAGGAAACTAATGCACCCAGCTTATCCGTTCTTCCCATGCTGCAGTCTGTCCACTAGCTGAATCCAACAGGGAGCCAAGTAACAGAGAAGCCAGGGAAACAGCCTGCAAGGGAAGGACAAGGAAAGGATCTGGGGGGAGAAGGCCGAGGACCACTGCAATCCATGTATCACCCCTGTGGGAAATGTGTGCTTCAACACACATCTGAGACTCATTTTTCTGAGTTCGTTTAACATATTATGCATATACATCATCCTGTTGAGTTTATTCTAATCTAAGTGGAAAAATCACTAACCTATTAAAGCCCGTGCTGTATCAGAAGCACCACAGACACAAGGCTTATTCTCTCCTGAGCTGTTCAAATTCATTATTAGTCGTGAGAACCAAGGAATAACATTTGGTCAAGGAGTACTTTTCATAAGATGGTCTAGTAATTTTATGGACCCCCCCCCTTTGATTTTTCCTGTTTTATTAGCATGTAAATCAAAACAGATGACATCACCTTATCTTTCTCAACTGTACCAATAACGGACTACAATCTATAAAAGGAAAGTTCTGTATACAAAACAAGCACTACCTGGGTTATCATGTGAGCGGGGTCCTGCCCACTGCTCCCCGTCTCTGAGTCAGTCCCCCAGTGTGATGTGGCAGCCCATCTCCATCAGCTCTGTGGTCAGAAAAACAAAATGGGTCATTGCCCTGTGACAAAAGGACTTTCACTGAAAATACAGCAATTAAGAGAAGTTTGAGCTCTAATGGTCTCAAATGCACAGAGGAAGCTTGTGCCCACAGTGCGTGGGTGCCAGGAGCAGACAGACAGACAAAGCAGCACAAGCCCACCAACAGCCCATCAGGAACACGTTTAAGGATTCAATCAGACAGAAGGAAGTGGCTGAGAGCCACTGATGGAGGGGACATGAGGCCTTGGAAAAAAGCTGTTTTCTACATTACTAGCATTTAATTGAAACATTCTGGAACCGCCAGTCCCAGGACCTAAAAATAGGGCATCACAACAAAAGACTCAATAGTAAAGTTTTCAATTGTGAGATTTTCTTTTTACCCAAATGATATGGAAATATGTAGAACTCATGTTAGGTAAGGCAAAGTTTCCCTCGCACACAAACACACATAACTGGAGGAAGTTCCTAAATGAAACTAGCAAAAAGCAGATGGCAGTTGAAGCTAGATGATGGGTACACAAGTGTTCCTTGTATTCATCCTTGCTCAGTCTTTTTTTTTTTTTTTTAATGTTTTTATTTATTTTTGAGAGAGAGAGTGAGCACATGGGGGCGGCGGGGGGCAGAGAGAGAGGGAGACACAGCATCTGAAGCAGGCTCCAGGCTCTGAGCTGTCAGCACAGAGCCTGAGGACGCAGGGCTGGAACCCAGGAACCGGGAGATCATGCCCTGAGGCGAAGTCTGACACTTAACAGACTGAGCCAGCCAGGCGCCCCTCATCCTTGCTCAGTCTTTATGAGTGTTTTAAAATTTCCATGAAAAAAAGGGGGGAGGGAGGCAGTTTTGGTTTCACTGGGTGCAGGAGATTTTCATAGTTATTTTTCCTTCACACAGCTCATTTCATAAAAACTTTCACCAAGTTCTGCTATGTTTCTAAGTCGTGGGACCCAGGGATATCATCAGGCCTGCTCTGATTCTCTCCATCCCTGTGGGGAAAACAGAAGCCAGCTCTGGCAGAGGGCATGGGAAATGAGTGGGCAGCAGGCTGAAAGGGGTGAGAAACGCAGGCCAGGAGCAGTCCCTCCACTGCAATGCACTGGGAAGATCCACACTCTGGGACCAGCTCACCTGTACTGGAGGGCCACCAGCACCCCAAGGGACATTTAGACACTAACTCCAGTTCAATTCACAAAGCACGTACTGAACACTGACCACGAGCCAGGGCTGGGTGCTAAGCACAGAGCAGGACACCATGAATAAGTGCCACCATCTGCAACAGTTAAAGTCTCATTGTCTTTAAAGGTTGAAGGATGTTGGCTGGATCATCTGCAGAGTCAGTCACCTTAGCAACATTAAACTTAGTAAAGAAAAATCTTAAAATATAAATTCTCTAAATGTTGTGGCTCAGCACCAGCTACGTGTAGAGAAGGTGAGTTGAAGATATGCTAGGAGCCTCCTTTATTAGAAACAATTTTTTCAAAAGCAAGGCAAAACTTTGTTTTTCTAGAGAGTCCCAAGATGGACAAGATCTACGTCCTTGGTGGGCTGACTGTATATAACAACAAAGTGGAACACAGTGAGAGAGACTCATGCCAATCCTGTTTTGGGACAAACATCTGAAAAAATCACAAGGGTCATGAGCTCTGGTGCTGCATGGTTCTGTCGTGGTAGGGAATGGGACACAGAGCAGGGAGGAAATCAGCCAGGATTGATAATGGGCAGTGCAGCACCTTATCCGTCTAAAGCAATGTTCCCTTCCCCCTTCTTTTCCTTCTTAACAGCTGGCCTAAAGGACCTAAACTTAGCAAGGGCGAGGTGTAGGAAACTAGATAGTGCATTCTGCAGTTGGATAGGAAATACTGGGCTCAATGTGTTTAAGGTTAAGATTAATTCCTCACTTCCTCTGAATCTATTTTAGAAACAGAGCAAAGGATGGCATATGCTTTCTTCTAACAAAATGACAGATGATCAAAGAGTAAACATGACCCGTATGTCAAACCCTCCTACTGACGTGGCCCTTTGCCTACAGAATTAAAAAAAAAAAAAAAAAAAAAAAAAAAGTATTTTATCACTGCGGTTAAAACGTGGTTGCCTGTGTTTATTCAGAAAATTCAGTATGGCAACAGCTAGAAAAACAGTGACTCCTGATTGGCTGGCCTGACACAAGGCAGCAGAACAAAGGGAAAATTTAGTGGTATTGTTCTTAAACATCTTCTTCACAGCAGTAAACAAAGACCACAAGGCCTCTCTCTCTCAAGTCTGAGACTTGGTGCTTGAAAGAAGAAATCTGCCCACTGTCAAGGTGGAGAATCATTTTTTCTCATCTGATATAACAATCCTAATTAATGTTGGCTCATTATTGTTCCCTGTGTTTTGTAAACAAGAGCCCTCTTTCTGCATAGCCACTCATTAGGGCTGATTTAATTGAATTTCAGTAGGAAGAGATGATTGCCTTGGGAAGCAAAGGACTGAAGCCTTCTGAAAGAGCAGTGTTTCACAAGTGACACACAAGTCACACTGTGTCAGAAACATGCAGAGGGGGGATAAGCACAGGTCCTCTCCCCTCCCCTTTTCTCACCAGAGTAGTTTATATGGCTCATCACTAATTATTTTCACCACAGTCTGCCTTTGCCTGGCTCCTCTGAGTTTGTCATTTTTTATGTCCCTCGAGTTATGGCCCTCTTTGTGCTTTTCAAAATCCCAATGTCCAGGAGAAATGCCATTTAATCCATGACCCTTTCAGTACAAAGAAAATCAGAAATTGGCAGGCCCTAAGATTCCATTGACCCCAAGTTCCATCATCAGTGCTCCAACTGAAATGCTTTTTCAATCAAAGCACTTTTTAATTGTCGATGGAACCTGATCTTTCTTTGAATAGGGTGTAATTATTAAGACCATTCATTCCATCATTCGTTCACTTTACAAATAGTTTTTGAGCTCCTAATCTGTGTTGGGCTCAGCTCTGGATGCCAGGGGTTAGTGCCAAACAAGATACAAAGTGTGCCTGCTCTCAGGGAGATTATACCCCACTGCAGAAAGACAGACAATAAATGTGAAGTCAAATAAATGAACAGAAGGATGATGCCAGGAAGAAAAGAAAACAAAAGGATGTGATTATAACTGCCAGGTGAGTCACTTAGACTGGGGGGCCAGCCAGGGAACACTCTTGAGGAGGTGCCATCTGAGCCAAGATGTAGATGATATGAAGAAGTCAGCCATGTGGAGGTGGGGGCCACACATTGCAGGTGGGGGCAGAACAGGTGCAAAGTCTACAAGGAAAGAACAAGCACAGGATGTTCAAGGACCAGCCAGCAGGCCTGTGGGGCTGGAGCACAGGAAGTATGGTGAAGGAAGGGAGGGCTGTCACAGAGGGCGCCATGCCAAATCCTGCATGCCTTCTTTCTAGACCATGGCAAAGAGTTTGGGTATGGGTTTTATCTTCAGTGCAATGGGAGAGCAGTGGTGGGGGAAGGGCCTTAAACAGGGGAGTGACATGATCAGGTTTGAATTTTTAAATTTCTGGCTGCTTTGTGGAGAATGTATTGGAGAAAGAGGAGGGGTGGAGGTAATGAGACCCATTAGGAAGCTATTATGACACACTTGACAAATAATATAAAGATAATAATGTTAAGAACAGCAATTAGTATGTATTGAGCATATGCCAGACATTGTGCTAAGCCCTTTGTATTTGCTACTGCATTTATTTCTCCTAAAGCCCCTATGAGAAGTTAGGAGGCACTGGGCAACCTGTCCAAAATCACCAGTGGTTGGATCTGGGTTTATACCCAAGCAATCTGGGGTGCCTGGGTGGCTCAGTCGGTTAAGCAGCCGACTTCAGGTCAGGTCATGATCTTATGGTTCCCGAGTTCAAGCCCGCGTCGGGCTCTGTGCTGACTGCTCAGATCCTGGAGCCTGCTTCAGATTCTGTGTGTGTCTCTCTCTCTGCTGCACCCCCTCTCACACTCTGCGTCTGTCTCTCAAAATAAATAAACATTAAAGAAAAAAAATTAAACCCAAGCAGTCTGACTGCAGCATTCGCCTGCTTTGGAACTTCAGCAATGAACACTATACGAACCCTGAAAAGATACCCATTTAAGACAACCACACTTACCCCCCTTTTGTATCTCTGCTGTAATCCTAGAGTTAGAAATTATTTGTGTTAAGCATCTGACTTCTGCTCAGGTCATGATCTCACAGTTTGTGAGTTTGAGCCCCACGTTGGGCTTGCTGCTGTTCAGCACAGAGTTTGCTTTGGATCCTCTGTCCCCCTCTCTCTAAACCCCTGCCTATCTCTCTCTCTCTCTATGTCACAAAAATAAACATTTTTTTAAATGAAGACTTTTTTTAAAAAAAAATTATTTGCTATGATGGTTCTGGTTTAACCATTATTATATTGTGTGTTTGTGGATAGATGTATAATTAAATAAACTGCACAGTTTCCTGCCTAGGGACACCTTTAGCTTTGAGTATTTCCCCAAGTGACTTGATTTGAGCCTCTGATGGAAGCAGACGACCACGGTTGGAAATCTCAGCCATTTTTTAGCCCAAGCAGTCAGTGGCTTAACAGTCTCTGGCTGAGGAGTACCAAGACCACAGTGCCCACTATGGAGTGTCCCCCAAGTATTCCTGGGGCTCTCTGAGGTCAGAGCACACTCCATCATCCCTGCAGGGACGTAATGATCATCTCTGCAGGGAAGTAATGATCATCTCTGCCGGCCATGTGTACTCCAAAAGATGACTGTCTGGCACTCTGAGATTTCCTGCTGCTCTCTCCCTTGCCTGCATCCCTGAGCTGGGACCCATTCCCCTCCACAGTCATCAGGACCTCAACCCCATCTGAGGGTGCCTGGCTCCCAGCAACACTCCACAGGGGAGGAGAGGGGTCCCCCTCACAAAGAGAAGACCCAGAGTCTCACCACCCAGAAATCCATCTCGCAAGAAGGTGGTAGTTGTCCAACTTAGAAATACTTACCATTTGAGTCTGAAGCATTTGTTTGGTTTGCAGCACTAACTTCTGCTTTTCCCAGGGATAACTAGTGGATATATACTCCGAAATTATGCGACAATTGTGTGACAGGAAATAAGTCGGTGGGCTCCTCCGTGACTGACCTGCTCCTTCCATAGCTAGAAAATGTTAACATCTTTAAATATGGTCCTCTCTCCAAAAACCCCTTTAAATTCCCTCTTAGCAAGCATTCTGCCTCATTTACAACAGAAAAATTCAAAAATACTGCCCACTTAGCAAAGACTGCAAATAAATTAGGGTATATACCCTTGTAAGAAAATGTCAGCCAACCATTTAAAAAACTGTCACAGGAGAATGCATAATGACACAGGAAGATGGTTACAACATGCTGAAAATTATAAAAAGCAAGTAACAAAAAAAGTAACATATACCCTTTCATATATGTATGATTTCTGGGCACTTATTAATATTTTATTATCTGCATTTTCTGTTAATTTATAATGAAAATTCTTTACCTTATATTTAATATATATTTACATATAAAATATCAATAAATATATTTATAATATGTATTTATAATATATTTATTTAAAAATCAATGAAGTTTTTCTTAATTCATAAAAAATGCCTCAGCCAGTACACTGAAATCATGAAGGAGCTGGATGAAGACTTATAGGCCAGAGTCTGATGTCCACATAGGACCTGGAAGTGCTTAGACCAGAGTTAGTCAATAGAAATATAATGACAAAAGTCACAAATAGGGGCCATTTATGTAATTAAAATTTTTTCAGTAGTCACATTTAAGAAATAAGAAGGAGCAAGTAAAATTAATTTAATAATTTATTTTACCCAAGATATCCAAAGCATTCTCACATTTCAGTACGTAACCAATTTAAATCTATTGAGACATTTTATATTCTCATTTACTAAGACTTGGAAAATATTCACCCTGACAGCACTTTTCAAGTGTTGTGTTGGCATGTGGCCAGTGAGGACGGGGGAGGGTGTGACAGGACTAGAGAGCCTCAGAGAAAGAGGGGGTTTCCCAAGCAAGTACCAGAGAAAAGACACCAAGTAGCAGAGGGGGCTGAGAGGATGCTCCTGCTGCCTTCCAGCTCTTTGGTCTTTGGGGCCCGGGGAGAAAGAGCAAGCTCTCTTTGTGACCCCTGACCTTGGAGAGAGCTGGGTTTGGGTGAAGGCGAGGAAGTGGAGGGAACATTCTGTGACAAGCGTGTGAGGGGGCGGGGGTTGTACAGCTGAATGGGGATTGCAGAGGACAAGCTGGGAAGACTGGCAGAAGGCACAGCACTGGGAGGATGAGTCAGGGGCTAAAATGCACAAAACAACCTAGGAATGAGCACATGTAAGTGTGTCCAGGAGGCCTTCCATGTTGGGCAGCGGCCAGGTCTGACACGGATGAGAAGCAGGAAACTAACAGGGCTTGTGGTTCCAAACTGAAGTTGGGCCAGCAGGTCCTGCCCTGCCCTGTTGCAGGAGGGCTCAAGGCTTGTGGAAGCCTCTGCAGCCTCTGCAGTCCTGCTGTCACTTGCCTGCCACACGATGCTGATATCAGGGTGACACCCATAATTTGCGCCCTTGAAAGGGTCAGATGTCCCAAAGAGCTCTGTATGTATGATCTAAGCAACCTGAAGCTCAGTTTTAGAGGCTAAATCCTCTCAAAGCATTCTGTATCTCCCTACTCTTGATATCGGCCTATATCGATCAAGGCCTGTATCGGCTTGTTTCATCAAAGAGCATGAACCTAAACTTAATTTGGAAAATATCACCAACTACACATGAACACAGAGAGCAATGGGATAGAATGGAGCCAGACACCGGCAAATTTTTTTCTGCTTTTCTAAAATTATAGATCTATACAACTGACACCCTAAATCACCAATTTTCCCAATAAATTCAGGAACTCACATAGTAACTTACGGTAATCCTGGTGTATATCAGGTGCTCAATAAATATCTGAAAAAGGAATAAAGTAAACTTGCATGTTTATGGTCTATGTCTGGTTGCATCAAATGTCTGCATGGGTGTTATTACAGGCTACTGCCATTTTACTCAGGCACATTATAGGGAAAAAGTCCAAGTCAAGTAAACAGCACTTTTGTATGTGTTAACAAACTCCAGTAGAGAACAATGTTCATCGTATGGTTCAATTTTCCTTAAAAGATCCCACAGAGAATTGTTAGAAATTGTGACCCCCCCAAAACCTATAACTTTCTGATGGAACTGGTTTCTTCTTCCTTAGTGATCAGAAAAACTTCCAAGTGAAGGATACAACTAAATTTTTAAGAGACGCCTGGGTGGCTCAGTCGGTTAAGTATCTGACTTCAGCTCAGATCATGAGCTCACGGTTTGTGGGTTTGAGCCCCGCATCGGGCCCTGTGCTGACAGTTCAGAGCCTGGAGCCTGCTTCAGATTCTGTGTCTCCCTCTCTCTCTCTGCCCCTTCCCTGCTTGCACTCTGTCTCTGTCTCTCAAAAATAAACAACAAAACATTAAAAAATTAATTTAGAAAAATTTTAAGTGATGGGGCACCTAGGTGGCTCAGTCGGTTAAGCGGCCGACTTTGGCTCAGGTCATGATCTCATGGTTGGTGGGTTTGAGCCCCGCGTTGGGCTCTGTGCTGACAGCTCTGAGCCTGGAGCCTGCTTCGGATTCTGTGTGTGTGTGTCTCTCTCTGTTCCTCCCCCACTCACACTCTGTCTCTGTCAAAAATAAAGCATTAAAAAATTTAAAAAAAGATTTTAAGTGAATTGCTGCACAATGCAATGCACAACCTATTTGCACTGAGGAGGACTCACTGTGAGGCTCAGTTTGCCCAGCAACCATAGGCAGTTCCCTTACTTTCTCCATGTTTCTGGTCCACAAACCAGATGGATAATCTCTCCCTCACAGTTCTGAAGCTTAAATGAGATAACATATATGAAAATAAGTAGCAGACAGTGCTGTTTCTCCCAGTACCCTCTGCTCCAGCCATTCGTCCACCCCGGCTACACCTCAGAACCAGCTTCTGCAGACTCCACTCCAGATCTACTGGACCAAAATCCAAGGACTGTGGCTTAGGCATGTGGACTTTTCATAGATTTTCCTAAAACAACCACCATGATGCAGTGTGTGCCCAGGAGAGGGGGCCACATGGAGGCTCCTGATACAAATTTTATAGCCAAAAACCCCACAACAAGATGAATAATGGCTGCTCTTTGGCTCTCTTCAGGACTTCTGGGGAAAGCGACATCTTTTATTTCAATCTCCCTCTTCTGTGAGCAAGGGTCCTGAGGGCTGAAGCCTGGCAGAAGTGTTAGAGCCAAACCCCCAGCACAAGGTATCATTGGCCCAAGGGAGACTCCCTGATGGCCCTCCTCTGCCCACCCCCGCCATCCAGTGTAAACTAGGCACCCCTTCTAAGTGCTCACCTGCACCTCATGCAAGATTTTGTCCTCATGGTCCTCAAATCTCATAGTCTTTCTCCCTACACCTCTCTTTCCAGACTGTGAGCTCCTTCAGATGGGAATGTGTCTTAACTCATCTTAGAATCCCTAACACATGTATTACAGGTGCCCAGCACATGATAAAAGAATCCTTCCCTTCTTTCTGTCTTTTCATTTCTTATTATCTTGTCTTGGATTAGTGGTTATACTCTTCCTGGTCTTATGGGGAAGGGGTAGGGGATGCTCCAAAATAGAGGATGAGATCATTTTGCTGAGAATTTTGGGAAATGGTCATCAGGAAGAAAGCTAAATGAGGTAAGGAAACTAACATGTATTGAGTGTGCACTACATGCCAAGAAACATGGTAGAGAGCCTCATCAGTGTTTCTTATTTACTTCCTTCAACCCTTCATTCCTAAAAGCGTGTGCTCTCACTAAAGCACTCACACATTAATCCACACAATAACTTCAAGTCAAAAACTTGACTGAACTTGAGCAAATTACATAAGCAAATTAATTACATGTTACAGGGATGCCAAAATAGGTTTTTAAAATAGAATGACACCCATGCTGCTGTTCCCTAATCCCAAGAAAGCAAATCCAACATCAGAAGTCAAGAGCCCATTATTTGTATCTGCATCACCCACCCCTAGGCAATAGGTCAGAGAATTGAGATAATTATATGCTTTCTGGTTAATTATCTGAGATGAAACATCCTACAGATATGTAAAATGTCAGTGGATCCTGCATTTTGGTGCCAGCTATCACAGGAATCTCTTACAAATTTCCCTGCTGCTCAGCAAGGGTCAAGCAGACCATATATCAGAGTGTGCCTGACTACAGAATTCCCATACTCTGCCTGCAGCCCTTCTCCTACTACCATTAGCTTCAGAGTCACTCTCAACCTCCACCTGGGCCTCTACTTGTTCATTATTTCAGTGTGGGTCCCTATCCTTGCTCTTACATCATACCATCCACAGGCCCAATCTCACCTTTACCAGTGGCCATCTAGGGTCCCTGAAAATTAAGGATAGTGGGCTAAAAGCATGAAGAGAGGGACACCCCTATGTATATACTTGTGAACAAAATACCTTCTATACCTTCCCTTCCAATTAGATCTGTTGTGAAATTTTTGGCCAGAACAGATGAGGCAGACATTACTGACTGCCTCCTCAATGTATTCAGACAACCCTCTCCTTTACTAATAGGATGTCCATGATGCCATGGTCTCAGGAAAGCAACATAGTACTAACCTACAAGAGGAAGTCTGCTGGAGGCTTCAAAGAAAGGTTTCCTCCATAATATAAAGAAGATAATGGAGATGAAGTATCCTTTCTGCCTTTGGATATTGTCATGTGAGGACACTATGCTTGTAGCTGCTGTAGCTATTTTGTTCCCAGGAAAGGAAAGCCAAGAAATCTGAAAGAAGCTGACCTGGAGCCCAATTAACCAATTCTAATACTATGTGAGAAAATTAATTCTTTATTGGTTAAGTTGCTTTTAGCTGGGTATTCTGTTACAGTCAAAAACATCCTCACCAATTCAATGGAAAAGCCAAGAAAGTCTAGTCCATCATTCATACTTAGGGCCTGCACAGACGACAAGACATACGCAACAGGAATACATTTGTGCTTTCAATATTTCTGGTTTCGTGGCCAGCGTAAGTTTGTTTGAGGGGACTTTAACCAGGCCCCTCCAATAAGCTTGTGGAAATGGTCCAAAGCATCCTGAGATATATATTAAGATGAATATTAACTATGACCAGCTTCTGTCTGGCAACCTCAGCATCTTAGAACCCTGTGCAATATTGAAAAAAATAGGCCTATGTGCCTTACAACAGATTTTTCAGTTGGGAAAGAATTCTATGCCATAAGCATCAATTATATTTGAACCTATTCCTCTAGGGTATAGAAATCAAGACAGAGATTACAGACTCCTATAATTTTAAAGTGGGAAAAAAGTTGGAGATCATCTATACCAAACATTTTATTTTACAGGTGAGGAAACAAATTGCCTGACCTATTTCCTACAAACAATTACTGACACCATTAAAACTAATAAAATTCTCACCTTTTAGTATGAGGGAGAATTTCTTCGATAACTTTCAGACCATCTATTTCAAACAAGACAGTTTATTTCTACTAGGTGCTTGGAATGTAGGATTCTTTTTTTAGTGTCTGTCGAGCAGCCCAGAAAGAATGAACTCATGCAAAAGGAAAATAATCTGGCTACTGTATGCTCTCAAGATGTCATATGAAAGAGAGGCTGGGTTGCTGTCCCAGGCTGTCATGTTTGTGAGTGAGTGTGTCAGGATAAATTATTCCTTCAAGCGATTAAACCAGAATGAGTAAGCTAAATCTGCACTTGTGCGTAGTTGAGTCCTTCCTTTCCTAGTACTTTACAAACATGTGAGTGTATGTTTGTTAACCACGTATAGAATATTGTCTTCCTACACCCATTTTACCAAATACTTATATCTCCACTCACTGGGGAGGATTTGGGCCCTGCTCCCCCCTCAATTCTAAAATGAAATAATTCTGTCTTTAAGTCTTTAAGTCAAACTCAGTTGCCCTTCTTGCCCTGGGAAACTAGGAAGAGAACAGCCCCACCCCCAACTCTATTTCCTGCCTCCTCCTCTGTGCTGTTCCAGTAAGCTGCCTGCCCTCAGCAATCACAAGTTTCAATGCCTGGAGGGAAGGCAAGACCTAGATAGTGTTCAGCGTTTACAACAAGCAACATGGGTAACGTTCCTATCAAAGGAATGACATTTGTACTTTGGGAAGGTATATACACACTGAAAAACTGGAATGAATTTGAGAAGTTTTACAATGTTTCAGCTGAAACAATATAACTTGTAATGGGAAAAAAATGAAAAGTATCACTTACCCTTCAGTGAGCATAAACCTCACCCTCAGAAAGCCACCACCCTTGGGTGACTTCAAGAGTATAAGTATGTGGAAAAAATAAAACTTGAGTGTAAATCTCTTAGGAAGAGGTAACAGGTTGATTTACATGCATAGTCAGATCGAATATGAATAACATTGTACCGGAAACTGTGTTTGGATAATGGGGTCAAAAGAGCCTGGTGGGAGTAAGAAGCCTGGTGCTGTGTACATGCCAAAAAGTGAAGAAATCAACAACAGAAAGAGGATCTGAAATAAAGGAAGTCTCCCTTCGGCTCCCTCCCAGATTTTGCCTGTGAACAGAATTAAACATGACACTTCTCAGGGGCTTCAGAATATGAGTTAGAGAAGCAGACAGTGTGTTTCCTTCCAAAAAGGTGGTCTGCCCCACCTCTCTCTAGGCAGCAAACCAAAACCACTTGTTTGCATCCATCTCTATCATATAGTTTTTAACCAAAGCTTAGAGGTGTTTCTCTAAAGAAGATGTGCGAATGGAATATGTAACGGATCTGGTCTGTGTTCCTGGTTCCTAACACAGAGCTTTGAAATCTCTTTGAGTTTTGTTAGTGTTAAAGGCCAAATTGTGTCACCTCCAAATTCATGGTCAACCTAAGACTTCAGCAGTCCTAACCCCCATTCCTTCAGAATATGACTGCATTTGGAGATAGGGTCCTTAGAGAGGTAAATTAAATGAGGTCCTAGGGAGGGCTCTAATCCAATATGGCTGCTGTCCTTATAAGAATAGGATATGAGTACATGAAAGCACATAGAGGGGGGAAGACCCTGTGAAGACAGAGAGAGATGGCCATCTACAAGCCAAGGAGAGAGGCCTCAGAAGAAACTGGCCTTGCCAGGGCTTTGATCTTAGACTTCTAGCCTCCAGAATTATGAGAAAATATATTTCCATTATTTAAGCCATGTGTTATGGCACACTAATACACTGACTGATAGAAGTGTCTTTGTAATGCTGTGACTCCTAGTGAATGCCTAGATAACTTCAGGGTGAGAACTGGCCACCAGAAAGACCAATCACATGATTAGAGGGTTGGAACTTTGGACAGATGGACCTCCAGAGAGGGCAGGGGTGCTAGAGATTGAGTTCAAGCATGTGTCCAATGATTTAACCAATCATGACTAAGTAATGAAACCCCGGTAAAAACTCTGGGCTCAATCTTGGAGGAGCTTCCTGGTTGATGAACATATTGGTGTGCTGGGAAGCTCATATGCCAGGATTCCATGAGGAAAGGACACAAGAAGCTCTATAGCCCCTTCCCCAGATCTTGTCCTATGTGTGTCTTCCGTATGGCCATTCATGATTTATATCCTTTATAATGAAACTATAATGGTAAATAGTAACAGTTTTAGTGAGTTCAGTGAGGTATTCTAGCAAATTATTGAACCTGAAGGGGTCACAGGAACCCCAGCATTTATGGCTGGCCTTCAGAAGTAATAGTAGCCCCTGAGACTTGTGGCTGGTGTCTGAAGAGGGGCAGTCCTGTGAAAGACTGAGCCTTTAAACACGTGGGTTCTGGTGCTAACTCTGGATGGTTAGTGTCAGAACTGAACTGAAGGACACCCAGAGGGTGTCAAAGACTTGAAGTCAGAATAATAATAGTCTGAGAACTCGGTCATTTGAACTCTTTCCACAGTGTATTTTTCCTACTGTTCTAAGTGCAAAGCATTCTTTTCTTAGAAGAAACATTCCTCTGAAATTATTTAAGGTTCCTCAGACTGCAAAGTGAAGCTGAGTAGACATTAAATGCAGCTGACCAGATGATTTTTGTGGTCTCATATGAAATCAAATACTGAAAATATAATACCAATTCTGGATTATTTTGAAAACTCTTCAAACACTCATAGTTTAATATGAATAAAAATAATATTTACTATTATATAAAATTTGCTTATAATATCATAGTGAGATGGTCTTATGTCAAGTAACTCTCTGATAAACATTTCACACAGACTACAGCCTTTTTATGATATTACCTAAAGTTTCATGGTAGAAACTTAGATCATTTTTTTTTCAAGATCTGGCTTCTGATCAACATTTATGGTGGGAAACAATAAATTCTAACTCTGATGTTTATTATTTTTCTTCAAAGATAAAATAAGAACACTTAAAAACAAAAAAGGATGGTTTTAGACTAATAAAGAATTACCTGAGACAATAAAAGATCTAGACTACTTTGTAAAGTATGTTAAATAACAACACTGTTAAAATTTTCCTATAATTGTTCGGTAAACAGAAGTGTACTGTCTTGAGATGGAAAGAGGAAATAGAGTTTGGGAATGTCTTTGATAAAGCAGAGAAAGGGATATACATTTAGAAAGACAAACCATTTAATAGAATAATGACCATGAAAGTTCTCACCTAGGCATGGGGTGATGCTGCTCTAGGAATCGTCCTCCTAACCAGAAGTGGAGAACAACAGAAAGAGAAAGGAAGAATACTAATCGTTCTACCTCCCAAATATTTTCATAAGCAACATGTTGCTCATCCAGACAATCCAAAATGCTGGTGAAAGCAACAATCTGACTTGCTAATAACAAGACTTAACCTTGAGATTTTTGCTGAACTTACATTTTCAAGTGAAGAAGGTGTGAGTTTGAGAGATAATTTGTTGCTATCTGAAATGAGAGCGTTAGAGTAAAACTTCCAATGCTTTCCATGCTTGAAAGCTACACTTCCATTATTTTTAAGGTTGACACTCGGTAGTTCTAAGATTGCCAAAAATTCTTGGAAATAGTCAGGAAGAACACTCATGATTTCCCTCAGCAGAAGCAAAAGAATTGTATAAGTGGATTTTAAGTCAAATGATGTCCAAACTCTTTTCTTCTGGGAAAGAAACAAAGCAGCCCAAACCTGGTATAGATGTGGCACAAATGGGAAAACATCAAGGTCAAAACCATTACTCCTTTAGTCTCCTAGCCTAAGAACATAGCTGTAGTGAGTTGGAATAAGATTTGATTCCAAATAAAATGAGAATGAAGTGATGTTTTTCCAGGAAACTAGTTAAGGAATTAAGAGGAATGTGGAGGCTATGGCTATTAAAATAAAATTTAGTCGAAGTCAATCAAGTATTTAAAAGATAAAAACAATTGTTTACAGTGAGTGAGAAGGCCCCAGTCTATAGTGACCTAAAGGGAAAAATCTACAATATAATGAGGTGTCCTCCAACTCCAATCATAATTTGAGGAGTCTCAAGAAACAGAAGACATGTACATAACCTGTCACTTTTTATGGCAGTGAGTAACAATCAGTTATTTGTAATTACCTTAGAATGGGTTGTCTCCCCAAAATCAGGTATATATGCATACATTGCTCAATTTAGGTTATGGCTACATGGATAGTCACTGAACAATTCATTTTACTTTTCTGTGTTGAAATTTTTTATGGTAAAATATGTCAAAAATTTTTAAAGGTAAAAAGCTAATTGAACAAGAAGGATTTGAAAACAAACTGTATAACGGCTAAATAATTCAAATATCCCAGTAGCTGGTACCAAAAAGAACCAAATATGATTAAGACTCTTCCTAAAACTTGGTTAAAAGGCACTAATGAAGACTACTTTCTCTCCTAGGCTTATTATAAGGGCTTACATATTTTTATTATATGCTGAGAACTGAGACCCCTGGGAAATGAGGGAAGTGAATAAATTTCACTGTAGTCTATTAAACATAAAGATGTTTTGGTGTTTGTGTTTACACTAAAGAGATATACAGTATCTGTCAATGAAAATAAGGAAATTCTAAGACCATCAGGTATGTGCCCAGCTCTGCAGATGATATACGCCCCCAGAGGATTCATACTCAGGCAAAAAAATGAGACTATACACAACATAATTAGAAATGATATAAAATACAGAGCTAAATTAAATACAATTTTGGATTAAAATGTACTCCAGATACACAAACATAGGGCATATCTGGTAGACATTAGAATAATGGTCCCTAAAAGATATCCATGTCTTAATCTCTGAGAACATGTTACTTGCCATGGCAGAAGAGAATCTGTAGGTGTGATTAAATTAAGGATGTTGAGATGAAGAGATTACCTGATATTATTATGGTGGTATTACTACAATCACAAAGGACCTTGTAAGAGGGCAGCAGGAGATTCAGAGATGTGACAAAAGAAGCAGATGTTGGAATGGTGTGGGACAACAAGCCAAAGAATGTGAGCAGCCTCTAGAAACTAGAAAAGGGAAAGAAACTGATTCTTCCCCAGAATCTCCATAAGGAACTTAACCTTGCCAACTCCTTTTAGATTTCTAACTTCCAGAAGTGTAAAATAATAGATTTCTGTTGTTTTTAAGCCACTAAATATATGGTAATTTGTTTAGCAGGAATCAAAAACTAATACATCATATTATAAATGGGGTGCTATAGCAGTCCGGAAGGAGAGAGATTAATATTTATTAAATAGAGAGGAATTTATGGGGAAGAGGAGATAAGTGAAAGGCTTTAAAAAGACCATGTCTTTTGGGGATTCCCTTTGAATGCATGTAACAGAAAGCTATTATAATATTGTAAACAAATAGAGCCACTTATTGTTTCCATACTACAAGGAATCTGAAAGACAACAAGCTACACTGGCAAGTGACTCTATGACGTCAAATCTTCAGGCTCCTTTTAACTTTTGGTTCCTCCATCCTTAGCTTGTGGTTTTCAGTTTTATGGTTGCCTCATAGCCACAAGGCGGCTGCTCCTTCTCTGGCCTAATATCTTCATCCCAGATAGGAAGAAGAAAGCAAAAAGAGGAAGAAGTGGTATCTGTATCAGGAAAGCAAAAATTTCCTGACAGTCTCCAGCAGATAAACCAGACTTGTGTTATATAACCTCTCTTAGCCCCAAGGAAAACTGGCAAAATAAAAATGCTCCAAATAAAACTAGGATTTTGTTAGTAATGAAGAAGAGGAGAATATATGCTAGGTAGGCAACTAAAAGTATCTGAAACAAAGGACTTACAAGTTTTGAATAGTTGCAGAAGCCAAGATGGCATTTTATTTGTTTTGGTTTTTTTCAACGTTTATTTATTTTTTGGGGGGACAGAGAGAGACAGAGCATGAACGCGGGAGGGGCAGAGAGAGAGGGAGACACAGAATCGGAAACAGGCTCCAGGCTGTGAGCCATCAGCCCAGAGCCCGATGCGGGGCTCGAACTCACGGACCGCGAGATCGTGACCTGGCTGAAGTCGGATGCTTAACCGACTGCGCCACCCAGGCGCCCCACCAAGATGGCATTTTAAATAAGACAGAGCGTCACAAACTCAGGTGGAAGTAAACTTTGAAGTGCGTAAGAGAGAAGACCATTATCACTGACTCCAGTACCTGATTCTCCTATCTTAGCATGGTTCTCATGCCCATAAATTTCCTGTGTCTTTATGCTTTGTGGTATTATCAACAAGAAAGCACTCTTTCTCCTTCCCCACCATGTGAAAACTCCCCGAGCTAGAGAAACTTCCAGGATCCTCTTCCCTCTTCTCTCTTCCATTTTCTTCTTCCCAAAAAGAGAGGGTATGCTGATATGGACAGGTAAAGAGCAAGGACATTTCCTGGGCAACCATTTTAGGAGCATAATCAAAGTATGATCAGCCTCTCTCTCTCTCTCTCTCTCTCTCTCTCTCTCTCTCCCCCCTCCACCTCCCAACATCCTCCTCTGTCTCTCGTTCTCTCTCTCTCTCCTGAGTCCATCATGAAAAAATATTTTTAGGGTGCCTGGGTGGCTCAGTCAGTTAAGTGCTTGACTCCTGATTTTGGCTTAGGTCATGATCTCACAGTTGTGAGATCGGCTCTGTGCTGGGTGTGGAGACTGCTTAAGATTCTCTCTCTCCCTCTCCTGCCCCTCCCCCTCTCGTGTTTCTCCCCCTCCCTCTCTCCCTCTCTCCTCCTCTCTCCCTTCCTCCTTTCCCATCCCCTCCACCAAAAAAAAGAATTTTTTTTTTCCTGGTGATTTCCCTTAGGGATAACTAGAGTGGATAGCTTAAGCCAGATGTGTTTTCAGTTAACAGGAACGTCTCCTTTACTTTTCTTCAGACTGCTTGTTAAGATGATGCCAGAAGAGATGGTAAAAGAATTTGTGCATTGGAGTTTGCCATTTCTTGCTGCTGGAAATCCCCTTGCCACCATATGAACAGCCCAGGCCACCCTCAGGAGGAAGAGAGACAATGTAGAAATGGGCCCAAGCTATTCCCTGCCATCCTTGCTGAATCCCCTGACGTGTGAGCAAGGTCATTCTAGACCATCCACTCCAGCTGAGCCAGTCTAGACCAGAAGAACTGTCCAGCCAACCCACCAAATCCTGAGGAATAACAAATGTTTATTGCTTTAAGTCACTAAGTTTTGGAATCATTTGTTATGTATCAAAAATTAACTGATATACTGATTCTCCTTGGATTCAGCTTTCTCCACTAGCAGAACAGTAAAATGCTCAGGGCCAAGAGTCGGGTATGGACAGAGGGAAAGAGTCCAGGGAGGCCACTCATAGACCACGTATACCTAAGACTCTGCCTGAGCAAAGGGACTTCTGCATAGTCTGGTCTTCTTCTAGGAGGCAATTTGCAGTTTGAGTCCGAAGCTCAAAATATTAAAGAGTGTCATTTCCTTGGCCTTGTACTATGGATTGGAATTAAGGAAGAGGACTGTAGCAACAAAGGACTTAGGTATATGGATCCCAGACCAAATACCACCACCCCACCCATAAACTTACAATTATGGGTAGGAATTTATGGGAAAAAAGATTAGATAAATAAAATGGATCCAAATTACAGAGAACTTATGAAAAGCTAGCATGAGGAAAGACAGGAAAAGGAAAGCAGGATTTTTATTTTTTTTTTAATTTTTTTTTTAACGTTTATTTATTTTTGAGACAGAGAGAGACAGAGCATGAACAGGGGAGGAACAGAGAGAGAGGGAGACACAGAATCTGAAACAGGCTCCAGGCTCCGAGCTGTCAGCACAGAGCCCGACGCGGGGCTCGAACTCACGGACCATGAGATCATGACCTGAGCCGAAGTCAGCCGCCCAACCGACTGAGCCACCCAGGCGCCCCAGAAAGCAGGATTTTTTAAAGACTCATCTATTGGACCTTTGCAGGGTGTATTTTCTGAAATACACTGAAAACAAGGAAGCCACTATGACACTGTCACCATGATTCAGGCATGAAGAGGAAACATAAAAGGCCACTAGAAAATCACTTTAAAGCAAAATGTAGAGCTCTCAACAAATATTTTATAAAACTATATAAATTAAACGAAGCAGAGACTGGATGCTATTTACCAATTCTGTTTCTCTTTCCTCTTAGGCCCATAGCTAGTCTACATTTCCCAGACTCCTTTGCAGTTAGGTGTAGCCATGTGACTGCATTCTCATTACTGCCCATGTCATGAGGGGAAAAGTGAGGTACTCCACTTCCAGATCTGATCCCTAAAGACTTTGGTGGGATTCTCTGCCTTCTCTCTCTTTCCTTATCTACTGGCTAAATGGACAGGATTCCAAGAATATAGAAAAGGGAGGATCTGCAAGATGAAGGAGACTAGGTCTGCAAACAACCATATGGAAGGCTACCCCCTAAGCAGAAACATCTGCTTTGAACTCTGTGGGAGCAAGAATTAAATCTATATTGTATTAAGCCACTGAGATTTGGTGGTTTCTTTGACATAACAGCTAGCATTTCTTACCCTACATAACACAACTATATAACTTCAAACCTAATGATTTATAATATTTTAACAACAAAAAAAGTGGAGAGGGTGCTATATTTTAAAACACAAGGAATAAAGAACAGGCTAACTTAACAGGAAATGTTAATGGAGAACAGCAAATACAATCTGAGACTTTTAAAGATGGAACTTAAAACCCAATATTGGAAGGGCTTATCTCATTAATAAAAAGCAGATACACAAGAAAGGAGGCAGAGAAATGGCAACACTCCAGAGTAAATCACTCCAGAGTAAAGCCCTGTCTGGGAATCCAGGATTCTGATAATACATGCAAATTAGAAAGTATTTAGTCGGGGATAAAAAGAGAAAGAAGACAAATTAAATGGCTGTGGACATGCTCCATAGAGCACCAAGCTAGATGAAAGTCACTGCTTTCCTAATAAAAATTAAAAATTCAGTGTAGAGTACAATTGCACTAATGACATCAACAGCTTCTAAAAGTCCCCTTCTGCCGCAAATCAAGTATCAGACTCAGTTTTTACTTGCCCTCCCTATAATTTCATCTCTTGGAAGACAGAGGAAGCCACAAAGGGAACTCATGTTCCAGATCTAATTCTGAGAACTAAGGGGAATGTGGTGGGTGATGGAATATGACAGGAAGTAACTATGTCACTTTGAATTTTTAACATGGAAGGAAAGGAAAGCTGCAAAATTTTGGATGTGTACCATCAGCTAGAGAAAATAGGGTATTTGATTATTTTAGAGAAAAGATAGCTATGACCAGAGACCCTAAAGAGGAATTTGATACAGGAGGGTTCCAATATTTTCAAAGCATTAAATTCTAGGTATACAGCCCTGAAAACCCTGTCCTTGGAGGGAGAAAAGTGGAGAGACATTTAAATAAATCAATGAGATTGCATAAAAGCTCTCTGATTAGCTCAGATTTAAAACTATATGTCGGGGGGGGAGGTGGGAATGGATAGAAATATAGATATAAAACCTGGAATAAATAGCTACAGATATAGACTTGGTGAGGGTAGAAATGGCACCTATTGTCCTTAATTCTCTATCTGTAAAAACTGCACCGAAAAATATAAAAACCTCCATAAATAGACCAAAAACTCTAAGGGTAACTACTGTTTCAATAATATGGTATAATCTCAATAGATGGTAGAAAGAAGACATCTCCACTTTTGCTTCCATATTTTCCATCAAAAAGAATGATCTTCAAATATTTAAACTGGGATAAGCAAGTCAAATATTGTAATAAAGGGGAATGATTCTTAAAGTAAATAAGAAGATAGTAATAAGTCATCCAGATTTTTTCAATATGTTTAATTTAAAAACAGTTCAAGAGGACAAACTGTGCATATGTTTGGCTCCCTTTCCACTAGGTCCCATTGATATAGAATAAAAATATACAAATGTAACCCAGGTAAATGCCTGCGTTCTTAGTTACATCTTCAATATGGTGTCTTCTTCAAAGAAAAAAATTCTGACATGTAAGTAAAACAGTGAAGAGTGCATTCTTAATTAACAGCAAACATCTGTAATGTCCTTTTTTTCTATCACTTCTTCATCTTCTCCACTTCTTCACCTAAGCAGCATCTATCCCTAAAACTCCCAATGTCCCATCTCTCTCTCTCCCCTCTCTTTCTCTACCCCTCTGTGTGTGTGTGTGTCTGTGTGTGTGTGAGTGTCAACTTTCCCAGATACCTACTCCCTCAGACTCTTGTATTCCCTCCCCTCCCTACACCCCTGCTGTAATATCTCACCACTCTGCAGCTGGAATGTCTGCCTTCCATGTGAACTGCATCAGATCACTACAGAATTTCTGCAAGACCTATTGTCTCCATTTTTTCCTCAAAGAAGGAAATGCATAGAGTTCCCTGAGAAGTATAATTTTCTCACACTAACACATCTTCAAATCTTTATGGAGAATTTGTGATGAAGAAAATCCTCATTATCCAAAAAGAATAATCTATAGATGTGATGAAGTAAGACAAGGTAGCAATCAAATGTTTTTGACAGTTTTTGATGGAAAGTGAGTCAAATCACACTGACAGAGTTGGAAAAAAAAACTAATGAACAAGCAAATAAAACTCCCAGAATCGAAGAATGCCAGAGGCAGCAGACTAATTTTTCTTTACAGAACCAAGAGGTCCAACTCAAGGATGGCAGGCAGAGAATGCAGCATTCCAACTGGGGCAACAATCAGGTAAGAAGTCAGTGAGATGCACTACTGTCCCTGTCAGGTAAAAGCAAACCACTCTGCTGGTCTTTGCTACTCAGTTGAGAGAAACAACATATTTTCCAGATCAATAGCTGCACACCAGATGTGAGACACTGTGTCAACTGATTCTAGCAAAAAGAAAGTATTAGGAACAATAGATGAAATTAAACTCACAACCTTATTAAGTTTACGATATTTTACTGTCATCATCTAGGATCCATCTGTCTTCTGCATGGGCCAAATAGACAAGATAAATGAAGAAGTAATAGGAATCACCATCCATGCGTCTTTCAAGCCCTTGATGGGAGCATTAATCTCTGTAGTTACCCTATATATTCAATATTGCTTTCGGTTTATAAATTTGTGCTTTCTACTGAAATAAATCTTAAATTACACTTCAGAATGAATATTTTGCTAGTTTTTTAATATGTCTATTCAAACTACACATTCAGGTCCTGGGGAAATAACCACAAGACAGATCTGTGGATCCACTGGGCCCACTGTGATAGACACCTGGGGGAAACTCCATTTAATACCTGCATTAGTCAAGACTGTCAATGCTATGCAGCAGTAACAACTCCAAATACTGGTGCCTTACAAAAACAAAGCATAATTTCCTATTCATGTTATATATCACCATTGACTGGGTATAGCTCTATCCTACACTGTCTTCACTCCAGGAGTCAGGCTAATAGCTGCTATCTGGAGCATTGTCTATCTTGTGAGAGAAGAAAAAGAACATGGCAAAACATTTTTAAAAATGTGTCTGAAGGCTGTTATCCAGAAGTGACATATGTCACTCCTGCCCTAATTTCATCAGTCAAAGCAAATCACACAGCCAAACATGGCACAATATAATCATTCCATCATGAAGGCACTTGAAGGAGAAAAAATGTAGTATTTGGCAAATAGTAATAAAATCCACTACATCATCTGACCTGTATGGCCTTCCACCCTGACTGATGGATCACAGTGGCATTTGGATCTCTAGGAAGTAGTTTCAGCCCAGAGGCAGTGGACAGTAATCCCCGAAAAGTCTGGGAAATTTTCTATAGAAGATGTACAATATACAGTTATAGAAATGTCATAGGAGTCTTCCTCCAGGAGATAGACCTTCCCCTCTAATCAAGGGGTTCCAGATTTGAGAACCAGCTCAGGTCTAGAAATAGTAAATACCATTAGCTTGCCACTGTGATTAAAATTAAGCCTCTACTCACAGAACTACAACTTTTCTATTTCATATATGAGGTAAAACCTTGCCACATAAAAATAAAGTTTCCCATCTCTATCAGTCTTAGAGATCAATTTTTCATGTCTTCATGATCAATTAGCCATCTTTAAAAATGCCTGTAGATGGGGCGCCTGGGTGGCGCAGTCGGTTAAGCGTCCGACTTCAGCCAGGTCACGATCTCAGGGTCCGTGAGTTTGAGCCCCGCGTCAGGCTCTGGGCTGATGGCTCAGAGCCTGGAGCCTGCTTCCGATTCTGTGTCTCCCTCTCTCTCTGCCCCTCCCCCCTTCATGCTCTGTCTCTCTCTGTCCCAAAAATAAATAAACGTTGAAAAAAAAAATTAAAAAAAAATGCCTGTAGATTAAACCATTCTAATTATCACTATTCGGTCTCAGGCTCACCTTGTCTTGGCATTATCCACTGCCACTCTGTCACTGAGATCCATCATCCACATGGAAATCAAAGAGTCTATTTCTATGGCAGCATCTTCAGCTGTCACCTCCATCCTTCAAGGACAGACACTAGAGCACTTTCAAAGTGCTCCTCTAACTAATGTCTTTCCCCAAGTTTTGATAAAGGTAAAATCCTCTGAAAGGATGTTATTAGTTTACTAGGGTTGTCATAACAAAATATCACAGATGGGATGACTGAAACAACGTAAATTTGTTTTCTCATAGTTCTGGAAGCTGGAAGTCAAGATGGAGGTTTCAGCAGGCTTGGTTTTTGTTGAGACCTATTTCTTGCATCCCTGGTATCTCTTCCTCTTCTTATAAGAATACCAGTTATATTGGGTTAGGGCACCACCCTTTATGACCTCATTTAACCTTAACTGCCTCTTTAAAGGCCCTGGCTCCAAATATAGTCACATTGGGTGTTAGGGCTTTGACACATGAATGGGGAGAGGGGCACAGTTCAGTCCATAATACACTCTTTCCTAATATGTCCTAACTTTCAAATATTAGACTTCTTGAGGTAGTAAATTCATTTGTTTTGTAGTTCTTCAGTGTGCAAGATCAAAGTTTTGGTCTGAATTTCATAATATTGGTCCTATAATTCTAAAAGATGAGATTTTATTTTGGGCAGTCACAGAAACACTCTATAGTTTTCTGAGAATTTCTTAAGCAGTAATTTTACAACCCTGAGGTCATCATTTCTTTCTGTAACCTCTCCAGTGCACTCAGAAATATCCAATCTACTAGTTCCTTTAGTCCTCACTCCAACAGCATCCAAATATTGCAGCAGCTAAAACTGTACCATTGGCCTCCCAAAACTGTACCATTAATATTAGGCACTTCATGCTATGCAAGTACAGGTAATAATTTATGCAACTATTTTGTCAGTAGTTAATAATAATCACACTAAGTAGGTCATCACTACTTCAAATCTTAGCAATTCCAAATAACAAAGCCTAAATTCTCCTATTTTTGAAGCTCTTTTTCTTGAAACCCCTCTTGATAAGTATTCAATCAGAAAAAAAAAAATCTATTATAGGCAGTCCAAGCAGGAAATGATCTAATATAGTGATCTCACGTTGTTAAAAGGGGCTAGAGGGTGGGAAGGAGCTACCCAGCCATCAGGAAACCACATAAATCTGCCGGTAAAACTATAATTGCTAGGTCTAATGGTAAAACGTAAGAAAGACACTGCAGAAGCTCATGTTAATCTATCACCATTTCTGATGGGAGAAAAATAAACCCCATCTACTTCTTCCTTCAAAATGTCATATGAGTACCTTGAATTGGCCTACTCTAAACAAGAATATTGCTGGCAAGGAATTCTGGTAAATGTAGTTCCCTGGCTTCCAGCCTCTACCATGCAAGGGCAAACCATGAAAGTTACTGAAAGCCAGTACATATATCTAGCATACACCTCTTTCCAGAAGCTTTTGAAAGATATGCTCCATAAAAATGAAAAATTACACCAAAAAGGAGGAAATCATGAGATCCTAGAAACTGAGAATTCAGAACAGAAGAGAGACAAAAGAACTTTCCAGGAAAATGGAAACAAGAAATTCTAGAATGACAGCTGTGTTAGCTGCCTAAAGAGCAGCCAATCCAGATTAGAATGAGAGGTTATAGGATTTTTAGAAAGGACTCCAAGGAAAACAAATGAAATTGATAGAATAATTTGACTACATTCCGAGGATTTTTACAGCACTGTTGGAGAGATAAGGAAGAATTAGGTATAAGTATAGGTACATAAAAATCTAAACAAATTAACAAAGCAAGGCAATAATTAACTCCAGGAAAAAAATTTTAAAGTATACTACTTGGTTTAATAAATAATGTTTACAGTCACAATACTATAAACACTAAATATTAGTTTAATCAAAATTGTATTATAATTATGTTGGGTGGAGGGGAAGGAAGGAAAGTCAAGGTGGTTGTTTAAAAGTTAAATTCTTACCTTTTGTGATAATACATGTTAGTTCTAAAATTAGTAAATCTATAAATAATGACATGATCATGTTAATTTTTGTCTTAGAGGTAAACATTAGAAGAAATGGTTAAAAGATCCAAAAGTGGTTGATTCTAGGGGTGCCTGGGTGGCTCAGTCAGTTAAGCGTCTGACTTCAGCTCAGGTCATGAGCTCACAGTTCGTGAGTTTGAGCCCCGCGTCAGGCTTGGGCTGACACGCAGAGCCTGGAGCCTGCTTCGGATTCTGTGTCTCCCTTTCTCTCTGCCCCTCCTCTACTCAGGTTTTTTTTCTCTCTCTTTCTCTCTCCCTATCAAAAAAAAAAAATAATAAACATTAAAAAAAAATTTTAAAAAAACCAAAGCGGGAGGCATCACAATCCCAGACTTTAGCCTCTACTACAAAGCTGTAATCATCAAGACAGTATGGTATTGGCACAAAAACAGACATACAGACCAACGGAATAGAATAGAGAACCCAGAATTGGACCCACAAATGTATGGCTAACTACTCTTTGACAAAGCAGGAAAGAGAGTCCAATGGAAAAAAACTCTCTTTAGCAAATGGTGCTGGGAGAACTGGACAGCAACACGCGGAAGAACAAAACTAGACCATTTTCTTACAGCATACACAAAAATAAACTCAAAATGGATGAAAGACCTGAATGTGAGACAGGAAACCATCAAAACCCTAGAGGAGGAAACAAGCAACAACCTCTTTGACCTCAGCTGCAGCAATTTCTTGCTTGACACATCTCCAAAGGCAAGGGAATTAAAAGCAAAAATGAACTATTGGGACCTCATCAAGATAAAAAGCTTCTGCACAGTGAAGGAAACAATCAGCAAAACTAAAAGGCAACTGACAAAATGGGAGAAGATATTTGCAAATGACATATTGGATAAAGGGTTAGTATCCAAAACCTATAAAGAACTTATCAAACTCAACACCCAAAAAACAAAGAATCCAGTGAAGAAATGGGCAGAAGACATGAATAGACACTTTTTCAAAGAAGACATCTAGATGGCCGACACATGAAAAGATGCTCAATGTCACTCATCATCAAAGTTAAAAGTAGAACTACCCTGTGACCCAGCAATAGCACTACTAGGAATTTATCCAAAGGATACAGGAGTGCTGATTCATAGGGGCACATGTACCCCAATGTTTATAGCAGCACTTCTAACAATAGCCAAATTACGGAAAGAGCCCAAATGCCCATCAACTGATGTATGGATAAATATGTGGTTGAATGGATAAAGAAGATGTGGTTTATATATACAATGGAATACTACTTGGCAATGAGAAAGAATGAAGTCCTGCCATTTGCAGCAACGTGGATAGAACTGGAGGGTATTATGCTAAGTGAAACAAGTCAGTCAGAGAAAGACAGATACCATGTTTTCACTCATATGTGGAACTTGAGAAATTTAACAGAAGACCATGGGGGTAGAGAAGAGAAAAAAATAGTTACAAGCAGAGAGGGAGGAAGCCAAACCATAAGAGACTCTTAAATACAGAGAAAAGACTGAGGGTTGATGGGGCAGGGGGGCAGGCAGGGAAAAGGGGAAAATGGGTGATAGGCATTGAGGACGGCACGTGTTGGGATGAGCACTGGATGTTGTATGTAAGCGATGAATCACAGGAATCTACCCCCAAAACCAAGAGCACACTGTACATACTGTATATTAGCCAATTTGACAATAAATTATATTTAATAAAATAAAATAAAAAATAATTTAAATAAATAAAAATGGTTGATTCTAGGAAGTGATTAGTGGGAATGGAGAACGATAAAAAAAGGGGTCTGCCACTTTTGCTATGAACCTTGTAAACCTTGTATTATTTGACCACTAAAACCACATACATGCATTAGTTACTTATAAAATACAGTCTTTTTAAAATATCAAATGGGAGATAAGGAAGATATCTTATAGGTAAGGAAGATAAGGGAGATAAGGGAGACACTAGTTGTAGCCTAGTGCTTCTCAAACTGTAATCTACATACAACTTACCTGAGGCTTTTGCTTCAGTAGATCTGATGGGATCTAAGAGTCTACATTTCTTTCGAGCTCCTGGTCCACGGACCATATTTTGAGTAACAAAATTGCATACTATTCTTTGTCTTAGGGAAAGGGGGACAGAGAGAAATAATTAGAAGTATACCAAGGATAAAGGTGAGGTTTTAGTTGTGAGAGTTTCTATGGTATCCCCATTACCTTCTCCCCACTCTACCTTTTCTGCCTGAAAATCTGATTCTTTAAGACCTAATTCACATATCATCTTCTCTAGGAAACTTCCCTTATCTTTTGCCCTCTCCCAGTCCCAATCAAAATTAATTACTTCCCAGTGAAGGGACTTCCAGAAAAATCTACACCTATAGTTGCATTTGTCTCACTGTATTGCTACAGTTGGTATCTTGTCACTCTTCTCCCACTAATAAATCATGATTTCCCCTCCCCCATATCTGTGTAATCCTTGAATTCAGCATAGGTTTTAGAAACATTGAAATTTAAATGCTTGTAAGAAACAAATCATGATGAATGAACAGAACAACAAATTATAGTCACTAGAAATGTTTGAATGACAGATGTATGCTCATAGAAGAGATTCATTTATTCCATAGGAAGTTGATCATCCTATAAATCCCCTCCAGGATTCCATAATTCTATACCCTGGATGTTATGAAATAATAATAATATGAATATATGAAATAATATTCCAAAGGAGATATGTTATCATTCTTTCATTAACTTATTTGTGGAATATTTTAAGCTTTTAACATAGCTGGTTACAGTTGATGACTAAGTAATAGGAAAAAACATCCTCTAATATGATAGAAATAGGCTTAGGGAATCTACACAAGGTTTTAGCTGTCAAGGTCACTTTGGTAAGATTCAGATCCCACAAACAAAACTGACCTCAACTTGGCAGCTTCTGTACCCTAAATTACAGGGCTGAAAAGAAAGTCAACACTCATTCTAATTAGGGTGATAACCAGCTGTTAGCAATGAGCAAATGGCCTAGAGAGGGTACACTGCCAGCACAATTTTTAAATTGCAGGAAGTTCATTAAAATGATAAGGGAAGAGAAGTAAGAGACTGACACATTGTTCCAGCTAGTCCTGGGAGGTGGGAAGTGCAGGCCCCAGCTGGATAGATCATTCCAGATCCTGGATTTAAGGCTACAGATGTCTGCTGATACAGGAGCTAATTATCATAACTGGAAAAAAAATTAACAAAACTAAACTACCACAAGATGACAGGGAAAGCCCTGTCATCTGCCAAAATTCAGGCTTCAATTTATACCCCAAGGTCTAGAAGGGAACTTACACATCAGTTATTAGTCAGTGGTTCTCATGCCTGGAAACAAGTTAGAATCACCAGGATGCTTAAAAAAAAATTACTAATGCTCAATGCCACAACCAGGGATTCCCATTTACTAGGTCCCTGCTGAGGTCTAGTCTCAAGGTCATTAATTTGCTCAAGATCATCCAGTTTTTAGTTAGTTCCAGGCTAGAGATGATCATCGTTGGTATCCAGATCTGCACATGCTTTCTCCTACCCAGCTTCTGTTGCAAATATCCCCTGATAGGCTACAGATGCAATGCATAAACAGCCTTGCTCAGCATTTCAAGAACATCTTTCATGGTGAGATCAAAAGGGCACTCAAAGCCATGTGTGGCTCAGTCCAACTAGAGAGACCATGTCAAAAGAGTCTTGTTTCTAGCAGGTAGAGTACTGTCTATTCCTATTTACTCATATCACAAGCCAATCTTGCAGAAGCCAGGAAGTTCTAAGTAAGGTCTAGGCAAAGAAATAATAATTCTATAATTCCCAATTGGCCTGCTTCATCCTGCAACCAAACAGCTGTTGTCTGTTTGCTGAGTGTGCGTGCCCCCACCCCACACGAACCACAATTCACACTCAGCTACAACCAGTTTTCTCATGCCATTTGCAGCTGCCTCTAAAATCCAGAATGATTTTAGCATTGATGTATTAGCACTTTCCTAAAAATATCAGTATTTAATTCCATTAATGTCCATTCCTAACAAATACCTTGACACCTAAATTATAAATAAAGAAATCTATGTGGCCAATAATTTTTAAATATATTCCAAATGTACACAAACATATCGTGGTAGCCATGACTCATCATGTTACCATTACTGTGACACAGAACCTTCTCTCCCTCTCCAGACGGCAGTTGGGCCCCCTTTCCTTCACCACGGCCTGAGGACTCCCAGTTAGTCTGCTGGGGTGATCCTGGGGCTCACCTCAGTTCCTTCCCATTCCTCAGGGATCACCGTTCCTTGTTGCCAGATATTTCAATCTTGAAACATATTGAAAACCGTTATTTCATATATTTTGTTCTACTTTTTTAGTTCTTTCAGACAAGGGTTAAATATAGTCCCTCTTATTTTATCTTGGCCCTAAAGTAAAATCCTTGGATGCAATTTTAGTTTAAAAAGAGAAAATATTAAATGTATCATGTTTAGAGTTTGATGAAGAGAAAATAAAATTGCTTCCTAACTGTCCTTACTAGATTCACAGGGGAAAACGATTCAGAGGCTATTCTTTTCACTTTTCATAGCACGTTCTGACTGCCAGATTTTCTCACTTCTAAGGTGGGTCAATTGTAAGACACATCATTAATTTAAAAATAGTATTAGAGGGTTTGGTGAGAAACACCACACTGAATGTATACACCAAGTGTAAGGTATATCTTTTTTTCAGAAATATTAACCTGTGGAAAACTATTCATCTTAAAATGGAGGAAATGTGGTGATTTCCTTTTAACCTTGCATTTTTGTTACCCTCATTGCAAATGCACCCTTGGCAGGCCATAGCACTACTGATATGGCAAAATGACATGACAGGACCCCGGGATCCTAAACTTTGATGACTAGGTTGGTATGAGTATTTCACTCACATTGTGGATGAAATAATCTACTGTGGACCTTCTTAAGATCCTAATCAGCACATGTAACATTGTTTGAATGGAAAAAATGGTTTCTGGGCAAAGAGACAACCACGTTCTTCCCCCATCCTCCCGAAGTCTCCAGGTTGCTTAGGTGGCAAGAGGGGTACTGGTGGTACCAAAACCATTTCTCCCCCACCTCTTGGATTAGTGGTTCTCAAACTTCACTGTGGGTCGGAATTATTTGGAAGGTATGTTATCACACACATTGTTGGACCCCACTCCAGAATTTCAGATGTGGGAAGTCTGACATGAGGCCTCCGTACTTGCATGTCTAACAAGTTCCCAGATGGTGCTGATGCAGATGGTCCTGGGACCACACCTTAAGAATTAATGGTCTGGAGCTTTGCAAGCATGTAAGAGAAAGATAATCCACTGTCTTGGGAACTCCACTCCCTCTTCTAGATTCACAGGGCATTTATAAATCAGATGTTGCCACTTTGAGGAATCCCCATCCTTAGGGACCCAAGATCATTTATCCTACAATTTTGATACATTTTACCTTTTTGCTTTTTAAAGGAAAAAATAAAAAGAATGAGTTTAAGATTGCCATTTTCCATTACAATACTGCAGGGGAAATATATATAGGTTGCTTTTACCCAAGAGAAAAGAAGACGCCAAGCCAATTATTTCTTCTAATCTCTTCCAGTTTTGTTATCCTGTTATTCAATAATCAACAGCCAGTAGTGAAAATGGAAACTGTTGGCCCCTGAAGTCAGGAGTATCTTTATTACTACATATTGCTGGTGACAATTTTAACACAAATCTCATACAGTAACAAACAGTCCCACCAGCTATCTCTTACTTCTAAATTGTGGGAGGCTCAAAACCTTCATGTCTCTTCTCACCTCCCTGCTGCAAAGCTATCATCTGCTTCGCTTTCCAGCATCAGGCAACTTCTTGCACCTGATCTGTCCAGCTGAGGAGACAGATGTTTTTAAAAATGCAAAATTCACTAAGATCTTATGTTTGCTTTTTAGTTTATTAAAAAATATATATTGACCCAGTAAAAGGCCTAGAATTCAAGCCTTCTCTTGGCTTTGGAATATTTTGGTGATAAGTAGTTTTCATATTTTGATGTATATCAGAATCATCTTGGGAGCGGGAGCTGGATATGTGTATTTTTTAATTAATTTTTTTATTAAAAGACTTTATTTTCTACAACAGTTTTAGATTTACAGAAAATTAAGGCAATAATACAGGGCGTTACCTGTGCTCCCCTACACAAACACAGTTTCCACTATTAGCATCTTACATCATATGGTGCATTTGTTAATATTAAGGAACCAAAACTGGTGCATTATTATTAACTAAAGCCACATAGTTTACTTGTATTTCCTTTGTTTTTTTAATTTTTAAAAAAATTTTATTTTAGAAAGAAAGAGCACAAGTAGGAGAGAGGGGCAGAGGGAAAGGGAGAGAGAGAGAGAGAGAGAGAGAGAGAGAGAGAGAGAGAGAGAATCCAAGCAGGCTCCACACTCAGCACAGAGCCAACAGGGGGCCTGATTCCACAACCCTGGGATCATGACCTGAGCTGAAATCAAGAGTCAGATGCTCAACCAACTGAGCCACCCATGCTCCCCTAGATTTCCTTAGTTTTTACCTAGTGTCCTTCCTCTGTTCCAGGAGACTATATTATAATATAGTTGTCATGTATTCTTAGGTTCCTCTTAGCTGTGACAGTTTCTCAGGGTTGTTTTTGATGCCCTTGACAGTTTTTTAAAAAAGTACCAGTCAGCTATTTTGTAGGAAGGTCCTCTATTGGAATCTATCCAATATTTTTCTCATGATTATATTGTGGATTATGAGTTTGGGGAAGGAGAATCACAGAGGTAAATTTCCATTTTCATCACAGCATGTCAAGGGTAAATACTGTCAACATGATTTATGACTGTTGTTGACCTTGATCATCTGGCTTATAGAGTGTTTATCAGGTTTCTCTTCTATAAAGTTACTCCTCCCCCTCCTTCCATATTGTACTCTTTGGAAGGAAATCACTATGTGCAGCCCACAAGTGAGGAGTGGGAATATATGGTCCCCCTCCTTTAGGATGGAGAATCTACATAATTATTTGAACTCTTTCTGCATGGAAAATTTATCTCTTCTCCCCAATTTATTAATTTATTCAATAATTTATTTATATCAGTATGTACTCATGGATATTTATTTTAATACTTTGGGTTATAATCTAAAGCCACTCTATTTTGTTGCCCAAAACATTCTGGCTTAGGCCATTGGGAGTTCTTTCAGTTGGCCCCTGTGCACCTTTGACATACTCCTTCAGTGTGTGTGTATACATATCTATAAATATTTCTATGTTAACCATCTACCCTGAGTTTTTACTGAAGCCCCCCCATTCTAATCCATTATTACATCCCTTCTCTGAAAACATCCATTCCAACAGTAAAAAATGGTCCCTACCCAGCCACCATTCATCTACTTTATTGTTCTATTCCTGCATACATCTACAGCAGTATCAGAATCACTAATGCTCACCTCTGTGAGAAACGATCTTCTGACTAGAGGCCAGTACTCATGTGCACTCCTTCTTGCCTTTGATCTTAAAGACTCCACTCACTTTCAAAGTTACCAGGTCACACACCAGTGAGGGGGCTTCACACTTACGTAACACACTTAGATTGTCTCGTACTGGCCTGTCTTCTTCCCTGGGACCCCCTAACCTCCTAAATGATTTTTTTTTAATTTGCATACACTAAGGTTTACTCTTGTGTTGTAAAGCTATAACAGGTTTTAACAAATGCATAATAGCACGTATAAATTATTACAGTATCATACAGAATAGTGTCACCACCCTAAAAATTCCCCAGGCTCTGCCTACTCATGCTGTTCTTTCCACCCCCAAGGACCTGGCAGCTACTGGCTTAGGCTGGTTTCTTTCACTTAGCAATGTACATTAAACACTTTTCCAAGTCTTTTCACGGCTTGACAGCTCATTTCTTTTTACTGCAGAATAATATTCCATCGCATGGAAACCACAGTTTGTTTATACATCCACCTATTAAAAAAACACCTTGGCTGCTTCTAGTTTGGGGTGATTATAACCAAAGCTGCTACAAACATCTGTACACAGGTTTTCAGGTGGACGTAAGTTTTCAAGTCAGTTGAATGAACACCTCCTCAGTTGGGTTGAAGAGTGTGACTGCTGAATCGTATAGTAAGACTATTTCTAGTTTTGTAAGAAACTGTTAAACTGTCTTCCAAAGTGGTTGTATGTGTTGCATTCCCACCAGGATGAATGAAAGTCCCTGTTGCTCTGCATCCTTATCAGCATTGGGGTTTTCCGTTTTCTTTCTTTTTTTTTTTAATTTTAACAATTCTAAAAGGTATGTAGTGATATCTCATTTTAATGTGCAGTGCCTTAATGATAAATGACATTGGGCATCTTTTCACATGCTTCTTTGCCATCTGTATGTCTTCTCTGGTAATGTCTGGGAATGTGTATTTTTTTTTAACAAGTCTAAGTGATTCTAATGAAAACCAAATTTGAGGGCCATCATTCCATAACCATCATTTGCCACTCTCATCTCACCTTAACTGCTTGTCCCTCATTACTATCATCCTAGACAACAACAGGGGCATATTTCCTTTTGCCTGATTTCAAAGCTAAACATTTTTTGTCTTTGAAATTTTACCACTTGCCTCTTCATTAACAATCTATTTAAATAGAAAAGTAATCAACTCCTGAAGGACTGAGATGGAGGTAAATATGAGGATGCCTATGCCTGAGGACGGGCTCTCAGCTTATACTTCTAGCTTATAGACACACTAGTTTCTATAGTTTGGTGAATCTGTACCCAGAGAAGTGTGATTTCATGGGCCATGGCCACCTGGTCCACTGTCCAGGATCTCCCTAGGTGGAGATTTCTGGTTCCACAGCACTCAGTTCACAATTTACAACACATGCTTCTTTTGTGGAAATACAGTTTCTTAAACAAAATAGAACATGTATGTCCATTTGTGAACAGCATGACACACAATTTAAAATAAGGCTTCAGGGGCCCCTGGGTGGCTCAGTCGGTTGAGCGTCCGACTTCGGCTCAGGTCATGATCTCGCGGTCCGTGAGTTCGAGCCCCGCGTCAGGCTCTGTGCTGCCCGCCCAGAGCCTGGAGCCTGTTTCAGATTCTGTGTCTCCCTCTCTCTCTCTGACCCTCCCCCGTTCATGCTCTGTCTCTCTCTGTCTCAAAAATAAATAAACATTAAAAAAAATTAAAATAAGGCTTCAAACTTAAATATAAACAAATAGCTTCTCACACTATAAACATCAATCCTTGAACACTGACCAGTCAATCCAACACTGCTTCTATTTTTCGCCTTAAGAACTTTCAACTTTGTCTTATGCTTTGATATCTGAAGTCAGGGCCTGTGCAACTCAGACTTTCTGGGGACTCGTCATTTCACACACCCATTCTCAGGAGCTTCAGAGGGTATTATGGCCTTCATAGAGGAGGGGCTGTCACCGAATCAGCAGCAGGCTGTCCTTATATCCACTCAGATCCTCTCAAAAGGGATTAGTAGTTTGCCTCACATGTTCTATTTAGTCTCTTTAAAAGGTGAGACCACAACAAAATAACAATAATCGTCTGGTTACCCTTATGCATTCCTAAACATTGGCAGGTATCACCAACTGCCTTCTCTTCGCATCTCCCAGAAAGGGTGTGTCCTCATTCTTCAAGACCAAGTTCCTACTCTCAGTTACCAGCCCCCATGTTTTGCAGCACTGGGCAGCTGTGAATGTTTCTGTAACTAATTCCTTAAAATTATCTGGTAATTAGCCCTACCACCTCCTCTTAAAGCCACCTCTTTTGACTAGTTATTCCTTAAAACCTGTTTTTTTTAATATGTCCAAAAAAAATTTTTTTTTAATCTCTCCAAAATGTTTAACGTTTGAGTAGAGCCATTTTTTAAGGATTATGATGTAGTTTCCTCACAAGGACCCAGCAGTGGAAAACAAGGTCATAGCTACTGCTTTCCCCTAAGGAACACAATCCATCTTCTTTCTGTATTAATTGTCATCTGCCTTGGTTTATGTGGGAATCCATTTGAACGGGGACTATATTTGTCTCTATGCTCTGTATTACATATTCAGTCTGGGCACACCGTTAGAGATGTGTACCTGTCAAATTACGGCCATTGGTTATTCTTGGCTGCAGTGCTGACTTCAGCTATGACCTTCCTCAAGTCACACAGATTTCTCTGTTTTTCAAGTTTCTCCTCCTGTAAAAATACTGACCTACTTAAATAGAAACACTCTGAGGCTTAACCAATAGATTGTTCTGAAAATGTCAGGGTCTATAAATATTGTTATTAATGTGTTAAGCTATAAATATATATATCGAAGAAAGCCCTTGATTTTTAATTTCAAAAAAAAACCTGTCCGCTTGAATAGTTTAATATTGTTACCTCTATTTCCCAAGTATAATGCCAGATTAAAAAAAAACAAAACTACTAACACTTTGTTTCTCCCAAGACAATGGCCAATATACACCAAGGAATTATTTTAGCTGTTGTTTTTAATTTTTGTAATGATCTTTAATGTTCACGTCGAATAGTTTCCTAGAATTTAAAACTAGGAAGAGATAATAATGATGATATCAAGACTCCTACCCAAAGTAGGGCTATATTGTTATTAAACCATTTAAAGATCTGGTCATCCACCCTCTTGATAAACTCTAGGCAATTGCCCCACTTCATATGGTGCCCTCCCAAGTGAGGTAGAAGCTAATTATTAGCAATATCTTCCTTCATACCGAGATGATTTCTTCTTTCTTTGAATTTCTTCTCTCTGGTCTGCCTCCTAGAGCTAAACCCACTAAATCTAATCACTCTTCTACAGGAAAGCCTTTCAAGGGAACAGTTGTCAGAAGCACCCAAAGGTTTTTCTTCTCCCAGTTTCTAGTTCCTTCTCTCATTCCTAAAGCAACATAGCTTCCTGAACTCAGCCTTCTTCCTGTTTACCCTTTCAAAACAGGCCCCAGTTTCTCATGCTACTTTTCAAATGTAGCACCAAGGGCTGATGACAGAACTCTACAAGCAGCCTCCCTCCCAGTGGGAAATAACGCTGGGGCTGCCCCCCTTCCTGTCCTCTCCCTCATGACGCCCAGCTGCAGGCAGTGATAAGATGCTGTGCACCTGGGCCCTATTCACTTCCACCCACTGGCTAAAGGCTTCAGCTGCAGACCATCAGAGCTCCCTAGAGGCAGGGGCCCCACTATACATCCTGCCGCCTGGGCGCCAAATGCAAGTGCCACTCAGCACCTACCCCACCTCCAGCTTCTGGAGGCCCACGTCAGCTTCAGCACTGAAACCTCTTTATGCCCAAGGACTCCTTGCTAATCAGTGACCTGCCAGCCTGACTGCATACTGGAAATCTCTGGGGACTTTACAAACTGCTGCTGTGCCCTACTGATGATGCTATCAGATTCTGATAGAACTGGACTGGCATAGAACCTAGGCATGTTGCATTTTAAAAGCCCCCTCCCACCCCCCAGGAGTTATAATGTGTAGCCAGGATTAAAAACCACTGAGGAGGGACGCCTGGGTGGCTCAGTCTGTTAAGCGTCCGACTTCAGCTCAGGTCATGATCTCACGGTTCGTGGGTTTGAGCCCTGCATCAGGCTCTGTGCTGACAGCTCAGAGCCTGGAGCCTGTTTCAGATTCTGTGTCTTCCTCTCTCTCTGCCCCTCCTCCACTTGCACTCTGTCTCAAAAATAAACATTAAAAAAAAAATTGTTTTAAACCACTGAGGAAATCTGGATCTTTCCTAAGCCTACTCCTTCCCAAGTGAAGGTATTTTATCTCCCTCTTACAACTGAGTTAGTAGGCGGTTCCCCCAGTTATGTTCCACTGATACACCCAGTCGTAATTGAAGACACTTAATAGAGCCTTAAATGAACAACCTCATGTTGCTTTGAGACCCATACCCTCAAGAGTGACAACCTCTTCTCCACTTCACTTCTGCAACATGCCCATCTCTTGTCTACTCGCTCACATTCACCATGAACTTCACGTTGTCATCTTTCTCACCATCTCGCTATTATCTGCTTGAGGATCAATAGGCATTGATAGACTGTCTCCACACATGGGCTTCTACTTCCTTGATCTTACTCCAGGGACTTCATCTCATGCCCCTCAGCCACCCACTCCCAAGCCCACATGCAGACCTTGTCATCACTCAGAATAGCTCTCTCAGAGATTTTAAACCCCACTGTCCTAGTCTGACCATTTTCTGTCTGGTTCTCATTCTCTTTTCACTCCTATCCCAAATCCCTCTTTCTTGCACAACAAGCTTTTAAAAAGCATTCTGTTTACTCACCAACAAACACTCAGTTCGCTACCTCCCAGCTATTCCCAACCCGCCTCACCCTGGCTTCTCAGCCAAATGTGTCACAGAAAATACTCTTCCTGGGGACACTTCTGTGTTCATTTACCTGAATGCTTCACAGCAGATGGTGCTTCTCTTGAAACTATTTCCTCCCTCAGCTTCTAGAACCACACTCTCCTGGCTCACCTGTTACTTCACTGACCACTGTCTTAAGTGTCCTTTGCTCTTAAGTGTCCAGGCTCTTCTCATGCAGACTCTTTTTTTCTCTTAAGAAAGAGAGAGAGGGTGAGTGGGGAAGAGAGGCAGAGGGAGACAGAATCATAAGCAGGCTCCATGCTCAGTTCATACCCCAACTCAGGGCTCCATCCCATGACCCTGGGATCATGATTTACACCGAAATCAAGAGTTGAGAGCTTAACCAACTGAGCTAGCCAGGCTCCCCTCTCCTGCCAGACTCTTAAACATTGCTGGTCCCTAAGTCTCCAGTCTGGTCTCCTAATAACCTTTAAACTCATTTAAACATGCCCATCGCCTCAACTACTGCTCTTATACAGATGACTCCCAAAACTAAATCCCCAGCCAAGACCCCTTATGTGATATATGAACTGAATTTCAGTTTACTACATATCTCCAAAAGAATATCCCACAGTCTCCTCAAATCCTGTATATTCAAAGCAGAATTCATTATCTCCATACTAACATAGGATTCTAAGGCCAAAAGGAACTGCAGAGGCTGTCTCATTCAACCTCTGATTCCACAGCTTTGAGAGTCTCTACAAATACAAGTATTACTGCACAAGAGCTACCTTGTGGTTTATTCAACTCAATACCATCCTGGGAAGAGCCCTTTTGGAAAGTACACCCCAAATTGATCCCTTCCTAGATTCCCTATCTTAGCCTATGGCACCAAACTCACCCCGTTGCAAAAGGCAAAACAAAACAAAACAAAACAAAACAAAACAAAACAAAACACCATGAGGTCCTGCTAGTTGTACCCTTCCCTCTTAATTCCCCATTCAAGCAATTACCAAGTCCTATTAATTCTGCCTCTCAAAGTTCTCACAGTATTTATCCTCTTCAGTTGTTTCATTTAAAAGTATTTATTGAGATGCAGCACCTGGGTGGTTCAGTCGGTGAAGTGTCCAATTCTTGATCTCAGCTCAGGTCATGATCTCATGGTTGGTGAAATCGAGCCCTGCATCAAGCTCTCTGCTGTCAGCACAGAGCCTACTTCAGATCCTCCGTCTCCCTCTCTTTCTGGCCCTCCCTGCTTGCTTACTCGCTCCTCTTTATCTCTCCCTATCTCTCTCTCAAAAATAAATAAACATTTAAAAAATAAAAATAAAAATAAATATTTATTGAGCATCTACAATCTTCCAGGCACTGTTCCTAACTCTGGGGACACAGTGGTAAATAAGAAAGTTATAGTTTTGCCCTCTCCATCTTCATTCTCAGTATCACTCAGGGTTCAATCAGAAAAGCAAAACCATTCAAAGTGATGGGACCAATTATAGCAAGTTGACTGTATGCAGTTTTGGGGACCTGGTTAAGGAGTTTACGTACAGCTGTTGCTTCTTCATTTGGTGCAGGCCTGAAGTCAGCAGGGCAGGCAGCTGGGAAGGAAAGGTAGACAGGAAGTGGGGGAGAGCAAGGACAAACTGGAACCCACAGGGTAGGTTGGAGCCCAAGAGGACAAGCTGAAACTCTCCTCATTTCCCAGCACCTCTAAGTTTTCACCCTTTATCCAGAATCTAAACCACAGCTGGCCCAGAAGCAGAGGAGCTGAAAGAGGAGATCAACAATAGTTGGACTAAACACAGGCCCAGCTGCTGCCTGGAGCCAAGAATGTGAACGAGCAGATTCCCAACTATGTGTGAGCTGCAACGGCGCCCAACCCTACATCCACTTCCCATGTAAACATGGCTGCTGCTTCCCTCTCCCCTTCCAAATCTTGTGAAATTTCTCTTGAAGCCAGTCCTAACAACCACACAGAGAAGGGAAGTATAATCCCAGTTTAGCTAGTTTGACCCAGTACGAAGCCACTATATCACCACTGAGTGGCTCTACCCACCCCACATGTGTCCTGCTCTAATCCACCTTCACAGTGTCCTGAGGGGGTAGTTCTTTTACATGACTCTGATTGTGTTGCTGTCCCAGCAGTTCTCCACTCAAGTTTCCCACTGCCTCTCTATCAGCAATGGTACAAAATCTAAACTCCTTTGCAGAATGTATTAGTTAGGGTTTGATATGTTTGCAAGAGACAGAAAACTCAAAATAACAGTTGTTTAAACAGAATAGAAGTTTATTTCTCTCTCAGGTAGAAATCTGGTAGATGGTCTGGAGCTGTAAGGTTACCCAAGGCACCAATGACCCAGCAAAAAAAAAGAAAATTTGTTCACATTATTTGCTTTCCAGAGTTTATGTAGAAAAAGGGACAAAGACAAAACAAACAAAAAGGATACTCTCATCCTCACTGTCTTGAAGGGCCAAGGCAGAATCCCTGGAATGGCCACATGATATTCTATTTATAGAACTAAGTCAGCTGGCCACACCTAGCTTCAAGGAAGTGTGGGAAATGTAGTCTTCAATCTGAGCTGCCATGTGCCCAGCTAATTGAAGAAGGGAGAAAACAAATATTGGGGGACAATTAATAGTCCCTCCCACATGTGACATATGAGACCCCTCATTGCCTGACCCTGACTACTCCCCTAACCTCATTTCCTGCCCATCTACCCTTCATATTTTTTTTTTAATTTTTTTTTTCAACGTTTATTTATTTTTGGGACAGAGAGAGACAGAGCATGAACAGGGGAGGGGCAGAGAGAGAGGGAGACACAGAATCGGAAACAGGCTCCAGGCTCTGAGCCATCAGCCCAGAGCCCGACGCGGGGCTCGAACTCACGGACCGCGAGATCGTGACCTGGCTGAAGTCGGACGCTTAACCGACTGCGCCACCCAGGCGCCCCTACCCTTCATATTTTAATAGCAAAACTAGAATCCTTGATGTTTCTGAAATTTCATGTTTGGTGTTTCTGAACACTTCATGAACCATTACAATTTCATGATTTTGCACATGGTGTTCCTTTGCCTGGAATTCCCTCATCCATTCACCTGCTGGGCAAATACCTATTTATCCTCCAAGAAAAGCTCACTGGCTCTTTGTAACAGGTGTTCCATCTCCTTACATACCTCCTGCCTTTTGAACAAATATTCATTAAAATAATTATAGTATCATATGATAATAGTTTGTGGCTATATTTGCCTCCCTTCTGAGTTCCTTAAGTGTGGGAACTGTCTTTTCAGCCCCGAATCTCAACATTTGGCCAAGTGTCCAGTGCATAACGCATAGGAAATGTCTGCAGAAGATTTGCAGAGTTCAAAGGGATTGGCATTTTATCCCATCCATATGCTGTATTTCTATTAATGCAGTCTAAAGTTGCTGGGGTGGCAGCCAGCCACAGGCTTCTATGGTTGTGGAATTGCTACATTGCTTCTACTGTTTACTGAGGAGAGATCAAGGCAGAGTCTTCCTGACAGAAAATGAGCTTGCCGGAGAAGAGAAGTAATTGCTTCTTTATCTTTTAAACACAGTATTGAGGACAAGCACAGATGGTTCCCTAACTCTTCCTGTGCCTTCAGAGAAAAAGATAATAATGTCACAAGTCTAGAGCCAACATGCTACAGGGTGCATAAGAAGGTTAGAAGAGGGTCCCAGGAGGCAAACTAACAGCCAAAATGATGAACATCACTCATCATTAAGACATAGTATTCTTAAGGCTACAATCTGGTGGCGGTGGGGGGGGGGGAGGGGGAGGATAGCCAGACCCACCCCTGCCAGGAAATACTTACTAACCTCTCTAGGCATCTCCCCAAGAACAGGAAAGCCTTTGAGATGCAACTTTGTCCCCACCCTCACCCCACTGTATTTGCTGTTCTTTTGGAAGGATATAAAGGCTCTTCTTTTGACACACAAATACTCAGAGCATTAGGGGAAACCCTTCCTGGCAATTATTAGTATTACAACTGTCATTATGTTTTGCTGAAAAGCAAATATTAAAGATAAATTCAATAAAAGATATTTTGAGAGAAAGCAGTTAACTGTACTATCTAGTTTGTTATTCAGGGACTCAGAAGTAGCTGTTGTATGTGAACAATTCTAAGCTTTGATTGTATTCTCTTATGGACCATTTAAAAGAAAAGCCACAAGAGAATGTATCCTGAATTATTTTCGATGCCTGCGGACAGCCCTCTGCAAAGCCCTATACTCTGTTGGTGTTGGAGTAAACTGGAGTGCCCTTTTACCCAGCAAATTCCACTTCTAGGAAATCATCCCAAGGAAATAATCAGTGATGTACACAAAGATGTTTGTAAAAGGATATTTATCTCACCATTATTCATGATGTGAAAAAACTAGAAATAAATATCTCCAATTGTTGTAGCAAGATGTTCATGAAGTTAGGTGAAAACATGAAGGTCATAAAAGAGAATCTTCAGTGTGATCCAAATTTTATTTTTAAATTCAAATTATTGTATCAGGTATTACAAGACACTTTGGCTAGGCATGTGCTGGCCCAGACTCAGGATGATGACAGATTTGCATAATGCCCTTCCCAATATATCCATTTGTGTTAAAGCTTAAGAATTCCTGAGTGTCTGACCAGTCTTTACGTATCCATAAATTAAGAGAAGGAGTAAAGATTCTGGAAGACCCAAATCCTTCCTTTTGAGATTCAGAGTTTTTGCAGATTGTCTGATGGGTTAGAAGTGAAAGGGTCTGAGTTTGAATTTTACGAAATAGTGAGACTACTAAAAGGAACTTACCATGTAGATGGAAGGAATCAAGAGCAGTGGACTGGTCTTGGCATCAAGGGTTAAGGATCAGGATAGTAACCTCTGCCTCAGAACTCCCCCCAACTCAGCTACCCTGGAGGCAGATGTATATTAAAAGAGCTTTAACCCTTGGAGCCCAGTTATATTTCTGTAGGGCACAAAAGGTAAGGCAGAGAGAAAATGAGTAGTCCCTCATCCAGTGAGGTACCACAGATGACTGTTCAGTGGTGGGTGGATAACAGAACAGGACAATGGGGCCAGCAGGAGTGGGGGTTCAGCTAGGTCTGCCAGGGCCTCCACAAAGCTGGCAGTGACCGCCCAGCCTGTCCCAGTGGTAGGTGTAAGAGCTACAGAAACAAAGAGCCTTGGGGGACAAACAACCTTGCTTTGAGGCTGCCCTCCACCACCACCTCTCATTTAATTGAGTCTATCATAGAAACTTTCTCTACGAGAGTGAAATTTGGATCTCTGTATTAATAGGCAATACCAATATTTCTGTCCTGCCACCTTCAGAGCAAGCTATTCTTGGCTGATGGTGGACTCTCTGGAGAACCAGACTCATGGCCAACAGTAGCCTCAAGGGGACATCTGAGTTCCTACACTACCTGTAAGTAGCAGAAAGACTAGGACAATTTTTAGGAACAAATTAGCCCCCACAGTAATTCCAGAAATACCAGAGAAGAAAAAGGCTGAGCAAAGCTCAACTTCTGCTAATTTGGCCAATGGGATCCAGGAGTCATTACTACTTGAGGTATCGATGTGAGGATGACTGGCAGGGAAGAGGATGGAGCACTGTCCAGAATGGTAATGGATCTTTGCCCAGTATATTTACCCCACAGACTAATTACCTAGAATAAGAAATATGTTGGGAAAAATTGTATGCACTTTTAAGTATGCAGGCAAGAGTACAGATTCTCAGAGGGGACTGGTGGACCCCACTGAAAGTGAAATTCAAGGAATATTACCAACCTTTCAAATGTTTACTTATAAGAGGTTCAAAAGAAACAAGTAAGTTGGTTAACCCAATTAGAAAAATAGAGGGATGTGGTACTCTGTAGGGCTTAACTGCAACAAATGGCCATAATTTTGAAATCACCTTGATGACCACCTAAGTCCCTCCTGTTGCGAGCATTGTTATAGGTGGGGACTCCGTGCCCAAGTCCAAATGCCTGCCTCTACTTCAGGCATGTGAGGGGGGAATCTCCTGAAGAAGGGGTGAGAGTAAGGAGGAGATGTTTGCATGCCTGGATTGGGGATGGGTGTGAAACGGGGGACGGGTTCACCAATAGAGTACAACCCTGGTGCATCTCAAGTATCTGCCCAGTACTATACGTGAGAGGCTGGGAAGCTGCTGGATATTCTTCTCATCCGTGTCTGGAGTGCAGAGCCTAACAAAAGACAGAAACCACTTCTCCTGAAGCTTTCACAACTGAGACACCTTGTTTAAATCTTGAAAACTTTTGATTTAAAGACTCTTCAATCCCCAGAGCATGGAAGAAAAGACAGGAGGAAAATACAAATAAGAAATAAGGTTATGTCCTTCCTGAGTATAACAGAATCTGTGGTCAGGGCAACAGCATAAAATAGAGACAGTAGAAACTAGACCCTGAAAATAACACCATAAAAAGAGTTCTCTGCCTTAAGTTAACATCTGGTTACAAACAGCAATTAATGACATCATCTCAAGGGTGATCATATACTTTATTATCTAAATCAGGATAACTTGAGTATGAAAGGGGACCCTATTAATATTTATACCCAAGTAACAGGCATAAAATCAAGGCTGTCTTAGACCAACCAGAATGTATGGTCACCCAATTGTTTCTAAGTCCTATAGACCATATGCTTCTATTGGGTTATTGCAGAAAATCAAGACAAAACTTGGAGATAATATGAACTACTGCATTCTGAGTAAATGCACCAAAATAGATCTGTGTACCGAAGCCACAAAGCCAGGATACTCCAGACAAGGTGCTAGGAAGCCAGTTGTTCTAAAAAATTGTCTTGGGGCGCCTGGGTGGCTCAGTCGGTTGAGCGTCCGACTTCAGCTCAGGTCACGATCTCGCGGTCCGCGAGTTCGAGCCCCGCGTTGGGCTCTGGGCTGATGGCTCAGAGCCTGGAGCCTGCTTCCGATTCTGTGTCTCCCTCTCTCTCTGCCCCTCCCCCGTTCATGCTGTGTCTCTCTCTGTCTCAAAAATAAATAAATGTTAAAAAAAAATTTTTTTAAAAAAATAAAAAATTGTCTTAAGAAGTAGGTATTTTTTAAATGTTTATTTATTTTTAAAAAAGAGAGAGAGTGGGTGAGGGGCAGAGAGACAGGGAGACACAGAATCTGAAGCAGGCTCCAGGCTCTGAGCTGTCAGCACAGACCCTGACGCAGGGCTCGAACCCATGAACTGTGAGATCATGATCTGAACTGAAGTTGGACGCTTAACCGACTGAACAACCCAGATGCCCCAAGAAGTAGATATTAATCAAACGTATAGGACTAACCAAGATAAAGAAAAGATACTATTCTTGTGTCCCATAAGAGTCCAATTTAAAATGACAGCCCAAGGGATCTTGGAGTAACTGATATTTTCTAGAAATTGATGGTAAAATGGTAAAATGATGTTTGTTTCTATGACCTAATTTTATTTGGCAAGACCTTAGAGGATTGTGAACATAATCACTCTCCATCTGGGAGACACAGGCTTATACTTATACCTTGACAAATACCAGTGCTGGTAGGTCCTTATTTTAAAAACATGTAAGACATATAGAATTGCAGCAGTAATAAAAATATCTCTGCCATCACTGTCAGCCTAGGTCCATCAATGATAGAGAATTAAAAACCTTCAAGTTCAAGGGTCTGAGTCAAAGTGATCAGGTCAGAACTGTGGCGCTATTGCAGAACAGTGGGCAAAACGGACAACCCAAGGACATGAGCTCCTAGAACCCTACAGCTCCAGTCCTTCTGGAAGAAGCCCTCCAGGGAAAGATATGTGAGCATGTATAAAAGGCCTCAGCCAACTTTGAAATCTGAGTTCATATTTTATTTTCTTTTATATCCTCATATTATCTCTGAGGGCTAGGAGCTGTTTTGTCCAGATAATTCAAAGAAGAAGAAACCCAAGGTTTCTGTCTACGAGTTTCTCCAAGACTGAAACTCAATATGTTCATCACAGATTAACCTTCCTGCTGCCAAAGTGCAAGTACAGCTGAGAGTCAGAGCTGTGTTGATGGAGCACCTCTCTGGACGTGGAATGATAACAATCCCCTAAAGTACGAATTCATTACCAGTGTCAAACTAGACATTACTGCGAGATGGCAGAACCTCAGGTAAAAGGTGACAAAGTTGTTTTTATAAACACAAAGGGAAAGTTGAGTCTAAAACTGCGTTAAGACTCAGCTAAAAATGTTTGATGCCACAGTGAGGGAAGGGATTCTCTCCACTTCACATTAGATGAGATGAACGGTTGCCTCATGGAGGACACATGAGGTGCCTCAGCACAACAACACACGGGCACAGGGAGACAGACAGCGTGGGAGACAGTATCCCAGCAGCAGGGAAATACCTGCTCAGGGCTTACTGGTCACCTGCAGCCCCGGCAGCAGACAACACCCTGGGAAGTAAGATACAAGGCAGAAGAAAATGGCACAGGGGATGCTATAGACTAAATGTTGTCCTTGCAAAATTCATACATTGAAATCCAGTCCCCGATGTGATGGTCTTTGGGGGTAGAGCCTTTGGGAGGTGATTAGGTCATGAGGTAGAGCCTCATGAATGGGATCAGTGCTCTAATAAGAGACCCCAGAGAGCTCCCTTGTCCCTTCTGCCATGTGAGGACACTGCAATAAGACAGCTGTCTATGATCCAGAAAGTGGGCTCTCAGTAGACATCAAATTGGCCAGCACCTTGATCTTGGACTTGACTTTGAGAAATAAAATTTCTGTTTATAAGCCACTCAGTCTGTGAGAAATTGTTACAGCAGTTCTAACAGACTAAGTCAGGGGACACAACAGCTGAGCTTGCTGACTTCCCAAACACCTACAAGATGTCCCAAGGGCTCCATAACCAGGTATAAACTTCTTTCAAACAATGGAAATTCTGAAAAAGCAAGAGGGGCAAATTTTAAAATGCTGTACTGATGCAGCTTGCTAAATACAGGTTCTACACATAAGACACTCTGTTTTCTTTCTTTTTTCTCCAACTTGTGTGATTTTATAAATGATGTTTTTAGTTATAGTTATATTCAAAAGAATTATGTTTTGATTATGGTACTTATTATCTTATCTCCTATTGCCAAAACAAAGACAGAATGCAAACAATATGTGCACTGTTATTACAACTATCTGAAAATATGCAAGTATAAGGGCAAAGACCAAAAGGTAAGATACAGAGAAAGAAAACTTAGAGACATGATAATTAAAACCCAAATTATTATCTATATATATATTTCTAGTCATGCTAAGTCTTAGTCACTGATATTTCAGAACAAGCTTTATTCAAAAATCTTTTATCAAAAACAGTTTAGATATAATACGATTACTTTTGCAATAAAAAATGTCAGATTTGGCAATTAATTATACTAATATTTCAGTGAGTTCTCACCAGTTTCTAAGTATTGGATGCTAGCTTCAAATGTGTTAGGAAATAGGATATACATCTGAGTGAAGAAGCAATGGTCCTTGAAGGAAAAAAAGCCTTTCTCTTGGAATGTTATCACCTTAATATTGATAGTTACAAAAGTTCTACCTAGAAATTGGTTTTAAAAATATGACTCCTGGGGCACCTGGGTGGCGCAGTCGGTTGGGCGTCCGACTTCAGCCAGGTCACGATCTCGCGGTCCGTGAGTTCGAGCCCCGCGTCGGGCTCTGGGCTGATGGCTCAGAGCCTGGAGCCTATTTCCGATTCTGTGTCTCCCTCTCTCTCTGCCCCTCCCCCGTTCATGCTCTGTCTCTCTCTGTCCCAAAATAAATAAACGTTGAAAAAAAATTAAAAAAAAAAAAAATATGACTCCTGTTTTAAAAATGGGGTGCCTGGGTGGCTCAGTTGGTTAAGCATCTGACTTCAGCTCAGGTCATGATCTCACCATTCGTGAGTTCGAGCTCCCCGTTAGGCTCTGTGCTTACAGCTTGGAGCCTGGAGCCTTCTTCAGATTCTGTGTGTGTGTGTCTCTCTCTGCCCCTCCCCTGCTCATGCTCTGTCTCTCTGTCTCTCTCTCTCTCTCTCTCTCTCTCTCTCTCTCTCTCAAAAATAAATAAACATTAAATTTAACATTTAACATTTTAATAAGCATTAAAAAAATTTTTTAATAAAATAAAATAAAAATATGACTCCAAGTCCATTGATTATTAAGTGAAAGAACAAAGCTGAAATTCTGGCCTCCTATTTCCTTCCCCAGCACCATTCCTTAGTCCTTCACTGCTTTGAAACACAGCTAAACTCCCTGTTCTTGTGCTATCAGAGAAGAAACATTCTTACTCTAAAAGATGTATACATTCCTCATTAGACCTTGCCAAACTTGATGGCCAAATAGTACAAGAGGAAGTTCTTGTGCCTTTCACAATGAGAGGTTTCTAGAAACAAAACATATCCATTCAGCTCCAGTAGAGTAACTGCTGAGAACGGATGGGCAATACTGGATATTAGGGTATTTAGATGTACAGGAATTCTCCAGAGACGGTGAAATGGCAAAAAAACTTTTCTAGGAAACACATCTGTTTATAATATTAGGAATCCAGGGCACTGGCCTCATGAGAAGCAACTTAAACCACTTCTCACTCTAGCAAATAGCAAGGCCCAAAGGTTGGGTCAACAAAGGGGACTCCAAGGAATTGTTTTACATCCATGCAAGGTCAAGGCCTGGAGACAACAAGCCATCAGCTGGATGTTGCACTTGGAAGTCTAATATGTAAGCCAGCATGAATCCCAATTCCCTTGCCAAACAGTACTACATGCTCCTTTCTTGACAGTCTGGGTTCCTCTGTATCTGTTTAAATATTGGATTCAGGAAATTCCAAAAAAAATCAAGACTTTAAGACAAAATAAATCAATAGATAAATGGGCTGTTATTTCATTGTGCTCAATGCTCGCCACAAACAGAAAACCTAAAAGAAATGAGAAAGCATTCCTGTGGGAAGGGAATGCAAGATTGGAATCAAAGTTATTTTCAGGGACAGTGAGTGACAAAGCCCACCCTCCCTTCATCAGATAGGTGAGCGATGACCCAGAAAGGCAGCTGGAAGGATGGAGGAACCAAAATATTTTTATGTTTGTGTATAAAATAATCCTAAATCACCTCTTTATCTGAATTCCCTCCCTTCTTCCCTTACCACCCACCAAAGTGAAAAGGGACAGTGGAAGAAAGTTAAGAAGTAATCTTATAGTAAGTGCCAGAAATTCTAATAAATTCTTCATTCGTTTACTCAAAAATATTTTTTAAACTTTTTAATGTTTATTTATTTTTGAGAGATAGAGAGAGACAGAGAGAGAGCATGAGTGGGGGGGGGGCAGAGAGAGAGGGAGAATCCAAAGCAGGCTTCAGGCTGTGAGCTGTCAACACAGAACCCAATACGGGGCTTGAACCCATGAACCGTGAGATCATGACCTGAGCCGAAATTGGATGCTCAACTGACTGAGGGGTATATTATACCCCTATAATATTTTAAATTGTGAGAGGAGGGCTCTTTCGGCAAAACATGAAACTCAGAAGTCATAAAAATAAACAGATATCACAGTATAATTTTTTAAATTCTATATAGCGGAAGATGGTATAAGCAAAGTTACTAGACAAATAACAGATTTGGAATATGGTTAATACACAAAGAATTAATATCTATAAGATGCAAGAGTTTCTGTAAGATAATAAGATAAAAATTCAATAGAAAAATATACACAGTATTTTTAAAGGAAATTTACAGCTAAATAATGGTGCCCAATAAATATTTGAAAAGACAATCACCCTTGCTAACGAGGCAACTTTATAACTGAATGTGATATTTTTTGCCCTTCGTGTCAGCAAATATTTTTTAAAGACATAATCATCTGGAGAAATAAGTGCTCACACACTATTGGTATGAGGGTAAATTGATAACCATTTTTTGGAGAGCAATTTGGTTTTTCCTTTTAAAATGTTCATATTTTATTCCTATGAATTTATGTGTCAGAAATACTCCCACAACTGCCCAAAAACATACATTTAAAACTCTTCTTTACAACACTATTTGTAATTACAAAAGTTGGAAGCCGTGCTAATATTCATCAAGCATGGAAATGGTTAAATACACTTTAGTTCGCCCACACCATGCGCCATGTGTTCTAAGGTAGAAAGATGCCCAGGAAATATTACTTAACTTAAAAAGCAAGCTGCAGAAAAATATGTATATAGCATAATCCCATTTCGACAAAATTATAATATGTTTAGAAGATAATCAGGGAAACGTGGGCTAAAATGTTGATTGTGGTTATTTTGGGGGTTGGATTTGTTGGGATTTATTTTGCTATCATGTTTTGCTAATGTTTGAATATTGCCTATGTATTGTATTTGTAATCAGACAAAACAAATGTCACGGCTTAGGAAACTCTTCATGATCTCGAAACTATCTATCTCTCCAGTCATTTTTACTTCTCGCCACCTGCCAATTTATGCTCTAGGTCACATGGAATTACATACAACTTGTTCCTTACCTCCTTGCCTTTGTTTATGCAATAAGTCCCACCCCTGAGCCACAAAAGAGTCATAAAAACATACCCAGCTGTTATTCATCACTTTAAACTCAGCTGAGATGTGTCCATATCCAGAACCACCCCCTTAGAACTCCACTCTCCACTCTGGCTGGCTTAGGAACTCCTCATCAGAAACATCACAGCACACACTTTTTTGTTATACTCAACATTATATTGTAATTATCACTTAATGTGTCCATCTCCTCCACTACACTGGGAGATCTTGAGGGTAGGGATTTACTGAGTGCTCAGGGCTCTTAGGTTATAAATCCCATGAAAGCATGGGACACAGCACCATTATTCACTAACCTAGTAGCTGACAGATAGTAGGCACACTGATGAATGAATAATGAATCGTGAGTGAATTAACTGTCAACCTACCCACTGTACCTTTATAGTCATCTCTTCAGTTGGCCTGAGTCAATGCCCAGCCCCTATTCAGGAACTTGAGTTTCAGGAATTTTTGCCATAGACTTAAAGCAGCAAGAGATTAAAAAAAAATTGAGGGAGAATGCACATTTGTTCACAGCAATACTTTCAATAATAGAGGGGGGAAATGCAGGTAAACAGACAACCAAAATGTCTAACTGTAAACACGGGTCTTAACCAAGCAAACATTTACCAAGCATCTACTCTGTAGTAAAAGAAAAGTGAGACAGAGTCCCTGTTATGGGTTGAATTATATTCTCTAAAAATATATGCTGAAGTCCTAAACCCTAGCACCTCAGAATGTGACCTTATTTAGTATTAGGATGCTTGCAGGTGTAATTAGTTAAGATGAGGTTATACTGGAGTGAGGAGGCTCCTTAATGCAGTATGACTGGTGTCCTTATAAGAAGAGAGAAATACACAGAGAAGGCCATGTAATCACAGAGGCAGACTGGAGCATCACAGCTGCAGACCAGAGAACACCAAGGATTGACAGCCAACAGAAGTTAGGAAGAGGCAAGGAAGGATTCCCCTAGAGATTTCAGAGGGAGCATGGCTCTGCTGACACCTGGATTCCAGACTGCAAGCCTCCAGAACTGCAAGACAATAAAGTTCTGTTCTTTACAAGCCACCCAGTTTGTGGTACTTTTTTTACTGCAGCCCTAGGAAACTTTTACAGTCTCTATCTTTAAAAACCCATGATAAGAGACACACACATAAACAAATATTTACACATTGGAGTGACAAGACAAATATAAAATAAAATTATATACAACATTCAAGTGTAATAAAAAGTAGCAGTTAACTTACTGAGGATCTAGGTGTGGGGGGAATTCATGTAAGACTTCACAGATATAGTGATGTTAATTTAGGGCATGGATGATGGCTACAGGAAGGCAAGGTGGGGATGGAGAATGAGAGGATATTCTTCCAGGCATAGGGACCAGCCTGTACAAAGCCTGCAAGGTGTGAAATGGCATTGCGGATCCAAAAACTGCAAGTAATTCATTACTGCTCTAGTACAAGTTGAATGGGGAGAGAAAATATTGGCCAAAGAAAAAAAATGCAAGAAGCAAAGACCATATCCTGCAGCACTTTCTATGCCTTGCCAAGGGAACTGAAATTTATCCATTCCATGATGGGAAGCACTGGCATTTTCAAAGGAAAAACAGGGTGAGATTAGAAAGGTCACTCTATGGGGCAAAGCGAAGAAGGAATTGGGCAGAAAATGGAGTCTCACAGCCCAACAGAAAGACAAATTGATAAGGTGACTTTTTTCCTATCCCTCATGATGCTTGTCTTTCCCGCAACAGCTTTCACCCATTACCCACTGCCAGTACTAAGTGACCACCATACATCAGATCTTTATGTGGAAAGTTCATTTTTCTCTGTTGCTCCAGGTCACAATTAAGACTAATTGGTGTAAGTGTGAGAGAAGATACAAAAACAAAAAATCTCCCATTATATAGAGCTTTATAATTATTGTAGCTTATAATTACTGCAAATTACATATTTTCCAAATGTGTCCTCAGATCACTTCTATGAAGAGGTAGAAAAAATTTCATGGTTAAATGTTTGGAAAATTTGGTTTAAACAAAAATTTTTTTAATCTCCTGATTTTTGCAAAGCTCTTGTTACTCTAATTCAGATGATGGCTCTCCAAGACGGGGCAATTCTGTAAAACATTTTCCTAATGCATTTAATCTCAGGACCTTTTTATGCAAATTATCACTTTCTAAAATGGAACACACTTCGGGAAATGTTGAGTTAGAATTTTCTAATGAGGTGGCAGTCCCTGCTTGGGTGCATGTTTTATGAGAGATCAGCCCTCTAAAGAATGATGTAAAAGATTTCTCCATTGAGTGGGATGTTAGATTAAACTACTTCTGAAGTCACTTTCAACTCAACATGCCAGTATTCTGTAACTAGCGATGATTTCTTCATGCCTGAAATCTGATTTGTTCTATCTTCAAGATTGCATTGTATTATTGTTTTTTTTAAAGGGGGGAGGAAGTTTCACCCATTAATTAAATGGTAAACATAGCTGGGCAATGATGAGTGGATTTTTTTTTCCCTATGTAAGGTCACTTACCCCTGGGATCAGACCACAAGGGTTTCCTTAGTGAAGAAACCCAATGCTTTCTGCCCCAGAGAGCTAGCCAGCTCCAACTCCATGCCCAATTGTGTAGCTTCCTTTCAGACCTGCACCTCCAAGATTCATAGTAACTTAAGCTACTCTTGACTTTTCCCAGGGAAAATGAGATTTAAATACTTGACTGCCTCAAAGGAATGCTGTCATCAATAATGTGAGGAGGGCAGAAGAAAAGATAGCCACTGTCTAAAGGTAGACTGGCAGAACATACCTGCTGCCACCAGAATAACCAGAGAGGTTGTGTGGAATAGAACTGAGGATGACAGGCTGGAAGAAGGGAAGGAAGAAATCAAGGAAGAAAAATAATTTCTTTGCTGACTGAAGAACCTGCTGCTCCATCACAATCCTGATCAGCCCAATGGAGGCTTCAGAGATCCTGACTCTCTTCCCACTTAACTCAGTTCTAAGTTACAAGTGCATCCGATTGGCAAAACCTAGATTACAACCAGAACCTTTTAAGAGCCCGTCTTAAAGATGTGATTTTCAGCTTTCTAGCCTCTGATGTACAGGAAAACATGCTAGAAACACAATGGTTGTGGAGAAGGCCAAACAAACTGCAATATGTGACACACCACAGATAGATACAATAATACCTAGAGGAAGCAGATGTTTTTGAAAGAAAACAAAACACAAAATAGAAAGAGTCTAGTGAGATTCAATGACAAGTTATAATCCACTTCAGAAAGCTCCTGGTGATCCACTTACCCTACCAGTCAATCATGAATAGCCAGTCTCACCTGAGTTGAGTCTGAGTAAGGATGGAGGATATATAGCATACAGCCTTCCACTTTCCCTTCCTATTCCTGTGGCAGACATTAATAATCAATGACATCACTTTTGTGTTAAACCTAGATTCAATTTCAGATTTTTTTTTTTTTGAGAACAATGCACCCAGCAGCTGGTAACATCAGTCAGAATTAACAGGTGACTTGGAAACTGTCATCCTTCATTCAGAGTCTTCACAACATTTTGCTTTTAAAAATTTTTTAACATTTTACATTTAAAAATTTAGGAAGCTGCTGGTCTGTTGGGTATTGCCACAAAACTTATACACAAAAACAAAACAAAACAAACAAATAAAAGACAACTCCCCAAAATTCAGTGATTCAAAGCAACACTCATTTATTATTATTAATGCCTGTTGGCTGACCTACACTGAGCATGTCTGGAGCAGCTCTGTTCCACATGTCCCTCATCCTCTCTGGACCAATGGGCTAGTCTGGGCATGTTCTTCTCATGGGACAGCCAAGGCACAAGAGGGGCTACAGAAATGCACAGCCCAAGATTTGGAACTGGCACACTATCACTTCTGTGCACAGGTCATTTGCAAGAAAAAAAAAAAATCACGAAGTTGAGCTCAAGATGAAAAGAAGGAGACACAGTTCAGCCATGATGAGGCTCCCACAAGCAAGGGGTAACAGAGAATTGGGTACAATAAAGCAATCTACCGCAAGCCCTTATTAAAGGTCATTGTCAGCTCACAATAAAATTGAGTGTAATCTCTAAGTTTCATTGCCAACAACCTTGAAAAATTCTGCCCTACTTTGTAAGACATTGGTTCTTATCAACTAAGAATGTAGATCCACATCAGAGGCCCAGGGTGACAGCACTTTTATATAAAGGCACCAATTTGCTCCCATTACTCAGTGCTATTTATGAAGGAGGTTAATACATTTAAATGTGTGATTTTGGTAGTCTCAGAAAACATATATAGCTTGATGGTAGTAAGTCCTAGAGTATATTGGGTGCTATAAATTTTTGGTTTATTGATGCCATGACTAAAAGAATTGCTAACAAAATATCTTTTCACCATATAATACTGTGAAAACATGCCACAACTATAAATCTCCAACATGGAAAGCAACTAAGTGATTTGGTATTATGTATTACATTCACAATCACTATTTTGGCACCAGTAAGAAAACTATGAATACATTTACTGAATCCACCAATGCGATAAATGCCTTTGAATAATTTTTCTTCCAAGAAAGCGACATTTCAAAATACTTCGTATTCCTGATTCCTTTCAACACAGCTCAGTCCTAGTATTTCCATTAAAGATTTTCTTTCCTCTTTATCCCTTCATGCTCAAATCTATAATCACCAATGATCAGGTAGAGTGGGGAAAAGGGAAGGAAAAGATGTTGGCTTAAAAAATTAAGTGAGAGAGAGGCACCTGGGTGGCTCAGTAGGTTAAGCGTCCAACTTCGGCTCAGGTCATGATCTCACCATTCTGGAGTTCGAGCCCCATGCTGGGCTCTGGGCTGACAGCTCAGAGACTAGAGCCTGCTTCAGATTCTGTGTCTCCCCCTCTCTCTGCCCCTCCCCCCTTCATGCTCCATCTCTCTCTCTCTCAAAAATAAATAAACATTAAACATTTTTTTAAAAACTAAGTGAGAGGATACTTTTAAGGGAAAATGATCTTTTATTTATAATATCTTGATTGGCCTTTTGTTGTAGAAAGATATCCCTTAAGATGACGCAGGATGGGCCACGAGTGAAGAAAAAAGAATTAAATTGTTCTACACAGTAAATAAGTTTTTGTGGAAGGGGTGGGGGGTGTGTCTGTGAACATGAGAGAAACTGGGAGAAGAGATATAAGAGGATGAAGAGAGAAAAAGAGGTACAGTGGCCGAGAACAGATCGCTACGCAGAAACTCAAAGTTGTGGCCTAGCTATTGATCTTGAAGAAAAGGGGTAGTTAATATTCTATTTTAAGTTGCCTGCTGGGCTCTGCTGCAATATCACACAAGCCTGACATCAACCTCCAAGTCATCAGTTTAAGTCCACGAAGTATTTCATAGAAATCAGAAAAAGGGATTGTTCCCTTGAGGGTAACCAAGAGCAGAGAGAAGGGAATATCTATGAAAAATGAAACAAAGAGAAGCAGAATTCAGTGGAAGCAGAAAATGTGAGCAAGAGGTGACTAGAAGAAATGACAGCAGGGTTTCCAGATGAAATAAAGGACACCAGCTTAAATCTTAATTTATGATAACAAACATTTTTGGAATATGTATTATCTCAAATATTGCCTGCGATATAACAATACTTTAAAAAGTAGTATTGTTACTTATTAAATTTAGCAATACTGAATGCAAGCCTCTTCTACCCCCAAATCCTTAGTTCTACTGTAGCAAGTATGTGTTTCTGTTTTTAATTTGAGATGGGGTTTCAAACCAGTTTTATTTAAATCATTAAACATAATTCCCCACCTTCCAGCAGACAAGAGGACCTGAGGAATTCCAGACAAGGGAATAAATGACTAACCTTATCAATTTACTTGTTACTATCTAGTAATCAATACTAACCCAGGCATCTATTTCCCCTGTCTTTTTGGTATGGTCATAGCACTTTAAAATAGGGACTACTGTCCCAATGACTTTTCCTACTGTGCTACAGAAAGAATAAAAAGACCAGAAGTAAGCTTCTTTTTCTGGCATTAGGAACAGATTAGATACTCAGAATAACCTTCACAATCGAATAAGCTGAAATGCAGGATAAAATGTTTCTTAAAATATTTTAAATGCATCACTGAGGTGTCACAAAGGAATCTATAGAGTCCAAAAATGAAATGAGAGCAGGAACTCTAGGTGGTAAGCAAGTATGAAATTCTGTATGGAAAGTTTGTGCTAAATCCTAGAGACACATTTAATAAAACTGCAGAGTACATGGCCAGGGGTGAGTGGGGAGTATAAATCCTAGCTACTACCCAGGGTAGGCATCAAATGGAAAACCCTGCACAAAGCTGAGATTGCAAAGGCCTACACCCTCAGGATGAAATAAAAACCAAACCCCTCCATGCTGAAAGGGATAGTCCGCCTCCATCTTGATGGTGGGTGGAACAGGAAAAAATATTCTCCTTGAGATCTCATAACCACAGAGTGCTCTCATGGGTTCACACTCTAAATCCACATCAACTCTGTGGTCCAAACACCCAAGCAGAGAATTTAAAGTGGCCCCAGGGGACTTCTGAAAAAGAACAATGGTAGCAGCATGAAGTTGTTAAGTCTCCCTCAAACTCATCCTGAAAGCAAACCAAACAAACCAAAAAGGCTGGCAAAGACTCACCACCAAAAGAAGACTCCACCCAAGTGGAAACCTAGGGAACAGGTGTAAGGGCCACCTGCTGAAACTGAGAGGAGCCCTCCCAGGCTTCAAGCCTCAGCTCAAGAACTACATGTGGGATGGGAGAGGACAGACCCTGTTATGGTAGTCTCAGCCATCTCAGATTCCTTTCAGAATCTCAGAAATACCCAGTCCTTTCCCCCTAGTACCTCTCACTGGAAAACCCATGAGAAGCCAGCTGACATGGGAACCTGTGTCAGCTTCCTACACTACAGAGCAAAACAAGGGAAGGATGAAGAATAGGGCCATGAGCAGCCAGGCAAGCCACTCTTTTCCCTGCTGCTGTGATCATGGCAACATTTGTCAAAGAGTGACTATGAGGGGCAGAGCCTCTGCCGACCTTACACTGAACTTGTCAAGTTTGAAGTCATTTAGCATTGCAGCGCAACCTAGGCTTCCCTTGACAGGCACAGAAATTAGTATCAGAAGGGGGACTCTGCTAATAAGAAAAATAATAACAAATACCCTCAATGGGTGACACTGGCTTAGTGGTCACTGGCAAGGAAACTGAGTAGAGGCTAGAATAGCAATCTGTTTTATACATTAGGAAGCATTTGGTAGAATTGTCACTACAGGAACCTGGAAGGCAGCTCATGTACCTAGTGAATTTGTAACCCTAGGGGAAAAGCTCAGAAGACAAAATGTTACCTACATGTTTTGGTTACGGTTGGCTGCATTCAGAAAGTGCCAACAGGAAGAAAGGAGCTCAAGGAAGATTTGGTTGGCTTTCAGAAAGGGGTGAAAGAGAACAAAGCCCACAAATTCAGGGACTTGTATAGTACAGGAGGCAACCACTTCTCACCCATAAACAGTAAAAGGTAATACTGAAGAAGTTTGGGCACACAAAGGTCAATAAAAACTCAGTTTAGGGGCAAACACCAGGCAAGGTATAGACATCAGAATTCAGAGATCAGGTCCTTCAAAAATTGATAATAGTGGCTGGAAGTAGAGGTTGAATTAGCAGTGTGGCAATCAAGAAATCCTTTCACTGGAAAATTGGTTCAGGGAAAAGATATTGTGCCTATCTGGGATTTGGGGTTGTTTATTAAAACACAGATACTAAGATCAGAAAATGATAAACAACTTTTTGAAATTTGAAAACCTGATGAAACATATCAGTTCTGGAGGATGGAGGGGAGTCCTTACCTACAATAACTGAAGAAACAGAAAATCTGAATATTCTTATAACCATGACATAAATTTAATCAACATTTTAAAATCTTCCCCAAAAGAAAACTAGGCCCAGAGAACTTCAGAGGCAAATTCTATCAAATATTCAAGTAAAAAATAACTCTAATCTTACATAAGCTCTTCCAGAAAACATAAAAAGAAGAAATGGGGGCACCTGGGTGGCTCAGTCAGTTAAGTGTCCAACTCTTGGTTTTGACTTAGGCTTTGATCTCACAGTTTCATGAGTTTAAGCCCCGAGTCAGGCTCTGCACTGGCAGCCCAGAGCCTGCTTGGGATTCTCTCTCTCCCTCTGTCTCTTCCCCTCCCCCACTTGCACTGTCTCTGTCTCAAAATAAATAAACTTTAAATATTTTTTAAAAAGAAGAGGGGCGCCTGGGTGGCGCAGTCGGTTAAGCGTCTGACTTCAGCCAGGTCACGATCTCGCGGTCTGTGAGTTCGAGCCCCGCGTCAGGCTCTGGGCTGATGGCTCAGGGCCTGGAGCCTGTTTCCGATTCTGTGTCTCCCTCTCTCTCTGCCCCTACCCCGTTCATGCTCTGTCTCTCTCTGTCCCAAAAATAAAATAAACGTTAAAAAAAAAAAAAAAAAAGAAGAAATGTTACCCAACTCATATTCTCAAGCTACCATATTTCGTACCCAACCCAGACAAAGACAGAACAAAAAGGAAATCAGGGGTGCCTGGGTGGCTCAGTCGGTTAAGCATCTGACTCTTGATTTTGGCTCAGGTCATAATCTCATGATTCGTGAGCTGGAGCTCTGCATCGGGCTCTGTGCTAACAGCATGGAGTCTGCCTGGGATTCTCTCTGCCTCTCCCCTGCTCGTACTCTTTCTCTCTCTCTCTCTCTCCCTCCCCCACCCCCCGCCCTCTCTGAAAAATAAATAAATAAACTTTAAAAAACAGGAAATAAATCACCCAGGTCAAGTAAATTCGTGAACACAAATGTAAATACCTTAAGGAAAATATTATAATTCTGAATCCCAAAATGCATAAAATAATAATGTAACATGATCAAGTTGGTTTTCCTTCTCAGGAATGAAAGTTTGACTTAAAATTAAATATCAATTAATCAAAATGATTATTTCAATAGATATGAGAAAAGCATTCAATAAAATTCCATATCCACTCATGATTAAAAAAAAAAAAAACCTAAGAAAATGGAAATAGAAAGTCTCTAACTTGTCAAAGGATCTCTAAAAATAACTGGTAGTCTGGTAGCAAAGCATACTTAAATGTACTGCTTCCAGCATTTCACTGTTAGGCACTGTCTGTTACAAGACACAGATGCCTATTTAATACTGCTTCCACTGAACACTGTACTAGAGATCTTAGCCTGTACAGTAAGACAAGAAAAATATACCAAAAATGGATTTGAAAGGGATAAAATTGTCAGTATTTGCATCTCCTATGACTGTCTACATGTAAGCCATAGGAAATTATTAATTAGTAACAGGGTTTAACAATTGTTGCTTACAAAACCCATTATGAAAATGCCAATGGCATTGCTCTACACCCTCAGCAATTAGTCAAGAAATCATAATTTTTTAAGATACTTTTTTTAAGATGTAGTTAGCTAGGAAAAAAAAACTAACAAAAGATGTAACACATTGTGCCGAAAAAATATAAAACTTTAGGGGCGCCTGGGTGGCGCAGTCGGTTAAGCGTCCGACTTCAGCCAGGTCACGATCTCGCGGTCCGTGAGTTCGAGCCCCACATCAGGCTCTGGGCTGATGGCTCGGAGCCTGGAGCCTGTTTCCGATTCTGTGTCTCCCTCCCTCTCTGCCCCTCCCCCGTTCATGCTCTGTCTCTCTCTGTCCCAAAAATAAATAAAAAACGTTGAAAAAAAAATTTAAAAAAAATATAAAACTTTATTGCAATACTGAAAACCCTAAACAAATGGAGAGATATGTAATATTCCTGGATAGAAAGATTTAATATCATAATGAATTCTCACCAAAATGATCTTTAGATTCACTTACATACTTTTTGGATTCCCAAAATATTTTTCAGAAAAACATGCAAAAGGAAAACAATTAGGAAGAAGTAAGTTAACACCAATGTCAAGGTAGTTTCCTTTAGGTGGGGTTGAGATGAGAATTAAATTAGGAAGGGGTTCACAGGAGGCTTCTGAGATTTTAGTAATGTTCTGTTCCTTAAACTGAAACACAGCTGTGCAGGTCTTTGTTTTATTATTTTTCATTAAACTTTACATTACTGTTTTATACACTCTGTACATTTCAAAATAGAGATTTTAAGGGGTGGCTGGGTGGCTTAGTTGGTTAAGTGTCCAACTTCGGCTCAGGTCATGATCTCATAGGTCATGTGTTCAAGCCCCACGTTGGGCTCTGTGCTGACAGCTTGGAGCCTGGAGCCTGCTTCAGATTCTGTGTCTCCTGCTCTCTCTGCCCCTCCCCAACTCATGCTCTTTCTTTTTCTCTCAAAAACAAACATTAAGAAATTCAAAACAGAGATTTTAAAAATAATATTAGTAAATAATCTGCCCAAATTGTCTACTTGCCTATAGTTGTTTAAAAACTTCCTGAAAATGTTAACCCATTACGTTTGGTAAGTACCAAGAAGGCCAATACTAGATCTTATTGTTCATCCCATTTTCCATTGTCTAGTACAGTACTTGGGATGGAAAAAATAGCTCCATAAATATTTTTTTTTTAATGAGTGAATAAACAAAGCCTCATTACTCCTCTATACTGGCATGCATCCATGCCAAAGCCAATTATTCTCATCTTTACAACTATGCTTCATGTTCATGTATCTCTAAGCCCTGCTGGTGTTCCTATTATTTCCTGCCCACTGTCTACTGGATTTCCTCTTTGCTGAAATGCTTGACTCACTTCCTCATATATGTTTAATGAAGTTGTCAGCAAAGCACTTTCTCATCAGACAACCTGGCTTATGTTTCACTTAAGGTCTGATTAGCATGCCTAATTCTACTTCCAGAAAACACAGTTAATTAAACTACCAAATCTGTGAATATGGCCTGGTATCACTTGGCATTTAGTAGCATTTACACATCGAGAGAAATTGAGGAACCCAATCCGTCTGCTGGGACTTGAGTAGCATGGCAAGAGTCCCTGGGCTTTGTCCATGAAGAAGGAACTGAAGCAGTAGTTGGACCACCAAAGGAGCTTGGGCACAAATACCAGCAGCAATAGCAGCAGGAGCCCAGTTACTGCAGCCTCCAGCAACAAACTGGAGGCTCAGGGCTCTGGGCTCAGTCCCTATGAAAAGCTGCCATTGCACACAGTATTTCTCCCCAGGAGGTTAGTGCATTTTTAAAAAGAGACTTATGGTACCCTTCATATTTCCCAGGGGTTCATATTCATGAGTGGCTTTGGATGGGGTATCTTCTGATGACCTGGACAGGGTAATATCAAGCAACTTGGGGATTTCTAGGCCATTTTGGGAGAAACTGAGGCTCTGGGGAAGATGAGGCAAAGCTGACACATATCCAGACTAGCCCATTCTCAGGCAGCCACGGAGACCACCTAATTTTATCAGAGGCTCCTCCTCCTACCATTCCTCCCCATGCTTCCCTCCAGATCCAAGGCTACATATGTAAACTGAGTTCCTGCCATAGACCCAAAACTCCCTAAGGAAGATCTGCAGATTAAACTCTAAATGTAGCTCTGAGCTAATTAGATACAGAAACATAAATTCAGAATAGGAAAATAAACTTCACAGAATTCTAGTTCTTGGGTCTCAATTGCTTCCCAAGGTGGCTTATGTCATAGTCATGAAGTTGAGGCTCCTTCTTGCCTCCAACAGCATGTCCTCCAAACAATACCAGCAGTTTATGGCCCTGGTGATGGAATTCAGGGGGCACCATTTTGCCTGGGAATCCAAGCTGTCTTCTGACCCCCAAAGCTATACAAAGATGTATAGCTTTGAGTATGGTCATGCCTCCCTTTCTTCATTTGTACAATGGGGATCACAAGACTCTCCTTGTAGGGTTATTAAGAGGGTTAAGGATATGACATATAGGAGATGAGTTGCACACAGTAGGTACCCAATAAACTGAAGCTACATGTGTGTTAACATTATCATTATTATTCCATTACTCTCTCACCCTGCCTCCTGACCTTGCAGAGATGATCTCTCCCTTCCTTCCCAGAAGTGCTCAGCAAGACTTAAGCACTGACTTGATTCTGAAGTCAGAATATTTTGGGTTCCAATTATGACTCTGCCAATTAATAGGGAGGGCTATGACTGTAAGCAAGTCACTTACTTTCTTGAAATCCATTGGAATGATAACAGTACCAACCTCAAAAAATCCTTTATCACCTAATTCATGGAATCAGTTCTTTCAGTTCTCCATAAACAATAATCATTATTATTATTTTCTCAATTCCTCAACTCAAATTCCTAGTATCCCAATACAGATAATCTTAATTTATACTAAGAAAGAAATTATTAACAGATTTAACCCTAAGAATAGGTTGTTTGCTAACCAAGAAAAAATTCTAGTTAGTGGGAACATTGAAAAGACGCTTTTGAATGGGAGGCTCTCCCAGCCTCATGGGTCCCTCTCTCCATACCCACATACTTTACAGCACAGCTTAGGAATTGCTCCTGACTTCCGAGAGGAGCCTGATGCCTGCTCTGAACCCTTAGAGACCAAAAAGAATGTTCCTGTTCATATTCTTGGAAGAGTACAACAGGGGTTATTAAGCAATTATTTCCTTGATGTGATCCTCTCCTCAACTTTTTTTTTTTTTTTTTGGCAATTGTTTCCTCTTCTTTTAATTTGGCAATTTAACATCTCTAATTAAAGATATTTCTGTAATGCAGAACCACTGTGAGTATAACTTGCATATCTACCCTGGGGACGCATAGGGTATTACCAAGGCTCACTTTGCACAGTGTCCCTGTGCCTTGTGGGAAACAGGATATTGAGGTGAGGAGGGTGGCAGGGTGTCTTTGAGGCTGTTTGAGGACAGGCTGATCTGGCTGAGCAGCAACAGTGACTCTTAAAAATTTTTTTTTAACATTTATTTATTTTTGAGACACAGAGAATAAGCAGGGAGGGACAGAGAGAGAGGGAGACACAGAATCTGAAGCAGGATCCAGGCTCTGAGCTGCCAGCACAGAGCCCGAAGTGGGACTCGAACTCACTAGCCATGAGATCATGACCTGAGCCAAAGTCGGACGCTCAACCGACTGAGCCACCCAGGCACCCCAACAGTACTCTTATAGCACTTTTCTTTCATAGTAAAATTCCTTAACATTTATAATAAATGAATTGGGGGATTATCTGTTTATTGACCAAACACACACACACACACACACACACACACACACACACACGTACACACACACAGGATATTATCTCCATGAGGCTGGAATTTGACCCCACAACATGTCCAGCACCTACCACCATACTGTCCACCAAATATGGCTTTAATACATGTCTACTGAATAAATGAGTAAATTTAAAGGCCCCAGTGGAAGGAGTTTCTTTATGTCCTTTTTTCCTTTGGAATAAATTCCATTGTTGGGTTAGGGTTTTAGGGGCCAATAATTCAGAACCGTTGTAAGAGAGGGGGAAAAAAGGGAATCAGATATCTTTACTACTTACATAGCTGGAGCGAAGCATGTAGCCTAGATGTGTAACTGCAATGACTTACAAGCACCCACCCCTCATCCCCAGCTGAGCCATCAGAAGCCTCCATGACTGGGTCAGAGCAAATGGTATACAGCAGAAAGCAGATCAAAATAAGTCTATTCCATAGATAGGTGGCTCCAAAAGAGACTGAGAAGTGGAGGGTGGCTGGCCAGGCCACAAGTGTTCAGTGCCTCCCAAAGGCAATCAAATAAATTGCCTCCCCCCACCCCCCATGCCTGGGGAGGAATGAGTGGAGGGTCAGATTAAGAACAAGGCTGGATGCATCACTTCAAACTGGCAAGACTGGCTTCATTGAGATCAGCAAGCAGTCAGCATGGGTCCAGTGAGCCCCAGACTGCAGTCATGATCCTGAGCCTACAAAGAGCCAGACTAATTCAGTGTGACAGGTAACCAAAAGAGGATTGTCCAGACCTGGCCTGGACTGTCACATTAGGAGACAGGGAGGATGAGGTTTTCATGCTGTGAGCCATCATTGCCACCAGAGAAACACCCCGCCACACACACACACAGCACTATCACTTTCCTAGGACCCTGCCTAGCCAGCTTAGAAAATGTCCCCAAGTTTCCATGTAAATAGCACTGGAGCAGTCAAAAGAATGGCCACATCCTGAAGGTCAAATGACAGCTTAGGCTTGTCTGGAAATGGGACTCTTATCAAAGGTCCCTGAGGGTGTGGAGGAGCAGGGCAGGTCCTATATACTGTCCAGAGACATTACTCAGCCCCCTTTTCTTGTACCTCTCTCTCATTCCCCTCCCTTTCTTCTGGCATGTGGTCTCCCCCACAGAGTTCCCAGTGCTCTTGCGTTTCCTCTGGCTTCCCAGAGCCTACTCAGAACCACTCTCCCTGAAGTGTCCCCCACATCACAAAATTAAGTCTCCATTTTTCCTATCATTATTCTCATCCTCAAAACTCAGTCTTTCAGGAAAGCTAAACCATGTTTGGGAAGAAAACATGTCATTGAACTAATTCACACAAAACTTCCTCGTTTTTGTCCAAAACACAACCAAGTAGAATTCCACCAGAAGATGGGTCCCTTCTTTGTCTCTGCACTAGTCACCTCTGAATGTAATTCCTGGAATGCTGCCTAAATTACAATCCCATGGGAAACCAGCCTTGAGCTGTAGCTGATATTGAAGGCAGAAGAACAGAAGACGAAAGGCATCTGGTCCTGGAGGACACAGCTGAGCTAATGATTTTAAGGAGCCTGGAGCCTTCCCTTTTCTTCCTATAGGTTTCTTGTTATGTAATATAGGAATTTCTCATTGTTTAAGGGCCAGGATTAGGAGGAAGTGAGTAAATCAAGCAGGTGTAGGATCAGATTCTGTCCTCATTTAAAATTTTGATATTTTGTTCATCATGGATTTTTTTGCATTAATGTTGATGTTTTAAAACCCTACATTAAAATGGTATAAATCTTTATTACTGTTTTTTGGTGCCCCCCCAGTCCCAAATCTGCACCCAAGGTGAGTCCCTCAGTTGTCTGACTCAAGTCCTGGCCCTGCTACTTTCAGTTCCAACTTCTGTTACTTGCAGCTGAAATCATCTTCAAGGTGGAAAAAAAAAATGAACAGTTTGATAAAAGCTGTTAGAGAAATTAGTTATCCACATGGGATAAAGGTTCAAGTAAGATTCTAACTCCAGACAGACCCCACGAAGAGACAATATGCTAACCCTGCACTGTGGGAAAAAGTGAGAGCAGATGCATGGAGGTGAGTTAGTGAGCTGGTCGCAGCTTTGCCATCAACACAGCTCATCACTTGGTCTCACACCATGTCTCCAAAGAGGCCAAATGAAACCACTGGATCTTGACAAAAAGAGAAATCAAGGAATCGATCCCATTTACCACTGCACCAAAACCCATAAAATACCTAGGAATAAACCTAACCAAAGAGGTGAAAAATCTATACACTGGCAACTATAGAAAGCTTATGAAAGAAATTGAAGAAGACACAAAAAAATGGAAAAACATTCCATGCTCATGGATTGGGAGAACAAATATTGTTAAAACGTCAAGACCACCCAAACAAATCTGCATATTCAATGCAGTCCCTATCAAAATAACACCAGCATTCTTCACAGAGCTAGAACAAATAATCCTAAAATGTATATGGAACCAGAAAAGACCCCAAATAGCCAAAGCACTCCTGAATAAGAAAACCAAAGCTGGAGGCATCACAATTCCGGACTTCACACTGTATTACAAAGCTGTAATCATCAAGACAGTATGGTACTGGCACAAAAACAGACACACAGATCAATGGAACAGAACAGAGAACCCAGAAATAGACCCACAGACATATGGCCAACTGATCTTTGACAATGCAGGAAAGAATATCCAATGAAATAAAGACAGTCTTTTCAGCAAATGGTGCTGGGAAAACTGGAAAGCAACATGCAGAAGAATGAACCTGGACCACTTCATTACACCATACACAAAAATAAACTCAAAATGGATGAAAGACCTAAACATAAGACAGGAAGCCATCAAAATCCTAGAGGACAAAGCAGGCAAAAACCTCTTTGATCTCATCTGCAGCAACTTCTTATGCAACACATCTCCGGAGGCAAGGGAAACAAAAGCAAAAATGAACTACTGGGACCTCATCAAAATAAAATGCTTCTGCACTGCAAAGGAGACAACCAGCAAAACTAAAAGGCAACCAATGGAATGGGAGAAGATATTTGCAAATGACATATCAGATAAAGGGATAGTATCCAAAATCTATAAAGAACTTATCAAACTCAACACCCAAAATACAAAGAATCCAGTGAAGAAATGGGCAAAAGACATGAATAGACACTTTTCCAAAGAAGACATCCAAATGGCTAATAGACACATGAGAAGATGCTCAACATCACTCATCATCAGGGAAATACAAATCAAAACCACCATGAGATACCACCTCACACCTGTCAGAATGGCTAACATTAACAACTCAGGTGACAACAGATGTTGGTGAGGATGCAGAAAAAGAGGATCTCTTTTGCACTGTTGATGGGAATGCAAACTGGGGCAGCTGCTCTGCAAAACACTATGGAAGTTCCTCAAAAAGTTAAAAATAGAACTACCCTACAACCCAGCAATTGCACTACTGAGTATTTATCCGAGGGATACAGGTGTGCTGATTTGAAGGGACACATGCACCCCAATGTTTATAGCAGCACTATTGACAATAGCCAAAGTATGGAAGGAGCCCAAATGTCCACTGACTGATGAATGGATATAGAAGGTGTGGTTTATATATACAATGGAGTATTACTCATCAATCAAAAAGAATGAAATCTTGCTATTTGCAACTATGTGGATGGAACTAGAGGGTATGCTAAGTGAAATAAGTCAGTCAGACAAAGACAAATATCATGACTTACTCATATGTGGAATTTAAGATACAAAACAGATGAACATAAGGAAAGGGAAGCGAAAATAATATAAAAACATGGAGGAGGACAAAACATAAGAGACTTTTAAATACAGAGAACAAACTGAGCGTTCCTGGATGGGTGAAACAGGCAAGGAGCATTAAGGAAGACACTTGGGATGAACACTGGGTGTTATACATAGGGGGTGAATCACCGCAATGTACTCCTGAAAACATTATTGCACTATATGCTAACTAACTCAGATGTAAATTAAAAATAAATTAAATCAATCAATCAATCAATCAATCAATCAATCTTAGAATGAGCACTGGAATTAAAAAAAGAAAAGAAAAGAAAAAGAAACCACTGCATCTTGGAGCTCCATGGGATGAGGACAGGCAACCACCCCCTTCCCCTTCCCCTCTTCTCTTCCTTTATAGAAGTCCACCTACTAGGGCCTTGACTCCCTTACACTTCTTGATTGTGCCCCCTCCAGGCAGCCACTGGAGAAGTCCGAGCATCCACATATCCCATCTAACCAAGGTGCAGGGATGATGGACTCTCCTTGTCAGTCAGTGCTACAAGGGGCTCCTCGGGCTATGGGATCAGTGGCTATGGCTTTATGACCATGAGAACAAAGTGAGCCATTTCCAGGGTCCCTCTGGCCAGGCAACAGGGCAGGTGGCCAGCATCCTGGCTGCTCCTGGCAGACCTGGGATGCACAGAAACTGGCTTTGCTACAAATCCACACTTTCCATTTCACACGAAAATAATTTCTGGGGCATTAGAGACCTAAATACTTTTTAAAGAACAATAAACTATAAAAGTACTAGAAGAAAATTTAAAAAGCATGCCTTTATTATTTGGGGGTTAAGAAAGGCTTCCTTAAATAAGTCACAAAAAAGGAAAATCGTAAGAAAAAGCCTTATCAATATAATCATACTAAGAATTAAGCTTTGTATAAACAACAGTTCTTGACTGGGGACAATTTTGCTTCCCAAGGGACATTTGGCAATACCTGGTGACATTTTTGCCTGCCAAAACTGGGGAGGGGAGGTTGGATATTACAGACATCTAAGATAATGAGGCCAGGGTCACTGCCAAGAATCCTACAGTGCACAGGACAATCCCCACAACAAAGAATTATCTAGCCCAATATGTTAATAGTGCAGAGGTTGAGAAAGCCAATCATAAATAAGGTTAACAGACAATTTAAAGACTGAGAAAAGTAGTTTGGCATTCATATCTCTAATAAAATATTAGGGTCTAATATGGAGAAAGAATTACAAAGCAGTAAAAAAAAATTCAACAAAATAAAATGAAATCAGGGCATCTGGGTGGCTCAGTTGGTTAAGCGTCTGACTCCAGTTCAGGTCATCAATCTCCTGGTTTGTGTGTTCGAGCCCCACGTCAGACTCTGCTGCAGCTCAGAGCCTGGAGCCTGCTTCAGATTCTGTGTCTCTATCTCTCTCTCTCTGCCCCTCCCCTGTTCGTGCTCTGTCTCTCCCAAAAATAAATAAACATTAAAACAAATTTTTTAATTTAAAAATAAAGGAAAAAATGAGATCATTTCTCATCCTTTCAATTGCTAAAATGTTTTCAATAATATCAAGTGATCATAAGAATATCAGAAAAGAAGACTCTCATATACTGCTGGCAATCATGTAAATAAGTACAACTACCCAGTACAATAAGTTATTCAACAGAATTTTCTAAACTTTGGTATGTTCATATCCAACTAGTTGAAAAGCAGTAAAAGTGAGGTTTGCCCCTTTTAGTTCTATTCCTTACAACACCAGGTGTCAGCTCCTCCATGCATTTCCTCCCTTCCTGATGATGGGATTTAGAGCTGCCAATGACCTATCTTCAATCATGCAGAGAAGGGTAGCACACAAGGAAGGTCTGTGATTGGCCATGTGGACAAAGCCACCTTTCTACATGAACTCTTCACTTTGGGACTATTATGTGAGAGAACATAAACGTTGACTTTCTTTAATCAACTATCTTTGGGGGCCCCTTTGTTGAACTAGCTTGCTTTTATCCTAATTAATACACTGCAAGTGTGTACTATGTGTGTAAAAAAGCACAGGGAAAGATCTGGAAGACTACACACAAAACTCAGTAGTGTCTTTTTGGCTACGGGATGGGTTTGGGAATCAGCAGTCAAAGAACTTTCTGTGATGTTTTCCTTTTAAACAAGAGAAGGTATTCACATACCGTGCATTTTAAAAACTGCACTTTTAGGGGCATTCAGGTGACTCAGTCAGTTAAGCGTCCAACTCTTGATTTCAGCTCAGGTCATGATCTCACTGTCATGGGATTGAGCCCACATGGGGTTCCGCGCTAAGCATGGAGCCTGCTTTGGATTCTCTCTCTCCCTCTTTTTCTGCTCCTCCCCAGCACTCTCATGTGCTCTCCCTCTTTCTCTCTCAAAATAAATAAATAAATTTAGAAAAACTGCATTTTTAAAACAATTGACTGATATTACGTTGCCAAAGCACATTCAACACATGGTAACAGCAATTAGTAAGAGGCAGATGCAAGATAAAAGCATATGCTTTGCTCTCAGGAGACCCAGGTCTGCACCCATGTTCTGTTTGCTGCTGGACCTTGGTCAAGTTGCTTCATCTATGAAGCTAAGACCTTTCATGCAGAGAATAAAGACAATAATACCTCCCTCACATGACTGTTGTGAGGAATAAAGGAAACAGTGTATGTAAAATTCTTAGGTGCCTGGTATTCGGAAAACACTCAACAAATGAAACATTTGCTATTATTAATATTAGGACATGTGTGAAAAGTGAAAAAAAGTTCTCTATTCTTCTAGAAACATATTTTTGAAAATAAAAATAAAAGGGTGGCTGGTAAAGAAGGAAAGAATAAAATAAAGTTTAGTTCCATTTAACGTGCATACAGTGAGCACCTATTATGTGCTAAAATGTCAGGACAGGGGCAGTACAGGCAAGCAGGAGGCATGTAGAAATAGATGAAACAGGGAACCACCAGTGTTGCTGGAATCTAGGCATGAAGGTAGTAAGAGTGAGAGGTGAGACTCTGGGGGTATCAGAGGCCAAAAAAGGAAGAGCCTTGAATGCCATGTTGAAGAATCTAGCAGCACTGTGGAGGGTGGATATGGAGAGGGCATGGCTGGGAAGCAGGAGAGGCTCTTGCCAGAGTTACATCAGTGAGAATAGTAAGCACAAAGGGGACCCAGAAGAAAGACTATCTAGGTGGCAAAAACCCTCTTGGACATGAGGGAGGAGAAAAGAGAGGAGCTCAGGATGGCTGTCAGGTTTCTAGCAGGTTGTGTCTCTGAAATACAGAGTTCAGGCTGCAGGAGAGAGCTGTTCAGTGGGTCTATTCAGAAAGCCACCCAGTTCCTGTGCTGCCAGGTCTGAGGGTGTGAATGCTTGAGTGGCACTCCCAAGTCCTGTGGAGGGGTGCTTACAGGCAGGATTAGGAATACATCAGAAGAGGGAAAAGACAGCTGTTGGCCTCTGCCCTCCATTGACTCCTAGAGTCTCCTAAGCTTACATACACCACAGCATGGCCCACCTCCACGCCTCAGTTCAGCCCCATCTTTCCCGGGCATTTCTATTTGCATTTAAACCTTACAGGCTGTGAGGGCTATAGAGACAAAAGATGGAAATGTGTTATCCTGTATTAGAGTCCCTGGTATCTGTGTGCTTCATCTTTCATATTTTCAATTAGATCATGAGGAAATAATTATGCAAACCAGAATTTCACCATCCATAGGGAAATGGTTAGTTTATTATCCTTGAGAGGTTTATGCCAGGGCATCTAAATCTTTAGATAAGGGGCTAATTTAATTTTGGTCCCCCTTCTGCTATGATTTCATACTCCAGGGTAATATATCCAAAAAGAGAGAGAGAGAGAGAGAGAGAGAGAGAGAGAGAACACGTGAGGTCTCTGGGTCAAGAAAATTAGCATGATTATTAATAAATAGAAATGTAGCCGTTTTACCTCATAAGTCTACAGAGTTCTTTCTCACATCTCCTCTTAAACAATACCCGTTTATTCTTAAAGTTAGTATAAAGCAAACCCTCCAAAAACAAAACATCTAAGTTATACTCGAGGCCAACTATTTTAGGAAAAGATATGTTTATATTACCAAATTTATAACACCTTGAATCATAGAGTTTTCAGGCTGAAAGAGACCACTGCACAGGAACTTAACTCGTTTGAGAGGTGAAACGAAGACTTCAAGCAGAGCAATAGCTTGGCAAGTCTCACTCAGCAGGTCAGTAGCAGAGCCGGGGCGGGAAGCCAGGTTCCCTATTCTCAATCCAGCATTCTATCCTCTACACCATACTAGTTCCACGACTGACATCTAGTCATTTGTCTCAAAGATAAATTTTAAATTACAGTTTAGATTCTTGTACTTCCCACTTTATACAGAAATTGGGGTTTTTTTGTGTGTATCAGCCTTTCCAATAGATGGTGAACTGTGAGAACAAAAAGGACCTATTATTTATTTATTTTTAATTTTTAATTTTTTTTAATTAAAAAAATTTTTTGTAAGTTTATTCATTTTTGACAGAGAGAGAGATACAGCGTGAGCAAGGGACGGGCAGAGAGAGAGGGAAACATAGAATCCAAAACTGGCTCCAGGCTCTGAGCTGTCAGCACAGGGCCCGACTCGGGGCTTGAACTCACAAATCATGAGATCGTGACCCGAGCTGAAGTTGGGACGCTTAACCGAATGAGCCACCCAGGCACCCCAGTACCTCTTATTTATTTTTTATATATGCCTAATGCCTGGCAAAGTCTCTGGCATGTTGTTAGCACACATCAACAAAAATTGCTGAGATAATTACTCTGTTCTCAGTGGGACCGTGAATGCTTGGTGCTGGTGCTTCCCATCAATATGTAGTATGTTCCAGGCTGATTTTATGTATTTACAGTTGTCCACATCTCACAACTTCTTCTTTGTTCTATTTATGTACTTTAAGTGGAAAAAGCAAAACCTGACCTCTTTTCTGATCCCTCAGGCTTCTCTTCTTTATTAAGTTGAAATCAAAAATATTAAAACCACAAAAAGACTTTTGGCTCACACCCCTCCTCCTGTAGATAGCAATGAGGACAGTTGTTCTTTCACTGGATTTGATTAATTCTTTCATAATAGAATCAAAATTAACTTCACAGAAATGGTACATACAGCCAGAGGTAATTCAATGCCTAATGAATGAAATATTACATAACCAAACAGCTTAAGTGGCTATTCTTGATTCAAAAGGCACGGCCTCTGTATTTTACAGCATTTAATTTCCTTTCATTCTTTCTAATTTTGTCATTGTGTAGTAATTACTACTCTTTGAAAACCATGCCTTCCGCTGATTCCATTCCTGCCCTTGTAAATGAACCACGCCCACCCACGCTAGACTTCATTGGGGTTGATTTGAAGAGTCCCAGAACAAAAAAGCAGGTCATTGCTCTGTCTCCAGGAAACTCCCAGGCCCCCTCCTCCTTGCCCATACCACTGTCTCTCCCACTCAGTTTCCAGGTTCCTCCACACCCTGACATTTGGGGTTTGTACATGGCCCCTAACGTGGACTGTGATTCAGTTTGGACTTCCCTCCAGGATGGAATTTCTCAGATCTGCCTTCTTGCTCCCCTCTGTGACAGCCAGCAAGCAGTGCTCTTCTGCCTCTGGCCATAGCACCCCTGGGAACACAAGCTCCCAAGAGCCCTCACCTGACAGGCAGGGAGATTGGCAGGCTTCAACGCTGCTCGCGTTCCTATTTCTACCCATCATCCTCATGCATCTTAAATTCTGTCCCTCATCATCTTCCTTCTGTCATCAACATTTTTTCCCCACTTCCTAGTTACTCACTTTCATTCATTAAAGACTAGGTAACCAGGTCACCAGAAACTGCCCTCACCCCACACTGTTTCTCTGTCACAAAATCTCAGTCTGGCCCAACTGCTCTCCTCCCAGGTGATCTGCGATCATTCCCCCAACCTGTGCTCTTCAGATCTTTTAGGACCCATGGACCATCAACCCACACCCTCCTCAATGCAACAGTCTCCCCTCCGTTGTGCTACTTTGATTCCAAGGTCCTAATGTGCAAAACTCCCTCTCTGGGACTCCCACCTTCCCTTCCTGTCTGTGCTTTCACACCCCTGCCTGTTGAACCCTAGTCCAATCAAGCTATCTGATGTTAAACACTGCTGGAAAAAATCCGGTGCACTACGGCAGAATTTTCTCTCCTGTCATACACTTCTCTTCCTCTCCTTCCTCTGGCAACCTCCATGGAGTGAAAGCCAAGGGTCCACTCTCAGTCCTCACCTTACCTAACATGGCCTCTCCACGTTCCGGCTGTCCTCCTACCTCGCCACTGCTCCTTCTCATCACCCCACCTGCTCCCTCCTCATCCCTCTGACCTCCTACAGGGTGTGCCAGGCCCTGGTCTTCAGCCCTTAATTCCTCTCCCTTGTCTACACTTACTGCTTAGGTAACCATCAGATCTCCAGGCCTTAAATACCATCTCGATGCTGAAGACTCCCAGATGTGTGCGTCTAGCCTGGATTCCAGAACTGCCTTCTTGGATTTTTGCCTAGGCTACCTCTTGGGCATCTCAAATTTCATATGTTCCAAACCCAGTTCTCCCCCCACCCCCGCCAATCAGCCCCGCCTTTTGGGGGGATTCGTGCAGTCTGCCCATGTCAATAAAAGGCAGCTTCACCATTCTATCTCTCTTGGGTCAAAAACTTGACTCAACAATTTCTGTTAAACTTCTACCGTATCTGTCAGCAAATCCTGTTGACTCCCTTCCAGTTTCCTCTCTGTAGGAGGGCACTGGAGAGCCTGTCTTTTTTCTTTTTTTAGTGTTTATTTATTTTTGAGAGACAGAACACAAGCAGGGGAGGAAGCAGAGAGAGAAGGAGAGACACAGAGCCTGAAAGCAGGCTCCAAGCTGTCAGCACAGACCCCTACGTGGGGCTAGAACTCACAAGCCCTGAGATCTTGACCTGAGCCGAAGTCGGACATTAAGCCCACCCAGACGCCCCGAGCCTGTCTTCTTTATATCCTTTTATCTCAACCATTCACAATGTCATTTATACGCAGTGGTCAGGAGGCAACCAGTTTGCAATGGTTCTCAGCCTTGGCTACACACTGGAATCATCTGGGGTGGCAGCACCTTTAAAAACTTCTGGTGTCCCTGTCTCAACCCTCCACCTGAGATTCTTATTTAAATAGTCTGGGGTGTGGCCTGGGATTTTTAAAAGCCACGCCAGACCCCCACCCAGGTGGTTCTAATGTGCTGGTAAACTTTCTAGCCACTGTGTCAGGGCTTAACAAAAAGAGACCTGGTGAAAATCATTAGTATTTATCAGTGCTTATCAAGTAGATTTTAGAATCAGCATTGTACACTAAAAAAAAAAAAAATCCCAGGGCACCTGGGTGGCTCAGTCGGTTGAGCGTCCGACTTCGGCTCGGGTCATGATCTCACAGTTCGTGGGTTCGAGCCCCGCATCAGGCTCTGTGCTGACCACTTGCTCAGAGCCTGGAGCCTGCTTCAGATTCTGTGTCTCCTACTCTCTCTGCCCCTACCCCGTTCACGCTTTGTCTCACTCTGTTTCTCAAAAATAAATGTAAAAAAAAAAAAAAAAATTAAAAAAAAATCCCCCAAATCTAAATAAACAATAAGAATTAAAACTGGGAAGCTATAGCATTTTCTATTCTCTTGAACAAGCCTTATAATCCCAATCTTCCCTTTTATATTCTTTTCTTTCTCATTTTTATAACAATCTTTTTTATTCATTTTAAAATAGGGATCACTGGGTGAGAAAATCTTACCCTGGCTAAAAAACTGGCCAGAATATCACCAGATCTTAGCTCTGGATCCTCTGTGTTTTCTCTTCAGGCACAGACATTTTTCTTTGAATTTGGAGGGAAATGAGCTGAAAAGCTCATCTCAGTTTTAGGCAGGGTTGAAGGAGTTTAACAATTTAATGAGGTCAGTTTCATCACCTTGATTTTCCTCTTCAATTTTCATTCACTTTTCCTGTAAAGGCCTGCAGGCTGCGGCTTCTCACTGGTAAACTGTCTGCAGTTTTTTTATTACTAAGTTAACAAACAAGGGGAAAGAGATAATTGGGAAGTAAAGAAGGATCACTAAAAAACACCAGAGGACTGGTGGGTGGGAGGGAGGAGAAAGGAAGAGGAAAAGGAGGCCAGGGCCTGGCGTCTCTTCTCAGTTCCTATGAAGGGGGTGTGGGGAGCAGGTAAACATCTGGTAGACCCGGTAAGAGGGGAGGGGCCCACATCACATCAGAATCTAACAGTTCTCTTCCCCATCCTAATTTCTACTTTTCTCTGATCGAAATTTGTAAATATTTCCACCTGTTTACTAGAATTAATGACTACTCCAGATTAACCCAAAAATTCAGGTTGAGTTGCCTTATCTTCTTATTAAATTCTTCCTCTGAAGCTTATACACCAGAGAAAATATATCTCAATGTGAAATCTAAACTGTATTTCTTTCAAAACATGTCAACCAGAGTACTACACAAATCAATGAAAACAACTTCTTGTAAAAAAAAAAAAATCCCTTACAGGTGTGCTGTTTCTAAGGGGTACATGCACCCCAATGTTCATAGCAGCATTATTGACAATAGCCAAAGTATGGAAAAAGCCACTGACAGGTGAATGGATAAAGAAAATGTGGTTTATATACACAATGGAATATTACTTGGCAATCAAAAAGAATGAAATCTTGGGGCACCTGGGTGGTTCAGTCGGTTGAGCGTCCAACTTCAGCTCAGGTCATGATCTCACACCTTGTGAGTTCGAGCCCAGAGTTGGGCTCTGTGCTGACAGCTCGGAGCCTGGAGCCTACTTCAGATTCTGTGTCTCCCTCTCTCTCTCTGCCCCTAACCCACTCATATTCTGTCTGTCTCTCTCAAAAATAAACATTAAAAAAAATTTTTTTTAAAGAATGAAATCTTGCCATTTGCAATTACATGGATGGAACTAGAGGATATTATGCTAAGCAAAATTAGTCAGAGAAAGATAAATATCATATGACTTCACTCATATGTGGAATTTAAGATACAAAACAGACGAAGATAAGGGAAAGGAAGCAAAAATAAAATAAAAACAGGGAGGGGGACAAAACAAGAGACTCAAATAGAGAGAATCACTGAGGGTTGCTGGAGGGGTTGTGGGTGGGGGGATGGGTTAAATGGTAAGGAGCATTAGGGAGGACACTTGTTGGGATGAGCACTGGGTGTTATACATAGGGGATGAATCACCGGAATTTGCTCCTGAAATCATTATAGCACTATATGCTAGCTAACTTGGTGTAAATTAATTTTTAAAATTAAAAAAAAATCCCTAAAAGAGAATAGAGCAAATTCAATTTTGTGGTGCATTTTGCTTGTTTGTTTTATTTTATTTTTACAGTTATTTTACCACACTTGCACTTCATGCTGGAATTATGAGTACACCTCTCAAATTATTTTAAGTGAATGAAAAAATATTCATCACACTGTGAAAACAAATGTCTCAAAATATCTTCTATGGTCACAATGCTCATATCTGAACATTTAGCTATAACCCCGTATAGGACCAGTAATACTTGTGTGTGGTGTTTTTTTTTTCAATCATTTGTAATTTTACTTGTAAAACATGAAATTTTTTTCTATTTTTGAAAAACTGTCTAAAAAAATTAGAACAAGCCTTTCTCTCCAGTGCTACATATAAAGGATCTTTGTCACCTTCTGTCCTGGAATGCTAACAGACCGACCTTACCTTCACTTCTCTAACCAAGGTAATGATGGCTTGCGCTGGAAATCTAAATCTGGCCAGAAGCAGCCCAGTGATTTTCCAGATGGAAGCAAAGGGAGAAAGCGGCCCAAAGAGGCTCTGTGTCCCTCTCCTGGCACCTGCTGTCGGCAGAACTGGGAGACGTCTGCCACCTAGTGGAAGACAGAGGCCAAGGCTGGTTATTTGCAATAGTTTTGTGCCAGGGCCTCAAGGCCATCAAGAACGGCTTCTATACACGGACACCTGGGCCACAGCTTCCCCTTGGGACATGATGTACTATCAAGAAACCACCCACTACCAACTACAAACAATATTCAAACCCAAGACACAAACCATACCTTCCTATAAACGAAAGTACACAATAACACCTCTTCATATACCAAGTGCCTCTTCATAAAGTAGTACCACGTAAAGTACTATTCTACTTAACAAATCCCATTTCTACTTAACAAATCTCATTTCCAGTGGTTACCAATGTATTTTGTGTGTCTTTTCCTACACGGTGAAAACACAGGTGGGAAGTATACCTATCCCCCATTATAATGATTAAAGTTGTACTTACGAATTTTCTGTACAGAGAATATTTTTCAGCTGTTCATACCTGTGCAATAATTTATCCCAGTCTATGGCTGCAACTCAAAAATGATTGACATGTGCAAGTAAAGTTAAGGGATTGGGAGGTGTACCCCAAGTCAGGCCATGAAGATGTGTTAGTGCTCTCTTCTTTTGATTCCATTTGTCACAGTATTCTAGTTTGCTCTATGTTTCAAATGATTATTTTAAATTGAAACTAAAATAGCATATGTACAGGTATCTATTTGAGTGCATCAGTCCCCTGTTCTACTCACTCCTACTCTAGTCCTGTTCCCTAGAAGTAATTACTTATAGGTCTGTTAGATGCTTCTTTTGCTATGTTCCTCCATAATCTCTAAATAAAATGCGTTTGCTGCTCATCTGGATCTATTGGTGGTGGACTGCTCTGGTTTGGGTTCTTTTGGAAGCAGACCATGAGGTTAAGGATTCCTTGGCAGGATGGGGAAGTGAGATGACACAGGAAAGGAAGCCAGGAAAGGGAATGGCATCAAACCAGCTGCTACTGCGAGCACCTAGAGCCAGACCCCAGTGCAGAAATAGGAGCCAGTGAAAAACAGAGCCTGGGATTGCCAGTTTAGGGCTGCTTTTGTCACATGGGCAGCTGAGTGAGCTCCAGCTGCAGGAGAAACTCCAAAGCAAAGACATGCAGAAGCTGCCTCATTGGACACAGAGCTGCTGTATGCAGCCATGGTCAGTGTCAGGTATCTGGGCAAGGCACTGTTGGCACTCACTTAAGGCCATCTCACCTAGAAGAGCAAGCCACTAACACACACAGCCATCTCCCCTTCCCATCTTCCCGATTCATCATTTTAAGTCCTTCCTTGGAAACCTCCATCACTTTCAGGATATGCTAACAGCTTCCTTTGGGGTTCCATCCACAATAGCCAGCATCTTATCCTCTAAGATGAAGACTTTAGGGCCCCCATACTTCCCTTCAGCTGTTCCTCCTCTTTCCTACAGCTCTGCTTCTGATTATATTTGATTTCTCATTTACCTTATTCTATAGCTATGTTTTAGGTCCCAGATGCTCAGCCAATAGTTTGATTCTAAAAAACACACTGATGTGATTCCATAGTATTTTTCACTGCGGAGCTAATGTTCACAGAGAAAGACGAGCATGAACGGGGGAGGGTCAGAGAGAGGGAGACACAGAATCTGAAACAGGCTCCAGGCTCTGAGCTGTCAGCACAGAGCCCGACGCGGGGCTCGAACCCACGGACTGCAAGATCATGACCTGAGCCGAAGTCGGCCGCTTAACCGACTGAGCCACCCAGCGCCCCTCATTACATTTCTTTTGTATCTGAGCTTTTAAATGTTTCCATGGGGCGCCTGGGTGGCGCAGTCGGTTAAGCGTCCGACTTCAGCCAGGTCACGATCTCGCGGTCCGTGAGTTCGAGCCCCGCGTCGGGCTCTGGGCTGATGGCTCAGAGCCTGGAGCCTGTTTCCGATTCTGTGTCTCCCTCTCTCTCTGCCCCTCACCCGTTCATGCTCTGTCTCTCTCTGTCCCAAAAAATAAATAAATGTTGAAAAAAAAAATTAAAAAAAAAAATGTTTCCTGAAGTTTCTAACCACCTTCTAATGTTCTTGCCCTTTTTGCCTTTATTTGACATTTTCCCCTACCCTCTTGTGCCAATCAGGGATTGGTATTCTTTTGAGCCCCTCTTTCTCTGTAGAGTTTCTATGTATGCCCTCCATCTTACTGCTCCATTGTGGAGTCCTTCTCTGTACCCGTTGTTATCCTGAGACCTTCTGACACTGCTTTCCCAGGTTGAGGCCACTGTTGCCTGTATCCCATTCCCTCTTTTTTCTTGATATATTTACTCCCTCATTTTGCTTGACTATATCCTAAAAAAAACTGTGTGGGAAGTAAATTTCCTTTCACTTTGGACGTGTATTTTTCTTATCTTTAGCTTAGCAAATTAATGCTTTTAACTCTAAATTAAAAATAACTTTTCTACTTTCTAAAGATACAGTTGCAAAATCTGATATATTTTGATTCTTATTCCTTTGCAGATGATCTGTGTTTCCCCTTCTACCTCAGAAGCTTTTAAGATCTTTTCTTTTCATCCTTGGTGTTCTGAATTTTGCAACTGTGGTGTAGATATGTGTGTCTTTTGTCATTTACTGTGCCGGGCAGTGGGGGAAAGTGGAGACAGGGGAAAAATATCCTCCCTTCTCCCTTCCTCTGCCCTCCAACCTACTGCCACTGGCCAGCTCCAGCTGGGGGCAGCAGACCCAGGAGCCTGGGAAACAAGTTTGGAGGAGTTTGGCCCCATGATACAGAGCACGGCAGGGGGAAGACAAGGAATGGATCTGGGAGCAGACACATCCAGGACTAGACAGTTAAGAGGACAGAATGGGTGGCTCAGTCGGTTGAGCATCCGACTTTGGCTCAGGTCATGATCTCATGGCTCCTGGGTTTGAGCCCCTCATTGGGCTCTGTACTGACAGCTGGGAGCCTGGAGCCTGCTTCAGATTCTGCGTCTCCTTCTCTCTCTGCCCCTCCCCCGCTCGCACTCTGTGTCTCTCTCTCAAAAATAAATACACATTAAAAAAAAAAAAAGTTTAAAATAATAAATAAATAAATAAAAGTGAAAGTTCTGGGGCGCCTGGGTGGCTCAGTCAGTTAAGCATCTGACTTCAACACAGGTCACAGCTTGCGAGTTTGATCTCCAGGTCAGGCTCTGTGCTGACAGCTCAGAGCCAGAAGCCTGCTTGGGATTCTGTGTCTCCCTCTCTCTCTCCCCCTCCCCTGCTCACACACTGTCTCTCTCTCTCTCAAATATAAACATTAAATAAATAAATAAATAAGAAAGTTCTTATGCACATGCCACACAGCTCTGAGTTTTTCACTAGAGATTCTTATCTATGCATGTACAAACTTTAGAAATACATGTATATGCACCATCTGTACATAATATGTTCTCATTGTTTCTTTCACATCCCCTTTGCTCAATTTTGTTAGGCTGGTTAAATTCTCATTTTCTGTTCTTTTCTTTGGGGAGATTAGAAATTATACAGCTATTTCCAGTCCTATGGATTTGATTCTTAAGTATTTCAGTGAAATATTCTATATGAAAAAAATGTATATATAAAATACGATGACTGTCTCCATTACTCAGCCTAAGATACCACAGTATTATTGACTATCCAGAATGCCCTCTAAATCATAATCCCCTCCCACTCAGCAGTACTCACTAATCTGAATCTTGCTTTTCTTAAAACTGTACTTTATTTTCATTTTTTAGTTTATTTATTTATTTTGTGAGAGAAAGTGGGGGAGGGGCAGAGAAAGGGAGGGACAGAATCCCAAGCATGGACCCAGTGCAGGACTCAATCCCATGAACTGTGAGATCATGACCTGAGCTGAAACCAAGAGTCTGACATTCAACCAATTGAGCCATCAGGTACCACTTAAAACTGTATTTTAAACAATTTCAAAGACTATCTTGGTAACTGATTGTGGTGGGAGTTTTTTTAACTTTATATAAAAGGTGACATATCAGAAACCTTCTGCAACTTGCATTTTTCAAAGTTATGGGTTTTTGTTAGCTTTGTACATATTGCTATGAAACTACAAAACACTATTGTGAGAAATTTTAAAAATTAATATATGGAAAGGTATACATTCTTCATGTGTCAAAAAATGTCATTTCTCCCCCAAATTAATCCATAGATTCAATGTAATACCAAATCAGATTCCCCACAGGCTTTATTGTAGACACTGACAAACTAATTCCAAAATTCATATAGAAATGCAAAGAACCTAAAATAGCCAAAACAACCTTGAAAAAGAAGAAAAAAAAAGAACAAAGTTGGATGATTTATAGTACTTGATTTCAAGACTTACAAAGCCACAGTGATAAAGACAGTGTCTCACTGACTTAAAATACACAAACAGATCAACAGAACAGAGTCCAACAATAAAAGCGCATATCTAAGGACAAATAATTTTCAACAAAGGTACAACGGCTATTCAGTAAAGAAAAAATAGTTCTTTCAACAAATGAGCCAAGAACAATTGAATAAATGTATGCAAAAACATGAGCTTCAATTCACACCTTGTACCATATAGAAAAATTAACTTGAAACATATCATAGACCTATATGTAAGGTCTTTACACAGCTTCTCAAAGAAAATACAGCAGAAAATTCTTGTGACCTTCGTTTAAGCAAAGGTTTCTTAGGTATAATACTATAATTCACAAAGAAAAACTTAATTAAATTTCATCAAAATTTAAAACTGAGCAAATTGATACACTGAACTGGATTAAAATTAAAAACTGTTCGTCAAAGACACAGCTATGAAAATGAAAAGACAAGCACAGACTAGGAGAAAATACTTGCAACCTTATATATCTTATAAAGGACTTTTACACAGGATATATCAAAAAAAAAAAACCTCTCACTATTCAATAATAAGCAAACAATTCCCCCCAAATGGTCAAAAGACCTGAAAAACTACTTCAGAAAAGTGAAATTTTTTTTTTTTAAGTTTTGACTTAGGTATACACCCATAAACACAGTGGCAAAAAACTAATGGCAAAAAAAAAAAAAAAAAAGCACATATGAAAAATCATCATTAGTCATTAGGGAAATATAAATTAAAAGCACAAGGAGATGGCACTTCTCATATTAGAATGGTTCAAATGTTAAAAGACAGGCCACAAGGCAAGAATGTAAAGTAAATAGGACTCTCAGTGATGGGAATATAAAATAATAAATATACGACCACTTTGGGAAATAGTCTGGCAATTTATTAAAAAGTTAAATGTGTATTACCATATGATCCAGCCATGCCACTCCTAGGTATTTACCCAAAAGAAATAAAAACATATGTCCACATAAAGCTTGTACATGAATGTTCATAGCAGCTTTATTTGTAATAGCTGGAAAAAATAGCTGGAAAAAATTCTAACATTCATCAATAGTTCAGTGTCCATAAACAAACTGTAGAGTAGCCCTACAACAGAACACTACTCAGCAAGAGAAAGGAATGGACTGTTGGTACTTGAAACACAGAAGAAACAGAGTCAAAGAAGCCAGACATTTCGTCAAATTATAAAATCCAAGTTAATCTATAGTGATAGCAAGAAAGATCAGTGGTTTCCTGGTGGAGTAGGAAACTGAAGGCTGATGGTATGTTCATCATCTTGACTGTGCTTATAGGGATTTGTTTAAACTCATCATATTATACACTTCAAATACGTGCAGTTTATTGTATTTCAATTACATGCCAATTAGGGCTGTGTAAAAAACACTACTTACGAAGACTCAACTGTGTTTAAGATCTGCTTAAGAAGTTACAATGGCTAGAGGCACCTGAATGGCTCAGTCTGTTAAGCACCTAATTCTTGATTTTGACTCCTCTGGTCACGATCTCACAGTTTGTGAGTTGGAGCCCTGCGGTGGGCTCCAAGCTCCTGCTTGGGATTCTTTCTGCCCTTCCCTCACTTGCGCATGTGTGTTTGTGCTCGCGCGCACACGCTCTCAAAATAAGCTTTTTAAAAATATTACAATGTCTTAAGGTGATCCCTATCAATATTAGCTCACTTTTGTTCTTCCAAGCAATTATATTAAATTTATAATGTCCTCGTTAATCTGCATTATAGTAGTTCTCCTTTATCCCAAGGAGGATATGTTGCAAGACCTCCAGTGAATGCCGGGATAGTACGGAACCCTATATATACTGTTTTGGGTTTTTTTTCCCCTATCTATACATAGGAACATGTGATAAAGTTTAACTTATAAATTAGGCACAGTAAGAGATTAACGACAATAGCTAATAAAATAGGACAATTATAATAACATACACTAACAACAGTTATGTGAACACGGTCTCTCTTATCACAGGAACTCATTGTACTGTACTCACCCTTCCTGTGATGATGTGAGAGGATAAAATGCCTGCGCGACGAGATAGAGTGAAGTGAATGATGCAGTTATTGAGACTTCAGCGAGTTAGACTACTATTGACCTTACGATTCGTCAGAAAAAAAGATCAGCTGCTTCCGGACCACCGCTGCCGGCGCAGCTGAAACTGCTGAGAGCGAAACCACAGATAGGTAAGGGGAGACTCACTTTGCATATCTTCTACATGTTATTGGCGTGATTTACATAATTACTGGCTCACTTTGGAAGTACTGGAGGTTCAATAAAAATACCGATCTTTCCTCTAAACGGAAATATGTGGTGCAGTGGGTGATGCTGAACGGTGAAGGAAGCCTGGACAGGGCATCCTAACACTAGCTTGGCAATTACGTATATGCATTCAGTTTACCCAACCACAGCTGTCAGCGTCCCTATGAGGGCTGCAGTCCACAAGGATGCCGAGACATCCCCATCTTCCAATTAGATGCTCCATTCTATTGCCTGGGAAAAAAAGACACCTCTCAGAAGAAGCATATAGCGTTTTGATTAAAATTTATGTGCCTGGAGAGGCGCCTAGGTGGCTCAGTTGGTTAAGCATCCAACTCTGGCTCAGGTCATGATCTCATGGTTGGTATGTTCCAGCCATGCATCAGGCTCTGTGCTGACAGCTCAGAGCCTAGAACCTGCTTCAGATTCTGTGTCTCCCTCTCTCTCTCTCTGCCCTTCCCGCAAACACTCTCTCTCTCTCTCTCTCTCTCTCTCTCTCTCTCTCAAAACTAAATAAACATTAAATTTTTTTTTTAAAAAAATTATCTGCATCAGGAGTATAAACTTTAGACCCAACAGACTGAGACAAACTTGGCCCTACCTCAATTTGTATATCATCATAAGCTGGATCAACTCAAATGTAGCAGTCTTATCTGTGACTATGTGAAAAACTAATGTGATATAGACTATGGTGTTGAAAAGTAAATTAAAAATTGGGTTTTAACAGTTCATGCTTTTTAAATGGTGGTCACTAGGCTGCTATGGGGAAAGTTCTCATGACCAGCACCTTCAAAGCCTTATGGTTGTGGGCCAGGTGTTATTATTTTACTGGTCCAGTGCTATTGCTACAACAGGCAAAAAATAGCCTTCCTATTTCACTTTGCATTGGATGATAGAATCTACAGAGTTTTGTAACTCCTCTGTTCACAGTCAGTAAAACAAAGGGTAGACTATGGCAAGAAACCCTTGGAAAATACTACCTTTGGGATGAGGCTTTTGGCCATTTATCATGTAACCATCCATCTAGGAATAGTTGAGCTTGATTGTATTAGTGTTCCCAAAGCATTTGTTTCCAAAGAGATAATTTATACACGATCAACAAGGGAAGAGATGAAATGAGCTGCAAAAGTCATAAATCACCTCCCTCTCTCCCTTTCCCTCTCTCTCTGTCAGAAATTATGCATACTTGACACTTGCAATGCCTGTATTAAAATAGAGAACCATTGGGGCGCCTGGGTGGCGCAGTCGGTTAAGCGTCCGACTTCAGCCAGGTCACGATCTTGCGGTCCGTGAGTTCGAGCCCCGCGTCGGGCTCTGGGCTGATGGCTCAGAGCCTGGAGCCTGTTTCCGATTCTGTGTCTCCCTCTCTCTCTGCCCCTCGCCCGTTCATGCTCTGTCTCTCTCTGTCCCAAAAATAAATAAACGTTGAAAAAAAATTTTTTTAAAAAAAATAGAGAACCATATTTATGGTCCTTGGTGCCCCAAACAGGCAAATCTATAATTGAATAACATCATGAGAAATTATCAGTTATAAATCAGGATGTCAGTTCACTGCTTACCTTAAGGCCATGTCCACAGAGCTGCACTGAGGCCAATTCCCATGCTCCCTCTGCCCAGCCCTCCTGACCAAGGAGACCTCCACTGTGCAGAATCTGAAAAGGGGATGGAAATACCTCACCAGAAATTACCATCTGATTATCAGTTAATAGTACCATGAAAAAAAAAATAGGAAGAACTTTGCTGAATGACCCTCTTGACCAATGAATGTCTCTTGATGTTCTGAATCTTTTTGCTCATGCCTTATATAAATAATAAGTGAACTATCAAGGCTTGGCATAGAGAGGAAAGTCTCCCATAATCTCTGGTCAAAATTCCCTAAAATAATAGTCATATATTTTTACTAGTCATAGAAAACACACATAAAAAAGCAAAAATTTAAAACTATAGCAGGGGCGCCTGGGTGGCTCAGTCGGTTAAGCGTCCAGCTTCAGCTCAGGTCATGATCTCACAGTTTGCCTGCATTGGGCTCTGTGCTGACAGCTTACAGCCTGGAGCCTGCTTCTGATTCTGTTTCCCTCTCTGCTCCTCCCCTGCTCATGCTCTGTCTCTCTCTCACCTTCAAAAATAAATAAAAACATTAAAAAAATTTTTTTAAACTATAGCAAAATTCTTCTATTGTCTGACTCTTTCCTCTCCTTAACATAGTTTTATTACCTTATGGAAAATTTTTTCGTATCTCACCAGGAGGAACATCTTAGCAAATAACAAAGTGGGAAGGAAACAAAATCAGAAGAACAAAGATCACAAGTGGATAGACTTCAAAAATTCTTCCTTGGGGTGCCTGGGTGGTGGCTCAGTTGCTTGAAGGTCCCACTTCAGCTCAGGTCATCATCTCTTGGTTCATGAGTTTGTGGGTTCGTGCCCCACATCGGGCTTTGTGCTGAGAGCACAGAGCCTGCTTAGGATTCTCTGTCTCCCTCTCTCTCTGCCCCTTCACCACTCATGCTCTGTCTCTCTCTCTCAAAAATAAACATGAAAGAAAGTTAAAAATTCTTCCTCACCTTTAGGTTTCTTCCAGATTCCTCTACCATAAAAAGTCTCAAGCACCTGAACTTATTAATACTACCTACACTTGCACTGTATCATTTATGTATTCCCTATATCATCCAAAACAAAAGATTCAGAAACAGTTCTAGACTCCAAGTTACTCTTTTCCATATTACAACTAATTTTTCCCTCTATTTCCTTTCTCCTCCCACGCCTTTGAAAAGTGTCGACTCTCAATGATATTGCTGACTTTTCCTTTTAGACACTGTTTATTGAGCTGTCTAGCTATAAAGCTACTTTGCCATGTACTAATAAAGTTTTGGAGATTCAGAGATTCAGTAAGTGGAACAATGTGGTGTTTCCCTGCATAGAGAGAGCCCCCTGCTCCATGGCACAGTAAGACTTACCCCTGAGAGAGACTGCCAAGGAGCAGGAGGAATTTGAGAGCCTATAGCAGGATAACTTAATGAAATACTAATTTGTGTTTATTCCCCTATATGTTCCCTTTCAATTCACTTCAGACAAGGAGCCAAGCCTTTAGTATTTCCTTCTCTGAGTGATTTTTAAAAGTGGAAAATAGAAGTCACTTTGATCAAGGTCTGTTCTGTCTTTTGCAAACATCTAAGTTAACCTGGAGAGAGGATGCCAGGGGTCCCAGGGGGAAGAGGAGAGGAATACTTTTAAGAGCAAAGAGATAAAGAGGCAAACCCAGAGTCTGGGAAGGAGACAAAGGTTGAAGGTCCTAGGGTTAAAAGAGATTTATATTGGACACCTCACCCCTTCAGAATGGAAAGGCCAGACCCCAGGTACAGATGCCCCACAGGTTCCCAGCTACGCCCTTGCCAAGCATGGCACGGATGCTGGATCATGACCTGCGTCCAGTGAGGCTAAGACCCCGGGTCGCTGGCACAACACTGAGTGGTATCAGAGATTTCAAATGGATTTAAGCTGATATAAAGAAATTAGGAAATACCATATTTTTTGCACAAGCCAGTTGGTGCAGTAAGATTCTTATAGGGAGGGGTACCTGGGTGACTTAGTCAATTGAGTGTCTGACTCTTGATTTTGGCTTCACACTGAGTGTGGAGGCTGCTTAGGATTCTCTCTCTCTCCTTCTGCCCCTCTCTCCCACTTACACACTCTTTCTAAAAGTAAAAATTAAAAAAAAAAAAAGATTCATGTGAGGACCTCCTGTGGGGGCTGACTGATGCATACCTACAGCCCAGACTGATTATAGGTGCTTGGATTTGGGCTAATTCATCTTGAGCCCATGGTCTTGACTGTGTTGTACAACTGGTATATATAGAGACAAGTATAAACTCTTGGAAAACATGACTGATGAGCGAATGCTGAGGGTGGTGGTAAGTTTAAGTTTTTGAAAGAGTACTTTATAATGTTTTAAAATCCCTGGCAAGACCAGCACCTTTTCCAGGAGTAACAAAACACAAATCACTTTTTTGTTACTATTATCTTGATTTTGTGGAAGTGAATTCAAAGCAGGACAATATCAACTAACAAAAAATAAATAAAAGGATTGTTTCCAATATTGAACAACTTGTATAAATGATAAACAAATCCTGGGCAGATACAAGGTGGTCAGAGAAGAACATGAAAAGAGCTATAGCCTTGCTAGTTTGCTGAAATTGAAGTTCTCTGTAATTCTCCGGGAAATATCTAGAAAATTTTTAGGATCTCTAATTTATTTTTTAAAAAATTAAATTTCTCAGGGCACCTGGGTGGCTCAGCCAGTTGAGCGACCGATTTTGGCTCAGGTCATGACCTCATGGTTCATGAGTTCAAGCCCCGCATCCAGCTGTGTGCTGACAGCTCAGAGCCCACTTCGGATCCTCTGTCCCCCGTCCCCCCTCTCTCTCTGCCCCTCCCCCACTCGCGCTCTCTCTCTTTCTCTCTCAAAAATAAACATTTTTTAAAAATTAAAATTCTCTCTGGAGAGGGACAGGCATACAGCAGCCAATAGACATGCTGCCTGGGAAGAGGTCCATGTGTTGGACTACTTTAGGGACAACTGTACAGATGGACATGAAGATTACCAGAAATGGCTGGCATTTTCCAACAAGGTTCCAATAATGAAAGTCCCACCCCCAGAGGGGAGACATTTGAATCTTGTCCTGGTGTCCTAGAGACTGAGAACTAGACAAACGCACTGTTGATATGCCTCCCACGGTAGCCCCTTGGCTGCATGGCTTACACCCTCCCCTCCCCCTTGCTCACTCGGCTCCACTGCACCTGCGGCCTGTATCTGCATTCCCTCTGCTTGGAATGCCCTCCCCCGATATTGGTATGACCCATTCCCAGACCTCCTTTGTGTCCCTACTCAAAAAGCACCTTCTGGGCCAGGCCTTCTCTATCTCAAATTACGGCCCCAACCCCAGCACTGCCTTCTGTGCTTACACCATCAGACATATTACTTATTTTACTCTGTGAATTTCTTGTCTGTCTCTTCCTTCCAGGTGATCTCCATGAGGAAAGGTGCTGTGTCTTCTGTTCAATGCTGTGTCCTCAGCCGCTGAAAGTGACTGGCACAAAGTAGTGTTTAATAAATACTGAAATTAAAAATGACACATAAGTTCTTATGGAATAAGATGCCCAAGTGGCCCAGGCTTGAGGTCCTTCTTTCACAGAAAACCATGCTGTAGTGGCTGTGGCTGAGCATCTGAGTTCATGGCCATGGGACCCAGTGACAACCAGGGAACATGCACATCTGGTAAAAAAAAAAAAAACAAAAACAAAAACAACACACACACACACACACACACACACAGAAGAAAAACAACTTTCCCACCAGCCAGAGGGCTGTGAATAGGCATCTTCAATCGCACTGTGGCCAGAGGGCAGCGGTGGGTCCAGGCTGGGGCAGCTTGGACTTCAGCACAGCTCTGGGCTGCACTGGAGGGAGAACGTGGCAGGGCATGCTCTCCCAGAGAGCAGTCTAAAGGAGTTCAGTCCACCCCATGCTAATCCCAACAAGGGAACACAGCAAAGCAGGAGAGGAGGGTTGCTGCTTGCTCCTCCCCACAAATATCAATACTCCTGTGGTGCACATCGAAAGAAAGAAAGAAAGAAAGAAAGAAAGAAAGAAAGAAAGAAAGAAAGAAAGAAAGAAAGAAAGAAAAAGAAAGAAAGAAAGAAAGAAAGAAAGAAAGAAAGAAAGAAAGAAAGAAAGAAAGAAAGAAAGAAAGAAAAAGAAAGAAAGAAAGAAAAAGAAAGAAAGAAAGAAAGAAAGAAAGAGAAAGAAAGAAAGAAAGAAAGAAAGAAAGAAAGAAAGAAAGAAAGAAAGAAAGAAAGAAAGAAAAAGAAAGAAAGAAAAAGAAAGAAAGAAAGAAAGAAAGAAAGAAAGAAAGAAAGAAAGAAAGAAAGAAAGAAAAAAGAGAAAAGAAAAGAAAAGAAGAGAAAAGAAAATTCCATAAGAACAAAAGGGCAAGTAAAATTCCTATCTGGAGAGAAGTAAACCAGGACATACTTTTATACATGTGTCCTGATATAAAGCTCAAAGTATAAAATAGCATAAAATATGATCCCTGTTTACATGAAGCTTCTCTTGATGTGGATACAAGGTTGAGAAGTAAATGCAGCAGCATTTTTCTAACCAAGGGTTCCTGAAAACAGAGGAGGGTTCATATGTTTATTCTTGGAGTCTGAGTGGCATCTGAGTTGGAGCACAGAAATGTCTTTGCAGTCTTATGTTTTATTATTTTATTTTTTAAAATCAAATTTTGTATTTAATTGTAATCTGCACTGTAAAAAAGTGTTTTAATCACCACTAAACTTACTTAGCTTTGCTTCCCACAGCTTGAAGACAAACTGATACTCCACCAAGATGTGTCAAGAAGTCCTATGATTTTGGGGGCACCTGGGTAGCTTAGTCAGTTGAGCGTCTGACTCTTGATTTGGCTCAGGTCATGATCTCATGTTTCATGAGATCGAGTTCCTACAAGTTTGAGCCCCTGCATCTGGCTCTGTGCTGACAGTGCAGAGCCTGCTTGGGATTCTCCCTCTCCTTCTCTCTCTGCCCTTACCCTGCTCTCTCCCTCTGTCTCTCTCACAAAAAAAAAAAAAAAAAAAAAGTCATCCCATGATTTTGAATTCTCCTTGACACCATGAACCCCCAGGGGTGTAACCCTAACTAATAAATGTGGGATTTGGACATCATGAAAAACATCTTATACCAAAATGTATGATATTAACAACAATTGCTGTGGCTGTTCAGGAAAATATTTGCAGACTATATGGAGTTAGATGTGAAAAGTATCAGTCAAACTTCTGCCAGTGATAGAAGCTGTGTAACACAGCCATTTTTTTTTTCTTTTTTGCCTATTTTTTAAAAATGAGGAAACAAATCATTTTTAAAACAAACATATATATTTTTTAATAGAAATGCAAAGTACATATGCAATAATACCAGAAATAAACATCTTCAACTCTGGGCTCTTTTCAAAAGACACAAGATCATTTTTTCAAAAGATACATGATGTACAGATAAACCACATTCATACCTTACAATGTTAAATAGCAAACAATTTAAATTCATAATGAACAATAACTATTTTTCAGTAGCTTAAAATTTTAGTTATTCATCCCATAATTCTTATGAGTAAAAAAAGAAAAAGCTAATCATGTACCTTAATATTGTCATTTACGAATTACTCCAAAGTACAAACAACCCTGAAGATAGAGTTCCATGCTTATCATGGGTATTATAAAAATACCAAGACATTTATCAGGCATAACTAATGTATTAAAAGCTATATTTTAGAATATGTTTCACAAACACAGCTCCAACATTTCTCTTTTGTTCAAAAAATATAAGAGGTAGGTTCAAATAAATGCCTATTATGTCACTAGATTTTCACAAAAAAATGTTGGCAATTGATAACCGAAATCTCTAGAAATCAAACTACATTAAAAAGCTACAGAATAACTTCAACTAATAAATATTTGTCTAAGTCTTAATCACACAAGTAAAAAAAGATGATTGCCTACAAAAATGCCTTTAGTAAAATAAAAATATGCCGTCAATCTTACAAATTTTCTACATCATAATGTGTTCCTAAAACTTGGCACAAGGGAGAATATGAATGTATATGTTTATAAATTGAGCCTTTCATTTAAACACAGGTACCTAACATATAATATTAATATACACTACTATTAAAATGCACTATTCTCCCAGGTTTGCACTGCCCAAGTTGAGAATTGCAGGTTCAGACAAATTCAACACTGATGGGGAAATGAAGATGTCATTCACCCATGATCAACCTACTTGACATAATTAAGAAATGTTCGATTACCAAGAATACTCCTTAGAAGCCTTCCTGATTAAAAGAGAATCTGATTCAAGTAGGAAACAAAGGAGGACAAAGATAAGACAGCTGTTCTGCAGATGCTGATATAGGTAAAAGGTTTTGTTTCCTGGTGCTTTTCAAAGCAATGACAGAATAAATAGAATCTTTCAAATAAGTTGCCTTGCATTGATAATTTAACAGCAATATACTGGCAATCAGTGTGTCACTCCAGGAACCAAATAACAGTGCAAGGAAAAGGGAAAGGGGCACATTGAAGTAAATACTGTTTCATCATTTCTCCTTATACAAAAAATGTAAATGGACTAGAGTTATTTGCATGCCCTGGAATTCTGCCACTTCAGTTCATTCTCATTCAGCTTAAAGAAACACAGTGATATAAGCCCTATACTTACTTGGCTGCTGTAAGGTATGTTTTCATGCAATGATTTTCTATTAATGGTTCTACAAGGAAATTTTAAGAAGTCTACAAAGACATTCAAAATACATTAAACAACTTAAATTTCAAGGTTTTCTGATCATTTTGTTTTTTAGAAAAAGACATTTAAGTATTAAGGAACTGGCATAAACTTGAACCAACCAAAATAAAGATTAGTGATTTATAATTACCACACAAAACAAATTTAATTCAAGCATACATTTTTCAGATTTAGGACTCAGGGCATAGCTTTGTCGAAAGGCACTAATATGAAAAGATAAAATACAATTTTGTGGCCTTTTCAAAATTGTATGAGCTTATCAAAACTATGATTTTTAACATTTCTGTATATATAAAATTGAGCCCAAATATTTGAAGTAATCATTGATATGCTCTTCCTTTTTGTGACAAATATATGGTTTCTTTTGCCATAGACCTGTAATTCTAGGTGGTAAAAGTCACTCCAGAGGACTGATGAAAATTTCAATAATCACCCTAAAGCAAAAATTTCAACATGTCATTTCTGGGTTACTCTTAAAGTTTGCTTCATATTTTCATAAACCACATAACTGATGCCCACAGCAGGGAGCACCTTCATGAAGTTTGGGGTGATGCCTCTGTAAAGTCCTGGTATTCCTTCTTTGGAAATTATTCGTCGAAAGAGGCCAACCATGTTCATTTGTTTGGTTCCTTCTAACATGGCTAGGAAAAGAAGAAAAGAAGAAAGAAGAAAGAAAGAAAGAAAGAAAGAAAGAAAGAAAGAAAGGGAGAAAGAAAGAAAGAAGGCTAATTTAGTATTCAAATATGTTGTATTTGTGACTCTGAATGATATTCTAGAATATATAAAGTATCCCTTTATATATAAATCTCCTTGCATGGCACCTCATAGTGAGTTCCGTAATTACGGTAACAATGGTAACAACAGTTATTAGTTCAGTAATTGCTATGGGTTAGACAATGGCTTTATCACTTTATATACCAATCCTGCAAGGTAAGTATCATACCTATTTTATAAATGAGGAATTGGAGGTTTAGGAAGATGGAGAAACTTGGCCTAATATACTTAGCCAGCAAGTGGCAGGGAGCTAAGAGTAGATAGTCTTTCTGACTCCAAAGTTCACACACTTTCTACCACCCCACACTGCCATGGCCAGCCCTCCTCATTAACCAAGCACTGAAAAGAGAGTAGATCAATCCTTGGAATTAAGGGGAGCATGGGAACACTTTGAGGAGCTTAAGAAAATGTAGGGTTCCTGGGCCTTGAAAATGGCCTCAAGAGTCAAGAAAGGGAGGAAGAGAAAGCCCATGCTGCTGACACCACAAAGAAAAGTGAGGGCACATGGGGGCACTACATGGGGACTGCTGATGTGGTTATTACACAGAGGGTATCCAGCGCTGGAAGTGAGTGAGGCAGGGGTGGGGAAATGGAGAGGAGGAGAAAAAATAAAGTGGGGCCAGATTACTAAAGGCTTTGAAATTCCCACTAAGAACTTGGGAATTTATTCTGAGGACACTGAAGAGTCACAAAGATTTCTGAACAGGAATCAAGTGAACAGACCTTGACTTTAAAAACAACAGATCTGGGTGCCTGGCCAGCTCAGTTGGAGGAGCGTGTGACTCCTGAGTCTGGGGTTTGAGTCTGAGCCCCGTTTTGAGTGTAGCGATTACTTAAAAATAAAATCTTTAAAAAAAGAAACATAGGTCTATCAGCCACGAGAGGACTGGATTGGAGTTGGCAGATGGGAGAGGGGGACTTGCCAGATGAAGGTTTCAATCAGACTGGCTGGGTTTGAAGTCTAGCTCCACTATATACCAATGTATAACCTTATGGAAGTTACTTTATCTCTTTTTGCCCCAGTTATTCACCTGTAAAATACAGATAATACTAGTATCAATCCCAAAGACGGTTGTGATGGTTAAATGAGAGAATACAAATGAAATATTTAGTTACTACTTTCCATTTTTCTCTCCAGGCATATGATTTTCTTTCAGCTCCTCAAATGGACCCCATTTCTCCTGCCTCACTGCCTTCACATATGCTTTTCCTCAGGCTGTAAGGCTCTTTCTTTTCCACCTCACCCCACCTTTGACCAGCTAACTTCCACCTGTCTTTCCAGGTTGAACTTAAATGACAATGTCCTCTGGCTCCCAAGTAAGGTTAGAGCCCCTTGCTCTGTACTCCCCTGACAAAGGGGAGGTGATTTAACAAGTTTGTTTACTTGCCGCATGTGTGTCTTTTCCACTCCACAATGGCAGGGACCACATCTGACTTGTGGACTGCTCTAACCCTAGCATCTGGCAGAGTGTCCAGCACCTGACAATGGCTCTGAAAGTATTGGTTACTTAACGAGTGACCACTTGGTTGGGGGCAGTGGGGTGGTTGGTACTTGGAGGAGAGACTGGGAATAGAGCTTTAGATACCCAGGAGGTACTGTTTAAAGAAATGATAGTAGGTGAGTGAGACTGGCCAGCAAAGAGCAAAAAAAGGAAAGAAAGGCACAGGCTACATACTTTAAATAGCAATAAAAGCCAGCAAATCTTTTAAGAATAGAGAATAATCAATAAGATGGTAGAAAAGCCAGGGGACACAGTATAATCAAAGCCAAGGGAGAGGACAGGGTCACAATGAGGAGGGATCCCACAGTTCAAAAGTTGTAGGGTCCAATAAGAGCAAACAATTCCAGCCACCATTTACCAACAATTTGCCAAAGGCCAGGTGCTTTACATATATTGTTGCCAATTCTCACAACAATGCACAGTTCTCATTCCCATTTACAGATGAGTAAAGGAAAATCCAAAGAGGTCTGAACCCAAATCCATCTAGATACTTAAGCTTATATACTCTTAAAACATGCATTCTCAATATGGGCAAAACCAAATCTCACTGTTTACCCATAAAATGCAGATATACACAGAGTACATGTGCAGTGTATTTGTGATATTAAAATTTCATGAAGAGGGAGTGATTAGGAAAATAATTTATGAAAGGGTTCCCTAGGGAGGCAGTAATGAAAAAAATAAATAAATAAAGCTTGTGAAATACTATCTGAAAAGCATATTCTGCTACCTCAGAAGAACCTGAAGCTCCAAAAGCATGTTGCTGATAGAGTACTTTTATCAGCATCATTCATCCATCAAAAACTCACCTTGAGGGGCACCTGGGTGGCTCAGTCAGTTAAGCGTCTGACTGTTGATTTCAGCTCAGGTCACGATCTCACGGCAGTGGGATTGAGCCCCACATCGGGCTCTGTGCTGAGCGTGAAGTCTGCTTGGGATTCTCTCTCTTCCTCTCCCTCTGTCCTTTCCCTACTCATGCACACGTACGCATGCATGCATGCACTCTCTCAAAATAAATAAATAAAAACATTAAAAAAAATCTCACCTTGGGCCTGCATGCGTGTTTTCACCAAAGCCAAGGGGTAGCTGGCCAACTGACCACAAGTACTAGATACGATGCCACATCCCAGCAACACGATGACTCCAGGGTTTACAGAGTCTTTGGCATAATTATCCAGCCAGTAGGACTTCAAGAGCTGCCAGAGAAACAGAAGAGAAGAAAAACAGTGAACAACTAACATTACAACTGCTTTCGCTCAACATGAACATTTTCACAGACACCCTCATCCTTATGAGAGACAGGCCGCACATCTGTGAGATCAGGTAACACATTCCCATCAGCGGCAGTCACTGGAAGAGGCAGCAGCTCCGCACACAGGTGTGGTAGCCACTGGGGATTCAGAACACATGAGCTTTGCACAGGTTGCTCCTTTTCTTCTGAACAAATGTTAAGATCAACAGCACTCCAAATGTAGGACCTCAAGCACATTTCCAATGGTATTAATAAAAACAATGTAATTCTACTAACTGCATCTAATTGTGTACTTTACATACATGTTATTTCATTTAGTCCTTTCCCTGATGTGGAGCTATTCTTCCAATTTTAGAATGAGGAAAATGAGTCTCAGTGGAGTTACTTTTTAACAAGAGTGCAGAATCAAGTGTACTGATCCCCCGGCCATGCCTTTTTCCCTGTCATCCTATATCCTTGTAATTCCATTAGAAGGTGATGATTGAGAGTAACTGTATAAAACACATATGCTAACCTACTTTTTAAATATACAATATTTTAAGTATAAGAATCTATGCACATACGTGGGAAAATTATTTTTATGGTAGCACAAGCATAGTAATACACTACTTAAAGCAATCTAAGGATTCAATGCAATCCCTACTCAAATCCCAAAGATATTTTTTGAAGAAAAAGAGAAAACTACCCTAAAATTCATATGGAATCTCGAGAGACCCCAACGGCCAAAATAACCTTAGAAAAAAAGAATAAACTTGGAGGCCTCATACTCCCTTATTTGAATAAATACTACAAAGCAACAGTAGTCAGATGGTGTGGTACTGCCGTAAAGACAGATATATAGATCAATGGAACAAAAACAGAGAGCCCAGAAATAAATTGTTGAATATATGGCCAAATGATCATCAACAAGGATGCCAAGACTACACACTGGAGAAAGAACAGTCTCTTTAACAAATGGTGTGGGAAAAACTGAATATCCACATGTAAAAAATGAAGTTGGACCTTTACCTTACACCATGTACAAAAGTTAACTCAAAATGGATTAAAGACCCAAACATAAGACCTAATACTATAAAACTTCTAGGAGAAAACACAGGTTAAATGTTTCAGGATACTGAATTCAGCAATGATTTCTTGGACATGATATCAAAAGCACGGGCAACAAAAGCAAAAATAGATAAATGAATTTCACCAATTTAAAATCTTCTCTGCAGCAAAGGAAACAATCAGCAGGTGAAAAGGCAATCTACGGAATGGGAGAATATATTTGCAAACCACACAACTGATAAGGATTAACACCCAAAATATATAAAGAACTCCTATAACTCCACAACAACAATTAAAAAAATTAAAAATGGGTAAAGGCAACAGATATATGAAAAGATGCTCAACATCACTAATCATCAGGGAAATAAACAAATCAAAACCATAATGAGATATCACTTTATACCTGTCAGAATGGAATAAAAAAGACAAGAAATAACAAGTGTTGGTGAGGATGTGGAGCAAAAGGAAACTTCATGCACCATTAGTAGGAATGCCAATTGGTATGGCCACTGTGGAAAACAGTACAGAGGTTTCTTGAAAAAATAAAAGTGGAACAACCATATCATCCAGCAATACCACTACTGGGTATTTACCCAAGGAAAATGAAAAGACTAATTCAAAAAGATATATGTACCCGTATGTTTACTGCAGCATTATCTATAATAGCTAAGATATGGAAGCAACCTAAGTGTCCATGGACAGATAAATGACTAGAACAGATATGCTGTGTGTGTGTTCATGTGCATGTGCATATACACATATATATACATTCATACATACACACACACACACATACAATGGAATATTACTCAGCCATAAAAAATAATAAGATCTTGCCATTTGCAACAACATGAATGGACCTAGAGAGTATTATGAGGGTATTAAGGGAAATAAGTCATACAGAGAAAGACCCTTACCACATGATTTCATTTATATGTAGAATCTAAAAAGCAAAACAAGGGGCGCCTGGGTGGCGCAGTCGGTTAAGCGTCCGACTTCAACCAGGTCACGATCTCACGGTCCGTGAGTTCGAGCCCCGCGTCGGGCTCTGGGCTAATGGCTCAGAGCCTGGAGCCTGTTTCCGATTCTGTGTCTCCCTCTCTCTCTGCCCCTCCCCCGTTCATGCTCTGTCTCTCTCTGTCCCAAAAATAAATAAACGAAAAAAAAAAAAAATTTAAAAAGCAAAACAAATGAAAAAAAAACAACAAAAAAAGGCAGATACAGACTTTTTAATGTTTATTTATTTATTTTGAGAGAGAGAAAGAGTGCACGAGCAGGAAGGAGCAAAGAGAGAGAGAGGAGAGAGAGAATCAGAGAATCCCAAGCAGGCTCCACGCTGTCAGCTTACAGCCTGACACAGGGCTTGATCCCACAAACTGTGAAATCATGACCTGAGCCAAAATCAAGAGTTGGCAGTTCAACTGACTGAGCCACCCAGGTGCGCAGAAACAGACTCTCAAATACAGAGAACAAACTGATAGTTGTAAAAGGGTGGAGGATTGGGGGATGGGCAAAATGGATGAAGAGGAGTGGGAAGCACAGTATGGAATAAATAAGTCACAAGGATGAAAGGTACAGCATAGGCAATATAGCTAATGGTATTATAATAGTGTTGTATGGTGACAGATGACAGGTGACACTACTGGTGAACATAACACACAGAGTTGTCAAATCACCATGTTGTACACCTACAATTAGCATAACATTGTGTATCAACTATACTTCAACAAAACTGGCAAAAATTTGGATAGACATTTCTCCAAAAATATATATAAATGGACAGTAAATGTATGAAAAGATCTTCAACATCGCTTATCATCTGAGAAATGAAAGTCAAAGGCATAATAAGACACTGCCTCATCTCTGTTAGGATGGCCACTATTTAAAAAAAACAAACAGGGGCACCTGGGTGGGTCAGTCGGTTGAGCATCTGACTTCAGCTCAGGTCATGATCTTGCAGTTGACAAGTTTGAGCCCCACATTGGGCTCTGTGCTGACAGCTCAGACCCTGGACCCTACTTCAGATTCTGTGTCTCCCTCTCACTCCCCCTCCCCCGCTCATGCTCTATCTCTATCACAAAAATAAATATAAATGTTAAAAAAAATTAAATAAAATAAACAGAAGCTATCAAGTGTTAGCAAGGATGTAGAAAAATTAGAGTTCTTGTATACTGTTGGTAGGAATGAAATAGGGTATAACCATGGAAACCAGTTTGACAGTTCCTCAAAAAGCTTAACATAGAATTACCATAGGACCCAGCAATTCTATGCCTCAGTATATACCCAAAGGAATTGAAAGCAGAGACTTGACAAGATACCTGTACCCCAATGTTCACTGTAGCATTATTCATAATAGCCAAAAAACAGAAATGAGCCAAGTATCCACCAACAGATGAACAATAAGCAAGATGTGGTATATACATACAATGGAATCTTATTCAGCCAATAGGAGTGAAGTTCTGATACGCTACAACATGGATGAACCCTGAAAACATTATACTAAATGAAATAAGCCAGACAAAAAGGGACATGATTCCCTTGTAGAATACATGATTCTACTTGTATGAAATAACTAGAATAGGCAAATTCATATAGACAGAAAGTAGATTAGAGGTGACCCGGGGCTGGGAGGAGGGGAGAGTGGGGAGTTATTTCATAACAGATACAGAGTTTATGTTTGGGATTATGAAAAAAACACTGGAAATAGTGGGAATGGAACACAGTACTGTGAATGTAATTAATATCCCTGAATTATACCCTTAAGGATGGTTAAAAATGACAATTTTATGTTACATACATTTTACCACAATTTTAAATTAACTGTACACTTTATATGAATGAAATGTATGGCATGTAAATTATATCCTAATAAATTTGTTTAGAAAAAAAGGTAAAGTCCTCTAAGAAAACTTTCATTACACATGCCACCCTTCCTCTCAGCTATAGGTGGGGTCCCTTCCAAATGCGCCCAGGCTTACTTCTATCACAGCACAGCTAACCACACTATGCTTTAGTAGTCTGCCTATCTCCCCGACCAGAACTTCAGGTTTTCAAAGGCAAAAACTGAAACTGTTTGTCAGATTCATAAATTATTAAACGGTTCAATGGCAGAGTTGACCCAAGATTTGTAGTCTAAGTTGTCTTTTCAGTACCAGGGATGAATCTGTGCCATATACATCAGTCTCTCAGCTTTATCAATGTCAGATTTTAACAAATAAAGAAAATGCGCCCTTCTTGCTTATTTTGTCTCCCCTCAAAAAAAAATCCTTAATACCATCTTCTCAGCTGAATAACTATACTTGAATGTGAGTTTGCTCGCTTCATTAATAAAAATAAGTTGCAGGGAGAGGCACCTGGGCGGCTCAGTCAGTTACTAAGCTTCCAACTCTTGATTTCAGTTCAGGTCATGATCTCACAGGTTTGTGAGTTCAAGCCCAAGTCTGCACTATCAGTGCAGAGCATGCATGGGATTCTCTCTTTCCCTCTCTCTCTATGCCCCTCCCCTGCTCATGCAGTCTCTTTCAAAATAAATAAATAAACATTAAAAATTAAAAAAAAAATAATTCCCAGGGAAATCTGATACAAAGGTGACCACAGGCTGGGATCTTATATTCAAGGTACTTGAAAAAAAAATGATTAAATAACACAGCCCTGAATCTGCTTCTGGTCACAAACTATTTCCTGGTATATATGTGCTTCTTTATATGAAGTCAAATTCTAACAATAGGAACTATATTAACTACATTTTCAGATGTAAAACATGGCTGCAAACTCACCTCATACACAGCAAGATCTATACCTGCATAAGGTACGATGCCTAATAAATTGGGAATATAACCTTTGTAAAAAGCTCCCACGCCTTCATGTTTCAAAATCTTCTTGGCACAATCAAATATTCCATAATATTGTCCAGTTTTGCCTACAGCCAGCCTGGTTTTTATAACCTAGTTATAAAAGAATATAACAAAATGTTATAATTTATATTAAGTCCATCATGGAATTCAAAGTATTTTACACAGAACAAATACCCAGCACATAGTGTCCCTCAAATGACTGTCTAGTTTGTTGATGTGTTATCCCTCACATAGCATGACTAGTGAAGGGCTAAGATGACACCCAAGAGAACCTATTTACTTTAAAGAGGATCTGAATGAGGGTAGTGGCAGAGGAAATAGAAAATAATTTACAGAGGTCTTAAAATTAGATATGGAGGGTAAGGGAAATGGTAGTGCACAGGATGATCCCAGTGTTTCTAGCTTGAACACAGGAGCGAGGCAGCAGAGAAGTGGGAAAGTGATGCTATTAACTGAGATGGAGGCTATAAGAGGAAGACTATGTATTCCGTTAGGATATTTTTAAGGGGTTATGGGAAATAATATGAATAACCATATTAAGATGCTTGCAAGGAAAGCTGTATTAATATGCATAGCACAAAGGTGAAAATGAAGGGTATTTTTTGCTTAGATCTTATTATATGCTGAAAACCCCTTTGTCATACCAATAAAGATAGCCACATCTGTAATATTATTTTCGCTCTAAAGCAAGAGTTGGCAAACTTTTCCTGCAAAGGCCTCATGGTAAATATTTCAGTCTTTGCAGCCCTAAAATATCAGGTCTGTTGCATATTTTTTTAACCTCCTTTTAAAAATGTATAAAATCATTCTTAGCTCAAGGGCTATATAAAGTATTACACAGGTACATGGTTTGCCAACCCCAGGCTCTAATGATAGGATGTCTAGTTAGGACTACCATTACCTAGTCGAATCTTGAGGTTCCATTATTAAATGTATGGTACAGAACCTCTTTGGAGGGAAATGGGTACTATAATTCTTATCAACACTGTGGCAGCCAGCCTCCAAGAGGGGCCCCAACTATCCCTGCCTCCTTGTGTTCACACGGTGTGTAGTCCCCTCCCACGCTCCACCAGGGCTGGTCTGTGTGACCAACAGAATATAGCAGAAATGACAGAAGATTGCAGCTTCCATTCTAAGTGCTGGCTAAATCATTCTCTCCCTCTCTCTCTCTCTCTCTCTCATATCACCAACTTGGAGAAAACAGCTACATGTTGTGGGGGTACTCAAACAGCCTATGGAGAGGTCCCTGCGATAAGGAACTGATATCTCCAGCTAATAAACAGGGAGGCCCAGCAACAAACATGTGAGCAAGCTTGGAGGCAGACTCATCTGCAGGTGAACTCTGTGGTGGCTGAGACCCTAACCCACACCTTGACTCTAGGCTCAGAGAAACCCTGGGCCAACGGCACCCGACTAAGCTACTCCCAGACTCCTGACCCACAGAAATCCTGAGATAATAAATGCCCATTTTAAACTGCTAATTTGGGGGGCATCTGGGTGGCTCAGTCGGTAAGCATCCGACTTTGGCTCAGGTCATGATCTCACAGTCCCTGAGTTCTAGCCCCACATCGGGCTCTGTGCTGACAATTCAGAGCCTGAAGCCTGCTTCAGAATCTGTGTCTCCTTCTCTCTCTCCCCCTTCCCTGCTCATGCTCTGTCTCTCTCTGTCTCAAAAATAAATAAAAACATTTAAAAAAATTTAAACTGTTAATTTGGGGGTAACTTGTTACCCAACAGTAGATAATTAAACAAATAGCACCCACACAGTCAGACTTCAGAGTGGTACTTACCTCCATAGGATAAATAATAGTCTGTGCAGTTGCCCCAGCCAAGGAACCAGAAATAAATCTGTCAAAGATTCCTATTTTTTGTCCTTCCACAGTAAGCAACTTCTTGTACTGTATAAATACATATTTAAATGTATGTTAATACCTGCTATAGACTGAATCATGTCTCCCCCTCCCAAAAAATTCTTATGTTGAAGCTGTAACCACCACTGTGATGATACATGGAGATGGGGCCTCTGGGAGATAAACTGGAGTTAGATGAGGTCATGAGGGTGGGGTTCTTTTAAGCGGCCGACTTCGGCTCAGGTCATGATCTTGCAGTCTGTGAGTTCTAGCCCCATGTCGGGCTCTGTGCTGACAGCTCAGAGCCTGGAGCCTGCTTCAGATTCTGTGTCTCCCTCTCTCTGACTCTCCCCTGTTCATGCTCTGTCTCTCCCTGTCTCAAAAATAAATAAACGTTAAAAAAAAAAAATTAGGGGCGCCTGGGTGGCGCAGTCGGTTAAGCATCCGACTTCAGCCAGGTCACGATCTCGCGGTCCGTGAGTTCGAGCCCCGCGTCGGGCTCTGGGCTGATGGCTCAGAGCCTGGAGCCTGTTTCCGATTCTGTGTCTCCCTCTCTCTCTGCCCCTCCCCCGTTCATGCTCTGTCTCTCTCTGTCCCAAAAATAAATAAACGTTGAAAAAAAAATTTTTTAATTTAAAAAAAAAAAAAATTAAAAAAAAAAAAGAAAGTGTCCTTAAGAAAGATACCAGAGAGTTTTCTCTCTCTCCCTCTCTTACTGTTTCTACACACACATGTATGAGAGAAAGGCCATGTAAGCACACATGGCAGCCATGTGCGAGCCACGAAGAGAGCCCTCACCAGACCAAAACTGACCAAACTGGTCAGCACCCTGGTCTTGGATCCCGCAGTTCCAGGACTGTGAGAAATTAATTTCTGTTGTTTAAACAATCAGTATGGTATTTTGTTATGGCAACATGAGCTAACTAGGTAAATATCAAAATACAAATTAGCTCCTAAATTGACAATATGATGATGCTTTTCCAAATACATACAGTGCGTTAATACCTCAAAGAAAAAAGCAAGGCTCAAATGCTAATACATTCAGTTTACTGGACAGCGGTTTTCAAGTTAGATTTCCACAGAACACAGATGTTCCACAGACGGGACCCAGTTGTTCCTTTGCTAAAACACAATTCATAGCACTCATACAGGGTTGATGAAGTGTTTACAATTTTTAGATGTTTTTCTCATAGTTTTTCTTTTTTAAGATGAGTTTATTTTCACCAGTATAAATAAAATAAGTGACAAATATTAACAAAACAACTTAGAAAGATTTCTGTAGGTAATACATATAATTACTCTACCACATCAACCCCAGAGCCCATCTGGCCCACTGGTACTAAAGCAACCAACACAGCCAATCTGGCCAAGGGTAAAATCTGACCCTGATGCATCCAAAATGTCCACAGACCAGGATGATAATATCACAGGCTCCAGATACAGGCAGACCTGGGGCTGGAACTCCAGAAACATGTGGCCCTGAGCAAGTTCATGAGCATGTTTCCTCATCTATGATAACAACCTATCTCACAAGGTTGCTAAAAGTATTAAATAATATAATACAGCAGAGTGTTGAGGACATGGCGAATGTTCAGCAAATGTTATCACTATTACTCTTTACTTCTTACAACTTGGAAAGAAAAGCTGTGCCCAAACAGACTGTGGTCATAAACCAGGCAAATCAGACTCCTTGTTTTAGAAAGGTAAGGAGAGTCTACAAAGGTAATTATTAACCACCAACCCTGGAGGGAGAAGTGGAATAAATCAACAGAGAGAAGCAGGAGACTAACTGAGCCCTCAAAGCCACCCTAAAATCCTTTTGTCTGTCCTTTTCCATGTGTTACAACACCTATTTCAATCGTTTCCATCCTCCTCCAGCTTCCAATACCACTTCCTCCCTCATTCTCAGTGACTGTCCTTTCTTGGGAACTCAAGGAAGAACAGAGGCTACAAGGCAAGGGTATTCCTGCCCATTCTCTGCAAAATTATCCACATCCACAAATATCTTCTTTCTTCCCAAAGTGACATAAGAAGAGTCCCCCGTACCATCAAAGCCAATCTTTCCCAGGGCATCTGGATAGCACCTATGTCTCCCCAGCCCTTCCACCCCCATCCCCACTTCCTGTGAACACCTGCTGCGTTTACCAGCCTCTCCCACCTATACCTTTAACTTCGTTCTTTGTGTTGACATGCTTGCTTCAGCAATGGGCACATTAAAATAAAACATATCAAAACCCTCCCTCTGTCCACCATCTTTCTATCACTCTCCCTCATATCTTCTCCTTCCTTTCACTCAAGTCCAACTTCCCAAAAATGTGTCTACACTGTACAATTATTATCATCCCCTGGTTTACAGTCGTTTCAGAATGGTTTCTCATCTCTTTACTTCACTGGAACATTTATGCCAAGTTCTCCTGTCTGTGTGTTGATAAATCCTAAAAGACCCTTTCCTTATTGTATTTACCAGCCTATAGCACTTGACCCTTCACAAAACCCTGTTAATCCTCTGACTTCTAGGCCATCACTCTCTGCATTTCCTCCTGTCCCTCTGGCTATTCCTTCTCAGTCTTTTCTGCAACGGGCTCCTTTTACTTCTCCCTGGCAGATTCCCAGAATTCTTCCATTCTATAAGCCTTCCTCAGCAATCCATTTCAATGGCTGCAACTCAAAAATAACCTCTCCATCAGAGATCAAAAGTCCCTGTTGCAGAGATGTCCCAAATTCAGCTTGTCCAAAATGGAACATGTCACTTTACCCGAAAATCTATTCCTCTTATTGTATTCTCTATGTATTCTAGTTGTTCAAATTAGGAACCAGCGTATCATCTCTGATTCCTCTTTCTTTCTCACTTCGATATCTACTCAGTCAACAAGTTGTGCTGATTCTATTTCCAAAATATTTTTCAGTTCATTTCCTTCTCCAATTTCTCCAGCCACCACCCTGCACTGGTGATCATCATTTCTTACCTGAATTATAGAAATATTTCCTTAAATATTAGTCTCCCTGCCTCCAGTCTGACCTCACTTGCCTCTAATACATCCTCCATTTTTTCCAGGTTGGTCTTTCTTAAATGTAGATATACTCATTTCACTTCTACATATAAAATGTCCAATAGTCCCTCACCCTCAGGATAAAATCAAAATTCCTGTTACATTTGGCTTCTGCCTACCTGTCCAGCCTGCTTTCATCATTATCTTCCCAGAAACACACTCCACTGCACTGGAGTCAAATGAACCACCTTCAATTTCCTAAGTGAATGATGCTCCCCTGTGCCTGCATTTCTGCTTCTGCTTGAAATACACATTTTCCCTTCACCCTAGTGGACTTGAGATGCAGGCAGGCTTGGGCTCAAATTCCAGCTCTGGGAGCTCTGTGCTTTCACTCATCAGTAAGGACTCACTTTCACTGGGCAGAGTACTGGGAATATAAACCTGCAAACAGATATTGCCTAAGGAAGCTCACAGTCTCATAAAGGAGAGAGAGAAGCACTGAGATAATCAGAATTTAGTGTGATAATTCTCATAGAGGGAAACAAAGGAAATGTAACAGTGAAGAAGGTTTCCTGGAGGAAATAACTCCTGAGTAAAGTCCTGAAGGATGTTCACCAGTATATGACACTCATTTACAAACACTTATTGACCACTTCTCACAGGCCAGGCTCCAAGTGCTAGAGTCCATGGAGAAGAAGCCAAAACCCTGCCCTCATGGAGCTTTCATTCTAACTCAACTCCACTTTATGACAATGTCAATACACAACTTAAAAGTTTTCCTCCAAGATCTTAGATTGGGATACTTTCATAAAACATACGTTAACAGGAAGCTTCTGCTCTGAATTCAAAATGAATAAACAAGGGGCAGCTGGGTGACTCGGTCAGTTAAGGGTCTGACTTTGGCTCTGGTCATGATCTCACTGTTCATGAGTTTGAGCCCCGCATTGGCCTCTGTGCTGACAGCTTGGAGCCTGGAGCCTGCTTCAGATTCTGTGGCTCCCTCCCTCTCTGCCCCTCCCCCACTCACACGCTGTCTCTTTCTCTCTCATAAATAAACAAACTTCTTAAAAAAAATAAGAAAAATGAATAAGCAAAAATTCTACATTTCTTTTAAGAGCTAATAAGGAAAGAGTACAGAATTCTTTTTGATCACTGAATAATACTCCACATATATATACCACATCTTTTTTATCCATTCATCTGTCAATGAATATTTGGGCTCTTTCCATACTTCTATAAACACTGAGGTACATGCTGCTATAAACATTAGGGTACATGTGCCCCTTCAAAACAGCACACCTAACTACATGGCAATGAGAAAGAATGAAATATGGCCCTTTGTAGCCACATGGATGGAACTGGAGAGTGTTATGCTAAGTGAAATAAGCCATACAGAGAAAGACAGATACCATATGTTTTCACTCTTATGTGGATCCTGAGAAACTTAACAGAAACCCATGGAGGAGGGGAAGGAAAACAAAAAAGAGGTTAGAGTGGGAGAGAGCCAAAGCATAGGAGACTCTTAAAAACTGAGAACAAACTGAGGGTTGATGGGGGGTGGGAGGGAGGGGAGGGTGGGTGATGGGTATTGAGGAGGGCACCTTTTGGGGTGAGCACTGGGTGTTGTATGGAAACCAATTTGACAATAAATTTCATATATTGAAAAAAAAAAACAGCACACCTATATCCCTTGGATAGATAACCTTGTAGTGCAATTGCTGGCTCATAGGGTAGTTCTATTTTTAGTTTTTTGAGGAACATCCATACTGTTTTCCAGAGTGGCTGCATCAGTTTGCATTCCCACCAGCAGTGCAAAAGGGTGTTTCCTTCTCTGCATCCTCACCAACATCTGTCATTACCTGAGTTGTTCATTGTAGCCATTCTGACAGGTGTGAGGGGGTATCTCATTGTGGTTTTGATTTGTATTTCACTCATCATCAGTGATGTTGAGCATCTTTTCATGTCTGTTAGCTATCTGGATGTCTTCTTTGTTAAAGTGTCTATTTGTGTCTTTTTCCTATTTCTTCCCTGGATTATTTTTTGGGTGTTGAATTTGAAAAGTTCTTTAGATTTTGGATACGAACCCTTTATCTGATATGTCATTTACAGGTATCTTCTCCAATTCTGTTAGTTGCCTTTTAGTTTTGCTGATTGTTTCCTTCACTGTGCAGAAACTTTTTATCTTGATGAGGTCCCAATAGTTCATTTGTGCTTTTGTTTCCCTTGTCTCTGGAGACATGTTGAGTAAGAAGTTGCTGCAGCTGAGGTCAAAGAGGTCGTTTTCTATTTTTTCTTCTAGGATTCTGATGGTTTACATTTAGGTCTTTCATCTATTTTGAATTTATTTTTGTGTATGGTATAAAAAAGTGGTCCAGGTTCATTCTTCTGCTCTATCCTCCAATGGAGTATTACTCGACAATCAAAAAGAATGAAATCTTGCCATTTGTGACAACGTGGATGGAACTAGGTATTATGCTAAGCGAAATTAGTCAGAGAAAGATAAATATCATATGACTTCACTCATATGTGGGATTTAAGATACAAAACAGATGAACATAAGGGAAGGGAAGCAAAAATAATATAAAAACAGGGAGGGGGACAAAACATGAGAGACTCTTAAATACAGAGAAAAAACTGAGGGTTGCTGGAGGGGTTGTGGGTTGGGGGAGGGCTAAATGGGTAAGGGGCATTAAGGAGGACACTTGTTGGAAAGAGCACCGGGTGTTATACGAAGGGGATGAATCACTGGATTCTACTCTTGAAATCATTATTGCACTATATGCTAACTTGGATGTAAATTTAAAAATAAATAAATAAAATTTTTAAAAAAGAGAGAAACAGAAGAAAAAAGAATGAAATATTGCCATTTACAACAAAGTAGATGGAAGTAGAATGTATTATGCTAAGCGAAATAAGTCAGTCAGAGAAAGATAAATACTTGATTTCACTCATATGTGGAATTTAAGAAACACAACAGATGAACATAGGGGAAGGGAAGGAAAAATAAGATAAAAATAGAGAGGGAGGCAAACCATAAGAGACTCTTAAATACAGAGAACAAACTGAGATTTTCTGGAGGGGAGGTGGGTAGAGGGATGGGCTAAATGGGTGATGGGCATTAAGGAGGGCACTTGTTGGGATGAGGACTGGGTGTTGTATGTAAGTGATGAATCGCTAAATGCTACTCCTGAAACCATTATTATACTATATGCTAACTAATTTGGATTTAAATAAAAATTTAAAAATATAAAGAAAGAAAGAAGGAAAGAAAAGAAAGAAAGAAAGAAAAGAAAAGAAAAAAGAAAAGAAAGTCTTTTTTTTTTTTTTTTTAGGGGCACCTTGGTGGCTCAGCAAATTGAGCATCTGACTCTTAATTTCAGCTCGGGTTACAATCCCAGGGTTGTGAGATCGAGCTTAGGATGCTCTCTCTCTCCCCCTCTGGCCCTCTCCCCAGTTCATGTGTTCTGTCTCTAAAATAAAACAAATAATAATAATAAACGGCTTTTTTAAAATAAATCACATGAAATTAAGAATCCTAGAGTTTAGGGACACCTGCGTGGCTCAGTCAGTTAAGTGTCCGACTTCAGCTCAGATCATGATCTCACAGTTCATGGGTTCAAGCCCCACATCAGGCTCTGTGCTGACAGCTTGGAGCCTGGAGCCTGCTTGGGATTCTATGTCTCCCTCTCTGTCTCTGCCCCTCCCCTGCTCACGTTCTTTCTCTTAAAAATAAAATAAACATTAAAAAAAAAGTCCTAGAGTTTAGTCATAAGGAATTTGAGTTTATCTAGTCTAATCTCCTATAAAAGAAATTCCTCCTGGAGTAGATGTGGAAAATTATTATGCATTACAACAAGAACCCAAAAAGCACTGTATGTTCACTGCTATTGAATCAGTTTATTAACTCCTCTTTGTTAATAAATTCCACAGGTGATAACAATTACCTGTTCATATGACCAGAACTTAACAGCTGTCTCAGGAGCAATTTTAAGGACATTTGTACCATTTCCTCTCCAAAGGGAGCGGATACCTCCTTCCTTCACCATCTGTCGAAAGCCGCCATATATGTTCATTTTGCCTGATTTTGAACCGTGGACCTAAAAATAAAAGCAGAGTGATACAAAATACTGGTGGCATGTTACTGTTACTATTTCTAAGGTAACCATACAAACCACCCTCTTTATTTCAACACTATTTATTACTGCAAGAAGATATGTTTAAAAATAGAATCTAGAAAAAATAAAACTAGAATATAGAATATAGAAAGCTCATAAAATATATAATGATGGGAAGAATTATTACCACATTGTAGAGGCTGATTCCAAATCTAAAACTAAGAAAAATCAGTACCCTTAGTGTGGGAAAGCAGGCAGACAGGACATGATCAAAATTAAAATTATTACAGACAACAATAAGATAACATGAACCAAAGTATGTATTAGACTACAGAACTGCCCTTGGAATGTGAACAAGTTCAGTTTAAGAGACTTTTAAAAATACACTGCAAGTAATATACTATCTCTCCACCCCCCAGAAGCAATACCACCATGAAATATAAATGGGTGTGAAAACAATTTTGTATTTTGTATATCAGAGCCATAGACAATGGAATGCACACAGCCTCCCACCAAAACTTAAAATACCTTCAATGGCTTATCTCAAAGCCTCTCTAGGCAACATGTACCACTTGCCTCACCCAGTGAATATTTGGTTTATACCACAGATGTGATCACTATTTAAATACACTAGACCTTATAACTGCCTCTGTATAACAATGACGAAATCTAATAAGCCAAAAACAGTTATAGAAATCAGCTCTTCTTCTGATCATTTTGGTTATGGTTATGAGTGGCTACTGAATGAGTGGCTACTTTAAAAAACAGAAAAACAATATGTGAAGGGCTGAAGAATAAAGGTCAGCCACGTGGGCAATATATGATCGATCCACAATAAAAACTCTGGACATCAAAGACTCAGGCGAACTTTCTTGGTTGGTTTGCAACACTGTGCATATTGTCATACATCAATGCTGGAACATAACACATGGCAACTCTACAGGGAGAAGAAAACAAAAACTCTGCATTTGGTGCTTTCCCAGACTTGTCCTTATATGCTTTTTTCCTTGGCTGATTTGAATCTGTATCTTTCCTTGTAATAAACCACATCCATGAGTATTAAAGCTTCTAGTATATTCTGTGAGCCTTCCTGAATTATTGAACCTGAACGTAATTTTGAAAAACCCCAGCCACCTACCCCACAGAACTTGCAGGAAATAAAGTCCAGAGATATCCATTTTATTTTAAATGAACTTCACAATAAAATATGACAAAGGAAAAGATGAATGCTTATTCAAGCTCTCTCAAAGTCAATTTACTATCATTCCTAAAGAAAAACACAAACACCAATTCCTTCTTATTCTTCTTTAATGCACTATTTTTACCCCTAAATATATCTTGGGATTTAGGTACATTCTGAATGGATGCTGTTAAAAATATTGTCAGAAATGTTTTTATACCTAAATCTAATGACAAGTATAAAAAATGTTGACCACAGGTATGACAACACAACTTGTAAAAACTCATTTTTAAGCAACTACTATATTCCAGTAGGGTTTTCCAGTTTATCAGGCATTTGCACATACTTTAAATCATTTAATTCTTACAACTAGCCTTGTTAGATATTCTTAATCCCACTCTCAGATGAAGGAAAATGAGACCTCAGGGGTTCCATGCGGTGCGAGAACCACAGCTGTATAGCCAAAGATACTCCATTCCTTGTCTAATTTCCTATAAAGGAAAAATTATTTACTTCTCTGAGCCTCAGGTTCTCCAGAGATAATGTGAGAATATAATACCCACTTGCTATGAAGATTAAATGGGTTACCATAATGAGCACCAAATAAATATCAATTCCTTTCCTTTCTCCTTCTTTCCACTCTGATCAGCCAAAGCCACATTGCAGGTAAATAGCAAAGTCAGTCTATAAATCCAGGTCTTTTCTACTAACCTTATCTTTAGAATGATTTTAAAAATCACATCCCTGTTCCCAGATTCTAAAACTTAGAAACATTCCACTTTGAGAAAGTACACAAAACAGAAGGAAAATATAAATAATTTAAGGAGAATCCTACAATAATGGCCTAGAGATTTTTTTCTCATTAAACATTTGAAAAGTCATAGAATGCCAAAGACTAAAAGTTCATCACACAACAATTTAAGGTTTTACAGAACACTGAAATACTTACATGGCCTGAATTCGGGATTAAGAGCAAAAATAGAGCTTTCATACTTTCTTTTTTAAGGTATGAAAGAATATTACTAAGAAATTTTAAAACTTCTTTTTCAAACCAGCACATTTCTCACTGTTTCAGAATATGTAGGAGAAACTTAGACACAAGATCATAAAGTTCACCTGCATCATGACTTTCAGACGATCCAAAGGGGCAGTGCTTGTTCGAGAGACGGCACCAGCAATACCTCCTGCCAAAAGCTGCCTCCACCACTGTCCGGACTTCTTTTCTTCTTCAGTGAACTCATCCGGAATAGTTAAACTGTCTCCTATGTCAATACCCTGTTAAATGGAAAGATCCCCATGCCCCTTCAATTAAAAATAGATCACTCCAGAAGGTTTCTCTTGGAGAAGAATCATGTGTTAGTTTATAGTTAACATCAACTTCATTCCTTAGAAAGTATACTAAGCCAAAGTCCACAGATGATGGTGGAGCATCATGGAGACCCTGAACTTGTCTCCTCCCTGAAATGCAGCTAGGTCAGCACCAAACCGTTTTGAACAACTAGGAAACTGATATGGGGACTAACGCAACAATCTACGTAACTTGAGCCACAGAACTCGGCAGGAACGTGGCATGAAGAGGTGAGCTGGGGTCAGAAAGACTACGGAGGGTAGGGAGTCATTTTCGTGGGAAGAGGACAGAGAGAGAGAGAGAGAAAGGGGAAGAGTGTGGTGCATCAGGATTGCACAAGAAAAGCACACCCCTTGAAAGTAGCTGGAGAGAAAGAGAAAGAGTATAAACACTCACAGGGGACTGAACAAGAAATCTTTTCACCCAAACCATTGATGGGGAGAAAGGAGAGGGTTTCAATACCACTAGGATTCTATAAACAGTGGAGCATAGAGTCTGAAGTTTCGTCTGAACTAGAGCTTAGAACCAGGATAATAAGAATACTAGCTGGGGTTGAAAAAAGCATAGAAGACACCAGAGAATCCCTTTTTGTGGAGAAAAAAAAATAAAATCTAGTCAGGAGGAAATTAAAAATGTTATAATCAAGATACAATCTCGAATGGATGCCATTACAGCAAAGATGGACGAAGCAGAACAGTGAATAAGCGATACAGAAGATAAAATTATGGAGATTAATGAAGCAGAAAAAAAAGAGGAAAACAAAGGCAAAAGATCATGATACAAGACTTAGAGAATTCAGTGACTTATTAAAAAGGAATAACATCCGAATCATAGGAGTCCCAGAAGATGAAGACAGAGAAAAGGCGCAGAAGGTTTATGTGAGCAAATTATAGTGGAAAACTTTCCTAATTGGGGAAGGACACAGACATCAAAATCCAAGAAGCACAGAGAACTCTCATTAGATTCAACAAGAACTGACCATCACCAAGGCATATCATAGTCAAATTCACAAAATCCACAGACAAGGAAAGAATTATGAAAGCAGCAAGGGGAAAAAAAAGTCCTTAACCTACAAGAGAAGACAGATCAGGTTCACAGCAGACCTAACCACAGAAACTTGACAGGCCAGAAAGGAGTGGCAGGATATATTCACCGTGCTGACTCAGAAAAATATGCAGCCAAAAATTCTTTATCCAGCAAGGCTGTCATTCAAAATTAGAAGGAGAGACAAAGAGTTTCCCAGACAAACAAAAACTAAAAGAGTTCATGGCCACTAAACCAGCCCTGCAAGAAATTTTAAGTCAAACTCTTTGAGTGGAGAAAAGACAAAACAAAACAAAACAAACAAACAAAAAACAGAAGCAACAAGGACCAAAGAACATCAGCAGAAACACCAACTCTACAGGCAACACAATGGCACTAAGTTCATATCTTTCAGTACTCACTCTAAATGTCAATGGACTAAATGCTCCAAAGACATAGGGTATCATAATGGACAAGAAAACAAGAACCATCTATAAGTGCTTACAAGAGACTCATTTTAGACCTAAAGACACCTGCAGACTGAAAGTGAGGGGATGGAGAGCCATCTATAATGCTAATGGTTATCAAAAGAAAGCTGGAGAAGCCATACTTATATCAGACAAACTGGATTTTAAAAATAAAGACTGTAACAAGAGATGAAGAAGGGCATTATATCATAATTAAAGGGTCTATTCAACAAGAAGATCTAATAATTATAAATATTTATGCCACCAACATGGAAGAACCCAAATATATAAATCAATTAATCACACATAAAGAAACTCATTGCTAATAATACCATAATAGTAGGGGACTTCAACACCCCCACTTACAGCAATGGACAGATCATGTAAGCAGAAAAGCAACAAGAAAACAATGGCTATGAATGACACACTGGACTGGATGCACTTAACAGATATATTCAGAGCATCTCATCCTAAAGCAGCAGAATACACATTCTTCTTGAGTGCACATGGAACATTCCCCAGAATAGATCATATACCAGGTCACAAATCAGCCCTCAACAAATTCAAAAAGATCGAGATCATACCATCCATATTTTCATACCACTGAAATTCAAAATCACTATGAAATTCAAAATCAACCACAAGGAAAGATTTGGAAAAACCATGAATACTTGGAGATTAAAGAACATCTTATTAAAGAATGAATGGGTTAACCAAGTAATTAAAGAGGAAATTTAAAAATACATGGAAGTCAATGAAAATGAAAACAGGACAGTCCAAATCTTCTGGGATACAGCAAAGGCGGTCATGAGAGGGAAGTATACAGCAATCCAGGCCTTCCTAAAGAAAGAAGAAAGGTCTCAAATATACAACCTAACCTTATACCTCAAAGAACTGGAAAAAGAACAGTAAATAAAGCCCAAAACCAACAGAAGAAGGGAAATAATAAAGATTCGAGCAGAAATCAATGATTTTGAGGAAAAAAAAAAAAACAGTAGAACAGATCAATGAAACCATGAGCTGATTCTTTGAAAGAGTTTACAAAATAGATAAAATCCTATCTAGACTGATCAAAAAGGAAAAGGAAAGGACCCAAATAATAAAATCACAAATGAAAGAGGAGAGATCACAACCAACACTGCAGAAGTATGAACAATAATAAGAGAATATTATCAACAATTATATGCCAACAAATCGGGCAATCTAGAAGAAATAGACAAATTCCTAGAAACATATAAACTACAAAAACTGAAATAGGAAGAAATAGAAAAATTTAACAGAGCCATAACCAGTGAGGAAATTAAATCAGTAATCAAAAATCTCCCAACAAACAAGAGTCCAGGGCTGGATGGCTTTCCAGCGGAATTTTACCAAACATTTAAAGAAGAGTTAACACCTATTCTTTTGAAGCTGTTCCAGAAAAAAAGAAATGGAAGGAAAGCTTCCAAACTCATTCTATGCAGCCAGCACTACCTTGATTCCAAAACCAGACAAAGACCCCGCTTAAAAGGAGAACTACAAACCAATTTCCCTGATGAACATGGATGCAAAAATCCTCAACAAGATACTACTAGCCAAACAGATCCAACAATACATTAAAAGAATTATTCACCACGATCAAGTGGGGTTTATCCCTGGGCTGCAGGGCTGGTTCAATATCTGCAAATCATATTAATAAAAGAAAGGACAAGAACCACATGATCCTCTCAATAGATGCTGAAAAAGCATTTGACAAAATACAGCATCCTTTCTTGGTAAAAAAACAAAACAAAACAAAACAAAACAAAAAAAAACAAAAAAAAACTCAAAAAAGTAGGGATAGAAGGAACATACCTCAAGATCATAAAAGCCATATATGAAAGACCCACTGCTAATGTCATCCTCAATGGGGAAAAACCGAGAGCTTTCCCCTTAAGGCCAGGAACACGACAAGGATGTTCACTCTCACCGCTGTTATTCAACATAGTGTTGAAAGTCCTAGCCTTAGCAATCAGACAACACAAAGAAATAAAAGGCATCTAAATTGGCAAGGAGGAAGTCAAACTTTCCCTCTTTGCAGATGACATGATACTCTATGTGGAAAACCCAAAAGACTCCACCAAAAAATTTGCTAGAACTGATACATGAATTCAGCAAAGTCTCAGGGTAAAAAATCAAAGTACAGAAATTGGTTGCATTTCTATACACCAATAATGAAGCACAGAAAAAGAAATCAAGGAATTGACCCCTTTTACAATTGCACCAAAACCATAAAATACCTAGGAATAAACCTAACCAAAGAGGTGAAATATATATACACTGAAAACTATACAAAGCTTATGAAAGAAAATGAAGAAGAAACAAAAAAATGGAAAATTTTCCATGCTCCTGGATTGGAAGAACAAATATTGTTAAAATGTTGACATTACCCAAAGCAATCTACATATTCAAATCAAAATAACACCAGCATTCTTCACAGAGCTAGAACAAATAATCCTAAAATGTGTATGGAACCAGAAAAGACCCCAAATAGCCAAAGTAATGTTGAAAAAGAAACGCAAACCTGAAGGCATCAAAATGCCAGACTTCAAGATGTATTACAAAGCTGTAATCATCAAGACAGTACGGTACTGGCACAAAAACAGAAACACAAATCAATGGAACAGAACAGAGAACCCAGAAATAGACCCACAAATGTATGGCCAACTAATCTTTGACAAAGCAGGAAAGAATATCCAATGGAATAAAGACAGTCTCTTTAGCAAATGGTGTTGGGAAAACTGGACAGCAAGATGCAGAAGAATGAACCTGGACCACTTTCTTACACCATACACAAAAATAAACTCAAAATGGATGAAAGACCTAAACGTTAAGACAGGAAGTCATCAAAATCCTAGAAGAAAAAGCAGGCAAAAACTTCTTTGACCTCAGATTCAGCAACTTCTTATTCAACATGTCTCTGAAGGCAAAGGAAAGAAAAGCAAAAATGAACTATTGGCACCTCATCAAAATAAAAAGTTTCGGCACAGCGAAAGAAACTATCAGCAAAACTAAAAACAACCAACAGAATAGGAAAAGGTATTTGCAAATGACATATAAGATAAAGGATTGGTATCCAAAATCTATAAAGAACTTATCAAACTCAACACCCAAAATACAAAGAATCCAGTGAAGAAATGGGCAAAAGACACGAATAGACACTTTTCCAAAGAAGACATCCAGATGACTAACAGACACATGAAAAGATGCTCAACATCAATCATCATTAGGGAAATACAAGTCAAAACCACAATGAGATACCTGATACCGGTCAGAATGGCTAAAATTAATAACTCAGGCAATGACAGATGTTGGCGAGGATGTGGAGAAAGAGGATCTCTTTTGCACTGCTGGTGAGAATACAAACTGGTACAGCCACTCTGCAAAACAGTAAGGAGCTTTATCAAAAAATTAAAAATAGAACTACCCTATGACCCAGCAATTGCACTACTAGGTATTCATCCAAAAGATACAGGAGTGCTGATTTGAAGGGACACGTGTGTCCCAATGTTTATAGCAGCACTATCGACAATAGCCAAAGTATGGAAAGAACCCAAATGTCCATCGACTGATGAATGGATAAAGAAGATGTGGTATATATCTACAATGGAATATTACTCAGTGATCAAAAAGAATGAAATGTTGCCATTTTCAACAATGTGGATGGAACCAGAGGGTATTATGCTAAGCGAAATTAGTCAGAATAAGACAAATATATTATTTCACACATATGTGGAATTTAAAAAACAAAACAGATGAACATAGGGGAAGGGAAGCAAAAATAAGATAAAAACAGAGCGGGAGACAAACCATAAGAGACTCTTAAATACAGAGAACAAACTGAGGGTTGCTTGCAGGATGTTGGGTGGTGGATGGGCTAAATGAGTGATGGGCATTAAGGAGGGCACTTGTCAGGATGGGCACTGAGTGTTACATGTCAGTGACTAATCACTAAATTCTATTCCTGAAATTATTATTATACTATATGTTAACTAACTTCAGGATTTAACATAAAAAAGAAAAACAAATGCAAAAGCTGCAAAAATTTTCAAGTAAATATTTTAGTACAGTAGATTACTAGAAGAGAATAAAAATATTTAGAACTTTTTTATTCAAAAAAAAAGTACACTGAACTAATTTGAGCATATAATTATAAATAGACTATCCACACTAAATGAAGTACAGTATCACTTCACAGGAAATGAAAGTTAACAGTAATTACAAATTACAAAACCAAAAACTACAGCTTTCTTTCTTAATGGGTTCAGAACAACTTTTCTCTTCTTGGTCTAAGTTAGAATGAAAGATCAGCCTTTTGTCAAGTGTTGTGAATCCTTTTTAGCTACAGAAAGAAATTAGTTTGTCAATTCTTCAAAGATATTCCCTTTATCTCAAAATTCTAGCCACATTATTCTTTATACCATGATATATGCTATAGACCTGTAAATAAAAATTAAAGCTATATATGTGAACACCTCGAAACTCATCTGCTATACAGACTGTCTATAAATATTTTTATAGACTTGTCATTTAAAACATGCAACAAATTCTTTATAAAATTTAGCTAACAAGGAAATACTGTTTAAAAATAATCCTTCATCCTACTCACATCACCATAGATTAAAAATATAGCTTGAGATAAATTGAGTTCTATAATGATAGTATTTCTACAACTTTATTAGCTAAGTGCTTCTGGTGTAAAAGATTTTATAGGTAGGAGTGTAGGGATAAGAGGCTACACTATAGTAGTAACCCTCTCTTTCTTAATTTTACTATCAATAAAATGAGTACATGATTGTAGCCTCACCTGTTATCGACTATCTCCAAAGATACAGTAAGAGTCTGATTATGTAAATATAACTTCACATAAGTAGAAAATTTATCTAGGCAACTGAACTACTAATATATTTTCTATACTCATAGAAATGAGGCATTAATCATCAATCATTTTATAATGTTCTATTTAAGTTTAGGCATTGCTACCAGCAGCAATGTGAACCCTAGACTTTATTTATTATGTATAAAATTTACTGAAATCCACGAATAAGCATAGCAGACAAACCCATTAGAAAAATTAAAATTCCCTCAGAGAGTTCCCATTGCTTTAGGGAGCAGATTTAACAATAACGTGAACTTCAGGGATGCCTGGGTGGCTTACAAGGAAGTATAATGTAACGCACATAGCATACTTACAGTAGAATGTTTCCAGAAACGGATAATTTCCTCAATGTCTGTAACAGGATTAAATAAGAAATAGTCCCTCCATTCATTCCAGTCTATTGTCATTGTCCCATCAGTATCAATACTGAAAATAAAAAGAAGCAAATTAAAAAAAAAAATAAAATTTATAAGTAAAACATTATTGGCCATTTTGCAGAATGATAGTTTGTTTTCAAACTCAGTATTCTTATTAAAAAATTCCAGTTCACAATAATAGATTGTTGGAAATGGCAGCAAGTTTTTGATGTTCTGTTAGATAGTTTTAATCATTTAGATAAAGAAGGGTCCCAAAGTTAGAGAGCTCTCACTGAAGACTACTTTTGGCACTGTGTCAAACTCCAATCAGTGAGCTATCAAACACTAAAGCTTGAAGATTAAATATTGGGAGGGAAATGAATAGATTTATGATCTATCTTTTTTTCTTGCACTGGATCAGGAAGATATTCCTTTTTTTGTTTAAAGTGTTTATTTTTTAGAGAGAGAGAGAGAGAGAGAGAGAGAGAGAGAAAGAGAGAGGGAGGGAGGGAGGGAGGAGGGAGGGAGAACAAGTAGAGGAGGGGCAGAGAGGGAGACAGAGGATCCAAAATGGGCTCTGCATGGACAGCAGAGAGCCCGATGCAGGACTTGAATTTATGAACTGTGCGATCATGACCTGAGCTAAAGTCCAAAGCTTAACTAACTGAGCCACCCAGGTGCTCCAGAAAGATATTTCTTAACACTCTGTTAAAATATTTGGATGTGATTTGGGAATATATGCAAAATATTCTATCAATTTCCTTCTCTAACTTCCTCAAAGCTAAGAAAATTAGCAGTATTTATAAAAAAAAAAAATCTAACTTGCTGATTGGGGCTTTTGAATCTTAAGAAATCTGGGTACCTCATCTTCAACATGTAACATTAATATACTGTAGTCTTAGATATTTGTCATTAACTTTTTGCTTGTTTTACAAGTGTCTTCATAGTGTGTCATTTAACCAGCTTTTTCCTAAGATCTACTCTGTTGCCTGCCAGGATTTTGATTGTTTTGTTCACTATCTATACTCAAGACCTAAGTGGCTGGCACAAAGAAGGTGCTCATTTATTTGTTGAATTAATGAATGTCTCTGAAGAAAAGTTTGAGTGTCTCCTCCAAACTTTATATTTATTCTATAATTTGTGTGAAAATGATACATAAAGCTGGCAGTCAAATAAAAAGTAATTTTCAGGCATTTATTATCATGTTTTCTAGTGCCAATTTCTAATTTTGACTTCCATGTGTGAAATTATACTTAAACTTTCATTTGTCTCAGCACATGGGTATTAACATTCCACATGTGCATGAGAGTCCTAGTTACTACTTATGTTTATAACATTGTTGTGGGCTGCAATACTTATAGCCACTATTTTCCATTTTAATGCAATTGTTTATCATCTGACCCTACCCCTCCACCTCCCACACATGCCTTCATAAGTATCTTCCACAAGGCAAAGATTTTTGTTGATTTTGTTCACTGATATGACCCAAGTGTCTGGAACAGCCTAGCAGAGAGAATATTTACTGAATGAATACATGAATTCCAAATTCTGGAGCTTAAAGCCACAGAACACTGATAAACTTACATAAAATAGTCTCATTGTGGTTTAAATCGCATTTCTCTTCAAATCACTAATGATGTCAACCATCCCTTACCATATTCATTTGCTATTCAGGTTTCCTTTTACTTGAAATGCCTGTTTGTCTTTTGCCCATTTTCCTACTACATTAAGTGTCTTTTTCTTTTATATGTACAGTTCTTTATATAGTTGATTCTTATACTTCAAGTTATAAATTAGCAGATACCTTCTCTTTGTTCACTTTGTTTATGGTATCTGTGAAAAGATGCTCTTAATTTTAATATAGCTGAATTTATCAATCTTTTTATTTGCACTACTGCCTTTTGTGTCTTTTTTTTTTTTTTTTTAATAAATCCTTCCTTCCATGAGATAAAGACATTTCCTTTTCTTCCTCTATAAGTATTCCCAGTTAACTTTGACATTTAGGTTGATTTTTGTGTCTGGCGTCAGGTAGGTATCCAGTTTCACATGTGTCTGCACGGACAACCAGATGCATTAGCCCCACATACCACATAGTCTCTCCTTTCCCTTTTCCTGTCTTCTGTGTGACAAATCCTAAATATGGATGGGTCTGATTCTGGGATATTATGTTCCACGTACCACCTTGGCTATCTGTGTACCACCACCACTGTCTTAACTATAGCTTAATAACAATCAGTATCTGGCAGAGCAGGTCCCTGCTTCTCACAGCTCTTCAGGAATGTCTTGGTTATTCCTGGGCCTTTGCTCTTTCTTTGGTATAAATTTGATGCTCAGCTTGACAAGTTTCTTGACAAGTTTCAATGGCACTGAATCATTATCAATTTGGAAAAAGGTACAGCTTTTCTGTATCAAGTATTCTAAGAAAAGCCCAAAGCTAATATCATCCTAAATGGGGAAAAACTGAGAGCTCTCCCCCTGAGATCAGGAACAGGACACGGATGTCCACCCTCACCACTGTTATTTAACATAGTGTTGGAAGTCCTAGCATCCACAATCAGACAACAAAATGAAATAAAAGGCATCAAAATTGGCAAAGTCAAACTTTCACTTTTCACAGACGACATGATACTCTACATGGAAAACCCGACAGACTCCACCAAATGTCTCCTAGAACTGATACATGAATTCAGCAAAGTCACAGGGTACAAAATCAATGTACCGAAATCAGTTGCATTTTTATACACCAATAATGAAGCAACAGAAAGAGAAATAAAGAAACTGATCCCATTTACAATTGCACCAAGAACCATAAAATACCTAGGAATAAACCTAACCAAAGATGTAAAAGATCTGTATGCTGAAAACTATACAAAGCTTATGAAGGAAATTGAAGAAGACACAAAGAAATGGAAAAATATTCCATTCTAATGGACTGGGAGAATAAATATTGTTAAAATGTCAATACTACCCAAAGCAATATACACATTCAATACAACTGCCATTCTTCTCAAAGCTAGAACAAACAATCCTAAATTTGTATGGAACCACAAAAGAACCCGAATAGCCAAAGTAATATTGAAGAAGAAAACAAAAGCGGGAAGCATCATAATCCTAGACTTTAGCCTCTATTACAAAGCTGTAATCATCAAGATAGTATGGTATTGGCACAAAACCAGACACATAGACCAATGGAATAGAATAGAGAACCCAAAATTGGACCCACAAATGTATGGCCAACTAATCTTTGACAAAGCAGGAAAGACAGTCTCTTTAAAAAATGGTGCTGGGAGAACTGGACAGCAACATGCAGAAGAATGAAACTAGACCACTTTCTTACACCATACACAAAAATAAACTCAAAATGGATGAAAGACCTGAATGTGAGACAGGAAACCATCAAAACCCTAGAGGAGAAAGCAGGAAAAAACCTCTTTGACCTCAGCCGCAGCAATTTCTTACTTGACACATCTCCAAAGGCAAGGGAATTAAAAGCAAAAATGAACTATTGGGACCTCATTAAGATAAAAAAGTTTCTGCACTGCAAAGGAAACAATCAACAAAACTAAAAGGCAACTGACGGAATGGGAAAAGACATTTGCAAATGACATATCGGATACAGGACTAGTATCCAAAATCTATAAAGAACTCACCAAACTTCACACCTGAGAAACAAATAATCCAGTGAAGAAATGGGCAGAAGATATGAACAGACACTTGTGCAAAGAAGACATCCAGATGATCAACAGACACATGAAATGATTCTCAACGTCATGCATCATCAGGGAAATACAAATCAAAACCACACCGAGATACCACCTCATGCCGGTCAGAGTGGCTAAAATGAACAACTCAGGAAACAACAGAGGCTGGCGAGGATGTAGAGAAACAGGAACCCTCTTGCACTGTTGGTGGGAATGCAAACTGGTACAGCCACCCTGGAAAATAGCGTGAGGTTCCTAAAAAATTAAAAATAGAACTACCCTATGACCCAGCAATAGCACTGCTAGGAATTTACCCAAGGGATACATACAGGAGTGCTGATGCATAGGGGCACATGTACCCCAATGTTTATAGCAGCACTTTCAACAATAACCAAATTATGGAAAGAGCCTAAATGACCATCAACTAAAGAATGGATAAAGATGATGTAATTTATATATATATATATATTTATTTATTTATATATATATTTATTTATATATATATTTATTTATATATATATATTTATTATATATATATAATGGAATACTACTTGGCAATGAGAAAGAATGAAATCTTGCCATTTGCAGCAACATGGATGGAACTGGAGAGTATTATGCTAAGTAAAATAAGTCAGTCAGAGAAAGACAGGTATCATATGTTTTCACTCATATGTGGATCTTGAGAAACTTAACAGAAGACCATGGCAGAGGGGAAGGGGAAAAAAAAGAGCTACAAACAGACAGGAGGGAGGCAAACTATAAGAGACTCTTAAGTACAGAGAACAAACTGAGGGTTGACGGAGGGTGGGGGAGAGGGGGAAGGGGGTGATGGGCAGTGAGGAGGGCACTCGTTGGGATGAGCACTGGGTGCTGTATGGAAGCCAATTTGACAATAAATTATATTTAAAAAAAAGAAAAATCTAGACACTAATATCTTTTGAACTTAAAATAAATTTTAAGTTGCTCTTTTAAAAGTATTGATTGTGGTACATTATGTTTTCTATGTACAGCTAATTTTTTTTCTATACAGCTAGCAGATCCCTAATATTTTCTCTAAAATATTTGTATTTATATCATAAATGATGCTGGCCTATAATTTCCTTCTTTCATTAGTTGTCAGCCTTTGCTGTTAAAATTATAATGACCTCACAGAATGGGTCAAATGCTGTTCTTGTACATTCTACATATATTTGTAGATCTGTTCTTTGATAGTTTATGAGAATCATCTAGGGCTAAAGTTTTCTTTATGGGAAAATTTTTAACTACTGGTGTAATGTGTTTGCTTAGGCACTGTTGGCTATTTCTTCTTGATTTAGTTTTGGTAAATTACATGTGTCTGCAAATTCTTCTATTTCATGTTTTCAAACTTATTAGCATAAAATTATCCATGATATTTTATTATCTTTGAAAAATTTCTGACGTGTCTACTTGCAATCAAACATTATTTATATCTCATTTCTCTTTTTCTTTATCAATCTCTCCAGAAGTTTGTCTTTTCCAATAACCAATGTTTGGTTTTGTTCATCCTATTACTATATCTCTACATTCTGTTTCCACTGCTTCCTTAATTATCTCCTCCTTCCTACCTTCTTTGAGGATATTCTGGTTTCTTCCTTTAAATTAGCACACTAATTTTCAGCCTTCATTATTTTCTTTTGAATTTATTTGCTTATTTCCCTTTCAGGTACCAGACAAAGTAAAAAAGATGGAAAGATGAAGACAGGGACACGGCTGGCCCTGGGTAGGAGTGGGATGGAAGCAGGGGAGGGGCCCAGTTCATATCACATCTACAAAGAACTTACTAGGGTATCCCATGGCCATGCGGAAGGACTGTGTGCTAGTGGTCAGTTTGGTGGACATGGAGGCCAGGTCTTTGCCTGGAGGGTTCCTGGGGGCCCCAGGGCCATAGGTAGTGGAGGCACATCAGCATGGGGGAACTGTATAGAAAGAAGGAATGCCATAGGGGGCCGTAGCTCAGATGTATGCAGTGGCTGCACAGGCTGCTGGTCATTGAGTGCTGGCTGTGGCAGCTATGCTGACCGGGCGCTGGCTCCCACAGCCCCGCAGGCTACTGTGGATTGTGTGGTCCCACTCGCTGCTGTTGCCACCCAATTTCAGGTCCTTCTCCTTCCACCAGTCGCTGCCACTATGGCTGGAGCCACTGTTCCAGCTGTCTTCACTATACTGACTGCTAGCACTGCCCCCACCATAGCTGTACCCCAGCTCTGGGAAGCCCGGGTGCAGGTTGTAGGGGTGCAAGGGCAGCAGGTACTGGTAAGGGAATCCATGGATCCAGGAGCAGCCCCCAGATGTGGCAAAGGGGCCTGGCATGTCCTAGTCAGAGGCTCTGCTGAAGCCATTGTGATCATGGAGGGACACACTGACCATGTTGCCACAAAGGCTGCCAAAGATGTAGTAGCACTGCCCAGAGAAGTTGACCTTGTTGACAGTGTGGCAGATGAAGTCACTTTCAGCAGGCTGCTGGCATACTTGCTGGTCTCCTACCAGTCAGTGAAGCCTTCCACACTGTGGTACAGTCCCCCACATCCAAGCCAATGAAAGCACTGAGGATGGTAATCTGGAGCCACATGTGGCTAAGACCTTCAGCCCAGATTCTGGGGAGGCCATGGCTTTGATGATGGCAGCCATGTCACTGTGGATGGACAGGTGTAAGTGGTCCAGACGCTCTGTGTCGGGGTTGGAGCTGGTGATGGAAGAGCCAGTGGAGGTGATGGTGCTCAGGGAGGAGCTCATACCATACGTAGGAAAGGTGTTGGTCATGGCTGCAGTGTGGGAAACTCAGGCTGCAGGGTCAGTGGGTTGCATGGGCTTGCCCCTGGGCATTGTGAAGCAGCCATGTGGACCTGGGTCCTACCACCTTGGCTACAGTCAGGGTGATGGGCCTGGTCTGTGCCCAGTCTCCAGAAGAACACGGACCGCATTGTCATTATTCATGTTCCCAAATTTCATCCAGCTTGCCTGTAACAGCGTATCTCCTGGCATGACGTGTTTATCAGAGCCCTAGCCTTCATGACAGAGCCAATGTAGATGCCTCCATCACCATGCTTGTTGCCTTGGCCCATAGTGAAGACGCCCAGAAAACTACTTTTCCAGGAGAGTGACTGTGATGATGTTGAGAGACATTGTGGAATCCATGAAGGACTCCTGATCGGCTGAAGGATCAGGACCACTCAAACTGCAAAACCTCCTGCTGCCACCACTAATGCTGGTCTTCTCATTTGGTATGAGGCACTGCCCTGCTCTGTGGAGCTGCTGAACCTGCAGGTGCAGTCATCCTCATCCGAATGGAAGAAGGTGGTCATCTCCACCTCACTGCTCATAACGTGGATGGGCTATTCCAACCCCCTGGCTCTTGCCGCTGCTCCACCTTTGCAGTTCTGTTTACCTGGGTTGTGTGCTCTGGCCATCCCTCCTTCATGGCCGCTTATGCTGAGCAGACACCAAAGAGTCTGTCTCTGTGTCCCTGTCCAGGTTTTCCTGGCTGCCCCCACCAGCACAAGAGTGGAAAGACAGGGCCGGGAGTCCCCAGAGTCCCGTGCACTCCATGGGCTGTGGCAGTTACAGTGGGTTGTCAGCACAGAAGGGAGCTAGCTCTGGGTGCAAGCCATCAGCGGACACCAACCTCAGCCAGGCACTGTTGTTCAACAGCTCCTCCTTCACCACTCCAAATCCGTGGTCCATAGCCTTGAAGAAGAACATAGAGCTGGTTCGCTGCAGAATGCCCTTCCAGTCCGTCAAGGTGACGCTCTCGGAGAGCAGGGGCAGCTCCGCTAGGTACTACATCTCCCACCCATCCAGGTTGTAGATTATCTTGGTCTCCTCACGGGTCTGGCCTGGCAGCCCACGCACCCCTTGATAATTCTCTAATACAAGCTTTAAGGCTATAAAGTTCCCTCTAAGTACCACCTTAGCTATATCTCACAAGTTTTCATATGTGATATTCTTTCAAGTCGAAGTATCTTTGAATGTCTATTATGATTTCCTCTTTGACCCAAAAATTATTGAGAAGTATATACCATTTCCAAAACCCATGATATTTTTAGAACTTATTTCTGCTATTAACTTCTAAATACCTATATGTGGTCAAAGAAGATGGTCTTTGTGATACCAATTCTTTGAAATGTATTGAGTCTGGTTTTATGGACTACTATAAAATCAATTTTTATACATGCTCCATACGTACCTGAGAAAAAAATTTTTCTTTCTAATTTTTTGGTGCAAGGTTCTATTGTACACCCATTAAATCAAGCTTATTTATTTCTCTTCCATCTTGACTAAATTTTTTTCTATGCTTGATCTAACAAGTACAGGGAGACCTATGTGAAAACTTCTCACTACTATGAAGGATTTGTCAATTTATCCCTGGAATTCTATTAACCAGCTTAAAATTTTATGTCTTTGTGAATTTTAAATGTGGTGACAGTTTATTTTCCACTAATGTTTTTTACCTTATAATTTTATCTGATATTATTTAGCTACAGCAGCTTGCACTTAGTTTGCAGGATTTTGTTTTACTTTTTCTTTCATCTGACAATCTTTCTGTTCAAACAAATCTTATGTTAATTTTTAGTTTGATATACATTAAAAATCCACTATAAGTAGGGAGCATAAAAATATAGTTTCATGCCACTGTGACATTAATATTTTTCAATGAGTGTATTCTGTCACAATACTACAAAAATATTGAAATTATTTGTCCCCACCATATTGTATACTAAACTGAGAAAATCCTGACCTATCAGAGGCAATAACCTTCTAACCTACTCTTCTCCCATGCTACACCTCCCAAAAAGATAATAACTTTATTTAACCTGCCCCATTTGGGAATGGAAGTGAAAAGAAAACAGGACCTAACATTTTTTCAGGGTACATTTTGACAGGGTTTTGTTGTACGTGAACTTATTTCTCCCATCTTATCTTTTGTTCTCATTTTTTTCTTTGAATTGTTTTCCTCCTTTCTTTGTTGAATTGCCTGAAACTAGTTTCTTCCTATACTTTCAAGGTTTACCTTGAATTTTTGCCAGATACATATAACAAAATCTAAAGATACTATTTGATCTCCCTCTTCTAAGAATAAGGATCTTATAACAGTTTAAGACAAATTATTCTCTCTGGTCTCACTATTATTGTCTACTATTTCAGCTGTTCTTTTTCTTAATTCCCAGAAATTGTTCATTATTATTATATTCATGGCTGTTTCCAATGGGCCACTCTAACAGCTCATAGACCACTAGCTAAAACAAAGGCCACCAATGGTCTGGAGAGGATTCTGAAAAGCACTGCCTGACCCATTTCCTGAGTGTGGTGTTCACACGCTTCCATGTCTGCACAGGTCTCTCCCTCTACCTAGAATGTCCTTCCCCCTACTCTTTTTCACTAGAATGACTTCTACTCATTCTTTAACACATTCTTCAATATTTTCTGAGCGCCCACTATTGCAAGGTGCTGAGTGTAGAACACTTAACAAGATGGAAGTGGTCTGTGCCCTCAAAGCTTACAGTGTAGCAGGAAAAACAGACACTGAACAGTAGCAAGTAATGGCTAATATTCATGGAGCATTTGCTAGGCATTGTTCTAAGCACTTCCCAAGTAAGTTCATTTAATCCTTAAAACAATCCTATATACTTTCTATTGTCTCCATCTTATAGACAGAGAGAGACTAAGTATTTTGTCCTAGGTCACAGGCGTGGTAAGTAAAACAGAATATAGTATTTCAACCCAGGCCTTCTAACTTCAGAAACTGTATTTCTAAACACTAAGCTATACAAATGAGCTTATGGTTACAACCTGTAAGAGCGATGAACCAGCAACTTCATAAGTTGCACAAATAAATAAAACTGCTGTAGGGTGGAGGGGACTGATTTAGACGGGGTAGATCTCTCTGACATGAAGACTGAAATCAAACATACGGGAGGCATTTAGTCCCTTAAGCAGTGAGAATTACAAGTGAAAGTCTCCAAAGTTGGAAAAGACTTTTAGAGAATTCAAAGAACTGAAAGAAACATGGAGAGAGCAGAGTCAACAGATTTCATCCATGCCTAGCTGAACTTGCTCTTTGAAGCCACAGAGAATGGACAGAGAGTGGCAGGTGGGAATAGCACGGTAAACATTTAGAATCACTGTGGGGAATGGAAGACAAGGGTGGCCAGGAACACAGACACACAAAGCTTCAGCCTGAATGTCTGGTAGAGAATAAAGGCTGTGCCTTTTAGGAGTACTAATCTATACAGTCTCATTTTTCTCTAGAAATGTTTAATAGCCCAAATGTTGGGGCAAAGAAGGCAACTGGTAGGATGGTTTGGGGATGGGAGAAAGGAGGAGTGAAAAAGTGGAAGGAAATGGATCAAGATATTGAGGAACCAGTGTAAACAAAGGGCCAGAGATCTGTAAGTCAAAAAGCAAGTAGAGTGGGAGAAACACTACGTAAAATTTGGAAGAGGGGTCAGAAGGTAGGATACGGGTGTGTGAGACTTCAGTTTCACGCTTCTCCAACTGAGCAGCCAGGCACACCCTCCACTCCTACGCTTTACACGTGTTCATACAAAATTAAAAGGAAGACAAAGAAAGATATTGAATGTACATGAGGAATGGTAAGATGTAGGGAGTTTTAAGCTATACTTAAAATGAAGATCTCTAATATAAGATATTAAAATCTTAAAAATAATAAAAAAACATAAAATTAACATCAAGGAACCCCCCACAATTGTCAGTAAGAGAAAGAGCTTACCTTTGAAGAATCAACTCTGCTTGTTGTTCAGAAATAGTTAGACCTAATGTCTGAAGAGACTGGACAATTTCAGAAGCCTCAATTACTCCTTTAAAAAATTAAAAAGAGCATAAACTCAGATTCAGAACTGATAAGGATCTTAGAAATCATGAATTTTACATCTCTCATTTAGTAATGGAAAGTCTTGGACTCAGGCAAAATTTTTATGAATCTAGGTGAGTTATAGGTTTGCTTAAATACATACTTCCACACCAGCTCAAAATTTAACAAATAGACTAAACAAGTACATAGACATTATTTCATTCAAAAATCATAAAGCCTCATAGGTGAATAATGATATGCCATCTAAAGAAGAAAGCTTATGTGGCATGATCAAGTAGCATTAAGCAGCAGCAGAACTGAGATTCAAATCAAGACACTCTAACTTCGAAGTAAATTACATTAACTAGGATCTATTCATTTCACAACTTTGCACTTCTATACTTTGATAAATGAGTAGGCATCTCATATGCATAAAGATGCATTGCACTGGCTTAAAAAGAAGTAGAAAATGACCAAACGAAGCCCAAGAGTGGGGACTATTCCTTTGAGAAATCTGGCAGTAAAAATAAAGAAATCAGGGATAGTAGGAGAGTGGAAGAAGGAAAATTATTATTATTAAAGAAATCAGAGCATGTTTATAGACAGAATGAGAGGACTATGAAGAAAGGAACAAAGAGAAAATAGAAGCAATAAACTGGAGCATTAAATACTACTTTCCCCTCAAGCAACTCACAGATTCATGATCTCAACATCGATATACATGAAATAGGATGAAACAAAACAAAGCATGAGAGGGTCCGATGCCAAACTAGTACTAATGGCAAAGTTCTCCAGGAAAAGAGGAGGACAAAAATGACTGTTAGCGATGAAAGGAAAGACTTCATCTAAGAGAAGGACTTTGAAGAAATCCCAGAATTCAGGGGCACCTGGGTGGCTCAGTCAGTTGAGCGTCTGACTTCAGCTCAGGTCATCATCTCGCAGTTCATGTGTTCAAACCCTGCATCAGGCTCTGTGATGACAGCTTGGAACCTGAAACCTGCCTTGGATTCTGTGTCTCCCTCTCTCTCTGCACCTCCCCCACTCATGCTCTGTGTGTCTCTCTCTCAAAAATAAATAAACATTAAAAAAAATTAATTAAAAAAAAAAAAGAAATCCCAGGATTTGGAGAGTTTTCCTGGAGAGAGGAAAAGAGAAACACGAGAATCTGAACAATGTAAGAACAGTTAGAGGCATCTATTTGTTAGCAATGAAATTCCTTATATACCACTCTGAATATTCTCCTTTATTTTTCATTTTTTCTAACATTTATTTATTTTTGAGAGACAGAGCATGAGTTGGGAAGGGGCAGAGAGAGGGAGACACAGAACCTGAAACAGGCTCCAGGCTGTCAGCACAGAGCCTGACACAGGGCTTGAGCTCACAAATCATGAGATCATGACCTGAACGGCAGTCGGATGCTTAACCAACTAAGCCACCCAGGCACCCCTGAATGTTCCCCTTTATAATTGCACTCTTAAATACAGCCGATTCTCATTATTCATGGCAGTTATGTTCTACAAGGTCACTATAATCCCTGAATTATCAAATACTGAGCCATTATTCCTATGGGAAATACAGGGGTAGGTTCCTGTGAGCCTCTGACCACAGTATTTTCACCAATCAATCAATACAAAGCCTTGTCAATATAAAATCTTGTTATATGTGTATATAAATATATGGTACTACATAATACCATATTATATTGTTGATTCAATACCAATTGAACTCACGGCTATTAGTACTACAACTCATGCCTTAATGAAGTTTATCTAATATTTTCTTCCTAAGGCACATCACAGCCTTCTTGCATTCAGGAATGCTAGACAGCACTTCAGCACCATGCTTGGGAGCCACTTTGAACAGCAAAATCACCAACAAAAAGCACAAAAATGCAAAAAACAAAAACAAAAAACCATGGCACTAAATAGACTGCAGAAGGACACTTGTCTACAGTAGGAGTGCTAAAACAAGAAAGCAGAGCATCACTTTCTTCTTTCTCAGCTAGAAATGTGCTTGTCAAGCAAATGAAATTTGTTGCTACTCTGCACATGTCCGTGAGGGACTGAAAAAATGCTATAAGCATTGATTTTGGAATTACTTCTGGAGTTAAATTTTAGCAAGTAGACAAATTCTCAAATATAGAACCCACAAATGAGGAAAGACTATGCTTTGCTTTAAGAGGTCTGATAAACAGGGGTGCCTGGGTGGCTCAGACGGTTAGGCGGCTGACTCTTGATTTTGGCTCAGGTCATGATCTCGTGGTTTGTGGGTTTGAGCCCTGCATCAGGCTCTGCACTGACAGGGCGGAGTCTGCTTGGGATTCTCTTTCTGCCCCTCCCCCACTTCACTAGCTCTCTCTCAAAATAAATAAATGAACTTTAAATATATATATATATATATATATATATATATATATATATATATATGAGAATAGAGTCTCCAGAGTCTATTAAAAAAAAGAAGCCTGATAAACACAAATATGAACTTACAATAAGAAACTATCTCAAAATCTACAAACAAGATATATTAAGGGAAAACTGTTTTCATTTACTACAAATGTACCATAAAATTTCACCTTTAATTATTTCCTCTGGATCATTTAGAATTTTCTGGAATGAACAACTGATATGTGCACAACTTACATACTGGGATGATTCACCTCTGCTTATCTGGCAGATGATCCTGAGGGGGTTCCATCTCCCAGCAACTGCCTGCCTTAACACTATACACACAGTCCTACCTATTTGACTGAACTGTAATGGGTTCAACATAGGATGAATGTTTGTAGAGAAGTAAAGCTGATAGTAAGAACTGCATTTTGCTAAAAGATTGGACTAAGGCTAGACTTGGGGACATATAATGTGTAAGGCTTAGAGGAGAAGGTAACAAATGTTCGAATCGGACTAGTTTCCACCTCAAACTCAGCTTCTTAGATGACTGTCACAGACTTGAACCATCATCAAATTCATTCAAAGGTTTAGTTGTTTGAAGAAACTTACTTTATGCCTAACTAAAGTTTATATTCAGTATAAACGAGGGGCCAACAAACTATGACCTTCAAGCCAAATGAGGCCTGTTGCCTGCTTTTATAAATAAAGTTTTATTGGAACACAGTCATGTCCACTCATTTACATTTTGTCTAGAGCTGTTTTTGCACTATGACAGCAAAGGTGAGTAGCTGCAACTGAGACCACATGGCCCACAAAGCGAAAATATTTACCCACTGACCTTTTACCAAAAAAATTGCCCACCCCAACTGTGAACTATATTTTCTCCTCAATATATTTAATGTGTTTCTTGAATAACAAGTCTGTGAATTAAATGGCCCTGACTACTCATATATAGGAAGGGGTTTGAGGATCCATTTTAGTTTTTTTATTAAGTTTCTTATGCATTATAATTTTTAAAAAATAAATTCTCACTTCCTATCAAAGGCTGCCTTGAGTGATAAGGGTTTCATGACCCCTCCCTTTCTCCTACTGTGGCACTTGTTTTTGCTCTACACAGTGGGACTCCATTAACTCCAAACTATTAATCTAAATAGTGAAAGCATAATTCCAGTCATAAGATACATATTTAGGGGCACCCAGCTGGCTCAGTTAGTAGAGCATGCAATTCTTCATCTCAGGGTGGTGAGTTCGAGCCCCACACTGGAGGTAGAATTCGCTTAATTATAAAAGAAAAGAAGACACATATTTAAATGTCTATCTAGTACTTTTCCCCAATTTCCATGATCTGAGAACAGTTGCTCTAAATTAATTCTTTCAAAAGACTATTAAATGTAAGACAATTTGAAATTTTTTTTAAATTTCAGAATATATAACATTTTATATTTAGAATATATTTAACATTTTAAATTGTAGAATATATATGAATAAAAATAAATATCTCTTGCCCAGAGAGCAAGGAAACATAACTATTTTTAATCTATAACTTTAAGTCAAATTGGCATAATACTCCATAGAGAACATCTTATAAACCGCCCTACTCAGTTTTTAATTCAGTAGACAAAGCTATGTCTTTGTCTTTTCTTCACTAAGACATAAATCCTATAGAAAATCACTTCACTAAGAAAAACAAGTACACACACACTATTAACAATTGTTTGCCAAATAAAAAAAGAGAGACCAAAAACACATTGTTTTATACTGTTAGAAGTATGAGAAGGGCTTCTTCATAGCTGGTGATGAATAGAAAATAAAGACACACCATCATTATTTTTGTCCAAACTCTTAAATGCCAATTTCATTTTTTTCTCATGGTCTTTAAGGTACTGCATAAATTCTTCAAAATCCAGCTTTCCATCTTTGTTGATATCACCAGTGGTTAAGATTTTCTACAAAAAAAGAAGAAAAAGAGTTTTAAATAGGCTAAACTGCAAAATTATTTGGACATACAAACACTTCGAGCAGATTGCCTGTTTTCCAGAAGACATGCATTTTATAAACTCCAAGATAAAAAACACACACTTGACTTAGTATAGGATTTAAATGTCTAAAATAGTGTTTTTCCCTTTGATTTCCAAAATTAAATAATCTTTTCCAAAAAATGATCCTTATAAAAAGCTGTCATATCAAACTATCTATCTCTATTAATACAAATCATTGCTTTTGAGAAAGAAATAAAATTATGTTATTTGATATTACAAGCAAGCCTTCTACCACCATCACTCAAAATATAAACCTTCTGCCTGGTAAGACACTCATAATCACCCACTCAAAGCTTATAGACTCTATTAGTTTAATGGTCACACTTTGTGGAGAAAATAATGTCTCGTTGTGAAATAATGCCTCGTTGCAGAATGTGAAATGGCCAGACCTCCAAGCTTTGGACTCAAAGAAAAGGATCTGAACTCCGTAAGATGTAACAAAAGCCTGGAGGAATATTTATGATTTTAAATGCATAATTTGAAGGGCACCTGGGTAGGTCAGTTGGTTAAGCGTCCAACTTTGGCTGAGGTCATGATCTTGTGGTTCGTGGGTTCGTGAGCTGTGTTGACAGCTCAGAGCCTGGAGCCTGCTTTAGATTTTGTGTCTCCCTCTCTCTCTGCCCCTCCTCAACTTTTTCTCTGTCTCTGTCTCTGTCTCTCTCTCAAAAATAAATAAACATTTTTTAAAAATTAAATGCCTAATTTGAAACGAAGGAAGGCTAGGGGCACCTGGGTGGTTCAGTCACTTAAGCATCCAACTTTGGCTCAGGTCGTGTTCTCACATGAGTTAGAACCCTGCATTGGGCTCTCTGCCGTCAGCACAGAGCCTGCTTCAGATCGTCTATCTCCCTCTCTGCCTCTCTCCCACTCTCTCTCAAAAATAAATAAATATTAGGAAAAAAAAAGGAAATGGAAGAAGGCTAGAAATCAATGATGAGTCAATGAGGCTTACCTCAATCTCAAAAACTCAGAAAAAAAGTTTGAAACAAGGCTGAAAGAAAAAAATAAAGAGTAAAATGAAGAAAATGTGTAATTGAGACGATCAGTAATATAAATGATGCCTCTTTGGGAATACCAATAAAACTGATAAACCCCTGAAAGTGGCAAATAACGAATGATAGTGACAGTGAAAATCACTAGATACTACAGCTATTAAAGATATTATAAACAATTTTATATCAAAAAATATGAAATCAAGATAAAATAGCCAAATGCCTAGAAAAAAAGAACTTATCAAAAATTGATACAACAGAAAATATGAGGAGGCCTATAAGTATTAAAGAAATTTTAATCTGTAATTTTAAAACATTCCCAGGAAAACTATAAGCAGTGTCATTAGTGAAATAGATGCAAAATCCTACATATTAGCAAATCAAATATGACAATATCTAAAATTATAATACTACACATAAAATGGATATTATTTACATATAGTTTTGTATTTACTTATATGTAGTTTTATATATTATATATCATTATATGTGTATATATATGATTTTATATATATATAGTTGTGTACGATACATATAGTTACATACAACAAGGTGAATGGATTCCAGTAATACCAGGTTAGGTTAATACAATTAAAAAAAAATCTTGTAATTTACCACATTACCAGAATAAAAATCATATGATCATCTTAATAAATGCAGGAAACCATCTGATGGATTCAACATCATTCATGATCAAAAACTCTGAGCAAACTAGAAACAGTGTGGTGTTTCCCCAATCTGATAAAAGGTATCTAGCAAGAATTCTAGCCTTTTTTGTTTAACCTAGTGTGAACAGGATTCTCTCATCTGCAAACTAAATAGCCTGAATTCAAAAACCACCAATTATTGCTTACAGCTTTAAAAACAATTACATTTATATTATCACTGAAAAATAATTACTGCTATTTGCTGTTATAAATTAGATTGAGGATCATTTTCACCTGGAAATTATGTCCTGATTTCACCTCAAATACATATACTGAGATGAGCATAACTCAAGAGAAAATGTCACAGCATTCTGAGGCCCCATGTACATACTCAAGTTTCTTGTAAGAAGTTTGTATTTTGGTCAATGGAAGTATCAGGGAACAATTATCATTTCGTAAATTACAAGTTAAAAGACATCCCGACACTATTTTCTAACAGGTTTTTTTTTACCCATATTACTTTAACCCTTCTTGTGGTAAATAAGGACTCCAACTTACAAAAATATGAAAGACCAGGGTTTCCCTTTTGAATTTTCTTTTGTATTCCTCTGTAGAAATAAATGAAGGCATATCAAATGAGAAAAGCAAAGGCTATTTGTTCTGAGCTTACTTATAGCAAGGGAATCAGCCATGGTCAGTTGTGGCTGAGACTCAAAGGCAGGCACAGAATGGGCAAGCTTTATAGTGGGGAAAAGGGAGGCTTCGGGTGTGCCCTGATTGGCAGCTCTTGGCCTGGGGAAGCTATAGGCAAGCTAACTAGAAGTGGGGGGCATCCTGTGTGATTGGTTAGGAGTACCTATTCAGCTTTCTGGTCCTAAGTTGGAAATGGAGATAAAAATTACAGAAGCTGTCAGTTATCAATCAATCTGTGGCCATTTGGGGTCATTACAGAAGTTATTATTTTGCTTTCTGGATTGTCTAGAGACCACAATCTGGCCTCCTGGTAAGTCTTAGTTATAGCAGGTTGGTTGCCTGGATCATTTATTATAGAAAATGGGTTGGTTTCCTGAGTGGATTGCTACAAGTTGTGGGCCAAAGTTCAATTTTAAATATGGGCAAACCATTGTCCATACTTGTGTATTCAGTCTCTCCCCCTTCACAGTAAAAAGCCAAATAAAACATTATTCAAAAAACCTATTAGTTATCAGAATAAAAAGTTGTATCTTTTCTTGCTTATCATTACATAAGTACCATTTCTATTTTTTAATTGGTTGAATTATTAATCTATATAAATGAGTTTTCTACTAGGGAAGCTGGAGACATGTGGGAGAAAACTCACATCAGAACCCCCTAAAGATGTCACTGTCGCCTGAGGAAAAGCCACATCAGTGTTCCACGGAAGTATAAGGTTCTGTGTAGTTGCTGAAAGTCCTCCAGAATTAACTCTTCCTTGGTTTTAATATGTGAGCCCTCATCAATCATCACTGGGTATACAAAGCCTTTATATGGCTCACACCATCTCTTACCAAAAACAAAAGATTTGCAAAAAAAGTTTTTTGACAAGAAAAAAAAATGTTTCAAGAACTGAACTGGTTTATGGCTTAAACCAGAATTTCTTATAAAAGCATAGTTTGTATCAAGTAAACAAACACAAGTCACACTTGAAAATCTAAGTGCAAGAGTGGCTTTAAATAAGCCTAAAAAGGATATTTAGCTTTAAAAAGAAGAATACTTTAGTTTTTGTTTTAGGAATTTAAAAAATTGAGTGAACTTTCCAGAGATAACATTTTGGGTTGGCCTAGTCCACAGACAATACCCAATCCAGGCCTCTGATGCTACCAATGAAGAAACTAAGGCACAGGGCTTGACATAGAGAACATGCCCAAAGTACAACTGATCTATCACTGGTTGGATGATTCAAATAAAGATTCCCAAAGATCACACAGCTAGTAAGAAGAATTTTACTAAATCTTAACATCGACAGAACTCAGCCAAGAGATTTTTGAGAACAAAATACCAATGATCTGAAATGAATTCAATGGTCCTCATGGTCTTGAATCTGCCATTCTACTGGTGTAGATACCCAAAGAGCAAATATAATTGGAAAGTAATTCTATTCAATACTAATTTCCAAACAGAAAATAATTTGGAAATACAGTGATTGAAACAGGTATAAGGCATTACATACTGAGAAGTAACCCATAATCTAGGCAGCTGGGAAAAAAGAGGGATTCCATGAGGTAATGATGCCTGAGCTCAGTCTTCAAAAGTCTGCTAATTAGGCATGCTATGAGGAAAGGTCAGCAGTGGTGAAACCCCAAGACTACAAGCCACTCAGACTGAATGCCCTCCTTCCAGAAACAAAAACCAAAAGATAATATTAGATGATTTCCAACTACCACTCCCCTCCCAAACACACATATGGTGATTATCCCAGTTCCCCAAAGTGAGGAAGGAACATCATTGGCCAAGAAGCCCATTCACCCTACTAATAACAGGTGAGTATATTGAACAAGGTGACCTCCTCAAAACAAGGTTTTAGCCAACATCTTGAGAACAATCTGAATTTTGAAGTTTTATGAGGGCCAGGGGAAATAATGAGAAAATGCTTGAGAAAAGTTTTAGCTGTGTAGAGTTATTCTTAATATGGTAAAACGTGGGTAATCAGCAGGTCAATTGGGAACGTGTCAATTTGGCTTCCCCAAGCCTGTCCAGAGCTCCCAGCCCCACAGCTCTCTTACCATAGCCCCACTGAGGCCCACCTGCCCTTTCTCCAGGAAATCAATGATCCTCATATCCTGCAGGCCTTCCTGAAGCTCAAGGATGTCCAGGGTCCCATCTTCATTATGGTCCAAGTACCGAAAGAGTTTTTCAAAAGGGGATCCATTTGGGATGTCTCTGGCGTCAGGAGTGGACCACGCTGTGTACTCCAACAGTTTCCCAGAGGTGGAAGTGAGAAGGAGGAAGGAGATACTGCCCACCACATGCACAGCTGGCAGGGACCTATGATAGCAGTGTTCTCCCCAGCCACTCCCCCCAGGCTCCTTGTTCGAGATTAAAACAGGAAGGGGAGGGACCATCGCAAGGGCTCCAGGGCAGAGGCTCGAGGTGCATCCGTGCGCGGGAGGTCTCACTGCTGGGGGCCTGGCTCCAGGCAGAGGCCATGGTGCTCCGCCTGCACTGGGCGGTCATCGGATGAGACGCCCAGGTTTTCACCCCACTCCAGGAGGAGCCTAGAAGGGACAACTTGTGTCCTTCCCCCAAACTTCTGGAAGGACCTCTGCATAGGACTGTCTCTAAAGGTAGATATTCTTTTTAGAGAAAAGGTTGGGGCGGGGAGAGGGGGGGTAAGCGATGGTTAGGACATGGACTGTAGGGCCACATTGACTGGTGGTAAGGTCCAACATTTTTTTTAGGTTGTTTCGTCACACCTTTTTAGAAAAGCCTTCTAAGGCTGAGGCGCATAATATTGTTGTAAAGATAAGTAATTAGGAACCTGATGAAAATCTGCCTACTTGGGCTTTGCCTCTGTGATTTTACCCCACCCCCACCCCCAGTTCTTTATCTTCAGCCAGCATTGCAGTGGCTTGGGGTCAAGGCTACTCTAACTGCCAGGGTCCCAGCTTTACCCTTGCAGATGTTGGCAGCACACTCAGGATAATCTCAAAATGGACAGAAGTTAAGTCAGCTGGGATCTCAGAGGGATGTCAGGAGATCTTCATAAACAATGTGGCTTCTTAATCCCACTCTCCAGAGCCACTGAGGGCTCTGGCTCCCCTATACATATACCTATGGTCCCTCCCCTGCTCTACTGGAAATGTAGAAGTGTAGTTTCACAGTAAAAACTCCCATTTTTTATGTAATTTGTTTACCTAAATATGGAATACTCTTTAAAAAGTTGAATATTAAAATTCAGGCGGGACAGCAGCAACTCTCTCATTCATTGCCGGTGGGAATGCAACACAGCACAGCCACTTTGGAAGACAGTTTGGCAGTTTCTTACAAAACTAAACACACTCTTACCATACAATCCAGCAATCACGCCCTTGGTATCTACCCAAAAGAGCTGAAAACTTATGTCCACACTGGAGCCTGGGTGACTCAGTCAGTTGACGGTCTGACTCCTGATTTCCACCCACGTCATGATCTCTTGGTTCATGAGATGGAGCCCCACATCAGGCTCTGGGCTGAAAATGCTGAGCCTGCTTGGGATCCTATCTCTCTCAAAATAAATAAACTTAAAAAAATTACAACCACACAAAATCCTGCACACAGATATTTATAGCAGCTTTATTCATAATTGCCAAAACTTGGAAACAACCAAGATGGCCTTCAGTACGTGAATGGATAAGTAAACTGTGGTACATCCAGACAATGGAATATTATTCAGCACTAAAAAGAAATGAGCTATCAAGCTCTGAAAAGACAGAGGAAACTTAAGTGCATATTACATATTACTAAGTGAAAGAAGCTAATTTGAAAAGAGTACATACTATGATCCTAGCTATATGACATTCTGGAAAAGGCAAAACTATGAACACATTAAAAAGATTGGTGGTTGCCAGGGGGTTGGGGGAAAGGGTAGAAGAATGAATAGGCAGAGCACGGGATTTTTTTAGGGCAGTGAAAACGATCTGTATGATACTATAAAGATAGACACATGTCATTATACATTTGTCCAAACCCACAGAACACTACCAAAAGTGAATCCTAAGGTAAACCATGGACTTTGGGTGATAATGATGTGTCAATGTAGGTTTATCAATTGTAACAAATGTACAACTCTGGTGCCAGATGTTGATAATGGGGGAAGCTATGCATGTGTGGAGGGAGGGGGTATATGGGAAATCTCTGTAACTTCATTTTGCTGTGAACCTAAAACTGCTCCAAAAAATTAATTAATTTTTTTTAATTCACAAAGAAAATTTAATTCAACCATTATCTGTTAGCTCTTGCTCCATTTATTCACCCTGTCAAGTACTGACAACATAAAGAGGCCTGTCACATGTCCATGAAAAACACCCACAGGTTTGCCTCTAGGAGGAAGTTATGCTATGGTTAGTTCTAAGTACCACAGTAGGCTTTGCAATAAACAGCCCCCCCCAACCCCGACCCCAGCCAGAGCTGTTGAGCAGTGGTAAACATTTAATGCTGTTTCATTAGATGTGCTGTGGCCCCATCAAGAATGAATTCTCCCACAAAAGGGAACTGCACAGTCCACAGGTTCCCTGTGCACTGCAGAGAAGGCACGTACTCACAAAGAGTCATAGAAGACAGACATCCAGACAGGACACAAGAGTCCAGTGGTCAGAGGAGAAAAGACAAAAGTAATGGCCAGAGTAATAAGGAAAACTGACAGAATCTTACAGAACTGATAGGAGGAAGCAAAAAATAGAGCTGACAGTTTCATCTAATAAAAGGGCAACTATTTTTGTTGAATAGCTAGCTCTTCCCACTTTTAAAAATTACCCTGTTCCTTATTTGCTTATAATTACCCCCCACCCATCCATCCAACACAGACCTCCTATACAGAAAGCTGTGAGGACACGGTTGTGGGACCCTGTCTGTCTTGTTCACCACTATGTCCCCAGTTCATTGAACAGTGTCTGGCACTACTCCAAAGCATTAATTGAATGATATTAATATTTGTGCTACCTACTATGTAGGTCTTACCATTCTTAGTTTACATTTCAGGTTTCCAGGCATTAAATAGCTCACCCAAGGTCACAAGTGGTCTAACTAATTCCACAGCTCATAATAATAACCACCACACACATTGCACCAGTGAATGAAATAGGTATGATCGTCTACAGTTCAGAGTGGGGCATCAAACTTTCTCAACAAATCCTTTCGCTGTGTTCATAGGTCCTGTCCAGTAAAGAAATAATTCTGGGGTGCCTGGGTGGCTTAGTCGGTTAAGCACCCAACTTTGGCTCAGGTCATAATCTCCCGGTTTATGAGTTCAAGCCCCGTGTTGAGCTCTGTGCTGACAGCTCAGAGCCTGGAGCCTGCTTCAGATTCTGTCTCCCTCTCTCTTCACCCTTCCCCCACTCATTCATTCATTCATATTCTCTCTCTCTCTCTCTCTCTCTCTCTCTCTCTCTCTGTCTCAAAAGTAAGTAAATGGGGGCGCCTGCGTGGCCTAGTCGGTTGAGCATCTGACTTCGGCTCAGGTCATGATCTCACAGCTCTGTGAGTTCGAGCCCCACATCGGGCTCTGTGCTGACGGCTCAGAGCCTGGAGCCTGCTTTGGATTCTGTGCCTCCCTCTCTCTCTGCCCCTAACCCACTCGCATTCTGTCTCTGTCTCTCTCAAAAATAAATAAACATTAAAAAAAAATAAGTAAACATTTTTTAAATAAATAAAAAGAAAGAATTCTGAGTGCACTAGGGTAAAATTATACAGGTGAGCTGAAGCCTTGAACAAATGGGTAATAATTTACCAGGCAGAAAAGAGGAAGTGAGAGCAATGCCAAGCAGAGAAAAGAAAATAAAGAGACAAGTGTCCATGGTTGTGGCCCAATCAGGGAAACAGAATGTTGGGGTTTGGGAAGAAGACTAACAGGTAGACTGCTACCAAAATGGAATGGGTATTTTATGCCTTAAGAAAGACTTCTTCCATTTTTTTCATTCTTTCCAAAATAAAGATGTCATCCCTTGAGGGATAAGATTTTAGAATATAAGGAGAAAAAACAAAAGATACAGATGTTATATATTTTAGAACATTTGACATAAATGTATTTGGAATTCATTGTTTTTCTTATACCATAATCTCCCTGCTATGATGTCCTAAAATGTACCTCTATGATTTCTTTATCATATTCTCTTTAGTAATAATGTTTCCGACAACTGAAATGCTAATGAAATAAATTCCTCTTGTTAACAGAGGAATTATGTCATGGAGTAAAACCCTGAAAAGAAATTGCATGCAAAGCAATACACATTTGCTAAGCTACTGTTTTTGTATGTGACCCTATTCCATCTGTAGTTGTAAATATAAAATTTATAGACAGAGAATCAAAACAATCATAGCATGTCAGAGCTGGAAGACCCCTTAAATCAGGCTGTCCAGTCCAACCACCTGTCAGACACTGCCTAATCGTTTAGCATACACTCAAAACCCATTAGGACAGAGGGTCCTCAAGTCCATCATCTAGTACCTGTGACATCACATTTTAAAGGCTTTTCTACATGAACTTTCATATCCAGTCACATGTGATCTTGACAAGAGCTCAGTCGGTTAAGTGTCCAACTCTTGATCTCAGCTAGCATCTTGATCTTAGGGTTGTGAGTTCAAGCCTCATGTTGGGTGTGAAATCTACTTAAAAAAAAAAAAAGATCTCTGTCCAAGAAAGATATTTGCATTTTAAGAATAATGAAAGTAAAGCAAAGGGTTAAGTGACTTGACCAGGACTACACAGTCACACCACGTAGGGACCTCGTTGGCCATGCTACTTCCCTTCCTGCTCTCGGCAGTCTCTGCTGTGAGAGTCCTAGACCCCTTATGATGATAAATCTCTCCTAAGAAAGTTACAGTAAGACTTGATGCGCATGAAAATATGGCAAACAACTTAGTTTTAAAACTGCCTGTAATTTACCTGCTTAACTAAACAGATTTGTTAAATCAGCCAACTCTGAACCTGGATACAGGAATACCTTCATACTGTATGAAACCTGACCCCCATTCTCCTCCACATACTACTAAAAGAGGAGTCACTAAAATGATGCCAAGATTGGAGAAGGAGGAAAAATATCTGTAAAATCCTTTGGGCAAGATCCCCTTTTTTCATTTTATTGCCTGAATTCAAAATTTGGGGCATTTGTTGTTTTTTTCGTTTTGGTTTGGTTTTGGCCCTACACTGTTCCAAATTCTTCCAAATTCTTCTTCTAAATTGAAACAAAATAAGCATAATTCCAGCTAAAACTGCTGACTCTTCCCCATCAGTTTATTTTCCTCAGAATTTCCATTTGGGTAAATTAAAATTCAGATTATTTCCTCTATTCTTTAATGTTCTAAAACTTGTTCCTTAGAGTACCTCAAATGGCATCCAAACATTGGGACTGTATTTTAGAATGCTCTAATGTAGCCTTTGACGAAAAACAATAAGGAGGAGGAGAGGGAGGAGGAAAAAATAGAAAATACTCTAGGAGCGCCTGGGTGGCTTGGTCAGTTAAGCATCCGACTTCGGCTCGGGTCATGATCTCACGGCTGTGGGTTCAATCCCTGCATCAAGCTCTGTGCTGACAGCTCAAGCCTGCTTTGGATATTGTGTCTCCCTCTCTCTCTCTCTCTGCGCCCCACCCCCACCCCCACTCGTACTCTCTTTCAAGAAAAATAGACATTAAAAAACAATTTTTTTTAAAAAAAGAAAATATTCTAAAAAGCAGAACTTGCTTTGAAATCTTTTCCCTGGGTAGTTTTGCAACACTTAGTAATGGTTAGCTGTACTCCTTAAGACTCTCTTTTACACTCTACTTTTATATTCCATATTCTTTCCATTTAAGGTCTAAAAGAACTTAAACAGAAATCTGCTGTCTTCTAATTACTGAATTCATTACAAACGCTTGGAAACATGGAGAGGAGATATTATCAGATGGAAATTTAGAGAGATTTCACTTCATGCTGAATATTTGTCTTAGCTGCAAACTATTAGGCTTCCCTTGAAGAGTCACCTCATAGTTCTCATTTCTAGGTACTCAAGTAAATAATCTCCCCAATCCTCGACATTATGCAAACCCTTGACCTATGCCTCTGAAACTCTCCCCCATACAGACTGACCATGTGATCCTAATTCCAACTACTTGGTTAGCTACTGTTTCCCAGGCTTGCTTTAACCCTCTCTTCCTCCACTTATTTCCCACACGGCCACCACAGTGATCTTCCTTTTAAAAACATCAGTCTGCCTGTGTCCCGCTCTTACTTAACACCTCTCAAGGCTCCCATTGCTCATATAAAAGCCAAACCATTCAACAGGCCCAAAATGTCTTTGAGGATCTGGCCTGTCTTCCTCTGATATGACACTAATTTTTCAAGAAGACCAACCAGGCACTAAGTGGAAAGTCAGCTGTACTGAGGCCTTCTGTTCTGGAAGGGGCACCTGGCTCATCCTCACAGGAACAGATAACCTCCTCCAGGTAGGGGTTTCCCTTTCCCCTATCTGGAGGCTTATGGAATACCTGATTGACAGGCCTGAAATCCCCACATAACACAGCGTCTGACCAGGGAATCTGCTTCATAGTAAAAGAGGTGTGGAAGTAGGCCCATGACCAAGGGATCCACTGGCGTATTACACACCACACTGTCCAGAAGCAGCCATCCTCACAGGATGCTAGAGGGGCCTACTGAAACCATAACTGAAGCACTGAGGAGACAATATTTGGCCAAAGTGAGTTGCCACCCTTCAGGATGCAGTATATGTATGAGATGAGAGACCTCTGTATGGTTCTGTGCCCCCAACAGGAAAAAAACGTGAGTTCAGGAACCAAGAGGTAGGAGCAAGAGCAGTCACACTTACTAGCATTCCATGTGACCCACTGGGAGACTTTTTGCTTCCTGCTCCCACAACTCTGGGCTTTACAGGGTTAGTTTCTAGTCCCCAAACAGGGAATACAGCAAGGGTCCCCCTGAACCACAGCTACAGCTACCACCAGGACACTTGGAACTCCCTGTGTCCAGGGACCAACAGGCAAGAAAAGAAGTCATTGCTTTAGTAGGTTTCAGTTGACCCCGATCAGCAGGAGACAGGGCTGCTTTTATGCAATGGAGACAAACAGGAATAGGTATGGAACTTAGGTGACCCATGTGGACACCACAAACGCTACCTGGTACTCCACTGCCCAATTAGAACTGTGAATGGACACAAGCAGCAACACTGGCTTGAGAAGCTCAGACCCCTGACAAATGAAGGTTTGGGGCACACCGGAAGTCACAAAGACCTGCAGGTATTATAGCTGAGCATGAGTGGAATTTAAAGGAGACAGTCAAGAGGCGCCTGAGTGGCTCAGTCGGTTAAGCGTCTGGCTCTTGACTTGGGCTCAGGTCATGATCTCACGGTTGTGGGACTGAGCCTCACATCAGGCTCCACACTGAGCATGGAGCCAACTTGAGATTCATTCTCATTCTCACTCTCTCTCTCTCTCTACCCCCGCCCTCCGGCTCACTCTCTTTCTCTCTCAGAATAAATAAATAAACATTGTTTTTAAAAACTAGACAGTCAAGAAGGGAAATGAGTACCAGCTGTGACTGGAATGGAGACTGTAGTTTGTCCCACTGACCTCCCTGAGAAACAGAGAGAGAGAACAATGAGGAAGTATTCCCCACAATGATGTAGAGAAGCAGATTTGCGTGGCACAAGGAGAGGTCTCTGGTGCCTAGGTCAGATCACCCGTGAAGGGAAACTGATGTGGGAGCAGAGCTGACTGACGGCTGGCCTTGCCACACCCTTGGACCCTGCTGCCACAGCTCTGACACCAAGTATGTGCTTGCCCTGGGCTGCTCCAACCAAACACTGGCCACAGTAGGGGACCAGCACAGGGCAGCCTGTGACACAGGACTCCACTGACAACATTTGCCCTGTGACTCCCTATTATCTTAGCTGAGACTTTCTAAGAACACTGCTTTGACCTAAAGTTGTTCCAAAATCATTCTTTCTTCAACTCTTCTAACAGGGGTTAAATTTATGTCATGGTCTTAAGACCCCCTCGACTTACTCCTTTTTTCGTCCTCCTTACCCTTCACAAGCATTGCTCCCAATAAATCTTTTGCACACTCAATCCCATCTTGGGTTTCTTCCCCTAAGAAGACCAGAACTGACAGTACAAGAGAAGTTCAACACAAGAGGTGATAACATGGGATCTGGCAACTGGCTCACTCATCACCCAACCGGCAAAGAGCCCTGAGTGGACTATGGCACAAGAATAATGTTTTGCACAAGGTGGGAGCCCAATGCTGATGATTTCCCAGTGGTGATCTGGGAAATGACTGTTTGAGGACGACACTGTGGTATAATAATTCAGGCATTTGAAAAATATGCTATAAGGGTAGGCAAGACAGTGTACTGATAAAAGGATCAATTTACCAGGAGGATACCAAAATGCTAAATTTGAACACACCAGTAGTATAGTCCACTATATAGTCTATTTTTAAAATATAAAAGGGAAAATTGACAGAATTATAAAGAGAAGTTGGCAAATCCACAATCACAGAGGGAGCTTTTGACATCTTTCATGACAGATTGTAGTAACAATAGTCAATAATTTAAAGGCTAGGGGCACCTGGGTGGCTCAGTCGGTTGAGTGTCCAACTTTGGTTCAGGTCATGATCTTGCAGTCCATGAGTTTGAGCCCCATGGTCAGGCTCTGTGCTGACAGCTCAGAGCCTGGAGCCTGCTTCAGATTCTGTGTCTCTGTCTCTCTCTGCCCCACCCCTGTCTCTTTGCCTCTCTCTCAAAAATAAATAAACATTAAAAAAATTTTTAATAATAATTTAAAAGCTAATTGTTGGGATGCCTGGGTGGCTCAGTCAGTTAAGCACCCAACTCTTGATTTCAGCTCAGGTCATGAAATAAGGGTCGTAGGATCGAGCCCCATGTCAGGCTCCACGCTGAGCATGGCGTGGAGCCTGCTTAAGATTCTCTCTGCCCCTCCCCAACTCATGCTTGCTCTCTCTAAAAATAAATAAATAAATAAATAAATAAATAAATAAATAAATAAATAAATTTTTAATAAAGGCTAATGGCTGATTGCTTATTAGGTACCAGGCAGTTTTATAAGTACTTGACATATTTTAATTCATTTATTCTTCACAATAACCCTATGATATAGGAACTAATGTTGCTTCTGTCACAGTTGAGGAAACTGGGGCAAGAGAGGTTAAGAAAATTGTCCAGAAAGGGATGAAGCCAAAATTGGTAAAGGGGAGTTACAGAATGAATAAGTCACAGGGATGAAAACCACAGCATAGGGAATATAGTTAATGGTATTGTAATAGTGTTGTATGGTGACAGATGACAGCTACACTTGTGAGCACAGCAGAACATACAGAGTTGCTGAATCACTATGTTGTACACCTGAAACTAATGTAACATTGTGTGTCAACTATACTTCAATTAAAAAAAGAGAGAGAAAAAGAACATTGTCCAAAGTTAACTAGTTAAGTAGCAGAACCAAGATTCAAACCCAGACAGTTTGCTTAGATTTCTCCTATTTTCTTATGCATGTAAAAAGATGTGTATCTGACAAAACTATGAAGACAATAAAAAGATCAGCAATGGGGGACAGGGATGAGCAGGCAGAGCACAGAATTTTTAGGGCAGTGAAAATTCTCTGTATGATATTGTAATGATGGATACATGTCATTATACATTTGTCCAAAACTACAGAATATACATTCCTAGAGTGAACCCTAAGGTAAACTATGGGCTTTGGGTGATAATGATGTGTCAATGTAGGTTCACTCTTGGTTTAAAAAAAGCACCATTCTGTTGAGTGATGTTGACGATAGGGGAGGCTATGCATATCATGTGTGTAAGGGCAGAGGGTATATGGGAAATCTCTGTACCTTCCTCTCAATTAAACTTAAAAATTGATCTTAAAAAATAAGTCTTCATTTAGAAAAAAAAAGATGTTTCTCTTATTTTATCCAGCATTTCTTTGTATCTTGCAATAGGAGGATTTTTTGGTTATCTTGTCCTACATAGGCTGGAAATACAAGTACTAACAACTGCTTTACCCTTAAATTTTATCTTTTTTTCTGCAATTATTTCAAATGGGCCTCTGCCTTGTTTAGGCTGTTTCAAATCACAGGCCTAAATATTTTTGTATTACAGTGTTTAGGTGACTAAGACATGACCCTTATCTTCGAGATGGTTGGTCTTATTGGAGGGCACAGGCAGTAACTGAAAATAATACCTTTTGAAAATGATAACAGTAGTGACATGTGAGACAAATGACTTACACATAGTAGGGTGTGATCAACTCTTCTATAGAGGGTGGCCCAAAAAGGCTCATCTCAGAGGAGGTGATACTTATAAAAACAAAACAAAAACCTCTTTTTCCCCCTAATCATAATAATATACAATTATTTTTAAAAATTGAATACAAAAATTGTGAAGAAAAAAGTAAAAAGGTAATTTAACTCCAGTCATCCATAAATAACCATTATTGACCTTTTTTTTAAAGTTTATTTATTTTGAGAGTGTGCAAGCAGGGTAAGGGTAAAGAGAAAGGGAAAGAGAATCCCAAGCAGGCTCCACACTGTCAGTGTAGAGCCCAATAAGGGGCTTGAATTCATGAGCCATGAGATCATGACTCAAGCTGAATCCAAGTCAGAGTTTAACTGACTGAGTCACCCAAGTGCCACTACCATTATTAACATTTTATTGAAGAAGTCAAGGGGCACCTGGGTGGTTCAGTCAGTTAAGTGCTGGACTTCGTCTCAGGTCATGATCTCAGTCTATGAGTTCAAGCCCCACATTGGGCTCTGTGCTGACAGCTCAAAGCCTGGAGTCCACTTCAGATTCTGTGTCTACCCCCTCCCTCACTCACACTCTGTCTCTCTGTCAAAAATAAATAAATATTTTTTAAAAAAGAAGTCAAAAAAGAGTGCTGGGAATAGTTAATAATATCTAGCATAAGCACAGGGAGTAATACTATATATGTGTATATGTATGCATAAAATACATTTTATGCTTATGTATATGTGTGTGATAGCGATAAATATATGCCATCCTATTCTATGTTTGCATTCACATAATTTTATACAACTTACTTTATAATTTGTTCATATATAAACTCTGGAAAACTAAAGGCATTTTTTATTTCTGATTTTAAGTTCTTATTTTCTTAATCAACCTTACCAGAGGTTTGTCTATTTTATTCATATTTTCAAAGAACCAACCAAAAAAGCGTATCTTTGGAAATTTAAAGCACACATTTAAATAATTCACGGGTCTGGGGCACCTGGGTGGCTCAGTTGGTTAAGTGTCCGGCTTCAGCTCAGGTCATGATCATGGTTCTTGGGTTCGAGCCCCGCATCAGGCTCTGTGCTGACAGCTCAGAGCCTGGAGCCTGCTTCGGATTCTGTGTTTCCCTCCCTCTCTGCCCCTCTCCCACTCACATACACACACTCTCTCTCTCGCTCGCTCAAAAAAATTAAAAAATCTAAAAATTAATAAATAATTCATGGGTTAATGATGAAATCACATTGGAAATTAGAAAATACTTGGAACTAAATAACAAAAATACAAATTTGTGGGATGCAGCTAAAAAAAGTGATTAAAGGGATACTGTAGTTCAAAATTAAGTCATCAAGCATTCAACTGAAAAAATTAGAAAAAGAGCAAATGAGTAAGCCCCAAGAAAGCAGAAGGAAAGACACAAATTAGTGGGAAAAAAATAACAAAGAAACCATCAGCAAAAAGTACCAAACGTTCATTCTTTCAAAGTATAAATAAGAAAAATCTTTGACAAAATTGAAAGAGGGGGGTGGAGATCAATATCAGAAATGAAATTGAACAACTTAATGACACATAGTCAGAACTTTTTAAAAACTGTAAGTGAATATTATGAACCTTGGACAAAATAGACAGTTTTCTAAAAATTGTAACTTACTAATAAGCCTGACCTCGGTAAGAAATAGTAAACTAACGGGGGGCCGGGAACTACTAAAGACATTGAACGAGTAGCTTAAAATGTAACTGTGAAACAGTTGTTGGCTCTTATAGTTTAATCACCTTCCCTCTTGGGATAGGGAATGTTGAAGTGTCCTCTTATGTTTCAGAGCAGTTGGCGAGGTTCCAAGTATCCCCACCCCGCTAAGGGGGCTGAACTTCAGAGGCACAATCAAAATGACTCATAGGAGTTGAAACTGCTCAGCGACAGGCCAACCCTTTAGGTCAATATATGTACTGAGGACATTAAGAAGGTCTTAAACAAGGGAATGTTGCCTGTCCTCAACAGTTAGCTGGCAGGAAACACACGGTTGGTTTTCACAAGTTCTGAAACACTAGACAAAACTAGCTGGTGTAACAAAGCAGCTTCTGAGTGTCACAAAGTGTGAGCCTTTTTTACAGAACCTGGAGCCCACGTAAGTCTGAGAACTTGAAAAACAAACAACAACAAAAACCCGAAAGAAACAAAAAACTTAATGAGAGCTAAAAAAAAAAAAAAAAAATTGTTTATGATTAAATTTTGCAAAAAGGCAGGTGAAAGAGCCGGGATGCATTCACACAAAAGTACTGCGGTACAGACGTTTTAAATCGTTAGAGCGGGCTACAGTGTTCGCTGCGCTAACTTCCTTTGGAAAAATACCAGGAGGCTTTCAGGTGACGAGCACCGGTCCCGGGGGACCCTGGCCCCGCGCCCCATTCCCGAGCTTCGGCACCCGATCGCCGGCTGGAAGCCGCACAGTTCCGCCTTCCTTGCAGCCCGCACCCAGAATCTCCGCAGCCCTCCCGGCCCTCCCGCTGCGCCCAGCAGCCACCCACCTCCTCGCCATCCTGGCCCAGGGCGACGCCCAGGCCCTTGAGCCCCTCCTGCAGCTCGCCGATGTCCACCACGCCGTCCCCGTTGCGATCCAGCTTCTGGAAGAGGGTCTCGAAGCGCGTCGGCGGCGCCGCGTCCTGGCAGGCCGCCGCGGGCAGCACGAAGCCCCGCAGCCAACGCAGCATGGTCCCGGAGGCGCGGGGCGGCGCAGCCCAGGGGAGTCACCGGGGCGAGGACTCGGGGGGTGGCGGGTGCAACGAGGACCAGCGTCCCGGCCGCCGCCTGGCTGCGAGGAGACAGCCGGGTGCAGGGCGCAGGAGCAAAGACCCCAACCCAGCCCGGCTTGTCGCGCAGGGAGTGGCCGCGCCAGCTGCTGCTCGGGGAGGAGCTCGCCCGGCGCTGGCCTCCCTTAGAGGCGTGGAGGGGCGGGCCTAGCGCTGCCTAGAGCCGAGCAGGAAGTGAAAGGGCTGCCGTGGATCTCCGGAGGGGCGGTGGCAACGGGGCTGGGGAAGGAGCGGGGGGGGGGGGGGGGGGGGGGGGGGGGGGGGGGCGGTGGGGGGTGCGGGGAGGAGGAGGTCTGCTCGCGCCCAGTGGAGCTGTCAGAGGTGTAAGTTCGAGGAGCAAGCCCCCAGAGGCTGGGGGTTTTAGCATCCGCAGGTTAAGTGCTGGGGCGGGGGGGAGAGGACGTTCGAAGCTCAGGTTAACTTCACGCCCCCCTTTCCCTAACAGCTTGGAGTTTCAGCAAGCTGCCCGGAGGTAGTCCTCTCTGCATGGAAAGTGAGCCATGTCGGTCGGCCCAGATATCTGACTTTTTCGTGTGGCTCCACAGATACTACACTTCCAGGCCTGTTTTCCATTAACAAAAAGGAGGAAGTTGGGTGTTTGCACACCTGGGATGGGAATTCTTTAAGAAACAGAGAAGTTAAGGGGGCGCCTGAGTGGCACAGTACTTTCAGCGCCCCACTGTTGAGTTTGGCTGAGGTCAGGATCAGACGGGTTCATGGGATGGAGCCCCTGCGATGGGCTCTGCGACAACAGCACGGAGCCTGCTTCGGATCCTCTGTCTCCTGTCTCCCTCCCTCTCTGCCCCTCCCCCACTCGCTCTCTCTTCAAAATAAACATTAAAAATTTATTTAAAAGAAGAAACAAGTTAAAGCTGAAAGCAATTTAAAAAACAAAAAACACCTAAAACTAATACAGTATTACATGTCAATTATGTCTCAACACAACTGGGGGTAAAAAAAAAAAAAAAAAAAGGAGAAACTGAAGGGTCTTTGGCAGAAAAGATCTACGTTCATCCAGGTGGGCAGTGGTAAAAAGAGGGACTACTTTGCTCTACAGCTTAGTAAGATCTGACCCTGACAAATCATAGGGAGCATTTGCCAGCAGCACTTACCAGGAGGACCTCAGGCCCCTCTCTTTCAAGAGGGGTACAGCTACATGGCTTAGGACTTCCTTCATAACATGGAATAAGACAAGGAACACCGGGGATAGAGAGAAAGTGGCAGGGTCCTAATTCTTCTGCTGTGCAAACTTGGAAATGTGGCATAGCTTCTCTATCAGCCTCTCATCAGTAACATAAGAGTATGAATATCTGCCTCATAACAACAGGGTTTTACATTGTGTGGGAAAGGTCTTAATACTCTCAAGTGCCAATAAAATGAGATTCACCAATTGTAATAATTCCCTGTTCATCCACCAGCCGCTTAATAGAAACTGTTGTTGCATTCCTCTTATCTGCAGGAGCTATAACTCTGTACTTATAAGGCTTTCCCCACATCCTCTGAATAACTAAACAAGGCTAGTTCTTCCAACAAAACCCAGGAACTCAGACCCAGAAATCACTTCCCCTCGTGCCAGTTTATATATTGAAGGCACAGGCGAATCTAGAGTTTGTAAACTGAGGACTGCCTGTTTAGTTACATCATTGTGAGACCAATCTCTTCATACTACTTCTGAATTCCAATCTTGTTATCAATTATCCTCTTCCTTTGGAAATGCCTTCTAACCACATCAAATTTTCTATCTGTCCTTAAAAACCTCTTTTAACCACCACTGTGGATACTCTGTACTCGAAGAGAGGCTGCTTGAAATAGTCCTCCCAGACTTAAATGGTTTTTTTCTTTTTTCTTTTTTTGTAGTAACTAGAGGAATTAACTGTCAAAACTTTGAGAAAATTTATTTTAAACACAAAGCCTTGTATAAGAAAGTTTACAGCAGTTTTATTCATCATCATCCAAACCCAAGACAAGCAAAGTGTCCTTAAATGAGTGAATGGATGAGCAATCTGTGTTGCATTCATACAGTGGAACACAGTGATAACAAGGAGTGTCTCACTACACCATACAACACGCTATATGGCATTCTGGAAAAGGCAAAACTATAGGGACAGAAAACAGACCAGGGGTTGCCAGGGGCTGGGGGGTGGGAGGTGTTGACTATGTAACAGCATAAGGGAGCTTTTGGGGGTAATGGAGTTGCTTAGGTTTTGATTCTGGTGGTGGTTACACAACTGTCACTTTGTTAAAATGCACAGCAGTGTATACTAAAAAGGTTTACTTTCACTCTGTGGAAATTATACCTCATTAAATCTGACTTTAATATCTGACTTAAACATAAGTAAAACAGAATAAGAATTCTTAGTTCAAAATATCACTGTGAAAATCAAAACAGTTTGTGACTTATTACACAAAAGTATGGTTGCAGACCAGCAGCATCAGTATCACTCGGGAGCTTATTAGGAAATACAGTCTCAGGACCAGCTCAGAGTTGCACTTATGCAAAAGCCCCAGTGATCCTTTCCTACATCAAAGTTTGAGAAGCTTTGCTGGTATAAAGTAATGCCACTCAAAGTGCGGTTTGCACACTAGTGCCAGACTACAAGCTCTTCCCTGTTCGCAACAAGTTTAGTCAGAGATTAAGAGGAAGCATCCAGAAACATTATAGCAATTTTGATAGAGTACTTTTATATTTGTTGAGTCTAATAATGACTCCTGTATTGTCTTTTTAATTTTAATTCTCTAACAAATCATTTTTACTGTATTTCACAATGGTTTATGTATCCACAATGGACTAAGAAAACACTGTTGGGGCGCCTGGGTGGCTCAGTCAGTCAAGCGTCCGACATCAGCTCAGGTCATGATCTCACGGTTCATGAGTTCCAGCCCCGAGTGGGGCTCTGTGCTGACAGCTGGGAGCCTGGAGCCTGTTTCAGATTCTGTTTCTGTCTCTCTTCCTCTCCCCTATTCGCTCTCTGTCTCTCTGTCTCTCTTTCTCAAATACAAAAAATAAAACATAAAAAAATTTTTTTTAAGAAAACACTGTTACTTGGGGCACCTGGGTGGCTTAGTTGGTTGAGCGTCCAGCTTCACCTCAGATAATGATCTCATGGTTCGTGAGTTCAAGACCCACGTCAGGCTCTGTGCTGACAGCTCAGAACTGGAGCCTGCTTCAGATTCTGTGTCTCCCTGTCTCTCTGCTCCCCGCCCCCACCCCTGCCAATTGCACTCTGTCTCTCTCGAAAGAAAGAAAAAAAGAAAGAAAGAAAGAAAGAAAGAAAGAAAGAAAGAAAGAAAGAAAGAAAACACTGTTACCATACAGAATAAAGGTAAAATTAACAATACAACTTCCTTCATGAGAGAATAAAATTTTACATAGACATTTAAACACACGCACGAGAGACAGCATCCCTACCCATTCCTATGTTGATAATTCCCAAAGACCAGTAGCTCCGACAGAGATCAACAGGAGAAACCCTGAACTCAGATGTCCTTAACCCAATTCATTTCTGTGGTCAGGACAGAAGTTGAGGGTTCAGCCCAATTCAGCTTGCCTCTGTATTTTTCCAGTTTCTAGCTTTCTTAAGCACTACCATCTTCCATTGGGACAACCTTCAAACTTTATAAATTTCATCTATTTTGGTCTTCAAAGACCTTTTTCAGCACCTACCTTGAAATCCTTGTAGTTAGGAAGAATCCCCTTGAATGATCATTCTAGATGTTCATAGTTTTCTTTTTTTTTCTTTTTTTTTTTCTCTTTTCAACGTTTTTATTTATTTTTGGGACAGAGAGAGACAGAGCATGAACGGGCGAGGGGCAGAGAGAGAGGGAGACACAGAATCGGAAACAGGCTCCAGGCTCTGAGCCATCAGCCCAGAGCCTGACGCGGGGCTCGAACTCACGGACCGCGAGATCGTGACCTGGCTGAAGTCGGACGCTTAACCGACTGCGCCACCCAGGCGCCCCATAGATGTTCATAGTTTTAGCTGGTAAACAAGTTTACCCTTTTTACCTACTGGACCATGCAGTTACTGTGGGTGCTAAGAAAACCAAAGTCTCAGCCTCTCTACAAGGAATAACTCTATGTCAAAATTCTGTTCACTGCTGTCTCAAATTTAAGGAATTACAAAGTGAGCTATGTAAGAGAATTCAATTGGTTCAGGGTAAAGCCATCACCATCACCAGAAAGCTAGTTTTATCATATGTATTTTAACCTTGAATATCCAGGTAGTCTTTAGAGAGACAAGAATCGTTTTAAGTTTTAACTCTATCTAAGCTAAGTGAATATTCCCTTGAGATTTTCCAAGTCATGTAGGAGACAGAAATCCAGATAACCAGGAGAATTCTGTGTCTTGCTCACTACTCCTCATCATCCGCTACCCCAACCCACCCAAAAAAGTAAACGCAGACATGGTGCTTAATTACTGGAAGTTTGACATCATTACTAAATCATGTAAATACTTCCCATTTCAAAACAGTTGTGTCAAGTTCACACTGGCTTCAAAACCACATCCCTCACTACTTTGAAAATAACTATGTAAAAGACTGTGTTAAGAATGTCTTCAGTTTGCGAAAATTTATGTAAATTTTGTTCTGAAGGCTGATACATTTAAAATGAAAAAAAAAGCACATCTATTAAGGAATCAATAATCATGAAAATTAGATCAATATTCTATATATTTTTGCTTGTAAAGCCACCATCTCTCTCCCCTCCTTCCCTTCCATCCTGTCTTCCTCCCTCCCTCCCTCCCTCCCTTCCTTCATCACCAGTTAAACGTCATTGGGCAGGCTTGAGGAAAGCTGCCCAGAACGGGTCAGAGCTCAGGGAAAGAAGATGGGCAGAGCAGCAGCCTCCTGGGTTGGGAGGCTGGTTACATATACGGGGCTTGAGCAACTAAATAAATATATTGAGGATAGGAAGAGCTAGGCTTCCTGCTGTCAGAGAAAGGAGTTAGAAACATGCAAAAGAGAAAGCTAGAATGAACCCTACAGCGTCCTTAACCCAAGGACGCATTTGAATTAGTGGTATTGGTGCGAACGCACGGTTTTAAATATTCTTGGATACAGAAATATAAAGAGGTCTTTGTTCTCATAGGGCATACAGTTCAGTCAGAGGAAACAGGAAGTAATCATACCTCTGGGGTTCTGCAGCTAGAAGAAGTTTGGGTTGTATAAATAACAATAAAATTAAGAATCTATAAAAACAATTTAAAAAATTGCTCCCCTGGCATTTATTTTTAAAGTTATGCTGTGCAGGGGCGTCTGGGTGGCTCAGTCAGTTGGGCGTCCGACTTCAGCTCAGGTCATGATCTCACAGTCTGTGAGTTTGAGCCCCACGTCGGGGTCTGTGCTGACAGCTCAGAGCCTGGAGCCTGCTCTGGATTCTGTGTCTCCCTCTCTCTCTCTGCCCCTCCCCCGCTCATGCTCTGTCTCTCTCTCTGTCAAAAATAAATAAACATTAAAAAAAATTTAGTTATGCTGTGCAGAGAGAAATTTCCAATGCACATTTTCCCATTTTAAAATGTTCATCACTCATTTAAAAAAAAATTTTTTTTGAGAGAGAGACAGAGACAGAGCACAAGTGGGGGAGAGGCAGAAAGAGAGGGAAACACAGAATCTGAAGCAGACTCCAAGCTCTGAAGCTGTCAGCAAAGCCAGACGCAGGGCTGGAACACACACACTTGAGCTCATGACCTGAACCAAAGTTGGACGCTTAACCGACTGAGCCCAGGTGCCCCCATCACTCATTTTTAAAACATAAATTTCTGCTGGTTTTTTTTCTTTCATGCCTTTTTGCTATATATATATATATATATATATATATATATATATATATATTAATTTTTGATGTCTTACGTTAAAGTTTGCGTACGTCTTTGTGATGTCTTCAAACTTATGATCACTTGTATATTTGTACTTACGTGACTGTACTTGTATCTTTGTAGTAAGTTTCAAAGAGTTTGAGAGTAATTCAATTTGCAGAAAGTTCATCTCTTGAGTACATTTTCAGTGCTGTTCTCCCAAAGAAAAAGACAGCATTGGGGAAAATGGCCACCATGTAATGTTGCTAACATCTCAATAGAGGGTGCTGTTACCTAAAGATGAAGGAAGGTCAGGGCTAAATAGAAGCTGGAGTGTGGGGAGTGAAAGCAGAAGGGGATCCAAGGAAAGGAAGAAAAGTGGGTCTTTCTTTTTTGGTCATCAATATAGTTATAGATCCCTAAACTACACTAACAAAAGATACAAACTGAAATGTTATTTAAAACCTGGGTGTAACAATATACTTTCTTTCCATTAAAAAAAATAGTCTGCGGGGCGCCTGGGTGGTGCAGTTGGTTAAGCGTCCGACTTCAGCCAGGTCATGATCTCGCGGTCCGTGAGCTCGAGCCCCGCGTCAGGCTCTGGGCTGATGGCTCAGAGCCTGGAGCCTGTTTCCGATTCTGTGTCTCCCTCTCTCTCTGCCCCTCCCCCGTTCATGCTCTGTCTCTCTCTGTCCCAAAAATAAATAAACGTTGAAAAAAAATTAAAAAAAAAATAGTCTGCACTCTAACAAAAGTAAATCAACAGGACGATCATACATTTACCTTTAAAAGTTATTTTATATATTGCAAAAACAATGCATCACATCGGCATACTTCCTCTTCAATAACAAAATCTAAGGTTCCTCTGCAGTCTGGAACTTTATAATCCTTGTGAATGATTTCTCAGTGACTCCATCATCTATTTAAGCCCTGAAGTAGATAATGTAACTCCAAATTAGATAATGTGCTCCAAAAAAGGCCAAAAGATGGTTAAAATTCTTTTTGTAACCCTTGACATCTTCTGCTGCCAAAGTGTACCACTTTTTTTTTTTTTTTTCATGTTTCTCACTGCCTTTGATCAGGTCTTTACTCAAAATTAGCTGTCCAAAATGATTTGACTTTTATGGAATTTTTTTAAGTGTCCCACTTTTTAAAGTTGTTACAGTATTGATACATTTTTGTTGTTGATTTTACTTAACCCTTCCTTTTCATGACTATACAGCTTCAAATGTCTCCTAGATGTTGGCTCTATATAAGGCACTATAATACTTGTGCGTGTATATACAATAAATTTATAGTCATATTAAAACTTAATTTTTATATTTTCTGTTTTCAAAACAATTTTTTTTACCAAGACACCTTAGAAGTCTATCAGGAGATAGCGTTTGGAGAGTCCAAATGCCAGAAATCCCACTTGCGTTAACTTAGCAACAGGAGAAAGGACTACAGCTGGAGCTGGGGTGAAATGAGAACCCCGAATTGGAGTAGCCTCGAGATTCTCTCACGTTCTCTGCTCCCATCTGAGCTCATTTCCATCTTTTCCCACAGTTCACCTCTGTGTTCTACACGTGGTAGAAAGCATGCTTGCAACAGCTCTCAGTTTTATGTCATGCCCCCTCAGGCGCCAGAGAGAACCTTTGCTAACACTCTCTGATACAAAGTCTCCAAGTCTTCATGCGGGACTCCTCTTGGGGTTAGGCGCTCACTGCTGGAATAATTAGCCATGGTCCCAGGATTATGTCAATGCTCTGCAGTTCCCAGGGAAACCAGATAAAAGGAAAGGGGAGAAGGGCATTTTCTGGAAGAGGATATAGATGTACGGATAGAGTTTCTTTATTAAATGTAATTGCTTTGGGCTTCAGTATATCAGATTCTATCTAATTTGTCAAATATCCAAAAGTCAGTTCCACTTAAAAACAAATCAGATAAAAACAATAAAGTGTCTCTGAAACTATTATTCAAGTCAACGACAAGATGAGATTCAATTAACAAAAGCTAAATTCATACTCAATATATAGGAACACAAATTTTATATAAGGTAATGCAGAATGAACAGGCAGTTAAGTAGAGTTTTAGATTAAGATACCAAGACCACTGATAACCTATTTCAAAATGATATGCACGACCATAATGCAGAATTTTCAAAGGAAGTCATGGTGGTAAGTGAGAACCCTCACCGATACTGAGGGTAAAAGGGATTGCATTAGAAGAGGATATTTGGAAAGAGCTGCTGCTGCATTGAGTCCCCTCCTCTACCCAGCCCCACCTTCCACCTGGGGGAAGAGGTACGTGCCCCTCATCTCCAGCTTAGAGCAAAGAGCTTTAGTGAGACTCCCTGAAAATCTGACACGAGTTTTGAGGACTGATGAACTGTGGACAGAGTTACAGTTACAGAATGTTTGCTGACTGTTATCACCAATAAAGTGAAAGAGAAGTTGCTGCCTTAGGAAAGTTACACAGTCTGTTGAAACAAAGAATGTATGAATGTTTCTTCTGTATCAGATGTGAGTTGTGCAAGGTGCCCCAGGGAAGGACTGTGTTGTCTTGGGTCCTGTCTAAAAGGGCTGAAGGGCTGTCTAAATTCAGAGATAAACTTCAGCAGGAAAAAAAAAAAAGTAGAGGCATCATCAGTTGTGTAGAGATGAAGGAAGGAAATATAACTGACCAGCCAGGGAGAGTGCATGATACCCAACAAGAAACTACAGAATAGAGTTTCCTAGTGACTGGGTGGGATAGGAAGTCTCCACGGAAGCCACGAAAGAGCCCCATTAAAGAAAGATGTCAGGGCAGGGAACTCAGTGCGGCTCCTGTCAGCATGTTAGTCACAGAAGAACTGGCCTCCTGGCCTTTTCCTCTCCTTTCTATTCTGTTCACAGGCTAGAGAAAGAATCCTGGAAGGGGAAAAGAGAGAAGCCAAACACGCCCAGCCCCCTCATTGCAGAAGGCCTTAGCAAAGGCAGAGGGAGAAGTTCTTTACCTTCAAGATCGCAGTTGTGATGACTGCACTGCACCCAGCATATTAAATATTTTTTTGAAGAACCTTTTGTTAACTGAAAGCAATCAGGAAAGCTGTGGGACTTGCCCCAAATTTCATGTAGAGCAAGCACCAGCCCCACACGAAATAAAGTCAAAGTGACTCTGGGAAACAGTTAAATGGCTTAGTAATTCCATCCCATAAGTTATGTTTGTTTTCCTACTTAAAATACTCAGCTGCAAGGGTCTCAGTAAATATAGAGATATTTAAGAGAAATGAATGAATACAGCTGTTAGAGTAACATCCTAAATTCCAGATAATCTACTTACATTATTCTCATTTAAGTCTCCTAACAATCTTCCAAAGTAGGAATTAATGACCCCCCCCTTTTCAATATTTATTTAGAGTGTGCATGTGTGTGTACGTGAGCAGGGGAGGGGCAGAGGGAGAGGGGAGAGAGAAAGAGAGAGAGAGAGAGAGAGAGAGGAAGAGAATCCCAAGCAGGCTCCACACTGTTAGTGCAGAGCCTGACCTGGGGCTCAAACCATGAACCATGAGCTCATGACCTTAACTGAGATCAAGAATCAAATGCTTAGCCGACTGAGCCACCCAGGTGTTCCAAAACCCTTTTTTTTTTTTACATATGTGAAAACTATCAGCAAGATTGAGTGACTTTCTGACAGATACCAAATGTTTTCACTCATGTGGATCCTGAGAAACTCAACAGAAGACCAGGGGGGAGGGGAAGGGAAAATAAAAGTTACAGAGAGGGAAGGAGGCAAACCATAAGAGACTCTTAAATACTGAAAACAAACTGAGGGTTGATGGGGGGTGAGGGGGAGGAGAAAGTGGGTGATGGGCATTGAGGAGGGCACCTGTTGGGATGAGCACTGGGTGTTGTATGGAAACCAATTTGACAATAAATTTCATTAAAAAAAAAAAAGATTGAGTGACTTTTCCAAATGACAGTCATGATTCATGTTCCTATAGATCTGGTCCCAACAACCATGTCCTTTCTAAACACCACCTTAGTTCCCAGGTCCTTCCTAGACATTTTTAACTTCCAGCAAACTTACCTAAAATCTCTGAGCTCCAGTTTCTTTGTGGACAAGTCTGGATTAGTAATACTTTCTCTGCCTTTCTCTAAGGGATATTGGAAGAATCGTGAGATAATACACTATAAAGCACTTCATTAATTCCAAAATATTGTTACTGGAGGAGGAGAGCAATATCTTATCGTCCCTTCTTCTGCAGACAGAAGAATTATCTTGGAGGCAACCATATTTTGTTTGGGACCGTACATCATCATCACAAATTGGGATATACTACATCACTAAAAGCCATTATATCCTCTCTGAAAAAATTCAAACCAGAAATGCTTGCTTAAAAAATAAGTTTATTGGTCTAAAAGCCTAACACTGCTACCAATAAAAACCCAAAGTAGAAAATGGAGACCATTCTTTTTCATTTTATCATCGAATTAAAAACATGTATTTGGGTTATACAAATCATCATCAATCTAATTATGACTTGCCTGCAGTAATCCAGAGTGCACATGAATGAATGGAGTAAGGGGGGCCATGATGTGCACCTGTCTGAATTTTCTTTAGCCAAATTTATTTGTTAAATCTCGGAAGAACTTCCCACTGCCCACGCAACATCTTGCACAGACTTCTTGGTTGCTTTTTTTTTTTTCCTTTGTGACCTGATAGGGTGAGTATATATATACAACATTATGAGCACTTTTTTACCAAACTCTTCCTAGAACAAAGGTTATTTATGAGACAAGACATGATGGCTAACAAATCAACTATAATAAAATTACTAAGTTTTAAAAAATGGATTAAAATATGCCTGTTTTATTCTTATATTTTTATTGTTTAAATGCTGTTGAAGGCATTTAATCTTAAAAACAAAGGAGCTTCATTAGCCACATATGTTGTATTAGAATTTTTTCAGCCACCTTAAAATTCTCTCCTTTATAAGGGCACTTGACTGGCTCAGTTGGTGGAGCGTGCAACTCTTGATCTCAGGGTTGTAGGTTTGAGTCCCACATTGGGTGTGAAGATTACTTAAAAAATAAAATCTTAAAAAAATTCTTGGGGCGCCTGTGTGGCTCAGTCGGTTAAGCGTACAACTTCAGCTCAGGTCATAATCTCACAGTTCGTGGGTTCAAGCCCCACATCGGGCTCTGTGCTGACAGCTCAGATCCTGGAGCCTGCTTCAGATTCTCTGTCCCTGCTCTCTGCTCCTCCCCCACTCATGCTCTGTCTCTCTCTCTCTCTCTCTCTCTCAAAAACAGATAAACATTTTTTTAAAAAGAATTAAAAAAAATTCTCTCCTTTATAATTTCTCTCATTATTTTTAAATGACTTTTGTAATTTCATTTTTTTTTAATGTTTATTTATTTTGGAGAGAGAGCACAAGCAGGGGAGGGGCCGACAGACAGAGGGGGACAGAGGGTCCAAAGCAGTCTCCACCCTGACAGCAGAGAGCCTGATGCAGTGCCCGAAACCCACAGACTGTAAGATTATAACCTGAGCTGAAGTCCGACGCTCAATGGACAGAGCCACCCAGGAGCCCTGCAATTTCATTTCTGATTATAAAACTGATATGCATTTGTTGTATGAAAAATACAGAAAATCACAGAGGAAAATATACTCATGATCTCACTGTCCAGAGATTTAATTTAGATATAGTAAACTCTATCTCTCTCCCACCCGCACCAACTCTGCTTTCTATGTCTGCTTTATTGCATATTTCTTCTTTAATAAAATAATCTCAAATTACATATAATATTTTGAGTACTGCTTTTGCTAGATGATTTAGTATAAACATTTTCCCACGTCATTAATATTCTCCTGTATCAACACTTCAAATAACTGCTTAATGTTGTAATGTGTTATAGATTTAAACTAAGATTTCATGAATACATATTCATTACAATTCTTTGCTATTATAAACAATAGAAAATATAAACACTCCAGTAGATAAATCTTTTTTAATATCTATGATAATTTCCTTAGGATAAATTTCTAGAAGTAAAATTGCTCAGTTATGGCTTTTTCTTCTGCTGCTAAGTATTGTCAAATTGCCCTCCAGTAAGTTTGGACTAATACACACTTCCACAGGTAGTGTATGAAAGTGCTTTATTTAATTAAAAATGCAATTAAATATTAGAATATTATAAACTTTCTCGAATTTTTTTAATTTTTATTTTTCTAGAGAGAGTGTGTAAGTCAGGGAGACGGGCAGAGGGAGTGGGAGAGAGAGAGGGAGAGAGAATCCTAAGCAGGCTCCACACAAAGCGTGGAGCTTGATCCCACAACCTGGGATCATGATCCGAGCTGAAATCAAGAGTCAGACACTCAACGGACTGACTCACCCAGGTTCCCTTTCAGAAACTTTCTCAATTTAAGAGATGAAAATGGTGTCTTAATTTAATATGCAATACTTTGAATGGTAGTGTTTCCACTTTTACATTAAGATATGACCTATTCCAGCTAACTTTTTGTGAATTGTGAAAGGTAGGAGGAGAAAAGTTCATATTACTCCATATGGACATCCAGTTGTCCCAGAGTCATTTGTTGAAAAGACTATCCTTTCCCCCCATTGGATACCTTGGCACTTCTATCAAAATTCAATTGACCACATATGCACAGGTCTGTTCCTGGGCTCTCCAGTTTGTTTCATTAATCTGAATGCCTATCCTTATGCCAATCCCATCCTGTCTTGTTACTGTAGCTTTACAGTTGTCTTAAAATCAAGTAGTATAAATCCTCAAACGCTGTTCTTCAAAATCATTCAGGATAGTCTATTATCAAATGGAGTGAAATTTCTGATTTCACTGCACTGAGATCAGAGAACATACTATGTATGATTTTAATCCTTTTTAATTTATTGAGTTTATTTTATGACCTAGCATATGGTTTATTCTGGAGAATGTTTCATGTGCACTTAAGAAGAAGGTATAGCCTCCTACTGTTGGGTAGAGTGTTCCATATATATTAGGTCTAGTTTGTGTATAGTGTTCCTCAAATGTTTTATTTCCTGTTGATCTTCTGCTTAGTTGTTACATCCTTTATGAAAATGAGAATATTACAGTGTCTAAATATTATTATTAATTGTCTGCTTTCAATTGTCAGTTTTTGCTTCAAATCTTTTGGGGCCCTGTTGTAAGGTGCATATATGTTTTTGATTATTATAACTTCCTGATGGATTAACCTATTTATTATTATAAATGTCCCTCTTTATCTCTAGTAACATTTTTTTTTTGTTTTGAAGTCTATGTTGTCTGACATTAGTATAATCATGCTAGCTTTATAATCGCTATTTACAGGATACATCTTTTTCCATCTTTGCATTCACTTGATCTTAGCCAAAAGGCCAAGAAGCAATCCATTTCTTTACTTTCAACCTGGCTGTTATCTTTTGATCGAAAGCATATCTCCTTGTAAACAGTATATAGTCAGATTTAAAAAAAAAAAAAAAGCCCTATGAAAGATTTTTCTTTCATTCACTGACTACTCAACAAGAGTCTCACATTAGGATACTTTATGTTACTCTAACAAATACATCCAACACTGTAATTGCTCAAACTCAAAAGTAGTTATTTCTCATTCATATAATAGTACTATACAGGTCTTCCAGGTCACAGATAGCTCTCCTCCATGCAGAGTTTCAGGAAATCTCCCTTCAGGTCCAGAAATTGAACACGTCGCTTCTGTTCACATTCCATTGGTAAGAACTTAGTCACATGTCTACCCTAACTGCAAGGGATGCTGAGAAATGTTTAGCTGCATTCCCACAAAAAGGGGGAGATTGAATATTTTGTGGGAGCTAGACATCTCTAACTCAATACTATGCATAAACTTGAGAAAAAAATTTTCCTCTGGAAGGTTCAATAATCTGGCATTAACTGTCCAACTTACAAGCAAAAATCCAAAGGAACTTCTATTAAAAGAAAAAGCATTAAGCAACATATGTTGTTGCAAAAGCAAATTTATAGTAGGCTAAATTACCGTGATGCCCTAAAAATTTGTTAGACGCCCACAAAAATTAGGGTAAGCTTATCTTTCTAGGATCACCTGTATAAGCTGTTCGCATGCAATCTTCTACATCACCTTCTGTTTCATAATGTGTCTGTTGCACCACTACTTCATGGTCTATTTACACTACCCATTCCTGGTGAGGTTTTTGTCTTTCCTCTGACATAATCTACTTTCTAATGGCATACTGTTCTCTTTATCTGACTTTTCTACTAATAAGGGAAAATTTGATATTTTCAGACAGTCTTGTTTTAACAAAAGTCTTCTTTTAGTCATTCACATAGCTTTTATAGAAGCAAGGAACTCATGAGTTTATAGAACTCATAGCTTTCATAGAAGCAAGGAACTTTTTTATAACCCTCTCTTTCTGCTATGTCCAGTGATTATAGTTCTTTTAAAGGAGATACAGAAAGAATATGTCAGGTTGGAAATTCTTTCCCTTCTCTTAAGGATTGTCTGATTACAGATCAACTATCTTTGTTAAGAAAAAGACTCTGCTGAGGCTGGTGTGTATTCTAACAGAATAATACCACTTTTCTAAGAGGCCAGTTTCTACTATAAGCAGCAAAGAAAATGAGCTACACTAATTGCTTATAGGAAAATCACACCAATGACAGTTTTTCCTTGTCTTTCCAGTAGTAAGTCTGAGAATCCCACCCCAACATGTATTACTCTCAATATTAGGATTTAACAAGAAGCCCGACTTGTTCTCCATTTCCCTCTGGAGTTTACCAATATCACTATCATCAATATTATTACTGTAATTAATATCATCATCATTATTACAATTACAAAATGGGCAGCAAACCAAATTACCTAGTGAAAATATTTCACACAAACTCCATGGCAAGTGAGACAACGTCCTTATCTATTCCTAAAAAGTTTGTGCATTCCACCTTACCTTCAATTTTTCTAAGTGAGCAAAGAGAGGTAAGACATCAGAATTTGAAGTATGGGACCAGTTCAGTAGGTTCTCAATGAGAATAATACCATCTCCTAGGGAGCTCCTAGGAATCAAGTTAGAAATTTGTGGAGGTATTTTAAAAACAACTTGTAAATAAAATTTTAACTTTAGAATAGTTTTAGACTTGCAGGAAAGTTGTGAATACAGAGAATTTCCAGGTACCCCTTGCCCAGCATCCCCCTATTATTAACATCTTAAATTAGTGTGATGTATTTGTCACAATTAATTAATACTGATACATTATTAACCAAAATCCATACTTTATTCAGATTTCCTTAGTTTTTAACATACTGCCTCTTTTCTTTCCCAAAATTGCACCCCAGATACCACATTACATTTAATCATCATGTCTCCTTAGACTCCTCCTTGCTTGGCTGTGACAGTGTCTCAGACTCTCCTTGTTTTTGATGACCTTGACAGTTCTGAGGAGTACTGATGAAGGACTTTGTAAAATGTCTCTCAAGTGGGACTTCTCTGATGTTTTTCTCATGATTATGGGATTATGGGTTTTTGGAAGGAAGAAACAGAGGTAAAGAGCCATTCTCATAACATTATGTCAATAGTATATATTATCAATATAACTTGGCCCATATTAACTTTACCTGGCTGGGGCATGTTTGTTATATTTCTCCAATAAACCTACTCCTTTTCCAAACCCTTTCCATATTGTACTCTTTGGAAGTTACTATGCCTACACCACACTTAGTGAGTGGAGAGTTGAAGGAGAAGTATCTACATTATTATTTAGAATTCTGCACAGGATATCTGTCTATTCTCTCACATTGATTTATTTATTCAATCATTTGTTTACATCGGTACAGACTTACAGATATTTATTTTATATGTTGGGTTATAATTCAACACTCCTTCATTAATTTAATTGCTCAAATTGTTCCACTTTTGCCGATCGGGAGCTCTTTCAGCTAACTCCTGTGTCCCTTTTACATATCACCATTAATGTGTGTATGTGTGTGGGTTTTGGTTTTGAATTTATGATCACTTCCTTACTTTCTGGCACTACAAGATGCTTCAAGCTCATCATATATATATTTACTTCCTCAGTCCTAGAATCAATTATTTCTCCAAGGAGTCTTTTATTAGAGAATATCACAAACCAAGATCTGGGCATTAGGTGTGCTGGTTGCCACTGGAGTGTTTTCTTTTAGGTGTTATTCTCTCAACTGACCAAAGAAATATGTGTATAATAACCTGTGTAAAATACACCTAACTACAAAAAATCCCCTATATGTGACCATCTATATCTATATTTTAAGATAAACATGAGTTCTTACTGATGTCTCCAACACTAATCCTCACCACATGGATCATTCCAGCCTCCTGCTCTTATCTGTAACCACCCCCACCCCTAGCAGTGAGAAACCTGGCTCCCACCATCTGCCATCATTCGTGTAATTTAGCTCTTATTTCAAAATCTCAATTACAAAGAAAATCATCTAAATATTCAATTGGATATATTTTGTCTTACTTAGAGTTCTGGGTTCCATTGGAATGAGGTAGAAACTAAATTCTGAATTGCACTATTTCTTCTAGAAACCAGAGAAATGGGAGGAGAAAGAAAAATCCCTCAAACTACATTTCAGTGAATACAGGAGACAGGGAAAATCTGAAAACTCAAAACTGGGCATAAGCACTACCAAAGGTAGGGTAGCTAAGAAGCCTGCATAGGAGTTTGTGATGCATGTCTTAGAGAAGAACAGAGGGCCCGGCAGTGGAAGATCTCAGAGATTTCCACAAATGTTACATTCTATAAAGAGAGGATCCTATGTGGAAAAGAAACCATTGTGAACAAGACTGAAGTCTGACAGGATACCAGTGGAGAGGGGCAAAGAGAAATGCTCAGAAAATGCTGGAAGACGGAACCCTGAAGGGGCAGATTTCACAAAGTTCCCACCAACTTTGAAAAGTACATCCTCTTGGAAGGTGATTACTGTGTTTCTTGGTAATGGCAACATACAAAGAATCTGTGGAAGTCCAGGGTCCCTAAACTAGGCTGGGTCCCGAGAACCATGGGAGATAGGACTATATCCACAAAGGCAGCTGTTTTGTTTCCCTGAACTATGAAGCTTGGAAAGCTATCCTGGCTTCCCAACAAACTCCACAGAAACTTCTAATTCTAATCCAGAAATTTCCATCTCATTCAACTATGATTAATAAAAATGAATATGCTCAGCATCTAGACTAAGGCAGTGTAAGAAAAAAATAGAGTACCAATTTTCCTATAAATAAAAACTCCCACACACAAAATGCCCACTGCAGGTAGACGAAAATTCTAAGCTAATATTCCTATATATATATTTTAAAAAGAAAAAATATAACAGAGCAATTACAACTGTGGAGGAAGACCATAAAACAGACATAAAAAAATGGAAAAGGGATAGCCAAACAATGAAGATTATGACTAGATAACATGAAAATGTGAAGTGGGAAATGACATAACTCAAGAAAGCAACGAAAGAGAAAAACAGTTTGGAGTTTTAATTTGAAGCCAGTGTTAAATCAATGAAGAGTTTTATGAATGCTTTCAAGATTTATCTTTGGTTTTTGGTGATTTCGCTGTTATGTGCTCAGGTATGGTTTGTATTTATCTTGCTTAAAGTTCCCTGACCTTCAGTCTACCTCTATTTTTCATGACCATTGTTCCTTCAAATATTTTTTTTTTATATCCTACTTTCTCTCTCCTCTTCTCCTGGGCTTTAATTGCATGTATGTTAGACCTTTCAATATCATGTCACAGACCACTGAAGCTCATCTGTCCACCAATTATTTTTTCTGTTCTTCAAAGTAGATCATGGCTACTGACCTATCTTTAGCTCTTCCTTCAGTCATCTCTAATTTGCCATTAACTGCATCCAGTTCATTTTTTCCCAGACATTTTTCAGTGCTATAATTTCAATTTAGTTCTTTCATAGTTTTCATTTCTCTGCCAAAATTCTCCATCTTTGACGTCCTTAAATCCTTTAACTTATTTATAGTAGCTGTCCTCCGCTAATTCCAACACTTATGTCGCCTGTGAGTCTGCTTCTATACGCAAGTTTTTCCTCTTGATTATCAGTGATCCTTTCCTGCTTCTTTACCTGCAGTGTTTTTTTTGTATTTTGTTTTTTGGTATACTGGTCATTACTGATAATACATTGATGCAATTCTGGATTTTGTTCTGTCTGCTAAAAAATGATGTGTTTTTGGGGTGCCTGGGTGGCTCAGTAGGTTAAGCGTCTGGCTTCAGCTCAGGTCATGATCTCACAGTCCGTGAGTTCGAGACCCACGTCAGGCTTTTAGCCCCACGACAGCTCAGAGGCTGGAGCCTGCTTTGGATTCTGTGTCTCCCTCTGTCTCTGCCCCTCCCCTGCTCATGCTCTGTCTCTCTCTGTCTCAAAAATAAATAAAAATATTTTAAAAAATGATGCATTTTGTTCTGGTGATTTAAAATTATTGTCAGATAACCTTGATCCTGTCTATGGGGACCAGTCTTTACATTTTGTTAGGGGAGGTTTATTTTAGCCCTTAGTCCTAAAGTTCCAGACTTACTTTTAAGGCACAGCTCTTTGGGGATTTTAATGTGAAGTCCAAGGAGTTTATCCAAACCCTGTCAACTTGGCAAGATTTGAATTTCAAACTCCTAGACTTTCTTCAAACTTTACACATTTCCTGACTGGAAATGTTATAAACAAAAATTTGTCTTGGAACAAATGATAAGCTGCTTAGCCTCATTCTGTCTCATGTAGTATTGTTCTAAGAGGCTGAGACAGCCCCCCAAGACTTAAGATCATTATACTATTGGGGAAAAAGCATTAATTTTTTTATCAGAAGAACTCAATTTGAATTACTGTGTCCTCTTGGATAAATTACCTGAGTCTGTCTCATCTGTAAAACAGTGGTGATCTATTTTATAGAAGTCTTCAGAGAATTAAATGAGACAAAGTATATAAAAAACCTGGTGGGGCTGCAATAAATTGCAATGACCTTATAGTTTACAAAGAAGCAAAAATTACAAAGAAACATGTTTAGTCTATTTAGAGTCAAAACTTAGTTATTTGTGATAAGTGAGCTCAGACTAACAATTTATTTCCCTCAGTCTTTGGGACATTTTAGGACCTCTGTCCAAACTAACTGCTGTCTTGATACATGAGAAGAAACAAAAGAAAAACAGGGGGTCCCTAAGCCCAAGACTTAGACCTCAGCTGGAAAGAACCTTGCAGAAGCTGAAAGAGACACAAAGGTCAGGCTTGAATACTCTGCCGGCAGAGCAGTCCTGATGACACTGGGACCTTCAGAGTGCTCTGACTCCAGTACAGGTCTCCCCTGGGAACACCAGACTCCTTCCTTGCTAGACAACAGCATACCAGGGGGAGACCACCTTTGTACATTATATAAATGATCTGGATTGTAACCAACATTACAGTTTCCTATTTTTGAAGTCTAAGCATATCTTACAAAGTCCACATGTATTCTCTCCAAACTGAATGGATTAATAAACTAAGGCTATTTATAATGGCTATTCATATATTATGAAGCAGTTTCATATCCCTTATCTCATTTGGTTCTGACAACAATCTTGTAAATAAGGTTTACAAAAGGCAATATTATTGTCCCCACTTTAAAAATACAGAAACTGAGACTCCAAGATTAACTGACCGTCCACAAATTTCAAATACAATGAACGCTAAAGACAGAACTGGAGGTCTTTCTGAATCAAAGTACCCTTACTCTCTACCTTACACAAACATACTATTTACCCTAAAAATTATAATATTCTCACATAAAGCTTGTGGTTTTTAGAATACTTTCACATCCATCATCTCATTTGAGCTTCATAATAGCAGGCAATGGTCACACAGGAAAAGGATACAAGACCTTGGATCTAGATTGGGTAAAGGGCTAGAACTGTGACTTGTGCATAAAACTGTAAACCTCACAGGACTGTATTTGAAGATGCAGAGACAGGTTCAACTTATACCTATCTCTCTGAAATAAAGTCACAAGTTTAAGAGGAGAAAGAAAGGCTATCAGATTTTCTACAAGCACAGTAGGTCCCAGGTAGTTAGCTGAAGCACAGGACTGGTCTCTTCCCAGCTGCCAGAGCAGAGGGGAGCTACATAGGCAGACTACCCCCTCATGTTGCACCACTCCCATGGTGGTACATGGTGGATAGCTGTCAGCTTAGAGAACTATTGTGTAAACGCTAAGACTTCTGTTGCTCTTTAGACACCTGGCTTAGCATAGTACCTGGCACATACATGTTGAACTATAAACCGAATGTGAGCCCTGGTGGGAGCCTGGTGTTATTGGGGAAAATATTTTAGTTGTTCTGCTAGTCATTCTGCCAGTCTGGACTCCTTTTGTTCTGGGGCACAGTGAGACCACTCATACAAGGCCAATGATCACTTGACAACATGTAAGGTGGGATTAGAACATGGCAGAGATGGACACTCTAAGAACAGCTTCAGGGAAAGTTCACTACTCCATTTCTATCAGTCCACCATGATCATCCTTAAGGATACCCATTCCTATATGAAAAATGGAGGTAAAGAAGTGTGCACTGATTAGTGGATTCATTAGTTCCCTCTACAATTAAAGTGCTTTATTCAAGATTTTTTCTACACACCTGCAACAGATTAATATCTGAAAATTGATCATTGAGAAAATTATACACTAATCTAGAAATGAGAGGAATAGAAATAGTCTGTTTCCTGAAATATTATGAACCCTGAGAACCCACAGATGCTTGTTGGTTTTTGCAAGGATTATAACCAGCCTTCAGCATGTTATGATTAACATGCTGGGATTTTCTCAACTGCTCTCTCCAAAGTGAATAGATTAATAAACTGGTTTTTGAATATGCAGTCTGGGCAATAAGAATATCCAGAAATTCTGCACTGCCCTCAGGAACACAGGGTTTGCATGCAGCTAGAGAAATGACTGCTCTACAAGAGGCCTCTGGAGATCTGAGGGCTTACTGTTTTGCTCCAGTGGACTGCCAACTTAATTTCTGAAAGGCCTCTGTGATTTCTGGAGAGTCCTTTACCTTTCTGTGTGAAGTCCAGAGATTTCTTGGGGTCAAAAATTCAATAGGCACTTAATCCCAAGTGTCTCCAGATCATCACTTCTGCTATGGTCCTTCTTTATCTTTAATTCATCACACTAAGTGTTTTCTATAACCCACTCTAACCTATCCAAAAATCTTAGTTATATGGTGTAACATGCTACTAACCCTCTGGAGACCATGAATTTCACTAGTTTGTATCACAGTTCTGCAAGGTAACCCACAAAGGGTGTGATCTTTAAGCTCTAACGGTATCTGAAAAACTACGCAGAGGGTGCCTTGGTGTTAAATTGAACTTCTGACACCACAGATCTTATAATATTGTCCGGTTATTTCTCCTATGGCATTCAGACAGGGTCTCTGGTGTTTCTTCAAGATTAACTCCAACTCCCAAGTTTCAATGTTCAAGTAACATTATGATAACCACTTCTAAATAAAAGTTACCATTCAGACATCTCAGTACCTAAGAGCAGGCTTAGATCCAATCTCAGAAAATTGAGAGGCTGTACCCCAAGGACAGAGAGCTAAATTATCACTTTAAGATATTTTACAAAATATCCGTCACTTCTCCAAGGATCTGGCTGAAGGTAGGCCTTCATGTAGAATGGAGGCCCTGAAGGTCAGGGATGAGCACAATCTTTACTGAGAGAGGAAAGTGTTAGATCTGTTCAAGGCGCTTGGAAATTGGGAAAATCTCAACCTTCTAACTCCAAATAGCCGAAGCAATCTTGAGAAAGAAGAACAAAGTTAGAGGCATCACACTCCCTGATTTCAAACTATATTACAAAGCTTTTATAATTAAAGCACTGTGGTATTTGGCATAAAAACAGACATATAACAAAACAGATTAGACAGCCCAGAAATAAATCCATGCATATATGGTCAATTAACGTACAACACAGGAGCCAACAATATACAACAGGGAAAGGACAGTCTCTTCAATAAATGGTGTTGGAGGGGTGCCTGAGTAGCTCAGTTGGTTAAGTATCAGATTTTGGTTCAGGTCATGATCTCACAGTTCATGGGTTCGAGCCCCACATCAGGCTCTGTGCTGACAGCTTAGAGCCTGGAGCCGACTTCAGATTCTGTGTCTCTGTCTCTCTCTGCCCCTCCCCCTACTCGTTCTGTTTCTCTCTGTCTCTCAAGAATAAATAAACAACATTAAAATTTTTAAAAATAAATAAATGGTGTTGGAAAAACTAGACAGCTACATTCAAAAGAGTGAAACTGGACCACTACCTTACACCATACATAAAAATTAACTCAAACTGTATTAAAGACTTGAATGTAAGACCAGAAACCATAAAACAGAAGCAGTAAGCTCCCTGACACAGGTCTTGGCAATTATTTTTTTAAATCTGACACCAAAAGCAAAACCAACAAAAGCGAAAACAAACAAGTAAGATTATATCAAACCAAAAGTTTCTACACAGATACATGAAAAGATGCTCAACATTAATCATCATCAGGGAAACGCAAATCAAAACTACAATAAGATATCACTTCACACCTGTCAGAATGACTAAAATCAGTAACACAAGAAACAACAATACAAGGTGTTGATGGGGATAAGGAGAAAGGGGAACTTTCTTGCACTGTTGGTGGAAATGCAAACAGGTGTAGCCACTGTGGAAACCAGTATAGAGATTCCTCAAAAACATAAAAACAGAACTACCCTATGATCCAGCAGTAGCACTACCAGGTATTTACCCAAAGAATACAAAAATACTCATTCAAAGGGATACATGCACCCTGGTGTTTATAGCAGCATTATCTACAATAACCAATGGAAATAGCCCAAGTGTCCACTGATTAATGAATGGATAAAGAAGATGTGGGTATATGTACACAATGAAATATTACTCAGCTGTAAAAAATGATAAAATCCTGCCATTTGCAACAATACAGATGGAGATGGAGAGTATTACAGTAAGTGAACGAAGTCAGAGAAAGACAAATACCATATGATTTCACTCATATGTGGAATTTAAGAAACAAAAGAACGGAGTAAAGGGGAAGAAGAGAGAGAGAGAGGGAAGAGACAAACCAAGAAACAGACTCTTAACTATAGAGAACAAACTGATGGTTACCAGAGGGGAGATAGGTAGGGGGATGGGTGAAATAGGTGATGGGGATTAAGGAATGCACTAGTGATGAGGACCAGGTGTTGCCTGTAAGTGCTGAATCACTAAATTGTACACCTGATATGGGAGAGGGGGGGAAAGAGGGAAGCAAACCATGAGACTCTTAAATATAGATGAGGGTTGATGGAGGGAGGTGGGTTGGAGATGGGCTAGAGGGGTGATGGGTATTAAGGAGGGCACTTGTTATGATGAGCACTAGGTGTTGTACCTAAGTGATGAATCACTGAATTATTCTCCTGACACCAATACTGCACTGTATATTAACTAGAATTTAAATACAAATTTGAAAAAAAGAAAATAAATAAAATAAAATAAATTGTACGTCAAAACTAGTATTAAACTGTATGTTAACTAACTGGAATTTAAATAAAAACTTAAAAAAATTTTTTAACTTTCTGCACAGCAAAGAAATCAACAAAAAGAAAAGACAACTTACGTAATGTGAAAAAATAATTGTAAACCATGTATCTGAAAATGGACTAATATCCAAAACATATAAAGAGGTCATACAACTCAACAGAATAAAAAAAGTCCAATTAAAAAAGGGGCAGAAAATCTGAATAGACATTTTTCCAAAGAAGACATGCAGATGCCCAACAAGTATGTGAAAGATACTCAACATCATTAATCATCAGGGAAATGTAAATCAAAACCACAATGAGATACCACCTCACACCTGTCAGAATGGCTAGTATCAAAAAGATAAGAGATAGCAAGTTTTGCTGAGGTTTGGAGAAAAGGGAACTATTATGCACTGTTAGTGGGACTGTAAATTGGTGTAACCTCTGTGGAAAGTTCCTCAAAAAATTAAAAGTAGAACTGCCATATAATTTAGCAATTCCACTTCTGGCTATTTATCCAAATAAAACAAAAACACTAATTCAAAAAGATATATACTCCCCATGCTTATTGCAGCCTTATTTAAAATATTCAAGATATGGAAACAACCTAAGTGTATGGAAACAACAATCAGTGCATGAATGGATAAAAAAAATTGTGGTCTATATACAATGGAATATTATTCAGCTGTAAAAGAGAAGGAAATTTGGCTGTGACAACACTGATGGACCTCGAGGGCATTATGCTAAGTGTAATAAGTAAGACAAAGACCAATACTGTATGATCTCTTTTATATGTGGAATTTAAAACACACATAAGCTTACAGATACAGAAAATAGATTGGGGGTTGCAAGAGGCAGAATATGGGGGTGGGAGAAAGGGATGAACCGTTTTGTTCTATTTACATAAATTGAATAAAAATTTTAAAAAATAATCTCAACTTCCTGTTAGAATTAAGAGAACCTTTAAAAGTGTCCTGAAATAATTCCTAGCACATAGCAGGAACTTGATAAAATAAATCGTACTTTGACTTGTATACCTATTCTGAAGAAAAGCTTACTCAGAAGCCAGCATTTGATAATTATGGCTATGGGAAAAACCCTAATTGGTCTCACTGGCTCTACTATCTCCTCTTTCACTGGTTTCTTCTTTTGTCAAAGTTGCCTTCTTATACCAGAGCATGTCAGCATCACATATAATTCAAAGCTCTCCATGACCCATCACGAACCTACAGCAGTAGCCTTATATTTCACTGTATCTTCCTATTCACCACACATTTCCAAATGACCAGGCTACTTGTGATTTCCCTAATGCTCCACAAACCCTCTCCCCACAACCCCACCACCATTTCCATGTTACCACTCAAGCTATCTCATCGATTTGGAATGCTTTGTAAAAGTCTATCTACACAATTATCACCATTACTTGCTGTTCACACACCCTCCTGGACTTCAGATGAGATTTGCCTTCCTCCCCTCTGGTGATCTGTGGTTTTAGTTTAGCTAAAGTTTCACAATCCTCTCCTCTCTCCCACTCTTCAACCACTCTTCCTTGTTCACAAGCTCCTACCTCTTCCCACCTTAACTGGGATAGGTCTGAGTAAAACAGTCCTCTCTTTGTTCTCATTCTACATCAATCTTCTCATGATTTATTTGTGGTTTCCCAGATACCCTGATACCAGGAGACTGTGCCCAGGAGAAGGGATGAAAGTATTCTGGTCAGTGGAAAGTATAAAGTCCACTACACACTAATACTTTTGCATTGTAATACCTCTAGATCTCGTGAGTAATTTTAATTAATCTATCACCAAGGAACTGATCACCTTGACGAAATTAATAAAGTCAAATTTTGGAATCAGCAAGGCCAGGTCTCCAAGCCTGGATCAGTCAGTCTAGTGAGGCAGTTCTTCATTCGAAGCTTGTTGTGGCCAACCGGCCCCTTGCCATTGTCTTGCCACACTCTCATTCAGTTTCAGCAGGGAACAGGATTCGTTGTTCCATAAAAGCAAGGAGAAGTATTCAGGATTTTCCAGGGTTGAGTCAATCAACTCATAAGCTAAAATAAGAATTGCTTCAACAAGTATGAAATAATGGATTTAATCTTTAAAATTCTTCCTCTCAAATGTTTTTCTACCAGAAGGTAAAAAGAAAATTTGTCCAATGCCAACCGGTTCTCAATACTGACCTCCTTATAACAGCTGAAAATATCAAGAATAAAAATGAACGAAGAGTGTTTGTATTTACAAATAAAATAGCTGGAGAAATCAGAAATATGTTGTTGTGTTATTATTCCATCTACCATCTGATAGAAGGAACTATGAAGGAATTAGGAAACCAATGTTCCATTTTGGCTTAAAAAAGAGAAATAAACCATGATCATTTGCTGCAACATTAATTCTAAATGCAGTGATTTTTGTTAAAGTGTATAAAATATTTTCAAGCTCAGATTTGCAAACAATTGTTTAAATAGAAAAAGGTTAACACAAGCTTCTACCAAATGTAGAACATATAAACATATAAATGTTAAAACCAAATACCATGGTATGTATACCCAAACCCAATAAAAACAAGTTTAAAGTTAGGATTCAATGGAGAGTAGTAGAAAACACAAATAGATTTCTGTGGATATTGAGGATTTTAAATTATTAAAGAACTTTACCAAAATGATTATTTAATTTATAGATTTTATAATAAAAAAATGTTTTAACAATTATTTGGTATGTGTTTCCTTTTAGAAAAGGACAGATTTCTCTTTACCACCCAGGTATTATCTTACAATTAAGTGATTCTGGTTATGACAATAATTTGACATTTCACTTTTAAATTAATCCCATATGTTGTGTCACTTTTTCATAAGCTGCACAGCTGATGATTACTGTAGGAAGCACCTTTATGATGTTTGGGGTGAGACCCCTGAAAAATCCCTTTTTTCCTTCATTGTTATGTATCTCTTGAATGAGGTGAATCATAGAAGTTGTTGTTCCTTTTTCCTCCAGTGCTATAAATTGAAAAAAAAAAATCAGTGTAATTCAATATTTAGTCTTTATACATTAAGATAGTCCAATGATTAATGAGAATTTACAGAAGCTAAAATTACTCTAGAATTTACACAAGCTAAAATATAACTCTCTCCCTACCTCTAGAATAATCTTGTGCTATCCAGTACAGTAGACCCCAGAAACCTGTGTCTATTTAAACTTAAATTAATTAAAATTAATTAAAACTAAAAATCCAGTTTCTTAGTTGCATTAGAAATATTTCAAGTGCCTGACTAGTGGCTTTCATACTGGACAACACAGAGATAAAATATTTCTATCACTGCAGAAAGTTCTTTTGGGCAGCACTTGAATGTCTTTCATAAGGGACCTCAACAACGCATTTGGAATTGGGTATGACACAGTTTGATAGGGCAATGGATGGGTGATTGGATGGATAGAGAGATTCCCCACCTGGATTGCCATCTAAATTAAATCTGAAAATCTTACCAACAAGAGGAGAAAACAAATGTAAAAGAATATCACTTGCCACATGACTCCTTAAATAATTTACTGAGGAATATAAAAATAGAATTAGATAAGGTTTCTTTTTCTTTTTGTAAAGTGATAAAGGTATTTTCTTAAAATCTAAATTGCTAACATTTCACTTGAGAGAAAAAAACCAGACAACCTCCCTTCCACCCAATCTCTCCTTGCTAAGGGGATTATAATTACTTAGTAATTATAATTATTACTTAGTAATTATAATTACTAATATTCATAGTCATGGTGGGTTGGGATGAGATATTCATAGGCAGCAAAGCATTATATTATGCAGTTGCCCTAATACTTGAACAGCACGGGGAAAATTACAAGATTGTAGAGGTGGCTGGCTCTAATTCACTGTCTTAGAAACTTTGTTTTTTGGGGTTTTTGTTTGTTTTTTCTTATTTTCTTTTTCCTTCCAAGATTTTACTTAAATTCAAGTTAGCTAACATATAGTGTGGTATTATTTTCAGGTGTAGAGTTTAGTGATTCATCATGTCTTAGATCCTTTTTTTTTTAATTATTTATTTTTGAGAGAGAGACAGAGAGAGACAGAGTGCAAGTGTGAGAGGGGCAGAGAGAGAGGGCAACACAGAATCCAGCACAGAGCCTGATACGGGGCTCAAACCCACAAACCATGAGATCATGACCTGAGCTGAAGTTGGATGCTTAATCGTCTGAGCCACCCAGGCACCCCATGTCTTAGATACTTTGAAGGAAGATAATGTCAAGGTTAGATCAGCTGATTGTCACCTTAAATCATATTATGAACACCGTAAGGCCTTCATATAAGCATTTAAAGAGAGTCTCATGGATAACTACAAATCAGGCCCAGGATATAAATGTAAAGGTAACAGTTACTAAGGAAACCATATAGAGTCTCAAAAGGTCTCCTATGGTAAAGTGAAGACCCTCGCTGGGGAGGAGTAAGACCCTGACACATGGGATGGGGACATTTGGATGTATATGCCGAGAAAATGTAGTCTCTAGCACCCTCCAATTTGGCAAAAAGTTGCCTCCTTCCTAATTCTAGAGCAGAGAAGCTTCTCTTTGTCCAGAGGCAATGTAAAGGCCTCAAAAAGGCAGATACCTAACAAGAGGATGTTTGCTTTTCCCACAGTCTGTCCCACCTATGATTGCCTCTTACTGCCTCTCAACCAATAACTTATATAGGGTCAGTCCTCAGACAGCCCAAGGACCTGGCTACTATGGGCTGGAAGGAACCAAGGGAATGGTGTGAGAGTGGATCACAAGAGTACTGACCGGGGGGATATGAGAGGTGGGATGTAATGCTGGATAGAGAAGACTTTACTGATGTGGAACACTCTCTCATGACACAGGACTCCTAAAGCCGGTTGGAATATGCTACTGGGACTGCTCTTTAAAGCTTGGACACAACTACAGCTGGCAGCAAATGAGATAGAGATGTTAAAGTTTTGACAGATTGTTGAGGAAGGGGTCAGCAGACTCAGGAAGGTAGAAATATTACAATGAATTTTATCATGCCTGGAGAACCTACCAGTAGACTATGTTTCTAAGAGAAGAAGGGAGTCCTTGTTGAAAGACCCAAAGATGACTGTCTCAGTGTTGACAGCAGGGGACTATAGCTGCCATAGATTCCTCTGACAGATCTACAGAAAGTAAACAGAAAACCTTCGGGAAAGGATTCACCTTTCTAGATGTCATTAAGAATTTTCATGATTCATGGGAAGAGGTCAAAATATCAATTAATCAATTAATAGGAGTTTGGAAGAAGGGGCTCCAGACTTCAGTGCAGGAAGTAACTGCAGATGTGATGGAAACAGCAAGAAAACTAGAATCAGAAGTGGAGCCTGAAGATGGGACTGAACTGCTGTAATTTCATTAGAAAACTTTCACAGATAAAGTTTCTTCTGATAGAAGAACAAAAAAAAGTGTTTCCTTGCGATGGAATCTACTCCTGGTGAAGATGCTGTGAAGTCTGTTAAAATGACAACAAAGGATTTAGACTATTATATAAAGTTAGTTGATAAAGCAGTGGCAAGTTTGACAGGATTGACTCTAATTTCGAAAAAAGTTCTACTGTGGGTAAAATGCTAATAAACAGCATCACATGCTACATAGAAAATGTTCATGAAAAGAAGAGTTCATCAATGGGGCAAACTTCATTGCTGTCTTATTTCAAGAAATTGCCACAGCCACCCCAACCTTCAGCAACCACCACCCTAATCAGTTAGCAACCATACCCATAAAAGCAAGACCTTCCATTTGCAAAAAGATTAGAACTCACTAAAAGTTCAGATGATGCTTATAAAGTACTTTTACTTAGAGTAAATACATAGTTGTTTTTTTTTTGGTTTTTTTTTTGTTTTTTTTTTGTTTTAGATACAATGCTATTGCACACTAAATAGACCACATAACTTTCATATGCACCGGGAAACCAAAAACATATTTGACTCCCTTTATTGCAGTGATCCAGAACCAAACCCACAATATCTTCAAGGTATCATTTACACAATGATATCTACTGCTTGTGCACATGCCACTTTTCTCTCTCATGAAAGTCTAAATTTTTTAATTAAATTTAAAACCTGATCTTTATCATAAAATTCCACAAGAAGTAACATTTTACCTGTTCATAGGCCCCAATCTTGAGTGTTGTCTCAGGTGCAATTTTAAAAACATTTACACCATTCCCCCGCCAAAGAGAATGAATTCCTCCTTCTTTTGCCATCTGCTCAAACCCACCAATCAATCTCAGTCTCCTTGACTTTAAACTATGAACCTAGAAATGAACAGGAAATTTATTTTTTAATTGATTTTGTTGGTAATATGACAATGATGTTATTATTGCTAATAAAATAATGATACATAAATATAAATATCAATATCTATGATATTCAATACCATTTTCATTTTTGTTTGGAGACATACAAAATTGATATATTAATTCTTTTGTTTTACCAAATACATACTTTAATCTCATATATCAAAGAAAAGAACAACTTAAAGAAAACAGGAATGACTTACCAGAAAATTTTTACACACACAAAATGTGTTGCTGCTAATATATCACAAGATTATTAAAAAGTACACTGAAATATGCACTGAAAAAGGAATGGATGAGAATATGTCAAACTTTCAAAAGTGGATACTTCTGGGTAGCAAGGTATTACCTCAGAATGTGACCTTATTTGAAGACAGGGTCTTTATACAGATAATCAAATTAAAGTAAGGTCTTAAAGCGGGCTCTAAAATCTAATATGATTAGTATCCTTATAAAATGAGGAAATTTGGACACAGAAATATGTAGAGAGGGAAGACAATGTGAAGAGACACAGAGAAAAGACAGTCATCTCCAAGCCAAGGAGAAAGGCCTGGAACAGATCCTTTCCTCAGTGCCCTCAGAAGGTGCCAACACCTTGATCTCAGATTTCTAGCCTCCAAAACTGTGAGACAATAAAATTTGGTTGTGTAAGCCAGTCAGTATGTGATATTTTGTTACAGCATCCCTGGCAGACTAATACACAAGGATTACAGGTCATTTTAATGTCCCCCTTTATACTTTTCTTTATTTTCCCATTTTCCTAATGTTTTATTTTATAATAAGAAAAATGTTATTTTTAAGAGAGTTAAAACTAAAACAGTAAAATACCCTCCTGGCTATGATATAAGAGAATAATAATGGGAGAGCAGGGTGAAATGGATATTCTCACCTCCTATGGGAAGAAGTCTGGAAAAGAATTTAACACTAAGCATGTGCACCCACACAGCTTCAAATCATTACTTAATTTCTAGGAACTATTTCTAAATAAATAATCCTAAATATGATAAAAATATTCATAAACAATGATGTTAATCATTATGAACTATTATGAATTATAATTTTAAAAGAATTTTAAAACCACCTACATGTCCAAGAATAGGAAAAAAAACAAAAATAATAGGACATATCCACTTGAAATAATACAGTCATTAAAACCTGTATTTGAAGAATACACAAATATTTGAAATATTTGAAGAATATCTGAAATAACATGAAAACATGCTCACATTATCCTGTTCATTACAAGAACAAAAAACAGTATATAAATTATTCATATATACTGCTACTTAGTAAGAGGCATTCCTGCTATAGATGCAGAAGAGCTGGAGAAAGAAAGTGCAAATATGTTCAGGGTTGCATTGTGGATACAGATCTGAGTGTTCTAAACTTGGTTATTGTGAAAAAATGGGAGAAGGATATTCCTAGGCTGCTACTACTGTGCCTCTTCACCTAGCACCCATAAGAGGTAGCAGGATCTGCAAACTTTTCATTCTCTCTGTAGAAGATGATGTCCCCCAACATGTTGTCAGAAAGCCCCTGAACCTTTGTTCAGGGCTGGCATGAAACCCAGGACCCAAGTGCCCGAGATTCAGTTATCTCATTGTTCCGTGTGTCCTGCAACACAAATGATGGCTCTGAAGAGATAGCATACTAAGAAAAATAAGGAAGAGGCCATAGAATATGGTAAACATTTGGCAAGAGAAGGAAGGAAGCCAAAGGAAAATAGCAGGAATAGATTGTCAGGAGATGGGAGCTATCCCCTCTGAGAGCTCCCAACGTGTACATCTGAGTCTGTCAGAAATAAGATTTTCTAAGAGTAACAAGATCAGCCATCAACCAAAAAACACTATTCATAATCCATTACCAAATGTCACCAATGTTACCAAAAAAACAAAAGACAAAACAACATCCAGTATGTAAGTTTAATTACAAATTTAAACTCACTAGACTGTGAATTATAAATTTTTATATCCTTGCAAAGAAAGTATTCTGCAAATATTAAATTTGAATTATGATAGTTAACAGACTAAACTATGCACTACTTTAAAACTATCATTGGCAATCCTTACTCGGTAAAATAAAAATAATTTGACATTACCTCCAGTGAAGTATCAGCCACTAGTAAACTTTAAGTAACTTATTTTCCAGTTCTTAGAAATATGCCTAACACTTCATTAGTAGAATACAACCGTGTTATTATGTAGGTGCTAGAGTCTAAAGATAACCAATAAATAAGACTAGTGGTGTCTTATCACTTCTTTGGTAGATTTAGTTATATTTCTGGGGAAAAAAAAACCTCTAACAGAGTGTTCTATTATTATTTCCAATAAAAACTAATTCAAATAGCACACAAGCATCTGTAAGAAAATTAAGAAATCTTTTAATATTGAAATAAGAAAATTTACATTTTCAGAAAAAGTAAAACTTTAATGGGAAATAGGATGAAGTGTGTCAAAATATTTCCTTTTGAAAATTAAGGAGGGTTTTTCAAGTTATGTTAATGCTTAAGGGGTAAAGTGTGCAATCTACCTGCATCATGACTTTCAAGCGGTCAAAAGGTGCCGTGCATGTCCTTGCAACTGTCCCGGCTATACCTGCTGCCACCAAATGCCTCCACCAATCTCCAGAACGCTTCTCTTGCTCAGTAAATTCATCTGGAATAGATATACTCTCCCCTATGTCAATTATCTAATATGATATAAATATGAATTACATAATAAGGAAATGACAAATTAAAAAGATAACTTTTTACAAAGACCAAAAACCCAAAGTTTTTTTTTCATATCTCACCGCCTGTTAATGAAGACTGACAATTTTCTCAGCGCTTGTACTAGACCAAATGATTTTTAATAATACATTCACATATAGGTTTAAAATCTGTAAAATCAATTACCATTAGAGTTATTAATTTTAAATTATCAAACTATTTAATCTCTTCCATGAAAAATGTAAATAATCAGTGCAGTGACCACGTCCTAGTAACACACCACAGTGCCTGCCACACAATAGGTAAGGAATAAATGCTTAATTAAGTTTCTTTACTTTATTTAAAATTCTCTCAAATTCCACTGTGTACTTACCTAAGTCAGAATTCAAGAGCAGCATTTTATATGCTTTAATTTCTTTATTACTGACATCAATTCTTTCCTCAAATGACAATTTTCTTTTTAAAAATCTGAACTCTGACAAGTTTTGCATTTCACTTTCTTTTCAGTAATCATACATGCTTTTGCTAAGCTTGTCCGTTTTTGCTAAATGTTGAGGCAGTGTGACTCTCTGGAAAGAGCATCACACTGGACTCAGGGGATCTAGGTTCCATTACTTGTCAATCATGGTGGACAAGTCACTTCTCTGGTTCTTAGTTTTCCCACCTTCAGTTTATTCATTCATTGAATGCCCCCTTTCCAAACACCATTCCACCTCAAAACCATTGTACTTGATCTTCCCTCTACCTAGAACAATCCTCTGTCGCTCTTTCCATGAATTCTTCTCTAACACTTAGCACAATTTTAATTAGTTCATTTCTATCTATTGGTTGCTTCCTCCTTTAGAAATTAATCCTGATAAGAGCTGCAAACTAGTCTTTCTTGCTCACTGTTGTCAACCTTGCACCTTGGTCTATGTAGACAAGTGTGCTCAGTAAATAGGTGTTGAATTAATAAATTAACATGCCACGTGCTGGGCTGTGCATTCATAATATTATGGTTCAAAAGTTACTTTCTTCCCTCTGGGAGTTTATAGTATAATGAGAAAAACAGGAAAGGAAACAAGCAATTATAATACAGAGGAATAAGTACAATAATAAGGGTAGCAAAAAAAAATGTCTTAAGAACATAATACAGGGGTGCCTGGGTGGCTCAGACAGTTAAGTGTCCAACTTTAGCTCAGGTCATGATCTCACAGTTTGTGGGTTTAAGCCCCATGTTGGGCTCTGTGCTGACAGCTCAGAGCCTGAAGCCTGCTTCAGATTCTGTGTCTCCCTCTCTGTCTGCCACTCCCCTGCTCACACACACACTCTCTCTCAAAATAAATAAATAAACATTAAAAAAATAACATAATATAGAGACACTGAATAGAGTATAGAATTTTTTTTTGGCGGGGGGAGAGATGAGTGGAACTGTCAGGGAACATTTTCCACACAAAGTGACTTAGAAGTAGCAAAGCAATATGAATCCAGGTATTCTGACCTCAAAGGTTAACTTCTTGTCTATCACACTCTACTATCTCCCTATAGAAGTAGGCATTAACCTAGGGAATGTTCTAGGCAAAGGAAATAATTTCTTCAAAGATACTGCATATTCTAAGAACTGCAAGACTGTATACAGGGATGGAAGGAGGATAAAGAAAAGCTCAAGACCTCAGAATAATGTTGACATTTCTGGTTTGGGCAACTAGGAAGTTAATGACACCATTCAGCGAAATGGAAAAAGAAGGTCTAGGGAACAGATGATGTTGTGTTTATGTTTGAGGTGTCTCAACTGATGTCCAATGAATGCTTGTACATGCAGAAGGAAGGTATGCTCTAGATGGAAGAGTAAGTGGGACTGCCTAGGAAAGAAAATGTACAGAATGAGACGTAAAGAAAGCTTAAAATAGAATATAGAAGAAAACATATAAGAAACAAACTGTGGAAGAAGATCCTCAAGAGATATGGAAAAGTAATGATAGAGAAGTGGGAAGAAAACCAGGAGAATGCAGTGTCAAGGAAGCCAGCTGAAGAGAACATTTAAAAAGAGAGAGTGGTAAGATCTAGAAAATATACAATGAACTAACATTTGGGAGACTGGCTTGGTAAAATAATTTTTATAAAGTGCTAAAAGCAAAGCCAGTTAGTTGAGAAGTAAATGGAAAGTATAGCCATGAAGACTGTAAAAAATTTAAGGTAGCTAGAGGGAACATCAGTAGGATTATACTTTTTTTTAAATGATAATGACTTAAATATGTTAAATGTTTAAATGCAGGATATTTAAATACAAAAAATAAAGGAGATAAGGAAGAGAATAAGGCCTCTGAATGGGTCAAAGATTAAATCAAAGGGGAAATCAAAACAATATCTTGAGACAAATGAAAATGGAAACACAACATACCAAAACTTATGGCATGCAACAGAAGCAGTTCTTAGAGGGAAGTTCATAGTGATACAGGCCTACCTCAAGAAACAGGAAAAACCTCAATGTAAATTTATACCTTAAGGAACTAGAAAAAGAAAAACAAACTAAGACAAAAGTTATAAGAAGGAAAGAAATAATAAAGACCATAGCAGAAATGAAGGAAATAGAGACCAAAAACAAAGCAAAAAAAAAAAAAAACTCACCAAAACTAATAGCTGGTTATTTTGAAAAGATAAACAAAATTGGGAAACCTTTAGCTAAACTAAAAAAAGAGAGAAAACCCAAATAAAATCAGAAGCAAAAGAGGAGATAATATAAAGGATACCACAGAAATACAATGGGTCGTAAGACACTACTCTGCACAATTATACACCTATAAATTGCATAATCTAGCAGAAATGGATAAATCTCTAGGTACATACAATGTACCACACACGACTGAATCATGAAGAAAAAGAAAATGTAAACAGACCAATGAGAAAGCAGACTGAATCAGTAATCAAAAATCTCCCAACAAATAAAAGCCCATGATCAGATGGTATCCCTAGTGAATTCTACGAACATTTAAAGAAAAATTACTACCAATCATTTCAAACTCTACTAAAAATCTGAAGAGTATAGAACCTTCCAAACTAATTTTTACAATACCAGCATTACCCTGATACCAAAGCCAGACAAGGACACTACAAAAAAAAGAACACTATAGGCCAATATTCCTGATGAATATAAATTCAAAAATCTCAACAAAATATTAGCAAATAAAATTCAATAGCACATTAAAAGGATCATGATAAATGGGATTTATTTCTGGGATGCAAAGATGGTTCAACATACACAAATCAAAAAATGTGACATCATATTAATAGAATTAGGGATAAAAATCATATGATCATATCAATAGATGCAGAAAAAGCATTTCACAAAATTCAACATCCTTTCATGATTAAAAAAAACTATCAAAAAACTGGGTAGAGAATGAATATAACTCAACATATTAAAGACCATATATGACAAGCCCACAGCTAACATAATACTTGATGGTTAAAGGTTGAAAGCTTTTCCTTGAAGATCAGGAACAAGACAATGTTGACCATTCTTCCCACCAATCCTATTCAACACAGTACTGAAAGTTCTAGCTATAGCAGTTGAGCAAGAAAGAGGAAAAAAAGGCATCCAAATCAGAAAGAAAGAAGTATAATTGTCTCTGCTGCAAATGACATGATCTTATATATAGAAAATCCCAAAGACTCCACAAAAAAACCTGTTAGAGTTAATCAATGAAATCAGTAAAATTGCAAGATACAAAATTAATATATAAAAATCAGCTGCATTTCTATACATTAACAACAAAATATATGAAAAAGAAATATAGAAAACAAACTCATTCATAATAGCATCAAAAACAATAAAATACTTAGGAACAAATTTAACCAAGGAAGTAAGAGACCTACAGTTTGAGGACTAGATGACATTGATGAAATAAAATGAAAATGTGGGGCACCCGGGTGGCTCAGTGGGTTAAGTGGATGACTTCGGCTCAGGTCATGATCTTGTGGTTTGTCAGTTAGAGCCCCACATCAGGCTCTGTACTGACAGCTCAGAGCCTGAAGCCTGCTTCCAATTCTGTGTCTCCCTCTCTCTCTGCCCCTCCCCTGTTCACGCTCTGTCTGTCAATAATAAATAAACACTAAAAAATTTTTAAAAACAAATTGAATATGACACAAATATATGGAAAGATATACCATGGTCATGGTTTGGAAGAACTAATATTGTTAAATGTCCATATACCCAAAGCCATCTATAGATTCAACACAATCCCTATCAAAATTCCAATTGCATTCTTCACAGAATAGAAAAAAAATCCTAGAACGCATATGGAAACACAAACTCCAAATAGCCAAAGTAATCCTGAAAGAGAACAAAGCTAGAGGCATCATACTCTTTGGTTTCAAGCAATACTACAAAGCTCATAATGAAAATGTATGCTACTGGCAGAAAAAGAGACACATAAACCAATGAAACAGAATTGGGAGCCCAGAAATAAATCCTTACATGTAAATTCATATTTGACAAAGAAGCCAAGAATATTCAATGGGCAAGATAGCCTCTTCAAAGAATGGTGTTGGCAAAACTGGATAATCACATGCAGCAAAATGAAATTGGACCTCTACCTTAAACCACTCATAAAAATGAACTCAAAATGGATTAAAAACTTAAAATAAGACCTCAGACTATAAAACTCCTTAAAGCAGACAAGGAAAAATCTTCTTGACATGGGTACCATCAAGGACCTTTTGGATATGACACCAAGAGTATAAATAACAAAAGCAAAAATTAATTAGTGGGTCTACATCAAACTTCAAAGTTTCTACACAGTAAAAGAAACAATCATATATCTTATTTAGGGTTAATATCCAAAATATATAAGGGACTCATACAACTCAAGAACAATCTAATGAAAACAAATGAGCAAAAGAACAAAACAGACATTTCTCAAAAAAAAAAAAAAAAAAAAGACCTATAAATGGCCAATGTGTATATGAAAAGATGGTCTACATCAGGGAAACACAAATCAAAATCACAATATTACCTCACACTTGTTAGAATGGCTACTACCTACAAAACAAGAGACAAGTGTTGGTGAGGATGTAGACAGAAGGGAACCTTTTCTGCAATGTCGGTGGGAATTTAATTGGTGCAGCCACTATGGAAATCAGTATGAGGCTCCTCAAAATATTAAAGACAGAACTATCATATAATCCAGAAATTCCACTTCTTGGTATAAAGCCAAAGAAAATGAAATCAGGATCTCAAAAAGATATCTGTACCTCCATGTTCATTGCAGCATTATTCACAATGGTGAAGTTACGTAAACAACCTAAGTGTAAGATGTGATATATATACATTATACACAATAGATTATTACTCAGCCACTAGAAAGGAGAAAATCCTGCTATTTGCAACAATATAGATGGACTTTGAGGGCATTATGCTAAATATGAAATAAGTCAGATAGAGAAAGGCAAATACTGTGTGGTCTCACTCATATACAGAATCTAAAAAAAGCCAAATTCATATAAACAGACAGTAGAATGGTGGTTGTTAGGGGCTGGGGAATTAGGGAAATGAGAAGACGTTGGTCAAAGGACAAAACCACCAGTTATGAGGTGAACAAATTCTGTGGGGATCTAATTACAGCATGGTGCTTATGGTTAATACTGTATTATATACTTGCAAGTTGCTATGAGTGTTCTCACTGCAAAAAAGAAATGATAATTATGTGAGGTAACAGAAGTGCTAACTAACTAACCCTACTGTGGCAGTCATTTCACAATACATAAGTGTATCAAATATTATGTGGTACACCCTAACTTACACAATGTCATATATCAATTATATCTCAACAAATCTTATAAGGATATAAATAGATAATTCATAGAAAAAGAACACGTGAATCTCTAGTATTTCTATGAAGAGATGTTTAAAATGGACTAAAATCAAAGAAGTGCACATTAAAAGAAGATACCACTTTGTACCCAACAGAGTGGAAAGTATTAGAAAACTGGACAATACCAAGCAATACGTAGAGAAACAGGAACTTTCAGGCATTGCTGGTGGGAATGTAAGCTACCATAGCAAGTTATCCTGGGAAATAACATGGATATATTTTATAAAATTAAGACTGGATAACCTACTAAAATTTGCAAATGCATATTACTTCTGACTCAGAAATTCAGGTGAAATTCCCTAAGCTACAGTAGAGGAAGGCATTTTGCTTGAAGTTGGAGGAAACTATTTATCAGTTCCTATTACTAGGAAAATGGATAAAGAAGATGTGTTAAATGTATAGCATGCAGTAGTTAGAAGCAATAAACTAGATGAATGCATAAAAACAAGGACAAATCTTAAAATCATAATATTGAGTGAACAAAGCAAAAAATCAGCTGTGGCCTTTAGCAGAATACTATCTATGTAAAATAAAAGCACACACATGAAACACTACATGATTCCTAAGATCATACACATATCCAAGACACAGAGGAAACATATTAGAATAAGTGCCTATCATAATAAGTAACCTTTACTGAAGACATGTATTACCTGCTCCGCCCTTTTCTACATTTATTAACTAATGTACTAATTTAATTCTCAAAACTCTTACCATTATTATACCCAGTATATAATTGAGAAAACCTGAGGCACAGAGGGGTTATATAGCTAGTGGATGGCAGAAGCGAAGTTCAAACCTAGGCATCTGACTCCGAAGCCTATGCTCTTGGCCCTCCCTTATATTGTCTATGGAGAGGAGGATTTGCAAATAGTATACCATGAATAAATGATTAACTTAACCCCCTGCATCAGAGATCTAAAAAAGAAAAAAAAATGTTTTCAATTATAAAACCTCATTTCCTCCTCACAACTGAGTCAAGTGCTTATATAAAACGAATAGGTAGATTACACAGTTGATCCTTTCTGATTCTGAAATTTTGCATTTTAATGTTTGACTTTGCATTTCCTATGATAGAAACCTAACTGAGTATATCATTTCTGTGAAAAGAATTAAAGTATATTATTTTTCCACTTTCCTAAGACAGTTAACTATATCGGAATAACTTATTCTCAATGCAAAGAAGGCCCTTGCAGCAGATAAGTATCTACTTTAAGTTCTAGATTTTACCAAACAAATTGTGGTAGCTGTCTTTGTACATATAATATTAACACTCCTTGCTAAATTAGTAGAACACTATTAGGAGAGAATTTTGCTATTTTAGCCACTGAGGCTGGAAGTAATATAGGGATTATGTGATCATAATAACAGCTATGGCATTTGTGACAAAATAAAAATATAGTAAAATACAAAGTAATCTTACAGTAGAGCGCTTCCAGAAATGAGCAATTTCATCAATATTTTTTGCAGGATGAAGTAAAAAGTAGTACTTCCATTCATCCCAGTCTATTGTCATTGTTCCATCACTATCGATGCTGAAATTTACAACAAAAATAGTGCTTATAACATTTATAATAAATCCTCTAAGAATAAGTACTAAGTGTAAGAATACTCTGTTGGATATTTAAAAATTTGCTAAGACAGCAGATTTATGTTAGTTGTTCTTACATGGAGACAACCTAAGTGTCTACCAATGGATGAATGGATAAAGAAAATGTGGTATGTGTGTGTACACATACACACACGTGTGTGTGGAATATGGAATATCATTCAGCCATAAAAAAGAAGGAAATCTACCTATTTGAGACAACATCGATGGACCTTGAGGGAATTTTGCTAAGTTAAACAAGTCAGACAAGGACAAATACCGTATGATCTCACCTATAAGTGAAATATTAAAAAAATAATAATAATAAAAAAGCTCATAGATACAGAGAACAGATTAGGGTTGTCCAAAGTGGGGGTTTAGGGAATGAGTGAAATGGGTGAAAGAGGCCAAAAGGTACAAACTTTAGTTATAAAATAGGTAAGTCATGGGAATGTAATGTACAGCATAATAACTAGAGTTAATTATCGTATACTGCATAATTTTGAAACTTGCTAAGAGAGTAAATCTTAGAAGTTCTCATTGTAGGAAAAAAAATTTTAACTATATATGGTGACAGATGCTAACTGGACTTACAGTGATGATCATTTCCCAATATATGCAAATATCAAAACATTACATTATATGCCTGAAACTAGTGTTTCATGTCAGTTACACCTCAGTAAAAAAATAAATAAGTTGAAGTTTTAACTACAAAAAGTATTCTTATCAGAAAAAATAATAGTAGTAAATAAGAGGGTAGGCGGAAACTTTTGGAAGAGATGGATAGATTTATGACACAGATGTGGTAATGATTTCCTAGGTGTTCACTTATCTCCAAACTCACCAAGTTGTGTATATTAATTATGTACAGTATTTTGTATGTCAAAAAAATTAAAAAGAAACGTGTTAAGTCAATTGCTTAAGAGAATTACATCTGTTCTTTGAACTAGAAGCAGGAAGGATTTTATCCTAGGGACTTTGTGAAGTGTAAACACTTCATGATTTAGTCAACAGCATTCTCACAGTTCCATAAATTTCTCAGGGACTCTTCTTATAACACTGTCAATAAAAGCTGATGTTATAAAGGCAGGCAGGCAGGAAATGAGGAAGGCAGGGAGGAAGGAAGGTGCTACATATATAGCAATCAGTTTCTAACATGGAACTAAATAAAAACTGTTAAAAATAAGGATGAGGACTGACCTTTGTAGAATTTTTTTTGCCTGAGCTTCAGAAATATTCATACCCAGTGATTTCAAAGCAGCAATTATTTCTGAAGTTTCTATTATTCCTTTAAAAAGTGAAAAAAATGTCAAATTAAAGTATCTGAAAAGATAAGGCAATATACTTAGAACATAATAGTCTTTAAAAAGTCCATGTTTTTTAGGCCAATAATTCCATATTCACAACACAAAGCTTAAAAGCTCTGAAAACTTCTTGTATATTTGTCATCAAAATTCATTTGGTCGTCAATTATTTATGATTCTATATAATTATTCATTTGTTTCTTTGAAGAAATACATATATAATTGCACAGTGGTACCTCAAATCTCACTTGTAGTATCACATAATATATCATACAGGAACTGTATTGCTTGTCTAAAACCCAAATTCTAAATTTCTGAACACATCTGACCCTAAGGATTTCCAGTAAGAGATTGCAGATCTACAACAGATTTAGATTATGATACCTACTTGGAAAAAATTTAAAAGCTAACTCTGAAGATCTGATTCAGGCACATGAAAATAAGGCAACCCAACATTTTATAAGGTAAACTAAAAAAATAATAACATACCTAAATTATAATACAACACAAAATCTTTTTTTAAGGTGCATTTTTTAAAGTTTATTTCCTTTTGAGAGAGAGAATGAGAGCAGGGGAGGGGCAGAGAGAGAGAGAGGGATAGAGAATCCCAAGCAGGCTCCATGCTGTCAGCACAAAGCCCAACATGTGGCTTGATCCCACATACTACAAGACCATGACGTGAGCTGAAACCAAGAGTCAGACATTTACCCAACTGAGCCACCCAGACACCCCCAACACAAATTCTTTTTAGCACAACCATATCCTATGTTATAACTCAAATCAACTGATACATTGAATACAAGCCTACTATGCATCTCAATCTCATGTTGCAGGATGTTATAAAGGAAAAATTAAGTATTCCATTTTCTCCTCAAACTCTAAAACACATAACTCATCATGGCACTATACAAGTCCAAAGAATCTTTGATTCCTCCTCTGTGTAAAACAAAGAGTTGAGGATACTCAGTCTTTTAAAATATGAGGACATTTCAATATTAAAAAAATCAACTTAATGTCACCTAGTTGAAAATATGTAACAACAAAAATATATGAATTCAGTCACATCTTTAGTTCATATTTTATGAGCCATAGCTGCATCTGTATACATTTATAAATAGTGCACATATGTATGAGATATATTATTTATTTAGCCTATAGATAAAGCCCAGTATTCATGCATAGAATTTCAGACTCTTTGCAATCATTCCAAGGCCCCTAGCGTTCCAAGCTTCACAGGGTGGAATTTACTGGTCTATTCCTCAGCCTAGAAATCAAACTTTTCTTCAACTGGGAAAACTGAATCCTCTGCCTTATATCCCATTACAATCTCTGAACACTATGTTCATTAATTCAATAGTTTAAAAAATATATTTTGAAAGCGTACTATTAAAATCACTATGCTAAATGTGAGAGAAGCCAGAGATTAATAAAACAACCACCCCTGAGAAGCTTGCCAGCTTGTATGGATGAACTACTTATTTCAAAATTATATCACACTGTGCCAAATGTATGTTATAGGATAGTTATAAATAAAGTGTAATGGAGGCATAAATAAAGGAGTGAAAAACAAAAGTCACAAATGAAGTACAATAAATGATAAACAAGATACCACCAAAGAAACAAAAAAGCATTTCAGCAAGAGATACAGTATGAGCACGGTACACTTACTTGTTTAACAAAGATTGATTGAGGACTTACATACAGTACTAGAAAGCAGGATAACAGCTACTTTAGTGGGCGATAGTGATTTGGCAGGGATATAAAAGGGCTGCTTCTGAGATACTACTAATATTTTGCTTCTTAATCTGGATGCTGTTTTCATGTTGTGTGTTTGCCTCGGGAAAATTTGTAGAGCTTTTAACTTAGAATGTGTGCACATTGATATATATGTTATATGTCAGTGAAATTTCCCCCAAAAAATAGTAAGTTAGGGCCAAACTTGAAAAGCCATATTAACCAGTTCTGACCTTGACTGACAATTTCCTAATTTTGCCTTTGTTCAAACTACTTACTCTCTTTGCTCAAGAAACCCTTTCTTTTCCATTCTATTTACATATTGATCCAGCACAAATCTGAAGTGTCCCTTGGCACAATTAAGCTCTCCTTATATCGCTTCTAGAGCAATGATCATAGTCTGTCTTCTGTATGTTTATTCTTAATTCACCCCAAATGGTGTGCTTCTGAAGACCTTTGTTCACACAGTTCCTAGTGCAATAACTCACATACAGTGCTCAAAAACTGTTTGCTTCATTTAACTAAAATACATTAAGTAATTTTTACCCCGAAGAAGCTAAAAATCCAAGCTAAGATGTAGAAAAAATTAGGTAATGTGTTCCAGAATATAATCAAGGCATATGACCTGAAAAAGAGATTCAAACTTGTCTTTAATTATATGCAGCAAGCATATAATGGACTTGAAATAAATTCAATGGAATAACAATAGTTAGATGGATGGAGAGGAGGAACACAACCATTCTAGCATTGCTATTCCAGGGAGAAATACAAAATATTCCATTCCTGTACCAGTGATTTATTGCTAAGTAACAAACTATTCCAAAATTTAGTGGTTTAAAAAGGATATATTTGACTATGAGTATGCAATCTGAGCTTGATTCAACTCATTGGTTCTTCTTGTGTTGCCTGGGCCACTCCTGTGAATTCAATCATCTGGAGGTTCAACCACAGCTAGAAATCCAAGATGGCTTCACTCATATCTATTACCTCAGATGGAAATGTAAAATAATTGATTACTAAATGAGCATTTCTCTCCATGCAATCTCTCCAACTGGGTAGCTAAGACCTCTTTTCTGGTGGCTCAGGATGTTCAAGAAAGAGTATTCCAAGAGGACAAGTTCCAATGTACAAATACTTATTAAGCCTTGCTAATGTGCTAATGGCTGAAGCAAGTCAAATGGCCAAACACAGGTCTGTGTGGTATATGGCTACACCGAGGCATAAGTGCTGGGAGATGTGGTTCACTGGGAAAGCCAATGGAAGGCAAAATTATTTAACCTTCCTTAGCCTCAGTGTTCTCATCTGTGAAAAACAGCTGCTACGAAGACTTGTGTGAGACAAAAATAAGATATAGAAGATAAAGTCCAATAAATGTTAATTTCTTTCCGACCATTTCCTCAGCCTCCAAAAAAACTCCATCTAAAAAATAATCTTAATGATAAAATTATGTTCAATAATTACTTCATTCACATTTTTACAACAGCATTCCATGGACATTTTGGCTGAACTGAGCAGGAGCTCAGATACTACTTGGTGAAACGAAGTTAAATAGATGAGATTACACTGGGGTTTGAGCACTTCCTGCTAATGAGTTTGATAGTACAGCAGCCCACATGCATCCTCTTGCCTCCACTGATTGGCATAAGGCCTGGAAAGCCTCCTGGGGGACAGAAAGCAGGTGGTAAACATTGAATCCGGTATACTATTAATGTTTAACAAATATAATGTGTGATGAGCTGGGAGAGTCCCATCAGGAACAATGATGTCAGGAAGAAAAGCGTGGGAAGGTATGATGCAGTGAGCCAGATCCAGTAATAGAATTCAGAAGGAAATGTCAGCTCCAGGGTCAATGATACACACCTGACAGCAGAAACTACCCTATCGCAGCCAATCTGGAAGCATTTGTACACTCTGGAAGAAAGTGACTGCATATTCACATGAATCGAGAAAGCTGTACTTTGAGGCCCAAAACATTCTGGTATTGTCAGACACTTGATAAAGCATAACAGAAGGGAGGAGTTTCCTGGGGCTGCCGTAACAAAGTACCACAATCTGGGTAGTTTAGAACAACAGGAATTTACTGTTTCACAATTCTGGAAGCCAGAAGTCTGGTCGTTTCACATCATCTTCCTCTGTGCACATGTGCCTCTGTGTCCACGATTCCCCTTGATGTGACACCAGTCATATTAGATATTGGGCATTACCCTAATGACATAATTTTAACTTGATTACTTCTGTAAAGAACTGTTTCCAAATAAGGTCACAGTCTGAGGTACAGGAGGCTAGGACTTCAACGTATCTTTTTTTTTTTTTTTTTCAACATTTATTTATTTTTGGGACAGAGAGAGACAGAGCATGAATGGGGGAGGGGCAGAGAGAGAGGGAGACACAGAATCGGAAACAGGCTCCAGGCTCTGAGCCATCAGCCCAGAGCCTGACGCGGGGCTCGAACTCACGGACCGCGAGATCGTGACCTGGCTGAAGTCGGACGCTTAACCGACTGCGCCACCCAGGCGCCCCTCAACGTATCTTTTTTAAGCTGCACACCTCTCAACCCATAACAGAGGATGTGCTCCCTTTTTCACACACAAAAAGCATGCTGGCCAAAGTAAACTGGCTGAGCTCTGCAAGGTGGTCACTGAAGCGGCAACAATGATGACACGGAGCAGGCAGCTCCGCCAGACCTGGTGCTCCTGCAGGGCTCCTGGGGCCTGAGCTCTGCAGGCCAGGTGGGCAGTAGCCCTGGTGCCCACAGCAGAGCCTCACACCAACTGTTGCAGCTCAGGTGTTCGAGACACGTGAAGCCCGTGAGAACTGGGACTGTGGCTCTCAGGACTTTGGGGGCTGACTCCTGGCAGTTTGACTAGACAAGGCAGAAATTAAAAGATCTATATTGCCAATCACTATATTACTTTCGGATATCCATCTTTCCTCAGAAAAAGTATTCTCTATTATTACCAAGAGCTACAAGCAGTGATTTACAGCTTTACCAGAGATAGTGATAGCATTATATTTTACTAATGGCATTCTAATTTCGCTGATTATCTGACACGGTGGATTTTCAGCTTACAAATGATGATCATGGCGGTAAGCAGTAGTAAGAGAGTGAAATTCCAGAATAGCACAAGAACAGAACTACTGGTCCAAGATCAGCAGCAACCGATGACCAGGTCTAATTTACATAAATTAGTAAGTGGTACCTTTAAAGCTTCTGGGTACTATTTCAGTAGCAGAACCCAGAAAGGCCTAAACTTCTTTCTGGAAAGTGAATGGAAGCATAGAGCGCTGCAGTATGGATATCACAGGTCACTAAGCCTGTGACATTCAGGTTACATTTTGTTTTACCCAAGAATCTTTCAGTACAATCCTTTAAATAGCTTTTCTGGTACAGTTAGAATTTTTCAATTAACAAAAACTAGATTTCACAAAACTTAAAAAATCAACACATATGTTTCTTGAATAGCATATAATTAGGTTCTAATTACCTATGATGGATTAGCCACATATGGATGCAGAAATGGTACTCTACTTTTACCTATAGTCTTTCTGATTTAAAGGTTTGTAACAAGATATACCTTTTCTCTGTAAATCAGCATGGATATTGATTGCAGCACTATGAATAAAAGATTGGAAACATTCTAAATGTCTCACAATATAGGAATGATTTATCTACTCATAAATAGAATATTTCAGAGTCATTAAAAACTATGTGAAGAATACTAAATGAAATGAAAACGCTTACATTGTAACATTCAGAGAAAAAAACAGGACACCAAACTATATATACAGCGTGACTACAATTTCATTTAAAGAAAGAAAGAGAAACAAAGAAAGAAACAGAAATAAAAAGTCTAGAGGGAAATATAAAAATATATCAAGGGACACCTGGGTGGCTCAGTCAGCTGTGTCCGACTCTTCATTTCAACTCAGGTCACAATCTCACAGTCTCCGGATCGAACCCCACACCAGGCTCTGTGCTGTGTGTGGAGCCTGCTTGAGATTCTCTCTCTCCCTCTCCCTATGCCCCTCCCCATTGCTTGCACACACATGAGCGTGCTCTCTCTCTCTCTCAGGTAAAAACAAACAACTACATATTTGTGTGTGTGTGTGTGTGTGTGTGTGTGTGTGTGTGTGTGTGTGTGTGTGTGTGTTAAACCTGACATCTACACAGCAGAGTTACAAGTAACTGTTACTTTATTTTAGGATCTTTTCTGTGTTATCTAACTTTCCTGCAACCAAAATATTTTCAAAATCACACAAAAATTATAACACTAATAAATATAGTTTATATATTATTTTTAGAAATAAAAAATTACTGCTAGACAATAGAAATAACTGAATCTTTGATGACAGGGGTAAGTAAAAGCTAGTAAAAAAAATCCCTTTAATACTGACAATTATTATTCATGTTAAGCTAATTGTGAATAAAACACAAACACACACATCATCATTATTTTTGTCCAGGCTATTAAATGCCAGCCTCATTTTTATCTCGTGGTCTTTAAGGTACTGCATAAATTCTTCAAAGTCCAATCCTGAATCATCATTGGTATTTCCAGCTTCAAAAATGTGCTACAAAAAAGTAGAAACTCATCTCAGAGATGTATTACAAATAAAGCCACTGTAGCATGCTAAAATTACACATTTCATATTAATTATCATTTTCATCAGCATCCATTGTCCTAGTTTTTCAGTCACAGCTACAAGGCTAAGTACATTTGTGATTTTTAAACTTGTGCAATACTAGAGTCAATAGCCACCATGTCATTCCAAATAATTCTGAATCTTATAAGTTGGTAAGTATTTACCAGAGGTAAACAATGAATGCCAAGTACCTTGAGGGAAGAAAGGTACTGAGATACATAGTCTTTGCCATCAGAGACCTCACGCTCTATTAACCAGATGAGATAAAATACTTAAAATTTTAGTATGACTCACAGCTTAATGGTTTGAGACTGAGCCTTATGGAGTAAGAGTGTATGTTCAAATCTCACTAGGTTGTTACAGTTTTTTAAATAAAAAATTAATAATCATAATCCTTAAATATACATCATATGTATTTCCAACAGACTCCTACCTCAAAGAGATAGGCCATGTCTTGTTCATCTTTGTACCATCCATGCCTAGCATAAGGTATGGCATACTAAGGCTCTTAATCCATATTTATTGAATTAAAAAATACTGTGAGGGGTGCCTGGGTGGCTCAGTCAGTTAAGCATCCGACTTCAGCTCAGGTCATGATCTCGCGGTGCGTGAGTTTGAGCCCCACGTCGGGCTCTGTGCTGACAGCTCAGAGCCTGGAGCCTGTTTCAGATTCTGTGTCTCCCTCTCTCTCTGACCCTCCCCCGTTCATGCTGTCTCTCCCTGTCTCAAAAATAAATAAACGTTAAAAAAAATTTTTTTTAAATACTGTGAGCTGGACACTGGTCTAGGTGCTAGGGTTAAAAGACAAGAAGATGCAGTGCCTTCCCTGAAGAAAGTTACAGACCACTCACATAACCAAAGAGAATATTTCAGGTGTTATACTGGGAATGTATTCAAGGTACAGTAGAGTTGGGGGGGGGGGGGTGGGAATTCAGAAGAGGAAGACTGTATGAGCTTAGACTTGCAGAAAAAAAAAAAAACAGGCATTAGCTGAGCAGACAAATGTGAAAAAACATCCCAAGAATACGTCACAGTGTCTGCAAGCAGGCAGAACACATGTTAATTAGAAAAAACACAATAATAATGACAGTGATGACAGCTAATATTTATGGAGCACTTACTTCTAAGCACCTTGTACATATAAACTCATTTAATCTTCATAACAACCCTACATTGTTCTAATTTGCTAAGGATAAAATGCAAGGGAGAAAAGTAGGAGACACCATAAGCACAGGGAGATTGTGAGAGAACTTATGTGCCACAAAAAGGATTTCAAATGAATTCTATAGTTAGTATTTCCAAATGAGTGGAATACATGTGGTGCTTATGTTGAAGTAGTATTAAATAACACTAAATCACGGTGTGAGAAAATTATTCTCATTTCAATTATCTTTCAGTCCTTCTGGTAACATCATGGGCAACATTTCAGTTTTGCGCTAATATTCCTGAATACTTGCCAACTTAAAAAAAAGGGGGGATAAGTAACAGGATAATTTTATCAAATGATACAATATTTAGCCAGCAATTCACAACACTAATTTGTTTTTATTTTATTTATTTTATCTATTTGTTTTATTTGTTTTTATTTTATTTGCTTAATTTTATTTTTTATTTTTTTAATGTTTATTTATTTATTTTGAGAGAGAAAGAAAGCACAAACTGGGGAGGGGCAGAGAGAGAGGGGGAGAGAGAGAATCCCAAGCAGGATCTGTGCTATTAGCACGGAGCACATAGGACTTGATCCCACAAACCATGAGATCATGACCTGGGCCAAAATTAAGAGTGGATGCTTAACCAACTGAGCCACCCGGGCAACCTGTATTTTATGTTTACTTTTAATCAACTAGATTTCTGTTTATGGTAGTATTACAAAATTTTATTTTAAAGTAAATTTCTTGACATATAAATGAATCCACTCTTAAAATAATTAGAGTACAGTCAATTCTTGATTATAGCAAACTCATGAAGTTGGGAAATACTGATATAAATAATGGTTCTCTGCTGACAAATTTTGGGGTTTTTAAAAAAATTTTTGAGTGTAGTTGACACACATTACATCAGTTGCAGGTATACAACATAGTGATTTGATAACTTTATATGTTATGCTGTACTCACAAGACCAGCTACCATCTATTGCCATACAATGCTAGTACAATAGAATTGACTATATTCTCTACGTTGTGCCTTTTATTCCCAAGACTTCTTCATTCCATAACTAGAAGCCTGTATCTCCCACTCCTTTTTTTTTTCCTACTGATGAATTTTGAGCAGAGAAGTGACATGATCGGTGTTAGAAAAAGGTTACTCCAGTGATAAACTTTGGTGAGAAGGAGAGAGAAAATATTAAAAATAGAAAGAACAATAAGAGGGTTATTACAAAAATCCAGAAGAGAAATGAATCTCCGAACTAGGGGGAAGGTGGTAGGAATGGCAATGCGGAGCAAAATACAAAAGATCTTTAGCAAGTGGGAGGTAACTTGATCACTGACACAATATTGAAGGTAAGGGAAAGAGAGGAATCTAGAACTCTGAAGGTGTTATTTGGGTTGCCATGTGTATAGGGAGGGTCTTACTCTGACAGTCATCAGGTTTGCGAGAAAAAGAGTTTGGGGCATTCTGAGTTAAGGAACAGGCAAAGAAGCAAAGAGATAACGCAAGACTGAGTTCTAGAGTTTAAGCTTCAGTGACTATAAAATGGTGAGAACCCCAAAATAGGAAGTTGGAAGGAACACTGTGATGAGGGGGCAGTCAGGAAAACATGTTGACTTCGAAGTGCTAGTGAGGTATCTTCATAATGTCTAGCAAACAGTAGACAGTATTTGCAGATCCTCACATACAGGTCTTGGAGATGTGAACTTCAACAACATCAGTAGAGGGACAGGGCAGAAGCTATGGGAGTAGATAAAATCACTGAGAGATATCAAGAATGAGAAAAGGGCTGGTGTTGACCCTGGTAATACCTACCCTTGAGGAAGTGGTTTTTTTAGACATTTATGTCATCTTCAAAATTTTTGCCACAACAAAATGATAAGTGATAATCTTTTCTTTAATATATTTCACTTAATTGATATACTTTTTAAAAACCAACTATTTTTAAAATAAACTTTGTATCACTACCATAACTAGAAAAGCAGTTTAAGTTGCCAGAAATTAAAAGTAACTACAAATAAAAATTAACCCAACCAAAAAAATGGACAAAAGATTTAAACAGACAATTCAGCAAAGAATATCAAAGAAAAGTTATAACCACATAAAAAGATGCTCAGAAACATCAGTCATTAATGAAATGCAAATTAAAAACACCGTGAGACAGCACCACTCATCCACTAGAATGGCTATAGTCAAAAAAGTCAAGTATTGACAAGGATGTAGAGAAATTGGAATCATCACTGATGGTGGGAATATAAAATGGTATAGCCACTTTGCAAAACCGTGGCAGTTTCTCAAAAAGTTAAACATATACTTAGCAAATGACCCAGCAATTCCACTCCTAGGCATCTAACCAAGAGAGATTAAAGCAGCTATACAAAAACTTACGCACATATATTCATGGCAGTATAATTCCCAATAGCTAAAAACTGGATACAATCCAAATGCCCATCAACAAAGTCGGACAACCAAGAATCACCACCAGCATGGAAAAAGCACCATAGTCTGTAAATGGAAGAACTACTCCCGAGAAAACCCTCAGTAGTGGAGATATGTATAAGATTTGAGGGAATATTATATCCATTAGGAAAAACAAAAACCAACAGTTCTTATAAGTAAAAAATTACAGTAATAAATTATTCAGCAATGTTTTATTAACAAAATGCACATAGCTGAACAGCTGAAGACTAAGCCAAGAAGGTCTCCTAGAATGCAATGCAAAAAGAGAGGTGAAAAGGATAAAAAAAGTAGAATTGGGAGAAAGATCCAAGAGATCTAATATTCATTTATTAGAAGTTCTATAAAGAGTTTGAAAGAAAATGATTAGAAGAAAGACACAAGTCTTCAAACAGAAGTTGTATTATGATCTAGACATATCTGAGTAAAGAGAAAAACCCTAAGGCCTGAGAGAGAGGAGAAAAGAAGGAATGATTAGCATCAAACTTAATTATCTGCAACACTGAATATTAACAATTGAGCAAGCATAACATAACTTATACACTGTCAAATCATTATGTTATACACTGAAACTAATATAACACTGTGTGTGTCAACTGTACCTTAATTTAAAAAAAAACCTGAGCAATATCTTCAAAGTTCTCTTGGAAAATGATTCAGAAGCTAAAAGCTGACACCTAGCCAAACTAGCATTCAAATATGATCAAAGTAAACCCAGTTTGGGATATACTCCGTTTGTTACCCTTAAACTCTGGAGAGGCTTCTTGAGGATGCAGTTGCAATAAAATGAAAAAAAAAATCCAAGAAAGAGGAAAACATGGGATAAAAGGAACTTGATGAGAAATGGAAGACTACAGAGTATAATTTAAAGGTAAGCAACTGTTTATAACATGGCCAGAAAACTTAATGCTAATGTTAAGAATTCAATTCAGCAGTAAATCCTGGTCAACATGTGCCCATGGAGAGAGGCTGAGGTGACTGAATTTTAGCCCCAGGAACCCTGGCGCCAGGATGGGGAGGATGTTGGCTTCATTATCCTAGGTCACCTTCCGGGCTGTGAGCAAGAGAAAGCACATCCAGGTACCCTCGCCCTGACACCTTCAGCAGTAAATGAAATAAAGCAATTTTTTCTTTTTTTGAGAGAGAGCACAGGCACACAGGGGGTGGGGCAGAGGGAGAGAGAAAGAATCTTAAGCAGGCCCCATGACCGAAGATCATGACTTGAGTCGAAATCAAGAGTTGGACGTTTAACCAACTGAGCCACTCAGACACCCCAAGATAAAACAAATTCTTAAAGATAAGCCTGAACATCATGTCCAAACCAAGGGTTGTAATGGCCTTTCTTATACTTTTAGAACACACAAAAACAAAAGGAAATTCCTCACGGAGTCAGAGTGTTCCCTGAAAAGAAAATACACACATACACAAAAACAAATAATCCAATTTAAAAATGGGCAGAAGACATGAACAGACATTTCTCTAAAAAAGACATAACAGATGGCCAATAGACACATGAAAAGATGCTCAATATCACTGATCATCAGGGAAATGCAAATCAGAACTACAAGGAGATATCACCTCACACCTGTCAGAATGGCTAAAATCAACAACACAAGAAACAACAAGTGTTGGCGAGGATGTGGTGAAAAAGAAACCCTCTTGCACTGTTGGTAGGAATGCAAACTGGTGCAGCCACTGTGTACCATGGCCAGAACAAGAAGGAATGATTAGCCTCATAGAGGCTCCTCAAAAAAATTATATAGAGGTTCCTCAAAAAAAATTATATAGAGGTTCCTCAAAAAAATTAAAAATAGAACTATCTTATGATCCAGGAATCAGACTACCAGGTATTTACCCAAAGAATACACAAACACTAATTCAAAGGGACACATGTAACCCTGTGTTTATTGCAGCATTATTTACTATAGCCAAACTATGGAAGCAGCTCAAGTATCTATCAATAGAAAAACGGATAAGGAAGATGTAGTACTTTTTGCAATGGAATATTATTCATCCATAAAAAAGAATGAAATCTTGCCATCTGCAATGACGTGGATAGAGCTAGAGACTAATAATAGTCAAATAGTCTGACTAAGCAAAATAAGTCAGTCAGAGAAAGACAAATACCAGATGATTCCACTCATATGTAGAATTTAAGAAACAAAACAAAACAAAACAAAAAAAGAGACGAACCAAAAAACAGACTCTTAAATATAGAGAACAAACTAATGGTTGCCAGGGAAGGGGATGGGTGAAATAGGTGATGGGGATTAAGGAGTGCTCGTGTAGGGATAAGCACCAGGTGTTACAAGGAAGTGTTGAAACACTATATTGTATACCTGAAACTAATATTACACTGTATGTTAACTAACTGAAATTTAAATAAAAGCTTAAAAAGGCAAAACAAAAGAAAACGATAGAAACCGGCAAACCAAGAATTAGAGAATGAAGAAGATGAGATCCTTCTATAGTTACAATCACTTGTGTGATTTGAAAGTGACATTGGATGATCAATTAAAATTATTTTTAAAAAGCTTCTTAAAAAAGGGAAAAAACCCTCTATGAGTGAGTAGAGATTAGTCCCTTCTTCTTCAGGATCACCACTGTGCTGGATAAAGCTACTTAAAAGTGAATTTTGTCACCGTGTGAAGACAAGTTCTTCAGTACCCTAAGTGTCTTTCAAAGTATGATTTATTACCTCCAATAATGCTTAAATATAAGATGAAATTATCCAATAAGTTTTCAAATAAATTTATCAAGAAAATATAAATCATAGCTCAATGAAAGACAAGGAAATTCATAATATCCTGTTCCGTATCCATTCAGAGTATGAATCAGTCAATCATGCTCAGGATGAAATGAACAACTTACGTTCCCACATGCTATTTAAAATAACTTTAGTTTGTGGGGGGAAAAGGAATGAAATCTTGCCATTTGCAACAACATGGATAGAACCAGACACTATAATGCTAAGCAAAATAAGTCAGTCAGAGAAAGACAAATACCATATGATCTCACTCATATGTGGAATTTAAGAAACAAAACAAATGAGCAAAGAAAAAAGAGAGAGACAAACCAAGAATAGATTCTTAACTATAGAGAATAAACTGATGGTTACCAGAGGGGAGATGGGTGGGGGGATGAGGATTAAAGAGTCACTTATGATGAAGATGAAATAAAACAATAAAAGAAAAGGAAGAAAAAGGAAGAAAACATAGCTAACACTTTAATGCACAATGCCGAAGACAAGTTATCCAGTGAGTTTGTGTTCAATAACCCAAACATCAAAGGAATGTATGGCTGTGAAGAAAGTTTTAATCTTTGACTCCCTGGACTACTCTGGCTCTAAGCTCCAGAAAAGCTTGTGGAAGCCCTAGGCTTACTGAAGAAATCATGTAACTATCACATGCTTAAAGTTTATAATTTATGGCTGCATTTGAGGAAAATAAAATGATTCTCTTTGAAAATGAAGCCAGTGTTAGATTCCAGAAGAAGTGACATGTGTATTCTTTTTACGGCACAAAAAATGAGAAACTACTGTTCTTTGGGACATTTTTCTGTTCTGTAAAGAAAAAATATCCTACCCTGCACTTAACTCTCTTGCATCCTTTCTGTTAAAAAGTTTCTTTCAAGTTCCCTTCCTGGGAAGATTTCAGGAAACGTATTCTTCCCAATTTTAGTTTATGTGCTGCTGAAGCAAGCACCAGGAAGCATATTTTTAATCGATGTGCACTCGTTTGATCTTGGTGAATGGCTTGAATGCACGTCTCCTGACCAAGTTGATGGCTCTTAAAATTCAGAGGCAGGAAGTCCTAACTGCTGGTGTGATGTAGTGGTGTGTCATTTTTCTAACCAAACTTGGCACAGCCTCTATATTTTTATTAAAAATTTCATTGTCAGATGCTTCATTTATTTGCTTACCCTTTAGCAGTACCAGCCGTTAGATGAAAGTATCTGACACAGATTCCTTGAACTGTAATGTGAAATAGTTCTGAATGATGGGATCAAAAGGCAAAAAATACTTCACCCACCATTTTTAATCTATTTCTTTTGCCACTCTAAATGTCTGCTCAAATACAGGGATCTCGAACTGACCTGGATCCTTTTAGTTGAAAGGTCTCTTAAAAGCCACCTAGTCTGCTCCCCTCAATCCTACACCTGAGGAAACAAAACCTCAGGAAAGCTGAAGGGCTTTTTTGTCCACCCTCACACTATGGGGATGCAAAGATACAGCCAGGACTCTGTTCATGCTAGCTCTGCATTCTGAGGCAGCCAGTGAAGGTAACTGGTTTCTTTGTCTGGTCAACATTTTGATAAGATTTCTTTCTGACCTGACACACATCATATTTAGTTTCATTTTATTTTGAGTAAGAAGGATCTTATAACCCCCTTTTATGTGAATTACCATCTAGTTTCTTTAGAACTATGAAAGAGTTGTTTATATTAGCAGGGAAGACATTGCGGCAATGCAGAATTATTTTTTTGGTTTGTGGTAGTAATCACGAAGCAGACCATGGGGGTCTTTTCTAAGAATTCCTAATTTGCACACACTTTTTGGAGCCAAAGTCAAATTGCTAAAATTGTGAAATCTGATATTTTAACCTAGTATTTTTATTATCAACTTTTCTTTAGCAGTATTCTTTTTGTCACTTAGTTACTGATTTTTCTGCGTTTGATATTTTAAGTGTTCTATGAGTGATATACACCTTTTTATGAAAGCTGAGTCTCATGAATTGAAGTAGCTGAGGTCCTTGATGTCTGTCATCCTTACCAAAGTACCTGACACAAAATTCACCAGAACCTAGAGCTGTAGCTTTATGTAAATGTTCATGAGAGCCTGCCTAGGATGTGTCTGGAAACGGCAAGAATGGCAACAATGCTGGAGCAATTACAGCTCACTGTAATACAATGAGCAAAGGAGAGAGGGAGTGAGAAATGGAAGCAAACAAGAGACAAGGCCAGAGAGGTGTATGTAGTCAGGGAATATCATAAAATTATCTTGTTTGTCTTTTTACTGCCTGCCTCTGCTACTAAAACATAAGCTCCAAGAAATAAGGACTTTGTCTAGTTCATCACTACACCCCAAGCACATAGAACAGCTTCTGACATACAATAGGTAATCAATTAACACTTGCTGAATAAAGCTTAAAAATGACATAATATAAAGAAAACATATTCTGTGAATTTTATTTAATCATTCTATGGCCTACTTAAGAATATAAGTTCACCTAGAAGTTTTATAGTTTCAACTTAAGTTGGTCCCAAGTTTTAACTATTTACAAGACATGCTACAATGAATAATCTTGTAAAATTATAATTTTTGAATCACAATTGTTTGTAACATAGATTCCTAGAGAGAGAATTGCTGAATTAAAGGACATGTAGATTTTCTAAATTTTATACACCGCCAAATTATCTTCCAAAAAGGGAATGTCAAAAAACTAAGATTGTCAAAAAAGGGGGGGTAGGGGAAGTAATGTCAAAAACTGATAGCTATTCTTCTAAGATCAAGAACAAGACAAGGATGTCCACTCAAGCCACTTTTATTCAATATATTACTGGAAAGTCTGATCCATGGCAATCAGACAAGAAAAAGAACTAAAAGGCATACGTATTGGTAAGTTAGAAATTAAACTGTCAGATGACATGATACTATACATAGAAAATTCTAAAAGCTCCACCAAAAAACTATTACAAGTAATAAATGAATTCAGTAAAGTTGCACGATATAAAATTAACACCCAGAAATTGCTTGTTTTTCTATACACCAATAACAAAGTAACAGAAAGAGAAATTAAGAAAACAATTCCATTTACAACTGCGCCAAAAAGAATAAAATACCTAGGAATAAACTTACCTAAGGAGGTGAAAGACCTATACTCTGAACACTATAAAATAATGACAAAAGAAATTGAAGGCAACACAAATGAAGATATCCCATGGAATATTAATATTCTTGGAAAAATTAATATTGTTAAAATGTCCATACTACCCAAAGTAATCTACAGACTCATTGCAATCCCTATCAAAATAACAACAGTATTTTTCACAGAACTAGAACAAATAATTCTAAAATTTCTGTGGAACTACAAAGGACCCTGAATAGTCAAAGCAATCCCGAGAAAAAATAAAGCTGGTGGTGCCACAATACCAGATTTCAAGATATACTACAAAGCTGTAGTCATTAAAACAGTATGGTACTGGCATAAAAAACAGACACATAGATCAATGGAACAAAACAGAGAGTCAAGAAATAAACACACACTTATGTGGTCAATTAATCTATGAAAAAGGGGGCAAGAATGTACAGTGGAGAAAAGACACTATCTTCAATAAATACCCCCTGGGAAAACCGGACAGCTACATGCAAAAGAATGAAAATGGACCACTTTTTTACACTATACACAAAAACAAACTCAAAATGGGTTAAAGATCCAAATGTGAGACCTAAAACTATAAAACTCCTAGAACATAGGCAGCAATTTCTATGACATTACGATAGCCATATTTTTCTAGATTTATCTCCAGAGGCAAGGGAAACAAACCAAAAATAAACTATTGGGACTACACCAAAATAAAAAGCTTTTTGCACAGTGAAGGAAACCATCAACAAAACAAAAAGGCAACCTACTGAATGGGAGAAGATACTTGCAAATGATACAAAAAGGTGTTAACATCCAAAATATATATAGAACTAATACAACTCAATACCAGCAAACAAATAGTATAATTAAAAAATGGGCAGAGGACCCAAATAGACATTTTTCCAAAGAAGACACAGAGATGGCCAACAGACACATGAAAAGGTGCTCAACATCATTAATCCTCAGGGAAATGCAAATCAAAACCACAATGAGATACCACCTTACACCTGCCAAAATGGATAGAAGCAAAAAAGACAGAAATAACAAGTGTTGGGATGGATGTAGAGAAAAAGGAACTTTTGTGCACTGTTGATGGAAATGTAAATTGGTGCAGATGCTATGGAAAATAGTATGGAATTTCCTCAAAAATTACAAATAGAACATACCATATGATCCAATAACTGAACTACTGGGTATTTGCCTCCCGCCAAATGAAAACACTCATTTGAAAAGATATACACCTCCCTATGTCTACTGCAGCATTATTTACAATAGCCATGATACAGAAACAATCCAAGTGTGCACTGACAGATGAATGGGTAAAGATGTGGTAGATATAGACAATCAACATTACTGTCATAAAAAAGGATGAGATCATGCCATCTGTGACAACATGGATGACCCTAGAGGGTATTATGCTCAGTGAAATAAGTCAGACAGGGAATGAATAATACCATTCGATTTCCACTTACAAGTGGAATCTAAGAAACCAGACAAACAAACAAAAAGCAGAATCAGACCTACAAATACAGAGAACTGATGGTTGCCAGAGGGGACAGAGGTAGGAAGATGAACAAAATGGGTGAAGGAGAGTGAAAGATAAAGGCTTCTAGTGATGAAATAAATAAGTCACAGGAATAAAAGGTACAGCATAGGGAATACAGTGAATGGCATTGTATGGTAATAGATGGTAGCTACACTTGTGGTGAGCATAGCATAACATATACAGAAGTTGAATCATATGTTGTACACCTGAAACTAATGTAACATTGTATGTCAACTATACTAAAATAAATAATTTTTTAAAAGGGAATGTCAGGGACACCTGGGTGGCTGAGTCGTTTAAGTGTCCGACTCTTGATTTCTGCTCAGGTCATAATCTCACAGTTTGTGAGATGGAGCCCCGTGTCGGGATCTACACTGTCATCAGCACAGAGTATGCTTAGGATTCTCTCTCCCTCTCTCTCTGCCCTTCCCCTGGTCATCTGTGCTCTCTCCCTCAAAATAAATAAATATTTTTTTAAAGGGAATGTCAATTTATATTCTCATCAAAAATATTACAGTGTGCCTACTTCCCCACATTATGACAAATACTAAATACTATCAAACTTTTCAAATGTTTGCCAATCTCACTGATAAGGAAGGAAGGGAAAAAGAAAAGAAGGGAGAGAGAAAGGGCACCTGGGTGGCTCAGTCAGTTGAACAGTCAACACTGATTTCAGCTCAGGTAATATCCCAGAGTCATGGGATCAGGCCCCACGTTGGGATTCTCTCTTGAGACTCTCTTTCTCTCCCTCTGCCCCTCCCCCCTGCTCATACTCTCTCTCTAAAATTAAAAAATAAATCTTTAAAAAAAAAGAAGGGAAAAAGGAAGGAAAGAAATATTAAATTATATTTTTGTTTCAATTTGCATTATTAATGAAATTAAACATCAAGTTTGTTGGCTTAAATATTATTTCCCATATCTGAACCTAACAATCTGTGCTGGTAGAAATTGGATACAAATCACTAAGGGACACAAGAAGATTAAAAATTACTACTGACATTACATTAACTATTTAGAATCAAACTCAGACAAAAGAAACCAAAAAACAGAAGACTGATTACATATAAAAGAAAAGGGAAAAAAAGTACAGGTCAAAAAACATTGCAAGTAAAAATTAACCTCTGCTATTGAGACCAGATGGCATGATAAAATAATTTATCATTTTAAATTATTAACATGCTGGTTGTCACACTGAATTGGAAGTAATTTTTTTTTTACTTACCTATTGTTGCTGACCATGTAGGGAAACAAGCACTCTCATTTATGGCAGTAAATGAGACAATCTACTTAGATAATAGTACAATCTAACTACATAATAATTTTGCAGTATGTATTAAGATCCTTATTCATACCTCTTGACCCTGAAATTACTCACCTAGAATTTTATTCTAAGGAAGATGAAAATATAAGGGGAAAAAAATTGCACACATCATTTACATTGCAGGAAAGTTTGTTAAAATGATGCTTTGTTCTCATAAGAGGATAACTAAGTCTTTATACCTTTAAGAAGTGATGGGGGGTAGTTATAATTTATGTCTTTCTTTGATTCCTTATCTATATAATACTGACATTAATTTTAAAGAGGTGAAATACTCTCTTACCATCATATGGCATAACATCTATTCACTGCTAAGTGAAACAAAACACATTTCAACTAGATTTTTCCTCTACTTTAATATTGGAAAACCTACTAGAAATCTAAAACATCTAGAAATGTGAATATAAATTGGCAAAATTACCATTATTTATCATTATAAAGTTCTCTAATTTTTAAATTTCATAATAAAACCTAGGATATCACAGCCAAATTTTAAAGTTCCTCCCTAAATTTTTCCATACTTTATAAATGTATGCTTGATATATTTATAATACTGAAAGAAAACAATACTATATAAGATTGAAAAATCTCTTCCATCTATTCACTTTCCTGAAATTTTTAGTCCTTCTCTACCAATTTCACTTATTCCTCTTCCATTCCCTTTGCAGGACAAGTCTTCCAAAGCAATTTACAATTTCTTATTGGAACATTTGTTTAATGAAGCTCCAAGATGTATATATTTTGCTCCTTTGGAAAGCAAGCCAACTTGTAGTATTCCTAAGATGTTATATTGTGTGTACAGCACGGAATTCAAATAGGCATTGAGGTTATTGGTAGACATATCAGAAAATAACTTCTTTTCCTTCAGAACCTTTTAAACACTTTTATATCAGAATCATTACAAAGCATTTTCTACCAACTGGCTTCAAAGACTAATTTTTCCTCTTTTGCCAATAAAGACACTTTCTCCTACTACAGTTAAATTTATAGAAATTATTCCAATTATTGCATAAGTTTTTTGCCATACTTTATTTGCATTCCATCATTAATCACACCTGCTCACTCAATACATTTTAATTGTACATTAAAATCAATTTAAAGTCATATGCCAATTTCAAGAAAAAATGTAGGAATCATATGCTTTCCTATGCATGACATTTGCAACTGGAGGCTAAAATGAAGAAAGTTTTTGAAGTAGCACAAGGAAAGCTCACAGTGAAAGACAACAGTTTTATTTTTATAAAGCATATAAAAATGCAGAAATATGTTGTTTTTAAAAATAAGAGTTTGCTCATTTTCCCAAGGGTCAATGAGGTTCATTTCTCCAGGTGATTTACTTATGTAAATCCTGAGAATTCAAATGAGAATCAGAATTTTGCTTTTTTTTTTTTTAAACACAGGCTTGAACTCTCGACTCTGAGATCAAGACCTGAGCTGAGATCAAGAGTCGGACATTTAACCCAGTGAGCCACCCAGATGTCCCTAGAATCAGAATTTTGAAACTTAGAACTCTCTTGTTTTTTATACATGAGAAAACACAAGTTTAAAATGAAATGGAAAATGTAAACTACCTAAGGCAGTACTTAACACATGGTAAATAAGCAATAAATAGTTCTGGCACTCTTCTGCTTGCCTTGTCAATGGTCAAATGACTAGCCAGTGGCTTATCTGTATGGTTTGTAACATTACTGAACAAGAGGTAGCCTAATTCAATATTTTATATCAAGTATGCCATTTCACAAAGTTGTGGGTAAACTTTTCAATTCACCTATTTTTAATTAAAGTCAGTGTGTATGTATATGCCCTGTGGGCTCAGTCAGGACCACTGCCTGGGAGAGAGCCGCTCATATCACTCCCAGCCATACTCCCATTCTAGTGTTTCAGAATCTCCCACATTCCTAGTGAAATCTGTAGAAATGGAAATCTTTTTTGCTCTGTTTTCACCACCCTCCAACCCTATGGATATAAATTAGTGCAAAAACAGCTAACATCTGCTAAATGACAATTATGTGTCCTCGCTGTGCTAAAATAAAGCCTTACCCAGTTTAATCCTAACAGCTACCCTATAAGGTGAGTTCTAGTCCTATTAGGAAAATTTACCCAAGTGGGGCCCAGAGAGTGAGATGCTGAAGTGTTGTGAGGTGAAGGTCACTGGACATATATAGCCAAGGAAGTAGGAAGCCTGGATGTTGTATGGATCATATGCAGAAGTGGATGAGGAAGTCACTCAGGATGATATAAAGATCTGCAGTAGAGATGGAGACCATGAGCAGGTGGTAAGTCTTCAGTGACCAAGAGGCTTATACAGAAATTCAGTGAGTAGCAAAGAATAAAATGGTTGGGTCAGACGGTAGATGGCATGGACCTCAATGAAGCGGGTAATTAGAAAGGAGAAAGAGGAGGGACTTCAGCCCTGAGAGGGCTGCAAGGAGGCTCTTCAGAGGATAGCTGCTTCAGTAAGAATCAAGGCTCTATGAAGAGGTTTAAGTGCTGAGAAAGGTTGTTAACCACAGAATAAAAGTTCCAGAGGTGACAAGAGGGTTCAGGGAGAAGGAAACCTTTCTTCCTGCTACTTTACTATTCTTCCTCAAAGAATAAGAGCACTGATATAGATAAAAAACGATTAGGTCCAGTGCTAAAACAGGGGAAGTTTTGCTGGGAGGAGTAAAAGGATTATAACTCCAACAAATGCACATTTCTTTCTGCTTGGTAAACTCCAAACCGGTTTTCTAGGCCCTGTCCCCCACCCTTGCCCTTAGAAGGTCCTGTAGGAAACAGGGTGGAGTCCAGAGGAAAAGAGACAGGGCTGTGGCAGCTTAAATCTGCCTATAATCTAGGTAAGTATTTCTTATCCTGAAATCCATAAACTCCTACAGGTCTGAGTATCTTTTGTGAGAATTTCCTAATTTTGTGTTTTCCTTTTAAAGATAATCTGAAGACAAATAGCATAAGCAACCAGACAGCCACCTTATAACAAAGGCCTAATATTTATTTCAATGTCCCTGTGTAATCCAGTAATCAAGCATCAAAATGATACCACTTTGTTGAAGGCTAATGAAAAACAAAAAACAGAGGTTCACCTCAAAGGCAATAATGTATTTTTTGTTAAGTAAAATCCAGTGACATCAGAGCCCACATATATATAACAGTTTTCACAGTATTCATACAAAAAAAGAAAGTGGGGGAGAACTGGGCAAACATGTGATAATTTCAGAATGTTTAACTCAAACAAATGTACCTATCAGTAGAATATTCATAAGAAAATGGAAATTTAGTTTTAGCCAAACACTATTAGTTATCTCATTAAATAAATGTTATTAATTAGAATTTTGGTGGTTTTTATAATCTTTAATTTACATACCTGTTAGGATCTATGGTTGTATAAGAGCTATAAGCATAATGATTTTATACTTTCTTTATATTTATAAATATATCTAAGTAACTATGACAAAAATGATTTAACTCAATCCTTAGGAGTACAAGAATTGTTTTTCTTTAAAAGATAATATATAGGCCTATATTTTCAAGTTTTGAGATCCACTAGTCTGGATTGTGTTCAAGGCAACAAGACCAAGACTCACCTGTAGTTCAGCACAACTTCCCTCATCACAGAAGGGAATAAGATGGGGATCTAGGACCAAAGCCGAGGTCAAGTGTAATCTGTGTTGTATACCTTCTACGTCTATAACATGTATCACTAGCAGAGGAAGGTGGTAAAGTATTGAGCAATTCAGGATCCTAGCCCTCTCACTTTCCTCAGAGACACAACCAACAACAAGGTACATGCATACATGGAATTACTCAAGGTTAGAAATTTCCTCCATTGTGACAAACCCCACAGTTAAATTCAGTCTTCATCTTACAAAATCTCTCAGCAGATATCTCAGTTCTATATAATAACTACCTCCTTGAAATACTTGACTCAAATTGGCTCCCAAGAGACCTTACTCTTCTGATTTCCCTTCTATTTCATTAACTTTTAGTCTCCTATGTTGGCTCTTTCCTGACCTCAAAATGTTGCAATGATTCACAACTCAGTCCTCAGACCAACTCAGTCCTCAGACTCCTCTACCTAGGGGATTTCACCCAATAAAAAGCTTTACCGATACAATGCTGATGATGTACATCTCTAACCCTTGAGATTTAGATTTATCTAAATTTAGATTTAGATTACCTCCTTGAGATTTAGACTCAAATACAAAACTACTACTTGCTATATCCACCTGGATGTCTCTAAGGAACCTCAAATGTCCAAACCAAGAACTCTCGATAATCACTCACCCCACTTCACTACTCTCCAATTCTGCCTGATCTTAGCAAATGGCACCACCAACCAACCAGTTGTTCAAACCAAAATTCCTGGAATCATTCTTGAATTCTTCCTTTACCTCACACTCCAGATCGAATTAATCAATTTGTCCTGTCAGCACTATTTTCCAAATGCTTCTCTGCAGTAGATGCTGTGGTGCATCGCCCACATTCTCAGGACTGACAGTAGCTGGGAGTACTGGTGACTGACAGTTCTCAGTTGAGCTCCTCCTTCATGCTTCTCTAGGCTGAAAAGACTCACCTTGCCTAAAGTCACTCCCTGGAGGCAGCCAATGTTCAATAAGTAGGGGAGGGGGCATAAGAGACAGGGGTAGGTAATAAAGCCCTGGCGCTCTTGCCTCAAGGAAGAACAACTCTTAAAGAACTACCCCAGATGCAAAGCTCCTTTTGAATTGTCTGAAGCTTCTGTTGCAATTCTATCACAGCTCAACTTCCCCCTCTGTCCAATCCTGCTGTCCAATCCTGATATAGTGACAGAAAATAAGTGGTTTTCTTCCAAGTGGCAGGTTGGAGATGATACCTTTTGAGAATGAGATACCATTCTCTAAGACATAGTGTATACCTTAAATCAGTACTCATGCTAATATACCTATATCCCTACCATTCTTCTCTGATTCCTACCCTACTCTCTCAGGTTTCTTCTCTGATATCCCTTCTCAAGTAAGCAGGAGCCAGAGATACTTGATAGGCTGAGGTCCAGTGTCGTGGAGTTCTGGACTAAGTAGAAGGAAGTAAAGCAGAGCAGGAAGACAGAGGTATGAGATAAAGAGATAATAATCAAATCCGAGCAATTGGTTCTGGAGCACAGACCCTTAAGGAATTTCCTGACCCATGGGAATATTCTGGACTTCTAACACACATCTCACCAGAGAGCTGAAACAAGTGGGGAGATCATCTGAGGACTGGTTAGCACTAATAGAGGGGAAACATGATTGTTTTCTCTTGGTATTTTGAAACTTTCACCTAACCAGTATTTAAATAATCAAGACTGGTCCAGAGAAGGAAGACATCCCTAATCTAGGCAAGGCACTAAATCAGTCAGCTGAAGCGTAAACCCACGGATCTAGGTCTGATTTCCCCCCAAGACATTTGGTGTCAATTTAAGAATGAGAAGAGGGACGCCCGGATGGTTCAGTCGGTTAAGCAACGCAACGCTGGGATTCTCTCTCTCCCTCTCTCTCTGCCCCGGCCTCACAAAATAAATAAACTTTAAGACAAAGAGAGAGCAGCTCTGGGGACCTATCTGCTCTTGTCTTTTATGCAAGACCCTGAAGCGTGAACCTAGGCTGTGAACATCTTGGGAAAGGAGAAAGTCTCTTCTACGAATTCACAAAGGCTAACACAGCCCCTGAAATTCTGTGCGGGTAAGTAAATGTTGAGTCACTAGACACCCACTCAGCATCTCCCAAAAAGTCCAGGAGAAGGCTCTGGTCATTGTGGAAAGTGACTGTTGTAAGGAGGCCGAGAACGTGTTTAGCTGGGCTGGGCTCCGTTATTCTGCGTTGCGGGTGAGAGGGGGCGCTCACGGAAGAGAATCCCACCCTTCCAACATGGTTCTTGGAAAGAAGCTTTGCAAAGAGCAAGTGTGACTTTAATCTCCGCCCAACGTCTCCCACACTCCCGGTGCCACGTTCCCTTGGTCACTCACCTCCTCCGAGTTCTGGCCGGACGATAAGCCCCAGTTTTTCAGCCCCTCCTGGAGCTCGACGATGTCCACCAACCCGTCCCCGTCGCTGTCCAGGTCTTGGAAAAGGATCTCGTACCTTAAGTCATCTTCGTCTTTCTGGCAGGCCACCCCCGGCAGCACGAAGCCCCGAAGCCAGCGCAGCATGGCCCGGGCGGGAAGGCGGGGGCCGTTCGGCCGCCTCTCCTCCTGGCCGGATGAGGGCGACCCGCCCGACCCGCCCCCACCCCCGCTTCCGGCTGCGCCACCTGCCGCCGCCTCGACGACGCCCGCCTGCGTGGGGCCTCGGAGACAACGGCTCGACGGGGCCTCCGGGGCGAGCCCGCCCACACCGCTGGGCTCTCTGGCGCCGCTGGGAGCAAGTTCGGAGGACCGCCTCGTGGGAAACCGCCCCAGGCGCCTCGCGAGGGTCACTACGCCCCAAAAGTTGCAGGTTGAGGCACCAAATGTGGCGGCAACCTGCACCCAGGACCTCCCCGGGCCCACGAGCGACCCGGGGGCCCAGGAAAGTTTAAGCAGAAGCAGAGAGGGCGCGCGTTCCCCTGGCGGCGTCGAAAGAGCTTCCGGGTGTTTCCCTGCGCAAACTGAGCGGCTCCTCAGGTGAGTGCTCCGACCTGCTCCTCGCCTCTGACGGGAGAATCTCGTGCCCCCGCGCCACCCCTCCTTCTGGGGGCGTCTGAAGAGGGCAGCCCTCCCAGAGGGGCCTCCACGCTTGGTTCCAGTCTCCCTCCTCCCAGCCCACTCCCAGGGATCTTGGGGTTGCTTCCGGGAGCCCCCTCTTCCTCACCTCCAGCTTTCTCCTAGACACCCCCCCCCCCCCCCGGCAGCCTTGCAGCCTCGCCGCAGCCCCCACCACCTACTTCTACAGAACTCCCTTCTCACAGAAGCCGAAGGACACTTTCAAATCCTTGTCCTATTTAATGCTGGTCCTGTTCAGACACTGCTGACCACACCCTTTTCCTTTGTCTTGTGGGACGCCACACATTTCTGCCCCTCCTCAGCCTCTTTTACAGGCTCCCAAAAAGGAGACTGAGATCTTCTAAAATTGAGGCACTAGACAATGGCAGTAGACAGGGTTGAGGGATTATGTAAAAACTGAGTTCATTGCATTGTGCATTGCACAATTCATTGCACTGAAGCTTTGTGTCCTCAATCTCTGGTCACATCTTTTGAAAGTCAGTGGTACAGTCTAACGACAGGCCCAGACCAGTGTTTTAAAAAGTAATTTTTCATGTAAAATCCTAAATCTTGGACCACAGAATAAAGTTCACTTATTTCTTTAAATAATGCTATTAGATATACTTTACGATGTCATTTATTTCATATAAATTTTATACTATTTTGTTAAATGCTAGATAAAAATAAGAACATTGGGGTGCCCGGGTGGCTCAATGGGTTGAGCGTCCAACTTTGGCTCAGGTCATGATCTCACATTTCTCAAGCCCCGCGTGGGGCTCTGTGCTGACAGCTCGGACCCTGGGGCCTGCTTCAGATTCTGTGCCTCCCTCTCTCTCTCTGTCCCATCCCCACTCATGCTCTGTCTCTCTCTGTCTTAAAAATAAATAAGACATTAAAAAAAAATTAAAAGAAAAAAAAACAATATTGGACCTGCTAACATAGAAGCTCACCATCTAGTGTGCTCTGGGTCTGTAAACAAATAAAGTCAACTTAAGTGCTATAATAAAAATGTGACCAAATGTCATGAAATATGTATTATTTAAATGAATGGGTTTTAGGAATTAATAATAAACAGAAAGCTATTTATACAACTTATACAAAATATTGTAAGTGCTGACATTTATAAATATAAAAGACTTCTTTAAAAGATCATTAACTGTCAAAAGCAAATATACTAATATATTGTGAAGCTTATAACATGTGAAAGTAAAATGTATGACAGCAATTGTAAAAAGGATGGGAGAGAGGACGTGGAAGTCTACTGCTAATAAGTTCTTGCATTATATGTGAAGTAGTATAAATTTAAAAATGTATGTGGGAAAGGGGTCCTGAGTGGCTCAGTCGGTTAAGCATCCAGCTCTTGTTTTAGGCTCAGGTCATGATCTCACGGTTCCTGGATTGGAGCGCCTACATGGGGCTCCACACTATCCATGCATGGTCTGCTTGGAATTCTCTCTTGCTCCCTCTCTCTGCCCCTCCCCCACTCGGTCTCTCGGTCTCTCTCTCTCTCTCTTTCTCCCTCAGAATGCTTTTTTTTTTAACTTTAAAAAGTAAAATAAAATAGTATAAAAATGTATGCAGGAAACCCCAAGGCAACCATTAAAACAAAACAAAACAAAAAACCATGGAATTATAGCTAACAAAACAATAAAAAGAGATAAAATAGAATACTAAAAAGTACTGTATTAGTCCAAAAGAATGTAAGAGGAAAAGAGAAAAAAGAATATTTGGTACAAACAAAACAAATAAGATACCCTTAAAGTTAACTGATATATAATTACATTAAACATAATATTCTATACACTCCAAGTAAAAGGCAGAACAAGCAAGACCTGTATATATACTTTTTACAAAAGTGAAATATAATATACATATAGGCTTAAAGTAAAAGGGTAGATAAGGAAATCCCATGTGAACATTAATTATGAGGAAGCTGGCATAGCTATATTAATATCAGCCAAGGAAGACTTCAAGACAAGGAAGATATTTTATAATGTTAGGAGGATTGTTTCAAGATGGCATAACAACCATACTGTGTATGCGCCTAATAACAAAGCTTTAAAATATATGAAGCAAAAATGGATAGACTGCAAAGAGAAATAGACAGATCCACAATTGGAGTCAGAAATGTCAATAGCCTTCTCACAGCAGTTGATAAAATAGGAAACAAAGTCAATAATGGTATAAAGACTTCAATAACATGATTGACTAATTGATATTAATAGAGCAATATACCCAGCAACAGCAGAATACCCATTATTTTTACCTGCACGTGTAGAGTTTGCTAACAAAGACCATATGTCAACAGATTTGACAGCCTAGATAAAATGAGAACATTCCTTCAAAAACATATTATGAAAGTTGACAAAAGAATAAATAGTAAAGGGGCGCCTGGGTGGCGCAGTCGGTTAAGCGTCCGACTTCAGCCAGGTCACGATCTCGCAGTCCGTGAGTTCGAGCCCCGCGTCGGGCTCTGGGCTGATGGCTAGGAGCCTGGAGCCTGTTTCCGATTCTGTGTCTCCCTCTCTCTCTGCCCCTCGCCCGTTCATGCTCTGTCTCTCTCTGTCCCAAAAATAAATAAACGTTGAAAAAAAAAATTTTTTAAAAAAGAATAAATAGTAAACCTGAATAGCCATCTACATAAAACTAACATGAACATTCGTACTTAATGGTGAAAGACTAAATATTTTCTCCCACTAAGATGGGAAATAAGGCAAGAATGACCATTCTTACCCCTTCTAGTCAGTATTGTACTAGATGTCTTAGCAAATGCAATAAGAAAAGAAAAAGGAAAAACATACATTTTGGAAAGATGCAAGTCAAACTTTATTTGTTCTCAGATGACATGATCATTTACATAAAAAATCCTAAGGAGTCTACAAAAAAAGCTACTTGTATTGATAAGTGAATTTAGCAAGGTTGCCAGATACAAGGTCAATATAAAAAGAGGAAGTAAGACAGCTTCCTTTTGCTGTTTCAGCTGGCATGCAGGGTTATGAATAATAGGGTTTAGACCAGTTTTTGTGCCTGGACTCAGCATTCCAATACTTACTAATTTCACTCATGTCTTGAAGCCGATTTGATGGTAGTGGTAGCTATACCCACTTTCTGATCGCTGAATTGCAGCTATGTTCAATTCATTAGTCTAGTTCAGGGATCATCTTTATTTTTTCTACATAGGACTAGATAGTAAATATTTGAGGCTTTATAGACCACATATGGTCTCTGTTTATTATTTTTGGTTTGTTTTTACTGCACTAACCATGAAAGGAAACTGAGAAATTGGGCCTCATCAACCTTTAAAACATCTGTTCATCAAAAGACACAATTAAGATACTTGATCTTCAATTCCCAGACTGAAAAAGTTATTCGTAATACATACAGCTAACAAATGACTCCTATACAGAATTTTTAAGAACTCCTACAAATCAGTAAGAAAAAGGGAAACAATCAAATTAAAAGTTTAGCAATTAGAAAAAAGACTTGAACAGGCATTTCACAAGAAAGAATATCCAATGGCTTCTTAATTTATGTGTTAACAATGGTGGGGTTTAACTGGATTCCAGTTAACTTAAAACAGGCTTTTGCTATGTTTTTAACTCTTGAAAGTCTGTGGTTATGATAAATCTTAAATAGTAATTTATTGCCCTAATAACAGATTGACTTCTCTGTTTTCTGAAATGTAAAGTACTTGTTCAAGCTTCCTTGTTTCTTTAATAATTCAGAAGAAACCTTTGGAAGTTCCTCCATCCTTTCTTCATAAAGATATAAAAATCTCTAACATGATAGAATATTTATTAAAATAAGTTTAAGAATCTATTTCCCATTTGAATTAACTGCCCACCAGAAGATTAAATAAATATACTTACTTACATTTATGTATGTGATGGAATACCACATAGGAGTAAACATGAATGAAATAGTTATGTCAATAAATGTAACAGTGTTAAATTAAAAGCAAGCTTTAGAAGATATATACAAAATATAATTATGAAAAATATTTATGAATATACTTACATAGAAAAAATTTTAAATGTGCATAAGAATGAAACACACCAGGGGTGCCTGGATGGCTCAGTTGGTTAAGCGTCTGACTTCAGCTCAGGTCATGATCTTACAATTCGGTACGTGAGTTTGTCTGGTTCTGTGCTGACAATCAGAGCCTGGAGCCTGCTTCAGATTCTTTGTTTCCTTCTTTCTATGCTCCTCCCCCACTCATGCTCTGTCTCTCAAAAATAAATAAACGTTAAAAAAAATTAACAATGAAACACACCAACTTCAGGATAGAGATTACTTCTTAGGAGGGAAGAAAAGAAAGGTAGTGTTTGAAGCACAAAGGTAGTATCTGAAGTCAAACAGTATGGGGAGTGCATACCTGATTTATTTCTTTGTGAAATGCTACATATTTAATTTTTAAATATATTTATATATCTGTATATGTATATATGTTTAATGACATATATAAAGACAGAACCAGTTTACTCTTTTTTTAGTCAAACTGACAAAAACTGGTCATGGAAGCATTTAATAAATGATAGAGATTAATTCAGTTATAATTGTTCCCTTCCCAAATATCCGTGTTTTTATATTACTTTCAGAAATGGTCCACAATTTAAAATGATGTTTGAGGGGTTCCTGGGTGGCTCAGCTAATTAAGCATCGGACTCTTGATTTCAGCTCAGGTCATGATCTCAGTTTGTGGGTTTGAGCCCGTGTTGGGCTCTGTGCTGATGCTGAGGGGTCCGCTTGGGATTCTCTCTCTTTCCCTCTCTGTTTGCCCCTTCCCTGCTGGCACACTTGCTCTCTCTTTCTCAAAATAAATAAACTTTTAAAAACTTAAAAAACAAACAAACATAAAATGATGTTTGGCTACAAGTGTCCAGGACAAAGAAAGTAAGCCAAAATTCTACTATTTAACAGAGACCTAGTCCTAAAATTCAAGGAAATTCATAGACGCAAGTCAAGATTTCTGAGGGCTTTGTAGCTATGGTATTCTTTAATTAATTGACAGGTTTGGAGGTGTTTCTAATTTATCTTATTAGGAATAAGAGAAAGAGGAGTTATCTTCTATATATTAATTAGGAAGACAGCACGTGTGTTATATAACACCTGTCACATTGTGGGTACTTGAATATTTAACTACAATTAAGATTTTACATCTCTATCTACACCTCTCCTACAACTCTGATGCTTAAAAAATTGTGATTATACGTGTGTATATATGTATGTGTGTGTATCATGTTTATGCATGTATGTGTGTGTATGTGTGTGTGTGTATGGCAGGTTGGTATATAAATACATATATATATTTAAATATTTATTGTCTTTATGATTGAGTGGAATAAAACACATGACTGCCTGTGGAGCGTTTATTGTGCAGAGAGGAGAGTTTAAAATTGTTTCCCCTTACTCCCTTAGCTTATTAGAAGCTTATTCAAGGATTTGTTGAATCCTAGGAAAGGTAGAGCCACACATCTAATTCACAGGCCCTTTTCTCCATTACTGCTTCTTCCCTTCATAGACAATTTGGCCCATAGAATCAAACCTATTTGGATTAGACTTTTCATGTCCGTATATAAACTTTGATATATTAATTGAATTGTATATATAAATAGTTCTGTCTTTATTAACAAACAAAATAAATGGAAAATACATAAACTCACAGGTTAGAGTCACAACATTTCTCCAAATCTAGGAGTATTCAAAGCACATAACAACAATTCCAATTTACATACCACACTGCTATTCATAAATTGTATTCTAAAACATAGAGAAAAAAAATAAATGGCAGAAGACTTTAAATGGGTTCAATGGATCTGATCCACTGAAGCATTTAAAGTATTTTGCCAGTATGTAGTTATTCTAAATCAATACCTGATCTTTATAATCTGTAGAATTATTGAGGGGTCTAGCTTGCCATTTATTTTTCCCTCTCTATTTTGGAATGAAAGTTTATGTAAAAAAATTAATTTCTAATTGTTTTTAATAACAAAGAATGGTAACATACTAATTTTACATGAGGCATTTGCTTTATTTTAATCTCTTTTTATGTGATCTTTAGAAGTTGAGTTATAAATTAATTAGAATCCTTCTATTAATGAATCCTACTAAGAAAAAAATGGGACTCCAACTAGAAATTTGGCTTGGTTTTGTCACTCAAACTTATGTTAGTTGTATATTCATATTATTTTGAATTTTAGGAAATTTAACTTAACAATTTAATTCCATCATTAATAGTTTAAGTACCCTACCCTAAGGATCCTATCCTTATCCTATCTTAAGGAAATTAAATTCAGCTAATTTCACAGTGAATTAAATCATGCCATTTAACAAGAGAGAAAAAGACTAGATGAATTATTCTTTTGAGTTTCAACATTTTTTACAGTGAGCGCAAATTTTCACTAAAAAAACTTGGTAAGTAAGACATAACTCCAAATATTAGAGTAACTGAAAACTCCATAATTTATAAAATGGCAGAAATATCTGTGTCCTAAAAGACACTTGAAAAGAAAGCTGGTCCAATCCAGTTACTCGTTGTTGTCTATAATATAAATTATATAATTTGTTTTATTTTATTTTTTTTTATTTTTAGGTTTTCAAACTGGTTTATCATCTCTCTTCTTTTTTGAATTAAAGAATTCATAAATTTTTATTGAAGTATAATTTACATGTAACATTGTATGAGTTAAAGGTATACAACATGTTGATTTGATACATTTATATATTGCAATATGATTACCACTGTATTATTACCTAACACCTCTATCACATCATATAATTATCACTTCTTTTTTTGTGATGAGTACAAGTAAGATCTAGTCTCTTAGAAACTTTGAAGTTTATAATACAACATTGTTGACTATAATCTCTGTAAGAGATTGAAAAGATAGAGGCAAATTTGCAACATGGGTGGACCCATGTGTATTATGCTAAGTGAAATAAGTCAGATAGAGAAAGACAAATACCATCTGATTTCTCTATATGTGGAATCTGGAAAACAAATGAAAAGGCAAATAAACAAAAAGCAGAAACAGACCCATAAATACAGAGAATAAACTGATGGCAGCCAGTGGGGAGATGGTGAGTGGATGAGCAAAATGGTTTGTAGGGAGCAGTAGATATAGGCTTCCAGTTATGGAATGAATAAGTCACAGGAATAAAAGGTACAGTATAGGGAATATAGTCAACGATATTGTAATAGCATCGTGTGGTAATAGATGGTAGCTACACTTGTGGTAAGCAGAATATAAGAGTGTATGTCAACTATACATCAACAAAAAATAAATTAGGATGATGAGATCTAGGCCCATGTCAGGCTCTGCACTGAGCGTGGAGCCTGCTTACGATTCTCTCTCCCTCTCCCTCTACTCCTCTCCTACTCACGCTTTCATTTTTTCTCAAAAATTAAGAATTAAAAATTAATTTTGGGGGACAACTGGGTGGCTCAGTCAGTTAAGCATCGGACTTTGGCTCAGGTCATGATCTCGAGGCTTATGAGTTCAAGCCCCATGTGGGGCTCTGTGCTGGCAGCTTGGAGCCTGGAGCCTGCTTCAGAGTCTGTCTCTGGCTGTCTCTGCCCTTCCCCCACTTGCATGCATGTGAGCTCTCTCTCTCTCTCTCTCAAATATAAATAAACATTTAAAAATTTTTAATTAAAAATAAAATTTTAAATAATGAATTAATTTTTTTGAGAGAGAGAGAGTGCACATGTGCATGAGCAGGGGAGAGAGGCAGAGAGAGGGAGGGGGAGAGAGAGAGTCTCAAGCAGTCTGTATGCTCAGCCCAGTGTGGGGCTCCATCCCACAACCCTGGGATCATGAGCTGAGCCCAATTTAAGAGTCCGATGCTCAACCATCTGAGCCACCCAGGCACTCCTTAATTTTTTAAAAAGAGGCAAAATATAAAAATTTCCAAAGGGAAAATAAGAATACTATTCATCCTTCATATAAGTTTAAGATTTCAAAGCAAAGTTCTAATCAGCCTTTATTTATTCTTAAAGAATGGAGTTTAAAAGCACAGTTATAAATGATAGAAAAATATATATAAAAACTCATTAGTATAAAAGATAGAAAAAATATAGGAACACTTTGTTTTAACAGATTTAAAAACAAGGGTTCTCAATTTTTTGTCTTTGTTCACATTAGTGACTTTCTTGCAATTTTTGGCAATGTTAAGAACTAAGAGTAAGTTAAAAAGGTCTGTATCCACAAATGAGAGTGCTCAGGAAGTGAACAATAAGTCACAGTATTCCATTAACAACACTGGTAGGAGACTGCAGTGTTCTGATGCCATGTAATTCTGTTTAAGATGTAACTGTTTTGTTTATTTAGACAAATAAAAGGGGTTCAAACACCACTGTTTCGCTCTTATATTTATAATTTTAAATGCATAGGTTTTCTTTTAATGCTTTCAGATTTAAAATATGTATGCAAGGCAACATTAGGTTTTTAAAATAGAAAATGCTGAAAAACTTCAAAATATTCCAATTTTGTTCTCTAACATAACAATTTATTAGGTTAATAATATAATTAGGTTATATTAGCTAATAGAAATTGCATTTTAACCCACTTTAATACAAATTCCTGGTGAGTTTCATTAAAATTTAGAGAAGCTTAAATAGATTTTATGAATATTAAAGATTTTGGTTCATAAAGAACTTAATAAACTGTAATTCTGGCTTACAAAAAAAATTAGAATTCAGTAAGTCTGATTTGTATGTTTATCTATTTGGAGGATGGGTATAGCATCTTTTCATGCAGACCTCTAGCAATTTAAGAAGAAAGCCAAGATATTTCCATGCTTATAAATAAATGTACATAAAGTGGCAGTTCATGATTTCATTTCTACTCTATTTTCAAGAGTGGTTTTATTGTTTCATAAACCATACAGTTTATGCATACTGAAGGAAGCAGCTTTAAGAAATTTGGAGTCATGCCTCTGAAAAATATTATCACTCCACTGCTTTTATAAATTTGATTAAAGACACCAATCATATTAGCTGTGGGACTCCCATTATGCCTAGAAAATGAAAGAGAAGGAAAAAGCCTAATTCATTTGATATTTGGCTTTTTTCAAACAGTAACTAAAGTAAAACATGTTAAAACAGATAATAAAATATAATTACTTAAATTCTTTCACAAGTAGTCCCAAGGGAACATCTCTGGTTCATCATAGTATATAATCAGGGACTCTGTTGGAACTATTTGATGTTCATCTCTATTTAATTTTCTTTAGGAACAAATTCTGTCCACTAGTGGTGAATTTCTTTATAATTATTGTAAACATAATTTTTAAAACTATTTAGACATATATAGGTACCTTTATGCAACATCTTATGTCTTAAGAAACTCAAACTCAGAAACAAATTCAAATATGTTTCATTCACTATTTATTTTCTCAGGGAATGGCTCCACCATTCACCTAGCTGTTGAAACTGGAAACCTGAAAGGCATCCATAATATTTCCTTCATCTTACATATCCAAACCATTACCCATCAGTTTTACTGATATCTCTCAAATCCACGCATTTACCTCCAAGTCCACTGCCATGCCTCCATTCTCCCAACTACCTAGACTGTGTAACAGCCTTTTACCATAATCACCACTTTCATTTTCTTCTCCATAACTTTAACCAGAGAGAACTTTTAATAATGCAACTCTGATTATGTTACTCTTCTGTTTCAATAATTCCCCATTAGACTTAAATACAGTATGGTCTGGCCTCTGTTTCCTCCTGCCACCTCACTTGTACTATTCCCCTGCTTTCTGCACTGTAGTCATATGGGCTACTTTTCAGTTTCTCAGATGTCCCCAAACTTCTTCCCTCTTAAGCTAGTTGATATGTTTTTCCCTTTGCCTGAAAGTCACTCCCCCCAACCTTGGCTATTTAACCCCATCTCAGCCTTCAGTTCTCAGTTCAAGCAACACTTCCCCAAGAAAGTCTTCCAGAACTGCCTAAGCAACTCCTGTGATACAGTATTTAGAGACGTCCACTTTTCCTTTGTACCTCTCATCACAGTTTATGTATTTGTGTAAATATTTAATTAATAACTATCTTCCCTACTGGACTACCAGTTCCAGGAGAGCAGGGACCAATGTCTTTTTGCTTACTCAAACCCCACATGCTCGGATCATTGCGTAGTGCCTGGCAACATTCTCAAATTCTTAAGCTAATCCCTAATCACTATATCATGTTCCCAAAATTGACATAGCTAAACTTAGTACAAAGCAGTAGAGAATTGAAAAGTTTCTGTTGCTATTTATTTTAATCTAAACATTTCCTCCCTCCATCCTTCCCCATTCAAAATAAAATAATTCCTTTGAAATTTAGATAAATTCCCTTGAAATTTTAGAAAATATTTAGTCACCATGCAACTTCTTGGAGAATGTTCTATTACTACGTTCATTTTTTTTTTTTTGCCTTTTATTTTTTGGTAGAAGCTAATAACACTGCTCTTAATTTCTATAATTTTATAAAAGAATGTGGAACATGCTTACTTTTTTTTCTAATGTTGAACCTACATTCCCCATTGATTGCCCCCACCTCATTATTGTGAAAATTGTAAACTACAAAAAGAATAGTACAATGAACATTTTTATACTCACTACCTGGTTTCAAATTTTGACATTTTGCTATACTTAGTTTTTGTTTTTTTCCTCTTTTCTCTATACTTACATATAATTATGTGTTCATATATGTGTGTGAATGTATGCACTCTAAAAGTAATTACAAACACCATGAACCTTGCAGCCTTAAATATGTCAACATATCCTAAAAATAAGGAGATTAATCTATGTAATGCAAATCATAATTATGCCTTACAAAATTAAAAATCATTTTCTATCTTACCACATACCTCCTTATTAAAATTAAAATTGCCCCAGTTGTCCCAAAAATGTCACTTAGAGTTGTTTTTTTTTTTTTTTTTTTTACAAACTAAAATCTAAACAAAATTTACTCATTGTACTGGTTTTGTTATTTTAGTTTCCTAATCAGGACTACTACCAGTGATTCCCCCACAACCACCATTTTTTCTGTGACAATGGCTGTTTGAATAGCCCAGGCCAATTGTCTTATAGAATAGCCTACATTCTATATTTGTCTGGTTGATTCTTAATAGTATCATTAAACGTGTCCCTTGATCCCCTATATTTCCTTTAGGTCTAAAAGCATTCCCAGATTTTCGGAGGGAAGATGGCGGCGTAGGAGGACGCTGGGCTCACCGCGCGTCCTGCTGATCACTTAGATTCCACCTACACCTGCCTAAATAACCCAGAAAACCACCAGAGGATTAGCAGAACGGAGTCGCCGGAGCCAAGCGCAGACCAGAGGCCCACGGAAGAGGGTAGGAAGGGCGGCGAGGCGGTGCGCGCTCCACGGACTGGCGGGAGGGAGCCGGGGCGGAGGGGCGGCTCGCCGGCCAAGCAGAGCCCCCGAGTCTGGCTTGCAAAAAGCGGAGGGGCCTGACGGACTGTGTTCCGACAGCAAGCGCGACTTAGCGTCTGGGAGGTCATAAGTTAACAGCTCTGCTCAGAAAGCGGGAAGGCTGGAGGACAAAGGGAAGGAGAGCTGCTGAGCCCCCTGACGACAGAGCTCAGTTTGGTGGGGAACAAAGGCGCTCGCCAGCGCCATCTCCCCCGCCCATCCCCCAGCCAAAATCCCAAAGAGAACCAGTTCCTGCCAGGGAACTTGCTCTGTCCGCGCAAACACCCAACTCTGCGCTTCTGCGGAGCCAAACCTCCGGCAGCGGATCTGACTCCCTCCTGCTGCCACAGGGCCCCTCCTGAAGTGGATCACCTAAGGAGAAGCAAGCTAAGCCTGCCCCTCCTGCCCCTGTGCACCTTGCCTACCCACCCCAGCTAAGACGCCAGATCCCCAGCATCACAAGCCTGGCAGTGTGCAAGTAGCCCAGACAGGCCACCCCACCCCACAGTGAATCCCGCCCCTAGGAGAGGAGAAGAGAAGGCACGCACCAGTCTGACTGTGGCCCCAGCAGTGGGCTGGGGGCAGACATCAGGTCTGATTGCGGCTCCGCCCACCAACCCCAGTTATACACCACAGCACAGGGGAAGTGCCCTGCAGGTCCTCACCACGCCAGGGACTATCCAAAATGACCAAGCGGAAGAATTCCCCTCAGAAGAATCTCCAGGAAATAACAACAGCTAATGAGCTGATCAAAAAGGATTTAAATAATATAACAGAAAGTGAATTTAGAATAACAGTCATAAAACTAATCGCTGGGCTTGAAAACAGTATAGCTGACAGCAGAGAATCTCTTGCTACAGAGATCAAGGGACTAAGAAACAGTCACGAGGAGCTGAAAAACGCTTTAAACGAAATGCAAAACAAAATGGAAACCACCACGGCTCGGATTGAAGAGGCAGAGGAGAGAATAGGTGAACTAGAAGATAAAGTTATGGAAAAAGAGGAAGCTGAGAAAAAGAGAGATAAAAAAATCCAGGAATGTGAGGGGAAAATTAGAGAACTAAGTGATACACTAAAAAGAAATAATATACGCATAATTGGTATCCCAGAGGAGGAAGAGAGAGGGAAAGGTGCTGAAGGGGTACTTGAAGAAATAATAGCTGAGAACTTCCCTGAAGTGGGGAAGGAAAAAGGCATTGAAATCCAAGAGGCACAGAGAACTCCCTTCAGACGGAACTTGAATCGATCTTCTGCACGACATATCATAGTGAAACTGGCAAAATACAAGGATAAAGAGAAAATTCTGAAAGCAGCAAGGGGTAAACGTGCCCTCACATATAAAGGGAGACCTATAAGACTCGTGACTGATCTCTCTTTTGAAACTTGGCAGGCCAGAAAGAATTGGCACGAGATTTTCAGTGTGCTAGACAGAAAAAATATGCAGCCGAGAATCCTTTATCCAGCAACTCTGTCATTTAGAATAGAAGGAGAGATAAAGGTCTTCCCAAACAAACAAAAACTGAAGGAATTTGTCCCACTAAACCAGCCCTACAAGAGATCCTAAGGGGGACCCTGTGAGACAAAGTATCAGAGACATCACTACAAGCATAAAACATACAGACATCACAATGACTCTAAACCCATATCTTTCTATAATAACACTGAATGTAAATGGATTAAATGCGCCCACCAAAAGACATAGGGTATCAGAATGGATAAAAAAACAAGACCCATCTATTTGCTGTCTACAAGAGACTCATTTTAGACCTGAGGACACCTTTAGATTGAGAGTGAGGGGATGGAGAACTATTTATCATGCTACTGGAAGCCAAAAGAAAGCTGGAGTAGCCATCCTTATATCAGACAAACTAGACTTTAAATTAAAGGCTGTAACAAGAGATGAAGAAGGACATTATATAATAGTGACAGGGTCTATCCATCAGGAAGAGCTAACAATTATAAATGTCTATGCGCCAAATACCGGAGCGCCCAAATATATAAAACAATTACTCATAAACATAAGCAACCTTATTGAGAAGAATGTGGTAATTGCAGGGGACTTTAACACCCCACTTACAGAAATGGATAGATCATCTAGACACACGGTCAATAAAGAAACAAGGGCCCTGAATGAGACATTGGATCAGATGGACTTGACAGATATATTTAGAACTCTGCATCCCAAAGCAGAATATACTTTCTTCTCGAGTGCACATGGAACATTCTCCAAGATAGATCATATACTGGGTCACAAAACAGCCCTTCATAAGTTTACAAGAATTGAAATCATACCATGCATACTTTCAGACCACAATGCTATGAAGCTTGAAATCAACCACAGAAAAAAGTCTGGAAAACCTCCAAAAGCGTGGAGGTTAAAGAACACCCTACTAACGAATGAGTGGGTCAACCAGGCAATTCGAGAAGAAATTAAAAAATATATGGAAACAAACGAAAATGAAAATACAACAATCCAAACGCTTTGGGACGCAGCGAAGGCAGTCCTGAGAGGAAAATACATTGCAATCCAGGCCTATCTCAAGAAACAAGAAAAATCCCAAATACAAAATCTAACAGCACACCTAAAGGAACTAGAAGCAGAACAGCAAAGGCAGCCTAAACCCAGCAGAAGAAGAGAAATAATAAAGATCAGAGCAGAAATAAACAATATAGAATCTAAAAAAACTGTAGAGCAGATCAATGAAACCAAGAGTTGGTTTTTTGAAAAAATAAACAAAATTGACAAACCTCTAGCCAGGCTTCTCAAAAAGAAAAGGGAGATGACCCAAATAGATAAAATCATGAATGAAAATGGAATTATTACAACCAATCCCTCAGAGATACAAACAATTATCAGGGAATACTATGAAAAATTATATGCCAACAAATTGGACAACCTGGAAGAAATGGACAAATTCCTGAACACCCACACTCTTCCAAAACTCAATCAGGAGGAAATAGAAAGCTTGAACAGACCCATAACCAGCGAAGAAATTGAATCGGTTATCAAAAATCTCCCAACAAATAAGAGTCCAGGACCAGATGGCTTCCCAGGGGAGTTCTACCAGACGTTTAAAGCAGAGATAATACCTATCCTTCTCAAGCTATTCCAAGAAATAGAAAGGGAAGGAAAACTTCCAGACTCATTCTATGAAGCCAGTATTACTTTGATTCCTAAACCAGACAGAGACCCAGTAAAAAAAGAGAACTACAGGCCAATATCCCTGATGAATATGGATGCAAAAATTCTCAATAAGATACTAGCAAATCGAATTCAACGGCATAGAAAAAGAATTATTCACCATGATCAAGTGGGATTCATTCCTGGGATGCAGGGCTGGTTCAACATTCGCAAATCAATCAACATGATACATCACATTAACAAAAAAAAAGAGAAGAACCATATGATCCTGTCAATCGATGCAGAAAAGGCCTTTGATAAAATCCAGCACCCTTTCTTAATAAAAACTCTTGAGAAAGTCGGGATAGAAGGAACATACTTAAAGATCATAAAAGCCATTTATGAAAAGCCCACAGCTAACATCATCCTCAACGGGGAAAAACTGAGAGCTTTTTCCCTGAGATCAGGAACACGACAGGGATGCCCACTCTCACCGCTGTTATTTAACATAGTGCTGGAAGTTCTAGCATCAGCAATCAGACGACAAAAGGAAATCAAAGGCGTCAAAATTGGCAAAGATGAAGTCAAGCTTTCGCTCTTTGCAGATGACATGATATTATACATGGAAAATCCGATAGACTCCACCAAAAGTCTGCTAGAACTGATACATGAATTCAGCAAAGTTGCAGGATACAAAATCAATGTACGGAAATCAGTTGCATTCTTATACACTAACAATGAAGCAACAGAAAGACAAATAAAGAAACTGATCCCATTCACAATTGCACCAAGAAGCATAAAATACCTAGGAATAAATCTAACCAAAGATGTAAAGGATCTGTATGCTGAAAACTATAGAAAGCTTATGAAGGTAATTGAAGAAGATTTAAAGAAATGGAAAGACATTCCCTGCTCATGGATTGGAAGAATAAATATTATCAAAATGTCAATACTACCCAAAGCTATCTACACATTCAATGCAATCCCAATCAAAATTGCACCAGCATTCTTCTCGAAACTAGAACAAGCAATCCTAAAATTCATATGGAACCACAAAAGGCCCCGAATAGCCAAAGTAATTTTGAAGAAGAAGACCAAAGCAGGAGGCATCACAATCCCAGACTTTAGCCTCTACTACAAAGCTGTCATCATCAAGACAGCATGGTATTGGCACAAAAACAGACACATAGACCAATGGAATAGAATAGAAACCCCAGAACTAGACCCACAAACGTATGGCCAACTAATCTTTGACAAAGCAGGAAAGAACATCCAATGGAAAAAAGACAGTCTCTTTAACAAATGGTGCTGGGAGAACTGGACAGCAACATGCAGAAGGTTGAAACTAGACCACTTTCTCACACCATTCACAAAAATAAACTCAAAATGGATAAAGGATCTGAATGTGAGACAGGAAACCATCAAAACCTTAGAGGAGAAAGCAGGAAAAGACCTCTCTGACCTCAGCCGTAGCAATCTCTTACTCGACACATCCCCAAAGGCAAGGGAATTAAAAGCAAAAGTGAATTACTGGGACCTTATGAAGATAAAAAGCTTCTGCACAGCAAAGGAAACAACCAACAAAACTAAAAGGCAACCCACGGAATGGGAAAAGATATTTGCAAATGACATATCGAACAAAGGGCTAGTATCCAAAATCTATAAAGAGCTCACCAAACTCCACACCCGAAAAGCAAATAACCCAGTGAAGAAATGGGCAGAAAACATGAATAGACACTTCTCTAAAGAAGACATCCGGATGGCCAACAGGCACATGAAAAGATGTTCAGCGTCGCTCCTTATCAGGGAAATACAAATCAAAACCACACTCAGGTATCACCTCACGCCAGTCAGAGTGGCCAAAATGAACAAATCAGGAGACTATAGATGCTGGAGAGGATGTGGAGAAACGGGAACCCTCTTGCACTGTTGGTGGGAATGCAAATTGGTGCAGCCGCTCTGGAAAGCAGTGTGGAGGTTCCTCAGAAAATTAAAAATAGACCTACCCTATGACCCAGCAATAGCACTGCTAGGAATTTATCCAAGGGACACAGGAGTACTGATGCATAGGGGCACTTGTACCCCAATGTTCATAGCAGCACTCTCAACAATAGCCAAATTATGGAAAGAGCCTAAATGTCCATCAACTGATGAATGGATAAAGAAATTGTGGTTTATATACACAATGGAGTACTACGTGGCAATGAGAAAAAATGAAATATGGCCTTTTGTAGCAACGTGGATGGAACTGGAGAGTGTGATGCTAAGTGAAATAAGCCATACAGAGAAAGACAGATACCATATGGTTTCACTCTTATGTGGATCCTGAGAAACTTAAGAAAAACCCATGGGGGAGGGGAACAAAAAAAAAAAAAAAAGAGGTTAGAGTGGGAGAGAGCCAAAGCATAAGAGACTGTTGAGAACTGAGAACAAACTAAGGGTTGATGGGGGGTGGGAGGGAGGAGAGGGTGGGTGATGGGTACTGAGGAGGGCACGTTTTGGGATGAGCACTGGGTGTTGTATGGAAACCAATTTGACAATAAATTTCATATATAAAAAAAAAAAAAAAGAAAAAGAAATGCAAAAGCACATTCATACAAGCTTTTTCTGTAATAACCCAAACTGGAAAAGCCCAAACATTTATCAATAATAGTATGGACAAATAAGTTGTATTTAAAAAAAAATTTTTTTTTACATTAATTTATTTTTGAGACAGAGCGTGAGCGGGGGAGGGGCAGAGAGAGAGGGAGACACAGAATCCGCAACAGGCTCCAGGTTCTGAGAGAGCTGTCAGCACAGAACCTGATGTGGGGCTTGAACCCACGAACCGTGAGATCGTGACCTGAGCGGAAGTCGGATGCTTAACCGACTGAGCCACTCAGGCACCCCCAAATAAGTTGTATTTTAATCATACAAAGGAACAACATTCATCAGTGGGTGGTGACAGAAGTCAGATTAGTTTTGTCGACTTTGAATTTTATTTAAATGGGATCATGCAACATGTATTCTGTATACCCAGCATCGATAATGTGGAGGCACATTCATGTTGTTGCATATAGAAATACTACATTTTTTCTCATTGCTGAATAGTGTATTTTTTGTATGACCTTCTATTTGTTCTGCATTTCTGTATGTGTGTACATTTGTATATGTAAATAGTATATAAATAATCTATATGTATATGATATAAAATATACTAAATACACATTTTTGTGCTATGTTATTTTATGCATATAATATGCATATAAAAGAAAAATGTGCATGTGGCTCCACAACTGGGGACACTGACAGCTCTATGTGCCCAACCCAACTTCTTTCACGATGTCTACTGTTCACAAAATTCTCTGTGAGCTCAGTCTGGAGGGTGATCACTCCATGCCCCAAGTGCATACGAGTCGGTCAAAGCATACACCAATTTTGATGCTGAGCATGATGCTCTGAACATTGAAATGGCCATCAAGACCAAAAGTGTGGGTGAGGTCACCATTGTCAAGATTTTGACAAACCTCGGCGATGAATGGAGGGAGGATATTGCCTTTGCCCACAAGAGAAGGACCAAAAAGGAATTTGCATCAGCACTGAAGTCAGCCTTGTTCAGCCACCTGGAGACTGTGATTTTTTGGGTCTATTTAAAACACCTGCTCAGTATGATGCTTCTTAGCTGAATGCCTCCCTGAAGGGGCTGGGGACTGATGAAGGCTCCCTCATTGAGATCATCTGCTTGAGGACCAACCAGGAGCTTCAGGAAATTAAAAATCTACAAGGAAATGTACAAGACTCATCTAGAGACCCCATAATTTCTGACACATCTGGCAAAGTCCATAATTGGATGGTTGCCCTCACAAAAGGTAGAAAAGCAGAGGATGGCTCTGTCATTGATTATGAACTGTTTGTCCAAGATGCTCAGATCTCTATCATGCTGGAGTGAAGAGGAAAGGAACTCACGTGCCCAAGTGCATCAGCATCATGACCAACAGGAACGTCACTTCCAGAAAGGATTTGACAGGTACAAGAGCGGCAGCCCTTATGACATGCTGGAGAGCATCAAGAAGGATGTCCAAGGATACCTGGGAAATGCTTTCCAGAACCTGGTCCAGTACATTCAGAACAAGCTCCTGTATTTTGCTGACTGGCTGTATGACTCCATGAAGGGCAAGGGGACTCACAAGAAAGTCCTGATTATTAGAATCACGGTCTCTCACAGTGATGTGGACATGTTGCAAATTAGATCTGAATTCAAGAGAAAGTATGGCTAGTCCCTGTACTGCTGCATCCAACAAGACACGAAGAGTGACTACCAGAAAGCACCTGCTGTACCTGTGTGGTGGGGATGACTAAGGCCCACGAAGGTGTGAGAGTCCAGGGTGGTGCTCCTTCATTTCCAGAAAACAGTTCTAGAAAATAGTTTGTGACTAACAGTCCCTTTGTGGGACTGAGGATGACATTGACATTTCCCCTGCTCCATCCTTCTTTCAGTTGATGGAGCACTGCCTGCCTCTCATACCTAGTCTTTCCTTTTAGCCAAAGAAATGAACATGCCAACAAGCTGGAAGCGAAATCTATGATGTGAAACACTTTGCCTCCTGTGTACTGTGTCATAAACAGATGAATACACTGAATTTTACCTTATAAACAAGTAAAAGTAAAATGTGCATGTATACATATAATAAGTATAATATATAATAAAATGCATACAAATATAAAAAAAAAATAAATAATAAAAAAATAAAATTGAATAACTTTCCCTTGTTAATTAATGTCATAGGCAGTATGGCTTTACCTGTTCATATGACCAGACCTTAACAGCTGTTTCAGGAGCAATCTTGAGAACATTAACACCATTTCCTCTCCACAAAGAAATGACTCCACCTTCTTTGACCATCTCCATTAAAGGGCTTATTATCTTCACATTCTTTGTTTCTAAACTCTGAGCCTTAAAAGGAAAGAAAAAAATTTAAAAAACAGACAGTATGCTTTGAAAAACTTTGAAAACTGCATATTGTAATTTTCATGTGGTGGGCAGGAAAAAGTTCAAGTTCCCCAGATATGGAAAGTTTTTCCTACTGGGGAAACAGTAGTTGTTCTGGTGATCAGACAGCTTTGGAAGCATGTTTATTTTGTTCCTTCCACTATAGCTTATGAAGGGGGACACTTTACACATGGGACATGGATAAACATGCCAGAAACATGGTTGCTTTGTTTCCTACTCTGCAAGGAGATAAACAAATTGCTCTTCCATCATGAAAAGAGTGAATCAGATGTAAAGAAGAATCAGGGAACCAACATTCCTGAGAAATCAAGACCGCTGAAACTCGGAGAACTTATTGCTAACAAAGGGATGTAAGGCCTCTAACAAGTATGATCAATATGGTCATTGTGAGCAGAGGAAAAATGTAATCCAACCAAGTTCATGGCCAAAAGACCTGAGACCTTTCTCCAGGGCACACACTGGAAAACAAATATTCAATTTAGCCTTGAGACAGCATCAGAGAATATATGCACTACACTGAATATATTGCATATAGCATAAGAAAGATGAAGCCCAGAACAACGTGATTCAGCATGTGAGTAAAGAGAGAGGAAGAAGAAAAAAGACAAATTTAACAAATATAGTCCAGTAAGAGAAGAGTCAAAAGTGGTTTTATAATAAGTGGTATTAAAGAGCTATTTGTTTTTAAAGGACCTGGACAAACAGCCCTTGTAATATGATAGTTGGATATTTAATAAATATGGAAGGGATCATCAGGCTCTCTGCAATGCATATATGCAGAAGAAAGGAGGAAAAACTAAATTTTTTAATTTTAAAAAAGAAAAACCAGAAAGAGGATAATCATCAAGTCAGTGGCAGCTAGAAGACAATTACCAAGTCTCTATTGAGGAAGGAAAGACATTTAAACTCAAAATGATACTTGTAGTATGCAGCCACAATAATAAATATGTTTGCCTCAATTGTACAGAGGGCTGAAGTCAGCCAGTATATAAAATAAGGAAATAATTCTGCACTGGCTAGTTCAAAGTCACTGAGCTAAACCCTTGTGTACCTACCTCCTCCAACACCAGCCACTCTGGCTCCAGGGAGTCTCAGGTGGGCTCCACTCTGAAGAGGTACCTGCCCAGGTGACCACTAACCAGTCTATATACCTGCCTTCTCTATATACCTATCTGGACCTCTTTATTAAGAGCAAGTCTAGACCAAGACAGGAGAGACAGAACCACTGTTGATGGCATTTGCACCGTGACAGACAAACACTAGGTATCCAATTGACCCCAGAGGCTATGACAGCCCACCATCAGCCAGTGTACTCCAAAAGTTACCCTCACATACCTTCATCTTTATTGGTACTGCAGCCTCTGTGACAACATTCTTTCATGTACACTGGTAGTCAAATATTTTTAAAATCACTCCTCCTATACGTTAAGTCATAAGGTAATTTGGGTTTTCTCAAATATTCTCCTTTAAGTATCATAAAATGGTGTATCATTTAATTTAACTACTGGTATATAACTATTGGAATATAACAAAACACCCTGGACAACTCAATGGCTTAAAACAACAAACATTTGCTTGTGATTCTATGGATTAGCAATTTGGATTGGGCTCAGCTAGTGGTTCTTCCGCTATTCTTCCTTGTGGTTACTTGTGTAGCTGTACTCATCTGGCAGTTTGACAGGGGCCGGATGGTCCAAGATGGCTTCAGACATATGGCTGATGGTTGGTGTTGTTGGCTGAGCCTCTCTCTCCATGTGGTTTCTTATTTTCAAGTAAGTTAGTCCCAGCTTCTTTACCTCATGGTCTTAGGGCACTAAAAAGGCATGAGCAAAAGCTGCGAGACCTCTTAAAGTCGAGGTTTCCAATCCCCACAACATCTCTAGATAAAACTAGCCCAGATTCAAGGGATGGTGAAACAGATTCCACCTGTGAGTAGTAGTAGCAAAGTCATATTGCAAAGGAGTATGCTTATAAGGATGGGAAGAATTATGGAGTCTGTCTTTGCAAACAATCTACATACAAGGAAGTATGGCACTAGATCCATAGAGAAAGAAATATAGTTCTAACACAGCAGTTGACTTTACAATAAATAATATTTATATCATAATAAAAATGTAAATGCTATTTATTAATTTTAAACATTTAAAACCACCCTATTGACAAAATTTTGAGGATATAGATATGACTGTAGAACAGAATGTAATATTAACAACCTTGATAGTTTTGAAAAGGTTATACTTCAACTCTCTCCTATGTTGGCAGAAAAGTCATCAGTAAGGTGAAAATATAAGTGACAGCATTTGTTCCAGTGTTTAGATCCTTCTGGAAATTCTGGTGCACTGATTATTGTCTCTTGCAGCAAATTCTTCTATAAAATAATATTACCTGATGTTGGTGAAGACACAGGGAAACAGGTAATATCACACATTGCTAGGAAAAGTGCAAATTGCTATTATCTTTCTGGAAGGAAGTATGACAATATATCAAAAATCTTAAAATATGTTTAGAATGCCACTTGTGGTAATGACAAACTAGCAATTAGGAATGAACTTCCTAATAAGAACACTGAAAAGGCTGATGAAATATTTCTTAAGGTTTTCTTAAAGGTATCCATGAGCTAACAAGACAGAGACATATTACAGGCCACTATGTAGGAGAAAATACAGAAAGATACGATTAGCATTCAAATGTATTTCTGGACCCAGAAAAAAACAGTTGTGAAATTAAGTTGTTGTTTTGGTGGCCCCACAGGATTAACAAAGAACAAAAGACAAATCCCCCAGGGCCCACCAAAGGTATAGGTCTCTCACATACCACCTCCACTTCAAATTGGGAGTGTGCAGGGATATCCCCTCATTGTAAGAGTAAACCAGAAGAAACCAGCCTCTGCAAGGACTTGCAGCATGGCTTTGTATCACCTGGGCGGTTCAGGGAACTTTAAGACTCGAACTTGAATTAAAGTGATCCCAGATTGACAACACTCCCAGGCACCTGACAGAACAAACAAAAATCTAATCTGAAGTTGGATATCATCATCCTTGTCCTCAAATTACTGCTATAAGTAATGATTTTAAAAATAACAACAAAACTAATGGAGGGGGGAAGAACAGAATGATTATTTAAAATACAACAGAAGGCAAGAAAAGAAAAAAAGAGGATCTTAGAACTGACAGGACAAATATAAAGCATAAAATAAGATGGTAGCTTTAAACAAAAATATCAGTAAATACATTAACCATAAATGGAATAAATCTTCCAGGTACAAATATAATAAAACCCAACCATATACTGCTTTACGTGACTTATCTAAAACATACAAATACTGAAAGTTTCAAAGCAAAAGGATGATAATAGATATATCACGCAAATCCTAAACAGGAGAAGGAAGTATGGCTATCTTAACGTCAGACAAAATAGGACTAAAAGCATGTATAGAGATCAAGAGGGTCCTTCACAGTGATAAAAGCTTCCATTCACCAAGAATATACAAACTTTTGGCCTCAGGATATGTAAAGGAAAAAGTGATAGGCCTACAAGGGGAGGGCAAAGCCTGGGAGGGGCTCCTGCACCCCGGTCCTGGTACCCCAGCCTTGGTGAGAGATGTCTGAGGAAATGTGATGCAGTGTAGAAGCTTGAGCCTGCCATACATAGAGGGAAAGAGCAACTGGCAAAAGAAACAGCAAGGCTACAGAAAACTTGTGAAGTTTTCAAGAAATTGATTTACAGGGAACTTCTTGTGATCATTCCTTGGTTCTCTTGGTAACAGGGAAAGAATGCAAATAAACAGGATGTGTAAACTCCTTTTATAAAAAAAATTCTCAGTTGCTGAGGAACTAGATCTTAAATGTTCTCATCACAAAAAAAAAAATTGTAACTGTGGTGATGGATGTTAGTTAGATGTACAATGATAATTCTTTTTCAATATATATGTATATTGAATCATTATGTTGTACACCTGAAACTAATATAATCTGTCAATTATATCTAATTTTAAAAAATTTTTGTGGGGTAATATGAGTTAAGATGGTAGAGCAGTAGAGGAACCCTATGCTTGCCTCATCCCTCAAGCACAGTTAAATAATCAATTCCAAACATCTAAGAAATTGTTCCGAATGCTGAGAGAACAAACTGCAGAACTACAGAGAGAAAAGTAGCCACATCATGCAAGGTAGGAGGTGCAGAGATGTGATTCTGGGGAGAAAAGAATCACAGGTGCTTCAGAGGGGAGGAAGCCTTGATCTCAGAGAAGAGAGAGAGAGAGAAACAGAGAGAGGGACAGAGAGAGAAACAGGGAGAACATAGCATGCAGGGGATTGCACAGGAGAAACACTTCCCCAAAATCATTGAGAAAACTAGAGCAGATGATTATCTCGAGTTTTTATAAGCAGTAGAGCTGAAAGTCTGAAGTTTTAGAAGTCCTTGACACCATCAAGTGGAGCTTGGCAGGCATAGTGATGCTCCTGTAGGGAAGGAGGGCAGAGGCCTGGGAGCAAACAGTGTGCTCCGAGGACCCCCAGGGTCACATTGAGAGAGATAGTTCATCTTCTTGGAGTGCATTTGGGAGGGCTGGCACTGTCTCTCAGGGGACAAAAGAGACGGTGGGTGCCAACATCTTGCCCCATTCATTAGCATACGAACAGAGACACCTGCTGAGAGATGCAAAACTTGGTGCCAGCTTTTTGCTGCAACTAAAAGCCCCTGAGTGGTCATGCTTTTCTGGGACTAACCAGCACCAGGCACAGCATGGTGGGACCCTCCCCCAAAGTATCAGTGTGGGTTCAAGCTATACTGGGTCCCTAAAATTGGGAGTTTTGAAACCTAGCTGTGCACCTGAGATAAAACACAGGAGTACTGTGCCACCTGGCAGGCAGACAGCTTGGACATAGAAAAGTTGAAGGCAGGAATCTGATGGAAGCGAGGGACACAAGAAGAGAGATTGTTCACTCTTCTGTGAGGGCTTCCTGAATGGTGGTGGGCATGAACTCCCCTTCCTGCTCCAGGGACAAGAGAGCAAGGCAGTGCCATTTTCACCTCCACTCATCAACACAGATAGAGTTCAGTGAGCAACACAGTGCCCCCAGTAGAGGCTGGAGACACTTACACCAAGACACCAAGCAGGTGCATCTTTACTAGGGCAAATCAGCCTGAGAACCAGTGCAGCAGGCCCCTCCCTCAAAAGACCAGCACAAACTCCTCACACACACCAAGTCTACTGATCATAGAGTGCTGCAAAGCTTCAGCTCTAGGGGAAATAGGATCTAGCCTCTTAACAAGCAGACCAAAACACACCAAGTTAAAACTTACCACACAGTGGACAAGATCCAAACACTCCCCACTGCAGGCAGGGAGAAATGCCACAGAGGACTGATCTGAGGGTCTAAAGAGCAGCCAAAACACAACAGAGTACACACTCTGAAACACTTCCTGAAGCACAAGGCTCTGGACAGTATAGAAGCTCTTCTTAATGTAGTCATTACTCTCAGGAGCAGCAAATATAACAAGTGACCTAGACAAAATGACAAGATGGAGGAATTCACCCCATAAGAAAGAACAGGAAGGGGCTATGGCCAGGGATTAATCAAAACATATATGAGTAATATGCCTGAACCAGTATTTAAAACAACAATCATGGGGCGCCTGGGTGGCGCAGTCGGTTAAGCGTCCGACTTCAGCCAGGTCACGATCTCGCGGTCCGTGAGTTCGAGCCCCGCATCGGGCTCTGGGCTGATGGCTCAGAGCCTGGAGCCTGTTTCCGATTCTGTGTCTCCCTCTCTCTGCTCCTCCCCCGTTCATGCTCTGTCTCTCTCTGTCCCAAAAATAAATAAACGTTGAAAAAAAAAATTAAAAAAATAAATAAATAAATAAATAAATAAATAAATAAATAAATAAAATAAAACAACAATCATAAGGATACTAACTGAGCTTGAGAAAAGCATAGACGACACTAGAGAGTTCTTTTTTCAGAGATAAAAGAACTAAAACCTAGTTAGGCTGAAATAAAAAATGTTATAATTGAGATACAAAACCAAGTGGATACAATGACAACAAGAAAGGACAATGCAGAGGAACAAATCAGTGATATAGAAGATAAAATTACGGAAAAAATGAAGCTGAAAAGAAGAGGCAAAGAAAAGTATCGGATCACAAATGTAGACTTAGGGAACTCGGTAACTCCATAAAGCATAATAACATTCTTACCAGAGGAGTCCCAGAAGAAGAAGAGAGGGGAAATGAGGCAGAAGGTTTATTTGAGCAAATTATAGCTGAAAACTTCCATAATCTGGGGAAGGAAACATTCATCCAAATCCAGGAAACACAGAGAACCCCAATCAAATTCAACAAAAGCCAGCTAACACCAAAACATACCATAGTAAAAATTTCAAAATATAGAGATAAGAATCCTGAAATTAGTGAGGAAAAAGAAATCCCTAACCAACAAAGGAAGACAAATCAGGTTATCAGTAGATCTCTCCACAAAAACCAGACAGGCCAGAAGGGACTGGCATGATATATTTAACAGGCTCAAGGGGGAAACTATGCAACCAATAATACTTTATCCAGCAAGGCTGTGATTCAGAATAGAAGGAGAGATAAAGGGTTTTCCAGACAAACAAAAACTAAAGGAGTTTGTGACTACTAACCCAGGCCTTCAAGAGATATTAAAGGTGACCATTTGAGTGGGAAAGAAAGACAAAAAGCAAAAAAGACTAGAAAGGAACAAAGAAAATCTCCAGAAACATACTTTACAGGTAATAAAATTACACTAAATATTGATATACCAATAGTCTGAATATAAATGGACTAAACAATCCAATCAAAAGATATAGGGTATCAGAATGGATTAAAAAAATACACAAGACCCATCTATATGCTGCTTACAAGAGACTCATGTTAGACCTAACGGCACCTTCAGATTGAAAGTGAGGGGATGGAGAGCCATATATCATACTAATGGACATCAAAAATAGCTGGAGTACCCATACTTATTATATCAGACAAACTAGATTTTAAACCAGACTGTAACAAGAGATGAAGAAGAACACTATATCATAATTAAGGGGCCTATCCAACAAGATCTAAGAATTATAAATATTTATGTCCCCAATGTGAAAGAACCCAAATATATAAATCAATTTATAACAAATGTAAAGAAACTCATTGATAATAATACAGTAATACTAGGGGACTTTAACATTGAACTAACAGCAATGGACATATCATCTAGGTGGAAAATCAATAAGGAAACAATGGCTGAGAATGACACATTGGACCAGATGGACTTAACAGATATATTCAGAACTTTTCATTCAAAAGCAGCAGAATGCACATTCTTTTTGAGTACACATGGAACATTCCCCAGTATAGATCACATACTGGGTCACAAATCAGGCCTCAACAAGCACAAAAATATTGAGATCATACCTTGCATATTTTCAGACCACAACGCTATGAAACTTGAAGTCAACCACAAGAAAAAATTTGGAAGGACCACAAATACATGGAGGTTAAGGAACATCCTACTAAACAATGAATGAGTTAACCAGGAAACTAAAGAAGAAATTTAAAAATACATGGAAGCTGGGGCACCTGGGTGGATCAGTCAGTTAAGTGTCTGACTCTTGGTTTTGACTCAGGTTATGATCTCATAGTTTGAGTTTGAGCCCCACATCAGGCTCTGAGCTGACAGCATAGAGCCTGCTTAGGATCCTCTCTCTCTCTCTCTCTCTCTCTCTCTCTCAAAAATAAATAAATAAACATTTTTTTTCAAAATACATGGAAGCAAATGAAAATGAAGCCTGACAGTCCAAAATCTTTGGGATTCAGCAAAGGCAGTCATAAGAGAGAAGCATATAGTGATACAGCCATACCTCAAGAAGCAAGAAAAGTCTCAAATACACAACCTAACCTTACACCTAAAGGAGCTAGAAAAGGGAGAGCAAATAAAGCATAAAGCCAGCAGAAGAAGGGAATAAAGATTAGAGTAGAAATAAATGATATAGATGGGGCACGTGGCTGGCTTGGTCGGTTAAGCATCCAACTTTGGCTCAGTTCATTATCTCAGGGTCCAGGGATTCGAGCCCATGTCAGGTTCTGTGCTAACAGCTCAGAGCCTGGAGACTGTTTTGGATTCTGTGTCTCCCTCTCCCTCTGTCGCTCCCCCGCTCATACTCTGCCTCTCTTTCTCTCTCAAAAATAAACATTAAAAATTTTTTTTTAAAAATAAATGATATAGAAACAAGCAAAAAAAAGGTAGAACAGATTATAGAAACTAAGAGCTAGTTCTTTGAAAGAATTAATAAAATTGATAAACCCCTAGCCAGACTTACAAAAAGAAGAGAGAAAGGACTCAAATAAATAAAATCATGAATGAAAGAGGAAAGACCACAACCAACACCAAAGAAATACAAACAGAAAAGAATATTATGAAAAATTATATGCTAGCAAACTGGGCAATCTGGAAGAAATGAATAAATTCCTAGAAACATAAAAACTACCAAAACTGAAATAGGAAGAAATAGAAAATTTGAACAGACCCATAACGAGGAAAAAAAAACAGGAGTCAAAAATCTCCCAGCAAACAAAAGTCCAGGATCAGATGGTTTCCCGGAGGAATTCTACCAGACATTTAAAGAGGAGTTAATACCTATTCATCTCTAACTGTTCCAAAAAATGGAAATGGAAGAAAAACTTCCAAACTTATTCTACAAGGCCAGCATTACCTTGATTCCAAAACCAGACAAAGATCCCACTACAAAAGCATTACAGGCCAATATCCCTGATGATCAGGGATGAAATTCTAAACAAGATACTAGCAAATTGAGACCCCAAGGTCTTGGGATCGAGCCCTGCACTGAGCTCTGCACTGAGTGTGTGAGATTCTCTGTCTCCCTCTACCTTTCTACCCTGCTTGCATTCTCTCTCTCTCTCTCTCTCTCTCTCTCTCTCTCTCTCTCCCTCTCCCTCTCCCAAAATCCTGAAGGAAAACACAGGCAACAAATCTTTGACCTCTGGAGCAACTTGATCTGGAGCAACTTCTTACTAAACATGCCTCCAGAGGTAAGGAAAAAAAAGCAAAAATGAACTACTGGGACTTTGTCAAGATAAAAAGCTTCTGCACAGCAAAGGAAACAATCAACAAAACTAAGACACAATCTATGGAATGGGAGAAGATGTTTGCAAATGACATATCTGATAAAGGGTTTGTATCCAAAATCTATAAAGAACTTATCAAACTCAACACCCAAAAAGTAAATAACCCAATTAAGTAATTGGCAGAAGACATGAACATTTTTCCAAAGAAGACGTACAGATGGCTAACAGACATGGTGAAAAGATCCTCAATATCACTCATCATCAGGGAAATGCAAATCAAAACTATGATGAGATAACACCTTACACCTGTCAGAATGGCTAAAATTAACAACATAGGAAAGAACACATGTTGGTGAGTATGTGGGAAAAAAGGAACCCTCTTATACTGTTGGTGGGAATGCAAACTGATGCAGCCACTCTGGAAAACAGTATGGAGTTTCCTCAAAAAGTTAAAAATAGAACTGCCCTAAAACCTAGCAATTGCACTACTAGGTATTTACCAAAAGGATACAAAAATACTGATTCAAAGGGGTACAAGCACCACTGTGTTTACAGGATCATTATCAATAATAGCCAAATTATGGGAAGGGCCCAAATGTTCATCAACTGATGAACAGATAAAGATGTGGTATGTATATGCAATGGAATATTACTCGACCATCAAAATAAATGAAATCTTACCATTTGCAGCAACATGGATGGAACTAGAGTATATTATGCTAGAAATAAAGAAACAAAACAAAACAGATAAACATAGGGGAAGGGAAAAAAGAGAGAGAGAGGGAAGCAAATCATAAGAGACTCTTAATGATAGAGAACAAACAAGGTTGATGAAGGGAGGTGGGTGGGGGCTGGGCTAAATGGGTAGTGGGTATTAAGGTGGGCACTTGTTATAATGAACACTGGATGTCATATGTAAATGATGACTCATAAAATTCTACACCTGAAACCAATTTTGCCATCTATGTTAACTAGCTAGAATTTATATAAAAACTTGAAATAAAAAAAAAATTCTGTGGGAGAAACTGGAAATCACAACTGGAACACACATAACTGGAAAACACAACTAACTGCAGAAGAAATATATACCAGCTACTTAAAATATCCAGTCCTTCATTTTGAATATGAAAGAACAATAAAGGAACACCACATATATGAGGGAAGGAATGGCAGCATAAAAATCTAAAACTAAGATTAAGCAAACTAATTCCACAGAAAATAGTGACAATTCAGGAAACTACAGCTAAATAAAATAAACAATATAAGGGACCTCTAATATCCTCAGAAAAAATCATCTGATAATAAAGCAATAAATAAAACCAAACAGGAAAAATATGCTGTAAAGGAATAGTCAAAGGGTTAAAAAGAACTCTTGGAAATCTAAAATGTGATTGCTAAAATAAGAAGTTCAATAGATGTGTTGAAAAACAAGACTGAAGAAATTCCCCAGAATTCTGAGTAAAATGACATAGTGATAGAAAATATTTATGAAAAGGTAAGAGGTATAGTAGTCCAATCCAAGAGATACAATATCCAACTACTAAGAATTCCAGAGAGAGAAAATTGAGGGTAGAAAATTAAGAAATAAAATATACTAATACAGAGGAAGGACTTAAGTTTACATTTAGAAAGAGCCCACCAAGTATCAAGCACAATGGATGATAAAAGAACCTACTTAAACTCACACTGTACAATTTCAGAACACCAGGATAGAGGCATGACTAAAAGCTTCCAGAGAGAAAACCCAGATCATCTACCAAAATTTCAGAGTGGCATCAGACTTCTCAAGTACACTAGATGTTAGACAGTAATAGGGTAATGCCTTAAAAGTTCTGAGGGACAGCATTTTTGACCTTGGTGTCCGTGCTCAGCCAATTGCCAATAAAGGGGAAAATCAAAATAAAAATAATTTTTGGACATGCAAGAAATTGAATTTTAGTAAAAATGAGAGATTGGCCACACATGTTTATTCTTCCTCCACCAAAATCAAAATGATAGTAAAGTAAATGATAGTAAAGTAAAAAAGAAGGCAATAACTAGGATGGCCGTATATCATAGTTTGCCCAAAACTTGTCCTTCCATGATTATTTAGATTCCCCTTTTTTGAGAAAGAAAGAGAGATAGCGAGAGAGCATACAATCAGGGTAGAAAGGCAGAGGGAGACAGAAAGAGAATCTCACACACTCAGTGCAGAGCTTAATGCAAGGCTCGATCCCAAGACCTTGGGATGGTGACCCGAGCCCAAATCAAGAGTCGGATGCTCAACCCACTGAGCCACCCAGGTGCCCCTCCCTTTCACTTTTAAAAGTGTCTTGGTCCAGATGAAAATTTTATGGTCACCCCACCACTACTTTGCAAGGGAAAAGTGTACTAGGGATTTCAACAGATGTATGGGTGGTGGAAAATAAAGGGAAAGGTGATAACTGATTTAGCAGAGTAAAAGTTACAATTTAAGTGTCTGTGGAAGAGAATGCACAAAGAAGGCAATTTACCCTTAAAAACCCCTGAGGCTTGGGGCACGTGGGAGGCTCAGTACGTTAAGCATCTGACTCTTGGTTTCGGCTCAGGTTATGATCTTGTAGTTTGTGAGTCAAGCCCCACGTTGGGCTACGAGCTGACAGTGCAGAGCCTGCTTGGGATTCTCTCTCCCTCTTTCTGTCCTTCCCCTGCTCAAGCACACACACACATTCTCTCCCTCTCTCTCTCTCTCTCCAAAATAAATAAATAAACTTTTTAAAAAACCTGGCTTTATTCTCTGGAGAAAGCAAGGAAGCTTTCTTTTGAAGGCATAGGACTTTCTTTGGAAGGCAAAGAGAGGCATAGGACTGAAAACAGATGGATTAAGTTAAAAAAAAAAAAAAAAAGTACAATGGACAGTAGGCCTTCTGCCCCCTTCCCCTTGAAATCTAGAACACTAGCAGCCAGACAGGCTTCTTTACTTTGTATATTTTATATAAAAATTATAGAGAAATTTGTTGCTTAGTGACCCAAAAGAGATAAAAGGAGATACTGACTGAGTGTTGTCATAGGCTCATAATTTCTGTCTTGAGTAGAACAACAAATAGAATGGAAACCCTTTTCCTCTTTGTTTCAGTTGTTCAGCCAAAACTACAGAGACTTGGCCACCAGGCTTAGATAATACCCACATTGCCTACACTGTCTTCAAAGGGACCACAACAGCTCTAGAACCCCAAATTTTTCAGACAATTGAAGAATTCCATGTACAGAGCTCTGTATTTGATAAAGAATAAAGAGGGAGAGCAACTCTTTGACCAGCCTCTGATTCTTGGTGTTATAATTTCCAACCCGTGGAGAGAATCCTAGTATTGTCTATCATCTTCCCCCACCTCACAAAAAAGGAGACTGTTGGGGCGCCTGGGTGGCGCAGTCGGTTAAGCGTCCGACTTCAGCCTGGTCACGATCTCGGCGGTCCGTGAGTTCGAGCCCCGTGTCGGGCTCTGGGCTGATGGCTCAGAGCCTGGAGCCTGTTTCCGATTCTGTGTCTCCCTCTCTCTCTGCCCCTCCCCCATTCATGCTCTGTCTCTCTCTGTCCCAAAAAAAATAAATAAACGTTGAAAAAAAAAAAAAAGAGACTGCCCTAATCTTTGCCCTCCCTACAATACTAGTGCTAGATTATTAGATTGCATTTAGTTATTTCTTTACATATCTGCCTCCATCACTAAACTCTAAAATACATATGGATGAGAATGGTGTATATATTTTTCATGAGAATGGTGTATTATTTTCATCCATTACATATGGATGAGAATGGTGTATTAGGGTTTTTAGACATTCTAATGGTGCTGTACATGTTTGAGTACAAGTACCAGCTATGCCTCCAGCCAACAGATATTTCCATAACAGGCTAGAACTTCTTTTTTCATCAAGTAAATGAGGAAAAGTCCATCTTTCTCCCATATCAATTCCCTATTAAAATGAAATAAATAAATAACACTATAATTAGATCTCAGATGAGTAATGTTCTCTTCTTATAAGATGCAAATAATGTTTTATATATCTCAGCTCCACAGCAAATTAATATCAGCCTTTCCTAGAATTTTGACTTTACCAACCAGTATAATTTTAAATAACTCACAAGTTAGCTTGAAATACTATCAATTAGAAGTAACATTTTTAGCCAGGCACCTGGATGGCTCAGTCAGTTAAGCATCCGGCTCTTGGTTTCAGCTCAGGTCATGATTTCACCATTTTATGAGTTCAAGCTCCACATTGGGCTCCGTGCTGACACCATGGAGCCTGCTTGGGATTCTGTCTCCCTCTCTCTCTCTCTCTCTCTCTCTCTGCCACTCCCCCACTTGTGCTGTCTCTGTCTCAAAATAAATAAACTTTTTTTTTTTTTTCAGCGTTTATTTATTTTTGGGACAGAGAGAGACAGAGCATGAACGGGGGAGGGGCAGAGAGAGAGGGAGACACAGAATCGGAAACAGGCTCCAGGCTCTGAGCCATCAGCCCAGAGCCTGACGCGGGGCTCGAACTCGCGGACCGCGAGATCGCGACCTGGCTGAAGTCGGACGCTTAACCGACTGCGCCACCCAGGCGCCCCAATAAATAAACTTTTTAAATAAATAAATAAATAAATATTTTTAGCATGTTTAAGGTAATCTTTACATTTCCCAGTTTTAAATCTATACCTTTTCAATTCAAAACTATTTGTCTTAAGATTTAATACAAAAATAACATCTGTCAAGTTCTAACAAATATTAATAGCTATGGTGAAATACAGACTACATCAACTACTAGTGAGATAACTATTTAACTGGCAATAATGTAAAAGTATATTCAGTTTTCAAGATCTAGTGGATTCCTACATTATCTTCAGACACTCCTTACCTCTAACAAAACAAATAAAAAATATATAGCATACATTTGGAAGCAGTTTCCTTTATATCTTTCTCTATAGCAGAATTGATGAAAACCTGAGCCTTCCCATATAGTGCCTAGGGCAGGTAAAAAGCTCTGCTTTACATGTATCATAAGTAGGAGTTTTCTGAGGGTTTAGAAGGCTGATCACCCATGTCATGATTAAGGACCCGAGCTCAGGAATCAGATGGGATTCAAATCCTGATGTCCCTAACTCCTAAGTGAATTAACTTTCTGGGACTTAGTTTCCTCAAATGTGAAAAAGAGACAATACTGGGGCACCTGGGTGGCTCAGTCAGTTAAGCATCCGACTTTGGCTCAGGTCATCATCTCACAGCTCGTGAGTCCTAGTGCCACATTGGGCTCTCTGCTGACAGCTCAGAGCCTGGAGCCTGCTTTGGATTCTCTGTCTCACGATCTCTCTCTTTCTCAAAAATAAATAAATAAACGTTAAAACAAACAAACAAATAAATAAAATGGAGACAATTAAGATTAAATACCTTAAAATATATAAAGCACTTGGCACAATGCTTGATACTAAAAAACACTCAGTAAATATTAGTTACTGATATTATTAATCATAAAACTAAGGCTGTTTAATAGAAATTTATGCCTCCAAGTGCTTGGCTGTCATAGTCACTAGCAAAATGTGACTAGGAAATAGCTCAATACCTGTTTAATAAATAAAAACTAACATTTACAGAGCAAAGCCAGAAAGGTATTGAACAGTTATGTGTGTCATCTTTAATTTTCATAATAACCCTAATAGAAGTAGGTATTATTATCCCACTTTTACGGTTAAGAAACTAGGCCTAGGGGCACCTGGGTGGCTCAGTCAGTTGAGTGTCTCACTTCGGCTCAGGTCATGATCTCACTGTTCGTGAGTTCAGGCCCCGTGTAGGGCTCTGTGCTGACAGCTCAAAGCCTGGAGCCTGCTTTGGATTCTGTGTCTCCCTCTTTCTCTGCCTGCCTCTCTCTCTCTCTCTCAAAAGTAAATAAACATTTAAAAAAAATTTTTTAAAGAAAACTGAGACCCAGAGAGACAAAATAATTTATCCAAACTCACCCAGATAATAAGTGGCAGAGCTAGGATTTGAACCAATGCAGCCTGAATCTAGAACCTGCTCTCTGTGTTCCACCCTGAAAACCTGGCTACTTTCTACCTATGTGGTGTACAGTTACAGTGCCACGTATATTTGTTTCTTATGAAATTACTATAAGCCAAACAGTAGACTTGCCTCTGGAACAAATGAAGCAGTCTTTGTTAGCACTATATCCAAAAAGTTAAGTTCAATTTATATTATTTTATTAGGTTATCACAGACACTGTCATTCAAGTTTCAAAAGAGCTATTTTTCCATGCCTGTTTTCTCTTTATCTTTATTATGAACCAGAAAACTTATCTTACAATAGGCATACAGTAAATGTATTTTTCGTTGACTTGAATTTCCTTTAATCATCTCTAAAAGGAAAGGGTTAAGCAATCCCTATCAAAATAACACCAGCATTCTTCACAGAGCTAGAAGAATCAATCCTAAAATTTTTATGGAACCAGAAAAGACCTTGAATAGCCAAAGCAATCTTGAAAAAGAAAACCAAAGCTGGAAGCATCACAATTCCAGACTTCAAGCTGTATTACAAAGCTATAATCATGAAGACAGTATGGAACTGGCACAAAAACGGACAGACCAATGGAACAGAATAGAGAACCCACAAACATAGGGCCAACTAATCCTTGACAAAGCAGGAAAGAACATATAATGGAATAAAGACAGTCTCTTCAGTAAATGGTGCTGAGAAAACTGGACAGTGACATGCAGAAAAATGAACCTGGACCACTTTATTACACCATACACAAAAGCAACCTCAAAATGGATGAAAGGCCTAAACATAAGACAGGAAGCCATCAAAATCCTAGAGGACAAAGCCAGCAAAAACCTCTTTGATCTCATCTGCAGCAACTTCTTACACAACACATCTGCGGAGGCAAGAGAAACAAAAGCAAAAGTGAACTACTGGGACCTCATCAAAATAAAAAGCTTCTGCACAGTGAAGGAAACAATCAGCAAAACTAAAAGGCAACCGACAGAATAGGAGAAGATATTTGCAAATGACATATCAAATAAAGGGTTAGTATCCAAACTCTATAAAGAACTTATGAAACTCAACACCCCAAAAACAAATAATCCAGTGAAGAAATGGGCAAAAGACATGAATACACACTTTTCCAAAGAAGACCTTCAGATGGCCAACCAACACATGAAAAAATGCTCCACATCACTCCTCATCAGGGAAATACAAATCAAAACCACAATGAGATACCACCCCACACCTGTCAGAATGGCTAACATTAACAACTCAGGCAACAACAGATGTTGGCGAGGATGCAGAGAAAGAGGATCTCTTTTGCAGTGTTGGTGGAAATGCAAACTGGGGCAGCCACTCTGCAAAACACTATGGAGGTTCCTCAAAAAGTTAAAAACAGAACTACCCTATGATCCAGCCATTGCACTACTAGGCATTTACCCAAGGAATACAGGTGTGCTGTTTCAAAGGGGTACATGCACCCCCAATGCTTATAGTAGTGCTATCGACAATAGCCAAAGTATGGAAGGAGCCCAAATGTCCATCGACTGATGAATGGATAAAGATGTGGTATATATATATATACACACAATGGTATATATATATTTATACACACACACACACACACACACAAAATGGAGTATTACTCAGCAATCAAAAAGAATAAAATCTTGCCACTTGCAACTACATGGATGGAACCAGTGGGTATTATGCTAAGCGAAATTAGTCAATCAGAGAAAGACAAATATCATATGACTTCACTCATATGAGGAATTTAAGATACAAAGCAGATGAACATAAGGGAAGGGAAGCAAAAATAATATAAAAACAGGGAGGGGGACAAAACATAAGGGACTCTTAAATATAGAGAACAAACAGAGGGTTGCTGGAGGGGTTGTGGGAGGGGGGATGTGCTAAATGGGTAAGGGGAATTAAGGAATATATTCCTGAAATCATTATTGCACTATATGCTAACTAACTTGGATGTAAATTTAATAATTAGTTAATTAATTAATTTTTTAAAAAGGCAAAAGTAAACAACAACAACAACAAAAAAATAAAATCTTCTCTTAATGATTACATATTTGTTAAGAGAATGTTGGTAACTAAAGCGTTTCATATAAACAGCATGGTAAAAGTAAGGAAGGCACACCATTACAGCTAAGGTGATAGTGGAATGTCAGTAGTAATGGATCCTGCTGGTCATCTCCCTTTCTCAGAGGAATCTTTTCTAGATATAGGAAAAGCTGTAATGTATCATACAAAACTCCTTTTCACTTCTCCTTCTCCAGAAGACAATTAAAAGTAGTTAGGTTAGAATTAACTTTTGTATATTTAATTTTGGCATCTTAAGATTGAGGGAGTTGTGGGAGACAGGATGGGGCAGATTGCTATTTACTGTAACTTCTCCTTAAATACATAGACTATTAAAAGAAAGTCCAAATGTTAAAGAAAAATGAAAGAAAAAAATACAGGTTTCATAAAGAAACAATGCAAGTCACAAGTTTTGAAATACAAGTTCAAAGTCCTTTATTTTCTACCAATAAAAATGGTAACAGTTGATGCATATGGTGCTTAACAAGTGTCTGATGTTGTTCTAAGTGCTGTGTGTAAATTAACTAGTTTAAGCCTCACAACAACCTAATAAGTGGGTACAGTTCTTTTTTTTTAATTTTTTAAATGTTTATTTTTATTTTTGAGAGACAGAGAAACAGAGCTTGAGTGGGGGAGGGGCAGGGGAAGAGGGAGACACAGAATCCGAAGCAGGCTCCAGGCTCTAAGCTCTCAGCACAGAGCCCATCGTGGGGCTCGAACCCACAAACTGAGGTCATGACCTGAGCCGAAGTCTGATGCTTAACTGACTGAGCCACTGGGGTGCTCCAGGTGGGTACTATTCTTAACCTCATTTTACAAACATTGGAAAACTTGACTTAGAGAGAGGTCACCTTGCTTATAAAAGTGGAGCCAGCATCTGAAGCCAAGTCAAGTAGCTCCAGAGTCCTTGTCCTTGACCATCTACACCATTTATTGGTGACTTCTGTTTACTAAGCATTGTGTTAAATATTTTACATGGATTGTCTCATTAATCCTCATATCAACCCTATGTGGTAGGTAATATTACCATCTTGACTTTATAACTGAAAAAGTTCAGCCTAGCAAGGTTAAATGATGTCCCTTAACTCACAGGCTTAATAAGTTAGGGGCACTTAGGAAGCACACTTGGGCAATACAATTCTGGAGTTCATGATCTTTAACATTATACTAAACTCCTTACCTACAAGAAAGCCAGTTACTTAACCTCCTTCTGCCTTGATTTCCTTATCCTAACACAAGAATAATAATCTCTACCTCAAAGAGTTATAGAAAAACAGTGCATATTTTAATTTGGATTTACTAAGCAAAATTTTTTTAAATTTTTGAGAATTTTAAGAAATTATGAAGCACAGATCTCTGAGTGCTCAGGGAAACAAGAGCCATGCAGACTATGAGATAAATATTAATATGAAAAAACTAGAACCTTAGCGCTCTTTCAAAAGAATTCCAGTTATAATTTATTCATTTATCCAACAAATATTTATTGGGAATGTACTGTATGACACAGCAATCAGCAATTCACAGTCCCTACTTTCAGACAAGAAAATAAGCAACCATAATACAGAATAGTGGTGCTGTGTAGGAGTAATCAACTGTTAAGTTGTTAATTATTCCCAACAAATGGGTGCCTTTTGCAAGTCAAAACTTTGATTGAAGGTGATATTATATGTCACTTCAGATATTTGGCACTATACAACTTGTGAGAAAACAACATTCTATATCATTCTTTGTTAAAAAAACGAAAGCTTACTTGCGAATATTCTGGCCCCCTAATTTTCTAACAGTTTATGATGCATTACATTTTATGCCCATGAGTCGTGGTATAAAATATACATATACTAAAGAAGAGACCACTTACGATAAAATGGTTCCAGTGATGGCAATTTCCTCAACATTTCTTGCAGGTTTAAATAGAAAATACTTCCTCCAGGGGCGCCTGGGTGGCGCAGTCGGTTAAGCGTCCGGCTTCAGCCAGGTCACGATTTCGCAGTCCATGAGTTCGAGCCCCGCGTCAGGCTCTGGGCTGATGGCTCGGAGCCTGGAGCCTGTTTCCGATTCTGTGTCTCCCTCTCTCTCTGCCCCTCCCCCGTTCATGCTCTGTCTCTCTCTGTCCCAAAAATAAATAAAAACGTTGAAAAAAAAAAAAAAAAAAAAGAAAATACTTCCTCCATTCATCCCAGTCAACTGTCATTGACCCATCAGTATCCATCCGATGGGTATATTTTTTAAAAGAGTATGCTCAAATATAAATTATGAAACATAAATTTCAAAAAGCATTATCAAAATAACATCTTATTTCTTAAAGTCAGAATATTTGGGTTATAGTTGAGGTCTGTCCATTGTTACTTTCATGATGTAGAGAGTGCATCTTACATCTCTAAACTTCAGCTTCTATGGGAATAAGTCCTACAATATAGAGCTACTAGAGTATTAAATGGAATTATATATACTATGGCCTTATAAACTGTAAAGAACTACAGAACTGTAAGCCAGTGTTCCTGCATCCCAATCTTCTCACATTTCTTAAACATGTCCCCTTCTTTCCGTCTGGTAACCTCATCTTGTAACTTCTCTAGCAACAGAATGATGGCTGAAAATTACCTTCTTAGAATATGACTCTTAAAATATATATATATATATATGTTATATATACATATATATAACATATATGTAATATATAATTTATATATTATACATAAAATAAGAAATCCAAATTATACATATATATACATATATATTATATTACATTATATACATTATATATATGTGTGTGTGTGTGTGTGTGTGTGTGTGTATATATATATATATATATATATATATATATATATATATATATAAAAAAAATAAGAAACCCAAATACCCATGGAAATATAACTTCCATTAATACCATTAATATATTTGGGACAATTTTAAGAATTTTAAAGGGGGCGCCTGGGTGGCTCAGTTGGTTAAGCGTCCGACTTCGGCTCAGGTCATGATCTCACAGTCCGTGAGTTCGAGCCCCGCGTCGGGCCCTGTGCTGACAGCTCAGAGCCTGGAGCCTGTTTCAGATTCTGTGTCTCCCTCTCTCTCTGCCCCTCCCCTATTCATGCTCTGTCTCTCTCTGTCTCAAAAATAAATAAACGTTAAAAAAAAAAAAAAGAATTTTAAAGAGTTCCCATCAGAGAATTTCTCAAATCCTTGAATGAAATTAAGAATTTGAAGAAATATAGTGAAATATATTGCTAAACTTCTTGTCTCAGTTTGCTCCCTTTTTCATCTTCCTCTACTGCTAAACTTCATACATCTCCTTAAGCCACCAAATCAATTACAGACACTTACACTCAGGCCATTGTAATCCCCTATTTCTCCCCAAAACATGAGTGTTCAAGCATTCTCATTACTTTATTTTATTTTATTTTATTTTATTTTATTTTATTTTATTTTAGAGAGAGAGAGTTCAAGCAGGGGAGAGGGGCAGAGGGGGAGAGAGAGAGAGAGAGAGAGAGAGAGAGAGAGAGAGAAGGAGAGAGAATCCTAAGCAGGCTCCATGCTCAGCATGGAACCCGATGCAGGGGTTCCCCACAACCTGGGATCACAACATAAGCCAAAATCAAGAGTTGGACACTAACAAGCTGAGCCACCCAGGTGCCCCTCATGCATTCTCATCTTAAAAAAAAATATGTTGACTTTATTTTCCCCCACTATCACCTTTATCTCTCTTTGCCTTTGCAGTAACCCTCCTTAAAGAATTGTCTATCTTCTGTCTCCAATTTCTTCTTATTCTCTCTTGAACCCAGTCCCATCAGGCTCTCACCACAATTACCCCACCAATGGCTTCAGCAGTGTAAAATCAGTAGTCTGGTCTCTGTCCTCATTTTATTTAGCCTATCAGCATCATTTGACAAAGACAGTGCCTCCTCCTTAAAAAATTTTCTCCATTTGGCTTCCAAATCAGAGTTCTCCTGGTTCTTGTCCTTTTTCTCTAGTTTCTCCTTTTTACTCCCCTTTACTGGTTTCCCCTCAACCCCTAGCCTCTTAACATTAAAGAATACCAGGACTCAGAGTACTATACTCTCTCCCTCTTACTCATGCTTCCCTAAGTTTCCATAGTTGTCACTTTTGTAATGAAAAGGGTTTTAAAGCAAATAAAAAATAATTTTAAAATCTATGCACACATGTAAGGGCTGACCTTTCAAGAATCTTCACTGCCTCTTTTTCCAAAATATGTGTACTGATTAAGTTGAGAGTATTGATGATTTCCGAAGTATCAATCACTCCTTTAAAGGAACAAGGAAAATAAAGAAAGATTAATTGGAAGACATGACAAGATACAAAGGCAAAGAGTTAAGCAATATTCACTACATTGTTGCAACATTTCATTAAGACATTAATATTCCAATTATTTCTTTTACCTGCCAAGCTAAAAAGAAGAGACTGGAGAGTCCATATGATATTTCCTATACCAATAATAATATTAACAGCCTCCAATGTTGCTCAAACCAATTGTTCTTGCCTCTTTCCTTACCTTCATCCTGCAATTTCAGCCACCAAATATGATCTGTTCTATGACTAAACATCTGCCAAATTATTTATTCTCATCACCACAATATCATCTTAGCTCAGATGCCAATCCATGCTCCACACAAATATGGTGGTGCTACTCCTTCTACTAAAAACTCTTAAGTGCCTTCCCACTTCATTCCCCCTGGGGATCAAGTCCAGAAAGCTTCACAGGTCTCAAACACCTCCATGATCCTGACCAGATCTGCCTCTCAGCCTTATCTCTGACATTTCCCCTTGTTCTCAGCTTCAGCCTCACTGGTCTTCCTCCAGTTGCTAGGACATGACCTGCTCTCCTGGTGTGACCAGTCTCCCAGGAAGCCATTTCCTCTGCCTGGAACACTTCCCCACTCTTCACTAAGCTAATTTTTGCTCATCTTTCCAGATTCAGCTTAACTACCATTGCTACATTGACCTTTGTGTAAAAATTATCAAAATGTTATAAATATCTCTTAGATATTTATATTGTTCAAAGGTAAAAAGCATATTGTTCAAAGGGTAGGCTTTTTTGTTGGTGGTTGTTATTTTTGAAAGATAGTTTGTAAATAAAAATTATATCATTTAAAAATATTCCTTAGAAGTAATAACAGTCAAACAAATGATGAATTAAATAAATGACTTTTTAATAACCTTTCACAGAATCCAAATATCAAGGAATAAACCTTTACTAAACTGTAGTTAATTCTTGGCTACACGTTTGCTCACTGTATAAGAACAAACCATCATTATTTGCATCCAAACTCTTAAAGTTCATCTTCATTGTCTTCTCATTATCTTTAAGGTACTGCATAAATGTGCCAAGGTTCAGCAGATTGCATGTGTTAATATCAACAGATTTTAATATCTGTAAGAGAAAAGAAATGTTATTAGAGACATGGATTCAGACAAGTTACATTACAAATTGTAGGGCTTAAACATTTGTACATTTATCTTAGGTAAATTAGAATTCTACCATAGATTATTAGTACATAAGTTTTAGAATAAAATTTCTAACACTGAAAACAGAGAATCTTTTGGTATTGGAAATTTAAAGTGGTTTAGCAACTGACTAGTCTACTCTTCTACTCAACAGTCCTATATGTATTCATTTACTCAGTAAATGCTTAAGAAAAAGAAATGAATCAGATATAGCTTCTGGGAGTTTCCAAGATGTTTCCAAGAGCAGCATGGAGACCCTGAGCTTGTCTCATCCCTGAAATGCAACCAGATCAGCACAGAACCATTTTGAACACCTAGGAAATTGATCTGAGGATTAACACAACAATATGCATAACTTGAGCCACAAAACTTGTCAGGTATGTGGTGCAGAGAGGTGAAGTGGGGGAGAGAAAAGCCACGGAGGGTAGGGAGCTGTTTTTGCAGAGAGGACAAAGAAAGGGGAAGGGGGAGAGTGCAGTGCACCATGAGAATGCAAGAAAACCACTCTCCCAAAAGTAGCTGGAAAGAAAGAAAGAGTGAAAACACTCGCAGGGGACTGAACAAGAAATCTGTTCCCCAAAACCATTGATAGGAAGAAAGAAGAGGGTTTCAGTACCACCAGGATTCTATAAACAGTGGCATGCAGAGCCTGAAGTTTCAGAGCTCAGTGCCTGGTGGTGGTCTGGTGAGGAGGTAGGACAAATCTCCAGGAGCAGGCAGCAGTGTCTAAGGGGTCCATATGCCACACAGGGAGAAGCAGTTCCCCTGCTTGGAGTGCATTTAGTGGATTTAGTGCATTTAGTGCATTTAGCCATACAGCCTCCCCACAGGCAACAGTCCCAGCAGACCCTGGAGAGCAGCCACATTTGCTGGTATTGAGACAAAGACACTAGAGTGCAGTGAAATCTGGCACTGGCTGTGTGTTGTCGTTTGCTATAATCTATGAACCTCTGCCACTGCACAATCCCACAAACATCTTCTGGGGGAAGCCAGCACCAGCCATTGCTCAATGAGACCCTTCCCCAGAAAGTTGGCACGGGTCCTAGCCACAAGGGTCTATAAAATGTGGGGTTTTGAAACACAACCCCATCTCAGATAAGACTCTGGAGGGAGGTGATGCCTGGTAGGCAAACAGCTTGGACATAGACAGAGTAGAGGTGAGGAATATATGGAGAACGAAGACAAAGGGAGAGTGCTTGATGGCAGATCAGTGTGAGTACAAAATTCCTGTGTCACAGACTAGGGAGCTAGGTAAAGCCATTCTCACCACAACCATGTGTGCATATGCACACACCTGCACTCCAAGCAGGGGAACCACTTCTCCCCATGTGGCACACAGACCCCTCCTTATTGGTCCTCCCCAGTAAACTAAACAGTGCCACCTAGTGAAGAACAGAGCCATTACTCCAAGTCCCACCCAACAGCACCCTCCAAACACATCCCATAGAAAACCAACACAAGTCACTCCACCTGCTTAGTATATGGACTATAGAAGGCTTCATAGTTTCAATTCTAGGGGAAACTGGATGTAACTTCATTCAGGTTTCATTCTGTTCACTTGTTCATTTATTTATTCATTTTATTTGCTTCCATTTTTGCTTAAATTGTTTTCTTTTTTTCTTTTCTTCCTCATTCTTTGATACAGAAGAAGAAAATTTTATTTTTTTACTTTATTTTTTATTTTTTACACTTTTTTACTCTATTTCATTTTATTCTTTTCTATTATATAATTTTTTTAATTAAAAAGGTTTTTTCTTACCTTCTTTTTTTTCTTTTTTTTTTCTTTCCCTTTTTTCTCTATTCTATCAAGCTTCTTTCAACAAGCAGACCAAAACACACCCAGGATCTAGCTTCCTTTATTTGATCTTTCATCTTATTTTTAATTTTTAATTTTTAATTTTTTACTTTATCAATTTTTTTCTTCCTCCAAAATGACAAAATGAAGGAATTCACCCCAAAAGAAAGAAAAGGAAGTAATGACAACCATGGACTTAATCAACACAGATATAAGATGTCTGAACTATAGTTTAGAACCATGATAATAAGAATACTAACTGGGGTTGAAAAAGCATAGAATCCCTTTCTGTGGAGATAAGAGAAATAATATCTAGTGAGGACAAAATTAAAAATGCTGTAACTGAGATGCAATCTCAAATGAATGCTGTGACAGCAAGGATGGATGAAGAAGAGCAATGAATCAGCAATTTAGAAGACAAAATTATGGAGAATAATGAAGCTGGAAAAAAAGGGGGGGGGGAACAAAGGCAAAAAAGCATGATACAATACTTAGAGAACTCAGTGACTTATTAAAAAGCAATAACATCTGAATCATAGGAGTCCCAGAGAAGGAAGAGAGAAAAAGAGGCAGAAGGTTTATGTGAGCAAATTATAGTGGAAAATGTTTCTAATCTGGGGAAGAACACAGATACTAAAATCCAAGAAGCACAGAGAACTCCCATTAGATTAAACAAAAATCGACTACCACCAAGGCATATCATAGACACCTTCACAAAATAAACATACAAGGAAAGAATTATGAAAGCAGAAAAAGGGAAAAAAGTCCTTAACCTGTAGGGAAAGACAAAACAGATTTGCGGCAGACCTATCCACAGAAACTTAGCAGGCCAGAAAGGAGTAGCAGGGTATATTCAATCATTCAGTGCTGAATCAGAAAAATATGCAGCCAAGAATTCTTTATCCAGCAAGGGTGTGATTCAAAATAGAAGAAGAGATAAAGAATTTCCCAGACAAAGAAAAATTAAAGGAATTCGTGACCACTAAACCAGCCCTGGAAGAAATTTTAAGGGGAACTCTTTGAGTGGAGAAAAGTCAAAACAAAACAAAAAAGACCAAAAGCAACAAAGACTAGGAAGGACCAGAGAGCACCATCAGACACACCAATCTACAGGCAACACGATGGCACTAAATTCATCTTTCAGTACTCACTCTAAATGTCAATGGACTAAATGCTCCAATCAAAAGACATAGGGTATCAGAATGGATAGGAAAACAAGACCCATCTATATGCTACTTACAAGAGATTCATGTTAGATCTAAAGACACCTGTAGATTGAAAGTAATGGAATGGAGAACAATCTATCATGGTAATGGTCATCAAAAGAAAGCTGTGTACCCATACTTACATCAGACAGACTATATTTTAAACTAAAGACTATAACAAGAGATGAATAAGGGCATTATATCATCATTAAGGGGTCTATCCAACAAGAAGATCTAACAATTATAAATATTAATGCCACCAACATGGAAGAACTGAAATATATAAATCAACTAATCACACACATAAAGAATCTCATTGCTAATAATACCATAATAGTAGAGAACTTCAACACCCCCACTCACAGCAATGGACAGATTGTATAAGCAGAAAAGCAACAAGTAAACAATGGCTTTGAAGGACACACTGGACCAAATGGACTTAACAGATATATTCAGAACATTTCATCCTAAAGCAGCAGAATACACATTCTTCTTGAGTGCACATGGAACATTCTTCAGAATAGATCACATACTGGGCCACAAATCAGCCATCAATAAATACAAAAAAAAAATTCATTTTTGGAACACGCTATGAAACTCAAAATCAACCATAAGAAAAAATTTGGAAAGACCATGAATACTTGGAGATTAAAGAACATCCTACTGAAGAATGAATGGGTTAATAAAAAAATTAAAGAGGAAATTTCAAAGTACATGGAAACCAATGAAAATAAAATCATAGCAACCCAAAAACTTCTGTGATGCAGCAAAGGCAGTCATAAAAGGGAAGTATACAGCAATCTAGGCCTTCCTAAAGAAGGAATAAAAGTCTCAAATACACAACCTAACCAGACACTTCAAAGAGCTGGAAAAAAACAGCAAATAAAGCCCAAGACAAGCAGAAGAAGGGAAATAATAAAGATTAGAGCAGAAACCAATGATTTCAAAATCTTTTAAAACAGTAGAACAGATCAATGAAATCAGGAGCTGGTTCTATGAAAGAATTATAAACCCCTAGCCAGATTGATCAAAAAGAAAAAGGAAAGGACCCAAATAAATAAAATCAAAAAAATTAAAGAGAGATCACAATCAACACTGCAGAAATACAAACAGTAATAAAAGAATGCTATGAGCAATTACATGCCAACAAATTGGGCAATCTGGAAGAAATGGACAAATTCCTAGAAACATATAAACTACCAAAACTGAAACAGGACAAAATAGAAAATATGAACAAACCTGTAACTAGTAAAGAAATTGACTCAGTAATCAAAAATCTTCCAACAAACAAGAGACCAGGGCCAGTTCGCTTTCCAGGGCAATTCTACCAAACATTTAAAGAAGACTTAACACCTATTATTTTGAAGCTGTTTCAAAAAATACAAAGGGAAAGAAAACTTCCAAACTCATCCTATGAGGCCACCATCACCTTGATTACAAAACCAGACAAACACCCCACTTAAAAGAACTACAGACCCATTTTCCTGATGAACATGGATGCAAAAATTCTCAATAACACACTAGCCAACCTGATCAAAAAATACATTAAAAGAATCATTCATCACGATCAAGTGAGATGTATTCCTGGGATACAGGGCTGGTTCAATATCTGCAAGTCAATCAGTGTGATACCTCACATCAATAGAAGAAAGGACAAGGCCCACATGATCCTCCCAATAGATGCTGGAAAAGCTTTTGACAAAATACAGCATCCATTCTTGATAAAATACACTCAAGAAAGTAGGGATAGAAGGATCATACCTCAAGATCATAAAAGCCATATACAAAAGACCCAATGCTAATATCATCCTCAATGGGGAAAAACTGAGAGCTTTCCCTCTAAGGTCAGGAACACAACAAGGATGTCTACTCTCACCACTGTTATTCAGCATAGTGTTGGAAGTCCTAGCCTCAGCAATCAGACAACACAAAGAAATAAAAGGCATCCAAATTGGCAAGGAGAAGTCAAACTTTCACTCTTCGCAGATGACATGATACTCTATGTGGAAAACCCAAAAGACTCCACCAAAAAAACTGCTAGAACTGATAGATGAATACAGCAAAGTCGCAGGATATAAAATCAATGTGCAGAAATCGGTTGCATTTCTATACACTGATAATGAAGCAGCAGAAAGAGAAATCAAGGAATCAATCCCATTCACAATTGCACAAAAAAACATAAAATACCTAGGAATAAACCTAACCAAAGAGGTGAAAAGTCTATACATTAAAAGCTGTAGAGAGCCTATGAAAGAAACTGAAGAAGACACAAAATAGTGGAAAAACAGTCCATGCTAATGGATTGGAAGAACAAATATTGTTAAAATGTCGATACTTCCCGAAGCAATCTACATATTCAATGCAATCCCTATCAAAATAACACAACCATTCTTCACAGAGCTAGAACAAACAATCCTAAAATTTGTATGGAACCAAAAAAGACCCCCAAATAACCAAAGCAATCCTGAAAAAGAAAACTGAGGCTGGAGACATCACAATCCCAAACTTCAAGCTGTATTACAAAGCTGTAATCATCAAGACAGTATGGTACTGGCACCAAAACAGACACTCAGATCAATGGAACAGAATAGAAAACTCATAAATGGACCCACAAACATATGGGCAACTAATCTTTGACAAAGCTGGAAAGAATATCCAATGGAATAAAGACAGTCTCTTCAGCAAATGGTGTTGGAAAACTGGATAGGGACATGCAGAAAAATGAACCTGGACCACTTTATTATACCATACACAAAAGCAACCTCAAAATGGATGAAAGACCTAAACATAAGACAGGAAGCCATCAAAGTCCTAGAGGACAAAACAGGCAAAAACCTCTTTCACATTGGCTGCAGCAACTTCTTACTCAACATGTCTCCAGAGGCAAGGGAAACAAAAGCAAAAATGAACTACTGGGACCTCATCAAAATAAAAAGCTTCTGCACAGCAAAAGAAACAATCAGCAAAACTAAAAGGCAACCAACAGAATGGGAGAAGATATTCATGAAAGACATATCTGATAAAGGGTTAGTATCCAAAATCTATAAAGAACTTATCAAACTCAACACCCAAAAAACAAATAATCCAGTGAAGAAATGGGCAAAAGACATGAATAGACACTTTTCCAAAGAAGATATCCAGATGGCTAACCGACACATGAAAAAATGCTTAACATCACTCATCATCAGAAAATACAAGTCAAAACCACAATGAGATACCAACTCACACCTGTCAAAATGGCTGAAATTAACAACTCAGGCAACAACAGATGTTGGCAAGGATGTGTAGAAAGGGGAACCCTTTTGCACTGCTGGTGGAAATGCAAACTGGTGCAGCCACTCTGGAAAACAGGATGGAGTATCCTCAAAAAATTAAAAATAGCATTACCCTATGGCTCAGCAATTGCACTACTAGGTATTTATCCAAAGGATATAAAAATGCTGATTCAAAGGGGCACATGCACCCCAATGTTTATAGCAGCATTATTAACAATAGCTGAAGTATGGAAAGAGCCCAAATGTCCAAATGTCCATCGACGATGAATGGATAAAGATGATGTGGTGTATACACACACACACACACACACACACACACACACACACACACTCAATGGAATATTACTCGGCAATAAAAAGGAATGAAATCTTGCCCTTTGCAACAACATGCATAGAACTAGAGTGCATTATGCTATGTGAACTAAGTCAGAGAAAGACAAATATCATATGATTTCACTCATATATGGAATTTAAGATACAAAACAGTTGAATATAAGGGAAGGGAAGCAAAAATAATATAAAAACAGAGAGGGAGATAAATCGTAAGAGACTCTTAAATACAGAGAACAAACTGAGGGTTGCTGGCAGGGTGTTGGGTGGAGTTTCAAAGGGCTGAAGGGGTGAGGAGCATTAAGAAGGACACTGGATAGGATGAGCACTGGGTGTTACATGTAAGTAATAAATCACTAAACTGTCTTCCTGAAAAAAAAATTATCTTTGAATCCTCACAGAATGTTGCTAAATATTCATTTAGCAGTTAATAAAATAGTCTCTGCCCTCACAAAGTTTATAGGCTAACAGGGAAGACACCAAAGCCACTATGATAGAAAATGTTCAAGGGTCAATAGCCCAATTATAGAAGCAACCCAAGTTTCCATCAATAGATGAATAAAGAAGAAGTGGTATACTAATCTATCTATCTATCTATCTATCTATCTATCTATCTATCTATCTAAGTATTACTTGGCCATAAAAAAGAATGAAATCTTGCCATTTGCAACAACATGGGTGGATCCAGGGAGTATTATGCTAAGTGAAATAAGTCAGTTGGAGAAAGACAAGTACTATAGGATTTCACTCATATGTAAAATTTAGGAAACAAACAAAAAAAGGAGACAAATTAAAAAAACAGACTCTTAATTATAGAGAATGGAGGGGAGGTGGGTGGGGAATGGGTGAAATAGCTGAAGGGAATTAAGAGTTATCTTGATGAGCACTGGGTAATTATAGAATTGTCAAAGCACTATATTATACACTTGTAACTAATACAACGTTGCATATTAAAAAAAAACTACAGACTTCAAGCTATACTACAAAGCTATAATCATCAAGACAGTATGGAACTGGCACAAGAACAGACACTCAGATCAATGGAATAGGATAGAGAACCCAGAAATGGATCCACAAACGTATGGGCAACTAATCTTTGACAAAGCAGGAAAGAATATCCAATGGAATAAAGACAGTCTCTTCAGCAAATGGGGCTGGGAAAACTGGACAGCGACATGCAGAAGAATGAACCTGGACCACTTTCTGACACCATACACAAAAATAAACTCAAAATGGATGAAAGACCTCAATGTAAGACAGGAAGTCATCAAAATCCTCAAGGAGAAAGCAGGCAAAAACCTCTTTGACCTTGCCCGCAGCAATTTCTTACTCAACACATTTCTGGAGGCAGGGGAAACAAAAGCAAAAATGAACTACTGGGACCTCATCAAAATAAAAAGCTTCTGCACAGTGAAGGAAACAATCAGCAAAACTAAAAGGCAACTGACAGAATAGGAGAAGATATTTGCAAATGACATATCAGATAAAGGGTTAGTATCCAAAATCTACAAAGAACTTATCAAACTCAACACCCAAAAAACAAATAATCCAGTGAAGAAATGGGCAAAAGACATGAATAGACACTTTTCCAAAGAAGACATCCAGATGGCCAACCGACACGTGAAAAAATGCTTAACATCACTCATTATCAGGGAAATACAAATCAAAACCACATGGAGATACCACCTTACACCTGTCAGAATGGCTAACATTAACAACTCAGGCAACAACAGATGTTGGCGAGGATGCAGAGAGAGAGGGTCTCTTTTGCATTGTTGGTGGGAATGCAAGCTGGTGCAGCCACTCTGGAAAACAGTATGGAGGTTTCTCAAAAAACTAAAAATAGAACTACCCTATGACCCAGCCATTGCACCACTAGGCATTTACCCAAGGAATACAGGTGTGCTGTTTCAAAGGGACACATGCACCCCCATGTTTATAGCAGCACTATCAACAATAGCCAAAGTATGGAAAAAGCCCCAATGTCCATCAATGGACGAATGGATAAGGAAGCCGTGGTATGTATATACAATGGAATATTGCTCGGCAATCAAAAAGAATGAAATCTTGCCATTTGCAACTATGTGGATGGAACTAGAGGGTATTATGCTAAGTGAAATTAGTGAGTCAGAGAAAGACAAAAATCATATGACTTCACTCATATGAGGACTTTAAGAGACAAAACAGATGAACATAAAGGAAGGGAAACAAAAATAATATAAAAACAGGGAGGGGACAAAACAAAAGAGACTCATCAATATGGAGAACAGAGGGTTGCTGGAGGGGGTGTGGGAGGGGGGATGGGCTAAATGGGTAAGGGGCATTAAGGAACCTACTGAAATCATTGCTTCACTATATACTAACTAATTTGGATGTAAATTTTAAAAAATAAAGTTAAAAAATAAAAATAAAAATAAAATAAAATTAATTTTATGTCGGGGCACCTGAGTGACTCAGTCAATTGAGCATCCAACTTTAGCTCAGGTGATGATTTCATGGTTTGTGAGTTCGAGCCCCACATGGGGCTCACTACTGTCAGAGCAGAGCCTGCTTTGGAACCTCCCTCCCCCCTTCTCTCTCTGTCCTTCTCCCAATCATGCTTTCTCTCTCTCAAAAATGAATAAACATTTTTTTTAAAAAAAACTAGAACTCTTAGGAAATATGTCTACATATTTTATAAAATTCTTTTTTTATGTTTATTTTTGAGAGAGAAAGATACAGAATGTGAATAGGGGAGGGGCAGAGAGATGGGGAGACACAGAATCTGAGCTGTCAGCATAGAGCCTGATGCAGGGCTTGAACCCACAAACCACAAGATCATGACCTGAGCTGAAGTCACTTAACCTACTGAGCCACCCAGGCACCACTAAAATTCTTTTTTTTTTTTCTTTAACATTTATTTATTATTGAGAGACAGAGAGACAGAGCATGAGAAGGGGAGGGGTAGAGAGAGGGGGAGACACAGAATCTGAAGTAGGCTTCAGATCTGTGCTGACTGCTCAGAGCCTGATGCAGAGCTCGAACTCACAAACTGCGAGATCATGACCTGAGCCGAAGTCGGTCACTTAACCGACTGAGTCACCCAGGTGCCCCCTAAAATTCTTATTACAATAAATGTTTTATTAAAGAACAGAAATACTAATTACATCATAAAATATATCAAAAGAAAAAGAATGTTCAAGGTTCAGTGGAGAATAAAGATATGAGAGAAATCTTCATAGAAGTGACTCCACTTGAATATTTTAAAAATGTCTAGCAAAAGATGAACAAAGATACAAAAGTGCGTAGGATGTAGCAGAGACCACTAGAATTCCACCAGAATTCTTTCTTCCTATTTGGGCACACAGCTAGATTACATTTCTTAGTCTCCCTTGAAGTTAAACATGGTCATATGAGCAAGATTTCACCAATACAATAAGAGTGAAAGTAATGTGTACCACTTCTAGGCCTAGCTAACAAAATCCTCATATATATATATAATAAAAAAGGTAAGATTATAGTCTGTGTGTGTATATGTATATATATGTGTGTATATATGTGTGTGTATGCATATATATATATATATATATATATATATATATGCCACAAGAAAAAAGGAATCCAGATCTTTGAATAACTGCAAGGTGGAAAACTGGATAACTGCCCCATGAACCTCAACACCTACCAAGAAATCATCTTATAGGGGTGCTTGGCTGGCTCAGTCGGTAGACCATGCAACTCTCAATCTCAGGGTCATTAGTTCAAGCCCCATACTGGGTATGGAACCTACTTTTAAAAAAAGGAAGGAAGGAAGGAAGGAAGGAAGGAAGGAAGGAAGGAAGGAAGGAAGGAAGGAAGGAAGGAAGGGAGGGAGGGAGGGAAGGAAGGAAGAAATCGTCTTACATACCATGCTAAGAGGCTTGGACTTTCCCACTGACATTGTAAGCCCCAAAACAATCAGATGTACCTTTTAGAAGGGTCACAGGGTGGCACTGTGGAGGAAGAAATGGTGAGAGGAAAGGGCAAGAAGACTGATTATAAAACTGGTTACAGCAACTTAGGTGAGAGATGGTGGGAGCCTGGGCTTACCAGGAGCAATAGGTATGGAGAAGAAAAGAACTTGTTATGAGATATACTAAGGAATTACATAGGACGCTGTGATTAACTGCATGTTGGGATAAAGAAAAAGGAATATAGAATGATTTGGTGGTGGAACACTTAACCAAAGCTATGATCATAGAGGGAAATGGAGAGACTCAGAAGCTGGGGATAGCTATCCATTTCTGAGTCACCCACACTAGGATGATAGTTGGAGCCTTGAAAAGTAATCTTGAAGCTCACCCACATTTGAGGGTTGAGTCAAAAAAGAGTCTATAAAGGGATCTGAAAAGCAACAACCTGAGAGCTGAGACATAGTGCCAAAGGAGGAAATATAGGAGCCATCACCAGTGTTCCATGCTGAAGAAAGGCCAAACAAATAACTAGAAAGATCCCATGGGTGCATAATGCAGGAGTCCTTAGTGACCTTTCACAGAGGGAAAGAATGGAAGCAGAAACCTCACCACAGACAAGAGAAGGCAGAAAGCATAGACATAGCTTTGTCAAAGACCCAGACTACACACAGAGGAGAATGATAGGACAATGTCTGGGTGGGGGGGCAGGGCCATGGGAGGATCATTGTTATTAGAGAGGAAGAGTTTGAAAATACGGGACAAAGAAAAGGGATTACAGAAGCTGTAATTTTCCTATTTGAAAGGAGATGGAGAGGACATGAAGTCGACAATGTACTGGAAGAACCAACTTTGAAAAGAAGAAATACCTCATTCCTTGGGACTATGGAAATGAATGATCGGGAATGTAAATAAAGGTAAGATTATAGTCTGTGTATCAGATTTATAGGGGCTTACTAGCAGCTTTAAGCTCAGGAAAGAAGTTTAAGCATTTTTCATTTGTTTGCTCATTAATCATCATAACAACCCTATGAGCTAGGTACTATTATTATCCTCATTTTACAGCTGAGGTAATTTTACAGGAGAGCCAGAAACCCGAAGGAACTTCTATTTACTCGTTGACATACAAGGCATGTACAGCTACTGGAAGATGGGAGCAAGGAATAACAGGGGCTGTGGCTGGGGTAAGTCAGTGTTTCTCAAACTCGACACTATTGATATTCGGGACCAGATCATCTTTTGTTGTCCTGTGCATTATAGGATATTTAGCAACATCCCTGGACTTCATTCACTAGATGCTAGTATCACACACACGCACACACACACACACACACACACACACACACACACACACACACATCCCCCACTGTCATGACCATCAGAAAAGTAAAAATTGCCAGATGTCCTTGAGGGGCAAAATCACTTCTAGTTGAGAACCACTGGGATAAATTGAATGAAGATAGAGCTGACACTGGTCAGTCTGACAAAACAGAGGACCCAGATCTTCATTGAGAAGGGAAATAGAATATTAAGATTCTGGGTCTATATTAGAAGAAAAGCATAATGTCATGAGTTTCTTTTCTGGATAATGCAAAGTGAATGCAGCAAAAAGCCTTGGACACAGAGAACACAGTGAAATCAATACAATAGGTATATATAATCAAAACCATCATCTGTGGTTGGGTAAGCCCCAGGGAACAAATCATCAATTTCTATGACAAAATGTGACATAGCATAATCAAGGGTATGTAGTTATCCCCTCATTTCTCTGGCATGCATTTTATAAACCCCGAGGATTATGGACTTAAGAATAAATGTTACCATCCTGATTGTATGTTTTTCTGGACTCCATTTTGTGTGACCTCACATCCATTATTCAATTCAAGCCTACCAGATGGAAACTTATTAAATATTGTCATTTTCTCTTACTGAATTTAATTAAGCCTCCTCACAAGAAAAAGATTTCTACAAAACCTGGTGTCCCCTTCCCCTTTTCAAATGCATGTGCACGCATATTCTTATGCTGCTGCTGGGCCTCATTGTGTCTTAGAGAAGCTTAAATTAAAGCAGCTTTTTTTGTTAACTCTAGTTGGTCAACTGGTTAAATGTACAGCTGTGGAAGTGAGGCTTCTTTGAAAACACAGCAATCAGTATGGATACTGTCATTTGTTAAGCTTAATGATAAGTCCACACTCTAGTGAATGGTATATTGTTGTAGATTCTTCGGTATAGATTCTTTGGTAGTGCTAGAGTAAACTGAAAATACATGTTTGTAATTCATGTGTTAGTATCAGAACATCTCCAGCTACAGCCTGCAGAGGACCAGGAATGTCCCAGAAGGGCATGATGCAGCCCTGAGGCAGGGGCATTCTGGAGCAAACTGCCCTGCAGGCTGCATAGCCCAACCTATGGGGTGCCCTTGTAGGATGAGCCATCACAGGCCATCAAGGCAGATCCTTAGAGTTCCCAAAAGCTAACCAGATTTGAACACACGCCATTGGCATTTGGCTCAATGAGGGTTTTTGGTTAACGTTGCGATGATGCAAGCAGGCCTTTTAAGAGTTTTGATGGCTTGGCCCCCACTTAGGCAAGATGGTAAAGTCTTCAATATGTTTTACCATGGCAGGTCATTATTAGGACAAACTTGTGACAAGTGTTCCAACAGCTGGGCAGTTTTAAGCAAAGCAGCTCACACAGAAAGAATTTCTGAGCCCAGAGAGGAGTTCGGGAAGGGGTGAGGGGGTCTTCTCCGTCCCCACCCCCCAGTCCCAGCCCCACTGACACCTCCTAACGGCTCCAGAGGACCTGCAGCCCTGTACAATATGTGGCCTGAACGCATCACGGCCCACCTCCTCGTCCTGGCCCACAGGGATGCCCATAGCTTCCAGTTCTTTTTGCAGTTCTGTGATGTCCACCATCCCGTCCCCGTGATGGTTCAGTTTGTGGAAGAGCTCTTCAAAAAGGCGGTCGGTTCCTCCTCCTGGCCAGCCACGGTGGGCAACAGGAAGCCCCGTACTCGGCGAAGCATGCTGACACAGCGCTAAGGGTACCCTGAAAAGTGGGAAAGCCCCACCCTCAGGCTGAGCTGCCGCCGGTACCGGCGTCAGGGAGCCTCAGAGGCAGCGCGCAGCAACGGACCCTGGAACGTGTGGGCTCCCAAGTCTCTGGGTTTGGAGCAAGTGGGCCAGGATGGTTCCCGCCTGTCCAGCAACAGCCCTGGTTCTGGATTTGATTTTGCCAGTCTTGGCTGGGGGAAAGCAGCTTAGGACCGCCCCCCCCTTCCCCCTCCCCCATTAATGTTTGGCCAGGGATTCCCAGACAGTATTTTTGTTTTATGTTTTATTTGTTTTTGAGAGAGACCAAGAGAGAGCCCGAGCAGGGGAGGAGCAGAGAGAGAGAGAGAGAGAATGGAAAGGGGGCTCTGTGCTGACAGCAGGGAGCCCCATGTGGGTCTCTAACCCAGGAACCATGAGATCATAACCTGAACTGAAGTGGGTTGCTTAACGTACTGAGCCACCCAGGTGTCCCCCCAGACAGCATATTCTCAATTCAAACTCCAAACTGAGTGAGGGTAGTCCCATGGTTATGAGTTTTCAGAGGAGGTTTTTTTTTTGTTGGTGGTGTTTTTGGTTTTTTGTTTGTTTGTTTGTTTTTCAGTTTTGTGCTCAGAGCCAAGGTTGACATAGATCAGTCTCCATGGGGCCATCCTGGGCCAATTCTCTCTCCCTTTTATTAGACCAAGACTTCATCTGTCATTCCCATAGGCTAGTTGAAATCCAAACCTTAGTAACCAAGGGAGTAAATGTTAAGACTTCTTTTTATATTTATAAAAGTTAAAGAGGAAAATAGGCTTTCTAATATTTAGCATGAACTGACAACTGCACATATGTAATATTTAAATAAATGTACACAAATCATGGGTGGATAAACAAATTTGGAGCCCATTGCTCTTGTGTAATGGGAGTGATCACCTGGTCAGTGGTCAATTTGATAAGAAATTCAGGAGTCTGGGGGTGCCCAGGTGTCTCAGTTGGCTAAACATCTGACTCTTGATTTGGGCTCAGGTCATGATCTCACAGTTCATGCATGAGTTTAGAGCCCCACATTGGGCTCTGTGTTAACAGTGCAGAGCCTACTTGAGATTCTCTCTCTTTTCCCCTCTCTCTGACTCTCCCCCACTTACTCTCTCTCTCAAAATAAATAAATAAACTTTAAAAAGAAAAAAAGAAAGAAATTCAGGAGTCTGCAATCAGCACCTGCCAATGAGAGCCATCAGAAGCACTGCTCAAGTCAAGAGAACAGACCAGCCACAGCAGTGGAGCAATAGAGACCAGCACTGAATACATAGATGAAGGGCCAGCTAATACCAACCAGCATGCTCTAAGGAGCTGCACAGGAAGTTTGACCCTTAGCCCCAATGTCACAGAAGTCACAAGTAAACCACATTATGATTTCAGACATCCAGATTCTCTCCTAGGGAGAAAATTAGTGAACAAACACATTTTATCTAAAAGAAAGTAAATGCTATATAAAAGGGTTTAATCAGTTACCAGACAAACTAAGCATTAAAACAAATTAGATATTTGCTTAATTTTATTATTATTATTATTATTATTATTATTATTATTATTATGCAGCAGGTGGGACTCAGGATAAAGACCAGCAAAACCAGGTTAGGCAAAGTTCATATTATGCACATATCTGAATTTTAGTATGAGCTGAAATTTAGGGAGACTTTAACTCATTAATATTATTTTGGATCCATGCTTTTAAGTCCTCTCTGTGTGAACTGATACTGCTGATTGTTTCCTTATAATCTCTATTGATGTTGGGTCAACAAGACAAGGTGAAAGTCAAAACCTAAGGATGGCAGAGCAGAAGGATGGAAAGGGCCCAAGTTCTTGATTGCATCACTGAGCCAGTGAACCAACTCTGGAAACCAGTTTCCACTGGACCTGTTTGGACAGGCAACAAATTCAACCTCTGTTATTTAAGCCACTTTCTTCTGGGTATTCTGTCACAGCTGAAAGCATAGCTCATAGAAAATCATAACTCACAAAATAATTACAAACTGAGATGAATCCAATTTTCCTTCATTACGCTCACCTCAGTTTGTAATTATTCTAGGAAGATGTAACAGGGGTCATGATATATTGGGTAATGAAGGAAGGCTTCCTGAAGTTTAGGTGATATTTAAGCTAAGGCTTGAAAGATAAGTAGGGGTTGGCCTGTGAAGAGTAACGAAAATAGCATTTTTTGTATCTTTAACATTCCTGAGAAGAAAAGAACTTGGGAAGTTCAAGGAACTAAAAGAAGGTCACTGTCACTGGACAATAATGAACAACAGAAAGAATGGCCCAAACTGAGATTAAAAACACAGGCTCAATTAAAGATACTGGCTTTTATCCCAAGAACAATATAGAGTTATATCAGCCAGGACAAACCAGATTATGCTGTGATAACAAACAACTCCAGAATCTCGGTGACCTACAGGGTGAATATCTCATTTGTACATATACCCATTATAGGTCAGCAATAGGTTCTGCTCCTGGGATGTCATTGTCCCTACCCTGGGACTGAGGCAGCCACTTCCTGGAACATCATTGGTAGCCATGGCAAAGGGAAAAAAAGAGCATGGAAAAGCAGGCTGTGGATCTTAAAAACTCTGCCTGTAGGTGACATATTTCATTTCTTTTTATATTTTATTGGCCAAAACAAGTGACATGCTCTCCTGACTTCAATTCCTCCTTCACCTCTTTTGATGAAAAACATTACAGCCTACACCAGGAGGCATTTATGCATTTTTAGCAGCAGAATAACATGGCTTAATGCACAGTGTAAAGATCCTGCTAGCTATTGTGTGGAGAATGTGGGGGAAAGGCAGGAGCCAGTGCAGTGAGATCGGTTAGGAGATTCTCAGAGTAGTCAGCTTGAACTAGAGTGGTGGCAGTGGAGGGGAAGAGAATCAGACAGATCATGATATATTTTAGAGATAGAATTGAAAGAATTTTATGAAGGATTAGATGAAAGATATGAGGAAGAAAATGATACCTGCTATAGACTAAATGTTTATGTCCTCCCAAAATTACCTATGTTGAAATCCTAACCCCCAAGGTGAAGGTATTAGAAGGTGAAGCTTTGGGGAGGTGATTATGCCTCCTGACTGAGATTAAGAGCCCTGATAAAAGACACCCCAAAGAGTTCTCTTGCCCCTTCCACCATGTGAGGGCACAGCAAGAAGGCATCTATGAACGAGGAAGCAGACCCTCACCAGACACTGAATCTGTTGGTGCCTTTTTCATGGACTTCCAGCCTTTAGAACTAAAAAAAATAAATTTCTGTGGTTTATAAGCCACCCAGTCTATGGTATTCTGTTAGAGCAGCATGAAGGGACTAAGGCAGTATCAAAAATAACTTTTAGGTTTCTAGAATGAGACACCATGTAGATGAAGATGTCAATCTCTGAGGTGCAGGAGATCAATTGGGATTAAGATCAAGAGTTCAAATTTAGATGTATTAAGTTTAAGATGCCAGTGAGTCATACAAGTGGCAAAATTGCATGCCTATCTCAGGAAAGAGGTCCAAGATGGAAATATAAATTTGTAACTTATTGGCATACAGAAAGCTTTTAACACTGTAGGAGAGAAGAATATCACTTAAAAAGTATAGAGTAGGAAGAGGGCCCTAGACCAAGTTCTGAAAAACCCTACAATGTACATCTCAGATGCAGGCAACAGAGCCATCAAATGCAAACTGCCTGCAACCAAATAATCTTGGGCACATTACATATTTTCTCTGAACCTCAGCTTCCTCATCAGTACCAATTCTGTCTCAACATTCTGTTGTGAGCATTAAGTAGAAAAAAAATACTTAACACAAGCCCTGGCACATAGAAAGCATTTCATAAATGGTAATTTTTGTTAATGTCATTTTTATTAAAGGAGAACTGAGAAGGGCATCTGGGTGGCTCAGAGCCCATTCTGGATCCTCTGTCCCTCTCTCTGCCCCTCCCCTACTCACACGCTCTCTCTCTTTCTCAAAAATAAAAGTAAACATTAAAAAAAAAAAAAGGAGACTGATAAAGAGCCTTCACAGAAGTAGGAGGAAACAGGAAAATGTATTATTAAAGAAAGCATGAGAAGAGGCTATTTTTAGAAAAAGAGAGTCCAGTGCTACTAAAAGTGTCAAATGCTGAGTAAAATTAAAACCTAGGGCCAAAAAGGGTCTTTTGGATTTGGCAAGAAATGCATAGGAATTTTGGTGAATTGGTGGAACAGAAACCAGATTGGAGAGAGTTAAATACTGAGTAGATCATACCTCATACCATGCATAAAGATGAATTCCAAGTGAAGTAAAGACCTAAAAGTAAAATGTGAAACCTTAAAATATTATGAATAAAATGTAAGAGAATACCTTTGTGATCTCAGTGCATAGGAATTCCAAAATAATACATTAGAAAGCATAAACCATAGAATACAAGTTTGATAACATTGAAAATATCTGTGCATGAAGATACATCATTTAAAAGGTGAAAAAGAGTCACAGATAGAAAATCCAACATTACGGCTTCCATAAAATAGTATTCAGAATATATTAGGAATCCTAAATCAATAAGAGAAAGACAATTGACCTAAGAAACAGGCAAATAATGTGAGCAGAGATCTTACCAGGACCTTTAATCTAATAATGTTTCTGCATTGTCACTGTTCTTATTTCATTGTGCCCTCATTTTTCTCTTTCCTTCCACTTAGGTTCCATAATCCATCATCTTAATCACTACCTTCCATACTCCTTTACACATTTGCTCCTGCTTTCTTTGCCTTATTCATTTTGCAAAACCATAACCTTGAGTAAATCCAACTCTCCACATTCTCTGCAACTTCACTTCTCCCTCTCCCTCATATCCCTTATCCAATCCTTCATAACATTCTTTCAGTTCTATCTCTAAAATATATCATGACCTGTCTGCTTCTCTTCTCCTCCACTGCCACCAGTCTAGTTCAGGCTTTCCACTCTAAGAATTTCCTAATGGATCTCACTGCACTGGCTGACTACAGCTATGGATGCCCTTTCTCTAATGCAGTGAAAAAATAGATGCAAAGTCTGTTGAGAGTTTGTAAGTACAGTGGTGGAAAAATGAAGGGGGCCCATGCAATGGCTTCCATTTCTTCAATAATAAATGAAGAACTAATGGAAATGAGATGTTAAATATGAAGGAGAGAAAGTCAAAAAAAGAGGATGTGAAAGCCAGAAATTTGAAGAAATAGTAGAAGGTATAGCATAGTTACTGTGGAGAGTGAGAAGGCTATGCTATAAAAGAAACTGGGTAAGATTTTCGAGCACCATGAGTACCAATTTGTGGTCATGAATTTATAGAATGTCAATTTGTGAAACTTACTGTGCATCACATAACCCAGAATTGGGCACACCAATCTCATATAGTTATAATGGACCAAGCCCGTTACATCAGCACCTTTGGTGAGAACTACCAATTCACCAACTTCCACTGTGCTGTGACATGGACTTTATTCTGGTCTACTCTCTCAAAGGCTCTGCATCTATTTATTCCACTCAGCACATGCAGCACATGCATAATGGAGCAGTAAGACAGAGAGAACCAGGATCCTGATGACTACAGAGCCACCATGTCAGCCTCTGGACCATGTTTATATGAAACAGAAATAAACACAGACCATAAGCGACAATTATTTCTGGTCTCCTGCATCTCTCACCCCCCAGCTGATCCTAAATATAAACAATAAAAATCCTCAATTAATAATGTAGAGATAATCAGAATAACATGTAACCAGAAAAATGCCCAGATTAAATCACAATCAAGATGACTATGAACATGGGATTGAAACTGTTAAAAACATACAGAAGTTAAAGTAGCTTCAGCATTTTATATGAAACCAATACATTCAAAATATGTTTCACTGTTACATAAATCCACATAGTAATTATATTTATGAGACAAAGAACTTTATAAAGTAATGAAAAATAAAGACTACTATAATTGCAAAAATTGCTTCAACATTTTATTTATCCTACTGTGCTAAGCAGTAGGCTGGCTGCTAGAGAAACAAATATAAGTAAGTGTCTAACTTTTACTGAGGAGCTTGCTGACTAATAGTAGAGAGAAACATAAACATATCATTTGCACATACTTATTTTCAGTATGATTTTTTAAAATTCATCATCAGATTTTGTAGATTTAGCAAATAAACAAAAATACATTTTTTGGTCTTCAAACAAGAATCCTCTTTGGCCAAGGAAAACAGCTGAATGTAATTTGGCTCACTGATCAGTAGAGGGTGATAGAACATCAGAATGATAGCTTAAGAATGCCTTTATGAACCATGTTGTAAGCATTTTTCTATAGTTCATTCAATTAATATTTTCCCCCAGACTCAGTGACATATTTAACTGTGAATATACAAAGTATATAAATCCATTCTGGATAAAATGCATTCATCACCTGGAAACACTTGGGTGAGAAAAACAAACAATTTTCACCATTCCTCTTTTATTTATCATTCCTTTTTACATTTTTTCTCTATGTCCTACAATAAACTGTTCATCAATCAAGGAAATATATCACATCATTTTTTTTCTCATAAGTGTTGCAAATATAGTTTGTCTTATCAATATCTTTCCAAGAGTGGTCAAATTAATGAAACCCAATGTAATGGGTGTACTGAGCCACCTGTGGCTGGTAACAGAAGGTAAATGATAAAATCTTTATGTTATCTGTGGGTAACATCATCCTGAAGCATGAAATTTGATCCCCTTCATTTATGTCTGTTTCTTTGACTATAATTCATATTATATAATATTAATGAGATCAAATTTTTCAAAATGCAATTGTAGTAGGCATTTTATATTAAACTATAGTGTTTTTGAAAGAGAGAAAGAGAAAAAGAGGCTTTTCTGCATCATAAAGTGTTTTGTTTAAAATTTTGTACAAGTGCCTCTCTTGTTCAGTTATTATAGTCTTAATTAATTTTCCTTTATGAAGGATATCAACTGGCAGTTATTTATGGAGTACCAACTAGATGCTCAATTTATATTTTCAATAATTAACAAATTACCAAAATCTGGGTGGCTTAATACAACAGAAATTCACAGGATTTACACATCCTGTGATTGTACAAATGATATGTTTATTTACATATCATTTACATATGTTTGTAAATGTTTGTATGTTTGTATGTAAATAAACATATGTACATATGTTTATTTACATATCATTTGTACATACTTATTTTCAGTATCACTTTTTAAAATCATTTAAAAATACTGTGAATTTACACAATTCAAGACAGAGTCTGAAGTCAAGATGTAAAGAGGGTCAGCTTCTTCTGGAGGTTCTGAAAGGGAATCTTTTCCTTGTCTCTTTCTCAGTTTCTAGTAGTATCTAGCAATCCTTGGCTTCTAGCTGCACCATTTCAATCTCTGCCTCCATCATCACATGGCTTTCTATGTGTCTTTCTGTGTCTTTACAGGGTTTTTTTTTAAGATTTATTTTATTTTTAGAGAGAGAGAGCAAGCAGGAGACATGGGCAGTGGGGGAGAGAAACAGAGACAGAAACAGAGACAGAGTATCCTAAACAGATTCCACGCTCTGCATGGAGCCCTACACAAGGCCTGGTCCCACAACCCTGGGATCATGACCTGCACCAAAATCAAGCGTCAGACACTCATCCAATGGAGCCACCCAGGAACCCCTATTGGCTTTCTTAAAAAGATACCAGTTATTGGATTTAGGGCCAACTAGTATGGGCCCTAGTATGCCCTCATCTTAACTAATTACATGTGTAAAGACCCTACTTCCAAATAAGATCATCTTCTGAGGTTCTAGGTAGCCATAAATTTCAGAGTACTACCCAGTACATGTAATAATGCTATTTCATATATCTTCAAAGAAATCTTAAAGGAGAAAAAATAAGATGGTTCTCCTTTATGGAAATAATATGGAAACTGAATATATTATATTCAGAATAGACAAATCCCATTCAAATAAGTCTTTTTATTTTACTTTATTTTCACATTCATGTGTATATAACTTGCCTTGTTCTATAATAGCTTTGAGGTATCTTATAATAAAAACACTTAGTACAGTGCACAATATAAAATGTGTGTAGCTCACTAATAAATAGTATATACTTTTTGTTGAGACCCAATAGAATTAGAGATTTAGTAATAAAGGAAGATAAAAATCCTCTCTATAAATGCAATCCCTAAAATTCCATCACATAAAATTCATAGTCACATTACTGCAATGTAAAAGGAAACAACCCTTTTCAATTAATCTTCCAATTACCATGTGTTTAATTTATTTGTTTTCATTTATGAGATGTGTAAGAAACAGACCAATTATTACAAAATGTGCATCATACACTGAATTGAGAAGGCCCCAAATAATCACAAAGTCATTTTCTGACACTTTACCCTGCAGGAGATAATACCATTAACTGGTTCCTGGTTAAAAATTGTGGCCAGGTGAAGGATGGAAGCCACTTGCCAATTGAGTTCTATCTGAATTCACATTTTGTCAAAGACATTATCACAATTTTAAGATACAGTGGAAAGTCAAGACCAGAGAATGATAAAAACACAGATAAGGGGAAACACAACCTGTTCCACAATTCGCATTATCAGACAGGAAAGAACACATCAGCTCCATGGGAGAGACATGGAACTAAAGTTTTATGTAGCAATGAGTTGTTCAAAAAATGTCTCACTGAGTGATGAAAGGAAAAGATAAGGTCCTTTAAAAATTCCTAAAGTAATTGCAATAAGAGATGCTGATTCTCATCAGCAGTTTGCTAAAGTGGAAGCCATAATGCTAAAAACACTTAGCAAAGGCAGTTTTGAGAATGGCTAAGATAACACAATTCCCGTAATTTTGTCAGCTTATTCCAAGGACAGAAATTAAAGTAACTGGAAGAATGAGGTGCCTGGGTGGCTCAGTTGGTCGAGCTTCTGATCAGGTCATAATCTCATGTTCATGAGTTCAAGCCCCTCATCGGGCTCTGTACTGACAGCTCAGAGCCTGGAGCCTGCTTGGATTCTGTGTCTCCCCCTTCTCTCTCTGCCCCTCCCCACTCATTCTCTGTCTCTCTCTCTCTCTCTCAAAAATAAATAAACATTTTTAAAAAATTAAAGTAACTGGAAGAGTAACTGAAACAAATATCCTTCAAACACACCTCCCCAAATATTACTCCCCAACCTGGCCTTGGGGAGGTGTTGAGTGGAAGACTCTGCCACCTTGTGCTCACTGATGAGAATCCAGAAAGCTAATATTCTGAGATGCTAGATCTAGACATTCTTTAAAAACAAGTAAGCAGAGAACTTCCGGGAAAGATGGCAGAGTTGGAGAATTCTAAGCTCACCTATTGCCACAGATACAACTAGATAACACCACATCCACATAAATAACCCAGAAAATGACCCAAACACTGGCAGAACAGGCTTTCCACAGCTAAATATAGACAAGAAGCCACAGTGAACAGGGTAGGAAGGGCAGAGACATGTTTGGGAGTCAAACAAACATGTGGGACTGCCCATGGGGGAGAGGGACATGGCAGGCACAGAAACGGGAGAGGACCAGACCCCACAAAAGGCATCCCAGGTACAGGGTATCTGCAGAGGGAAGAAAAAACCCTGTAACATCTGGCTCTGAAAAACAGAGGGGCCTAACAATCAGTGCAGCTTAATACCTGGAAATTTCTTGGAGAGCCAAGAGGATAGAGTTCCCACCCATAAAGAGACAGCATAATAAACAGCCCTTCTGAGATACAGCATAGAAGCAGCAGTTTGAAAAAAGCGTGAGATACATAGAAGACTTACTTACTAATCTCAGAGCATGTGCTGGAGGGACAGAGATCTTTGGGAGACTTCTCCAAGAATAAAAGCTGACAGGCACCACTCCCCTCCTCTGCCTCCCAGCATAGATACATGGACATGTGCAAGAACCAGTGTAGCACCAACACTCTCCACCTAGCTTGCTAAATAACAATGGGCCCTGCCCCCATGAGCTTCAGTGATCTGTCCCCTCCATCCATGCCTGAGCAGGGATTTTCCCAGGCAGCTGCATGTCACTTTCTGCAGTGGACCAGTGCAGACCTTAGCACCTTGTGCCCCACCCCCCACAGACCTCTCTACAGACCTGCCCCACCAATATTTTCTTGGTCTGAGCCCATCCAAAGTGATGCCACAAGCCTGGCCGTGTGAAAGCAGTCCTGACAGGGTCCAGCACTACTCCACAATGACTACTGTCCCAGGGATAGGGGAAAGTAACCATACATACTAGTTCAACTATGGCCCCACCAGTGAGCTGGGGGCAGGCATCTGGTCTGACTATAGGCCCTGTCCACAAACAAAAGCTTTTCAGGGGAAAATGCAGGGAAAGCACCCTGGAATTCGGTGCTACTACATCTCTGGCAAATACCAGGTATGACTCAACTCAAGTACAAGGTGGCACCAGACTGGCCCACTAACAACACAAAGACCAAACCCTAACCACAAGAGGCAAAGTGAACTATTACAGATGACTGGACTGAAAGGAAAGGTGGCTCAGCCACAATAGCAAGTCACACACAACACATATGGAAGATACACCTGGAGCACCAGGCTCTGACAAACAGGAGACATTGCACTGCAGGGCACTATAGCTCCTTTTCTTCATAAGGCCACTATTTTCAAGAGCAGGAGATGTAGCTGACAGTCCTCTTTTTTTAATGTTTATTTGTTTTGGGGAGAGAAAGAGAGAACACAAGCAGGGGAGGGACAGAGAGAAAGAGGGAGATAGAGACTCCCAAGTAGGCTCTGTACTGTCAGCACAGAGCCTGATGTGGGACTCAATCCCATGAACAATGAGATCCTGACTTGAGCCAAAATCAAGAGTCAAATGCTTAACTGATTCCACCACCCAGGTGCTCCCAATGTAGCTAATATTCCTAACACATACAAACACAGAGGTAGACAAAATGAGGAAACAGAGAAACATGTTGCAAATGAAAAAATGGAAAAAATTCATAGCAAAAGAGCTAAATGAAACAGAGATAAGTTATATGCCCGATAGAGAATGTAAAGTAATGTTCATAGAGATACTCCATGAACTTGAGAAAAGAGTGGAGGACATCAGTGAGACCATTGACAAAGAGATAGAAAACACAACAAAGAGATAGAAAACAAAAAAGAACCAATCAGAGATCAAGAAATCAGTTAAAACTATACTGGATAGAATAAACAGTAAACTAGAGGAAGCAGAAGAACAGATCAGCAACCTGAAGGACAAAGTAATAGAAAGCAATCATGCTGGACAGGAGAGAGAATAATAACAAAAAACAAAAACAGACTAAGAGAACTTAGCAACACTATCAAGCATAATAACACTCACATTATAGGGATACACAGAAGAGAGAGAAAAGGGGGCAGAAAATTTACTTGAAGAACTAATAGGTGAAAACTTCCTGAATCTGGGGAAGGAAACAAATCCAGAACCAGGAGGCAGGAGCCCCTCAAAAAATCATCCAAGGAGGTCCACATAAAGACACACAGTAATTAAAACAGCCAAAAGTAGTGATAAGGAATTTTAAAAGCAACAAGAGAGGGGCATCTGGGTGACTCAGTCAGTTAGCGTCCGACTTCAGCTCTGGTCATGATCTTGTGGTTTGTGGGTTTGGGCCCCACATCAGACTCTGTGCTGACAGCTCAGAGCCTGGAACCTGCTTCAGATTCTCTCTCTCTCTCTCTCTCTCTCTCTCTCTCTGCCCCTCCCCTGCTCACACTCTGTCTCTTTCTTTCAAAAATAGATAAACATTTTTTAAAAATTTGAGTAACAAGAGAATAGAAAATAGTTACATACAAAGGAAACCCCATAACTCTATCCCCTGATTTTTCAGAAATCAGAAACTGATTCTGCAGGCAGAAGGGAGTGGCATGATACATTCAAAGTGCTGAAAGAAAAAACCTGCAAATAAGAATGCTCTCTCCAGCAAGGTGCAAGACTCCTTCAAAATAGGAGGAGAGATAGTTTCCCAGACAAACAAAAGTTAAGGAATTTATCACCACTAATGCAGCCTTACAAGAAATGTTAAAGTGGACTCTTTGAGTGGAAAGGAAAGACCATAAGTAGGAGTAAGAAAAATAGGAAGCACAGAAGCAGTAAAATTAAGTATAGCTATAAAAACCAGTCAAGGGATTCACATAAGAGGATGTAATAAGAATAAGAGGATGTAAACTATGACACCATGTATCTAAAACATGCAGGGAGAAGAGCAAAGAATGAATTCAAACTTAAGCAACCATCAATTTAGTATAGACTACCATATGCAGAAGATGTTACTTACAGACCTAATGGTAACCACAAATCAAAAGCCAGTAATAGATATGCAACAAATAAAAAGAAAGGAATCTAAGTATATCACTAAAGAAACCAAACAAAACCATGAGAGAAGAGACCACAAGAAGGAACAGAGAAGAACTGCAAAAACAAGCATAGAACAGGTAACAAAATGACAATAAATTCTTTCCTATCAATAATTAATTCGAATGTAAATGGACTAAACACTCTAATTAAAAGACATAGGATGATGGAATAGATTTTTTAAAAAGGAAGACTCATCTATATGCTGCTTACAAGAGACTCATTTTAGACCTAAAGACACATGCAGATTGAAAGTAAAGGGATGAGAAAACATTTACCATGCAAATGGAAGTAAAAGAAAGCCAGGATAGCAATACTTATATTGGACAAAATAGACATTAAAACAAAGACTATAACAAGGGACAAAGAAGCACACTATAGAGGCACCTCTGTGGCTCAATCAGTTAAGTGTCCAACTTCAGCTCAGGTCATGATCTCAGCTTTAGAGTTCAAGCCCCGCACTGGGCTCTATGCTGACAGCTCAGAGCCTGGAGCCTCAGATTCTGTCTCTGTCTCTCTCTTCCCCTCCCCGCTCCTGCTCTGTCTCTGTCTCTCTCTCTCTCTCAAAAATAAACATTTTAAAAAAGGACACTATATAATAATAAGGGGAACATCCAACAAGATGTTTGGAAACATCCAAATATGTGCAAAATTGTACCTATTTATGCACCCAACATGGGAGAACCCAAATACATAAAGCAGCTAATAACAAACATAAAGGAAGTAATAAATAGTAATACAATAATACAGGGGACTTTAGCACCCACTTACATCAATGGATAGATCATCTGAACAGAAAATCAACAAGGAAATAGTGGCTTTGAACAACACATTGGACCAGATGGATCTAACAGATATATTCAGAACATTCCATTCTAAAACAGCAGAATACACATTCTTTTCAAGTGCACATAAAAACATTCTCCAAAACAGATTAAGCCCCAAACAAGGCTCAACAAATTCAAAATGATCGAAGACATACCATACATATTTTTTTAACCACAACACTATGAAACTAGAAATCAATCACAAGAAAAAAATCTGGACAGAACGCAAATATATGGAGGTTAAATAACATGGTACTAAACAATGAGTGGGTCAACCAAGAAATCTATAGAAAATCAAAAAATACATGGAGACAAATGAAAATGAAAACACAACATCCAAAATCTTTGGGATGCAGCAAAAGCTGTTCTAAGAGGGAATTTTATAAATATACAGGCCTACCTCAAGAGGCAAGAAAAATCTCAAATAAACAACCTAAACTTATACCTATGGGAGCTAGAAAAAGAACAACAAATAAAACCTGTAGAAAGAAGGAAATAATACAGATTAGAACAGAAACAAACAAAATAGAAACTAAAGAAATAATGGAACAAATCAATGAAACCAGGAGCTGGTCCTTTGAAAAAATCAGCAGAATTGATGAAACCTTTACCCAGACTCAGAAAAAAAAATGGCAGGAGAGCTCAAATAAAAAAATCAGGGGGCACCTGGGTGGCTCAGTCGGTTGAGCATTCGACTTCAGCTCAGGTCATGATCTCACAGTTCGTGGGTTCAAGCCCCACATTGGGCTCTGTGTTGATAGCTCAGAGCCTGGTGCCTGCTTCAGATTCTGTGTCTCCCTCTTTCTCTGCCCCTCCCCACACATGAACTCTGTCTCTGTCTCTCAAAAATGAATAATTGTTAAAATAAATCAGAAATGAAAAAGAAATAACAACCAACACCACAGAAACACAAAGGATTATAAGAGAATATTATAAAAAATATATGCCAAAAAATTAGACAACTAGAAGAAATGTATAAATTCCTAGAAACATATAACCTCCCAAAACTGAATCAGCAGAAAATAGAAAATTGAACAGACTAATTATCAGCAAGGAAATTGAATCAGTAATCCAAAAAGTCCCAACAAACAGAAGTCCAGGACCAGAGGGCTTCACACATGAATTCTACCAAACATTTAAAGAATTACTATCTATTCTTCTCAAACTATTCCAAATAATATTAAAGAAAACTTCCAAATTAATTATGTGGGCCTACATTACCATGTTACCAAAACCAGACAAAAATACTATAAAAGAGAACTATAGGCCAATATCTCTAATGAACATAGACGCAAATTCCTCAACTAAATATTAGCAACCTGAATCCAACAATACATAAAAAAAATCATTCACGATGATCAAGTGGGATTTATTCCTGGGATGTAAACATGATTCAATATTCATAAATCAATGTGACATCACATCAACAAGGGAAAGGATAAAAACCGTATGATCATTTCAATAGATGCAGAAGTATTCTACAAAGTACAACATCCATTCATGATAAAAGCTCTCAACAAAGTAGGTTTAGAGGGAATATACCTCAAAATAATAAAGGCCATATGTGAAAATTACACTAAAATTATACTCAATGGTGAAAAACTGAGGGCTTTTCTTCTAAGGTCAGGAACAACACAAGGATGCCCACTCTCACCACTTTTACTCAACATAGTCTTGGAAGTCCTAGCCACAGCAATCAAATAAGAAAAAGAAATAAAAGGCATCAAAATTGTTAAGGAAGAGTAAAACTGACACTATTTGCAGATGAGAAGGTACCATGTGTAGAAACCATAAAAATGCCACCAAAAAACTGCTAGAACTGATAAATGAATTCAGTAACATCTCAAGATACAAAATCAATATACAGAAATCTGTTGCTTTTCTACACACTAATAATGAAGCAGCAGAAAGAGGAATTAAGAAAACAATCCCATTTACAATTGCACCAAGAATAATAAAATACCTAGGAATAAACTTAACCAAGGAGAGGAAAGACCTGTACTCTGGGGCACCTGGGTGGCTCAGCCATTTAAGTGCTCGACTTGATTTCAGCTCAGATCATGATCTCACGGTTCATGGGATTGAGCCCTGCATCTAGCTCTGTGCTGACGTTACGGAGCCTGCTTGAGATTCTCTCTATCCCTCTTTCTCTCTGCCCCTCCCCCACTTGCTTGCACTCTCTCAAAATAAGTAAATAAACATTTTTTTTAAAAAAGAAAGAGCTGTACTCCGAAAACTATAAAACATTGATGAAAGAAATTGAAAATGATACAAACAAATGGAAAGATATTCTGTGCTCATGGATTGGAGAAAAAATATTATTAAAATGCCCACGCCACCCAAAGCAGTTAACAGATTTAATACAATCCCTATCAAAATACCAACAGCATTTTTCATAGACCTAGAACAAATAATCCTAAAATTTGTATGGAACCACAGAACACTGTAACTAGACAAAGTAATCTTGAAAAGAAGAACAAAACTAGAGGTGTTATAGTCCCAGATATCAAGATATACTACAAAGCAATAATAATCAGAATAGTATGATACTAGCACAAAAATAGACACATAGATCAATAGAATAGAATACAGAGCCCAGAAATAAACCCACAATTATATGGTCAATTAATCTTCAACAAAGGAGGCAAGAATATGCAAAGGGAAAAAGACAGTCTCTTCAACAAATGGTGTTGGGAAAATTGGAGAGCTACATAGAAAGAATGAAACTGGATCACTTTCTTACACCATTCAAAAAATAAACTCAAAATGGATTAAAGATCTGAATGTGAGACCTGAACCATAAAAATCCTACAAGAAAGCATAGACAGTAATTTCTCTGACATCAACTGCAGCAACATTTTTCTAGATAGGTCTCCTGAAGCAAGAGAAACAAAAGCAAATATAAACTATTGGGACTAAATCAAAATAAAAATCTTCTTCATGGGGTGCCTGGGTGACTCAGTCGGTTGAGTTTCAACTCTTGATTTTGGCCAGGTCATGATCCCAGGGTTGTGGGATCAAGTTCCAAGTTGAACTCCACACTGAGCATGTCGACTGATTGGGATTCTCTCCCTCTCTCCCTCTGCCCTTCTCCCCAGCTCACTCTGTCTCTCTAAAAAAAAAAAAAAAAAAAAAAAAAAAAAAAAAAAAAATTAAAAATTAAAAAAAATCTTCTGCACAGCAAAGGAAACAATCAACAAAATGAAAAGACAGCCTACTGAATGGGAGAAGATATTTGCACATGATATATCCAATTAAAGGTTAGTAGTCAAAATATATAAAGAACATATACAAATCAACACAACACAACACAAAAAAATCCAATTAAAAACTGGGCAGAAGACATGAACACGCATTCCTCCAAAGAAGACATACAGATGGCCAACAGACACATGAAAAGATGCTCAAATCACTCATCATCAAGGAAATGCAAATCAAAACTACAATGAAAGTGTGCCTGGTTGGCTCAGTCAGAAAAATATGCAACTCCTGATCTTGTGGTCATGAGTTCAAGCCCCACATTGGGGGTAGAGAATATTTAAATAAATATTTTTTTAAAACTACATCTGTCAGAATGGCTAAAATCAAAAACACAAGAAACAAGTGTTGATGAGGATATGGAGAAAAAAACCCTCATGTGCTATTGGCAAGAATGCAAAACTTGTGTAGCCACTGTGTAAGTATGGAGTATGGAGTCTCCTCAAAAAAATTAAAGAAAGAACTACTATATGACATGGTAATTCCACTACTGGGTATTTACCTAAAGAATACAAAAACACTAATTTGAAAAGATATATGCACTCCTATGTGTTTGCAGCATTACAATAGCCAAATTATGGAAGCAACCCAAGTATCCAAAGACAGATGAATGGATAAAGAAGTGGTGTATATGAATGTTACTCAGCCATATAAAAGAATGAAATCTTGCCATTTTGCAATAATATGGATTGATCTAGAGGGTATAATGCTAAGTGAAATAAATCAGAGAAAGACAAACACCATATGATTTAACTCATAAGTGGAATCTAAGAAACCAAACAAACAAAGGAAAAAAAGAAACAAACCAAAAAACAGACTCTTAACTGTAGAGAACAAACTGATGGTTACCAGAGGGAAGGTGGGTGAGAGAATGGGGGAAATAGGTGAAAGGGATTAAAGAGTACACTTATTGTGATGAGTACTGGATGATGTATGAAATTGTTGAATCACTATATTGCACATTGAATCATTATATTGAAACTAATATAATATTGTATGTTAACTATCCTGGAATTAAAAAAAAAAAAACAAGTAAGCAGATAGTAAAGTTATATTCTTAAGAAAGTTAAAGAATCTAAATAGAACTGTGGACAAATACTCAAATGGTTCCTGCAAGAAAACTCAGGACTTTCCTCAAGAAACAGTTCTGGGGCCTCAGTTCAATACACTATATTTCAAGAAAAAAAAGTTCTATCTTCCCTACCTTCCTACCTTCTGAGACCTAATGATAACACAGGAACAAATGCAGAACAGTAAAGAGAACACAAGGAGAGTTGTCAGTGTGTGAGAGACTAAAGCCAATATGTGGAAAATGGAAAAAGACTAAAAACCTGTGGTTAGATAAGAGAGAACAGGCAGTCCAGAATATTCAGGAAGGACATTCAGAGTAGGAGAGGATGAATCTCCATGGCAGAAACCCACAGAAGCTTCAGACAGAGTTGGCAGGTGCCTCAGAGGGCAGGAAGCACAGGGGAGGCTAAAACAGAGGGATTATTTGAAATTGTGTCTAATACATGACTGCATCAGACACCAACTAACATTCCCCACCCTCCTTTCCCATTTCTAAATACACGGAATACTAACTAGCATCTATTCCTACCCATTGCCCCTGCCAAAAGTTGCCATTAAAAAGCTGAATAAACTGAGGAGAAACAGGAATGCTAAAGCTGGATGCCAGTGTCCCAGGTAAAGCTCTCTCTAGTCTTGCATTTTGGAGTGCCAAATATCCCCCCCTAAAACAAAAAGACTCCAGAACTCTTACCCTAAAATGAAGACAACCAGTGGTTAAGTCTATTTATAGAAGCAATGGCTGACTCTGCACCAAAAATTTGTGCTCCTCATTTCTTAGTGTGACATACTTCTTCTGGGAAATAGGTACCCAGCCAGGGACCTCATTTTTCAGTTTTCTTATACCCAGGTGCAGTTCTCTAACTAGTAAAATGTAAGTAGAAGGGATGTATGACACTTTTCGCTTTCTTATTAACCCCTCTGACAGCTGGAACAAAAGGCACCAAGGCTCAAGGAGATGCCAGTGGAAAGATTCGGGGCCTCTGAATTATCACATGCAAGATAGCCACCTACCGGTCAGAGACATTTGCTTTGTACTGTGACACAGATGAGAAACAAACCTATTGTGTAAAGCCATTATAATTTGGAGGTTTACCTGGGTGACTGGAATTCCCATAATCAATGATCCCTCCCATGTATACAGAGCCATCCCACAGGAAGACAGACCTATATATACTACAGCAGTAAACTCCTCAAAGCTATCTAGAACAGTCCCATTCTTAAACCTGATGAGCAACTCAAGATGCCAAGAGAGAAAACAATAAAACAATAAAAGAGAAAGACTGAGATAAATAGTACATGTACTGATCCTAGGGAAAGATTATTGGAAGAGAAAAATAAGCTTTTAAATTTTTAAATTAGCATTTTCAAAGAAATGTGAAAACATATTACTTCCACAAAGTTCAAACTAGATGCTCCTTTCTCACATCCTGACCTTGAGTTTTATATATATATATATATATATATATATATACACACACACACACACACACACACACACACACACACACACACACATATATCCCTTGAGGAAAGACATAAGTATTCCCAATAAAGGAGATAAAAGGAGTGCCAAGCAAAATGAATGGAAAAAGATCATCTAGACATAACTTCAGAAAAATTTTAAACACCGCATATTAAGAAATTTTTTTTTCTTTCTTTCTTTTTTATTTGAAAGGGAGGGGGGCGCCTGCATGGTTGAATTGGTTAAGCATCCAACTTTGGCTCAGGTCATGATCTCATGGCTCATGAGTTCAAGCCCCGCCTCGGGCTCTGTGCTGACAGCTCAGAACTGGAGCCCGCTTCAGATTCTGTGTCTCCCTCTCTCTCTGCCCCTCCCCTGCTCATGCTCTATCACTCTCTCTCAAAAATAAATAAACATTTTTAAAAATTAAAAAAGAGAGAGAAAGAGAGGATGCACAGGGGAAGGGCAGAGAGAAAAGGAGAGAGAATCTTAAGCTGGCCACACTGCCCAGTGCAGAGCGTGTCAAGGGCCTTCATCTCATAACCCTGAGATCATGCCCTGAGTCAAAATCAAGAGCTAGACATTCAACCAACTGAGCCACACAAGCATCCCAAGACATTTTTTAAATTAACTTTTTTATCATGGTAAGAACATATAACATGAGATCTCTTAGCAAAAATTTTAATGTACAATGGAATATTGTTAACTATAGGCACAATGTTTTAAAACAGATCTCTAGAGTTTGTTCATCTTGCATAATTGAAACCTTATACTTGTTGGAAATCAACTCCCAATTTTTCTCTGCTTCCAGCATCTGGTAACCACCATTCTCTCTGCTTCTATGAATTTGACTATTTTAGATACCTAATAGAAGTAAAATCATGCAGTATCTGTCCTTCTATGACTGACTTACTCCCCTTAACATAATATCCTCAGTATTCATCCATCTTGTCACATATGTCAGGATTTCCTTTTTTTTTTTTAATGGCTGAATAATGTTCCATTGTATGTCTTTTGGTTTTTTTAGGGTTTTTGAATCCATTCATCCATTCATTAGTGGACATTTAGGTTGTTTCCACATCTTGGCTATTGTGAATAATGCTGCAATGAAAATGGGAAGAGAAAATTTTTTAAAGCCTTTAGATAAGAAGAGCAAAAAAGGTCACTTACCAAGGAACAATAATAAACTAACATCAAACTTCTCATCAGCAATTCTCATGCTAGAAGATAGTAGAACAAAACCTTCACAGTTCTGAGAGGAATAAAATGTTTGAATACAGAATTCTGTGCTTTGCCAAACTATAAATCAATGCAAGAGCATACTAAAAACATGTTCAGATTTACAGGTACTCAGAAATTTCATCTATTTGTGTTTTCTGATGAAAATTTGTTTAATATATTCCAGACAAATGAGGTAGAAACCAACAAAGAGGAAGATATGGAATATAAAAAAGGTGAAACTAACCCAAGAGTCTAATGAAAAACAATTCCAGAGTGAAGCTGTGCACAGGGTTTACAATCTAAATCAGAAGAGGAAGTCAGTGGGCCGCGACTAGAATGTCTTCAAGAAGAAAAATGAAATGTAGTCTGTGCAGAAGATATAATGACTATAGAAATGGATGGTATCAGCTATATGGTAAAGAAAACATATTTTTTTTCTCAATAAGATACAAAAAAGACAATTGGAAATTCTAGGGGGAGACAATAAGAATTACATTTTTAAATGATTCATGATTTAAAAAAAAAAAAGGAAGGCAGCTAAAATGTAGGATAATTTTAAGCAACTTTTGAAATTATAAAAGAAAATTTATTTAATTTGGACACTGGAACATTCTTCTTCAAGGAGCCCAGAGGCCATGATCTTGGATGCATTTATGTTTTTTTGTTTTGTTTTGTTTTTTTTAATTTTTTTTCAACGTTTATTTATTTTTGGGACAAAGAGAGACAGAGCATGAACGGGGGAGGGGCAGAGAGAGAGGGAGACACAGAATCGGAAACAGGCTCCAGGCTCGGAGCCATCAGCCCAGAGCCTGACGCGGGGCTCGAACTCACGGACCGCGAGATCGTGACCTGGCTGAAGTCGGACGCTTAACCGACTGCGCCACCCAGGCGCCCCAAGGATGTATTTATGTTTAAATGTAATTTTTCCATATTATTTGGCTATGCAATAAACAATAATTAAATAGGAAAGGGTTGATTGTTAACTTTCAGGATCAACCTATAAACAACACATGAAAGATTACAATAACGAATGAACTTGGCATTAACCTTGAAAATGTAAAAACAAGGGGCGCCTGGGTGGCGCAGTCGGTTAAGCGTCCGACTTCAGCCAGGTCACGATCTCGCGGTCCGTGAGTTCGAGCCCCGCGTCAGGCTCTGGGCTGATGGCTCGGAGCCTGGAGCCTGTTTCCGATTCTGTGTCTCCCTCTCTCTCTGCCCCTCCCCCGTTCATGTTCTGTCTCTCTCTGTCCCAAAAATAAATAAACGTTTGAAAAAAAAAAATTAAAAAAAAAAAAAAAGAAAATGTAAAAACAAAAGTATGATTGACAGAATATGGTAGATAGAAGAGTATATAAAATGGAAGAAAGGGGAAAAGAGCTGATAGTCTCATCAAAGTATATCCAGAATGTGACCACTTCTCACCAACTCCACAAGCACTCCCTACTCGGAACCACCTTTATCTCTATCTGGATTACTGCAGTAGCCTCCCAACTAACCCGTTTCCACCAACACCTTCCTATACTTATTCTCAACATGGAAGCTATACAAATCCTTCTAAATACAAGTCAGACTATGTCACTTCTCTGCTCAAAACCTTCCAATGGCTTTCCAGTGCACCCAGAGTAAAAGTGAAAAGTCCTTCTATTGGTCCATATGGCACAATGTCATGTCACCTTCTGTTATCTCTCTCACCTCAGCGTCCACCACAGGGCTCTTTGCTCACTCCATTCCAGCCATACTAGCCTCCTTGCCAATCCTTGAACGTGCCAAGCACACTCCTGCTTTGAGGCCTTTGCTGGTTTCCTCTGCCTGAACTCTCTTCCCTAAGATATTCACATGAATAACTCCCTGCCTGCCTTTAAGTCTTTGCTCAAACATCACTTCTCATTGAGGCCAAATCTGACCATCCAGCCTAAAATTGTTACTCCCACCTCCCTACCTCCTGATTCCTCTTACCTTATTCTCCTTTTTTTTCCCCCATTAAACTTGTCAATGTCTACTATATAATTTATGTGTCTCAACACCCCCTCCCCGACTAGAATGTACAGGCCAGTGAGGCTAGGATCTTTCTGTTAATGACTGAGCATGTGGAATAGTGTCTATCATCACAGTAGATACTCAATAAATAATTGTTAAATGAATAAATATAGCTTAAGAATCAAGAAATATTATATAAGGCTGTTGGGACAAAACCTAGAGGCTGAAGCATATTATTTAGAAACATAAAAGCAACTGATAATAAAACTATAATATCTATAATATCTATCAAAATTCAAGAAAGTATAGCTAAATCCTTATTTTTCTTATAGGCAGTGAATAGATAATGTCTTTTAAATTGAAAAGTCAAGAAATGGCACCAACAGCACATAATTGAAAGTTGAAAAAGAAAAGAAAGTTGAGAGGTAATTAATGGACTACTAAAAATAAAAAGTTATTAAAAGTAGCTGCTACTACTATGTGTGTATATGTTTGTTATAAGCGTAGAAACAAAGACTTGAAGGATACAGACCAGATTACTGCCAGTTGTAACTTCTTAGATAGTTTACAGGAATAAAAGAGTAAAAATCAGTAATTATTAAAAATAATTTTAGGGGCGCCTGGGTGGCGCAGTCGGTTAAGCGTCCGACTTCAGCCAGGTCACGATCTCGCGGTCCGTGAGTTCGAGCCCCGCGTCAGGCTCTGGGCTGATGGCTCGGAGCCTGGAGCCTGTTTCCGATTCTGTGTCTCCCTCTCTCTCTGCCCCTCCCCTGTTCATGCTCTGTCTCTCTCTGTCCCAAAAATAAATAAACGTTGAAAAAAAAATAATTTTAATCTTTATACCAAATAAAGGAAGGTTGTTTGCCTGCGGAAAGTGGTACTGAGTAGTAGATGGTAATGGTACTGAGAGAGATGTTGTTTTTCAGTATAAATTCCTCAGTTCTGTTTTATTTTTGCCATGTGCATGTATTACTTTGACAAAAATTGAAGAAGGGAAACAAATTTTGAAAAAAAATTAATGTTTATTTTTGAGAGAGAGACAGAGCGTGAGCAGGGGAGGGGCAGAGAGAGAGGGAGACACAGAATCTGAAACAGGCTCTAGGCTCTGAGCTGTCAGCACAGAGCCCGATGCGGGGCTCAAACTCAGTAACTGTGAGATCATGACTTGAGCTGAAATCAGAAGGTTAACCGACTGAGCCACCCAGGCTCCCCGAAGGAAAATAAATTTGAAAGAATAAAAAGCATAAACAGATCTAGTTTTACTCTAGCACAGAAACAAATATCCCATAGGTTCCCAAAGCACCATATCATCAAGACCAATATCATGCCAACCTTGGGAATTTTCAAAGCAGGTGTTTCCAGTTGATCACCATGACTATAAAAAATAAAATGAGATGAAATAACATTAACATTTGGTTTTACTTTAACTTCCTGGTATATTCCTGGTATGGATTTCAAAATGTTCCTTTATTATCTAAAATAGTCTCTATTTGAAAGCAAAGGACTCCCCTCATATCCACCTGCTAGAGAATTAGTCTAGTATTTTAACATTTGACTTTATTTTCTCCTTTCTAGATCATGTGAGTCAGCTTTACCTCTTTATGAATTTGCCAAAAGCAAAAGTAAAATGCCAAACTAAATATCTGTCACTAAACAGGAGATTTAGTACTTTTACCCATAGGAATGTTTGTTATAACAGGAATACCATAATCATTAAACCAAGATGAGGCCCCAGCCCTGGCAGATAGTATAACCTTAGACACCAAAGGCTTAGGGAACAACCTGCTTCTTCTGACTCTTACAGAGTCCTGAAGGACAGAGCATCTTCTTCTGCAATACTGTTAAGAACTGGGAGGGAAGTTCTGATAATGAGAGGCTATGCATATCTACACAGGGTTCTACAAAATGCGAGGGCTCAGACTAAAAGCCCTTAGCCACTTATTCATTGGTCAGCCCTAGCATCTTATACCAATGTTCTTCTAATCCCTAGCAAGTCTGAAGGGGTTGATAAAGACAGCTATCAGCAAGACTTCAAGCAGAAGAAAAATTCTGGTTCTCAACACTGACTGCACGACCAAAGGGTGGAGAAGAACACAGTACCAGTTAATACCAAAGAACAAAAGTTTCCTTTATCTCCACAGCATATCTATAGTATGGGAAAGCCATTACTTTATTTACAAAGATCAACTTAACTAAAGCAAAGATAAGGTGACACACCATTAAAGGCATTTAAACTAATAAGTGCTAAAATTTTATCTGTGCATTTATGTGTGTGTGCTTTTGAAAAAAAAAAAAAAAAAGATCTGAATGCTATATTGAAGCCCCCACTGGATAAGTTTATTTTGTAGTTTATTGAGTGTATTAAACAAAGGACAACTAAATTTTGGAGGACACCAAAGATAACAATGTTAGTTTTAGAATTGTTAATATGCCATTTTTTTCTGACGTTTATTTTACAAAGATTGATTACCCGTTGAGGTCATTCTTAGTTCTTGAAAGAAAAACTGTGTTATCACACAATCACCTACTCACCATGCCCTCATTTTTTAAAATGATGAGGGCAAAGGGTCAGAAGTTGATTTTGTTTTGGAGCACTTTCAATTTCAGAAAAACTACTCCTGTGGTGCCCAAATCTTTCAATGCTATTAAAATGAATACTTTAAAAGCATCAGCACCCATGAATCTTTATTAAGCCTGCCTGAACACAATCCCTGTCTTCCTAAATCTCAATAATCTCAATTCCACCCAGATGTCCAAGCTAGAAATCTGGGAGCCATTCTTGCCCTCTCCCTCTACCTTATTCTCCTCATATCTGATCATCCCCTACAAACTCCTATTGTCTATAATTTTAAAATACAGCATGAACTTTTTCATGCTCTCTAGTTATAGATATTCCAAGTCACCACTGTCTTTCATTTGGGCTGCTACAATAATAATGTTTAAAGTAAAAACAGCAACAAATACTTCATAATATTTACTTTGGGTCAGGCACTGCTTTAAGTACTTTACATGTTAGCTCATTTATTCCTCTCAACAACCCTGTTAAGGTTTTTTAGTACATTTCTGCACTAAGACAAGGAAACTGATGCACTGAGGAGTTCGGTGACTTGTTCAAAGTCACACAACTAAGGAGGTGGAGAAGCCAGCAATCACCTCCTTACGCTCCCTCTGCATTCACACCCATCATCCTCTGATCTGATATCCACTCAGCAGCCAGTGTGATTCTTTAAAGCAAGTATCCTTTACCCAGACCCAGAAACTCTCTTAAGGTGAGAACAGAAAACAGATTTATTCTTTTTTCCCCCAAAGCCTGATAAAATCAGCTCTGCAGAAAGGCTCTTTCCTGATGCCAAAAAGTCCCTTGACTTTTTTGGTACTCTCAGTTAATCAAAATTCTTCCCGTTAATCACAAAGTAGTTCCAGTTCAATAATAAAAATGCCCAGTACAGCGTGTTGGTCAAAATTCTGAACTTTATTGCAGTTAATGCTTCCTACTGCTAGTTAATGCTAGAGCCTTTGCAGTGAGGATCAACAAATTTTCATTCTCTCAGCTGGCCTTTGGCCAATCAAGGGTGGAGGGGCCAGAGCAGGAAGAGCAGTAAGGGCTGGGTCTTGTTTGACAGGCACAAATGTAATCTAGCACTGGTATACTCTGGCCGTGGCAGGTATTTAAAATTGACTCCTGTTCTCAGGGTTGGTTTTATGAGCACCTTGGATATTCTGCTGTGAGTTCCCTGGTCTAGATCTTCCTTGAAGTAGGCAAAATCTCTACCTGAACCAAACACTCATGCAGGAACCCAAGCCCCAGCCTCACCTTCAGCCTCTGATGGTGCATCTGCAGCCTCTTTCTGATAAGGTTGTCTGGTTTAGGCAGAAGGCCTCTTGGCATGATCCCATTTTCAGTAACCCAGGTACATAGTCCTACCAAGGATTTCATACCTTTAAGATGCTAATGGAGGGATCATAGTTACTTCCCAAAGGCATTTCTTTGGTCTCATGCCAGTAAACTATTTTCCATGTATTTCTGTGTTCCATTGAATCCAGGGGATACAAGTCAAACTCTCCACCTTGTCACCTTAAACCTTCCTCACCAGGCCTGAGGTGAAGTAAAAACACCCGTACCACCAGTCCCCATGGGTATAGGGAAGACTCACAACGCACTGAAAATTTTTTCCAAGGGGAGCTTCTAAATCTTGACTAGTTTCTCAGCTCCTTCAGTTTTAGCCCTTTTATAGCCTTAAGATAGGCAGGGGAGTAAGGATCCACAGAACTGGCTTTTAGCACCTTCTCTGTAATTCTGCCATTAATGATCTGACTCTAACACTTCACTTGGGAATGTAGGGGTAATTGAAAGAGTCCGCTGAGTCAGTGAGTCAGAAAGAATCCCATTTTAACATCCTGTTAGAAATACTAAAATATGATGTCTTTCCACTGCTATTAGGATTTAATGCAAACTCTTTATTTTTTTAAAGTTTATTTATTTATTCTGAGAGAGAGAGAAAGCAAGTAGGGGAGAGACAGAGAGAGAGAGAGAGAGAGGGAGAGAGAGAGAGAATCCTAAGCAGGCTCTGCACCACCAGCACAGAGCCCAACACAGGGCTCAAACCCATGAACTGTAAGATCACAAACTGAGACAAGGTTGGATGCTCAACCCAACAGGCCACACAGGCGCCCCAAATGGGAACTCTTTAATATGTTCTATGGAGTTCTGCATGATGTGGCCCTTGCCTACATCTCCAGCTTTGTCTTGTGCGACTCTTTCCTGGGCTCAGCCGTGCTGGTCTTGCAACTCCTTAGGTTATCTAAGCTCCTTCTGACCTCAGAGCCTTCATACATGCCCAGAATGTTCTTTCTTGTACCGCTCTTTTTCTTCTCATTTCTCAGGTCTCAATTTAAATATTGTCTTATTATTACAAAGAAATTTCCTGAAATAGCTCCCCACCTCCACTCCATTATTCTCACTCATACATGCTATTTTATTTTATAGAATTTATCACAAGTTATGTAATCTTATGTTTACTAGTTTGTAGTCATATGGCAGAAACTGCTTAACTATTTACCAAAGCATTTCCATTTTCCTCCTAGGTACACAATTGGACTACATTTCCCAGCCGCCCTTGCAGTTAGTGCAGCCATATAACTAAGTTCTAGCTACTGGAATAGAGGCAGAAAAAGACCACTCCCAGATATAAAGCCTTCTAAATTTGACTCAATTACAGTTGTGGACCTCATTTAGGAAACCCAGATATAGGGGGGTTCTACACTGATTGTGTAACCTTGAGAGAGTGACTTAATCTCTATATGCTTCAGTTCCTTTACCTGTAAAAGGAAAGAATGATATCTACCTCACTGAATGGTGAGATTTGAACAAATGAATACATGAAGGTGCTTCGACTAAAACAATGCCTACAACATAGTAAGTGCTCAATGAATGCTGATATTATTCCTGTTATTATGGAATAATAATACCAGCAAATATATGGAATAACAGAAATACAGATTTGCAAAGTTTAAATTAATATGGTAGAAGAAACAGACATTTTTCACTTACAAAGGAATTTAAAAATCATAACCAATAGGGGCCCCTGGGTGGCTCAGCCTAAGCTTTGGACTCTTGATCTCGGCTCAGGTCGTGATCTCAGGGTTCGTGAGTTCGAGCCCCACATTCGGCTCTGCACTGACAGTGTGGAGCCTGCTTGAGATTCCATCTTTCCCTCTCTCTACCCCTTTCCCACTTGCTCTCTCTCTCTCTCTCTCTTTCTCTCTTTCTCTCAAAACAAATAAACTTTAAAAAATAAAAAATAAAAATAAAAGTAATAACCAATAAACATGTGTTCAGATTGACAAAGCAGGGCTTAACTAAATGAGAGGTAAGAAATAGCAGAGAAATTTAGAATTAAAGTCTTAGAAACCTCTGCCAATTAAAGATCAATCAGAAACGAAAATAAAGGAATTCCGGAAATAAGGCATAGACGTTCAGATTTGATTAACAACAACAAAAGAATCAGTTTATACACAACTTTTCAGGAACATGTCTACAGTGTTAAGTCAAAGCACATCTGTATCCTTCAATACCAAATGTCACTCTAATCAACAAAGACAGATGGGAACCCTTTCCTTGTGCTATTATCCCTTTTGTACCACATAACCACTGTATCCTCCTTTTACTAACAACTTCTATCTGGGAGACAGCAACATCACCCTTGTTCTAGCTCACGTTTATCACACTAGTACAAGGCCCCAGAAAAGGTTTCCATAAATGAATATATTTGATTAACTAAAATACGTGCTAAGCAATCAAGCCTACACTGAAAATAAAGCCAAAAATTGACAAACCACTGGATAATTTCAATAAAACTTGCTTTTAAATTAGTTTATGAATTTATCTCAGTTTTCTTTCCTACATGTCACTGGAAAATTTTTTTTTCTTTTAGTGTTTTTTATCATCCACATTATTATTTTGTTTTTTTTTTTTTCTTGCTTCATAGTAAAACCATCAGGATGAGATTATGCTACAGCCTCCTTTGGCCAAACTGACCTGCCAAGCATGTGGCAATCTTCTTGTTCCCACAAAGCAACCACCCATCTTTTCTTAGCTGGGATTCTGAAGCATGCCAAAGAGAGGAAATGATACAGGGTATCTCAACATACCTTAAGTCTTGGCCCTCCTCTCCCTCAAACAACAACAACAACAATAGCATTTTATAAAGATAGCTCTTAAGAGTCAAAGGAGAACTTAAAATGAGTAAAGTTAAATATGGCATTAAAGGTATCAGAATAAATAGTAGCTTTATTGTACATTCCTACTGTAATTCTTTTCATATTGAAAATTAAAAACCACAGGTTTTCTAAGTAAGGTCCTACTTAGAACGTTTTGTGTTATAAATGGGCTCACTTTAACAGATTCATCCCTATCTACCTAGTTAGAAAGTACTCTAGTAAAATAATCACTAAACCCTTAAAAAATATTTTTTTATCTTGACCAATTCTACAGAAACCTGAATATTCTCTCTCAGATCATACAAATGAAAATTATGCTTTCCAACTGGGAAATTATATTTGATTGTGTTAGTCATGATAACGACAGTAACCTGTCTCTAGGCTGTTTATTTGAACTACAGTAACCACACCAGATTTAATCTAGAAAGCCTGAGTTTAAGTGTTCAAAGACCATGTAAGCTAAAAGCTTAAATCAAGTCCATCCATGGATGGGCACTTCTGTTGTTGTTGCTGTTGTTAAAGATAAAGATCGGTGCTATTTTAAGAATCTCCTTGGTTAAAGATTTTGAATGCAGTTAAAAAAAAATCTATATACCTCAGACACTTGGCTAACCAAGAAGGTCAGGCTAAGGTTACAAGAGGCGGTTCTCCAATTTATCAGTCTGAGAACATAAATATACTTAAGTAATGAAGGGGACAACACTGAGTACAAGTAACGTGGACACTCATTATCACAGTGCAAAATTTAAGATGTCCCCCAATGCATTCCATACTTTCATCACTGATATCAGTTCAATCTTCAATTGAATATATATATTTCCAGCATAGAATATGAACATATTTCTTCCTTACAAGAGCGTGTTTTGCATATCAACCTTAATCCATTTCTCCTCCTGCATTCCTTAAATTAGCTTGAAGTACCACCACCCTTTTCGTCATGGAGACTCATAATATTGAAGTCATTTTTTTTTTTTTACTTGTTCCCCTTATTCCATCACTATATGCAATAGGTTGCCAGGACCTATGGATGCTACTTTTACAGTAACCTCTCATGCGTCCTCTGTCTCTAATTCTCCTGCTAGTATCCCAATTCAGAGCCTATTTCTGCACTCTTGTAATAACTAGCCTTCTGACTGGCCCCAGCATTAGCCTCTCCCTAGACTAACTTATCTTAAATACTGTCAGAGCAATGTTCCTAATGAACATCTCTGATTTTTCATTCCCTTGCTCAAATGCCTCACAATCTACAAAATAAGGTCGAGACTACCCAGCCTAACATTTAAAACCAGGTTCTGGCCACAATCTATGTTTCCAAACCTGGTTTTCCTCTACTTCTTTTCATAGCTATTTTTTCCTTTGTTTCAACTCAGACTCTTTTGCTCCCTAACTTCATGTTTCCTGCCTCTCTGCCCTGGCTCAAGACGGAAGTGACCTTTCCTTCCTTCTCTACATTGGCAGAACCTATGCTTCCTTCAAGGCTCAAGGTCTAGCTCAATGCCACATCCTCCACAAAACCTTCTCTTAATGTCTCATCTGGAAGTAATTGCTTCCTCCCCTGAAGTATTCTGGTAGTTATGTAAATACATCTTTCTCAACTTTCTTCTGTTTTTTTCCCCCCATCCTCAACTTTGCTAGAAGTTTCAACTCTTATATGCTTTTGTATTCTTTAATTGAATACAAAATAATAGGGATTTAAGGCAAGTAAACATTTTATATCAAAGAAGACATAATCTAATGCATAAAAAAATATTGGACTTAGGGCACCTGGGTGGCCCAGTCAGTTAGGCATCCAACTTCGGCTCAGATCATGACCTCATTGTTCATGAGTTCAAGCCCTGCATTTGGCTCTCTGTTGTCATCAAAAGAGCCCACTTCAGATCCTCTGTCCCCCTCTCTCTCTGCTCCTACCCCACTCATGATTTCTCTCTCTCTCTCAAAATTAAATAAAACTTAAAAAAATAAAAATAAAAATACTGGACTTGATAATATAGCTAGACAGCAGTAAAAAAGAAGAAAGAACATTATGATAAGGAATGAGTACTTATATTTATATAACAAAGTAAAATACTCTTTTCTAAGGAATATGTCCTCAAATTATTTATTCCGCTATATTCTACTGCAAAACTTATGAGTACTTTTTAATAGACAAACATGCCTAATCCTTTCATTTCCACCTTTTTTGTTATTAACACTAATCAGTGCTGCTGACCTATCTCTAAGTAGTTGAAATAACATTTGAAACACTATCAATTCATTGCTTCTTGGCCTTTTGGCTAAGATCAAGTGAAACACTATCAATTCAAACTATGATCTGAGAGGTGATTTGAGATCACCTTTAAAACATCATCGAATTCATTTTTTTCACAGATGTCTAGCAAAGTGCTTGGTACATAAAGAAATACTAAATATTGAGTGAATTAATCTACAAAATAAGAGTTTTGATAGTATTCATTAGCTACTATCTCTGAGTGATAATGCTGTACTCAGAAATCAAGCCAAGAATGAACTGGACAGAAAATAGGTGCTCAGTAAATATTTCTTGAGTTTCGTTTATATAATTTTAGAACTGGAGAGGATGTTAGAGATGATTTGCCTTCTGGTAATTGCTTTCTCTTCTATGCTCTTTGCATATGTTTACTGAGGCACATGTATTAGCAAGTATTTATTTCGCTTTTCCCCATGTTAACTCCTTGAATGTAAAGATACTATGATGACCCCCAGGGAAGCCTGATGCTTGGCAAAGTAAAGGCACTCAAATGTTTTCTGAGTGAGAGTGAGACTAGAACACTGCTGTGCAACATGGTAGCCATTAACCACATGTGCCTATTTAAGTTAATTAGAATTAAATATAATTTAAAATTTAATTCTTTAGTCAAACCAGCCACATCTGATGTGTTTGATAACCACATGCGGCTAACATCTACCATACTGAACAGAGTAGAGACTACTTCCATCAGTGTGGAAAGTTCTATTGGACAGTGCTGGTCTAGACTATTTCCCTCATTTTGCAGAACAAAATGAGCTCAGGGAAAGTGTCGCTTGCTCCAAATCAAACCTCAAAAGCAGAACTAGGATTAAAACTTGGAACTTCTAAATCAATGTTCATCATTGTTAAATCATAACTAATTTAACATAACTCATTTCAGAGCTCCAATTGTATGTAGCCATAACTTAGAGCTGGTGATATTATGAGAGGCATGGTATTTGTCTTAGGATTGCCATAGAGGATATTTTATTTTTGTATTGTAATTGATCAATGTACATATTTTAGAAACAGGAAATATATGACAGATAAAAAATGTACGTAGAAGTTCTGTACTTCTGGTGTAAAAGTAGAAAATAATGCTATTTTTAAAAATACTTTCCAGCTGCCTAGCTAAACAAAATAGTATTCTGGCCTTCTGCCAATTTAATTAGAAAATGCATAGAATAGGTTCTGGTTTAATGGTTGCTTTTTTAGTTTGGTTTCTTTAAAGATTCCTCTTTGGTTTACTAATTGAAAAAAGAATATTTGGATCAAAGTCAACAACTTAATCAGGTTTATTCAGATTTGGGACTCAAGATTGATTTGGTGTGAATTCTTTTTTTTTTTTAAATTTTTTAATCTTTATTTATTTTTGAGAGAGAGACAGCACGTGAACAGGGGAGGAGCAGAGAGAGAGAGAGACACAGAATGTGAAGCAGGCTCCAGGCTCCGAGCTGTCAGCACAGAGCCTGACGTGGGGCTCCAACTCACAAACACTGAGATCATGACCTGAGCCGAACTCAAACACTCACCTGACTGAGCCACCCAGGCACCCCTGGTGTGAATTCTTAAAAGATTTTCTCAGCTTTTTTTTTTTTTTTGAGAGCATCTGTAATTTCTAAAATGCTTTTAGAGAAATAGCCATATTTTCTATGATTTCCATAACGTATTTGCTTATGAATTTATTATTTACTATTCTCTAGAAAGAGAAATCTAGTTCTGCCTGATATGAATAATTATAAAGAAATGAAGAAGTGATCATTCCCATAGCTACATTAATATTAGACCATGAAGGAGGCAAGAGAAGAAAGGACCAAATCAGGGTTTAAGGATCCCAGAAAATGTTTCAGCCTAGGGTTTCTTAGGTTTCTTAGGTTATCACACTTGAACAGCTAAAGAACCCACTGTAATCCACTGTAATTATTCCCTGACTGGAAAGAGTTGTTAACTAAACATGGTGGTTTCTGATAGAAAAGTGTACAATCCAGTGTTTGTTTTTTTAAGAGCTGCAAAGGCAATTTGCCATCTTTCAACAGAAATTTGAAAAAAGGTAAAAAGAATTAGTGATGAAAGAAATCAAGTTTTCAAATTACTGGAGACACCTCAGAAAGTAACCTAGTTCTTTCTTTGAAAGCTTTTATTCTTCTATCAGGCAAACTGATATTTAAGACACCTAAATATCAGTATTTAGGTATCAGTAATATCCCTATTTAACCACAGGACCCAAGAAAGAAGGAGTGTTTTTACTGCCATGTTTCCTTTGATGTGAAATTAAAAAGCTTTTGCTTGGCTAGGAATGTTTTATTCAAACTTCTATTTCATTCTCCTACAATCATTCCTGAATAACTCTAGTTTGGTTTCAGGCAATGGAAAATTAAGGCAAGTATTTGAATTAACACTTTTAGAATATATGCTTTTTCCAAACTCAATATAGCAGTATTTCCCATGAAATGAACAATGTACAGGGGAAAAATATGTTATGGACTCCCAATGTTAATTTAAATTATTGTAATTATAAGGTTTCCTAAATTACATTCAACATAAAATCGGGGGGCACCTGGGTGGCTCAGTCAGTTGAGCGTCTGACTCTTGCTTTGGCTCAGGTCACAATCTCACAGTGGTTTGTGAGATCAAGCCTTGCATTGGATTCTGCATTAACAGTGTGGAGCCTGCTTGGGATTCTCTCCCTGTCTCTCTCTGTCTCTCTCTCTCTCAAAATAAATAAATAAACTTAAAAATAATTTCATAAAAAAATAAAAATCACACACAAAATTAAATGCTAATTTCTCAGTCACCTCACAAACCAGTATTCTGGTCAAGGGTTTGGGAGAGTGAGTGAGGGGCTCTGCTATAAGTTGCTGATAGAAAGACCTGGGCTGGGGAGCCTGGCTGGCTCAGTCAGTAGAGTGTTTGACTCTTGATCTTGGGGTTGTGAGTTTGAGCTCCACATTGGGTGTAGACATTACTTAAAAATATAAAATCTTAAAAAAATTAAAAAATGAGAAAGACCTAGGCTGATGGAGGCTTTCTCATCTTTAGCACCTGGCTTCCAAGGCCAGCTTGGCATCAACATGCAGACATTAGATGGGGAAAGAGTAAAAGAATCGCATGCGGGAGGTGTGGAGACATTTTTTACTTTCACAACTAGGAAGGAGGGTCATCTAGGGAGTAGAGGCCAGGGATGCTGCCAAACATTGTATAATGCACAGGACAGCCCCACACAACACAGAACTGTCTGGTTCAATGTGTAAATAGTGCCAAGGGTGAGAAGCTCGTTGTGACGTATATAATCTAATAAGGTATCTTCCCCAATCACATCCAATATATAATTATGAAGCAAATGTATTGCAGCAAATACTTCCAGGTGGGAAAGAGGAGAAAGGGAAAGACTGACGCACTGCAAAGATGAAATTCTGCATGGAGGCATCATGATGACCCTGAAGTGAGAGAGGTTCCTTGCTTCTACATTCTGCAATGACCCCTCTTGTTTATTGTTCTCTGTGGTCACTGGCTCTACCCTCTGAAAGCTTTTCCTCTAAGCCCGCATGTGAAAGAGGTGTGGAGAAACGTGAATTCCTTGTAAAAAGTACAGCTTTTAATATAGGCAAATGGTTTCTTTAGCAATATATTCCCTCAAAAACTGAAAGATTCTGATCTATTTGCATCCAGTCAGTTCCATTTGCCAGTAACACTAAAGTTCTTTCCTAGAAATAATTCTCAACCTAATTTATTTCTTTGCTTTTTCACCCCTATGCTTCTCTTCTTCCCAAAGGGCTATCAGATTTAAATATGAAGGCCACACCCTAAATCTAATCTTTGCTGCAGGGCTGAATTTTAATGGACCTTTGTTGCTCAAAAGCTTTTTCAATCCTATTTCCTATTCTTTGAAGTACAGAGCAGTTTTTCCAATCCCTTGAGGCTCCAAATTTCTGTACTTTCTATATTCCTTTTCATTTATGCTTGCAAATCTGCTTATTATTGCATGAGCTCATCTCTCTATTTTTTCTATCTTTTTTATTCTAGAGAAAGAGAGAGAGAGTGTGTGAGCGGGGGAGAGGGGCAGAGGGAAAGAGTGAGAGAGAATCTCAAGCAGGCTCCACACTCAGCACGGAACCCAACACAGGCCTCAATCCTACAACCCTGGGATTATGACGCAAACTGAAATTAAGAGTTGGACGCTCAACCGATTGAGCAACCCGGGCACCCCTCATTTTTCTAATATCTTGCTAAATGCAGCATTAAACTTAACCTACTAACATTTCATTTTCCAACCTCTTCTAGAGCTATGGACTTTGTAGTCACCTTATTAGCCTTCTCAAATACTGCACAGAACTTTTTTTACCCAATGTCTTGCCGTGGGTTTCCATTTTCAAGCTCCTAATAATAGTTTTCTTGTTGTCTACTGCCTGCCTAATTTTAGATTTGCACTCTACTTCTGTAACAATTTCTGGATTAAGGTAATGCTAGCTGTTGAGGAAAACATACCTCAAAAAGTCACAGTAAAATCTGTTTCTTGCTCCCATAACAGTTCAGTATAAGTGTTCCTGGTCAGGGTTGGAGGAACAAAAGAATAACCCTTTGCCACACAGTCACCTAGGGCCCCGGGCATATGGAGGCTCTATGATCTTCAGCAAGTAACTTCAAATTTTTCCCTTTACACCAAATTCCAACCAGCAGATGCCAGAAGAGAGGGAGGATTATGTGTAGGAGGTTTCTGTGAGCCAGGCCTGGAATTGGTGCCATTATTTCTGTTCACATTGCACTGGACGTTACAATTGAAGCAAAAGTGGAGTGTGCATCTTTCAGGAAGTATTCTTGAAGGAAGGAACATATCTTTGTTCCTTCGCGCTTCTTGCTGGCTGGAATGGACAAATGACGCTAAAGCTTAAGCAACCATCTTAGACCACAGGATGAAAAGCACATGTTAAGGATGATGGAGAAACAGAGTTTGGGTCCCTGGTAATCATAGAGCTCTCATTCAAGTTTTGGACTCTTTACCTCCTGACCTTAATTAAGAGAGAAATAAACTTCTGTCATATTTAAGCCACTGTTGTTTTGAGTTTTTTGTTTTTAAGTTGTGGGTTACTCTAACTTTAACTTATATAGTTATTCTCTAATTGTTTGCTATGGTTACTTTTTCTTTTGCCCACTCCTTTTGGTTGAAGACCTTTAATACTTTCTTCTCATGGTAGAGGGGACCATAAGAACTACCAAATCTCTGACACAAGTAGTCTCAGCTCAGTTGAGAGCATCTTTGTTGTTTTACCTGAGAGGTAAAACACTTAGGATTGGCCCATAAATTCAGATCATTTCAAGAAACACTATTGAATACCCACTAATGTCAGATACTGGGTGAGATACAAGAGATACAAAGGTGATTACAAACCATCCCTGCCTTTGGGAACTTTATTATAGGCTGTAGGGTAAATACTTAGATCTGCTGCCTCAACTTCCAGTCTATCACTCTATTTGAAGAACTTGGAAAGCTAAAAATTATATTTCTCAGACTCCCTTGCTACCCAAATTCTAGGTACAAATAAGGTCTGCCAAATAGATGCACTTATGGGGGAAAAAAAATAACAGATGCAAGTAAAATGAAGCGAAATGTTCCTGCTGCAGTAGCCATGTACAAGCAAGATGTGACAATGTGTTTACAGCATCCAGCCTCTTCACATGGGCTTCATGGTGGTGGTGGCAGCAGAAACAGGGTCCCATTGTCAGCTTCCCAGCCCAGCTACATTGTATAGTGTACGAGATATAGCCTATAGTCAGAATAGGCTAGTAACATGCTGTAGTAACAAGCAATCCCCAAAATCACAGTGGCTTAATGCCACAAATTTTCTTTCTCAGTGACAAAAAAAAAAAAAAAAGTTTACTGCATGCACAGCAAAGGAGACCATCGACAAAATGAAAAAAGCAACATATAAAGAATCATACAGGGGCGCCTGGGTGGCTCAGTCGGTTAAGCGGCCGACTTGGGCTCAGGTCATGATCTCACGGTCCATGAGTTTGAGCCCCGCATCTAGCTCTGCGCTGACAGCTCAGAGCCTGGAGCCTGTTTCAGATTCTGTGTCTCCCTCTCTCTGACCCTCCCCCATTCATGCTTTGTCTCTCTCTGTCTCAAAAATAAATAAACGTTAAAAAAAAAAATAAAATAAAATAAATAAAAAATTTAAAAAAAAGAATCATACAACTCATAGCAAAAGAACCCCCAAAAATCCAATTAAAAAATAGGCAGAGGAAATGAATAGACATTTTTTCCAGAGAAGACATACAGATGACCAATGAGTACATAAATGCTCAACGTTACTAATGATCAGGGAAATACAAACCAAACCACAATGAGATATCACCTCACACCTGTTAGAATGGCTATTATCAAAAACATCGGAAATAACAAGTGCTTGGAAGGATGTGAAGAAGAGGAAACACCTGTTCACTTGTTGGTGAAATGAAAATTGGTGCTGCCACTATGGAAAACAGTATGGAGGTTCCTCAAAAAATTAAATGTTGAGCTACTATATGATCCAGAAATCCCATTTCTGGGTATATATCTGAAGGAAACAAAAATCACAGTCCCCCAAAATATCTGCACTCCTGGGGTGCCTGGGTGGCTCAGTTAGTTAAGCATCTCTTGATTTCGGTTCAGGTCAAAATCTCACATTTCATGAGATGGAGCCTCATGTCAGGCTGCATGCTGACAGGGTAGAGCCTGCTTGGGATTCTCTCTCACTACCTCTTTGTCCCATCCCTGCTGGCATGTGCTCTGTCTCTCCTTCTCTCTCTCTCTCTCTCTCTCTCTCTCTCTCTCAATAGGTAAACATTAAAATATATATCTGCCCTCCCATGTTCATAATAATTATTTATAATAACCAACTCATGGAAATAAATGTGTCCATCAATAGCTGAAAATATAAAAAAAATGTGGTATGTTTATACAATGACGTCTTATTTAGCCATAAAAAAGAAAGACACCCTGCCACTTGGAACAATATGGATGGACCTTGAGGACACTATGCTAAGTGAAATAAGTCAGACACAGGAAGACAAATGCTGCATGATCTCACTTATATATGGAATCTAAAAAACAAACAACAACAACAGAAAAACCAAATTCATAGACAGAACAGACTGCCAGAAGTGTGGGGAGAAGGGAAGGCAAAACAGGTGTAGGGGGTCAAAGTTATAAGATAAATAAGTTCTGAGATGTAATATATACCATAGTGACTGTAGTTAATACTGTACTGTGTATTTGAAAGTTGCTAAGAGAGTAGATCTTGAAGTTCTCATCACAAGAAAACAAATTTGTAACTATGTGAAGTGATTGATATTAACTAAACTTAAGTAATCACTTCATAATATATACCTATATCACATCATTATATTGTACATCTTGGACTAATCTAATGTTATATGTCAATTATATCTCAACAAAACTGGGGGGGCAGAACTTTACTATGGGTGTGGTTAGTTGTTCTTCATGTGCTGACTCAGTGGTCTGGGCTGCTTCGATCTTGTGGCTACTACATTTTAACCCAATATTTCCTCTATGACTATTGTGGCAAGGAAGAGAACGTCTAGAAAACTTTTCAAAGGCTTTTCACTGCCTCATTCTTGAACTGACACATTACTTCTCACGTTTGATTGGCTAGAGCTAGTCACGTGGCCCCACCTAACTGCAAGAGGATCAGGAAAGGTAATCTTCCATAGGCCCAGGCAACAAAGGAGAATCAGATATTAGTGAACACTAGTAATGTTTACTATAAATGATGTGACCTTGAATTCAATAGTCTGTTGACTTCCATTCCTCCAGCCCTTTCAAGGGTTTGAAGCACTGAATTGCCTGATATAGTTTTGTTTTTTGAAATATGTAGAGTGGTTTCAGGTCCTGATGGTGAACCTGACTGAATCAGGTATGGGCTGGTAGCTTTCTGTCTCCTTACCTTTAACTTCTCTCTACCCCTCTGTGCCTTACTCTGGGTTCCAGAAGGCCATCCTCTATGAACTGCATCTTCCAGGTTCCTTTGCCCTCTGCCTTTGGATCATGGGAGGTACCAGCAGGAGCTCAGAGGCAGGAAGTGAGAGAGGTCAGGATATTTATCCCCCCTCATTTCAACTCCCCACCAAACTGTGGGTCTCTTACCCTGCCCTCAGTAAAGAGTCCTTTTATTAAACTTTCCTCATGTAAAAATTTTGTGTGTGATATCTGTTTCTTGCCTGGACTTTGATTCATAAAAGGTGTTTAATAATCACACCATGGATCAAAAAGAGAGTGCTACTAATTCTCTCCCTCCTCCAGCTGAAGGTCTTTATAAAATGCAAATCAAAATATATCATTCCTCTGTGTTAAAACGTCTAAGGCTGGCTATTATATCCTTGTCACCACACCCCACTCTAAGTTGTGGCCAGACTAAACTACTTTCAGTTCCTCTCGCAACATGGTCTCTCTTCCTCTGAGCCTTTGCACATGCAGTACCTTCTTCCTGGAAACTGCTCCCTACCCCCCACTCTCGTCATTCAGACATCAGCGTAAATGTCACTTACCCCAGAAACTCTTCCATAAGAGTTAGAGGTTATTATGTGTTCCCAAGGAAACCTCTATTTACCAGCACATATAGATAGAACTCGAAGTTACATCGTACTGCAACTGCCTGGGGACTTACCTGTGTCCTCTGGTAGACTGTAGCATATAAAACTGGGACAGCAACTCAGATCTCTAGGGCCTATTAAGGTGCTTGGTATATAACAGGCTCTCAACAAATCTTAGATAGTACCCAAATGTTATTGAAAAAGCCTGAAGCCTCCTCCTCTACCTACTGTCCTATCTCTTCTCATTCACTGACAAAAATCATAAAAAAATTTTAGTCACCCAGTTCTCATTACTACCTTTAATTTACTTCCCGGACCATTTGAATCTTAATTGGCCACCACCTTTTAAGGGGACTTCTCTTGCCAATGGTACCAATGACCTCCTAGACCTTCAAATAGATTCTTTTTAGTCTAAATCCTCTAGGAACGCTCTGCAGGCTTTCTGGAAACTCCCTCCTCTGTTCTCCAGGGACCATGGTGCGTGCGCACGCGCTCTCTCTCTCTCTCTCTCTCTCTCTCTCTCTCTCTCTCTCTCTCTCAATGTTCTGTTTGCGTATCTATGCTACCCTCCATTCATTTATAAGCCCCTGTTTGTCTTGTTCATTCCTATCTCTAGTACTGAGCATAGTGCCTGGCACACAGGTCTTAATAACTATAAATTTCGGGGCGTCTGGGTGGCGCAGTCGGTTAAGCGTCCGACTTCAGCCAGGTCACGATCTCGCGATCCGTGAGTTTGAGCCCCGCATCAGGCTCTGGGCTGATGGCTCAGAGCCTGGAGCCTGTTTCCAATTCTGTGTCTTCCTCTCTCTCTGCCCCTCCCCCGTTCATGCTTTGTCTCTCTCTGTCCCCCCAAAAAATAAATAAACGTTGAAAAAAAAAATTTAAAAAAAAACTATAAATTTCAAATGATTAAAACTCTTGGTTTTCAGGTCATCTCTCTTGATCTCCTCTTTCTTTGACTGTCTCAGGCACCTTCATAGGCTCCTCTTCTCCCATCTACCCATGAAATGTTGTTCAAAGTAACTCATTTTTATCCACCTCTGGGGCTTCAGCCATCAGAGAAAATACTCTAAATTCCACATGTTTTCAATCTTAACCTTTCACCTGAGCTAAGGCCGCCCTCCTCACCCTGTATATCTCACAGGCAATTCAAATAAAGACTCATTATCTCTTCCATTCCCAGCCTGCCCTCCTCCTGCTTCCAAAACTCAACCAATGGAATTAACATGCATCTAATTGTCCAAATTACATACCCCAAAGTCCCCTTAACTCTTCCCACTGCCTTTCCTCCCTGTCCTGTTGGGCAGCCAACTTTATCCACTACCAAACCCCCAGCCCCAAACTCCTGTACTCTGCCTCTGGGTCTTCTATTTCTTCCACCCTGAACACGGGAAAATCCTATTCATCTTATCCAGAAAGTCTCAACTTCACTTAATTGTTTCCTCTTCTGAGTTCTAGACAAATTGCTTCTTCATTCTGAACAAACACAACTTGATGCTAGATTTAGTTTTTAATGACTGCTTTATATATGTCTCTCACTAAGTTGTAAAATTCTTGAGGGCAGGTTTTTGGTTTTTTTGGTTTTTTTTTTTTAATTTTTTTTTCCAACGTTTATTTATTTTATTTTTGGGACAGAGAGAGACAGAGCATGAACGGGCGAGGGGCAGAGAGAGAGGGAGACACAGAATCGGAAACAGGCTCCAGGCTCCGAGCCATCAGCCCAGGGCCCGACGGGGCTCGAACTCACGGACCGCGAGATCGTGACCTGGCTGAAGTCGGCCGCTTAACCGACTGCGCCACCCAGGCGCCCCAGGTTTTTGGTTTTTTTGATCACTGGGTCTAGCCAATGACTGACATTTTAGGAAATTAAAAACTATTTTATACAAATGAATGCATGAATAAAAGAGTGAACTGAGAATGAGAAGCTCTTCAATTACAGCTTTCAGAGATTAGTGGGAGGGAATATTTGAGTTGAAAGGACAATTCAGTTTGAAAACACTAACTTTATGTATCCAAGTAGGCAAATATATTGTAATAACATATGCATGCCTATGGAAAGAAGGTAATTGCTATGCATCTAAGGAGGCTTTATTTTCAGGCTTTTCAGTTCTTTGTTATCAACAGCCACAATTTAAAAGGGAAGGTATTCTTTTAACCCTTCCTATAGTCTTTTATTCTAGGGATAGGAATTAAAGTATAAATAAGACAGGGCACCTGGGTGGCTCAGTTGGTTGAGCGTCTGACTTCCCCTAACGTCATGATCTAACAGTTCCTGAGTTCCAGCCGCTTGTCTGGCTGTGCTGACAGCTTGGAGCCTGGAGCCTGGAGCCTGCTTCTGATTCTGTGTCTCTCCCTCTTCCTCCACCCGTCCCCCCCCCCCCCCCGCCCCCCACCCCCCTTGTGTTCTCTGTCTCTCTCTCTCTCTCTCTCTCTCTCAAAAATAAATAAATAACTTCACATACATACATACATACATACATACATACATACACATAAAAGAGAAAATGTGTCCACAGCAGTTGAGTGCCTGGGCACTTGGTAGGCCCTCCACACATTTTAATCCCTTTCCTTTTTCCTACCTCGTCCTAATATTAGAAGCCTCTTGACTTCAGAATACGTAAAGGAAATCTTAGTTATAGGATTTCAATATGACGAAAGTAACGTCGTGGAGATTCTGATTAACCCTATTAACCCATGACTCTCAAACTCAAGAGGGGTGGAAAAAAATCACTGGAGGGGGAAGGGAGAAAGGAGGCGAAGCAAAAACTGAAAGAAGGCTGGGGGGAAGCTGTAGAAGGAAGCTCCATTTTGGTTGGGTTTTGTCTTTTTTTAACCCCAGAGAGGCGTGACGCTCTAACTGCCGTCGTGGGTCAATTTCCCGGCGAAGCGCCCGCCCGCCCCGAATTTCCTCGCCCGCCCTCCCGCTTCCGCCCGCGGTGCGCTGCTGGCCGCCGCCGCTGGGGGCGCCTCTGGCCCGGTTGGCGCTGAGGCGGCGGCGGCAACGGCAGTCCTCAAGTCTTCGCCTCTCTGGGCTCTCAGACGCGCGGCGGCGGCGGCGAGCTGCACACCGAAAAGGCGCCCACCGCCCAGGCGAGCTGCAGCACGACCGCTCCTCGCGGGCGGGCGGGGTCCGCGCCGCCGCGCTCCGGCCCGGGCTGCCGCGAGAGGCGGCGGCGGAGGCGGCGGCGGAGGCGGCGGCGGCCCCTGCCCCGGCTCCAGCCGGCCCGCTGCGCCCCCCGGCCGCGCCCCCGCGCGCAGCTCGCGGCCCTGGCCCTGGGGCTGCGCGGACCCGGGTCTCCGGCGAGCTGAGGCGGCGGCGCCGGCCCGCGCGCCCCTTGGGGCCGCCCCCGCATCCCGCTCGCCGGCGTCTGGCTCTCACGATGATGAAGAAGAAGAAGTTTAAGTTTAAGGTGGACTTTGAGCTCGAGGAGCTCTCCTCGGTGCCCTTCGTCAATGGGGTCCTCTTCTGCAAGATGCGGCTGCTGGACGGCGGCAGCTTCACCGCGGAGTCCCCCAGGTAACTCGCCCTCGGCGCCTCCCGAGCCGTTCCGCCTGCCCCGAAGGGGTTTGTTTCATGGGCAGCTTGTCTTTCCTTGGCCCGTTTACTTCAGGGGGAAAGCCAGCCTCGTGAGCTCCTCGTCCTCTAGGGACCCAGTCTGAAATCAGTCAGGAGTTTATTGATCTGCACAAAGTGCTTCGCAAATGGGTCCATCCCAGCTGGGCTTGGCTCCTGCTCTCCTGATTCCAGATGGTTCCTGGTATCTACTCTTCCCTCCTAAATTCTCTAGGAATGGGTGCAGTGGCCAGAAGGGAGAAAATGCTTCTGGTTTCTCTTAAGACATTTACGTATTTGTGAAATGCAAAGTGGAAATTGAACTGTTATTGAAACAGAAACAAAAATAACCCAAACCGCTTGCGTTCCAAGAGCCCTCGCTCTGAACAGAAACCTGTGCTTAGCATTAACTCCTTTTCTTTTGTTTCTTAGTGGGGGGGGGGGGGGGGGGGGAGGGTGTACTCAGAAGCCCAGGATGTGGCCAGGGTAGGCCTGATCAGGCTTGTCTTGACTTCAGTCAAGTGTTCCCTGGCAGATGAGACAACAGTCTGTGCCTCATCGGAGAGCTGCGTCTCCAGTTACGCGCTCAACACTCACTGAATTACCAGCCTTGAGGTGGCCACTAGTGGCTCTCAGTGTAAAGGACTTGGAACCAGAAGGAGAGCCCAGACCTGCGCTCATTTTGAAATGAACCCCAAGGCACTCTCAGGGAGAGTCGTTGGCAGATTGCGGACTGAAGTCAAGGGTGATAGTGTTCCTTAAGTAATTTAAGGTCTATTGGGTAGGTTGACAGATTTACCCTAAGGTAAGTGTTCTTTAAGAAAATAGGAAATTTACATAATTTTTAAAAATGAACTTTTAAGTTCCTGAGATCAAGAAAAGAGATTAACAATTAATACTTATTTTGCCTGAATTTACTGTTCATGAACTTTATTTTTACCCTAAAAAATATTCTGCTTTCTTTTGATCTGTCATCCCTATTAATGTAAAGAGAATAATAGGTTGTGAAATTGGGGCCAGAAGATTGTCTACAGTGGCAACACTGAAGCCTGTAGAAGCCAGAAAATGTAATGTCTAGTTGGCCAAAGCCAAGGATTTATAAAACATTATTGACTCTCAGAATTAAAAAAAACAGTTAGCCAAGGATACTTTTAAAAATTAAACTGATGACAAATCTTTTGTGGCTATTCAGCTAATTAATTACACTGCAATCATTTTAACACACTGGTAGGAGAACAGTGTAACTTAAAATGGTGCACCAGCTATTGTACCAGCTCCTAAAGTGTTGAAAAACCAAAGCCAATTCTTGAATGTCCTGTAGGTACAAATGACTGTCTTATCCTGGATCTTACCCTGTTTGCTGCAGGGTCACATGCCCCACTAATGGCTGTTAGACCAGCTCTTCTGGGCCAGTGATGACACCTGGTGGTCAGGGTACTACTTCTCTCTTAACTCTTTCCTCCCTCAGATTATTGATTTGGCTTGCTACTGACAAATCCGTTATTTCAGTGTTGCAGGTAATCATTTATTCAGCGAATACATGTAAATTGGGTCCTTTAAGCTTATTACCTTATTTCATTCTCACAGAAAACCTGTGAGGTAGGGATTCACATTTTATGAATGAATAAACCGAGACTCAGGTTAACTTTCCCAAGGCATCCACATGTGGTAAGTGAAATGCCAAGATCTTGATATGGGTCTGTCTGATTTCAGATTGATGCCAGATGAAGGAGAAAAGTGTGCTGTGCTGAGTAGGGAGCTTCCTAATGGTTTTAACAAGCAAGGGGTATAATTTGATTTCTAATTTGCAAGAGTTGGAAAGGAAAAAGCAGAGTATCCTGGGTTAAATTTACCCCCTTCTCTTCCAACAAAAATGTGACCTTAATGAAAATCAGTAGGGTTGAGAATAGTGCTCTATGTGGCCAAATAAAAACCCCTTTAGTTTGGAGGGAAATGATTCATAAGGAGCCTGTGCCTTGTTAGGGAGAGGTAGTTTGTGTAAAGCTAAGAGCAAGGATTTAGGATAAGACAGATCTGAGCCTAAATCCTGACTCCACTGTGGTAAACCTGGGTAGGTTACTCAGCCTCTCAAAGATTGCATCTACAAAATAGAAACCATCACTGGCATATGGGGTTGTTGTGAGGATTTAGTAAGTTGATGTACCAAAAACAGATATCACAGTGCTCTAGCACCCAATTGACATTTAAAGAGAAGACGAGGAGCTTGTCTGAGAGGGTTTGCTTCCTTTAGATGTTGATACTTAACTCCTTTATCCTGACAATTACAAAAGTGTTGGTTTGAAAACGATACCTTAGGGGCGCCTGGGTGGCTCAAATAGTTAAGTGTCGGACTTCGGCTCAGGTCATGATTTCGCGGTCTGTGAGTTCAAGCCCCGCATCAGGCTCTGTGCTGACAGCTCAGAGCCTGGAGCCTGCTTCAGATTCTGCGTCTCCCTCTATCTCTCTGCCCTTCCCCCACTCACGCTCTCTCTCTCTCAAAAATAAATAAACATTAAAAAAAATTGAAAAATGTACCTTATTCTACAAGAGGAGAAAAAAACCTGAAATATCTAAAGGATGTAAATTATTTTTAAATTACCTAATTTTTAATTATTGGGTACCAGGCTAGGCATTGCATCTGTAATTAAATGCTAGAATTTAATTTTTTTAAATAACTTTATGTGCCTCCTATAAATCAAATATGGCTAACACTGTAACATTTCTCGCATAAAAAATATGAAATTGGGGCACCTGGGTGGCTCAGTCGGTTGGGCATCCAACTTCAGCTCAGGTCATGATTCATAGTTCCTGAGTTCGAGCCCTGATTGGGCTCTGTGCTGACAGCTCAGAGCCTGGAGTCTGCTTCCAATTCTGTGTCTCCCTCTCTCTGGCCCTCCCCTGTTCACGCTCTGTCTCACTCTCTCAAAAATAAATAAACATTTTTTAAAAATATATGAAATTAACTTCATAGAAAAGGGTTAACATAGCAGGCCCGAGACTAATTTCTTAAAAAGACCTGCTTACAATGTTTTTGCTGGCATCAGGGAACTTGAATGGTCATCAGTTCCCTACACTGATGTAAAACTTTAGAGTGTCTCACTGTGCCTAGACTACAATGTGATTTATGCTGAATACTTTCTAGGAGTCTGGAGTTTTGGTTTGTGCCAGGGGAAGGGTGGCTATATGACCAGTCACCAAATGAGCTTCCTTGGTAGATGACAGGTGTTGCCACAGTTTGATGCCAGAGAAACTGTGTTCTGGGTGACTCCACTGGGAAGACTTAGAAACTTGCCCATGGTTTCCAAGGACTTTGGTCCATGAACCTTTTCCCTTTACTGATTCTGCTTTGTGTCCTTTCACTATAATAAATCTTAGAAATGAGCATGACTATATGCTGAGTCTTATGAGTCTTCCCAGTGGATCACTCAACCTGGGGATATTCTTGGAGACCCCTGATGCATGAATGTACATAAAATAATAATTCATTTTTTTAGAGAAAAGCCTTAGAGGTACATATCAAATTATAAATATATTTAGCTTTATACAGAAATTAAAGATGCAGATCATTCATTGCTCACCAAATATTAATTGAGCGTTTACCAGGTTTCTAACTGTGTATCAGGGGCTCTGAGAAGGACAACAAATAAAAATGCCCATAAATGAATTAGCTCTACTTAATGAAATTAGATCATAGATGTATAATTGCTCACCAGTAGGAGACAGTATGATTTAGTGGCTAATCAATGGGTGAGACAGTATATGAGTGTTGTTGAAATTCTGTAGGTAGAGGATTTATTTGCAGCTGAAATGGTTACTGAAAACTATATTGGCTTTTCAGCTGAGCATGCCAGGAGGATGAATTTGCATTGACAAGGAAGTGAGGGTGAGAGGGCAGCTTGAGCAGGTTATCAGTAGGAGCTGGTGACAGATCAGCTTGATTGCAGAGAGAGTTCACACCGAACAGAAGCAAAGATAAAGACTTTGAAACCATTACAAAGAGTTTGCTTTCCACTGCTCATTGGATAAAAGTCAATTTGAGATTCTTGCACTAAGGTGTAATGTGATTAAAATGGTATTGAAGATGGCTAGCGGGCTGATGTTTGTCAGATTCAAGTGGGGATAGACTAGAAGTGGGGAGACAAAGTAGGAGTCTGTTAAAATAACCCAGGAAGGAGCTAATAAGAACCTGAACTTGGAGGTTGTTCTATATAAGTAACTGATAAAATGATAATGCTATGACAAATGCCCTTATGACATGACAAAGAAGTCCAGAAGAATCTTTGTTTCATTTTGTTTTGTTGAGGTATATCGTGGTGTATTTGAGGTGTATTTGTTGATAGAATACTGTGGGGGGAGGATATGAAGAGGTAGGTTTTATGTTTAACACACAACATTGAGGTGACAGTGAGCCTGATAAGCACTTAGAGAAATTTATTGTAGATTTCTTAGGTTCTGTTCTATTGCAAATAAGGCTGCTTACTAAACTTTTCATCTAGAATTTCCTTACACTGTTTTGCCTTTTTAAAGATTAGTAGTGAAAATTAATTTTAGAAGGATCCAGTTTCTCCTGGGAAAGTGTGCTTAGTGAAGGGGTTAGAAATAATATAAAGACCAGAATGTGTTTATTTGTGATAAATGTTATTAAAATTGTCAGATTTTACATATCATAATAAATAAAACATTCAGATAACACTTTGTATGATTACAGTAATCTAATAAACTGAAACCCAATTATTGCCTAATAAAATATTTTTGAACCTTTCAAAAAGACAGAAAATTACATTATTTAAATCTTTTAAGAGCGTGCTTCCTTTGTAAAAGCATTTAAATCTCTTGAGGTTTCTTAAGACTGTGAGAACAAGTTTCATTTCTGGTCTGCTTTAATAAAGGAATAAGAAGAAAATTTTCCTGCATTTTTAGGATTCCCAAGTTTGCCATATTTTGTTCAGCTTTTTCTGTGCTCATCGCTAAATACTTCTCTAAGTTTCACATGAGCCTGTGGCAAAAACCATGTGAATTCAGGGAGTGTCTGGGAAGCTAATGAGCACATCTGTGTGTTGGATCTTTTACTCTGTAAACAAGCTGAAGGGATTTCTTCTCTTTGGCCAGAGTATGTCTTCATGTTTTCAAGATTTTAGTTCACTGTGCATTGTGTACTTATTTTTAGTAATTTTTTTCCATATTGCAAAAGTGAGAGATTCTTATGAAAAATTTAGAAAATAGACGGGTGCCTGGGTGGCTCAGTAGGTTGAATGTCCGACTTCAGCTCAGGTTGTGATCTCATGGTTGGGTTTGTGGATTCAAGCCCCACATGGGGTTTTGCAACGACAGTGCAGAACCTGCTTTGGATTCTATCTCCCTCTAAAAAAATAAACATTTAAAAATTTTTTTTAAAAATTTAGGAAATAGAAAAGCAAAAAGAAAGAACAAAAGTTGCATATAAAGGACCAACTAGAAAGTATCGCTATTATATTTTGGTATATAACATGGGAGTCTTTATTTATACACACCCACAGATCACATCACATCACATACTTTTTTAAAATCCAAAATAATATCATAATGTACTTAATATGTTTTTCCCTTAATGTATCTTCCCATATCATTACATATTCAATTACAAAATATTTTTTAATAGGTTGTATATCATTCATTCCATTGTATGGATCTCCATGGTTAATTGAACCATGCCTCTTTTGAAATAGTCTTTATTCTATGCTACCTTTTTTTTTTTTAAGTTTATTTATTTATCTTGAGAGAGTGCCCAGGAGTGGGGCGGGGCTTGGGGGGGTGAGGGGCGCAGAGAGAAAATCCCAGGCAGGCTCTGCACCATTAGCACAGAGCCCCTTATGGGTCTCAAAACCACAAACCGTAAGATCATTACCTGAGCTGAAACCAAGAGTCAGATGCTTAACCGACTGAGCCACCCAGGTGCCTCTCTCTGCTATCTTTTTAATTAATACTTTTATGAACACACTACAGTGAGCATCATTAAAACCAAATTTTGTGCACATCCATCATTATTTTTTAGGACTAATACTTAGAAATGGAATTACTGAATCAAAGGGAATGCAGATTTCTAATGCCCTTGATGAATTATCAACTTGCCCTTCAGTACATTAAGTTGACTTTTTAAGGTAAAAAATACTAATGATTAGCAAATATGAAAAATAACCAGTATTAGAAATGCTGTTTGGCCATATGGCACAGAATTCTATTTTTTCATATATAATTCACATATATATCATATTAGTTTCAGGTGTACCACATAGGGATTTGACATTTGTATACATTGCAAAGTGGTCACCACAATAAGTCTAATTACCATTTGTCACCTTACAAAGTCAATACTCTATTATTGACTATATTTCCCATGCTGTATACTACATCCCCATGATTTATTTATTTTATAACTGGAAGTTTGTACTTCTGAATACCTTTCACTCATTTCGCATCCTCCCAACCCTTTCTCTCTAACAACCACCAGTCTGTTCCCTATATCTATGAGTCTGGGTTTTATTTAAAAAAATTTTTTTTACCATTTTCATTTATTTTTGAGAGACAGAGACAGAGCGTGAGCAGGGGAGGGGCAGAGAGAGAGGGATACATAGAATCCGAAGCAGGTTCCAGGCTCTGAGCTGTCAGCATAGAGCCCGACACAAGGCTGGACCCCACGAACCATGAGATCATGACCTGAGCTGAAGTTGGATGCGCAACCAACTAACCCACCCAGGTGCCCCTTGTTTTGTTTTTTAGTTTCAATATGTAAGTTAAATCATACAGTATTTGTCTTTCTTTGTCAGATTTATTTCTTTTATTATAATACAAGATCCATCCATTGTGCCATTGCCACAAAATGGCAAGAAATCATTCTTCTTTATGACTGAATAATATTCCATTATATATGTATACCATATCTTTATCCATTCAGCCATCAATGGACACATCAATAGACACATGTTTCTATTACCTTGGCTATAGTAAATAATGCTGTAGTGAACATAGGGTGAGTATATCTTTTTGAATTAATATTTTTTTCTTCAGATAGATAGCCAGTAGTGAAATTGCTGGATCATATGGTAGCTCTATTTTTAATTTTTTGAGGAATCTCCATACTGATTTCCATAGTGGCTGCACCAATTTACGTTCCCACCAGTAGGGTTCCCTTTTCTTCACATCCTCCCTAATACTTGTTATTTCTTGTCTTTTTGATAATAGTTATTCTTAAAGGTGTAACGTATTTCGTTGTGGTTTTGATTTGCATTTCCCTGATGATTCGTGATGTTGAGCATCTTTTCATGTGCCTGTTAGCTATCTGTATGTCTTCTTTAGAAAAACATCTATTTAAATCCTCTGCCTATTTTTTTTTTAGTTTTTATTTGAATTCCAGTTAGATAACATAGAGTGTATTATTGGTTTCAGGTATACAACAAAGTGATTCTGCACTTCCATACAACACTTGGTGCTTATCAAAACAAGTGTGCTTCTTAATCCCCATCACCTATTAAACACATCCCCCCACCCACCTTCCCTCTGGTAACCATCAGTTGGTTCTCTGTATTAAGAGTCTATTCTTGGTTTGCCTCTCTTTTCTTTTTCTCTTTGCTCATTTATTTTGTTTCTTAAATTACACATATGAGTGAAATCATATGGTAATTTGTCTTTCTCTGACTTATTTTGCTTAGCACAATACTCTCTAGCTCCATCCATGTCCTCACAAATGACAAGATTTCATTGTAGATATGTCTCTTGAAGCAAAGGAAACAAAAGCAAAAATAAACTATTGGGACTTGATCAAGATAAAAAGCTTCTGCACAGCGAAGGAAACAATCAGCAAGACTAAAAGGCAGCCTACAGAATGGGAGAAGATATATGCAAATGACATATCTGATGAAGGGCTAGTGTCCAGAATATATAAAGAACTTATGAAACTCAACCCCCTAAAGACAAATAATCCAATTTAAAAATGGGCAGAAGACATGAACAGACATTTCTCCAAAGAAGACATGCAGATGGCTAACAGACACATGAAAAGATGCTCAACATCACTAATCATCAGGGATATACAAATCAAAACTACAATAAGATATCACCACACACCTATAAGAATGGCTAAAATCAACAACACAAGAAACAACAGGTGGTGGTGAGGATGTGGTGAATGGGGAACCTTCTTGCACTGTTGGTGGGAATGCAAACAGGTATGGCCATTGTGGAAACAGTATGGAGGTTCCTCAAAAAATTAAAAACAGAACTACCCTACGATCCAGCAGTTGAACTATCAGGTATTTACCCAAGGAATACAAAAATACCAATTCAAAGGGGTACATGCACCCTGATGTTTATAGCAGCATTGTCTATAATAGCCAGATTATGGAAACAGCCCAAGTGTCCATTGACTGATGAATGGATAAAAAAAGATGTGTGTCTACACACACACACACACACAGGAATATTACTCAGCCATGAATAAAATGAAATATGTGCCTATTTTTTTAATCTTTAAAAAAATTTTAATGTTTGTTTATTTTTGAGAGAGAGCACAGGGAAGGGCAGAGAGAGAGAGAGGGACAGAGGATCTAAGCCAGCTCTGTGCTAACAGCAGAGAGCCTGATATGGGGCTTGAAATCATGAACCGTGAGATCATGACCTGAGCTAAAGTCGAACACTTAATCAACTGAGCCACCCAGGCACCCCTCTCTGTCTATTTTTAATTTGATTGTTTGTCTATTTATTATTGAGTTGTATGAATCCTTTATATATGGGATATTAATCTCCTTATTGGATATATGACTTGCAAATATCTATTCCCATTCAGTAGGTTGCATTTTCATTTTGTTGGTTTCCTTTGCTGTGCAGAAGCTTTTTAGTTAAGATTGTCCCATTTGTTTATTTTTGCTTTTGTTTCTTTTGCTTTTGGAGTCAGATCAAAAAACATCACTTGGACCAATGTAAAGAAGTTTACCACTTATGTTTTCTTCTAGGAGTTTTATGATTTCAGGTTTAACATTCAAGTCTTTAGTCCATTTTGAGTTGATTTTTATGTATGGTATAAGACAGTGGTTCAGTTCATTTTTTTGCAGGTGGCTGTCCAGTTTTCCAAACACCATTTATTGAAGTGACTGTCCTTTCCCCATTGTATATTCTTGCCTCCTTTGTCCTAATATTTTTTATTTATTTATTTAGAGAGTGCATTTGAGGGAGGGACAGAGAGAGAGGAAGAGAGAATCCCAAGCAGGCTCTGCACTGTCAGCGCAGAGCCCAATATGGGGCTTGAACTCACAAACCGGGAGATCATGACCTGAGCCAAAGTCAAGACGCTTAACTGACTGAACCATCTAGGTAGTCCTCCTTTGTTCTAAATTAATTGAATATATATGCATGGGTTTATTTCTGGGCTCTCTATTCTTTTTCACTCATCTGTGTGTCAGTTTTATGTCAGTGTCATAGTGTTCTGATTACCACAGCTTTGTAGTATAGTTTGAAATCAAGTAGTGTGATACCTTTGGCTTTGTTCTTCTTTGTCAATGTTATTTTTGCTATTCAGGATCTTTTGTGGTTCCATACAAATTTTAGAATTATTGGTTTCAGTTCTGTGAAAAATGTATTTGGGATTTAATAGGGATTACATTGAATCTGTAGATTGCTTTGAGTAGTATGGACATTTAAACAGTATTAATCCAGAGGTGCCTGGGTGGCTCAGTTAAGCATCCAACTTCAGCTCAGGTCATGATCTCACAGTTCGTGGATTTGAGCCCCGCATCAGGCTCTGTGCTGACTGCTTGCTCAGAGCCTGGAGGCTGCTTCAGATTCTGTGTCTCCTACTCTCTCTGTTCCTCCCCACTTGCACTCTGTCTCACTCTCTCAAAAATAATAAAATAAATGTAAAAAAATTTTTTTTTAATTTAAACAATATTAATCTAGTCCATGAGCCTAGAATATCTTTACACTTTTTTATGTCATCTTCAGTTTCTTTCATCAATGTCTTATACTTTTCAGTTTTTAGGTCTCTTGATTCTTGGTTAAATTTATGTCTAGGTAACTTACTCTTTTTCCTAAAATTTATTTATTTTTTTGAGAGAGAGAGAGAGAGAGAGAGAGAGAGAGCATAAAGGGGGATGGGGGCAGCAGAGAGGGAGAGAGAAGGAGAATCCCAAGAAAGCCCCACGCTCAGCATGGAGTCCAGCGTGGGGCTCCATCCCACAACCCTGGGATCATGACCTGAGCTGAAATCAAGAGTTGTACACTCAACTAACTGAGCCAGCTAGGCGCCCCTATTTTATTCTTTTTTATAGAATTGTAAATGGGATTATTCTCTTGATTTCTCTTTCTGCTACTTTGTTGTTGGTGTATGGAAATGCAACAGATTTTTGTGTATTAATTTGCATCCTGCAGCTTTACTGAATTCGTTTATTAGTACTGTCTTTTGGTACAATCTTTAATGCTTTCTATATGTAGTATCATGTCATCCGCAAATAGTGTCATCTGCAAATGTGACAATTTCACTTCATTTCCAAATTATATGCCTTTTATTTCATTTTCTTGCATAATTTTTGTGGCTAAGCCTTCCAATGCTGTGTTGAATAAAAGTAGGGATAGTGGGCATCCTTGTCTTGTTCCTGATCCTAAAGGAAAAGCTTTTAGATTTTCACTGTTTAGTATGACAGCTGTGATTTTGTCAGTTATGGTCTTTATTATGTTGAGGTACTTTCCCTTTATACCCAATTTGTTGAGAGTTTTTATCTTGAGTGAATGTTGCATTTTGTCAAATGCTTTTTCTGCATTTATTGAGATGATTGTATGCTTTTTATCTTTTATTTTGTTAATGTGGTACATAATGTTGATTGATTTACAGGTATTTAACCATCCATGCATCCCTGAAATAAATCCCATTTATTTGATCTTGGTATATGATCCGTTTAATGTATTGTTGAATTCATTTTGTTAGTATTTTGTGAGTGTAGTGCAGCTATGATCATCAGGAATATTGGCCTGTAATTCTATTTTTGTGTGCAGTATCATTATGTCATTTTGATATCAGGGTAGTGCTGGCCTCATAAAATGAGTTTAGGAGCTTTCCCTCTTCAGTGTTTTTTGTTTGTTTTGTTTTTAAGAGTTTGGGAAGGGGGCGCCTGAGTGACTCAGTTGGTTAAGCATCCCACTCTTGATTTCAGCTCAGGTCATGATCTCATGGTTCATGGGATCAAGCCCCGCATTGGGTTCCTTGCTGATAGCGAGAAGCCTGCTTGGGATTCTCTCTCTCCCTCTCTCTGCCCTTCCCCTGCTTGCGTGCTCTCCCCCCGCCCTTCTCCAAAAATAAATAAACTTTTAAAAAATAGTGTTTAAAGAGTCTGGGAAAGATAGGTATTCAATCTTTGAATTTTTGGTAGAATTCACCAGTGAAACCATCTGGTCCTGGACTTCTGTTTGTTGAGAGATTTTTGATTATTGATTTGATCTCTTTAGTAGTAATCAGTATGTTCAGAGTTTCTATTTCTTCATGATTCAGTCTTGGAAGATTGTAAACTTCTAGGAATTTATCCATTTCTTCTGCGCTGTCCAATTTGTTGTCATATAATTGTTCTTAGTATCCTCTTGTGATCCTTCATATTTCTGAGAAGTTGTAACTTCTCCCTTTTAATTTCTGAATTTATTTGAGCCATCTTTCTTTTTTCTCTTGGGGAATCTAGCTAAAGGTTTGTCAATTTTATTTACCTTTTCAAAGAACCAGCTCTTAGTTTCATTGACCATTTGTCTTTTTAAGTCTCTCTTTTATTTATCTACTCTGATCTTTGTTATTTCCTTCTTTCTCCTAACTTTGGGCTTCATGTGTTCTTCTTTGTCTTGTTTCTTTAGGTGTAAAGTTAAAGTGTTTATTTGATATTTCTCTTATTTCTTGAGGTATTGCTATGAAATTTGTCTCTTAGAACCTCTTTTACTGTATCACACAGATTTTGGTATGTTATATTTCTGCTTTCATTAGTCTTTAGATATTTTGTTATTTCTCCTTTGATTTCTTCGGTGACTTAGTAGTTGTTCAGTAATATGTTGTTTAATCTCCATGTACCTGTAGTTGTTCCAGTTTTCTTCTTGTGATTTCTAGTTTTATACCAGTGTGGTCAGGAAAGATGAGTGATATTATTTCAGTCCTCTTGACTTTATTGAGATTTGTTATGTGGCCTAGAATGTGATTTGATCCTGGAGAATGTTTCCTAGGTACTTGAGAAGAATGTGTATTCAGATGCTTTTGGATGGAATATTCTGTATATATCTATTAAGTCCATCTGGTCTAACATGTCATTTAAAGCTAATATTTCCTTATGGTTTTCTACGTAGGTAATCTATCCATTGATGTAATTGGGGTGTTAAAATTCCATATTATTATTATGTTGCTATCAATTGGCCCTTTAGGTCTTTTAATATTTGCTTTAGATATTTTGGTGCTTTTATGTTGGGTGTATTTATATTTATAAATGTTGTATCTTTTTGCTGGTTTGTGATCTTAATCATTTTTGCTTTAAACAGACGATTCTGAAGTCTATTTTGTCCAATATGAGTATAACTACACCAGCTTTCTTTTTGTTTTCATTTGCATGGAACATCTTTTTTCATCCCTTCGCTTTCAGTCTGTGTGTGCCCTTCTAATTTTTTTTTTCAACGTTTTTATTTATTTTTGGGACAGAGAGAGACAGAGCATGAACGGGGGAGGGGCAGAGAGAGAGGGAGACACAGAATCGGAAACAGGCTCCAGGCTCCGAGCCATCAGCCCAGAGCCTGACGCGGGGCTCGAACTCACGGACTGCAAGATCGTGACCTGGCTGAAGTCGGACGCTTAACCGACTGCACCACCCAGGCGCCCCTGTGTGTGCCCTTCTAAAGTGAGTCTCTTGTAGGTGGTATATAGATGTGTCTTGTTTCTTAATCCATTCATCTAATCTACATCTCTTGATTGGACAACTTAGTCCAATTTACATTTAAAGCAATTATTGGTAGATCTTGTTGCAATTTTGTTAAGTGTTTTCTGGTTGTTTTTGTAGTTCCTCTCTTCCTTTCTTGTTCTTTCTCTTTTCCCTTGTGGCTTGATGACTTTCTTTAGTGTTGTGTTAAATTCCTTCCTCCTTTTCTTTTGTGTATTTGCTATAAGTTCTTGCTTTGTGGTTACCATGAGGCTCACATATATCATCCTATGTATATAGCAGTCTACTTTAAGTTGAAAGCAACTTAAATTTGAACACATTCCAAAACTCTACATTTTTTATTCTCCCCTGACACATTTTATGCTTTTGGTGTCACTTTTTACATCTTTTTGTTTTATGTATCCCTTAGCTAATTATTATAGTTTTTAATTTTACTACTTTTGTCTTTTAGCCTTTTAGTAGCCTTATAAGCTATTAGTCCACTACCTTTACTATATATTTACCTTTTCCAGTGAGATTTTTACTTTCATATGTTTTCTTGTTATTAATTAATGCCATTTCTTTTCAGCTTAAAGAAGTCTCTTTAATATTTCTTATAAGGCCATTTTAATAGAGATGGACTTCTATAGCTTTTGCTTGTCTGGAAAACTCTTTCTCTCTCCTTCAAATCTAAATGATAACCTTGCTGGGTAGAGTATTCTTGGTTTGAAGTTTTTTCCTTTCAGCACTTTGATACTTTATGCTACTCCCTTTTGACCTGCAGAGTTTCTGCTGATAGCCTCATGGGGTTTCCTTTGTACATAACAATTTGTTTTTCTCTTCCTGCTTTTAAGATTCTCTCTTTAACTTTTGACATTTTAATCATGTGTCTTGGTAGCATCTTTGGGTTCATTTTATTTGGAACTGTCTGGGCACCCTGGACCTGGACATCAGTTTCCTTTCCTAGGTTAGGGAATTTTTCAGCCATATTTCTTCAGGTAAGTTTTCTGCCCCTTACTCTCTTTCTTCTCTCTATAAGACCCCAGAAATGCAAATGTTATTCCACTTGATGTTGTCCTAGATGTTCCTTAAATTATCTTTATTTTTTAAATTCTTATTTCTGTTTGCTCTTCTGTTTGGGTGAGTTTCATTGCTTTATCTTCCTCCTCACTGATCAATAGTTCTACTTCACCAAGTCTACTGTTGAATTCCTCTTGTATATTTTTCAGTTCAGCTGTTGTATTCTCCACCTCTGTGACTTCTGTTTGGTACTTTTTAAATATATTTTCTATCTCTTTGTTGAAGTTCTCACTGTGTTCATTCTTCTGAGTTTGGTGAGTGTCTTTATGACGATTACTCTGAATTTTTTTATCAGGTACATTACTTATCCCTGTATCATTTAGGCCTTTTTCTGAGGTTTTGCCTTGTTTTTTTATTTGGAACGTGTTTCTTTGACTCCTTATTTTACTTGACTCCCTGTTTATGTGTATTAGGTGACACAGCTCCCTCTCTGTCTTGAAGGAATGGCCTTGTGTAGGTGATAATCCTTGTCATTCAACTTTGCCCTAACTCTTGACTATCTCTCAAACCTTTGTGATTGTCTAAGCCACCTGATTTATTATTCTTGATATTCCCATGTTGAGGTTGTGCCAATACCTGTTAGTGATCCAAGGGGAGGAATCTCATTTAGCATCTAGTTTCAGACTGGAAGCCAGACCCTCAGGCAGGAGCTTTTAAAGTTTGAAAATATATACAATCTTATGGAGCCACAGTCATAATCTATATTAGCCTCCAGACCAGGAGATCTTGAGGTATTCCCTGGGCAACAGTTGCAAAAATCTGGGAAGGCTCGTTGAGCCGTAGCAAGGTGAGTGGCATGCACAAGGGTGGTATTTTCCTGCTTACATTCCCTGATAGGCCTCATTAGCCTCTAGATGTATAGGAAACCTGAAGCCTATGCCTTGAGCTGAAGCTCCAGGCTAAGTAAATAGGCCTTTTTCACAGGAAGACTAGAGTTGTGTTTCAGTCTGCTGTCTTTGTAGTCCCCAGGTCATGATGGCCTGCCAAGAGCTGTCTTTTGGACTATTACAGTCCCATGGAGCTCTGGAACACCAGTCCTCTTGACCAGCAGTGTCAGATAATCAACAGACATCCCCTATATGGATTGCACGTGCCCCCTGGCTTTAGTAAAGGAGCTGGAAAATCTAGGGGGTAGGACATGCTCCCCAGTGTTAGAAAAGCAACAGGAAAATGTCTTAACCTCATGTATTCATATGATTCAGCAGTGTAGCAAGTGAGTGAGTGCCTGGTCCATGCACATACACAGGCTTTAGGCTTGGGAGTAGGAGGATGCCCCAACTACTTGCACTTTCCAGCCCCAGCTGGGGGGTGGGGGGTTGGAACAGCCGGTGCTGGCATACTGTAGCTATGGAGTGGGAGAACTCCACAACTGTATGTGCTCTCTGGTCTAAGCAGGTGAGAAGTAAGCATGACTGCTTACCCAACTCATCCTAGCAAAGCAGTTCTATATCTAAGGTCACCCACCTGTGCTAGTAGTCTATGTGAAGAGTGCCACAGTGGTTTCTGCCAGTGCCTTCATATCTAGGAAGCATCTAAACTAGCCTCCGTTCCTCCACCCAGTGCCCCCAGATCAGCAAATGAATCTCCTTCACACAAAACCTCAGTTCTTTTCAAACTGCTGTTTTTCACTGGGTCTCAGGGTGAGTAAGGATGTACATGAGCTCTCCAAGAGGGGAGTCATAGTATCCTACAGCACTTTGGGACCCCCAGACATCAGTCCTGTTGGTTTTACAAGCCAGACATTTTGGGTCTTGTCTTCATGGTTCATATTCCAGGGGCTGCAGAGCCCATTGTGGAGTACCAACCCCTGACACCTCCAGAAGAGTGCCTATCTGGTGAGATCCCTCTCTCTTATGTGTCACCACACCAGGGGTGGGTTTTTTTGTGAGACTGTGTCTCTGCCTCTCCTACCCATCTTGATGTGGTCCTCTTTTCCTTTGTTGTGGAGAGTACTTCATCTTGTTTTCAGATCTTTATCAGAAATGATCCATATGTAGCTATAGATGTGATGTTTCTGTGGGAAGAGGTGAGTTTGGGATCTTCCTATGCTGACATCTTGGACAACCCCCCCCATCACAGAGGGTTTTTTTTTTAATTAATTTATTTTTTAATTCCAGTACAATTAACATACAGTGTTAGTTTTATGTGTACAATATAGTGATTCATCCATTCTATATGCAGCTCAGTGCTCATTATAAGTGTACTCTTCATCCCCTTCACCTGTTTTACTTGTCCCCCCCCACCCACCTCCCCTCTAGTAACCACCAGTATGTTCTCTATAGTTAAGACTGTTTTTTGTCTTTTTTCTTCGTTTTGTTTCTTAAATTCCACATAATTAAATCATATAGTATTCCTCCAGTCATTCACTAACTTATTTCCCTTATTTCACATTATACTCTCTAGAACCATCCATGATTTCATTCTTTTTTATAGCTGAATAATATTCCATCTTCTTTATGCATTTCATCACATCTTTATCCCCCATGTCTTCTTTTGTCAATCAGTGGACCCTTGAGCTGCTTCTGTAATTTGGCTATTGTAAATAATGCTGCAGTAAACCTAATGGTGCATGTATCTTTTTGAATTAGTGTTCTCATATTCTTTGGGTAAATACCCAGTAGTGCAATAACTGGACATAGTTCTATTTTTAATTTTTTGAGGAACCTCTATGTTGTTTTCTGTAGTGGCTGTACCAGTTTGCATTCTCACCAGCAATGCAAACACTAGGGTTCCTTTTTATCCATATCCTTACCAATGTTTGTTTCTTGTGTTTTTTTATTTTAGCCATTCTGACCGGTGTGAGGTGATCTCTCATTGTGATTTTGATTTGCATTTCCCTGATAAGTGATACTGAGCATCTTTTCATGTGTCTCTTGGCCATCTGTGTGTCTTCTTTGGAAAAATGTCTTTTCATGTCCTCTGCCTATTTTTATTGGATTATTTGGGGAAGGGGTATTGAGTTGTATAAGTTATTTATACATTCTGGATACTAGCCCCTTATCAGATACATCATTTGCAAATATCTTCTTCCATTCAGTACACTGTCTTTTGTTTGGTTGATTTTTTTCCTTTGCTGTGAAGAAGTTTTATTTTGATGTAATGCCAATAGTTTATTTTTGGTTTTGTTTCCTTTGCCTTAGGAGACATGTCTAGAAAAATGTTGCTACAATCGATGTCAGGAAAATTACTGCCTGTGCTCTCTTCTAGGAGTTTTATGGTTTCAGGTCTCACATTTGGGTTTTTAATCCATTTTGAGTTTATTTTTGTGTATGATGTAAGGAAGTAGTTCAATTTCATTCTTTTGCATGTAGCTGTCCAGTTTTCCCAATACCATTAGTTGAAGAGTCTACCTTTTTCCCATTGCATGTTCTTGTCTCTGTCAAAGATTAATTGACATTAATTAATTAATCATGGGTTTACTTTTGGGTCCTCTATTCTGTTCCATTGATTTGTCTGTTTTTGTGCCAATACCATACTGTTTTGATTACTACTGCTTTATAGTATATCTTGATATCTGGGATTGTGATTCCTCCAGTTTTGTTCTTCCTTTCCAGATTACTTTGGCTACTCACAGTATTTTGTGGTTCCATACAAATTGTAGGATTATTTTTTCTAGTTCTGTGAAAAATGTTGTTGGTATTTTGGTAGGGATTGCATTAAATCTGTAGATTGCTTTGTATAGCTGGGACATTTTAACAATGTTTTTTCTCCTGATCGATGAGCATGGAATATCTTTCCATTTGTGTCATTTTCAATTTCTTCCATCTGTGTTTTATAATTTTTAAAGTACAAGTCTTTTAAAGTACAAGTCTTTAGTTAAGTTTATTACTAGGTACTTTATTTTGTTGGTACAGTTGTAAATGTGATTGTTTTCTTAATTTCTTTTCTGGTTCATTATCAGTGTATAAAAATGCAACAGATTTCTGTGTATTGATTTTATATCCTGCAACTTTAGTGAATTAATTTATCAGTTCTAGTAGTTTTTGGTGGAATCTTTAGGATTTTCTATGTAAAGTATCATGTCATCTGCAAATGGTGACATTTTACTTCTTCCTTACCAATTTAGATGCCTTTTATTTCTTTTTCTTGCCGCATTGCTATGGCTAGGACTTTCAGTACTATGTTGAATAAAAGTGGTGAAAGTGGACATCCTTGTCTTGTTGCTGATCTTAGGAAAGCTTTCCGCTTTTCACCATTGAGTATGTGTCACAAAATTCTTTATACCCTGACCAGAAATGGGGTCATCTATTCACATTATTAGAATATCTTACATTATTACAATGCTATATTGTAATAATGATAGCTAACATTTTTTAGTGCTTTTCCCATGTGCCAGAAACTTTTCTAAGCCTTTATATCCTCAAAATACCCCTAGTAGGAAGGTACTATTATTACATTATTACTGTTGTTACTTTTGCTTATACCTGAGAAAACAGAACTGCAAAGAGGCACTGGAAGTTATAGTTAATAAGCAATAGAGCTAGGAGGCAGTTTGGTTCTAGGGTACACTCTTGATCACTAAATTTTGCTGCCTTTCAAGTTTTATGTTTTCTCATTTTTATATTCTAACAAAATTGTAGGTAAATATATATAGTATGACTTTTTCTGAATGCTAGTCTCAGAAAACTGGTTCCAATATGTGACACCACTAAACAGGTCACTGGACCTGGCCCCTCTAAATTTGCCCTAAGATTATTGTATATCAGACATAAGAAACATAGTACTAATACATATGTTTCTTTTTTCAAGGTGTGGTTTTCTAGTACGAAGTCCTCAAAATTCAGTCTCATTACTGGATAGTTGTGCCTTATAACAACATTATTAATATCATTTTAACCAGTAAGTTGATATTCACTGTTGCATCTCTAAGTCTTGCACAGTAAACAGTTCATAAATATTTATCAAGAGAATGCAGATATTTAGAGAAAGCATCTGTCATATCTTTGCTAAGGATGACAAATACACAGAGACCCCCAAATTAAATATATAGGGAAGTCATTTAGGGAAGTATATGCTGTCCTATGTACATGGCTTATAAAAAATTAGTGTTCAGTTTGGGGTGTCAGCCTTTGAGGGATACTATGTGAGATCCAAAGAAATTTGTTAAGATTCTGAGGAATCTTGAATTATGTTAACAATGGGGGACTAGGGTGAGACTCGAGAGAAAATGATAGTCTTCAAATACTAAAACAAAAAAAGTGTGTATGTGAGTGTGTGTATGTGTGTGTGTATTTTACATTCTTAATTTTATTTAATTCTGGTAAAATCCCTTTTAAAGAGATGCTGCCTCCTATTGGGTTTGGATATACATTAGATGCTATAACATGTATATTGAAAAATAATAAGTGGTTTAAAACATATAGACGTTTGTTTTTCTCTCATATAAATTCCAAGCTGATGTGGTGGCTCTGCTCTGTCAAGTTGTCAGGGGCCCTGACTTTATCTTGTTGCTCTGTCATACCCAGGGTATTGTTCTCATCCACAGGGTCTAAGTTGGTTCACCCCACATCCGAATTCTAGCCACTAGGAAAAAGGAAAGGGGAAGAGGAGGTCCCTGTTGCAAATAGCGCATTGACCAGAACTTAAGCAGAAAGCCACACCTAGCCCCAAGAAAGGTTGAGAAATATAGTCTTTCTTGGGTGTCCGTGTACTCAGAAAAAGGTTCAATTATGGTAAAGAAAAGGGAGGACAGATATCAGGGTACAGCTAGCCTCTGTCACACCACTTTTTTAGAAATGAGAAAGTTGATCCTCAGAAAAAGCAACATAATTTGTTCAAGGTCACAAATCACTTAAATGAGAGACATTTGAAAGACTATCTCATAAAGAGGGAATAGACTTATGCTGGGTGCATCAGAGGACAGAACATAGGACCAATGGAGACGTGTTAAAGAAGGCATGTCTCTATCCAGTATGACATTAGAAAAGTAATCTCTAACATTTAGAAGAATATAGTAGTAAATAGGCTACCTCAGTCTCTGGTCCATTTGTCAGGGATATTGTCCTTCATTAGAAGGATTGGTGACCTAGATGGTTCTCACAGCCCTTTCTAACTCCAGGATTGTGTGACAGGGCTTTCTGATTTTTTATCAGTATTTCCTGATACTGCTCTTCGCAAGTCTCCCATTTTAGCCAAGACTGTTCAGCTTATATTAGCCAAATGTCTGTGGGTTTCTGTCTCCTTGGTACTCTCTCCTTTGCCCACCTCTTCACCATTCTTTCAGTTGATTCACATTCCAACCATTCTTCAAGAGCTAAGTCAAATGTCTCATCACCTTTATGCCCATACCTGTCCCAACCTACAGTCCACCCACTGCTTTCCTGCAATGTTTACTACACATACTGTGTCCTTAATTAATGGTGGTTGTCTGTTGAATGAATGAAATCTTACCTCACTGTCCCACTCCAGTTTTACCTCACACTCAATTCCTATAGTTCTTGTTTCTACCCCAAACTTGTTCTTTTAATTGCCTTTATGAAAAATTTCCACATAGTATAAAATTTACAGTAGTAATAATAAATAAAGGAAAAAGTAGAAAGAAGTGTTTAACTGTTTGGGGGAGGAGAGTAGAGCAGGGAAAGTGTCATGGAAGAGAATTCCTTAGCAAGATTTTGAAAAAAGTCTAGCTGAAGGAGCAGTGTATATACACAATGGCAAGGAACAGCAGCATGGTATGTGCAGGGAACACTGTGAAGACGGGTTTATCACACTATCCAAAAGATTGTGAACTCTTTGAAGGAGAGAGTAACCCCCGCCCCTTTCCAAACGTTCACGTTACACCACTTCACATTTAGGAAAGATCTCCTATCGTGTGGTAACAACTTTTCTCATAAAAGCAGAAATCCTCTTCAGATTTCTTTCAGTTAGCAAAACTGGGCGCTAATGTAAGTCTTTCCTAAACGTGAAGTGGAGTGACAAACTTTCAGAAAGTGAGGGATACCTGTGTGTGGTATTCCCCTCCCTTATTTGTGGTTTCGGTTTCTGAGGCTTCAGTTACCAGAGGTCAACTGTGGTCAGGAAGCAGATGATCCTCCTAATGAATGGTCAGAAGGTCAGCAGTAGCCTAAGGCTGTGTCACAGTGCCTACATTATTCACCTCACTCATCACAGACCTTTTATCATCTCATATCCTCATAAGAGGAAGGGTAAGTACAGTACAGTAAGATATTTTGAGGGAGAGACCACATTCACATAACTTTTGTTACTGTATATTGTAGCTGTTCTGTTTTATCGTTACTTATTGTTGCTAATCTGTAATCTTACAGTGCTTAATTTATAAATTAGACTTTATCACAGGTACGTATGTATAGATAGGAAAAAACGTTCGCATAGAGTTCAGTACTATCCGTGGTTTCAGGCATCCACTGGGAGTCTTGGAACATACCCCCCCCCCAGTCATGGGGGCACTACTATAATTGTGTATTACTGCTGACACATAAAGAAAGGGAGAGAGAGTGGTCTCTATAAGGATTTTGGACTTAACTTTGATACTGTAGGGTCTATGGAGCCAAAAGCAGAGGAGTGTGTGATTTATGCCAAGTTAGTAGGTTGGCTTAAGGCTGGCATTTAAGAGAATTCTCATCTGACGGCCTTAGCTTTCTCAGTAGCAACTGAGAAAGGATGAATAAGGAACATGAGGATAACATAAAAGATCAGAAAAGCTTTTGTAAGTGATGGGAGAGGAAGCTGACCAAAGACAAATCCAAAAGGCCCAAGTGGAATTTAAAACATGAATTTTAGTGATGGCAATGTACATGTTAATGCATTTTTCTTCAGCAGTGCTCATAGGTTTGAGATAGTGAGATAGGAAGAAATGGTTAGAAGGTTTGATTCAGGTTTAGATGTTTGTTAGGTATGTGGAAAGACCAAGGAGGCAAGGGAATTAAGAGTGTTGGTGAGAAAGGAATTTAAGCAGTCATTCATGGGATCTGCACTTCATAAGGAGAGAAACCAGGCCAGAAAGATAAATCAGGAAAACATAAAATGGTTAGAAGATGCAGGCCTGGATGATTGTATGTATGGAAGGAATGAGGCTGTGACAGATTTGGTGGAATAAGAGATGTGCTCAGAGAGTGGGGTATGGAAGCTTGAGGTTCCTTCCTTCTAGAGCAGTCAGGAGGGTTGGCAAGGTCCAGGGTGCAGGTGTTACTAAAGTGATGTAAGGATAGGCATAGGGCAAAGAACTCTGGGTCTAGGGTGTTAGGTCATGTGCATGGTGTTAAATAGTGACAATGATTGCAGGTGTGGGGGTGAAGAGGGAAAGATCAAAAAAGACATGCTTCAGTGTGAAATTAACTAGGAGAAGAAGAGTGTAGGCTGATACTATAGCCTGACATTGTGTGCCTCAAACTTGGAAGTAGAACTACAGCCTACAAATGACATTGAGGAGTTAGGGAAATTCTAGTGCCGCCTTCTGTGGAAGATGGGGGTGGAGAATAAACATCACCTATTCCACAGGGCTTCAGTACAAGTAGTGTCCCCCTGAGATAGTTGGTTTCAGTTAGGCAGTGAGCAGAGTGTTCTTATATGAAGAGGTTCAGGCTGTATCAGTTTACTTACCCCTCCGGAACCAGGGTTTCAGGCAACATGGTCAAAGGAGTTGGGAAGGAGAGCAGCAACAGGAGAATGAATCAGAGCGAGGAGGGATAGAACAGTGGGAAAGAGCCAGCTGGGGATTCAGGCAGGCTGGGCAACTAGGATCTGCGTCATAGTCTTTTCCTGTGAATTACAGGGACGAGAGGTATATAGAGAAATGAATGGCCTGAAGACTTCCAATATGGACATGAAATAATTTAGCGTTCTAAGGCCCAGGTAATACAAGACATTTGCTCCAGCTGTCTCTACTACTTCACTTCTTGGAGTACAAAAACAAGGTCACTTGCATCTTTCCTTCCACTTCCTAGGAGGCCTTCTCCTTGATTGTGTCTCTCAGTCCCCTACCTACAGACGTGATCTTCACCCTACTAACCTTGTCACCCTGTTTCAGAGGATAAATGTTCTTCCTTCTGTTCAGTGCTCATTTTTTTGAGTATCTTTGACGCCACCTGCATCTAACTTCCCTCTCCCTCTGCACAATTCTGATCCAAACTTCATGAAACAATAATCCACATTTGCTGCCTCTTAAGTGTTCCTCCTCCCTGCTCATCCCTATACTCTGATTTCCACCCCACCACTCAGTGGAGACTGTCCTTACTGACATCATCAGCCATCTCTACCACATCTAGTCAATATTTTCTTATTCCTTCGTTTGTGCTCTATTCAAAATTATCTGGTAAATTTACCTCTTTCTTGAAACTTGACTATCTTGGCTTTCATGAATTTTATTCTCCACTTTAACCTCCCACTTCTGATTCTTCTGAGGTCACTTCTGCTCACCTTCTTTGTTTTTGGTTTGTTTGTTTGTTTGTTTGTTTGTTTACAGACTTAACTTTTAGAGCATTATTATGTTCCGGGAAAAATTGAGAGTTCCCATGTACCCCTTGCCCCACACATGCACAGCTTCCTGGACTATCAGCATCACCCACCAGAGGGTACATTTGTTACAACTGATGAACCTACATTCACACATCATTATCACCCAAAGTCCATGGTTGTCATTCAGGTTCACTCTTGGTGTCCCATGGGCTTTTTGTGACAGATGTGTTCTAACACGTATCCATCTTCATAGTATCATACAGAATAGTTTCAGTGCCCTAAGAATCTTCTGTATTACCTATTTATCCCTTCTTTTCCCTAATCCCAGGCTCCATAGATTGCCTTTTCCAGAATGTCATATAGTTGGAATTATACAGTAGCTAACCTTATTCAGATTGGCTTCTTTCACTCAGTAATAACGCATTTAAATTTCTTCCATGTCTTCACAGCTTGATAGCTGTATTCTATAGTCTGAATTACCACAAATAATATGTTCACCTACCATTCACTGTGCGTGTGTGTGTGTGTGTGTGTGTGTGTGTGTGTAAATTCCACTTATGTGAGTTACCTAGGGTAGTCAAATTCATAGAGACAGGAAGGAGAATGGTTGTTGCCAGGACCTGGGGAGAAAGAGGAATGGGAAGTTATTTAATGGGTACAAAGTTTCACTTTTACAAGATGGAAAGACTTCTTAAAGATTTGGTACAATATGAGGGGCGCCTGGGTGGCGCAGTCGGTTAAGCGTCCGACTTTAGCCAGGTCACGATCTCGCGGTCCGTGAGTTCGAGCCCCGCGTTGGGCTCTGGGCTGATGGCTCAGAGCCTGGAGCCTGTTTCCGATTCTGTGTCTCCCTCTCTCTCTGCCCCTCGCCCGTTCATGCTCTGTCTCTCTCTGTCCCAAAAATAAATAAACGTTGAAAAAAAAAAATTTAAAATTAAAAAAAAAAAAAAAGATTTGGTACAATATGAATGTATTTAAGACTCCTGAACTGTACAGTTAAAAATGGTTAAGATAGTAAGTTTTCTGCTATGTGTATTTTACCACAGTTTCTAAATAAGTATTTCAGTCCCCCTCCCCCAATTTTTATTAGGTCAAGCCAATTGTTTACATATTAGTATATTTAAGTAAAGTTGATTAGTATCAAGAAGAAAGTTTTCTCCTTTTAAAACTTCATAAAAAAGGAATATTTTGCCATGAATTTTCTGAAATAGCATTGATGAGTCCATTCAGTCATTCTACAAACAATATGATTTAATAAAACTAAGATGTATCAGTTTATGTAGTAATTAATTTTTGTATAACAATTTTAGGCAGGTCCCTCTTTTTCCTACTTGTATTTGTGCTTATGTAAGCTATTTTTTTTAACAGTATCAGTCACTGATTTTTTTTTTAATGTTTATTTATTTGAGAGAGAGAGAGTGAGCACAAAGCGGGGTATATAAGCTATTTTTGCTTGTGCCATAAGTCTTAAGATATTTGTCATTCACCAACAAATAGCATTTATTGATAATATTATTTCAGGTTTATCTTTTATTAAATGTATTACCTTAATAAATTTGTTATGTGAAATTACTGTATATGACATTTATTTTTGTCTTTTGCATGAGTCTTTTTCATTATCTCAAATGGTATATCCTTCATAATAATAATATTATAAATATATTAAAATAATATATATTAATATAATATATAATAGCATAGTAATAATTACTGTAAACATAGGTATAAAACAATTTTCATCATCAAGCAACCTGCAGTTTCATGAGAGATACTGACACATATATTGTTAAATGCAATATAGGGCAGAGTGACCAAGTCTACAGTATATGTACAAATTGGCAGTTCAGAGGGGGAACAGAGCTGTCAATCCTGACTGAGAAAATAGGAAAGACTCCTTAGAAAAGGTGGTATGTGAGCTACACTTTGAAAGATTAGTAGGATTTATCCAGTAGGGGTAAATGGGGTGGTAGAATGTCAGACATTTTGATTCTAATAACTTTTTGAATTGTGTTTATAATTAAAAACCATTTTAAGGAGCAGTACGTTAATAGTGAAGTTAGTGTTTTCATTTGGTTTTATTTTGTTGTGTTTTGTTGTATTTTTGATAAATACCCAACAATGAAATTGCTGGATCAGATGGTAGTTTTATTTTTAATTTTTTGAGGGTCCTGCATACTGTTTTCCAGAGTGGCTGCACCAATTTACATTCCCAACAGTGTATGAGGGTTCCCCCTTTTTTCCACATCCTTACCAGTACTTGTTATTTCTTGTCTTTTTGATTCTATCTTTTCTTACAGATGTGAAGTGATATTGTGGCTTTGATTTGCATTGTCCTGATGATTACTGATGTTGAATACGTTTTCCTATACCTGTTAGCAATCTGTATGTCTTCTTTGGAAAAATCTCTACTCATTTCCTCTGCCCATTTTTTTAATCAGATTTTTTTGCTATTGAGTTGTATGGGTTCTTTATATATTTTGGATATCGACCCCTTATTAGATATATAAGTTGCAAATATTTCTCCTTTTCAGTAGGTTGATGGTTTCCTTTGCTGTGCAGAAGTTTCTTGGTTTGATGTAGTCCCACTTGCTTGTTTTTGCTTTTGTTGTTTTTGCTTTTGGTATCAAGCCCCAAAAATCGTTGTCAAAACCTATGTCAAGGAGCTTACCACTTATGTTTTCTTCTGGGAGGTTTATGTTTTCAGGTCTTATGTTCCAGTCTTTAATCCAATTTGAGTTAATTTTTGTGTATGGTGTTAGATAGTGGTCTAGTTTCATTCTTTTGCTTGTTCTTGTCCACTGGTGAACTTCAGAAAGTAGTTTCATTGGAATCATAGGAGCAGAAACCAGGTTTCAAGGGGTTAAGGAGTGAACAGGTGGTAAAGCAGCAGAAGCATTGAGTGTAATTGTTCTTTGGGGAAGTTTGTTAATGAAGAGAAGGAGAAAAGTGGAATTTGGTAAAGGGGGGAAACACAGGAAAAAAACAACAGTTTTATGTATTTATGTTTAGGATAGAGACCTGAAGAAACAATGTAAGAGGAAATAGGCATACAGATATTTTAAACAAACCCATGATTGAACACCTTTCCGTAATCTCAAAGAAAAAAGAATTTCCTGCCCTGACATTGGTTTCAGAAGAAATTCTCAGGCTTTTCCTAGTCAAATGCTATTTTCAAACATTGTGACTTAGATACTAGCTTACACCCAAGTCTTATTTTATCTTAATGAAATGAGGAAGTACCCAGAGTATTGATTTTGGACGTTACATGTTTGCTTCATTTCATTTTAGTGAGTCATCATTAGCATAACATTGGAATAAACTCATTTGGTGACATTTTCTCTCTAGTTAAAATTTTATTTATTTCCTTGTTCACAGACTGCAACCACATTTCAGTAGCAATTCCTGAGAATTCTCTAGTGCTGGTGTCTAAACATTAAGTTGTTAACATTTTGAGGCCATTTCAGGGTCCCGTAAAGCTTTTTGTTTTGTTTTGTTTAAGTATCACCTCTGTGTACCATCTTAAAGGTCTCTACATTTTGGTCATTTCTTCCAAGGAATGACTTCAGAAAGCTCAAATGAATATCTTCCTTGGAGTGTTCTGTAGACATCACTATTTTCTCTGTTTCCGAGGCAGAGACAGTTACAGAAATAACAACCCCAGAAACATAGTTCGAAAGATTGTTTATAGTTCCTGCAAAAGAAAATAATTGGTTCCAAACTTTTGCTTGTAGTCTAAATTAATAAAGAACATTTTATAAGCAGCCATAAATTACCTTTATAATATCTATTAATGCATTTCTATTCATGGAAAAGTTAATTCAATCATTAAATTAGTAATACAGATGATAAACATTTGTAATTATATACAACTGAGAACTGTAAACTCTTTCATTATACTAATAAAGTATAAACCTTCCTGAAGCTACCAGGAATTGGGTAGTAACTGCCATATCAACACTTGCCGTTTCCTCATTTGAGAGACTGTACGTTAGTGCCAACTGTGATAGTAAGCCAAAATGAATCTGACAGTTATTTTTACTAAGGTCATCTATATAAAACCAACATACAAAAAAAAAAAAAAAAAAGTTGAGAAGCTATTTTAAGTATTCATTGCAGTTTTCTTAACTCACCTGCTCTGCTCCCCCTGGAGTTTCCTTCTATGTGAGGAATGGTATCAGATGTGTCAGGCAATGCAGTGTGATGCCTAAGCACAAAGCTTACACTGACTGTTCTCACAGTCAGCAGGAGATACCACAGTGGGTCTCTGCCACTTAAGAAATATCCCAACCCTTGGAGCGCCTGGGTGGTTCAGTCGGTTAAGCATCCAACTTCAGCTGAGGTCATGATCTCACAATTCGTGAATTCCAGCCCCACATTGGGCACTGTGGGCCCAAAGCTTGCTTCAGATTGTGTTTCCCTCTCTCTGCGCCCCTCCCTTGCTCACACTCTTTCTCTCTCTAAAAAATAAATAAACATTAAAAAAATTAAAAAAAAAAAGAGAAATATCCCAACCCACATACCCAGGATAGGCCTTTTCTGCACAACCCCTGTAACCTTATCTTTTCAGCACTACCCAGATCTCTTCCCTCTTCTGTCTAGTACCCAGACCTCCCTTCAAAGTAGCACTCCAATAAAAACAAAAACAAAAACCACTCACTAGACTGTCCTGCTGTGACTTTGATTTTAATTTACTTATTTTGCATGAGTTTTTCCTCACTATTGTATCATTATCATTATTTTAAGAATTACCAAGACAGCCAGAGTAGAGCCTTTATAGTTTTCCTGCTATTTTGTCACATTCCAACTGTGTCACTGGCTCATTTCACTCCCGATCTCAAGAATGTAAGCATTCTGCATTCTTCTTTTCCTTATCTGTATCTCCAAATCAGTTCTCATGGCCTGTGCATGTTCTTTTGAATTCACTACTTAATATCACTGTATCAGAAAACCTCCTCTCATACTATAGAGTTCCCTTTCAATAATTGTGCTTGTGAAAATACCAAAGGGGGAGTACTCTCATAACATGCAGCAAAACTTCACTGAAGTCCCATTTTCCTTGTTCTCAGTATCTTTCATTTGCAAGGTAGCTCCACACACACTTGTACAATGTCCCAGGATGGGCGTGTTGGTGGCTCAGTTGGTTAAGCGTCTGACTCTTGATTTTGGCTCAGGTCATGATCCTACAGTTTGTGAGTTCGAGCCCCATGTCCAGCTCTGCGCTGGCAGCATAAAGCCTGCTTGGGATTCTCTCTCTCCTTTTCTCTGCCCCTCCCCCATTTGTATGCATGCCAACATGTTCTCTCTGTCTCTCTCTCTCTCTCAAAAATATTTTAAAAATAAAATGAAATAAATTTTAAAAATAAACTGTCCCAGGAATTTATCAAAACAAGAGAATAATTTTACTCAGGGACTCGGGAAGTGTATTATAGAAAAAGCTTTTGGGGCGCCTGAGCGTCCGACTCTTGATTTTGCCTCAGGTCATCCCAGGGCTGTGGGATCAAACTCTGCACTGGGCTCCGTGCTGGGCGTGGAGCCTGCTTGAGATTCTCTCTCCTTCTGCCCCTCTCCTCCGTTGCATGTGCTCTCTCTCTCTCTAAAAGAAAAAGAAAAAGCTTTTGAGTGAATTCTGGATTCATAACATTTTGTTATTTACACAGTGGTGTGTGTGTGCGTGCGTGCGTGTGTGTGTGTGTGTGTGTGTGTGTGTGTGTATAATTTTTCAAACTACCCTGTGAAGTAAGTTCTTATACCATTTTATAGATTTAGGCAACATATGTTTACCAATTTGTAGCTAATTACAAAACATTTCATAAAAGGGGGAAACTTGGGGAAATTGTTCCACATCTTTCAATGTTCAAATTAGACTTGAGCCCAGATCTTCTCAGTCTGAACTTTGCTCCCTTTCCATTAGACTGTGTGCCTGAGGTTGGATGGTAGGCAAAGGACAGTGCGCATTGGGGAGGCACCCAAAGGGAAAGAGCAGCATGAAGGCAGAGACAAGGAGCCCGCCTAGAGAATAACAGATATTCAGTTTAGTGAAGAGTCAGTGAAGGTAAACCATAGGGGATCAAATTTGAGAGTTTAAGGGCAGCCATGGAGGGATGAATATGTAGTTGAAGAATTTGGTGTTTATAGACAAAATGGAGCCATACATCTAGAAACTGGCTAATTGACTACGTGATGGAAGAAGCTGTTTACAGCTGTTAAACATGTTTTTAGACTACTCAGAAAGAACAAAAAAGTCCTTTTGTTCAAAAGTAAAGTACTCTTGAAAGAACAGGTAACTTACTGACTTGGTTTCTTGCCTTTTTTTGATTCTTATAATCTAACTTTTAATTCATTTTTCTTATTCTTACACAACTCTTCAAGTGTCGTATTTAGAAAGGGTACCTGGGTGATAGCTTTTTTTGCTTTGCTTTGTTGTTATTGTTTTGGGGTTTTTTAATCCTTGCATGTCTGACAGAGTATCCTTCTTCTTCCTTCGTACACAATGCATAGTTTGGGCTAGGTATAGATTCCACAATTCACATCTGCTTATGAGTTCTGAGAAATCAATCCCTTGTCCCTTTGCTTTTAAGGTTGTGGAGAACATACTTTCATTCCTATGCACATAACCTGATATGTAAAAATTTTTTAAGTTTATTTAGTTATTTTGAGAAAGAGAAAGAGACAGCATAAGTGGGGGAGGGTCAGAGAGAGGGGGAGGGAGAGAATCCCAAGCAGGCTCTGAGCTGTCAGCACAGAGCCCGATGCCGGGCTTGAACTCAAGAAACCGCGAGATCATGACCTGAGTTGAAACCAAAAGTTGGGGGCGCCTGGGTGGCGCAGTCGGTTAAGCGTCCGACTTCAGCCAGGTCACGATCTCGCGGTCCGTGAGTTCGAGCCCCACATCGGGCTCTGGGCTGATGGCTCAGAGCCTGGAGCCTGTTTCCGATTCTGTGTCTCCCTCTCTCTCTGCCCCTCCCCCGTTCATGCTCTGTCTCTCTCTGTCCCAAAAATAAATAAACGTTGAAAAAAAAAATTAAAAAAAAAAAAAAAACAGAAACCAAAAGTTGGACACTTAACCGACTGAGCCACCCAGGCACCCCTCACATAACCTGATTTAAGTACATATATTCATGAAGGATTTTACCTTATTAAAATTGGGAAGTTTTGTGTAGTTTTCATTAAATTTTCCTAGATTATCCTGTGTATTCTTAAATTTGTAGTATAAAGTCTTTCCTTAGATTGGCATGGGTTTTTTCTCTTATTTCATTTTTTATTGTGTTTTCATCTGTACTGTCTTTTCTAGAAAGTAGGGAAGCAATGCTATGTAGAATGTCTATATTTACAGCAAAATATTAATTTTCTTGGATGATAAAATATTCTTGTCAAAAATATTTATTTTGATACATGGAATCATGAAATTTTAGCTTCTAGTTTAACACTTGTTTCTAAATGAAGAAGTTGAGGCCCCATCAGGTTAAATGACTAGTCACTTACCTAGTTTATAATAGAAAACATCTTTGTTAAAAAAAAAAAAAAGAAAAGAAAAGAAAACATGTTTGTTCTCTGTCCTTTGTTCTTTCCATTATCCTACTTTTCTTTGGCTGTTAAGCTGAAAAGTTGTGAATAGAAAAACTATATGTTCACTGGCAGGTGAACTGGGTGCTGGTCCTCCTTTTTTATATTACTCTGATTGTTTCTATTAAATGTGATCAAAAGTATGTAGAAAGAATCTGTAACTAGATATGAGGGAACTTAAAAAATATGTCTGTTTAAGTGAACATAAAATTTGTATTCTACTCATAAAAACAACTACCCAATTATTATAGTATAAAATTGGCATAATTTTGCATACTTTTTAAAATATTTTTATATGTTTATTTTTTGAGGGAGGGGCAGAGAGGGAGGGAGACACAGAATCCAAAGCAGCTCCAGGCTCTGGGCTGTCAGCACAGAGCCCAAAGTGGGGCTCGAGCCCATGAACCATGAGATCATGACCTGAGTCGAAGTCAGACACTTAACTGACTGAGCCCCTCAGGTGCCCCACTGCATACTTTTTTTTTCATGTTTATTTATTTTTGAGAGTGAGAGCATGAGCTGGGCAGGGGCAGAGAGAAGGAGAGAACAGAGGATCCTAAGTGGGCTCTGCACTGACAGCAACAAGCCCGATGCAGGGCTCAAACTCATGAACCATGAGATCGTGACCTGAGCCAAAGTCAGACACTCAACCAACTGAGCCACCAAGGTGCCCTGCATACTTTTTTTTTTTTTTTTAATGACATTGCTCGTTAGGATATCTGCTAAGTCACTGCTAAGTCACAGTCTTTCTTGTATGAGGCTACAAAGATTTGTTTTCATGTATTCAGCAGATTATTAATAAACAAGTATTCAACAAACATTTATCTGGTGACCTACTATATGCCAAGTAGTAGTGTGCGTGTTTATATGAAATTTCTCATCAGAACAGTTCTGGGAAGTGAACAGTGATCTGCTGACAAACCTGCCTCCATTAGAGTTTGTTCTTTTCTTTTTCCCTCCTCATGATGAAAGAGGAGCCCCTTCTTTCGTCAAGGGCCAGTTCCTCCAGTTATTGCCTGGTTCCCATCCCCTGTGACATTTTCAGGGATGGTTCCTCCCTGGTGCTGTCATTCATACACCCTCAAATCTTTGACCTTTTCTCTTTACTAGTTCTTTCCTATCAGTACTAAAACATGTTTGTCTAAGTCTCTTACATGTTAACTGAAATCTTCTTTCAACCCCCACCCTCATCTCTCTACTTTATTACTACGGTCTCTACTTCCTATAGTTTTCTGCCTTTCACCCTCACCTTTGCACTGAAACCACACTCTCCAGTGTTATCAGTGACTTCATTGTTGCTTCTTTTTCATCATACTGTTACCTGAACTGTCTGCCACATTGGATATTCTTGAGCAGTTCCTTATTAAAAATCTTTCTCTTGGTTTCAGTGACATGATTTCCTTTGCTTCTCCATTTACCCTATGGTTTCCTTTACCTGCCCCCTTCTACTCCTATACCTTATGTATCTGTGTTCCCTAGAGTTCCAGCCTCCGTTCTCTTCCTTTCCTACTCTACCCACTCTCCTTCAATGACCTTATCCATTCCCATGATTTCAATGACCATTCACATGCTGACGACTTAACATTTGTGTTTTCAGCTCTGTCCTCTTTTTGGAGTTCTAGGTCTGTATATCTATCCACCTACTGAACATTTCCAAATGAGGGACTCTCAGGCTCCTCAACCTCAAAATGTCCAAACTGGATCATCATTTCCCTCACTGTCTAACACTACCATCAGAATGAATAAATGAATGAATGAATGAATGAATGAATGAACGTACTACTTAAATCCTTAATAATAACAACTTCTAATATTTATTATTGAGATCCACTATAAGCCAGGCATTGTTCAAACACTGTGTGTAATAATTCACATTCACTGAGTTTCCAAAAATTCCCTTGAGGTGTGGGAATTGTTACCACCCCTGTTCATGGAGGAGAAAATGGAAAATGCAGAGAGGTTAAGGAAAATGCAGAGAGGTTAATGTCCAGTGTGACACCTGGCAAGTAGCAGAGGCAGGATTTGAACCCAAGCAGACTGGCTCTGGATACAAGCTCTTAACCTCCCGGCAATAACGTTGTCTGGAAAAACAGCTTGCATTCCTCATAGCAGTTTTTTTTTTATCACTGCTTCTAAAAAGTTAAAAATACTTCAAATTATCAGGACATGGCATAATTTTAAATATAAGTGTAGAGTATACATATGCAAGTTATTCTTAGAATATTAAGTAATGCAGTTTGCTGGTACAGTAACAAAGTCACAAGGATCCATAATGTTCACTTTATTTTATGTTAATTTTTAAAAGAATTTTTAGATTTTTTTTGACTATTGAAGCATAAACAATGTCCATAGCAATATTTATCTTCTTTTAAGTCCTTGTGTATTTCACAATCAGCAACTTTATCATTTATCTTGGAAATACTTGACTCTCCACAGTTTCAACACAAATCCTATTCTCTTTCTTTGTTTCTTGAAAGTGGGTAAGCAACCATATAAAACTCATAGGAAGTTAATGACTCACATAACGGAAAACATTACTAATGTGACTTTTGTCTCAGTTGCCAAGTAGTCTGAGTTTGTTTCCATGGTAACCCATCAGTATAACAAACTGTCACGAACTAGCTTTGCCACTAATTTTTTGTTTGTATAGTTTGGACAGCTTTCTGGCAGCTGTGTGTATGTGCATGTATATTCGTATGTGTGTATACACACTGAAGATTATCACAAAAAAATTCTGAATAATTGTCTTGGGCACACAATTTTTTTTTAATTTAGAGAAATTGTTTAATACTCCAGGGCTATTACTCTGATGTTATAAAATCAAAAAAGATTAATTAAGTTGTCATATCTATTTCTACATGAATTCCTATTAAGAAAGGGCAAAGACAGCTATTTTTTAAGCTTACAAATTTTTAAAATTAATTTAAAATATTGGTTCATTTGAAATATATGTAATCATGAGAGCATCTGCCAGAAACAAGGCAGAGAAAAAAGGAAAGGAAAGGACCATGTCCTGGGAGATGAGGACTGAATGGAATGATGGAGAAAGCCAACTCTGCCAGTTCTTGCCCACTCCTCCCCTGGGTGGCAGTCCTCTAGGACACCCAGTGGTTCCCTGAGGTATACAGGGAACTAGGGCAAACCACGCCATACATGACACCGAGCTTTCACCTGAAGGCTGAGTTGGGGAGGGATTCCTAGAACAGGTAATGACTGCGTGAGTAAGAATTAAACTGGTAAATGTCAGAGTTGAAAGGGAGAGTGGATGGCATACAAAGGAAAGGAAACATGAATAAGGCATACAAATGAGAAATAGTGTGAAGCAAATGGGGAACAATAAGTAGTAGGAGACAGAAAGGGTCAAGAGACTAAAGATAAGCAAGGACCTCCTCATGGCCATGTTAAGGAGATTGGAGCTGATCCTCTAAGATACGGCAAAGTGGTGAAGGATTTTAAACAGGAATGACATTATCAAATTTGTGTTTTAGAAGGAGCTCTCTGGTAGCAATGAGGAAGGTAGATTTGAGTAAGGACCATGTAGGAGGCTGTTGCCATATTTCAAGAAAGAGCTGTTGAGGGACTGAATTAGGGTAGTTATGCTAGATTCAGGAAAGGGGTTGGTTTAAGAATAACTGTGAAGTAATTGTGTGTTTATTTGTGACTAATTCATGACATTTACTCATTTAGTCAATACTTATCGAGCGTTTACTGTGGTTGGCAGTGTATTGTCAAGAGTATAGTTAGGCTGGGTTCTTATTTTCTGTCTTCAGCTTTCTGGATTTCTCCTCCAATAAGGATTCTTTATTGTGTGACATTATGAGTTAATTAATGATCCGGCACACTTTTCATAGCCCTCATTTGTGCAAACCTGATCTCTTAGCTCACTAAACTTTCTTACTTTCACATAAGAACCTATTCCAGAGTCCTAACATATATATCAGTCTACTACTTGGGAGACAGTATTCACATGTCTGGATAGTGCCTTAATTCCCAGCAAGTGGATTGTGGATCTGAGCTTGTTTGTGGCTTCATTGGGTAAGGCTACACGGGTAATGAAAAATATGTACAATATGTGTAAAAATATAAAAGCATTTCATCCATAATTTTAATTTTTATCTTTATTGAAGTGTAATTGACAAATTAATTACATATGCTTAAGAGGTACAACTTGATGTTTTGATTTATGTATACATTATAAAATGACCACCACAAACAAGCTAATTAGCATATCCATCACCTCACATAAGTGCCTGTTTTTTTCTGGTGAGAACATTTAAGATGTACTCGTTTAGCAAATTTGAAGTATGCAATACAGCATTGTTAACTGTGGTCACCATACTGTACATTAGATCTCCAGAACTTATTCATCTTGCCTAACTGAATTTTGTATGCTTTGACCAACATCGTCCCCATTTCCCCACTTTCCAACTCCTGGATACCACCATCCTATTCTGAGTTCCTATGAGTTCCACTATTTTAGATTACATATATAAGTGAGGTCAGGTAGTATTTGTCTATGTCTGACTTATTTCATTTAGCAACATGTCCTCTACCCTCCCCTATGTGACTACATTTACTTCTTTTTTATGGCTGAATATTTGTGCATGGGTGTGTAGGTGTGTGTGTGTGTGTGTGTGTGTGTGTGTGTGTGTGTGATATTTTCTTTATTCATACCTCAACAGACACTTAGGTTGTTTCCATGCCTAAGCTATTGTGAACAGTGCTGCAATGAACATGGAAGCACAGATATCTCAAGATGCCAATTTCATTTCCTTTGGATATATATACCCAGAAGTGGGATTGCTGGATCTGATGGTAATTCTATATTTAATTTTTAAGGAAACTCCATACCATTTTTCATAATTGCTATACCAACTTATATTCCCATCAACCATGTAGGAGGAGTCTTTTTTCTCCACATTCTCACCAACACTTATTTTTTGTCTTTTAGATAATAGCCACTCTAACAGACATGAGGTGATATCTAATTGTGGTTTTGATTTGCATTTCCCTGATGATTAGTGATTACAAGCACCTTCTCATATATCATATCTTCACTTAAGAAATGTCTATTCAAAAAAAAAAAAAAATGTCTATTCAGGGGGCGCCTGGGTGGCTGAGTTGGTTAAGCATCTGGCTTCCGCTCAGGTCGTGATCCCACAGTTCATGAGTTCAAGCCCCGCATCAGGCTCTGTGCTGACAGCTTGGAGCCTGGTGTCTGCTGCAGATTCTGTGTCTCCCTCTCTCTTTGTCCCTCCCCCTCACCCCCCAACCCCTGTCAAAAATAAATAAACATTAAAAAAAAACCTTAAGGCTCCTAGCCTGCTTTAGATTCTATGTCTCCCTCTCTCTCTGCCCTTCCCCTGCTCATACTCTGACTCTCTCTCTCAAAAATAAATAAACATTTAAAAAAAAGAAATGTCTATTCACATCTTTTGCTCGTTTATTAATTGTGCTGTATGGGTGTGTGTTTATTTTTGCCACTGAGTTGGAGTTTCTGATATATTTTAGATATTAACCTCTTATCAGATACATGGTTGGAAAATATTTTCTCCATTCCATAAGTTTCCTTTTCATTCTATTGATATTTCCTTTGCTCTGCAGAAACTTTTTAGCTTGATGCAATCACACTTGTCTATTTTTGCTTTTGTTGCCTGTGCTTTTGGTGTCATACCCCAAAACTCAGCCCAGACCAATGTCAAAATGCTTTTTCTCGGGGTGCCTGGGTGGCACAGTTCATGGGTTCAAGCCCCATGTTGGGCTGTGTGCACTGACAGCTCCCAGCCTGCTTTAGATTCTGTCTCCCTCTCTCTCTGCCCCTTCCCCACTCGCTCTCCCTCTCTCTCTCACAAAAGTAAATAAACATTAAAAAAAAAAAAAAAAGCTTGGGGGGCACCTGGGTGGTTCAGTCAGTTTTGAGTATCCAACTTCGGCTCAGGTCATGATCTCATGGTTCGTGGGTTCGAGCCCAGCCTCAGTTTCTGTGCTGACAGCTCAGAGCCTGGAGCCTGCTTCAGATTCTGTCTCCTTCTCTCTATGCCCCTACCCCTCTTGTGCTCTCTCCTCTCTCTCTCTCTCTCTCTCTCTCTCTCTCTCAAAAATAAATAAATATTTTTGGGGCACCGGGCACCTGGGTGGCTCAGTCGGTTAAACGGCCAACTTCGGCTCAGGTCATGATCTTACAGTTCGTGAGTTCGGGCCCCACATCGAGCTCTGTGCTGACAGCTTGGAGCCTGCTTAGGATTCTGTGTGTGTGTCTCTCTCTCTCTGCCCTTCCCCCACTCATGCTCTGTCTCTGTCTCTCTCTCTCAAAAATAAATAAACATTAAAAAAATTTTTTAAATAAATATTTTTAAAAAATTTTTTAATTAAAAAAAAAGGAAAAAGGCTTGGGGCGCTTAGGTGGCTCATTTGGCCATCTGACTTCGGCTCAGGTCATGATCTCGTGCTCCATGGGTTCAAGCCCTGCATCTGGCTCTGTGCTGACAGCTGGGAGCCTGGAGCCTGCTTCAGATTCTGTATCTCCCTCTTTCTTCCCCTCCCCCATAGGTGTGTGTGCGCGCGTGCGCTCTGTCTCTGTCAAAAATAAACATTTTTTAAAAAGATCTAAGGCTTTTTCTCTGCTTTTTATTCTGATAGTTTTACTATTTCGTGTCTTATGTTAAAGACCTAAGAATCCATTTTCAGTTGATTTTTGTATACGGTGTGAGATAACGTTCCAATTTCATTCTTCTAATGTGAATAATCAGTTTTCCCAATATTACTCGCCTTTTTCCATTGTGTTTCCTTGACACCCTTGTCAAAGATCAGTTGAGTGTTAGTGGGTGGATTTATTCCTGGGATGTCTATTTTGTTCCACTGGTCTATATTTCTAGTTTTGTTTCGTTTTATTTTCATAATACCATACTGTTGATTGCTGTGGCTTTATAATACATTTTGAAATCAGGAAGTTTGATACCTCCAGCCTTGTTCTTCTTCAAGATTGCTTTGGCTATTTGGGGTCTTTTATGGTTACATAGAAATTTTAGGGTTGTTTTTTTCTACTTCAGTAAAGAATCCCATTGAGATTCTTGAATAGGATACGTTGAATCTGTAAATCACTTTGGGTAGAATGGACCTTTTAACAATATTAATTCTTCTCATCTAGGAACACAGGATGTCTTTCTATTTATTTGTGTCTTCATTAATTTTCTTCATCAGTGTTTTATAATTTTCAGTGTACAAGTCTTTTACCACTTTGGTTAAATTTATTTCTGGATATTTTATTCTTTTTGTTGCTATTGTGAATAGGATTATTTCCTTAATTTCCTTTTCAGGTAGTTTGCTGTTTGTGTATAGAAACACCACAGATTTTTTTTTCTTATTTAGATTTTGTATCCTGCAAATTTACTAAATCTGTTTATTTCTTCTAACAGTTTTTTTCTTGAGTCTTTAGGGTGTTCTCTATACATGATCATGTCATCTGCAAATAGAGCTGATGTTACTTCTTTCTTTCTGATTTGGTTGCCTTTTATTTCTTTTCTTCACTAGTTGCTCTGGCTAGGATTTCCAGTACTACATTGAATAGAAGTGGTGAGAGAGGGGATCCTTGTATCCTACTAGATCTGAGAGTAAGAGCTTTCAGTTTTTCCTCATTGATTACGATGTTAGCTGTGGGCTTTTCATATATGGTCTTTTTTTTTTTTCTTAATGTTTATTTTTGAGAGAGAGAAAGAGTGGGAGACAGAGCCTGAGTGGGGGAGGGCAGAGAGAGAGGAAGACACAGATCTGAAGCAGGCTCCAGGCTCTGAGCTTGGGGCTCAAACTCTCGAATCATGAGATCATGACCTGAGCCAGAGCCAGACACTTAAATGACTGAACCTCCCAGGCATCCCTTTATATGGTCTTTATTGAGGTAAGTTCCTACTCTACTAATTTTGTTGAAAGTCTTTATCATGAGTGGATGTTGAATTTTGTGATGGTTTCTCTGCATCTACTCACATGATCATGTGCTTTTTCATCTTTCACTCTTTTACTGTTGTTTATCACAGTGATTTGCATAGATTGATCCTTGTAATGTGTTGTTAATTCAGTTTGCTAGTATTTTATTGGGAATTTTTGCATCTGTATTCATCAGGGATATTGGCCTTTAGCTTTCTCTTTTTGTGGTGTTTTTGGCTTTGGTATCAGAGTGATGCTGGCTTCAAAATGAATTTCAAAGTGATCTCTCTTCTATTTTTTTGGAAGAGTTTAAGAAGGATTGTATTAATTCTCCTTTGAAAGTTTGGTAGAATTCACCCAAGAAGCTGTCTGGTCCTGGTCTTTTTGTTGTTGTGTTCAAAAGTTTTTGATTCATGATTCAATCTCCTTATTTATTATTGGTCTGTTCAAGTTTTCTGTTTCTTCTTGATTCAGGTTTAGTAAATTGTATGCTTTTAGGACTTTATTGATTTCTAGGTTACCCAGCTTGTTAGCATATAATTGTTCATTATAGTCCCTTGTTTCTTTTTATTTCTGAAATATCTGTTGTAATGTCTCCTTTTTCGTTTCTGATTTTATTTGACTTTTCTTTTTTTTTTTTCTTAGTCTAGCTATGGGTTCTTTGATTTTGTTTACTTTTTTCAAAAAGTCACCTCTTACTTTTGTTGATTTTTTTTCTGTTCTTTATTTGATTTATGTTTGATTTATGTTATATTTATCTTTATTATTTTCTCCTTTCTACTTACTTTGGGCTTAGCTTGTTCTTTTTCTAGTTTGGAGGTGTAAAGTTAGGTTGTTTAAGATCTTTCTTCTTTCTTAAAGTATTTATTGCTATAAACCTCCCTATTAGTACTGCATGGATTGCTACAATCCATAAGTTATGGTATGTTGTGTTTTAGTTTACATTTGTCTTGAGATTGTTTTTAAATTCTCTTTCAATTTCCTCTTTGACTCAGGGTCATTGTTTAGTTTTCATGTATGAATTAATTTTCCCACCTTTTTTTTCTTTTAGTTTATTTATTTAAATTCAAGTTGGTTAACATATAGTGTAGTATTGGTTTCACAAGTAGAACCCAGTGATTCATCATTTACATATAACACCCAGTGCTCATCCCAACAAGTGCCCTCCTTAATGCCCGTCACCCATTTAGCCCATTCCCCCACCCACCTTCTCTCCAGCAACCCTCAGTTTGTTCTCTGTATTTAAGAATATTTTATGGTTTGGGCGCCTGGGTGGCTCAGTTGGTTAAGTGTCTGACTTCAGCTCAGGTCTTGATCTCATGGTTCATGAGTTCAAGCCCCACATCAGGCTCTGTGCTAACAACTCAGAGCCTGGAACCTGCCTCACATTCTGTGTCTCCCTCTCTCTCTCTCTGCCTCTCCCCCACTCATGTGTTGTGTGTGTGTCTCAAAAATAAATAAACATTAAAAAAATTTTTTAAAGAATCTTTTATGGTTTGCCTCCCTCTCTGTTTTTATTTTTCCTTCCCTTCCCCATGTGTTCATCTGTTTTGTTTTGTTTTGTTTTTGTTTGTTAATTTTGAGAGAGAGAGTGTGATTAGGGGAGGGGCAGAGAGAGAGAGAGAATCCCAAGCAAGCCCCACACCCAGCACAGAACCCAGTGTGGGGCTTGATTCCATGATTGTGAGATCATGACCTGAGCAGAAATCAAGAGTTGGACGCTTAACTGACTGAGCCACCCAAGTGTCCTTCATCTGTTTTGTTTGTTAAATTCCACATATGAGTGAAATAATATGATATTTGTCTTTCTCTGACTGACTTATTTTACTTAGCATAACACACTCTAGTTTCACACACGTTGTTATACATGGCAAAATTTCATTCTTTTGATCACCACGTAGTATTCCATTGTGTATATATATACCACATCTTCTTTATCAATTCATCTGTCAATGGACATTTGGGCTCTTTCCATAATTTGGCTATTGTTGCTAGCACTGCTATAAACATTGGGGTGCACGTGTCCCTTTGAGTCAGCATTTTTGCATCCTTTGAATAAATACCTAGTATTGCAATTGCTGGGTAGTAGGGTAATTCTATTTTTAATCTTTTGAAGAACCTCCATACTATTTTCCAAAGTGACTGCGCAAGTGTGCATTCACACCAACAGTGCAAAAGCGTTCCCCTTTCTCATCCTTGCCAACATCTGTTGTCTCCTGAATTTTAATTTTAGCCATTCTGACAGGTGTGAGGTAGTATCTCATTGTGGTTTTGATTTGTATTTCTCTGATGATGAGTGATGTTGAGCATCTTTTCATGTGTGTGTTAGCCATCTGCATATTTTCTTTGGAAAAGTGTCTATGTTTAATTTTCATGTATTAATGAATTTTCCCATCTTATTGTTACTGATTTCTAGTTTCATTCCTTATGGTTGGAAAAGATTTTTTTTAATGGTTATTTATTTTTGAGAGACAGAGTGCAAGTGAGTGAGGGGCAGAGAGAGAGGGAGACACAGAATCCGAAGCAGGCTCCAGGCTCTGAGCTGTCAGCACAGAGCTCGATGTGGGGCTCAAAGGCACAGACTGCAAGATCATGTCCTGAGCTGAAGTTAGATGCTTAACTGACTGAGCCACCTAGGCGCTCCTGGAAAAGATATTTGTAATGATTTAGATCTTCTTAAAATTTGGTTACTTATTTTGTGACCTAACATGTAATCCGCTCTAAAGAATGTTCCATGTACACTTGAGGAAAAAAAATATATTCTTCTGCTGATGGGTAAAAAGTTCTGTATATGTCTTTAAGGTCCATTTGGTCTATGGTGTTGTTCAGTTCTGCTGTTTCCTTACTGATTTTCTGTCTGGATGATCTATTTATTATAGGTCCCCGTATAGAGTGGAGTATTGAAATCTCCTACTATTATTATATTGTTGTCTATTTTTCCCTTCAGATCTGTCAATATTTACTTTATATATTGAGGTGCTTTGATGTTGGGTGCATTTACGTTTATAATTGTTATATCTTCTGCTGAATTGACTCTGTTATCATTAAATAATGACCTCGTCTTTGTTTTTGACTTAAAGTCTATTTTGTCTGATATAAATATAGCCACCTCTGCTGTCTTTTGGCTACCATTTGCATAGGATATCTTTCTCTACCTTTTCACTTTCAGTCCATGTGTGTACTTAAATCTAAAGTGAGTCTCTTATAGCCAGCATACAGTTGGGTCTTGTTTGGGGTTTTGTTTTTGTATTACCTATGCAGCCATTCTGTACCTTTTGGGGAGTTTAGTTCACTTACATTTAAAGTAATTATTAATAAGTAAAGACTTAATATGGCCATTTTGTTCATTGTTTTCTGTTTTTATGGTTCTCCTCTGTCTTGCTGTCTTCCTATATGACTTGCTGATTTTTTGGTAGTGATATACTTTGATTCTTTATCTTTTTTGTATTTGCTGTAGCTTTTTTTCTTTGTGGTTACCATGAGGCTTGCATAAAACTTCTCATAACAGTCTGTTCTTTAAGTTCAATTGCCTACCAAAACTTGACACTTCTATGTCCCCCCAACAGATTTTGTTATTGATGTCAGAATTTACTTTTTTTTACCGTATCTATTAACAAATTTTTGTGGTTGTAGTTATTCTTAATATTTTTCATCATTTAACTTTTATACTCGTATTAAAAGTGACTTATGCACCATTATTACAATATTATATTCTGAATTTGTTGATATTTACCTTTACCAGTGAGATTTATACTTCCATATAGTTTCTTGTTGTTGTTTAGTGTCAGTTCATTTCAATTTGAAAAACTGTTTTGCACTTGTTGTAAGGCAAGTCTAATGGTGACAAACTTACTCAGTTTTATATAAGAAGGTCTTTATTTCTCTTTCATTTTTAAAGGACAGTTTTTCCAGGTATAGTATTCTTGGTCGGCAGTTTTGTATTTCAGTCCTTTGACGATATCATCTCACTCTTTCCTGACCTGCAAAGTTTCTGCTGAGAAATCCTCCTTCGTTTTATGGGGGTTCCCTTGTATATGACAAGTTGCTTTTTTCTTGCTGTCTCCAAAATTCTCTCTGTCTTTAACTTTTGATAATTTGTCATGTGTCTTGCTGTAGAACTCTTCATGTTCAACCTATTTGAGGTCTTTTAGGCTTCATGAATCTGGATATTTATTTACCCAGATTTAGGGAATTTTCAGCCATTATTTATTTTTTAAAATTCTTTTTAATGTTTATGCTTGAGAGAGACAGAGACAGAGTGTGAGTGGAGGAGGGGCAGAGAGAGAGGGAGACACAGAATCCAAAGCAGGCTCCAGGCTCTGAGCTGTCAGCACAGAGCCCGACGCAGGGCTTGAACTCACAGACTGTGAGAGCATGACCTGAGCTGAAGTGGGATGCCCAACCGACTGAGCCACCCAGGTGCCCTCATTATTTCTTTGAATAAGTTTTCTGCCCCTTTGTCTTTCTCTTCTCCTTCTAGAACTCCCGTAATGCTTATGTTGGTTCTTTTGATGCTTTCCTGTAAGTCTCAGAGGTTCTCTTCACTTTCTTGTTCTTTTCTTTTTGTTCCTCCAAATAGGTAATTTCAACGGACCTGTTTTCAAGCTCATTGATTCTTTCTTTTGCTTGATCAAATATACTATTGAAGCTCACTGTTGAATTTTTCAGTTCAGACCTTACGTGCTTCAGCTCCAGACTTTTTCTTCTTTATAGTTTCTCTTCATTGAACTTCTCCTTTTGTTCATGTATTACTTTCCTGATTTTGTTTTCATTGTCTGTCAGTGTTGTCTTGCAGCTCATTGAACTGCTTTAAGATGATTATTTTGAATTCTTTGTCAAGCAGTCTGTGGGTCTCCATTTCTTCATTTGGTTACTGGAGCTTTATTAATTAGTTTCCTTTGGAGAAATGAAACCAATTATATTAGTTTCCATTGTTTTTGAGAGGATATAGTCTGGGTACCTCATTTTCCACTGTCTCACTCTACAGAATAATTTTATTTTTTTAAGAGTTTTTTTTTTTTTAAGTTTACTTTGAGAGAGACAAACAGTACAAGTGCAGGAGGGGCAGGGAGAGAGGGAAAGAGAAAAAATCTCAAGCAGGCTCTGTGCTGCCAATGCAGAGCCCAGTGTGGGGCTCAAACCCACAAAGCCACAAGATCATGACCTGAGCCAAAAGCAAGAGTCAGATGCTTAACCAACTGAGCCACCCAGGTGCCCCCAGAGTAATTTTAAATGAGGGGCAAGGGTGTCTGGGTGGCTCAGTCAGTCAAGTGTCTAGCTCTTGATCTCTGATTACAGTTCATGGAATCAAGCCCACCTCAAGCTCTGTGTTGATAGCTGGATCCTGCTTGGGATTCTCTCTCCCTCCCTCTCTCTCTGCCCCTCCCCTACCTGTTCTCTCTAAATAAATAAGTAAACATTAAATGAAGAGAACAGGACTCTGGGATTCCTGAGCACCTACCACAATGTGTGACGTTTGAACTCTGCAGATTCTGTTATTTGGACATGATTGGTCGTAGGCTCTATTAGTTAGGATTTAGTTAGCCGTATATAACAAAGTCCAAAGTAAGCACTTTAAATCATAAAACTTAAGAACTTTGAAGGGAAACCATCCAGGGTACATGATTATTTGGACCCATTTTCCTTTGTCTCTGTGTACCACTGTCACATGGCTTTTCCTTCAGGTAGCCTTGTGGCCCAATATGGCTATTGACATTCTTACCATCATCATGACATTTTCCAGGCAGAGGAAGGAAAGAGGCGTAAAAAGACACAAAGCAATTACCTTTCCTGTGCCTTTACAGAAGTCATATCAGATAACCTTCAATTATATCTTATTGGCTTGTAATAAGCACATCTCTAGCTGTAAGAGAAATGGGAAGGTGCAGTCTTTTAAATGGACACATTGCCATTCTAAATAAAATCAAGTCTCTGTTTTTAAGGAAGAGAAGAGACTGCATATTGAATAAGCAACTGGCAGTCCCTGTCACATATGCACCTGGGCAAACCATTTTACTAGTTTAACTAGTCATACTGATGGACAACCATCCTGTTGGACAAAGGTCAAAGGCCTAAAGCTTTACCTAGAGACTAGAAGTACTAGGTGGAAATTGCCAGTGAGTAGGTAGATATATGAATCCAAGGACTAAAGGCAAAGACTTTAGGTTTGTATGTTCTTAGTATACACATAGTAATTAAGGCCATAAGAGTGAAAAGAAAAGAAAGCTAAGAATGTAGAACCTTAGTGAACATCAATATTTTAAGGAGGCAGAAGTAGAAAATGAAAAGAAATAGTCACAGAAATAGAAAGGGACTAGAGTATTTCAAGAATGTATAAGAGGAGTCAACTACTATGCTAAAAACAAGAGCCAATTAGGTTTAGCAACTAGCTGCTCACTAGTAACCAGTTTCAGTAGAGTTCGGGAGGATAGAGGCCTTCTTAAGGGAGATTGAAAAGTTACTGAGAAATGACGAAATGGAAAATGTCTACACTATAGGCAGTTCTTCAAATTCTAGTTCCAACCCTTTTTAGCTGAGTGACCTTGGACAATCATTTAATTACCCCTTATCCTCATTCTTTTATCTGTAAAATGGACCTTATGGTACCTTCCTCATAAGTTGTTTTGAGGATTAAATGACTTAATACATGTGAGGTATTTGCAACAATGCCCGGTGTGTAACAAGCACTCATAAATGTTGACATTGTTGTCATCATCGTCATTAGTATCATCTTCAAGGAGCTTGGACCTGAAGGGAAAGAGTGGTAGTAAGTAGGTGGGAACAGAGGGTTATGGAGGTGTATTTTTTCCTTTAAGATTCAATGTCACATATTTTATGAAAACATATTCTCCATCTCTGTTCTACACCATAACTTCAGTTATCTGCCCAAATTTATGATGCTCTGCTGTTTTTTAATCTCTCCCCAGACCCACAAGACTTCATGTGGCCTTCCTCTAATCTCTAGATAAACTAGATCTGTATTTCTTGTAAATATTCCCTTCCTGCTTGTTTGTTTTTTAAGACAAACACTCACAGAGTTCACTTGACTTCTTTTATTTTTTATTTATTTATTTATTTATTTATTTATTTATTTATTTATTTATTTATTTATTTTGAGAGAGAGAGTGAGCAAGTGTGTGTAGGAGGGGCAGAGAGAGAGGGAGAGAGACTCCCTCTCAAGCAGACTCCATACTGCCAGCACAGAGTCCAATGTGGGGATCGAACTCACAAACCATGAGATCATGACCTGAGCCAACACCAAGAGTCAGACACTTAACTGACTGAGCCACCCAGGTGCCCTGACTTCCTTCATTTTTATTACTCAGGCTAAAACTGCCTATTTGTGTAACTGATAGCATATACTATTTGGTATGTAAAGTCTGCTGCCTTATAAGGTGTTTTAAACTAGATAAAAATCTAAAGATGTGTTTCTGTAATTAGTATTGTTGAGGAATTATTATTCGTAAACAAATGAAAAGTAGAACATAAACAAAGTTTTACAGTTTTGCAGTTAGTATTAATGGACTTTTTGTACATATGACATAATTTCTAGAATATGTATCTAGAAATATGTATCATAACTGTCTGAATAACACCTTAAGATACCTTCAGTTTTGGGTTTTTTAGGCAGTTAGGGGAAAAATAGCTTGCAGTGTTACATACTCTTGTTCTCATTTTCAGATTTCCCAGTACTTGACACTGTGGGTTTTTTTAAGTTTATTTATTTTGAGAGAGAGAGTGCACTTGTGCACAAGTGGGGGAGGGACAGAGGGAGAGGCAGAGAGAGATGGAGAGAGAGAATCCCAAGCAGGCTCCGTACTGTCAACGTGAAGCCTGATGTGGGGCTCCAACTCATGAACTGTGAGATCATGGCCAGAGACAAAATCAAGAGTCAGACACTTAAACAACTGAACCACCCAGGGACTCGATTGACAGTGTTTCTTAATTTGTTGATTTGGTTTTTATTTTAACAAAGTTATAAATGCATATAGTTTAGAGTCTAACTTCTGTGGACATACTGTGGAAAACTGCAATCCCTAATCATTTACCCATTTCCCACATGGTCTGACAGGGAAAGAGCCAGTGGAATAAACATGCTACCTTCTCTCTCCTACCCTCTATCCTGGTGTTTGTCCCTTCACTACATTCAGTGACAGAGTGCAAGTGAGCCTGGTTGATGTAGTCCCTAAAGACCAGGCTCCTGGGCCACAGAGAAGAGTAGAGTGGATATGGAATGACAAATAGAATATTAAGCACAATAGTTTTGATTTCCATGAGTACTTTTTAGCTCTCTATATACCCTGCTTTATAGCATCCTATTCTTTTATGGTAGATGCAGTTTCTGTCTCTCTGAGACTCTTTTTTCTTCTTCCAGCATAGATTTGGTTGCCTTTTTCTATTCATTTTGGTCTCAGTTTGTTCATATTAAGAGACTTTCCTCAAGTGCTTGCTCATATTTAACTATGAGGCAGCAAAAGTTGCTCAGCAGCTTTGTACATGTGGAAAGTGTTCATTGACTCAGGTATTTACTGTAGATTGAGCAGGCAGAGCAATTTTGTCACCGTCAACATACATCTCATTAGAGCTTTTCTTTGGGGCTGGTTGTAATTCCCCAGAGATTGTTCTTCCTATATCTTGTTAAAAAATATATTCTAAGGGGCGCCTGGGTGGCGCAGTCGGTTAAGCGTCCGACTTCAGCCAGGTCACGATCTCGCGGTCCGTGAGTTCGAGCCCCGCGTCAGGCTCTGGGCTGATGGCTCAGAGCCTGGAGCCTGTTTCCAATTCTGTGTCTCCCTCTCTCTCTGCCCCTCCCCCGTTCATGCTCTGTCTCTCTCTGTCCCAAAAATAAAAAAAATAAACGTTGAAAAAAAAAAAAAAAGAATATATTCTGAGGAGCCAGGTTAGGGGACAAAGGTTGGAAGTCTCAGCATTCAGTAAGTTACCTTTCATCCTGTGTACCCCCCCACCAACCCCCCACTCAATATGATCATGTTGTGGTGCCATTTTCAATACCTGCCCTCAAGTCAGGTAGTACAGAGATCTCCCTGTTTTACCTCATCAGGAAAATAAATCTGTCTTCTGTAGGAGTCAGGAAGATCTGAGGGTCCTTTCTAAAACACCTTTCAGTCAGTTCTTCTGACATTTGTCTCTCCTTCATTCTACTTCATCACAGGCCTAAGATACCTGCTCTTGGCTTCACTAGTAACTAGCTTAATGTTCAGCTTTCTTGGATTTGCTAAATCACTATCACTTCCTCATCCCTGGTCGTTTATTTTTGTCTCCTTTCTGATTCTCTTTGTCCTTGCTAAATGATGCCTTAAAAATTAACATAGAATGTTTTGGAGAGGGAACAGAGGTTAATACATGCCCTCAACTTGAAATCTGTAAAAGTTTTTATGTAATTTTTTTTAAGTAAAATACAGGGATTTTTCTTTTTTTAATATTGCCTCTGATTCCTGATATGTTAATGATCTCAGTGACAGGAACAACCAAGTTCCTTGAAGCGCAACATATTCCTTTACAGGAGTAAAACTGTAACAGCAGTTTATTTCAGAATAACTATTTGTTTATATTTCTGTCTCTCGTACTGTCAACTATAAGCCCTCCAAGGTTAGGAATGTGGTCATTCTCATCTTCATATTTCAAACACCTAGCACATGGCCAGCACACCTAAAATAGGATGTATTATGTGCTGAATGAATGAGTAGTGAAGTTTCAATTTGTATTGATTAAATTGATAAGTAATTTCACTTGTAAGTTTCTGTGGATAATTAAAACTAGAGCTTTTCAGATCACATTGTTAAGATTTGTTTTCTTCGTGTTTCCAAATACGGTCTTTTACTTTACCACTTCTGCATTACAGACCTGAGTGAAAGAGTGTGTGTGCTTTTTTTAATCTGTCATCAATTGTAATTTCTTGTGTGTTTTTTTTTTTTTTTTTTTTTGTTCCCTCAGGGAAGTGGTGCAGGCAAACTGTGTTCACTGGAGAAAGAAGTTCTCATTTATGTGCAAAATGAGTGCAAGTGCCACCACAGGCATCCTGGATCCTTGTATCTACAGAGTATCTGTGAGGAAGGTATAAAAATAGCCTATTACGTCTCCCCTTTCAGAAACCATAATTAGTTCCATAGTCAGCTCTACTTTATTCAGCTCTACTTTATTGTTGGAACTGCTCTATGTAATTTCACTTCACACTTGCAGCAGTAATTTAAATTGGTGTGACAAATACGATTTTTAAAATCTGAAGTTATAAATTATTATACAGGAAACTTATCTCACCATCATTATACATTTAAGTGTTAACCCTATTTGAATATTTGCAGGGGGTGGCTATATATATATATATATTTATATTCCCATTCATTGAATTTCTCTCTGTTAGGCATTGTTTTTAGGGACTTTACATATATTATGTCTAAGAATAACCCTGAAAATGGGTGTCATTTTTTCCCACTTTCAGGAAAACTGAGGCTCAGAAAGGCTGTCAATTGCCCAAATTCACACAGCTAGTAAATGGCAAACTGAGGACTCAAACACACATCTTTCTAATTCCAAGGCCATGTTTTATTTTTTACATCATTTCCTTTCCACATATTAGGTTGAGACATGTTACAAATAATCTACAAAGATGATAATCTCTGATGGTTCAACCTAATATATATAAAAACATGTGATCCTACTTTTTTGGGGTGAAAAGAGGGAATCCATTTGTCACCACTACGGGTGAATTAAACTGCTGGCTTTAAAACATAACCTTTATGGGGCACCTGGGTGGCTCAGTCAGTTAAGCGTCCGACTTCGGCTCAGGTCATGACCTCACAGTCTGTGAGTTTGAGCCCCGCGTCAGGCTCTGTGCTGACAGCTCAGAGCCTGGAACCTGCTTCAGATTCTGTGTCTTCCTCTTTTTCTCTGCCCCTCCCCTGTTCGCACGCAAGCGCTCTCTCTCTCTTTTTCAAAAATAAGTAAACATTAAAAAATAATAATAACCTTTATGTTCCACTTTATATAAATTGTTTAAATTACCAAAATAATACATATACATGTTCAAAAATTAGAGAAGGCCTTGGAATGAAAAGCAAGAGTCCCTTGCCTTGTTCTTTTCCACCCCAGTCTTGTGTCCTCCTTTATCAAATAAAAAGTTGTACTTTTAACCTTATTCTGCTTTTTGAATGAACTGATAGCACTATGTTTTGTGTGGCTATGTTTAAATTCTTATATTGCTTAATCTACTCATTTATGATATAACAAAAATACATGTATACATTTGTAGATTTTAAGCCTTTACTGAAAACAGATCTCTAAACAGTCTGACTTGGAGCACAATATTTGCACAGAGGCTTCCCTAAAGGAAGTATAGTTCAGTGACAGGATGTGTGTCATCATAGTGATCTGGGTTTGAATCCCAGATATGCCACTTACTCACTGTGAGACCTTAGGCAGTTTTCCTGACTTACTAAAAATCATTTTCCTCATGCAAATTAAGGATATGATAATTTCTTTGTCTAGAAGTTACAGGGGTTAACCAAGATGTAATTAAGCATCCTACCATCTTCTCTTTCTACTTTAATTATTGCTGTGGCTCTTATATTGAAACCTTTACTAAATGGGTTCTAGTCATGATTTTTGAAAGGTGACCAGTTAATCTTTCAATTTTAATAAAAAGAAAACATATAACCAGTTTAGAGTAAAGCATAACTGCTAATTAAAAACACTTAAAGTCTATTACCAAAACACTTTTTTTTGGGGGGGTGGGTAATTTGAGTTAAGACTTGTTCATCTGAAATCAGTTCCTCAGATTATGATGGTTTGGTGTAGGGGTGCCTGAGTGGCTCAGTCAGTTAAGTGTCTGACTCTTGATTTTGGCTCAGGTCATGATCTCACCACTCATGGGTTCGAGCAGGGTGTTGGGCTCTGTGCTGAGCATGAAGCCCGCTTGGGGTTCTGTCTCTTCCTCTTTCTCTGCCCCTCTTCCACTGGCATGCACTCGCTCTCAAATATTTTTTTAATGATGTTTAGTGTATCACGGTACGTATGTTAAGCTGCTGAAGCAGAAAGCCAACTACACAAGAACTTAGACAAGATAGAGATGTATGTCTGTCTTGGGTAATAGCCAAGGGGTCCAGGACTACTAGAGTAGCTCTGCCATCTTCACCACATGGTGCCCATTTTTAGATCCAAGGGAATCACTCCAGTCTCGTCTTTCATCCAGTGAAAAAGAGAAGAAGCCACATGAAAATTAAAGTAAGAACCCATAAAGAAAAATTAGTAAACTCATCTATATGAACATTTTCTGCATTGCAAAAAAATACCTTAAGGGGGGGGAAAAAAAAACTTAGGGGCGTCTGGGTGGCTCAGTCGGTTGAGTATCCGACTTTGGCTCAGGTCATGATCCTGCTGTTTGTGGGTTAGAGCCCCATGTTGGGCTCTGTGCTGACAGCTCAGAGCCTGGAGCCTGCTTCTGATTCTGTGTCTCCTGGGGCGCCTGGGTGGCTCAGTCGGTTGAGCTACTGTGGCTCAGGTCATGATCTCACAGTTTGTGAGTTCGAGTCCCGCATCGAGCTCTGTGCTGACAGCTCAGAGCCTGGAGCCTGCTTCTGATTCTGTGTCTCCCTCTCTCTCTCTGCCCCTCTCGCACTCATGCTGTGCCTCTCTCTGTCTCAGAAATAAATAAACATTAAAAAAATTTTTTAAAAATATTCTGTGTCTCCTTCTCTCTCTGACCCACCCCCACTCACACTCTGTCTCTCTCCTTCAAAAATAAATAAACATTAAAAAAAAATACATACATACATACATACTTAAGTAGGGGGCACCTGGATGGTTCAGTCAGTTAAGTGTCCAACTTTTAGTTTTGGCTCAGGTCATGATCTCACAGTTCGTGGGATCAAGCCCCTAGCCAGGCTCCATGCTGGCAATGCAAGGCCTGCCTGGGATTCTCTCTCTCCCTCTCTCTCTGCCCCTCCCCTGCGCATGTGCTGTCTTTCCCTCTCTCTCTCTCAAATAAGTAAACATTTTAAAAATACCTTAAGCAAAGTCATAAATTAGGGGAAAACGTCCAAACCATGTCAGAGGACTAATTTCCTTGGTATGGAAAGAGTTCCTTCAAGTAAATCAAAAAGAAAAGATCAATAATCCTTTAGAAAAACAGGCAAGAGGAGGAAAATATATTTCACAAAAAAGGAAAATATAAATAGCTTTCAAACATATAAAAAATTACTCAATCTCACTCATATAGTAAAGCTACAAATAAAGCATCCTTTTTTACCTATAAATTTAACAACAACCCAAAAGGTTGATAATGCTCTCTGCTGCCTAGGACACAGGGAAGCCATCCATCACCTGTCAACAAATATGTGAGTTCCTACAAAGTGTCAGGTACTATTCTAGGCACTTAAAGGACCGTAGTGAACTGGAATGAGTTCCTGCCCTCAAGGACTCTACTTTCTGGTTGGAGCTGGGGGGGAAGAGTGGTAGGAAAGACAGAGTAAACATGTAACCAAATAAGATTGTTTGAGATGGTGATAAGTGTTGTATATAAAATACAATAAGATAATAGAGAATAACTCAGAGAAGATCATTTTAGAAAATTAGGCGAAGGGTCAGCAGACTTCTCTGAAAGGTAACATTTGAAGAGGAGGTACCTTTGTAAAGATTTAGGGAAAGACCAGTCTAAAGGAGTAGGAGCTGGGGGGCACTGGGTAGCTCAGTCAGTTAAGCATCCAACTCTTAATTTCAGCTCAGGTCACGAGCCCATGGTTCATGGGATCAAACCCAGCGTTGGGCTCTGTGCTGACAGCATGGAGTCTGCTTTGGATTCTCTCTCTCTCTCTCTCTCTCTCTCTCTCTCTCTCTCTGCCCATCCCTTGCTAATGCGCTCTCTCTCTCTCTCTCAAAATAAATAAACATGTTTTTTAAAAAATAGAGGAGTAGAGCCTTGTATTAGTCAAGGTTCTCCAGAGAAACAGAATCAATAGAGTCAAGATATAGGTATATAGATAAAGATTTATTATAAGGAATTGGCTTACACAGTTATGGAGGCTGAGAACTCCCACAATATGCCATCTGCAAGCTGGAGACCCTAGAATGTTGGTGGCATAGTTCCAGTCTGAGTCCAAAGCCCTCAGAACCATGGAACCAGTGGTGTGAGTTCAAGTCAAAGCCTGAGAACCAGGAGTGCTAATGGTGTTAAGTCCTAGTCTGAGGGCAGGAGAAGACCAGTGTCCCAATTCAGACAGGTAGAGAGAGAGAGAAAGACTATAACCTTCCTCTTCCTGTTTCTTCTATTCAAGCCCTCAACAGATTGGATGGTGCCCACCCACACTAAGGAAAGCAGATTGCTTTCTTCAGTTGGCTGATTAAAATGTTAATCTCATCCAGAAACACTCATAGACATAGCCAGAAATAGTGTTTAACCATATATCTGGGCACCCCATGACCCAGCAAGTTGTCACATGAAAGTAACCATCCCATACCTTCAAGTAAAGAGGCCCTGTGTTAGTTTCCTAGAGCTGCTATATCAAAATACCACAAATTGGGTACCTTAAAACAACACAGATGTACCATCTCATAGTTCTGGAGGTCAGAAGTGAAAATCAGTAGGGCCTTGCTCTAAAGCCTCCAGGAAAGAAACTGTTCCATGTCTTTCTCCTACCTTTTGGTAGCCTCAGGCATTCCTTGGCTTGTAGATGCATCACTCCAGTTACGTGGCTGCTTTCTCCCTTTGTGTCTCCACGTCATCTTTCCTCTGTATCTATATCTACATTCAAATCTCTCTCTCTCTTTTTTTTTTTAATAAGGGCACCAGTCTTACTGGATTAGGACCTCATTTTAACTAGATTACACAGAATACTGTGTATTTCCAAATAATATCACATTCCAAGGTATTGAGGGTTAGAACTTCAAAATATTTTAGGGGTGTGGGGGAGAAACGCACAATGCGATCTGTAACAGGCCCTAAGATTATAATAAGACTGGAGACTTACGCTTCTGAAATTAATGGACCAGCTTATTAAAGCCCTCCTGTCCCTCTGAGAACAACCAGAAAAACGAGGCAGAATGTAAAAAACAGCTTCTTGAAGGTATCAGAAGCTGCCATGGCAGTAATGCCTTAAGAAGCTTAGAATCATAGACAAGGGAAGCATACAGAGAAGAGCCTGACATTTGGCATTGCTTTTTCCCTCAGAGCATTTAAGTTGTAAGCAGTGGTTAATAAGCTGAGCTGAAAGCAGCGATCTAGAGGCTAAGAAGCTAGCTGAGATCACAGCAATTTTACAGGACTAAAGGGACAAAAACTGGAGTCCAGGACCCATTATCATGAAGGGCCTTGGTAAATACCCTGAGCTTTTCATTGGGATTCTCTATGAGTTTCAACCTAGAAGGTGTGTAGTGGATATAGATCAGCCTGTAAAAAGAATGAAACTCAGCTTCTAATCATCTTAATCCCTGCTTGGATGAAGGTGATCTGCCTTATAAGAACTTGCCAGAAGCAAATGTGTATCTTCTCTGAAGGAAAATAACATTACTCCAAACCTCACATTACTTCTTCAAGTGATCATGCACAAGACTTATCAAGCATACCAAGAGATGTGATTGCATGACCAAAATCAAAAGGAAAATAGATAATAAAAACAGATAAAAATAAAATTTAAATAAACAGATCCATGGAAGATACAGGTCTTGGGAGGATCAGAGACAAACTTTTACAGTAACTGTGATGAGTGAATGATATGGGGAATTTTATTGGAGAACTAGAAACCATAAAGAAGCAAATTGAATTCTAGAACTGAAAAATAACTAAAATTTAAAGCTAAATAGATGAAAATAAATCTCAACAGATGGATTTAACAGCAGGTTTATCAGAAGTGAAAAGAGGTTTGGTAAAACTGGAAAATAAGACAAAAGATATATAGACAAAATCACAGAGCAAAAAAAGAGTAGAAAATACAGAAAAGAATATGAGACATGGGAAACAGTATAAATGTCTAATATATATATAATTGGATCCCTAGAAAGAGAGGAAAGAAGTTGTGGTGGAGAATCTTCTAAAACTGATGAAAAATATCAGGCCACAGATTCAAAAGTACTGTGAACCCCATTTAAGATAAACAACAAATCTGGGCATGTTTAAATGTCTTCCAGCCAGGCTGGAAGATGGTAACACAGAGAGGGAAAGCTCTTGTCAGTGAGGTTGGAGGCAGTAGATTAGGTAATGAGTTTGGATTTTATTCTAATTATAACTGGAATCCATTTGAGGATTTTAGTCAGGAGAGATATATGATCTTCTAAGATGACTTTTCTGTTGTGTGGAGGATGCATTGCAGATAGACCACACAGGTAGTGGGGATGGTTCAGGTGAGCAATGCTTGCATTGGTATGGCATTATTGCTATGGCATACCATACAGAGATGGTATGATTCAGGATGGATTCTGCAAGGTAGACCCCTCCACTAATGGATTGGATGTGGTAAATGAGGGGGAAAGAATTGAGGATAACTTAGACCTTTGAGCATATAGATAGGTAATGGTGCTATTTATTAAAACGGTAAAGGCTCACAGTGAAATAATTTGGGGGACCAATAAGCAGAGATCAGCAGGCCTGTTTTGGCCGTGTTAAATTGGAGGTGTCTGTGAGATTCCAAGCAAGGATGTCCAGTACTCATTTAAAGATACTGGTCTGAGGGGCGCCTGGGTGGCGCAGTCGGTTAAGCGTCCGACTTCAGCCAGGTCACGATCTCGCGGTCCGTGAGTTCGAGCCCCGCGTCAGGCTCTGGGCTGATGGCTCAGAGCCTGGAGCCTGTTTCCGATTCTGTGTCTCCCTCTCTCTCTGCCCCTCCCCCGTTCATGCTCTGTCTCTCTCTGTCCCAAAAAGAAATAAACGTTGAAAAAAAAAAAATTACAAAGATACTGGTCTGGGTACCTAGGTGGCTCAGTCAGTTGAGTGTCCAACTCTTGATTTCAGCTCAGGTCATGATCTCATCATTCATGGGATTGAGCCCTGCATCAGGCTCTGTGCTGACAGCATGGAACCTGCTTGGTATTCTCTCCACCCCCCCCCCCCCGCCCCTTCCTAGTTCATGCATGCTTACTTGCTCTCTCTCTCAAAATAAATAAACTTTAAAAAATAAAAAATTGAAGATACTGATGTGGTACTCAGGAGAAGTCAGAATAAAGACAGAGACATGAGAGTTAGCAGCATATGGTTTTTATTTAAAGCAACAGACCTGAATGGGCTCACCCAGGGGGATAATATAGACAGAAGACAAGAGACCCTGAACCAAATCCTAGATCAGTCTAATACTCAGAGGAAGTATAAATTACTGTTAGCAGAAGAGGAGCAAGAATTCCTATATATCACATATTACATCCTTTTGGCCAGATCTTAATCATACTGCCACAGCACAAAAGGAAGGTAGAAAATGTTGTCATTATTTTATTTTGGGTAACCAGACACCCATCTAAAAATGCAGGTTTCTATTACTTTGGTGAGCAGGGAAATGGATAATTGGAGTACAACTAGCATTTTTTCTACAGAGGTTAAAACAGGAGTAGGTCCAGCAAAGGAGAGTGAGAAGAAGCAGCCATTGAGGTAGGAGTAAAACCAGGCCATTGCAGCACCACAGAAGGTTAGAGAAAAAAAATGACGTTCTAGAAAAGGAAGTGGAGAGGCCAATCTTGTCAGATGCTGTTGAGGGGTTAAGTAAGATGAAGACAGAGCCTTTGGCTTTTACAAAAATGAGTATCATTGATAACATTAAGAGCAATTGCAGAAGGAAGATGAGGACAAAAACATATTTGAAATAGATTGAATTTAAGTGGGATACAGCAAATTGAGAAGTCTTTTGAGGAGTTTGGCTGTAGAGGGGAGCAAAGAATTAGCTAGAAGAGACAGGGATCATCTAGGTAAAGTTTTATTTAGTGCAAGGTGCTATTAAGGGATATCACAATAACCTAAGAAAGAAGAATAATTTGAGAATTCATAATAGGGGTAGATCTAGGGGAATGGCCATGCCTGACATCAATGGGACAGGAAAGGGGAAGGGCAGCAAATATTCATGATAATAGAGTTTACCGTAGATTGCTTCTCATATTATTTAAATTCACCACTTTTTTGGGTGGGGGGGCCTGAATATGGTATACTTTAAAAAAAATTTTTTTTTAATTTATTCGTTTTTTGAGAGACAGAGCATGAGCAATGGAGGGGCAGAGAGAGAGGAAGACACAGAATCCGAAGCAGGCTCCAAGGCTCTCAGCTGTCAGCACAGAGCCCAAAGCGAGGCTCAGTCTCACAAACTGTGAGATCCTGACCTGAGCCAAAGTCAGATGCTTAACCAACTGAGCCACCCAGCAGCCCTATGGTATACTTTATTGGTGGTACATGACAAGGTAGGGCTCCACAAGTTCCCCCTTCTTCAGGAGGTCTAGGGTGGATACTGTAGAGGTTGGGAAATTCTCAGTGTCAGGTGAGGGAGTGAGTTGGGACAAGGACTCCCCAGCAGCTGAAGATCTCTCTCTTTCTCTTTCCGGGGCTGCTGGTTCAGGAGGTTCTTAACTCCTTGAAGGCCATAACGTCCACCACCCAGTTGCTGTAGCCAAATTCATTTGCCATACCAGGAAATGAGCTTGAAAGACTGGTCATTGAGAGCAATGCCAGCCCCAGCATTAAAGGTGGAAGAGTGGGGTGTCACTGTTAAAGTCACAGGAGACAACCTGGTCCTCAGTGTAGCCCAAGATGCCCTTGAGGGGGCCCTCTGATGCCTGCTTCGCCACCTTCTTGATTCATCATATTTGGTAGCTTTCTCCAGATGGCAGGTCAGATCCACAGCTGACATGTTAGGAGTGGGGATACAGAAGGCCATGCAAGTGAGCTTCCCATTCAGTTCAGAGGTGACCTTTCCTACAGCTTTGGCAGTGCCAGTAGAAGAACAGATGATGTTATGGGCAGCCTTTTGGCCACCACACCACAGCTTTTAAGGGGGACTGTCCATGGTCTTCTGGGTGGCAGTGATGGCACAGAATCATGAGTGGCCATCCGTGATGCCAAAGTTGTCAGGGATGACCTTAGCCAGAGAGGCCAAGCAGTTAGTGGTCCAGGACTCACTGCTGACAATCCTGAGGGAGTTGTCATACTTCTCACGGTTCATGCCCATCACAAACATATGGGCATCATGGGGCGCCTGGGTGGTGCAGTCGGTTAAGCGTCCGACTTCAGCCAGGTCACGATCTCGCGGTCCGTGAGTTCGAGCCCCGCGTCGGGCTCTGGGCTGATGGCTCAGAGCCTGGAGCCTGTTTCCGATTCTGTGTCTCCCTCTCTCTCTGCCCCTCCCCCGTTCATGCTCTGTACTCTCTGTCCCAAAAATAAATAAACGTTGAAAAAAAAAAAAATTAAAAAACATATGGGCATCTGCAAAAGGGGCAGAGATGATGACCCTTTTGGCCCCACCCTTCAAGTGAGCCCCAGCCTTCTCCATGGTGATTAAGACCCCAGAAGACTCCACAACATACCCACCACCAGCATCAACCCATTTGTTGGTGGTGGGATCTCACTCCTGGAAGATGGAGATGGGCTTTCCATTGATGAAAAGTTTCCTGTTCTCAGATTTGACTGTGCCATTGAATGTGCCATGGGTGGACTCATAATGGAACATGTAGATCATGTAATTGAGGTCAGTGAAGGGGTCATTGATGGTGACAAAATCTACTTTGCTGGAGTTAAAGGCAGCCCTGATATCCAGGTGCCCAGTATGGCTAAATCTGTTTCCTCTGACCTTCACCATCGTGTCTCAGGGACGCGGCTGGTACTGCACCAAAAGACGCAACTGTCCATTGAAAGGGGAGGAGCAGGGGCGCCTGGGTGGCGCAGTCGGTTAAGCGCCCGACTTCAGCCAGGTCACGATCTCGCGGTCCGTGAGTTCGAGCCCCGCGTCGGGCTCTGGGCTGATGGCTCAGAGCCTGGAGCCTGTTTCCGATTCTGTGTCTCCCTCTCTCTCTGCCCCTCCCCCGTTCATGCTCTGTCTCTCTCTGTCCCAAAAATAAATAAATGTTGAAAAAAAAAATTTAAAAAAAAAAAAAAAAAAGAAAGGGGAGGAGCAGAGAACCTAAATTTACCACCTCAAGGATGGAAATGGTATAAAAAAGAATGAAATCTTGCTATTCAGAACAACGTGGGTGGACCTAAAGGGTATTGTTATGCTAAGTGAAATGTCAGAGAAAGACAAATACCATATGATTTCATTTATAGGTGGAATCTAAAACACAAAACAAATGATCAAAACCCAGAAACAGACTCATAAGTACAGAGAACAAACTCCTGCTTGCCAGAGGGAGGGGTATGAAGGGATGGCAGAAATCAGTGGTTAAGAAGTACAAACTTCCAATTATAAAATAAGTCACAGACATGAAAAGTACAGCATAAGGGAATATAGTTACTAATATTATAATAGTGCTGTATGGTGACAGATGGTGATGACACTTACCATTGTGAGCATTGTGTGATGTTTAGAATTGTCAAGTCACTGTGTTGTGTGCCTAAAACTAATATAATGTTGTATGTCAACTATACTTCAATAATAAAAAGATGGAAATGGTATATAATGCATTATATCTCATTTATGCAAGAAAGATGAGATAACTCCGTTCAACAAACACATTTTTAAAAGTAGGTCGGGAGAGGAGAGTTTGACCCTCGTATATCGAGGGTTCACCCTCATGTAATGGCAAACACGATACAGAGTATAAGGGCTTTGTTCTAAGTGTTTTACATTTAATTCACACATATGCGTGGTGTCCTAAATCCAGAGATTTGGCAAATTAGTGTAGTTATAGATTTCAAATTGAAATTAAAATGTTAAGGTATCTATATATTAGGTTTTTGTTACTTTCCACTTTTGCCAGTCTTGGTCACATTAGTTAAGAGGGCTTCTATACGAACATGGAACAATATTTATGTTATGGGGTGTGTGTGTGTGTGTGTGTGTGTGTGTGTAAGGTCTAGAACAGTGTGTGTAGTATGGTATATTTGAATAAAAGGGGAATACATAACATCTTTTGGACTGTTCCTAAAAATTGGTAATAATGGTTATCTCTGGGGTGGGGGCTTCAACTCTTATGAAAATCTACAGTGTTACTAATGTGCTTACCAAGTAATTTTTTTGATAACTAATTTCACTTTTCTTTGGTGATTCAATTTCTTACAGTGTGTCTATGACACTTTAGTGATTTCTTCTTCAGGGTAGATTAAATATTAGTTTGTCTTCTTACCATTTGTCTCTTTCAGATTTAAGTTAAATTCTAAAATAAAATTCTGGTAATTTGGGGGGTGGGGTGGGATGGTCATCCAAATAGTTGAATTCAAGGTCATCAGAAATTTACTATCAATATTTTCCAGCATGTAAATATGTAAATATCTACTTCAGGATTATTTGACATATATTTAATTTTATATCTTCAATCATATGATACCCTTATAGTGTTTTTTATCTTTGACAGGAATTAAAAGGTGGAAAAGCTTATGCAAAGGTAAGTGGATGTTATTTAACTCTTTTAGAACTTATGACTCTTGCTGTTTATAAGCTTAAAAATCAAATGGTTTGCTCTTCTTTTTTTAATGTTTATTTTCACAGAGCATGCACACACGAGCAGAGTAGGGGCAGAGAGAGAGGGAAAGAGAGAATCCCAAGCAGGCTCCACACTCAACACACAGCCCAACATGGGGCCCAATCTCATGACCATGAGATCACAACTGCAAGATCATGACCTGAGCCACTACCAAGAGTTGGACATTTAACTGACTGAGTCACCCAGGTGCCCCTCAAATGGTTTTCTCTTCTTATTGCTCTTCAAGTTGGCTGTTTTTAAATATAGATTTCAAATTGAAATAAAAATTGGAGGCACACCTGGATTGCTCAGTTGGTTGAACATCTGACTCTTGATTTCGGTTCAGGTCATGATCCCAGGTTTGTGGGACTGAGACCCACGCTTAGTGTGGAGCCTGCTTGGGATTCACTCTCCATCTGCCCCTCTCCCCAGCTCATGATCTCTCAGATAGATAGATAGATAGATAGATAGATAGATAGATAGATAAAATAAAGCAACTTGGAGATTGAACAACTGGACCCAACAATAAATTATAGACATACTCTTTCTAAATGCTGATTATGGGATGTTATTCTTACATTTCAGCTTCCCTACTAGAAGATGATCTCTGGTTTCCATTAAGCAATAGGATCTATTAATTCAGTCTGTCCTGGAAAGTATTCCCAATCCCACCTCCCCCACCTCCAGGGTTTTAGGACCTCTCCTCTGTGCTCTCTTAGCACTCTATATACATGTTCACTAATCTCCTTTATACTTTCACTACGTAAATGGAATTACTAATGAGTGTGCTCACCTCTTTGCTGAAGAGAAGGAGTTAGTAATTAGTAATACTACCAGAAACCCACATACTCCTCTTTTATTTTCAGTCTCTGATGGTATCTCCATCAGTTCAGTCATCAGAGCCAAGGATGGGGCACTAGCTTCAGCCATCAAATCTGCCTAACTCCTTAAAACTCCTTGGTTGCAGTGTCAGTTAGGATGCTCTTTGCTATAAGCAACAGAATACCCTTCTTACCTAGAGATTTGAATGTCACAAAACAAGTAGGTATGAAATACAGTTGAGATAGGAGATAGAGCTGCTTCAGGATTAGTTAATCCACTAAGTGAAGAACATCATCAAGAACCCATGTTACTTTTCTCTTTTCATTCTTCCATTCTCTGTGTGATGACTTTGTCCTTGGCTAGCTGTTCTCATGGTCACCAGGTAGCTCGAGTTTTAGTCCACACGTTCACATATGACAAAATGCAGCTGTTTCTCTATGTATGGCTTTGAGTGAGAAAACTTTTCCTAGTTGGACCTCAGAGAATTTCCCCCATAGCTTTCATTAGCCACAACTAGATGATATCCCCACTCCTAAACCAGTCATGGACAATAGGAATGGATTGCCATGGCTAGCTTGTGATTAGTCTCACAGTTTAACAATGAGCTAGGGATTGGGTTACTTTTCTTTTCCACATAGATGAGCTAAGAGTGGACACTTGAATAAAATCAGGGTTCTGCTAACAAGGAATATCAGAACATTGAATAATGGTGGGTAAGCAAAAAAAAAAAGGATCTGCTGTGATTGACAAATCCTGTGACTTCCCCCTTCTAATTTAAAAACCATCCCTTTTTTTCCACTCCCAAGGCCAGTGCCTTAGGTTATACCTTCATTATTTCTTATTTAAAACCTGCACTGGCCTCCTATCTTTTGTTCTCTGCCTCTGATGTTTCCCTCTATCCATCCTCTACATTACTGCCAGAGTGATCATTCTGAAATTCAAACACAATCATTCTCGCCCTTTTAATTCTTCAACAGCTATCTATTGCCTGGAAGGGAAAACGAAATGAAAAGTCTTCAACCCAACATTTAGATCCATCTTGGTTTACAAATCATCTGTCTGTACATGCATATACTCCTTTTTTTAAAAATTATTTTCCAGAGTTTCTTTTTTTTAAGTTTATTTATTTTGAGAGAGAGAGAGAGTATGTGGGTGTGAGCAGGGAAGGGGGAGGGGCAGAGAGAAAGAAAGAATCCCAAGCAAGCTCCATGCCATCAGCACAGAGCCTGACACTGGGTTCAATCCCATGAACCTGGGATCATGACCTGAGCCAAGATCAAGAGTCGGACACTTGTCCAACTGAGCCACTAAGGTGCCCCACTCACTTACTTATTCTTATGCTTCAGACATACTGCGCTCAGAAAATTCCTGGAGTGTGCCATGCTCTTTTAGCCTCTTTGCCTTGTGACTTGATGTTTTCCCTGCCATGTATGTGCTTCCCCCTTCCCTTGTCCTGTCACCACTTAGAACATTAAACACTCAGTTTAGTTGTCCTTTCCCCTGAGAAATTCTCTTTTCCTTTCTGTCTTGTAATTGTGCCTTCCTCTGTCACAGCACTTACACTTTTTATAAGAATTTGTTTTCTTTCTTTCTTCCCTCACTAAACCATGAGCTCCTTGAGAATAGGAGTGATTTACATTCCTGATGCCTGGTGTTACCTGAAATGTAGATGCTCAAAATTGTTTGCCAAATGAAGTAATATCTACCACAGATGTAGCTAGTGTCTATGTACACTTGCCATTTTAATGAGACAGTTATCTCAGTGAAGCCAGAGACAATCCTAAGGAAATGTGGACTATCTTGTGCCTCACTAGAATGTAAGCTCTTTCAAGACAGTCCTTATCTGTCCTGTTCATCACTGTTTTGTGGGGTCCCCAACAGGGCCTAGCACATAAAAGGTGCTCAGTAAGTGTTGACCTGCAGCCTAAAATATCACGTTGACATACCCCACCTTTTAATATGCTTTCTTAGTGATGACAGACCAGATACCTTTTTTTTTTACTTGAATTATGCATAATGACACTATAATACCAGCATTCTAATAGTGGATAGTGGGCCAGTGGGCTGGTATTTGTTCAACAGATATGTATTAACTCCTACCATATGGCAGGCATTGTTCTTGACACTATTCTGAGTACTGTGGATATAGCAGTAAACAAAACAGACCCAAATTCCTGCCTTTATGGAGCTTATATTCTCATGGAAGGTTGGAGGGGATGGACAGTAAACAAAATAAATATGAAATATGTATGTATGTGATATGGTAACAACTACTAAAGAGAAGAACAAGGCAGGTAAGGGGTAAAGAGAGACAACTACAGGGTTAGAGAGGGAGGAAGGAGGCAAGGCATTTAGAATGGTCATGGAAAGCCCCTTAGATGACATTTGAACGTAGACCTGAATGGAGTGAGGAAGAAAGCTACAAGATCTAAGAATGTTTCAGGCAAAAGAACAGTTAGTGTTAAAGGCCTTGAGGTGGACTTGGCATTTGCAAGTAAAAGGACATTGTGTCCAGAAGAAATAAGAAATAAATAAGATAAATACAAATAAATAAGAAAGCAGGGAAGTGAAGCTGACAAGGTAGTGGCCAAGGATGAAGGGACCAGAGACAGTCAACATAGACGACTCTTTCAAGGAGCTTTGCTATAAAAGGGAGCAGAAAAATAGTCCAACAGACTGGACAGAGATGTGAGATGAGGTTTTCTTTTGTTCATTCAGATGGCAAAAACTCCAGCGGGTCCACGTGGTGGAATGGGAATGGTTCAGTAGAGAAGGGAAACTTGAGAATGCAGAAGAGAGGGAGGAATTCCTGAAGCAGTGAACTTGAGTAGGCCGGAGGACAGTGGGTGGCCTCAGATCGGAGCACAGCCAGTTCACTTAAAATAAGCAGGCCTAGCTGCAGGCAGGTGAGTAGATGTGGCTGGCAGTAAGAGCTTGTGGAAGTTAAGCACTTTTTTGATTGCTTTTATCTTCTGAGTGAATTAAAAAGTAAGGCATCAGCAGAGTTTGGATGGAAAGGAGGTGCTGGAGGTTTAAAGAAAAAGGATAATGTATGAAATAGAGCCTTTGGATGATGTGCAATCAAATAGCCACGTGAATCTTCACATGCTCATTTGGATGTGGCTTTGCCCTGGATGCATCCAGGCTATTCTTCTGAACCCCTAAAAGGTACTCCCCTAAGGCCGGAGTAGCCACGTGAAAATTAAGTAGATGTCACCTGTGGCCTGATGTGTTCTGACTTACTGCATTGGGAAATTGTGGCCCTTTAATTGGTCTCAAAGTTCTTACTCTTCATTCTTTCTGTACCAGTTAAAAGCTACTAGGGGCACCTGGGTGGCTCAGTCGGCTAAGCGTCCGACTCTGGCTCAGGTCATGATTTCACGGTTCATGGGTTTGAGCTCCTTATTGGGCTCTGTGCTGACAGCTCAGAACCTGGAGCCTGCTTCGAAATCTGGGTCTTCCTCTCTCTCTGCCCCTTCTCAGCTCATGCTCTGTCTCTTTGTCTCACTCTCAAAAATAAATAAACATTTTAAAAAAATTAGTAAAAGCTACTAAATTAATGCTCCAGCCTGTAGTTAAAATCTTCATCTTGAATGCCATTCATATGTGTCCAGTATGTGTTTTTAAATATTAAAACAGGCAGCTTAAAATCATAGCAGTGCTTGAAATGGCTAATACTCTTCATTAGGTATTCAGGGAGATGTGCTTAATTACAAATTCAAAACATTTTTTGTTGTTTTTAACAAAAGATTCCATATACATTTAGTCATGTAGAACAGACTTAGTTTGTAAAAAAAAAAAAAAGGGGGGGGTGGGGCATATTTCTTTACTGCTTGGAAACGGGAAATAGAAGTTGAACAACATCAGAGGGAAGAGTGCAGGACAATCATTGGTAACTTCAGAAAATGGAGAAGAACCTGGGTCATAATGAGAGGGAGGAACAGCTTTCAGCTGAACTTCTGGATAGCAGCATAGAGCGTTGTTGTGGGGTGCAGCTTTGGGGAAGGGGAAAAGAAAGGTAAAGAGAGATCAGCAAGGCAATGTGAAAGGTGGTGAAGGAGAAGGGGCTTATACCAAAGAAAATGTCTGATACATTTAAATCATTCTACTTCTTGCACTTAAAGTAAGAATTTAATAACCTGCCACTATCTGCAGTCACCAGTGATTAACTGGGAAAGGAGCCAGAACCAGAATGGGGAGAAGAAAGTCTGATCAGTTTTCTATATGAATATGCAGATGATCATGCATGATTGGTCTGCTGCCGTTTCCCACAGTGTTGGATGAGTACTGCTGCTACTTGGAATGATTTTAATTGTTTGATAAACATTATTTTTACTTCAACAGTTATATATTTCAGTGTGTACAGGAAAAAATATATATTTAGTGCATCAAGTCTGTGATTTCAGAGATCATATTGCTTAAGAATTGAAAAGGTGATATATTTTAACAAAAAGGTGAGCCAATCTTAAGATACACATTAAGCAAATAATGGGGCAGATATTGTTAAGATGGCCACACTTGCAAATGACCGTTGTTTGAGAAAACTTGTCTAGAGCATGGGTTGAATGTTTATTTTAAGGAGAATATGATAGAAGCCTAGTAGATATTCTATTAATATAATTCCCTTTCTTTTCATAGCTGGGCTTTGCAGATCTAAACCTGGCAGAGTTTGCTGGATCAGGAAATACCACTCGTCGCTGTTTACTGGAAGGCTATGATACCAAAAATACAAGACAGGATAATTCCATTCTTAAAGTAAGCATGTTTTGAGATTTACATGTCAACAAATGAGAATCTCTGCCTTTGAATAAGCATAGGTATACACAGTCAAGGGCAAGATGGGAATCAGTACTGAGATCATAAGCTGACCACACCACACTGAAATACTCACCTTCAAGGGAAAAAGGCTACCCATATCACAGAAGCAGCAAAAAGTAACAAGTGTTCACCTTCATGATCCTAAGGTGTTTCTGAGGCTGTGAACATTCAGGGAATAGTACATACAACTGCTACAGCATCAGGCTCATTGACAGTAAGGAGCATGATGAATGAATACCTTAAAACATGTATGACTCCCGAAAAGTGACTTCCCAAGCAGCTATGGTGGGCACATAGAAGTCACTGGGTTCTCTGGTAACTAGTAAAGTGACAGGTGGAACTCACTTTGGGCATCTGCGATGTTGTTTCCAAGTAGCATCAGCAGCCCCATAGTGTGGTGGCCACAGAGAACACATACGGTTGGTGGGAGTATTAAATGAGACCAGTTCTGAATATGTTTGTAAAGTGTCTTGTACCTACTAAGCCTCACCGGACAGACCTTTTGCTGTATTTTAGTTAGTTTACCCCTTGATGGTAAGTTATCTAATGATAAGAAAGGAAAATAATTCCTAGTAAAAACTGTATGGTCGGAAGTTAGTGGAGCAAAGAATTACCCTATACCTACACTTTTCAAACTTTGTTTTCAATAAATATAACTGAAAAAAATTTCAGAGTACTTGCATATACCCATGTAAGGTAAACAGTGTTCTTCAGATGGGGATAGATTCTCTCCATTTTATAGATGAAGAAGCTGAGACTTAGAAGGTTAAGTGTCTCACTAAAGTCATCAGTCATCAGTAGCAGAGCAGAGACCAGAATGCATCTCTACCATTATGTAGTCAGTGGTCTTTTCATGTTGCCATGCTGTCTAAGCATCAGACTCCGAAGAAACAGGCTGCCCTATTCCTTCTTAGACTGATCCCAAACAAGCTGAACAAGCCGCTAAGTTTCTTCATATTTGCAGTGTAAGAAGAAAGATAATCCTTCTCTGAATAGTGTTTTCATTAGGAACTGAAATGACTTTCTTTTTTTTCTTTATTTTTTTTTTTAAGAAAGAGATGGAAGGCACATGTACACGCATGCACTCAAGCAGGGGAAAAGCAGAGGAAAAGAGAGAATCTTTTTTTTTTTTTAATGTTTATTTATCTATAGAGGGAGAGAGAGAGCATGAGCAGGGGAAGGGCAGAGAGAGGGAGAGAGAGAATCCCAAGCAGACTCCACACTTTCAGCACAGAGCCTGAAGCAAGACTTGATCTCACAAATCATGAGATCATGACCTAAGCCAAAATCAAGAGTCAGGCTCTTAACCTACTGAGCCACCCAGGCACCCCAAGAGAGAGAATCTTAAGAGAGAAACACTGGGTGTGGAGCCCAACATGGGGTTTGATCTCACGAACTGAACCGTGAGATCATGACCTGAGCCAAAATCGAGTCCCACACTTAACCGATTGAGCCACCCACGTGTTCTGGGAAATTTTAAATTCCATCCCCTGCTATTCCTTAGGGCCAGCTCCTGGAGTAGTTTCCTTTTGGCTCTCCATTGATCCTTTCACACCATTTCTCCCACTTGGCCCTACAAAGAAATTACTCTTTTATAGATCATACCACTCTGTATCACACACACTGTCTCCCTGCCTGAGCTGTCATCTCCTGGTCACCTAGTTACCTTCTCTCTCCTACTTATGATGACTTAGCTCCTGGCTGACAGTTTTTCTTTCCATCCCTTCTGTCATCATTTTTTGATGGCTCCACCATCTGGTGGGTGATCTGTCCCTGCAGACTGTCTTTTCTGTGCATTCTCTCCCTCTAGCTAATCTTTCATGTACCTAGGACCTCTCCTTTCCTCAAACTACCCTTCTCCAGGAACCTTTTCCTTTTCTTCACCTCCATTCCACACCCCATGGTCACAGTCTAGACTTACCTCTAGAAATCCCACCACCTCCAGAATTTTAGTTCCAAGTATCCCCTGCCCCCATCTGTTATGTTTCCAGTCCTCTTGGTCTACTGTTCACTTGGCTATCCTTAACCTGACCGCTCTCACTGTCTACCAGCCTCCACTTGTTTCCACTTCCCTCTTTATCCAGCTTCGATTCTGGGATCCCTGATTATCCTATGCTCAAAAATATTCCTCGCTCCTTTGCCCCTGTCTCCCTCATTGCTCTCCCCTGAGTAATCCCCGACCCCAGTCAGACTCAACTGTCCTCTCTGGACTTGCATCCTAGTTGCCGAATGTTGCTGGGGGGGGGGGGGGGGGGGGGGAACATCATACAACCATCCAGCTGCCATTCCTTCAGTCTTGCTCCCTGACATCAAGCAACTGTACTTCCTTTGAAAGCATCCTTTCCCATTTTTCTAGAGACTCTATTGTATACCTTCTTTCTCCTTGGATCTCTATGCACCACTCTTACTCTCAACTGATGGTCTTTCTTTATCCTTTATTGAGAAAACAGAAGCCATTAAATCAAATTCCCTCATATTCCCATTGCCAAATTTATGATTCTTCCTGTCTGTCCAGCCCTGTTATCCTTTTTGCCCTGGTTACAATGAAGGAAATGCCCCTCTCCCTGTCAGAAGTCAATCGCTTCCCTTGGGTTGAAGAATCCAGAGCTTGCCTAATCCAGAGCGGTGCCACTTGGACTATCCCTTCTCCTGACGTTCTCTATCTCTAGTGAATCATCCTCATTAACATACGGAGAAACAGCTCTAGTATCTGCTGTGTTTAAAACAAAAACCGCTTCTCACCTCCTCCAACCACTATCCTACTCTCTCTGTTCTGCTTCCCCACACAATTTCTTAAGAGCTGCATGTGCCATCTCCCTCCCTCCTCAGACATTAAAGATACTCAAGAGTGCTGTTTTGACGGAGTTAGAAACCAGACTGTGGTGGAGGGGATAAGTCTACCATCGCAGCAGGCCCAGACGCACACATTTAGTAAGTGTAGTGCTCAAAGGGGAAAAGAACAGCAGTGGAGGCACTGGGGTGAAGAAATAAGAAAGAAATGAGGTTGGTTATATTAGGATACATGTCAGCCACTATATCTCTTCCTCTTCGTAAAGACCGTGGGTTTTAGTATTGTGCAGTCCTAGCTTCAGATCTCAGCTCTGCCCTTTATTAGCTACCTGATCTTGAAAATACTAATATATCTCCTGAACTTAAAATGAAAGTATCCATCTCTCATAGGAGTGTTGAAGATCCAGTGAAATCTTGCATTATAAAACACAGCTTATGCCTGGCACATAATTAATTCTCAAATCATGATTGCTGTTAATGTTGTTGTTGTTACTACCGTTATCATTATTACTCCCAGAAGAAGGAAACAAGGTCCTATGGCTGAGTCTTTTTTTTTTTTTTTTAATGTTTATTTATTTATTTTGAAAAAGAGCTCCAGTGAGTCCGGGGGAGGAGCAGAGGGAGAGAGAGAGAGAATGAATGAATCCCAATCAGGCTCCACACTCTGCACAGAGACTGACTCGGGGCTCCATCTCACCACAACCACAAGATCATGACCTGAGCTGAAATTAAGAGTCCAACACTTAACCAACTGAGCCATCCAGGCGCCTCCTCCCCCCCCCCCCCCCCCCGCCCGCTGTGGTTGAGTCTTAAAAGACAGTCACAACTAGAGAACAGCAGCATTTCAGAAAGCATTAGCAAAGGTTTAAATTCTGATCTAAAGCTGGAACACGGGCCAGAAGCATTGTGCTCTTGCAAGCCACTTCAGGCAGCCCATGAGGCAACAACATGGCAAGTTGGAGAAAAACATTCCAGACACTTGGGCACCACAGGAATTGGGGAGGAAAGACAGATAAACTAGACCAGCACAGCACACACCCACAGAACTGTTATGAGGGCAGCACTTGCTTTTTGTTTCCATCTTTTCCACTCTGATTTTTGCAGTTACAGAGTTTTGAATGTTAAAAAGTGGTTTTAAATCTGTGTCTGTATAAAGCAGCAATTTAATACTAGATGTAACCCAATTAAGCTATCATTTTATTTAATACTTTCTAAACAGAAAATATTGGCCTAGATTCTGTGGTGGATGCATAGATTAGCGGAATGTGGCTTCTCCTCTCAAGGAAACTTTTATAATCACATTTCTTTTCCTAATATTCAGGTTTTGATCAGTATGCAGCTGATGTCTGGAGACCCATGTTTTAAAACGTAAGTTGAAGCTTTGTAAATGAATTATTTATCTGAAAGTATAAAAGTGGTTTCTTTTTGTTTGTTTAAATTTTTGCATTCATATTTCATAATATTTACTAGGGAAGGGACTGTTCTTTTTCTAGGAGACTGACCTGACCCACATAGAAGTTACTATTACCTTTTACCAAACAAGCTCCCCACAGTCTAAAATTATTTAAGCTATAGGTCTTTTATCATCTTCAAGTTTTGGGTGAAACTATACAAATTAAATGTTTTAATTTGACCCCCGCAGACTTACTCATTTCTTCAACAGATACCTCTTAAGTGCCTTACCATGTGCTAGGCCCTATTCTAGACACTAGAGAAACAGCAGTGAAAAAAAATTGACCAAGTCCCTGACCTCTTGGAGCATGTATTCTAAGAGGAAAACAGATAACGAGCTAATAAATACACGTATAATTTAAAAAGAGCAATGAGGGTTTTGGAGAAAAATAATGCAGGGTAGGAAGGCATGGTGGGGAGAAACGTTGCTGTTTTAGAGTATAGTCAAGAAAGTCCTCCCTGGCAAAGCTGATATTTGAGCAGAGACCTAAAGGAGGTGGAAAGCACGCCATGCAGACATTTGGGGAAAGAGCATTTGAGTTAGAGGAACAGGGACAAAGGTCTTGAGGGAGGAGTGTGTTTGTCGTGTCCCAGGAACTGCCAGGAGACCAGTATGTCTAGAACAGAGAGAATGAGGAGTAGGGGGATTGGAGATAGGATCAGGTGATGAAGAGTCTCGTCAGCCACTTATAACCTGAGTGAGACAATAAGCTCCTGGAGGGTTTAGAGCAAGGGAATAAAATTATCGGACTTATGGCTGCTAGGTAGAGAGTAGACAATTTGGGGAAGCAACGACAGGAGGAATGGCAGAAATAGGTAAAGGGTTAGGAGGCAGTTTCAGTAGTCCAAGGTTTAGGGCCTGAGTAACTAGAGAAATGGTTTTTCCACTTACTGAAATAGCAGAGCCTCTAAGAAAAACAGGTTGGGGGTTGGGAGCTTGGATGTTAGGCATGTCAAATAGGATTTGAGATCCCTATTTAACATCCAGCCAGGCACATCATGTGGGCAGTTGGACATAACACTAAGAGTTCAGTGGGGAGGCCCGAGCTGAAGACATAATTTTGGAAATCATGACGTCATCAGCACATACAGAGCAGTTAAAGCCATGCTATTTGGTTAAATGACCTAAAGGGAGTGACTATAAATAAAGAAAAGAACCACAGACTGAAGGGTGGGACACTCCAGTGTTGGAGGTTGGGGAGATGGGGAAGAATCAGCAAAGGAACAACCTGTGAAAGAAAAGGAATGAACCAAAGGGGAAGACTGTCCTGAAAAACCAAGTGTGGGACGTGTTTCAAAAAGGAAAGGGTAATTGCCTGTGTCCCACACTGTGGAAGTAGATCACGGAAGATGAGGACTGGAAACTGACCTTTGGATTTGCTGTCCAGAAACCACCAGTGCCTTTGACAAGCATTTTGATAGATTGCTGGAAGCCTGTAATCTTTCTGGAGTGGGTTAAAGAGGGCTTGAGAAGAGAAAAATTGGAGACAGCATAAACAATTTTGCTGCAAAAAAAGGAACAGAAAATCAAGTTACAAATAAAAAGAGGATGCAGGGTCAAGAGCAGGTCTTTGGGTTTACTTGTTTGTTTGTTTGTTTGTTTTTTAAGATGGGAGATAGTATTTGTGTACAGATCTGAATGGTTCGGTAGGGAGAGAGGGGACACAGAAGAGAAAAAGGACAGTTGCTAGACGGTGTCCTTGGATTGTCAAGAGCAATGAATGCAGAGAATATGGCTTTAGATGCAGTTATATGAGAAATGGAAGCATGTAGAAGTTATTTTCAATTTTCTCCTTATTTCCTAGTGAAATAGGAAATGAGATGATCATTGAAGAGTGCGGACGGGAAAGATGGCGATGGGTTTGAGGAAAGAGGAAAGATGTGGAAGAGTCCTGTCAGAGTGTGGGAGAGTGAGCTGAATGGGGAGAGGCTTGCTTGTTAGCAATACTGAAGACACTCAATTACAAAAGAAAATTAATTATATATCACTTGAATATCAGAAAAATATATTTAGTAAAGGAAAGAAAACCTTAATTTTTCGCTGTGCACCAACTTCCATGTTTTTAATAGTAACATCCATATAGTTCCCTATTTACAGTGTTTTGTAAAGTTGAAAATACATATTTAATAAAAAATCAATTGATTAAACTATGCATTTTACTATAACTTACCTTTCCTGTGTTGTCATCTCTTGAACCGTAATTTCCTGGCTTCTTTCTTTATATCCTGCTCTGTTGAGACTAAACAATTTTTGCTATGCTACATTTGGCTTCTTAGGTAACAGTGTTTTTCTAGTGGAATCAGTTTAAGGAAAAATGAGAAAATGAGCAGCAAAACAAAGTGGAAGGAAAGGAATTCATCATTCCTTCTCGTGAACTTAAGAATATTCCCTTTCTGGCCCTTTCCCTACCATTTTATCTCTCCACTTGTGCAACTCAAATACTGACGAGCTCAAAAATATCACCTTATGTTCTGTATTATCTCTGGGAATGTAATTCTGAGAGTCTAGAATTTATATTTATAGGAAAGATGTTTATAACTCATTAGAATAAACAGACTTCACCTAATCCCAAGATACATAAAAATATTTCTCAGGAGAACCAAACTCCCAATAGTTATTTTCTCTTTTCTCTGAATATCTGAAATTGTACAACTGTCAGTGGAAAAGGATCAACTCTGACCCATCCATGCACTTATGCATACTGAGTATGGACTGAATAGAAAAATGGTGAGGGACGCCTGGGTATCTCAGTTGGTTGAGCATCCGACTCTTGGTTTTTCAGCTCAGGTGCTGATCTCACAGTTTATAATATCGAGCCCAGAGTTGGGCTCTGCTTGGGATTCTCTCTTCCCTCTCTGTCTCTGCCCCTCCCCTATGCACATGTGTGCACACATGCTCTCTCCCTCTCTCTCAAAATAAATAAATAAACTTTAAAAAAACAGAAAAGTGTTTAAACTACTGATGTAAAAAGTAAATTATTTGGAGGGCACCTGAGTGGCTCAGTCAGTTGAGCATCCAACTCTTGATTTCAACTCAGGTCATGATCCCAGGGTCATGGAATCGAGCCCCACATTGGGCTCCACGTTCAGCATGGATTAGGATTCTCTCCTGCTGCCCCTTTCCCCCACTCGCTTGCATGCATGCTCTCTGTCTCTAAAATAAATAAGATTCTGTCTCTCCCTCTGCCCCTCTCCCCTGCTCGCACTTTTTCTCTAAAACAGAAAAAAAGCGGGGGGTGGGGGGGACCTGGGTGGCTCAGTTGGTTGAGCATCCGACTTCGGCCTAGGTCATGTTCCCGTACTTCGTGGGTTCCAGTCCCACATCAGGCTCTGTACTGACAGCTCAGAACCTAGAACCTGCTTCCGATTCTGTATCTCCCTCTCTCTCTGCCCCTCCCCCGCTTTGTCTCTCTGTCTCCCAAAAATAAATAAACATTAAAAAAAAAAACTTTTTTTAAGATAAAAGTAAATTGTTTTTATTATATTGTATTTCAGTATATCTCAAATATGTAAAATCACAGTACTTTAGAGCTGAAAAGAGTGTTGGAATTTGTCCAGTCCAGTGATTTTTTTTCAGAATATTTAGCCACAAAATCTTTGTGTTCAAATGTATTATAAATCTCAATATATAAGTTTTTTCTATTGAAAAAAGATATAGTACTTTACTACCCCTAAAGTCTCTAAGGGAGGAGCTTCATCAAGCCAGTTTAAAAGTATTATAAAATCCAAGTTCTCATTTTACAGATGGGGAAACTAAGGCAAAAACAACTGAGTCACATGACTGAATATTTCTAAGACATAGATGTAAGTAACTGCTGGAGAGGTTCATCCTACTATTCTTTCTGCTTTTGTCTGTCTTTGAATTTTTCAGGATATAAAGTTTTTAAAAACCTCGGGGCGCCTGGGTGGCTCAGTCGGTTAAGTGGCCGACTTCGGCTCAGGTCATGATCTCACGGTCCGTGAGTTCGAGCCCCACATCGGGCTCTGTGCTGACAGCTCAGAGCCTGGAGCCTGTTTCAGATTCTGTGTCTCCCTCTCTCTGACCCTCCCCCATTCATGCTCTGTCTCTCTCTGTCTCAAAAATAAGTAAACATTTTAAAAAAAATTTTTTTTTAAACCTAGAGAAACTAACAAGAATACAGCAGACCTTCAGCATTCTCAGCTTTAAATTCTAGTTTTGACTTTTTTTTTAATGTTTATTTTTGAGACAGAGACAAAGCATGAACGGGGGAGGGTCAGAGAGAGGGAGACACAGAATCTGAAACAGGCTCCAGGCTCTGAGCTGTCAGCACAGAGCCCGACGCGGGGCTCAAGGACCACGAGATCATGACCTAAGCCGAAGTCGGCCGCTTAACCGACTGAGCCACCCAGGCGCCCCTAGTTTTGACATTTTATGAGCATAGGATCTGTACCATAATTTGTATCATTTTCTGAAAGATAAATTTCATACCATAAGGCCTGTATTTATGAATAAGATAGCTGGTAAGTCACCCTCTACCTACCTGCCCTGGACTCTGTTTTGTAGTTCTCTGCAAATCATCAAATATCCGACTCTTGTAAAAGAATGAAACTGGCTAAAAAAAAAAAGCCAACCACTAGTGCTAATAAAGAAAAAGGATAGGGGCCCCTGGCTGGCTCAATTGGCGGAACATGCAGCTCTTGATCTCAGGATTGTGAGTTCGAGCCCCACGCTGGGTGAGATTACTTACAAAAATAAAAATCTTTTTAAGAATTTTAAGAGAGGGGCTCCTGGGTGGCTCAGTCGGTTGGGCATCCGACTTCAGCTTAGGTCATGATCTCATGAATGTGAGTTCAAGCCCTATGTTGGTCTCTCTTCTGACAGCTCAGAGCCTGGAACCAGCTTCAGATTCTGGTCTCCCTCTCTCTCTGTTCCTCCCCCGCTCGCACTCTGTCTCTCTCTATCTCTCAAAAATAAAGATTAAAAAAATTTTTTTTTAAGAATTTTAAGAGAAAAAGGATATTTTGAGAGAAAAAATACATGCTACACTGACATCTGACAATATGGTGGTAAAGTAGATCTAGGGATGATAATCCTCTTGAATAGCTAGGGTTCTGGAGCATTCATATTCTAGAAGGAAGGAGAGTACTATTTGTCAAAATGATTTAGTAAATATTACTGTCTTCCAATTTAAATGTTGAAACAACTCTGATACAGTATCTGTATTTTTTAAGTGAGGACCCTGAGGCTCCGAGGTTAAGGAACTAATTTGTCCAGGGTCCCAGGATTCACTCATTTATTCTGTACGTGTGCATTGATTGTCTGCCATGTGCTAACATTTACCAAACTTAAGTAAGGCCAGCCCCTGTTCTGAAAAATTTACTCCTTCTGTGGGAGACAGACACAGAACATATGATGCTACTGAGGCATGGATGGTAGAGTCCCTAACTACTTTTTCTTGAAATGCAGGAAAGTGTTCACTGAGGGGGTGATACTGAGCTAATTTTTAGAGGATGAATAGGAAATTATCAAGCAGAGGAGGTGGGTAGGACATTCCAGGAATAGAAAACGTCTTGCATGAGTTTATGGCATTGTTACAGGGCATGAATATCAAGTACGTACTATTGTCACTTCAGGTCATTTTTCACATACTCTTAACGTTGCTGTGACATTAAAATAAAATCTCATCTCTTCGTTCTGTAATTGAGCTATATTAAACAAGTTCTTATAAGGGATACAAAAACATTTTCAGAACAAAAAGGGGTAATAGAATAAAAACTGACACACGTTAAGCACAGTGATTATTCAACCTGACTGAGTTGTGTAGGGAGACTTAGGAGAGCTGCCAAGGCCCCACTATAAATTTTGGACCATAATTAATATCAGTCCCCATGGACTGATTCAATAATTCAAAACTATTGAATTTTCTCTGTAATGCTTAGTTACCCCAGTTAACTAAGTTAGTGAAGAAGGCTCAAATTATCAAGGGTTGGGGTTCTTCAAGTGTTTTGAGACCTCAGAACAAGGGATGCCAAACTGAAGGTATTGCTAAAAGTATCGTGGCCCTGAAGTCAGGCTGAACAGGAAAGAGTGGAGCCAGAGGGAGACAGGGAGAAAGGGAACAGGCCACAGGCTGGGAGCACTGAAAGTTGGAAAACAGGTCTAAGAGGTAGAGGGATGGAGACACTGGAATCAGGCCACCTGTGAAAGGAGGAACAAAGGACTTGGCATTAAAAAAATAGGACAGGCAGGCATGAGTCACCATCAGTGATTAATGACTGGGACTGTAGACTCCATTCTTTGTAAGTGTATTTGTTTTGCATGTTACTTTTTCTTATGGAATATTGAATGCAGGGCTTTTTAGGCCACTATTATTTCACACTATTTAAAAATACAGCCTTTGGTAACTGAAGAAGTAGGTCTAGGCCAGACTACAAAGGGCCTTATAAAGAGTTTGTGCTTTAAAAAAATTTTTTTTTTTCTCAACGTTTTTATTTATTTATGGGACAGACAGAGACAGAGCATGAACGGGGGAGGGGCAGAGAGAGAGGGAGACACAGAATTGGAAACAGGCTCCAGGTTCCGAGCCATCAGCCCAGAGCCTGACGCGGGGCTCGAACTCACGGACCGCGAGATCGTGACCTGGCTGAAGTCGGACGCTTAACCGACTGCGCCACCCAGGCGCCCCAAAGAGTTTGTGCTTTATCTGAAAGGAGCTATTGACATGCTTTTAATCAGAGAATAACATGTTCATAACAAGCTCCTAGCTAGGAGACTCTTATGGTCTTAAGGTACAAAGACCAAACTAAAGTAATTACTGGAGGCAGAGAAAAGATGACAAATAGAAAGAACATGGGAGAATCTGTGGGATTTGGAAACTGTTTGGGTATGGAGAAATGTGAGTAGGAAGGACCCAGAGGCAGTATCTAGGACTGTAGTTTCAGTGACTTTGTGGACTATGATGACATTCACAGAGTTGGAGAATACAAGAAGAAAGCAGATTTAGGAAGAGAAGATGGCCTTAGCTGGGCATATATTGACTTCAATATACTTGCAAGACAAATACTTGAAAATATCCCAGCAGGATATGCAATTTTGGAATTTAGGAGACCTTATGATAAAAATAATTTATAAATAGGTTTCAGGGTACCAGGGTGGCTGAGTCAGTTGAGCATCCGACTCCTGATTTTGGCTCAGGTTGTGATCTCATGGTTTGTGAGATCAAGTCTTATGTCCCTGCTTGGGATTCCTTCTCTGCCCCTCCCCACATTCATTCATTCATTCATTCTCTCTCTCTCTCTCTCTCTCTCTCTCTCTCTCTCTCTCTCAAAATAAATAAACACAAAAAGAAAGAAAGAATCTCGAAATAGGTTTAATGACGGTCTTAAATGTCTGTATCTTCAAGGACCTAAATAGCCAGAGGATTCTACTGACATAATATATTAAGAATTTAAGAATTACCACACAATATATGTACACACACAATATATACACATACACATGTGTACACATGTATAGTTTTATATATACATATATGAACGTATGTATACAAATAACCACTACTTATACTGTTGTACAATGGGTTTTATATTGCATTACATTTTTTTTGTTACTATTGCATTTGGCCAGTTTAATGTTTTACATAGATAAAAAAGATAAATTCTGTATTAGGGCAACTGAATGACAATTACTGAACTGTCATGAAAATATTAAACTGTAGTATATTAATGTGTGTAGACTAATGTCCCCAGCACCACCAAAGATGTCTACACCTAATCCTTAGAACGTGTGAATATGTTGAGTTAAATGGCCAAGGAGAATGAGGTGGCAGGTGGAATTAAAGTAGTAATCTAACTTCAAAATAGGGAAATTATTCTGGGTTCTCCACGTGGACCCACTATAATCCCAAGGGTCCTTAAAGGGAAGAGGTATAATCCAAGAGAAAAGGTAATTGGCAGCATGTCAGGGTTAGAGGGAAATGCGAAATACAGAACAGTCAGAGAGAGATGCAGCCTTTCTGGCTTTGAAGATGGAGGAAGGAGCCTGAGCCAAAGAGTGCAGGCAGTCTCTGGAGGCTGGAAAAGGCAAGGAAACAGGTTCTCCCCTAAAGCCTCCAGGAAGGAATGTGGTCCTGCCAACACCTTGATTTTGGTCCAGTGGAACCTATGTCAGACCTCTAACAGAAACTGTAAGATAATGAATTTATGTTAAGTCTCTGGGTTTGTGGTAATGTGTTCCAGCAACAACATAACTAATATACTCAGGCTAACTAATTTTTGGTCATCTGTATTTTGGAAATACTTTTCTAGTTTATTTTAGCAATCTTTATTTTAGAGGTACTTTGCTAGTATGTTTTGAATTTCAGTAAATACAAAATAACAAAAACAAAAAAGGAATTGCCATGTAGTTGGTCAGCTTCACCCACTATCCCTTCAGCCACCTCCCTATTTTACCTCAGGTCACCAAGGGATAGTCTCCAGGAAGATGTGGTTTTCCTCTAGACTGTCAACCTCAAAAGTTAGGGATGTTTTATTAAAAAAAAAAAAAATTCCTGTTAGAACTCAGATTTGCCCCAACCTGCTACACATCTTCCACATGGAGATAGGAGCCTTGAATTAGCCAATGAAAAGATACCATCACCTGCCCCTAGAGAATCCAGCCCAAAAAACAATCTAAACAACTGGGGCTCTTTACAGATTCCCCCTAGGGTAAGTGAGCCGTTGACAGAGAAGGTAGAAGTTAAAACCGTGGGTACATTTAAGAAGTTAGTAGGCCAACAAGAGAGCTCAGGCCCTGGAGTGGAAGGCATGACATATTCCCCTCCGACCTCAGATACAAAGGGTCTTGATACCACCTTCTCTGCCTCAGGTAACCTCCCTGCCTTGTCTGAGAGTTGACAGTTGAAGCATCCTCCACAGATGGTGCCGGGGACACACAACCAGAGCTCCTCTTTTCCAGACTCTGTGGAGGCAATCCCCTTTCTGGTCTCACATTTTTTGTTGAGTAAAAATCTTTTGTTTTCCCCATGAAGTGTATTCCAGTTTTGAGGCAGCTCATACAGTATGTGTTGATTTTTATGACGTTCACCCTCAAAGAGGTACCGTTAAGCAGGCACCTTACTAAAGTGGTGCACTGACTCCACAACCATTCTTTAACACTATCTCAAGCTTTCTGATTCACCCATCCATTAATCAAGTTCTGATCCTTTGAAATATTTATTTACAGGCCTCCTTCTACATCAATGTCTCTACCAATTGCTGGTGAATCTGAATCTCTGGAAGAAGATAGAAAAGGTGGAGAGACTCTCAAAATCCATCTTGGAATAGCAGGTACGGGTGTGTAGCTTACTGTTTTTTTTAATCTGTGAGAAATGGCACCACTTGACATCATGAAAGATTCCCAAAGTCCCACCCAGATTTCAAATTCTGTGGGTAAAGGAGGTGGGTAGGTGAGTAGAGGGATGGGCTGAAGCATGGTGGGCACTAAGTAAGGCACTTGTGATGAGCACTGGGTGTTATATGTAAGTGATGAATCACTAAATTCTACTCCTGAAACCAATACTATACTGTATGTTAACTAACTGGAATTTAAATAAGATCTTGGAGGGGCGCCTGGGTGGCTCAATCGGTTAAGCGGCCGACTTCGGCTCAGGTCATGATCTCGCGGTCCGCGAGTTCAAGCCCCGCGTCAGGCTCTGTGCTGACAGCTCAGAGCCTGGAGCCTGTTTCAGATTCTGTGTCTCCCTCTCTCTGACCCTCCCCCGTTCATGCTGTCTCTCTGTCTCAAAAATAAATAAACATTAAAAAAAATTTTTTAATAAGATCTTGGAAAGAAAAATAAAAAATTCTGTGGGTACATGGCTTGAAATGGGCCAAGAATTTATCAGCAGAGTTTTAATTATGCAATTTTGGGGTGAGCCAGTGCTTTGTTTTGTCTGAAATGTCAGGCTCTGGTAGATTAACAACTCAATGTTGTATTGACACACACCCCCTTGGTGTACTTCTCCCCACAGATGGAACGGGACACTACAGGAGTGTACCTAGCAACTTCTGCCAGCCACCTGTCAGGTGTTGCTTCTCCCCCACCGAACACTCTCCTTTGTTGGTGGTCCCAAACATGAGTGTCCATCAGAGTCCCCTGGTGGGCTTGTTAAACCATAGGTTGCTGACACTGCAGCCAGAGGTTTTTGATTGGGTAGATCGGGGTTGGAGCCTGAAAATTGCATTCGTGGGTTCCAAGGTGACACTGATGCTGCCGGGCCCCGGGCCACACCTTGAGAGCCACCTCCCCAGGCAAACTCCCAGCCACACTCAGATCTGCTCCAATAGTTAAAAGCCTAAAATGTTCAGTTGCCTGAAGAAAAAGGAGTTAGGAGCTTTCTTTCTTCTCTCATGTGATGTGAGCAGGGTTATTATTTGAAAGAATGAAAAGAAAGGTGTAGTGATGCGATTAACAAATTAGTCCTAGGGGCGCCTGGGTGCCTCAGTCGGTTAAACATCCAACCTCAGCTCAGGTCATGATCTCACAGTCTGTGCGTTCAAGCCTCACATTGGGCTCTGTGCTGACAGCTTAGAGCCTGGAGCCTGCTTTGGATTCTGTGTCTCCCTCTCTCTCTGCCCTTCCCCTGTGCATGCTGTCTCACTTTTTCTCTCAAAAATAAACATTAAAAAAATATTTTAATAAGAAAAAAAACAGTCCTATATCATTTTTTTAAGATTTTATTTTTTTATGTTTGTAATGTTTGTTTATTTTTGAGACAGAGTACAAGTGGGGGAGGGACAGACAAAGAGGGAGACAGAATCCAAAGCAGGCTCCAGGCTCTGAGCTGTCAGCACAGAACAGTGGGATGATGACCTAAGCCGAAGTCAGACCTCAACCAACTGAGCCATCCAAGCACCCTGGTCCTATATAATTCTTGATATGAACCACCTCTTTGGGTTTAGATCTTCGTATAGATCAGCTTTGCATTTAGGACCACTATAAAGTGGACTAGGGATGCTGGTTTGGAGTTTGTATCTTATAGCCTGCCCAGAAGTGAGAAACCTTTGCTCCAGTAGCTTACTCATTTGGCAGCATTGCTTGGTCCAGCAACATCCAGTATCATTTATAGAATTGCTGCTGTAATTGCTGTGTTACTCAGTTGGTTTCCTTTTGCCTCTAAGTGAAAAGCAGTTCTAGTTTTCAAATAGTTCATGCTAATGAAAATGGCCACAGTTTTGCATTCTGTGAAACCTGGTTCTGGAAATACATAATTGGCATCTGGAATATGCACATTATCAGGGAACTGCTAGAAATGGCTTTGACACTGTTTTTTTGTACATTTACTTGGAAACTGAATACTATAATCAATTCTTAAGAACTTTTATTCTCACTGCTACATTGCATGCTGTGTTGATTTAAACCACAGACATTTGCCCAAATTATAGCCTAACACTAGCAACACTAATATTAAAGTAACAACGTGCTCTTTAGTTTACTGCTGTGATGGATTTTTGAGAGCAGGATTTTCTCAAAAAGCACACAATTTTGTGAGTATTTATAAGAATACATCTGACTCATTTTTATTAGAGAAATACTGAACATAAAAACTGAAATGCTTTTTGTTTTTACATTTATTTATTTATTTATTTATTTATTTAGAGAGAGAGAGAGAGAGAGAGAGAGAGAGAAAATCCCAAGCAGGCTCTGATGTGTCAGCACAAAGCCCAAGGTGGGGCTCAAACGCACTGTGAGATCATGACCTGGGCCGAAGTCCACAGTCGGACACTTAACCCACTGAGCCACCCAGGCACCCTGAAATGGTTTTATTTAAGAGTGCTGTTAAATCTTATGAAAAAAATTTTTTTAAGTTTATTTATATTGAGAGGGAGCAGTGAGAGCGAGAATCCCAAGCAGGCTCTGCACTGTCAGCACAGAGCCCAATACAGGGCTCAGTCCTATGAACCATGACATCATGACCTGAGCCAAAGTCCAGAGTCAGATACTTAACCATCTGAGCCTCCCAGGCACCCAAAACTATATTTCTTCAATAAACCATGGTATTTAAATTTTTTAAATTTCACTACAATGCAATTGTTTACCTTGTACCAATTTAAAAGGTCTCTTTTCACTTCGCAACTAATTTTTCTTGATAATGAACTTAGCAGTTAATAAAATCTGCAGACAAGAATACAAATTGACCATTGACCTCTTGGCAGTAATGGTAACATCATGTTATGACTTATTGCAGATCTTTCAGCAAAGAGTGCCTCTGTTCCAGATGAACTTGGTGCCTGTGGACATTCTAGAACATCAAGCTATGCAAGCCAGCAGTCAAAAGTATCAGGTAGAGGCTAACAGTGAAGTTGAATTCCTTAGATATTTATTGTTCTAAAGTATTACTTGTAACTGCCAGGATGTGGGAGAACGTTTATGTGCAGTGTGTTTGGTGTTAGTATTTTACCCAAAGCAATTTTTCTCTAACAGGGTATAGCTCGTGCCACTCCCGGTCATCTAGCTTCTCTGACTTCTGCCACAGGAGAAATACCTCAGTGGGAAGCACATCAACAGGAATTGAAAGTATTCTAGAGCCCTGTGATGAAATTGAGCAAAAAATAGTTGAACCAAATCTTGATACAGCTGGCAAAGAAGATACCGCTTCAGAACCGTTCAACAGGTATTTTTCCAGTCTCTGTTTAAATGGAGAGGAAAAAAACAACTTTGTTCTTGTAACATAATAAAAACAGGGAAAAATTTTTTTAATTATTTTCAAAGATGCCCAGTGAAGCAAGATTCTGTAGAATCTCAGCTGAAGCGAGTTGATGACACCAGAGTGGATGCAGATGATATTGTAGAGAAAATACTGCAGAGTCAAGACTTCAGCCTAGATTCCAGTGCAGAAGGTGTGTGGATTAAGTAGGCTGCATGCCCAGCGTGGGGCTTGAACTCATCACCCTGAGATCAAGACCTGAACTGAGATCAGTAGTCAGATGCTGGGGCGCCTAGGTGGCTCAGTCGGTTGAGCGTCCGACTTCGGCTCAGGTCACGATCTCACAGCTCGTGAGTTCGAGCCCCACGTCAGGCTCTGTGCTGACAGCTCAGAGCCTGGAGCCTGCTTCTGCTTCTGTGTCTCCCTCTCTCTCTGCCCCTAACCCTCTCGCGTTCTGTCTCTCTCTCAAAAATAAATATACATTAAAAAAAATTAAAAAAAAAAAAAAAGATGCTGAACTGACTTAACCCCCCGGTCAGATGCCCCTAAAAACATCCAATTTTAAAGAAGCCTTTTATTGTGTATGCATCAACGTCTACCGTGTTTATGTACCTTACAGCAGATGTCTGTATCTGCTTTATCATAACTGGACACAACAACTGTGTAATTTGCAGGGTTGGATAGTGATCTTGAGATGATAGTGAATCACAGAATCCTTTATTCCCTCCTCAGCATTTTCACTGAGGCGAAATTTACATGCCACCAATTTGAAAGGTGTAATTATTCACGCCGGCATGAATAGAGAGCAGTTAGCAATGGACTTAGTTTCATTATGTAACTGGTTGTAAAGAGAAGTAATTAAACCTTACTTATGGAAATTTGTAGGAAGAGAAATCTTTTTTACTCAGTTTTAAAGAAAAACAACTTTAGGGAAGTTAATGAGAAATAACTATTAGGATATCTTTTAGGGGCGCCTGGCTGACTCAGTACAGCATGTGACTCTTGATCTCAGGGTTGTGAGTTTAAGCCCCACATTGGACATGGAGCCTACTTAAAAAAAAAAAAAAAAAAAAAAAAAGCATATCTTTTAAATTGCCTGTTTTTAAAATATATGTGTAGCTTTCTAAAAGTTTATTTCTTGGGGCTGGTTCAGTCAGTACAGTGTGCAATTCTTGCTCTCTGAGTTGTGAGCTCAAGCCCCATGTTGGGTGTAGAAATTACTTAAAAATAAAATCTAAAAATAAAAAATAAAAATGTATTTAATAAAACTTAAATGTAAATTATGAATTTAATATAGGAATATAATTTGACAATAATGTAATACATGTGCCTATAACAAATATTTTAATATGAATTGCAGAAGAAGGACTGAGGTTATTTGTGGGTCCCGGGGGAAGTACGACCTTCGGCAGCCATCATCTTCCAAATAGGTACGTGGTCCAGATAGCTTCGTATTAAATAAAGAATATGTTCTTGAGTAGAAGGTGAAAGTTACAAAGTTTGTATTAGACTGAGGCTGGAAAATACATATAATGCATCCATGAGAAGAATTACAGCTCTTAGCTTTCCTTATCTTGAGTATGTTTGAAATTATATTTAGTAAGTTTTATCTGTTGGTTTTCTTAAATGTGTTTTTAGAACATATTAGTAGAGGACCAGAAGAGCATTGGGCAAGATGCAATGAAAAAGGATGTTTAGAAAAGAGTTCTTAGTCTGATATTTTAAAAAGAGCAAAGCAAAATTACATTTCAGTCAGTCATCTTGTCTGTTATGAGCAGTTACATGACCACTCACCAGCATACACTTGGTACTAACCTTTTTTGTACTCCCCTTTCTCCACCCTACAAGAGTCTAACATACATACTAAGAAAAGTTGAGAATACCAAGCATCATTCTGGTAGTTATTCAGATTCAGATGAAGAAAAGGCACCTGCCAGACTTACTTCTGATTTCCAGTACTGCAGCAAATAGTACTGAGCACAGATGGCTTGGGACAGTTAAGGAATTCTGACCCCTGACCTTATGTGCATCCCTTATACTCAGTATTTCCATGTAATATTTATTTAGAGTTCCAGAATAAGTCACAGTTGTACTGGGGAGCCCCCGTGTCTAAGACAGTTATTTTGTTCTCTAATGCTCAAAACCTGAAGGAATTTCTAATTCATTTGTTCCACCAATACTGCTTTTATTGAGTTCCTCCTCCACGTCCAGCACGTTGCAGAGTCCAAAAGTTACAAAGGATATAACAGAGAACCTACATCAGCAACTAACTGCAATCAGTTGTGATAGGTAGGTAAGAGAGAGACATATAAAGAGGCCATGAGGAAGTAGTTAATTTGAACTAGGGTTTATAGAGGATGTAAATGCAATTTATAGTTTTCATTAACTCTCACTGAGTTATCCACTCATTAAATTCAGTAGCTATTTATTGGGCCAAGTCGTGGGTAAGGATGCAACATAGAAAGACCAAGTTCACCCTCAGCTAGCCTATGTGTCTAGCATATGGGGTTGGGAAATTACAGCCTGTGAGCCAAATTGGCCCACTACTTGTTTTTGTAAAAAAATATTTTTTTTAGAATATAGCAACTCTTGTTTATGTATTATCTATGGCTGCCTTGATGCTACAGCAGCAGAATTGAATAGTATAATAGAGACCATAATGGCTCACCAAGCCTAAAATATTTATTATCTGACTCTTTCTAGCAGGTGAGATAGACAAACTAAAATTTATAGTAGTGTAATAAGCACTATAATATAGAGAAGTAGAGGAGACTCTGAGAGAACAGAGATGGGACCTCACTCAGAGAAAACTTACTAGAAATTTGACACCTGAAGAGAGAGTTGGGAAGAATTAAAAGTAAGTGTGGGGGGTTAACAGGTGGATGTGAGGAAGACAGATATACCTGGTAGTAGATTCAAAGAGAATGAATGTATAGGCATAACGGTTATAATATCTAATTATATAATAGTAAATATATAATAATTATTAATAACACTGAGCATTTACTCATATGTGCTAGGCACATATATATGCTTCATTCAGTTCTTACATTATCTCTTTCAGTACTCATGATGTACTATTATTAGTCTTTAAAAAGACAAAACAAAGTGGTTAAATAATTTGCCCAAGGCCTTAAAACTAATAACTGATAAAACCAAGATTCAGACTCCTGTTTCTTTGAGCCCAGAGCACATTCGTTGTACCTAACTGCCATACCTTACTGGCTTATGAATAATATAACCCACTTTGGGAGTTGCCAGTGAACAGGCATTCTGAGGAGGGGGCATGTGAAGGCTGCCTGTGGGACATGAAGTTGGTAGGAATCTCAAAGCCAGGTTATAAACAGCCTCTGTTGCCATAACAAAGAATGTATCCTTTTCTGTCATGTGCACAGTTTGGTCATTCTTTGGCAGGAAAATGATCTATGATACTGGCATATTAGAAAACTAAGTGGCCATAATTTGATGGGGGTGGGGAGGTTGGAACAAGGAGAGACTAGTAGCAAGGAACAGGTAGAAAATGACATTTATGAAGACAGTAATACATATTATATGGTAGAGAGACCATGTGTTTTGAGTTAAAGAGACTTGAGTTCCTATCTGAGCCAGACCACTTGGGGCCTCAGTAAATCATTTAACTTCAATGGAACTTTAGTTACCTCCATTGAAAAGCAGAGATAATCATGGGATTGTTGTAAAGAGCAAATGACCTAATATACTCAGTGTTTATTAATTTAGGTACAGGAACAGCAAACAATAGAAGTTCCAACCAAAAGGAACCAAAATAGTGAATGTTCAAAAGCAACAGCTATCTGTACTCTCATTTCAGACTGCTCAGGGTCCAGGTCAGAGTCCCTCCCCTATTGACTTCACTGATACTATTAACCTCTGTCAGCCTTACTCTCCTCACCTGAAAAATGGGAGTGACCAATAATGCCTAGTTGATAGGATTTTACTGATTAAATTAGATAATTTATGTAAAATACTTAGCGTAGTGCTTAATACACAGAAGGCTCTCAGTATATGCTAGCTGTTTATATTGTAGTTATTAAGAGGAAAGAAGGTTAATTTTCTATTTGAGAAATAATCTAGAACCTAGGCTCTGAAGGCATTTAGAATTCTGGCTCCCACTCCTTTTCCAAATGAATGTTAGAATAATCATCACCTAACATAAAGGAAGGGAAACAAAAAAAAATATAAAAACAGGGAGGGGAACAAAACATAAGAGACTCTGAAACACGGAGAAGAAACAGAAGGTTACTGGAGAGGTTGTGGGAGGGGGGATGGGCTAAGTGGGTAAGGGGCATTAAGGAATCTACTCCTGAAATCACTGTTGCCCTATATGCTAACTAATTTGGATGTAAATTTAAAAAAAAAAATTTTTTAATCTACATTTAAGAAAAAAAGAATAATCATCACCTCATGCATGAAAGCCTAAAATGATAATTAGGGGTTGAAGTAGATGATTAATGTTACATGCCACTGAAAACCTGAGGAATGTTAGAGACAGTGTATCGTGGTAAAGAGAATGGGCCATGCGGTCTGACATGGATTTCATTCCTGGCTTAACCATCATGACCCAGCTTAGCTTAGTTTAGCTATGATCCTGACAAGTTACATCTCTTACTTACCACCAAAAAGACAACCATTATCACTGGGGTTAACAACACAGGCTCTGGAGTTGGGCTTCATGGGTGCAGTCCCAAGCCCTCCTGCGTATCAGCCGTGCATCTTTGATAAGTTACTTCACTTCTCTCTGCCTGTCTCCTCACCTACGAAATAGTGACAATAACAGAACCCACCTCATAAGAGTTACAAGGCCTAAATTAAGTGAGGTAAGACATGTAAGTGACTAAAACATAATCTGGCATGCAGTACTCCATATACACTAATTAAAGGTCTCTCTCGCAGGATTGAGATCGAGCTATTTGCAGTGTCCAGCACAATACCTGTGCACGTAGACTCTCCATAACTAGCTGGTGTGTCTCAGAGAAACTAATGTGTTAGCATTAGATCTATTCTGAGAGAGAAACTGGCAGCACAAGATGAAACTAGAGTCATTTACTCAGGCACTGAAGAGGCACAAGAACCATATGTGGTTAAGAAAGTGAACCCATGAAAATGAAGAGAACAGAGCAGAGTAGTAGAGACTTGGGGGAGCAGTATCCCCAGTCATACACTTAAAGTCTAGTGGACACAGCCCAACCGGCCTGGGAGTGCTTGCACAGGCTGCTCCTTGCTTGCCTTTGAGACAATAGTTTCTGACAAAAAAGTCTGCTTTCATTTCGGTTTTTATTCTTCTATGTGATTTTTTTTTCATCTCTGGCTACTTTTTTAAGATTTTATCACTGGTTCTTAGCAATTTGGTTATGATGTGCCTGGGTTTTTCTTTGTGTTTATTCCGTTTGGGGTTCATTGAGCTTCTTGGGTCTGTGGGTTTACAGTTGTCATCAAATTTGGAAATTCTCCAGCCGTTATTTTCCCCTACCCTTCCTTCTGTTATCCTAACCCACAAATTCCAGCCCACAGCCCCCCTGTGCTCTGACCTGTGACTCCCACACTCAGAAAGACCACCTGGCTGGGGCACCTGGATGGCTTAGTTGGTTAAGCGTCCGACTCTCTATCTCAGCTCAGATCTTGACCTCAGGGTTGTGAGTTCAAGCTCCACATTGGGCTCTACACTGAGCATGGAGCCTGCTTAGAAAGTAAAAAATAAATAAATAAATAAATACATACATACATACATACATACATACATACATACATACATACATACCACCTGGCTATGTTTGGGTTCTGTCTTCCTGCAGTGAAGGCCGGGAGGACCCTGAAGGAAACTGTCTTAGACTTTTCTTCATTGATTTCCCTTCTCTCAGGACCAGTCCTGTGCTGCTTGTTGTCCAGTATATGAACTGTTGTTTTATATGTTCTATAAAATATTATAGCTATTTACAACAGGAGGGAAAGTCTGGTTCCTATTACTACATTATTGCCAGAGTAGAACAGTTTTAGGGCATCTAACAGCCAGGGTGCAGTGGGGCTCACCAAGACTCCTTCAAATTCCAATATCTGTAATTGTGAATGGGTGTTCACTGGTGTTCCGTTAAGGATGTTCCTGTTTCTTCTGCAGAATGAATCTGTAAGAACAGGAGCCTCTAAGCAGTCAACTGAGAATTCCAAGTCAGTACACAGTGGCCTGGTAACCACTGCATTACTCCCACTTTTTTAGGATTTCCTCTTAAAATTTCATTATGGGAAGACACCAACCATGTTGTTTGCTTTTGGTCTTACTGGTCTCTGGAATTCTCAGAGTGAAATGTCAGGTTGTGTGGCCCCTGGCATCCTGACACATGAGGAGATAGGTACTGGTGAAAACTGAAAGCAGTAATACTCTCCCCTCCATGCGACACCATCACTCAGCTCCCCGCCTGATTGCTCGAGGGGTCAAAAATCCTCATCTAAAAATAAATCCAGCTACCATCAAAAAGACACTGTGCTTTTACAGACTTGTAGAAAACCTGTATCCTCCCAGATGAAGAAACAATAGAGGGAACATGTGTGTTCCATTATAACATAGGGCCAAGGTTCTGGGTACATCAGCAGTAACAAACCTTCTGTTGATGAGGCCATTACTTCATTTAAACACCTGTTTTATTCACAGAGTTTGCTAATTTTAAATTTTTAGTATTCTCCATACTTTATTGATAGAGGTCAGTTAGCACCTGGAATATCAAGGCAGAGCAGCTTTGCGGCAAAGCTGCTATCACAAATACGTATAACGAAAATACAGTGGCCAGGCTGTTAGGACAGAGAGTTTTGCCGTAAAAGGTGATTCATGGATGCAAGTGCCCTCCATTTTGCCCTTCACCATCCTCCCTACCTGTTGTCAAACTTGGATTGCTACTAGTCCAAGGCAAGCAATTGCTCCTTAAGCAAGTGAGACAAAGTTGACACAACCCCATTCATGTTCCATGGCATGAAACAGTCACATGGCAACACCTATCAACAAGGCATTTAGGAAATGTGGCCTCTAGGTGAGCAGCCTGGACAGCCTGTTGCCAACTGAAACTGCGAAGAAGGAAATGATAGATTCAGAGGGACAACCAGCAGCCTGCCAAACCAAGCTAGTGAAGAAATAAACCTCTCTTCAAGATCACTTCACTTCAAATCTGTATTACACGGGTATAATTTACATTACTGACTACATATAAAAACATTGGCATGTTGACTAAAAAAATTCTCACACTTTCCAGGAAGATACATTAAGACCTCACACTGTAGGGGTGCCTGAGTGGCTCAGTTGCGCGTCCAAGCGTCAGCTCAGGTCATGATCTCACAGTTCGTGGGTTCAAGCCCCACATGGGGCTCTGCACTGACAGTGTAGAGCCTGCTTGCGATTCTTTCTCTCCCTCTCCCTCTCCCTCTCCCTCTCCCTCTCCCTCTCTCTCTCCCTCTCTCTCTCTCTGCCCCTCCCAAACTTGTGTTGTCTCTCACAAAATAAATAAATAAAACAAACAAAAAAGACATCACACTATAATTGCAACTAAAAACTATCACCCATAACTCTGCAAGGCCTGGGTAAATTGCCAGTCAGTATATGCCCTAGGATAAGACTGATTTTAGGATTTATGTATAAACATGTTTAAAGAAAAGTTTTCTTGCCACAGGTCAAGATTTAGGAACAGTACTAGATTATTGTAGGAATAAGTGTGTCTAGACTAATCCAGTGTACTAATCCTAAACATTTAATATTTCAAGTGTTTTCTATCTGTGATATCTTTAAACCTTGTGGAAATCAAATCTAGTAGAAAATGCCTAATGCACCTAACTCTTTGAGTGCAAGGTTAATTAGAACAATTTCAAACATTACAGTTCAAGATTTTGAAGGGTTTTTTTTTCTTCCTCTGGTTGTAGGGTGGGGTCTGGAGCTTATGAACAAGTTGTGATCAAACGCTAGAAGTCAAGCTGGTGAACTGAAGCTTCTTCCCTGGGGGTTTGAGACATGGGCAATCAAGCTGTCAAGGCACTTCATTCAAGCATTTATGAGAAAATGAACATATTTGAAACATGAAGCACGTTCCTCTATCAAGAGGAAAGCCAACACTGATTCCTTCTGTGAAAGTGTGTGCCACCATCCTGTCCCACCCACCAAAAGGGAACATCAGAACAGTAGTATCCAGGTGCTGTGCCACGTGTGTTTAGAGGCACACAGCTTCTGTGGTCACTGCACATGATAATGAAAGCCTGCTCTTTCTTTTGAAACAGCCAGGTGGGGAAAACAACATTATACGTCTGAGTATAGCTCAGTCCTGAAGCGTAAAACCTGTAGTAGAGGTAGGTGCTCAACAGGTTTGGGCTCTAATTATTTAATTTTAATGTTTGGGAGATAGTAAGTGAATGTCTTAAACCCTATAAATTCTGTCAAGATAGTTACAATCTCTTAAGGATATCTTCCATAATATTATATACTACCTATGGTATTGTACTAGGTTTATTAACTCTTCTTGGTTAAATAACTGATAGAAAGTTTGGGTGTTCATCCTTCGGGGAAATGCTATACTACAGTCAAAGCGTGGAGAATGCTTAATTCTAAACGTATCCGTCACAAGTGGAATAAGCGTGTTTAAGTCTGAGATGTGTGAATGAGTGTAACGCCATTATTATGCAGCATGCATTGTTACTTGTTAATGTTAGATGAGCTGCACAACTCCCGCTAGCACTATATATGAGATTCAAGCTAAGCTTAATATTCAATATGGTAAGCTCCCATGAGGCACCTTAAGAGCTGTTCTATTATTCACTGAATAATATCTGCTGGTTTCAGGAGTCAAAATTCAGAACAGGAGAAAAACCTTAGCATCAAAAGCCAAGCAGCCTTTTCTGTGTAAGTTCAGACTTATCTGAAACTGAAAATTGTTCCAAGGAGGTGGCAGATAAGACAGGGGACAGCTGCTTGACATTACTGACATAGATTCGTGATTTTCTATTTTAACTCCCCATGATGGGATAGTATGTTTTTTCCTTTACTATAACAGTTGTTGTTTTGAGACAATAAAATATAACATAATCCAATGCAGCTTTTCAAGTATTATCTGATCTGGATCCAGTTTAACAAGTTCGAAAGATAGATCATCTTTTTATCAGGTGGGAAGAGTTTTTCTGGTCTTACATGACAAGTTTTAATTTTCTTGGAATCATTCAGTCACTGAAGAAAAATGTAGATTCTTTAGAACCAGTAATTCCCAGTCCTTACTTTCAAAACCATGTCAAAAAAAATGTGGTATGTTTCAATAATTTTGGTCTAGGTATTTTTGTTTTGGCAAAGTAAAGGGAAAATATATTAAAAGATTTCAATACCCAAATTTAAAGGTTTAGAAAAATTTGAGTAGTTCATGTTACAGTTTTTGGTTTTTTAACAATTCAAGGATTAGGTATTCCAAATTAATCCAGTACTACTGTTGCACCTAGATATTTTTTAAAAGGTTAAATTCCATTTTAGAATATTTTGAATGTTGAAAGATAAGGTTTTCTGAGTCGTTACTAATACTTTTGTTTTGTTTTGAAAGGAAAAAAGGTGACCTGAACATTTTAGTCTAACCAAGGAAAATGTTAGCTGAAGTGGTAAAGACTTGCTTGCTCTCTGTGATTAACAAGTGAGTTGATCTGTCCATTATATATTATGGGGGTGTTGCGGGGGTGGGGGGGGTGTCAAAGTATTTAACAGAGATAAGAAGGTAGTGTTGGAGATATTTATGATGTATTAAAAACATATTTTTCTATTTTCAAAATATTATTTCTAGACTATATTTTTCATTGGCACTAATGCAAATAATTTTGCAGTTTTGAAAATAAGAACTATAGATTGTAAGCAAGGTTCAGGGAAGACATTCTTCAGATATGTAAAACATGCTGTAATCCAGGCATTGTCCATCTTGCCTGCGCTCAGCCTGATACCTTTATACAAGACTGACTCCCAGTATTTAAAATGATACAGAATTATTTTTTAAAACAAAATGTGGAAATCTTGAAATGTATAAATATCATGGCTTTATAATTTTAGCAGCCACCAGATACATCTTGATTTATGTAGTAGAAAATCATTTTATTTTTTAATGTTTATTTTTGAGAGAGAGTTGTGTGCACTCGCGCACACACATGTACTGCGCAAGTAGGGGAGGGGCAGAAAGAAAGGGAGAGAAAGAGAATCCCAAGCAGGCTCTGCACTGTCAGCACACAGCCAGATGCAGGGGCTCAAACTCATAGGGGCTCTAACTCACAAACTGTGAGACGATGACCTGAGCCGAAATCAAGAGTCCGACACTTAACCAAATGAGCCACCCAGGCACCCCAGAAATCATTTTAATAAATAGAAAAATTGATTAGGGAAAAATCAGTGCAAGTCTGGATTCATATTAGTTTGTGTTGCATTGGGATACTTTGCAATCACATTTCATTACAGTCCTCTGAAAATATTTGTTAAAGTTCACTTAAGTGTCTGCCTTACTTTTCTGGTTTTTCTTAGAACATGTAACCATGTAACTACTGAAAAAAAAATTGCCTTTTAAATACCAAGTGCACTTTTTGTTCCATTTGGAGTTTAGAAAATTGGATTTGAAAAAATAGATTTTTTTTTTAATTTTTTTTTTCAACGTTTATTTATTTTGGGGACAGAGAGAGACAGAGCATGAACGGGGGAGGGGCAGAGAGAGAGGGAGACACAGAATCGGAAACAGGCTCCAGGCTCCGAGCCATCAGCCCAGAGCCTGACGCGGGGCTCGAACTCACCGCGAGATCGTGACCTGGCTGAAGTCGGACGCTTAACCGACTGCGCCACCCAGGTGCCCCGAAAAAATAGATTTTAATAAATTAATTTTTAATATTAAAATCAAATTTCAAATCACCCAGTCTTAGAGAATTTGCAGATATATAACCTTGTCTTTCTAATCCTATCCTAGAGAAACATAATGGCATATTAAAGCTATATATTTGTGGTTAGATACAGAAATCTTAAATACCTTGTTTGGGGGAAGTACAGAAGCTGGTCAGGAGCCCACTTCCCATGACTTGAGCTGGTAACTGAGACCAGAGCGGATGTGAAGGGGACAGGCAGAGCAGCCCTGGGCCATCAGTTTGCATTCTGATGGTTGACTCCCCTTTGTGGTGTTGAAGGCTTTCATATACAAGCAACCGATATGGATTAGTACTTAAAATCTGAGAAAGTCTTGACCAAAAATCCTGAAGTCCATCATCCCATTCCAGGAAATACCATGAGAGTAATGTTATCCAAACTAGATTCTTCTGTTTTGTTTTGCTTTTCATGAAAACTGTGAGCCATCAAGATCCACCACCTTAGCCCATTTGTTTCTAGAAAGAAAACAAATCCTCAACGAACCACCAACCAAAACATAAAACATCCAGAAGTAATTTTAGACTGAGATTTCCATGCCAACTAGACCACTTTGCAAGCTCAAGCTGACAGTATTAAATACTTCATTTAAAAAAATTAAAAATTAAAAAAATACTTCATTTAAGTACTCTGAACTGTTAGGCTTCCTAAGACTTTTATAATATGCTTGAAAGAAACTGGGCTCATATGATGGGGTTGCATTTTGTTTTAACAGGTCAAACTGGGACAGTTCAGAAATTATACTTGGTCAATTCTTAGATGGTACGTCATGTGAATATAGTCAAGTACTGTAACTGAAATTGTTATGCCACTTTCTGTGTTGGCTTAGGTACTATGCATAATTTTAATAGCCAAGATGTTTAAGAATATGAACTCTAAAAATATAAAGGATGAAATTAAGCCTGTTAACTTTATCTTAAGACTACTCTGGAAGCAAAGGCCTTATTATTACCTTATATGTGATTTTTCGTAAGATAATATATACACAGTATATTTTAATCATGTGAGTGGTCTCTAGCTACTCCCTATATGACAAAGCTGGCAAAATTTTTTATTTACACAGACAGTATAGTCTGCATTTACAAATGTTTATGTTCATCATATATATATATATATATATATATATATATATATATACATATAACAAAATTCTCTTGCTGATATTCATTGACCAAATCCCATGCAGAGAAAGACTTCGGATATATTGTTTGATTGTTTTTTGGAAATATGTCTTATTCTGGAAGTTGGTATACTTGTGGGTGATCATGTAAATATTTACCGAAAAAAAAATTGTTATGGAAGTGATTCCATTAGTATTGTTCTAATACTTGGAAAATGACCTTCATATTTATGTATTTCTTTGTTTTACTGTACAACTATAATTCCAGGAAATTTTTTTACCAAAAAAAAAAAAAAACCCTTTTATTGTATTTGTAATAATGTTAAGGTGAATCTTCAATAAAAATCATCTTAAACTTTACAGTGTTTATACTTTAAAATGTCAGTTAAGATTCTGCCAGAAATCCATCAGATCCTTGCCAAGGTAAAAAAACAGAAGTAAAACAGTGTAACTTTTTCCTGAGAGGTTCCCCTCATTTATTAGCAGATGGTATAGCACAGACTTGAATCTTCTGGTGAAAGACCCTTCTTTGAACTCTGAGGTTCACCCTGCAGTGGTGTGAACATGGGCTCTAGAGTAAGACCGACCTGAGACTGAATCCAAGCCCCCTTCTGAACCTGTTTTCTAATCTAGGATGGAGATAATACTACCACTAACTCTTCTGTGTTGTGAGCAAGAGCCCATGAAGTGTGAAGAACATGTCACAATAAGCACTATTATCAAGCCAAAATTTGCCTTTGTGCAGCAGCTACGTACAGAGCTTAATTCTAGTGTGAGACACATAGATGGTCAATAAATGTGCCACTATTAGGTTAAGACCCTCACTTAAATGATACTCAGTGTCACCACTGTACAGACTGTTCCTCCCTTTGACTAGGTCCTCACAGATGAAAAACAATGCCATGACATTCCCTTTGCTGTCATTCAAATTACAATAGCAATTTAAATAAAGAGCAATGGTTCAGGAACGCCTGGGTGGCTCAGTGGGTTAAGCATCCAACTCTTGGTTTCTGTTCAGGTCATGATCTCACGGTTCAGTTCATGAGACTGAGCCCCACCTGGGGCTCTGCTTTGACAGAGTGGAGCCTGCTTGGGATTCCCTCCCTCTCACTTTGCCCCTCCCCTGTGTGCATGTGTGCATTCTCTCTCTCTCTCTCTCTCTGTCTCTCTCTCTCTCTGCAGATTGCCATGGCTTTCCTGGACAGTGCAGGTTATGGGAGGTAATGTGCATTAAGGAGAAAGATCCTGCTTGCTGGCCTAAGTGGGATGGGGATAACTTTGTGCCAGATCACAGCAGAACCTGGCAGGGCCCTCTGCTCTGCCCTCATACTACTTTGCCCACACCTGAAGCATGGAGTTCCCAGGCCCAGCCTGCTTATGACTTACCCACCTTTCCTCAACACCAGTGTTTTTATCTCCCTCATTCCGCCTCATTACATTTTACTCCTTCCTTCCTGTACCTACATCTCACATACCTGGTGTGGACACATGTAAGGAAATGAAATATTTTACATTTGCATGATAGGAAATCATTAGTGGAGTTAATCCATCCCACATTACACAAAATGTAACAAAAATTCAGGAAAAATAAAAGATTTAACTATGGACATTCCTCAAATCAATGACATCTCCATATGGGCCCACCAGACAAGGAAATGTTAGAGACCTTCCTGCATGAATTACTTTTAACTCCTAGTTCTCCTTAACCATTTTTTTAAATTTTTTAAATATTTGTTTATTTTTGAGAGAGAGAGAGAGACAGAGCATGAGCAGGGGAGGGCCAGAGAGAGAGGGAGACACAGAATCCAAAGCAGGCTTTAGACTCTGAGCTGTCAGCACAGAATGGAGCCACCCAGGCACCCCTCTCCTTAACCATTTCTTAAACTGACTTCACCACTACATCTTTAAACCATTTAGCAGTGATTTCCAAGTAGCATTGCAAAAAACTTCAAGTTATTTTATAGCTTATTTATATTGGGGAGTTCTTGAGTGCAGTTACTTTTAAATGGGAAAAGTGTGCCACCTTGTGGTATTTAAATTCAGTGATTCAGTTCAACTCTCCCAAAGTGACCCTGTGTCTGCCCTTCTTTCCCAATACAACATGGAATTAAGACAAAGAAAAACTACACTAAATTTTTTCAGTACTAACTTTTTAAAAATTTTTTTAATGTTTATTTATTTTTGATACGGAGAGAGACAGACCATGAACAGGGGAGGGGCAGAGAGAGAGGGAGACACAGAATCTGAAGCAGGCTCCAGGCTCTGAGCTGTCAGCACAGAGCCCGACGCGGGGCTCGAACTCACGGACCGTGAGATCATGACCTGAGCCGAAGTCGGACACTTAACCGACCAAGCCACCCAGGCGCCCCACTACTAACTTTTTTTTAATGTTTGTTTATTTTTTGAGAAAGAGCGCAAGCAGGGGAAGGGGAGAGAAAGAGGGAAACACAGAATCCGAAGCAGGCTCCAGGCTGTCTGTCAGCACAGAGCCCAACATGGGGCTTGAATTCATGAACCAAGTGATCATGACCCAAGCTGAAGTCGAATGTTTAACCAACTGAGCGAGCCACCAGGCGCCCCCACTACTAATTTTTAAGTATTCTCTCCATTCAACGTGGGGCTTAAACTTACAACCCCTGAGATCAAACAACTGAGCCAGGTAGCTGCCACTTTTCAGTACGAATTTTACATAATGTGATATACTTGCAAAAAAATAAGCATTACAGACTTTGCTTAAATTAGGTAAAATTACTTTCCTTCAGTTTGGAATTAAAAGATTCTGTCAGCTCAGTTCATGAGGATTCCTACCAAAAAGGAGTGGATGGTCAGCATAGCATGATAAATGGCTTCCAGAGGGATGAGGCTAGACAAAGATAGTGGAATAACAGCCTGTCCAACAAAAGCAAAATTTCTGATTGGATCGAAGCCAAGGTGTGGAAGTAGGAATGCAGTGTTTCTGGAAAAGCCAATAAAAGGATCAGACCCTAATTTGACTACTTCCGGCTAGGGTCCTGACAGCAGGATGAGAAGCAGAGAGAACTGCAGTGATGCAGGAGTATGCACAGTTTCACAGGCACAGGGAGAACCCAACAAATGGGCATAGAGCGCTGACAGGTAACTTTCAAAACATGTATAAAAGGTGTGTTAACTTGGGAATGCAAGCTGATGCAGTCACTTTGGAAAACAGTATGGAGGTTCCTCAAAAAACTAAAAATGGAACTACCCTACGACCCAGCAGTTGCAGTACTAGGCATTTATCCACGGGATACAGGTGTGCTGTTTTGAAGGGACACATGCACCCCAGTGTTTATAGCAGCACTATCAACAATAGCCAAAGTATGGGAAGAGCCCAAATGTCCATCGATGGATGAATGGATAAAGAAGACGTGGATAGGGGAGAGAGGGAAGATGGCGGCGTAGGAGGACGCTGGGCTCACCGCGCGTCCTGCTGATCACTTAGATTCCACCTACACCTGCCTAAATAACCCAGAAAACCGCCAGAGGATTAGCAGAACGGAGTCACCGGAGCCAAGCGCAGACGAGAGGCCCACGGAAGAGGGTAGGAAGGGCGGCGAGGCGGTGCGCGCTCCACGGACTGGCGGGAAGGAGCCGGGGCGGAGGGGCGGCTCGCCGGCCAAGCAGAGCCCCCGAGTCTGGCTTGCAAAAAGCGGAGGGGCCTGACGGACTGTGTTCCGACAGCAAGCGCGACTTAGCGGCTGGGAGGTCGTAAGTTAACAGCTCTGCTCAGAAAGCAGGAAGGCTGGAGGACAAAGGGAGGGAGAGCTGCTGAGCCCCCGGACGACAGAGCTCAGTTTGGTGGGGAACAAAGGCGCTCGCCAGCGCCATCTCCCCCGCCCATCCCCCAGCCAAAATCCCAAAGAGAACCAGTTCCTGCCAGGGAACTTGCTCGCTCCGCGCGCAAACACCCAACTCTGCGCTTCTGCGGAGCCAAACCTCCGGCAGCGGATCTGACTCCCTCCTGCTGCCACAGGGCCCCTCCTGAAGTGGATCACCTAAGGAGAAGCAAGCTAAGCCTGCCCCTCCTGCCCCTGTGCACCTTGCCTACCCACCCCAGCTAAGACGCCAGATCCCCAGCATCACAAGCCTGGCAGTGTGCAAGTAGCCCAGACAGGCCACCCCACCCCACAGTGAATCCCGCCCCTAGGAGAGGGGAAGAGAAGGCACGCACCAGTCTGACTGTGGCCCCAGCGGTGGGCTGGGGGCAGACATCAGGTCTGACTGCGGCTCCGCCCACCAACTCCAGTTATACACCACAGCACAGGGGAAGTGCCCTGCAGGTCCTCACCACGCCAGGGACTATCCAAAATGACCAAGCGGAAGAATTCCCCTCAGAAGAATCTCCAGGAAATAACAACAGCTAATGAGCTGATCAAAAAGGATTTAAATAATATAACAGAAAGTTAATTTAGAATAATAGTCATAAAATTAATCGCTGGGCTTGAAAACAGTATAGCTGACAGCAGAGAATCTCTTGCTACAGAGATCAAGGGACTAAGGAACAGTCACGAGGAGCTGAAAAACGCTTTAAACGAAATGCATAACAAAATGGAAACCACCACGGCTCGGATTGAAGAGGCAGAGGAGAGAATAGGTGAACTAGAAGATAAAGTTATGGAAAAAGAGGAAGCTGAGAAAAAGAGAGATAAAAAAATGCAGGCGTATGAGGGGAAAATTAGAGAACTAAGTGATACACTAAAAAGAAATAATATACGCATAATTGGTATCCCAGAGGAGGAAGAGAGAGGGAAAGGTGCTGAAGGGGTACTTGAAGAAATAATAGCTGAGAACTTCCCTGAAGTGGGGAAGGAAAAAGGCATTGAAATCCAAGAGGCACAGAGAACTCCCTTCAGACGGAACTTGAATCGATCTTCTGCACGACATATCATAGTGAAACTGGCAAAATACAAGGATAAAGAGAAAATTCTGAAAGCAGCAAGGGGTAAACGTGCCCTCACATATAAAGGGAGACCTATAAGACTCGTGACTGATCTCTCTTTTGAAACTTGGCAGGCCAGAAAGAATTGGCACGAGATTTTCAGTGTGCTAGACAGAAAAAATATGCAGCCGAGAATCCTTTATCCAGCAAGTCTGTCATTTAGAATAGAAGGAGAGATAAAGGTCTTCCCAAACAAACAAAAACTGAAGGAATTTGTCACCACTAAACCAGCCCTACAAGAGATCCTAAGGGGACCCTGTGAGACAAAGTACCAGAGACATCACTACAAGCATAAAACATACAGACATCACAATGACTCTAAACCCATATCTTTCTATAATAACACTGAATGTAAATGGATTAAATGCGCCAACCAAAAGACATAGGGTATCAGAATGGATAAAAAAACAAGACCCATCTATTTGCTGTCTACAAGAGACTCATTTTAGACCTGAGGACACCTTCAGATTGAGAGTGAGGGGATGGAGAACTATTTATCATGCTACTGGAAGCCAAAAGAAAGCTGGAGTAGCCATACTTATATCAGACAAACTAGACTTTAAATTAAAGGCTGTAACAAGAGATGAAGAAGGACATTATATAATAGTGACAGGGTCTATCCATCAGGAAGAGCTAACAATTATAAATGTCTATGCGCCGAATACCGGAGCGCCCAAATATATAAAACAATTACTCATAAACATAAGCAACCTTATTGATAAGAATGTGGTAATTGCAGGGGACTTTAACACCCCACTTACAGAAATGGATAGATCGTCTAGACGCACGGTCAATAAAGAAACAAGGGCCCTGAATGAGACATTGGATCAGATGGACTTGACAGATATATTTAGAACTCTGCATCCCAAAGCAACAGAATATACTTTCTTCTCGAGTGCACATGGAACATTCTCCAAGATAGATCACATACTGGGTCACAAAACAGCCCTTCATAAGTTTACAAGAATTGAAATCATACCATGCATACTTTCAGACCACAATGCTATGAAGCTTGAAATCAACCACAGAAAAAAGTCTGGAAAACCTCCAAAAGCATGGAGGTTAAAGAACACCCTACTAACGAATGAGTGGGTCAACCAGGCAATTCGAGAAGAAATTAAAAAATATATGGAAACAAACGAAAATGAAAATACAACAATCCAAACGCTTTGGGACGCAGCGAAGGCAGTCCTGAGAGGAAAATACATTGCAATCCAGGCCTATCTCAAGAAACAAGAAAAATCCCAAATACAAAATCTAACAGCACACCTAAAGGAAATAGAAGCAGAACAGCAAAGGCAGCCTAAACCCAGCAGAAGAAGAGAAATAATAAAGATCAGAGCAGAAATAAACAATATAGAATCTAAAAAAACTGTAGAGCAGATAAACGAAACCAAGAGTTGGTTTTTTGAAAAAATAAACAAAATTGACAAACCTCTAGCCAGGCTTCTCAAAAAGAAAAGGGAGATGACCCAAATAGATAAAATCATGAAGGAAAATGGAATTATTACAACCAATCCCTCAGAGATAGAAACAATTATCAGGGAATACTATGAAAAATTATATGCCAACAAATTGGACAACCTGGAAGAAATGGACAAATTCCTGAACACCCACACTCTTCCAAAACTCAATCAGGAGGAAATAGAAAGCTTGAACAGACCCATAACCAGCGAAGAAATTGAATCGGTTATCAAAAATCTCCCAACAAATAAGAGTCCAGGACCAGATGGCTTCCCAGGGGAGTTCTATCAGACGTTTAAAGCAGAGATAATACCTATCCTTCTCAAGCTATTCCAAGAAATAGAAAGGGAAGGAAAACTTCCAGACTCATTCTATGAAGCCAGTATTACTTTGATTCCTAAACCAGACAGAGACCCAGTAAAAAAAGAGAACTACAGGCCAATATCCCTTATGAATATGGATGCAAAAATTCTCAATAAGATACTAGCAAATCGAATTCAACGGCATATAAAAAGAATTATTCACCATGATCAAGTGGGATTCATTCCTGGGATGCAGGGCTGGTTCAACATTCGCAAATCAATCAACGTGATACATCACATTAACAAAAAAAAAGAGAAGAACCATATGATCCTGTCAATCGATGCAGAAAAGGCCTTTGACAAAATCCAGCACCCTTTCTTAATAAAAACCCTTGAGAAAGTCGGGATAGAAGGAACATACTTAAAGATCATAAAAGCCATTTATGAAAAGCCCACAGCTAACATCATCCTCAACGGGGAAAAACTGAGAGCTTTTTCCCTGAGATCAGGAACACGACAGGGATGCCCACTCTCACCGCTGTTGTTTAACATAGTGCTGGAAGTTCTAGCATCAGCAATCAGACAACAAAAGGAAATCAAAGGCATCAAAATTGGCAAAGATGAAGTCAAGCTTTCGCTCTTTGCAGATGACATGATATTATACATGGAAAATCCGATAGACCCCACCAAAAGTCTGCTAGAACTGATACATGAATTCAGCAAAGTTGCAGGATACAAAATCAATGTACAGAAATCAGTTGCATTCTTATACACTAACAATGAAGCAACAGAAAGACAAATAAAGAAACTGATCCCATTCACAATTGCACCAAGAAGCATAAAATACCTAGGAATAAATCTAACCAAAGATGTAAAGGATCTGTATGCTGAAAACTATAGAAAGCTTATGAAGGTAATTGAAGAAGATTTAAAGAAATGGAAAGACATTCCCTGCTCATGGATTGGAAGAATAAATATTGTCAAAATGTCAATACTACCCAAAGCTATCTACACATTCAATGCAATCCCAATCAAAATTGCACCAGCATTCTTCTCAAAACTAGAACAAGCAATCCTAAAATTCATATGGAACCACAAAAGGCCCCGAATAGCCAAAGTAATTTTGAAGAAGAAGACCAAAGCAGGGGACATCACAATCCCAGACTTTAGCCTCTACTACAAAGCTGTCATCATCAAGACAGCATGGTATTGGCACAAAAACAGACACATAGACCAATGGAATAGAATAGAAACCCCAGAACTAGACCCACAAATGTATGGCCAACTCATCTTTGACAAAGCAGGAAAGAACATCCAATGGAAAAAAGACAGTCTCTTTAACAAATGGTGCTGGGAGAACTGGACAGCAACATGCAGAAGGTTGAAACTAGACCACTTTCTCACCCCATTCACAAAAATAAACTCAAAATGGATAAAGGACCTGAATGTGAGACAGGAAACCATCAAAACCTTAGAGGAGAAAGCAGGAAAAGACCTCTCTGACCTCAGCCGTAGCAATCTCTTACTCGACACATCCCCAAAGGCAAGGGAATTAAAAGCAAAAGTGAATTACTGGGACCTTATGAAGATAAAAAGCTTCTGCACAGCAAAGGAAACAACCAACAAAACTAAAAGGCAACCAACGGAATGGGAAAAGATATTTGCCAATGACATATTGGACAAAGGGCTAGTATCCAAAATCTATAAAGAGCTCACCAAACTCCACACCCGAAAAGCAAATAACCCAGTGAAGAAATGGGCAGAAAACATGAATAGACACTTCTCTAAAGAAGACATCCGGATGGCCAACAGGCACATGAAAAGATGTTCAGCGTCGCTCCTTATCAGGGAAATACAAATCAAAACCACACTCAGGTATCACCTCACGCCAGTCAGAGTGGCCAAAATGAACAAATCAGGAGACTATAGATGCTGGAGAGGATGTGGAGAAACGGGAACCCTCTTGCACTGTTGGTGGGAATGCAAATTGGTGCAGCCGCTCTGGAAAGCAGTGTGGAGGTTCCTCAGAAAATTAAAAATAGACCTACCCTATGACCCAGCAATAGCACTGCTAGGAATTTATCCAAGGGACACAGGAGTACTGATGCATGGGGCACTTGTACCCCAATGTTCATAGCAGCACTCTCAACAATAGCCAAATTATGGAAAGAGCCTAAATGTCCATCAACTGATGAATGGATAAAGAAATTGTGGTTTATATACACTATGGAATACTACGTGGCAATGAGAAAAAATGAAATATGGCCTTTTGTAGCAACGTGGATGGAACTGGAGAGTGTGATGCTAAGTGATATAAGCCATACAGAGAAAGACAGATACCATATGGTTTCACTCTTATGTGGATCCTGAGAAACTTAACAGGAACCCATGGGGGAGGGGAAGGAAAAAAAAAAAAAAAAAAAAGAGGTTAGAGTGGGAGAGAGCCAAAGCATAAGAGACTGTTGAGAACTGAGAGCAAACTGAGGGTTGATGGGGGGTGGGAGGGAGGAGAGGGTGGGTGATGGGTATTGAGGAGGGCACCTTTTGGGATGAGCACTGGGTGTTGTATGGAAACCAATTTGACAATAAATTTCATATATAAATAAAAAAAAATCAAAAAAAAAAAAGAAGACGTGGATATATATACAATGGAGTATTATTCAGCAATCAAAAAGAATGAAATCTTGCCATCTGCAACTACGTGGATGGAACTGGAGGGTATTATGCTAAGTGAAATTAGTCAGAGAAAGACAAAAATCATATGACTTCACTCTTATGAGAACTTTAAGAGACAAAACAGATGAACATGAGGGAAGGGAAACAAAAATAATATAAAAACAGGGAGGGGGACAAAACAAAAGAGACTCATAAAAATGGAGAACAAACTGAGAGTTGCTGGAGGGGTTGTGGGAGGGGGGATGGACTAAATGGGTAAGGGGCATTAAGGAATCTACTCCTGAAATCATTGTTGCACTACATGCTAACTAATTTGGATGTAAATTAAAATATAAATTTTTAAAAATTTAAAAAAGTATATTGCATGCTTCATACAGTCTTCAAAAACTAGTTGCACAAGAGGTGAAACTAACATTTACCATACAGACTTAGACTTCTGACTCCTACCAGCTTGTTTTGCTAGATCAACAATACCCATAAGTGTTCCCTCTTTTGGGATATCCCCAAAGATATGTGTCCTATAGATAATAAAGGATGTCAGTCATAGTTAACTTCTGGCATCCTTGAACATCGTACCTTGCACCATGCTCCTCCCTGATCTGTCAGCAGCTAAATGCACAGGACCCATGTAACAAGGTGCTTTTGTTGTCATCTAGCTGAGGAAATTACATTTGGAATTATTCCTTGATAGGGGTACCTGGGTGGCTCAGTAGGTTAGGCATCTGACTTTGCTCAGGTCATGATCTCACAGTTCATGAGTTCAAGTCTCAAATTGGGTAAGCTCAAGTCCAGCATCGGGTGAGCCCACTTCTTTCTCTCCCTCCCTCCCTCTCTCTCTCTCTGTCTCTCAAAAAAAAAAAACATAACAACAACAACAACAACAAAAACTCTAGGAATTTATTCCTTGACAATCAGCAACAGAACTGAGAGCCCAAGGGGCTGACAGAAGTACTTCAAAGAGAGCTCAAGTGCAGGATATGATGTACCTGAGACTGGAAGTGAGAGAACAGAGGAGGGTGGGGAGCAGCGGGGGGCAGCATGTGAGCTGAGCCTCAAGGAGCTGTCAGCGCACTTTTATATCTCAACTGCATGGAAACAGAATGCATGGAAACCGAACTTGAAGACAGAGTGCCTCGAGAACTTACTTTTAGACCATGAAAAGAAAAATTGGAGACAAACTTTCACTCAGATCAAGGGCCAGGGTGTTCTAATACTTTGTAACCCATTTCACACCTACTCTGGGAGGTGAACTGTGGTCTTGACAACTCTCCCTCTTAAGAAAAAGATCTGCAGATAAAATGGTCTCCAGCAGAACCACATTTTTTATTGTCATTCAGTGCAGTGAAATTCCTTGGAGGAAAGTCATCTGAAATGTTCGAGGCCTCTATATTTACAAAACCCTGGGATCCATTCAAAGGGTTTTCCTAGAAAAAGGAACAACCATTCCCACAAAAAAAGTCACTGGTTCTTGCAACACTGGAATCTGTGTGTATTCTCAGTTAATTGAAGAAACCTAAGAACTTTTGATAGTTGTCCCTAGGGAGTGAAATGGGGGTTATGCAAACTGTTGACATTTTTTTTGTCCTAATAATCAGTCTAGATTTTTTTAGCATGAACTTGCATTACTGTTCATGTTTTGTACCATCTATGTGTATTCATTCTTTTTAATGAATTTATAAAATACATTGCTAATGATAAAGGAAGCTGCATCAAAAAAATAGTTATTACCATTTACATAAGGGGGGGCACCTGGGTGGCTCAGTTAGTTATGAGTCTGACAAGATCTCATGGTTCATGAGATCAGAGCCCCAAGTTGGGCTCCAGGCTGATGGTGCACACCCTACTTGGGATTCTCTCTCTCTCTCTCTGCCCCTCCCCTACAATAAACTTAAAAAAGGGGAGGGGGGTGGCAGCTAATACACAGCTCACCAAATGAGAAAAAAGCCATTCATAGCAAGACATGATTCTTATGTAAAGAGACATTTTTAGACAAAAATTTTAAAATTGCCTTCATGTTCCCTTTTCTTGGGAAGCTCCTAGAAAACCATTTTCAGAAATACAGAATAGGAATGAAGGGAGGTGGCCATCCAGCACTGCCCCTGCCCCCCGGGGTGGTGGGTTTTACAAGAACAAGGGAATGCCCTAGGATGGGGTAGTAAAGGGAGAGCAGGTGTAACAGAGGTAGTGGTTGGAGAGGACTAGGCTTCTCATCTGAGCAGCTCCCCACATTCAGTTACCTGTGAGTCCTCTCAAATCTGGCCTGAAGTATATACAACTCATGCTGTATACGGAGCAAATTCTCTACATAGAAGTTAATAGGGTTGCCACTTTTTAAAAATGGTTGAGAGTGAGCTAGAATGGGGAAGGTGCAGGGAGAAGGGGACAGAGAATCCAAAGCTGGCTCTGCACTGACAGCAGAGAGCCTGACGTGGGGCTCAAACCACGGATGGACATGAGCTCATGGCCTGAGCCGAAGTCAGATGCTCAACTGACCTGAGCCACCCAGGTGCCCCACCACTGTTTTTTAGTCAGGTATTTGATGGTTGTCTCAGAAAGAACCTTAAAGAAGGACTGTTCACCTTCTAGACATGCAACATGCATTGATGTGAGAACTGACTAGCCAGATACAAGAATGAGCCTTATTACTGAACAGATACTGAAGTTACCTAACATCCCTAAGATTAACACAACTGCCTTATAAAGGAACATTTCTCTGGGCCAGGCGCAGTCTTCTTAGTGCTTACAAGAACTCTGTGAAGCAGTTCGTTGCTCCCGGCATACACACAAGTGGGCCAAAAATTCCCTTAGCAAACCTGACTTTGGCTGCTTTTACAGCAGTACGAAAGCAGGTCTCTACTTGGTTTTGTCCCTTTAGAAAGATCTCATTTCTGTGCTGCAGGTTGGAGTAGATAGCTTTGTTTTAAAAAACAAAAACAAAAAACTGCAAACTATTGACAACATCAAGCAGCTGCCTTTTTAGTAAGTATTTCAGTGGAACACCACATGCACTTGTTTGCATGTTATGTCTGGCTGCTATTCCACTTCAACTCCCAGAGAGCTCAGTAGTTGCAAGGTTGCAAAGATTTGCTGTCCCTGCAAGAACATCTGCTGACCCCTGGCTTAGAGCATTAACAGAAGCTTTCCATGTGCAGAGAAAGGCCTCTATCAAAATAGAAGGTAAAGACCAATTTCATGAAGAATGTAGGTGCTGCTGTTACCAAGACATGGGGGAGCCCTGGGAAGGCCATCACCCATAGCAGCCCTGAGTTTTCAGGTGATGAAGCTTGAACAGTGATCAATTAGCCTGGAGGACAACAGGATAAAGCGTTGGCCTTGGGGTTAAGATGTTGGCTCTAACACAGATGAGAAGGAAACCCTAGGGTGAAAGTCAGGCAGAGGCCTAGAAAGGGGAGGACAGGGCCTTTTGTGTGGGTAGGGGAGGGCAGCAAAGGTAAATCTATTGGTACTATGCATTCAAGAGGGAAAAATCAGTAAGAAAAAAAGGGGGTAGGTGACTGATGGAGCAGTCTATATTTAAGAACAACTGGTTAACAGTGGTTACGGTGATCACCAGATGCCTGGGGGGGGGGGGGGGGGGGGGCTCAGTTGGGCATCTGACCCAATTTCGGCTCGGGTCACCATTTCACAGTATTGTGAGTTCAAGACCCGTGGTATGGAGCCTCCTTGGGATTCTCTCTCCGAATAATTTTTTTTTAAGTGTTTTAATTTTAAAAAAATAGGAGTGGTTCCAGTGATCGGATTCTCTTCCAGAATCCCTTCTTTCCCTCCCTGCCTTCACCAAATCTACTTTCCATCTACTTATTAACCCTTCAAAAAGCCTTGAAAAATCTGCCCCAGCATGCCATTCCCAGCACCAACACAGCACAGCCAGTCTCTCCCAGGTTAGTTGAAGACATGCCCGTTGTGGCAGAGTTGCCACAATGTCCTTTCTGTCCTTGTCCCTTCACAGGAGTGTCACGTGGGCATACGCCCTCCCAGAATATCAGACTACACCTCCCAGCTTTCCCAGGTGGTAAGGAGGACTTCAATCCGCTCAACAAGAGCCTAACAGTGTAGAACTTTACCCAAAAGCTGGCACATGCTCTTTGCCCCCTTTCCTTTTTCTCCCAACTTGGAATATGCAAGTGGATGCTAAAACATCCCCAAGGGGCATCAGAACAGGAAGGTGGATGAATTAAGTCCCTTTGGTGGTAGAGCTGCCCTGTGTGGGCAACTTACACCCTACACCCCTCCCTATACTTCAGAAAGTAGTGTCTCATTTAGACCAGTTCTCCCCATTGTGTGAAACTCTATTTCTCTCCCAATGGAGACCACTACCCCAATTCTAACCAGAAAACTACCCGAAGAGGATGATGCTCTAAAACTGGACAGGGCTTCTGAGGCTTCTCTTCCCTTCAAACACCCACTCCCCTCCCCACCCCCACCCTGTCTTGTGTTTTATCCAAGTATTACAGGTCAGAATTTAGGCCAAAGGAGGTAGGGAATCCTAAGAAGATTTTAAAGTTACTCTTATTCCCTGGGAAAAGCTTTAAACATTGATAACTCAATTTATTTTTAAAAATTTTAATGTCACATCAACATGGGTCTAACAAAAAAACCTGAACACTCACACTGTGAACTTACACCATCCACCCAAAAAAGCATTTAAAAAAACACGTAACGAGGTTAATATCAAAATTAAGCTACCTAGGTATGACTACAATTTTCTAAATGAGCCTAACTATCCTTAAAATCATGAATTTTAGGACATAAAGATAGCTCCCGCTCACTAACGGTAATCGTGAGGGTAATCGTAAGGGTCCAAGTCGATCTGCACTGAAGTATGAGCTCTGTTCAGTCGCATTGGAATTCCTTCAGCAAGGAGTGTTCTCAGCGTGGACACGTCAGCAACCAAGCGGTTCACCTTCGGATAACCAATAAGTCTTTTCAGGGGTACATAAAACCTCTTTCCCACAGAGTAGGGTTTGGGGGACTTCTCTATTTGGGCTACTTGGGCATCGGTGAGGAATAATCCGGGCCGTCTGACCAAGCCACTGTCAGTGTCTTCTTCTGACTCGGGTTCACTGGATTCCTTTCTCTTCATAATCCAGACATACTTCTGTCTTATGGCTTCGACTTCTTTTAACACCTCCGTACACAATACAAACAGGAGGAAGTGTTTTTGCTGTAAACTCGGGAATGAGGCTGTAAAAACCTGAAGGCAAATCAAAATGCCACAGTATAATAGGAATCAAACTATTGACAGACATTATCTGATCTCTTTTTAAAAATTCTAATTATCAAGATCAAAGTCACAAAAGCCACCACCAAGTCACACTATTCACAAATTCACACTAACCCAATGTTCCTGTACTTGATATTAGAGGGAAAAAGGCAAAGAAAAATTGTTAAAAGGGAAATGTGTTGGGGCGCCTGGGTGGCTCAGTCGGTTGAGCGGCTGACTTCGGCTCAGGTCATGATCTCACAGTCTGTGAGTTCGAGCCCCGCGTCGGGCTCTGTGCTGACAGCTCGGAGCCTGGAGCCGGTTTCGGATTCTGTGTCTCCCTCTCTCTGACCCTCCCCTGTTCATGCTCTGTCTCTCTCTGTCTCAAAAATAAATAAACGTTAAAAAAAATTAAAAAAAAAAAAAAAGGGAAATGTGTTGTTTATTCTTCACCATTCCTCCTGAACCCAACCAAAAGGGTCTAAGAAGCTTAAGCTTAGAGGCTCATCTGCCAACAGTCATTTCCTGAGCCACGCTGTGGAGGAAGTCTGCTGGCATTCCTCTTTCCTGCTGCTGATCCTGACAGATTACAATGGGGGGTAGCTGGCCCAACCACTTGGAAGCTTTCTAGGATTCCAGATCTTTCTCTGTGGTGCGCATTGAGATATGGCAAAAGGCCAGGTGGTCTCCGGGACTGCAGTAGACCAACTCTGACACCATTTGTGAGCATGAAGGATCTTCCTAGGGTCAATCTCAAAATAAGGTCATTTACACTTATCTCTACAGTGGGGACTCTGTACCCACTATAATTAACCATCCTAATCTATGTGCTTTTTGCCCCGGTAGCTACCTCACAAAGAATACTCACAACTTGATAAGCATGTTCCTCTGGCTCTGAAACGCGGGATCCAGTTGGTTTTGCCAGGATCCAGCTGCCAGGATCCGGTTGCTTTTTCTTGAAGATCCCTATCTGGGTACAGTATCCAACATGCTTAGCCCATGGTGGTGGAGCACCCACACCAGTAAACTCTACAGTGTAACTATAGAGTTTTGCCACATTTGAAGCCCTGAAATCACAAGAAACCATCTTCTGAAACTTAGAGGTTCTGTTAAAGAATCTCCACTAGAATAGAGCGTAAATACAACTAAAATACTTTTGTTGCAAATTCTTACAGCACCAGATAGTGCCAAATCACAGGTTTTGCTTACTTCTGAGGGGCTTTAGGATAATGAGTGTCAGTTTCCAAGTGATCACAATGACAGAAAGGGAAAGTTACGGAGAATTTAGGAGTAAATAAGACCATGATGACTACAGTCCCAACACCTGTTAGGGTTTGCAGTTATGCCGGAAACATGACCACCCTTCAAGCTCCTGGGAGGAAACACCCCTGCACATGAGGGCATGAAGCACATCTTCACCTCCCCACACCCTGTTCTGTTTCCTCCACACAGATACTCCTAATGTTCTCATATAAAAAAGCACCTGGTGCACCCCATTTTTCCACGCTTGCCTGTGGGACATAAAAAATAAACTCCCCCATTTATTTTGCCGAAATATGCTGGTCCCTTTAGGATCTTATTAATTGCTAAGCTGCATCCTGGGAATTTTATTATGATAAAATAATTTCAGTAATGTATAGGGGTCATGATTGACTTCATAGTACTTTAAACTCCTGTGGGGTCCCCCGCCCCCCAAAAAAACAAAGAAGCACTTTATGAAATCACCAGTGTTGAAACTGCGTTTGGTTCCACTCAAACTTGTGATCTGAATTTCTAAAGGTCGATGCTGGAAACAGGGGATTGAAATCTGAGTTTGGTGTGCTGATGACAACCATGCCTGGAGAAAAGTACCCAAATACGACTTCGGGAAACTTGGCCAGATCTTCTGAATCCAAATGTTCTATTCTGAAATGGTTAACGGGAAGGACAGAATGAAGTTCTCTTGCAATTATTTTCCTAGTTGATTTAGCAAACACTTTCTATCTCTACACTGATTTATCCCCTCTCTGAATACATAATAGTACTTACATGACCTAAAAATCAACTATTCATATATTCTCACTCTGCCCATCAGCCATGTTGCCCGCTCCCTGGCAGGATGCAAATACAACCACTTCTGTGGTAGACCAACCAGGACAGTGAACGTGTAATGAGAAAACAGGCAAACCCAGACACCGGGATGAATAGCCAAGTGCCAGAGACTACATGTGAAGTCTGCAGCACCAACAATGAACAATGGATTCAAGCATGCAAGGGGAGACTGGCAAGCTCCCAGGAGCCCTGCAGGGCCATAACCAGAATGTCTTAAATAAGTTGTGGGCTTCAGCAGCAGATCCCAGTAGAGTTGTCTACCCACACCCAAGGACAAGATCAACTGCCAATACAGGCAGCCAGTAGGAACATATACCTTGACTGGGGGAGTTATCAAAATTAGCATCACTGGGGAGAGACAAATGGACGTTGGGCCTCTGTGAATGGAAGCCCGGAGAAGGACCCAAATACCGTTCTACAGTATTCCAGGAAGGCATAATGACCAAGAGCCAAAACATGAGTATTCTTATTAAAAGTGAGGTGAGGGGGACTCATTATTTAACACCGCTGCTTTTAAATACATTCTGAATTTGGGGCAAAAGGCTATGATGGGTAAAACCTACCCTTAAATAATTCAGAAAAGGGTAGGGGAGAAAATTGATAGGTGAATCTGCATAAAGGGTGATCCTGGCACTGCTTGCAGCTTACCTGTAAATTTGAAATTTCTGAATTAAAGCCCCAAAACATGCTAGTAAAAAGCCAGTCCAAACTGTCAAGCATATACTTTACAAATCTGAATTAAGAGGACTTAAATCTAGTTAGGACACTAATTTACGGAGATTAATTCACATTTTTCTAATAACTTCAACACAGTAAGAATACTTACAATTCAATACATGTTATCAAGTCAAATCCAAGCAAGCGGGAGTCTTTCTCTACAGCGGAGCCACGATACAAGACAATACTCAAATCTAGGTCCCTAGGACCTAAATGATCCCCTATTGACGGAGACAACTTATCACTGCAAAAATATAGAAGGAACATTTGAACACTCTAATTTAGAATATCTCACCAGCTATAAATCTGATCTTTTGATGATTATCTCCCTATATCAGTTTTCCATGACTTGATGTATTAAGCATAGGGGTAACTTCCTCTCAAAATTGGCCAATGAGAACAAGATTTTGAATATTGCTGTTGCTCAATATTTTTGGTCTTCCCACTCCCTTTGGATCAGTGATTTCAAATTTTTGTTCTGTAGAGGAAAAACATTCCTGAAAAAATGTGTACAAGAGAGAGACCAGAGAGCTGCTCTGCCTTGAATTAAATTAAAAGACCTGGGGCAACTTAAATCCTCTGTAATGAGTTGCCTTGGGGGTCCAGCATTAAAGAAATTAGATTTAGGGGCACATGGGAGGCTGGGTAAAGCGTCCCACCCTTGGTTTCAGCTCAGGTCATGATCTCAGTTTGTGAGTTCAAGCTCCGTGTGGGACTCCACACAGTTCAGAGCCTGCCCGGGACCCTCTCCCCCTCTCCCCCTCCCCAACTCCCACTCTCTCAAAATAAAATAAACTTTTTAAAAAAAGAAAGAAATTTAAGATTTTGCCACTTGAATTACCTGTTCCAATCTAATAGACGATCCATGAGGAGATCTACTCCAACAAGTTCTTGAACACAACTATGGAATTTCAGCATGCATAAGAGTGTGGCGTTACCACACCCCAAGTCTGCAACCTACAGATGAAATAGAACATTGAAGACACAGCCAGAAGTCAAATATGACCAAAGCCTCTTTAGGAAACTGGGTATTAGAAATAAATTACAATATAATAAACCACTATGCCAAGATCTTTTTTGGTAGAAAAAAGGTACACAAAAAGGAAATTAATCGGAGATATTAGATGGGTTGGCGGTGAGGCAGATTTGTGGATTGTTACAAGTAAATTCTAATTCAGGTTGAGTACCAACAGCATCCTAGGGGCCTGGCACAGGGACACCACACATGGCAAGCAGGTACCCTATACAAACTTTATACCTCTGAGCTTCATAATTAACACAAAAAAAGGGTGCCTACCAAACATCAGGACAGAGCCTGATCTTTACCAGTGCTTTATAATTTATCCACAGTCTTGTTAACCTATTCCCCTTATTGTGAATGTTATGTACTCTTAAATGGATTTTTTAATCATGCCCTAAAGTCTTCATTTACCACAGCTGTATCACCTAAATTTCTGATTGCCACTTTAGGAAAAGGAAATTAAGATAAAAATTTAATGACATTTAAAGGTACCCAATACCAAAGATACCCCAAATCAGCTTCTAGTGTAGCTAATTGGCTCTAATCCAGTCTAAAGGGGATATCTGGGAATTTGAACTATTTCTGGATACTCAGACAGGAAAGATTCCATATATCTTAAAATGCACAAAAAGGTTTCCAAAGGGTTTAAAAAACAGACTAAAGTTTACCTCAAAATTCATCCCATTAGAAAACGAAGATTACATAAACTCTCCATTACAGCAGTTACCAGGATGCTTTCAAAAAAACCACTAAGGGGGTGCCTGGGTGGCTCAGTCACAGTTGAATTCTTGAGCCCAGCAACAGGCTCTGTGCTCACTGTGTAGAGCCTGCTTTGGATCCTGTCTCCTGGGCCTCTCCCGCTCTCCGGGACTCTCTCAAAAATTAAGTTAAAAATATTTTAAAAAAACAAACAAAAAGCCACTAATTCTCCTCTGGAAAGGGGGAATACAACTATATTTTAGTAATAAAGGCACATTTAGGGGAGCCTGGGTGGCAGGCTCTGTGCTGACAATGGAGAGACTGCTTGGGATTCTCTCCCTCTCTCAGCCTCTACCCCACTCAGGCTCTCTCTCCCTCTCCTGCCCCTCCCCTGCTCACTCTCAAAATACTTTTTTTCTAACGCTTGAGGGTGAGAGAGCATGTGAGCAGGGGATCTGCATAAAGAGGGAGAGAGAATCCCAAGCAGGCTCTATGCCATCAGCACAGAGCCTGGTGTGGGGCTCAAACTCAGGAACCTTGTGAGATCATGACCTGAGCTGAAATCAAGAGTCAGATGCTTATCCTATGGAGCCTCCAGGCACCTCTCTCAATATAAACTTTAAAAAATAAGGCATATTCAACCTATACTCAGTCCTCAAATGTGTTTGACTGCAAAATCATTTCCTTCAATGTTTTAGGTAAACCACAATGTTGTGCCCTGGCCACAATCAGTAATTTTCTTTTCTGAAGCAGGCACACCTATGGGGGAGAAGGGTTACATAGCAAGCACTTAAAAAACCTAATCCCAGGGGCGCCTGGGTGGCTCAGTCGGTTAAGCATCTGACTTCAGCCCGGGTCACGATCTCGCGGTCCGTGAGTTCAAGCCCCGCGTCGGGCTCTGGGCTGATGGCTCAGAGCCTGGAGCCTGCTTCTGATTCTGTGTCTCCCTCTCTCTCTGCCCCTCCCCCGTTCATGCTCTGTCTCTGTCTCAAAAATAAATAAACGTTAAAAAAAAAAAAAATTAAAAAAAAAAAACCTAATCCCAGAGAGCAAATTACAGTCTTAGCAGCTTTAAACTGTGCTTCTATAGTATACCCAATTTCTTGTTAGCCCAACTAGCTAAAGCTTTTCTTCCCACACACGCCTTAACTTGAAGGCAGCCTCTACTCAAGGATTCCCTCCTAGAAAACAGGATAGCCTCAGGGGAATTAAATTGTACCCACCCTCTTATCCCACTTCCCCACACCCAGTTTTTATACAAAAACCTTTTTTCCCAACTACTGGGATACCGGTTAATCTTACAGTCAGGGTTCTCCCTATTGCCCTAATCCCTTTCCTTCCCTGTAACAAATCTTTGAATATTCTAAACACACTTGCTAAATCCTTAAGTTTTTTCCTATTTTTTGACTACACATTTCATAAAGACCCTCTTCAATGTTTGAAAAGAGAAATACTAGGGTGCCTAGGTGGCTCAAGTCATGATCTTCCAGCACAAAGTGTGCTTGGGATTCTCTGCCCTTCCCCCACTCACACTCTTTTCAAAATAGATTTTTTAATGTTTATTTTGAGAGAGAGAGGGCGAGCAGGGGAGGAGCAAAGAGAGGGAGAGAAAGAATTCCAAGCAGGCTCCACAAGTCAGCACAGAACCTGACGTGGGGCTTGAACTCACAAACAATGAGATCATGACCTAAGCTGAAATCAAGAGTCAGATACCCAAATGACTAAGCCACTCAGGCACCCCAAAATAGATAAACTTTTATTTTAAAATAAAGGAAAAATACCTACCTTCTTTGGTTTATATTGATTGACTATATCTTTAACAAAGAAGTATCTTTGTTTGTATAACGGAGGTCTGAACTCGATCACGTTCTTGCGTGGAACAGTGCTGCGCTGAAACTTTAAACAAAAAAAAAGTGTTCCCAATCATGCCCAACTTCAGGAACTCCACGAGGAAAAAACAGCTTAATTTCCCCAGTCACTTTGTAATAGCTTGGCCTTTCAACCACTATGTGATACTGCATTTCCTCTCCAGTTCATCTAAGCCTTCTCCTATTTTTTGAGAATCTGGCTTTATGCTTTCCTAGAATTTAGTCTGCCGAAAGCAAAATTCCTAATGAATGCATTTAATAACAATAAAGTCTCCTAGCCACAAGGGACCTATAGCGGAGTGAACTGCCAAGACTGGAGACAGGAGACTGACAAAGACTTCTTGACCCAACTGAAGTCAGGCTCCTTAAAACCTCTTCTAACTAGGCCTTGACTAGTCTTTGCTTATTAGCCCAGTTTTTACTAAGTCAATTGAGCCAAAAATTCCCTACCCTAAATAGCTTATTAAACTCTTATCAGATCAAATTCCTCACCACCACTTTTGTAATCTGATCCCCCTGGGCTGCCTTAATCCCGATTCCTGTTAAATCTTAGCAAGACCCTGACACCCTTGTGGTCTTCATAGACTATAAATCCCATAGGCTATAAATCACAAACTGTTGAATATAGGAGTTAAACCCAAATCCACCTCCCCTACCTACTGTCATGTTTATTTCAGTCCTTGAAAAGCCTTCCTTTTTCATTGAGTTGTATTAATCACTTCTACAAGTGCCAGAATTTCTTTAACATGAGGAATGATTAATCATAATATCTGGATTAATCCAGAATAAATGCAAACATTTTTGAAGTAGGCTTCACACCCAGCACAGAGCCCAATGTGCGGTTTGAACTCACAGTCCTGAGATCAAGGGTGGCATGTTCTACCGACTAAGCCAGCCAGGCACCCCCAAATTGCTTTCAATCACTTGCTTACACGTGGCCAAAATCAAATTTCTTCAGACAAAAAAATGCCTCAATTCATCGGGCTCTGCGCTGAGAGAAACCTGCTCTGGATTCTGTCTCCCTCTCTCTGCCTCTCTCCCAGTAGCTCTCAAAAATACACATTTTTTAAAGATGTGTCTAATGTAGATTTTAACTTAACAACCAGAAATTATTCCACTTCAGATACACCAATGTGAAATTTCATCTATGTAGATTCTTATTCAATCCCAACCAACACCCTGGGAAATGTTAGGGACTAAATCTGATGGATTTTACTTCTAACTACCTCACAATACCTCTCAGGGAGATAACTCATACAAGTAGGTTGAGAAAAGCAGCATTACCTCTTCCATGCTGTTTTTTTCCATTTTGTTTCCAAGTTTGAAGCTTCGTTGAGACAAAAAGCAGATTTCTCCTTCAAGTTCTATGAATCAGCAATGACTCTTCTGTAAACACAAAATATTAGTTCTCATAAAGAGGAGCCTGGACAAGAAAGAACTGTATTAATCGACAAGGACAGGGAGTGGGGTGCCTGGGTGGCTCAGTCAGTTAAGTGTCTGACTTCAGCTCAGATCATGATCTTGTGGTTTTTGAGTTCAAGACCGGCATTGGGCTCTGTGCTGACAGTTCAGAGCCTGGAGCCTGCTTCAGATTCTGTGTCTCCCTCTCTCTCTGCCCTTCCCCCATTCACATCCTGTCTCTCAAAAATAAACATTTTTTAAAAAAATAATCTAAGTTTTAAAAAAAAAAGGCAAGGAAAGGGAGAAAGCAGGCTTCCTCCCTTCTCTTTACATATTACCATTTAATCCACAGAATTTACTGAGTATGGTTTCGGGTAAGAAACAAGCACAGAAAGCCCAAGTGACTTTTCACTAGGACAAATCTGGCTAAATGCAGTAACACCCATTCTTCCCAGTTCCTGTTAAAGTTGATACAAACTGAACAATCCTATCAGTTGTGACTATTTCATTAAAGCCCTCAACTTCAAAATTTTTAGGTAGGTTCCACAACCAACACGGGGCTTGAACTCCGGACCCTAAGATCAAGAGTCCCATGCTCCACCAACTGAGCCAGCCAGGCACCCGTCTCCCCTGAATTTCTTTCAAGCACTTGCTCACACATGACCAAAATCAAAACTGGGGCGGGGGGGGGGGGGGGGGATGTCCCAAGTAATTTATAAACTAAACGCTTCAACATCTATCCAATTTAGATGGACTTGAAACTAAATTTTGGTTCTCATCCTAAAACGTAAGCATGTCAATCACCTCACTTTTCAGTTATTCACTAAGTCCTATCTCAAGCCACCCCCAACCCCATGCGACCCAATGCCAAAGTCTGCATAGGGCACGATACCCACTACGTCCTACCTCCGCGTAAGGAGTTCGACCGCAGAAAAGCAAAGCGCAGAAAACACTGAGTGGGTCCGCCGCGCCGCCACTGTATTTATTTAACTTCGGGCCCCGCCCCCGAGCCTCCGCTAGCGCCGCCTCGCCGCGGGGCGTTGCCCGCCGGGGCCACACCTGCACCGCCCACACCTGCGCCGCCGGCTCTGCCGCGGTACTCCCTAATCTGCAGGGTAGGTGGCGCTCGCGGGCCCCGCGCCCTGCCCTGTTCCTCTCCGGGCTCCAGGTTCCAAAGCGTTGGTTTTGCGTCTCTAAACGGCCGCTGTAGCGCATCTCCCGAGGCCATTTTCTAGCCTTCCCTCGGAACCTCTGTAGAGACCACTGTTACCGCCACGCCCCGCACTGGCGCGCGACCTCGACCAGCCCCGGCCCTCCAGGAGCCGAGACTGTTGAGTCGAGGCGGCGACGCCCCAGGCGCGTCTGCGGGCCGCGAGCGGGGCGGCGGGCTCCGGCGGCTGTTGGGTTCCTGGCTCTCCCCGTTCGCAGCAAAGAACAGAAAACGGTCCCCGGCAGCGGAAGGCAGCAAGGTGAGCGGCCAGGCGGAGCGCGAGCCAGCCAGCGGCTTGTGTCCGATTCAGCCGCCTCTCAGAGCCTCACAACAATCCTCAGGGGCCTGGAGAGGACTCTGGGCTGAGTAAAGTTGGTCCAATAACATCTAAGCCTAGAAGAACGTTCTTTCAGCCCCAAACCTCCAACTGGTAATTTACGCATGCTGGGGATGCAACTGTATGATCTCCTAGAAAAGTTACTGTATCCTGTCCTTCTCCTGCCAGACATTTAACCTGACACTTTATAATCGGTTATTTCTTTATTGTATGTGATGGAAGGGTTTAAGGAGGCGGAGGGGAGAGATGCGAAGCCGCCGCCTTTGGGAAAAAAATTTTTTTTTCTCCATTTTAAAAGACTCAAAAGCTGGTGTTTACCAATGAATTAATAATCCCCTGATATATCATAAATTATATATTAGAACTGTACTTTCAAACAACACCTACAATATGCAAAGGACAGTGCTAACGGTTTTGGAATATCACAAGGTTAGATTACACAATCTTTGTTTTTGGTGTTTTGAGGGGTCTAGTCTCAGTAAAAAGCATATAACTCAAGCTTCACTGTTTGAGAGGTTCCTATTGTCCTGGGGTTAAAACTGCAATGTGAACAGACTGTCTTCATTAGAAGAGCATATTCCTTATTACAGAATGTATAATTTAAACAGAACCATACAGGGGCTCCTGGTGGCTCAGTCGGTTGGGCGGCTGACTCCTGCACAGGTCATGATCTCACAGCTCATGAGTTCGAGCCTGCCTGCCGCAACTCCCCCGCCCCCCCCGCCCCGCCGCAGGGCTCTGGATGGCTTGGAGCCTGGAGTCTGCTTCGATTCTGTGTCTCCTTCTGTCTCTGCCCCTCCCCTGTTCACACTCTGTCTCTGTCTCTTTCTCAAAAATAAATAAACATTAAAAAAAATTTTTTTAAACAGAACCTTACAAGTTAATGAGTGAATTCCACTTCTGGGTATTTTTAAATTAATTAAACAAGGAGGCCGTTAGACTGAGATGACTCTAGTGCCTTGGCAGCCCTACATAAGCAAACCTAAACCTCTTAAGTGTCTCAAGGTTAAAACATGGAAACCTAAGAATGTCCAAGGGCAAACAGATCTCTAGGCTTTCCCAAATAAGGTAATTGGTTAAGCTGTAACCAGTCAAATAATTTCCCTGCTTTGCTTTGGCATCTTCCTTATACAGGTCTTTCCTCTAGTTCCTGACGGTGGTTACGACCTACCTGATCTGAATTAATCTTTTCAAATTCCTAAAAATGTCAATATGCTTCAGCTTACCTATTAACAGTGTATATACAAAAGAATTGAAAACAGAGACTTGAACAGATATTTGTACACCAATATTCACAGCAGTATTTAGAGTAGCAAAAGGTAGAAACAACCCTAATGCCCATCAATAAACAAAAGTCGCATATATATGGAATGAGATATTGTTCAGCCCTTAAAAGGAAGGAAATTCTAACTTACTACAATATGGTTGAAACTTTAAGACATTATGCTAAGTGAAATAAGCCAGTCACAAAAGGACAAAAGGGAACAAGGAAAAATAATTTTCAGTAGCACACTTTAATGGATATCAGATTTTAGTCCTGTTCATTGTCTTTGAGGTTTTGTTATCTACCTGCAAATGACTGGATCTTGAATTTTTCTAGTTTGCTCCAATATCTGACTCTCTAACATTATCAGTTTTCTCCCATCCTTCTGACTTGGAATCAGTAATAACACAAAGTGTCCTTTTCCAAAAGCCTGAAAGCCAAAGCTGGTTAATTTGATATGAATTCCATGGAAGTCACCACAACACTTCATGTATGGACAACCTTTGTGCCTTGTTATATGGGCCAAACCAGAAAGTTCACTAGAACACCTGGTGACATCACCAGAGACATTCACACCGCATCCCAGGAAAATCTATGGTCACCACTGCCTCTCCTCAGTCTGACTGAAGATGCTTCAAGTCCAGCATCTGGAAATCTTCTCAATTAACTGCCCCTTTGCACCCAAAAACTCACTTTGTAGTCTATCCCATAACTTCTGTTTTTCTTTTACTGGGGGACCTGGGTGGCTCAGTCAGTTAAGCACTCTGACTTCCGCTCAGGTCATGATCCCACGGTTCATGAGTTAGAGCCCCACGTCGAGATCTGTGCTAACAGCTCAGAGCCTGGAGCCTGTCTCCCTCGTTATCTGCTCCTCCCCCGATCATGTGCTGTTTCTGTCTCTCTCTCTCTCTCAAAAATAAATGTGTTTTTTTTTGGTTTTTTTTTTTTTTCAATGTTTTTATTTATTTTTGGGACAGAGAGAGACAGAGCATGAACGGGGGAGGGGCAGAGAGAGAGGGAGACACAGAATTGGAAACAGGCTCCAGGCTCTGAGCCATCAGCCCAGAGCCTGACGCGGGGCTCGAACTCCCAGACCGCGAGATCGTGACCTGGCTGAAGTCGGACGCTTAACCGACTGCGCCACCCAGGCGCCCCAAAAATAAATGTTTTTTAAAAATTTTAAAAAAAAATTTTTAATAAATGCCTCTTATTAAATCCTGATTGCTTGTTCCATATGGCCTAACTTTGGGATCTCACCTGCAACACCACTTCATGAAATGAGGCACAACTCTTTAACTTAACTGACTTATTCTCAGGGTTAAGAGATGGCTCAGTAAGGGGTGCCTGGGTGGCTCAGTCGGCTGAGCATCCAACTTTAGCTCAGGTTATGATCTCATGGTTCTTGAGTTTGAGCCCCACATCAGACTCACTACTGTCAACGCAAAGCCCTTAAAAGGGATCCTCTGTCCTCCTTTCTCTGTGCCGTTCCCTCTCTCAAAAATAAACATTTAAGGAGCACCTAGGTGGCTCGGATCCTTGAGTTTGAGCCCTGCATCAGGCGCTGTGCTGACAACTCAGAGCCTAGGGACTGCTTCGGATTCTGTGTCTCCCTCTCTCTCTGCCTCTCTCTCTCTGTCTAAAAAATAAACATTAAAAAAATGCAAAAAAAAAAATAATCACCCTTGTTTACTGTGCTTTTCCTCCCATAACTGGCCTCCCCCAATACCCCTACCCCAACATCTTTCTTTTATCTTTATTGAAGATGGGATTTAAAGGCCTGGTTTGGGGCGCCTGGGTGGCGCAGTCGGTTAAGCGTCCGACTTCAGCCAGGTCACGATCTCGCGGTCCGTGAGTTCGAGCCCCGCGTCGGGCTCTGGGCTGATGGCTCAGAGCCTGGAGCCTGTTTCCGATTCTGTGTCTCCCTCTCTCTCTGCCCCTCCCCCTGTTTCCAATTCTGTGTCTCCCTCTCTCTCTGCCCCTCCCCCGTTCATGCTCTGTCTCTCTCTGTCCCAAAAATAAATAAAACGTTGAAAAAAAAATTAAAAAAAAAAAAAAAAAGGCCTGGTTTGGGCTTTCTCTGGGAGTTACTCATTCTTCCCAGGTATCTCCCATGTATACACGAGGTATGCATGTTAATAAACTTGTCTGTTTTTCTCTTCTTTTTTTTTTTTTTTTCCAACGTTTATTTTATTTTTGGGACAGAGAGAGACAGAGCATGAACGGGGGAGGGGCAGAGAGAGAGGGAGACACAGAATCGGAAACAGGCTCCAGGCTCTGAGCCATCAGCCCAGAGCCTGAAGCGGGGCTCGAACTCACGGACCGCGAGATCGTGACCTGGCTGAAGTCGGACGCTTAACCGACTGCGCCACCCAGGCGCCCCTGTTTTTCTCTTCTTAATCTATCTTTTAAGTAATCTCTATACCCTATGTGGGGCTCGAACTCATAACCCCAAGATCAAGAGTTACATGCTTCACTAACTGAGCCAGCCAGGGGCCCCTTAATATGTTTTTTATTACAGGGGTCTCAGCCAAAAACTCAGAAGGATAGAGGGAACATTATTTTTCCTCCCCTTCAAGATGAGCCCGTTTATATAAGACACTTAAGGTAGTCAAACTCATAAAGACAGAAAAGTAGAATGGTGGTTGCCAGGGGCTGGGGGGAAGAAGGAATGGAGTGTTGTTGGTTAATGGATACAGAGTTCAGTTTGGGATGGTGGAAAGTTCTGTAGATGGGTGGTGAAGTGATGGTTGCACAACAATATCAATATACTTAATGCCACTGAACCATATATTTAAAATGGTAAGTTTTAGGGCACCTGGGTGGCTCATTCAGTTGGGTGGCTGACTCTTGATTTCCACTCAAGTCATGATCTCATGGTTCATGAGTTCGAGGATCACATTGGGCTCAGCACTCACAGGGAGGAGCCGGCTTCTGATTCTGTCTCTCCTTCTCTCTGCGCCCCCCCCCCCCCCGCCACTTGTGTGTCCCCTCTCTTTCTGTCTCTCTCTCCCTCTCTCTCTCTCTCAAAAGTAAATAAATGTTTAAAATTTTTTAAATAAGATGGTAAGTTTCAGCATAACAGACTTGTTGAATCAATATAAACTGGGAAAAAAATTTTCAGTGTTATATTTTACCACAATTTTAAAATATTTAAAGAATTTAAGTTAATGGCCTGTACAGGATTCCTGGATCTAGAGTTTTTGCCTTAACCTGCTAGCCAGCTCATTTATGAACTTGAATTCTCATGTCCAGCTCCCTCTCCAAATTTGCCTATTTCATCATTTTCCTGGTCTCCTACTCTCAGTCTGAAAATCCTCCTTGGCTCTGTCCATTTCCACCCCTCCCACATTTGGACAATCACCAAATCTTGACTTCTTCAAGCTGTCAGTTGCATCTGTTCCTTCCCGTGGCCAATACCTTGGCTTACTCTTTGTCATCTTCTTTTTTCACTGTACCTCATCTTAACTTCTGCCCGCAGATTCTAAGTCCCACTGAGATACAGACCATGCTCTATGCTTTCAGAATGAGTTTAAGTCAAATAGGCCAAATAGATCTCTCTCCACCACCCCTCTTCCCTTTCTCTTTACCCTGCATTGTTTTTTGCGTCAGCACTTAATTGCCATTTGATAGCCTAGTATTTGTTCACTTGCTTATTGTCTGTTTCCTCCCCCTGGAATGTTAGCTACTAGGGACTTGGTTTTGTTAGCTGTTGTATCTGCAGTGGCTAGAGCACTGTCTACCTGGCACATAGCAGGCCCTCAGTAAACAGTCTTTGGATAAGTTAAAGAATGATTAGATTTGATGCCTTTTGTCTGTTGCTATTTATTATTATTATAAAATAAAGTCTTGGACTTTGGCCAACTAAGAGGAGGTCTCTGGGTGAATGCATTCACATCTATAACAAGGGTTTCAATAATAAATTCTACATAAGTGTGTGTGTGCTTTTATCTTTTTTAAGTGTTTATATTTGAGAGAGAGTGCAAGTCAGGGAGGGGCAGAAAGAGAGGGGGACGGAGGATCTGAAGCAGGCTCTGTGCCAACAGCAGATAGCCCTGTGTGGGCTCGAACCCATGAACCGTTTTTTTTTTTTTGTTTTTGTTTTTGTTTTTTTTTATATATGAAATTTATTGTCAAATTGGTTTCCATACAACACCCAGTGCTCATCCCAAAAGGTGCCCTCCTCAGTACCCATCGCCCACCCTCTCCTCCCTCCCACCCCCCATCAACCCTTAGTTTGTTCTCAGTTCTCAACAGTCTCTTATGCTTTGGCTCTCTCCCACTCTCTTTTTTTTTTTTTTTTCCTTCCCCTCCCCCATGGGTTTCTTTTAAGTTTCTCAGGATCCACATAAGAGTGAAACCATATGGTATCTGTCTTTCTCTGTATGGCTTATTTCACTTAGCATCACACTCTCCAGTTCCATCCACATTGCTACAAAAGGCCATATTTCATTTTTTCTCATTGCCACGTAGTACTCCATTGTGTATATAAACCACAATTTCTTTATCCATTCATCAGTTGATGGACATTTAGGCTCTTTCCATAATTTGGCTATTGTTGAGAGTGCTGCTATGAACATTGGGGTACAAGTGCCCCTATGCATCAGTACTCCTGTGTCCCTTGGATAAATTCCTAGCAGTGCTATTGCTGGGTCATAGGGTAGGTCTATTTTTAATTTTCTGAGGAACCTCCACACTGCTTTCCAGAGCGGCTGCACCAATTTGCATTCCCACCAACAGTGCAAGAGGGTTCCCGTTTCTCCACATCCTCTCCAGCATCTATAGTCTCCTGATTTGTTCATTTTGGCCACTCTGACTGGCGTGAGGTGATATCTGAGTGTGGTTTTGATTTGTATTTCCCTGATAAGGAGCGACGCTGAACATCTTTTCATGTGCCTGTTGGCCATCCGGATGTCTTCTTTAGAGAAGTGTCTATTCATGTTTTCTGCCCATTTCTTCACTGGGTTATTTGCTTTTCGGGTGTGGAGTTTGGTGAGCTCTTTATAGATTTTGGATACTAGCTCTTTGTCCGATATGTCATTTGCAAATATCTTTTCCCATTCCGTTGGTTGCCTTTTAGTTTTGTTGGTTGTTTCCTTTGCTGTGCAGAAGCTTTTTATCTTCATAAGGTCCCAGTAATTCACTTTTGCTTTTAATTCCCTTGCCTTTGGGGATGTGTCGAGTAAGAGATTGCTACGGCTGAGGTCAGAGAGGTCTTTTCCTGCTTTCTCCTCTAAGGTTTTGATGGTTTCCTGTCTCACATTCAGGTCCTTTATCCATTTTGAGTTTATTTTTGTGAATGGTGTGAGAAAGTGGTCTAGTTTCAACCTTCTGCATGTTGCTGTCCAGTTCTCCCAGCACCATTTGTTAAAGAGACTGTCTTTTTTCCATTGGATGTTCTTTCCTGCTTTGTCAAAGATGAGTTGGCCATACGTTTGTGGGTCTAGTTCTGGGGTTTCTATTCTATTCCATTGGTCTATGTGTCTATTTTTCTGCCAATATCATGCTGTCTTGATGATGACAGCTTTGTAGTAGAGGCTAAAGTCTGGGATTGTGATGCCTCCTGCTTTGGTCTTCTTCTTCAAAATTACTTTGGCTATTCGGGGCCTTTTGTGGTTCCATATGAATTTTAGGATTGCTTGTTCTAGTTTCGAGAAGAATGCTGGTGCAATTTTGATTGGGATTGCATTGAATGTGTAGATAGCTTTGGGTAGTATTGACATTTTGATAATATTTATTCTTCCAATCCATGAGCAGGGAATGTCTTTCCATTTCTTTAAATCTTCTTCAATTACCTTCATAAGCTTTCTAGAGTTTTCAGCATACAGATCCTTTACATCTTTGGTTAGATTTATTCCTAGGTATTTTATGCTTCTTGGTGCAATTGTGAATGGGATCAGTTTCTTTATTTGTCTTTCTGTTGCTTCATTGTTAGTGTATAAGAATGCAACTGATTTCTGTACATTGATTTTGTATCCTGCAACTTTGCTGAATTCATGTATCAGTTCTAGCAGACTTTTGGTGGAGTCTATCGGATTTTCCATGTATAATATCATGTCATCTGCAAAGAGCGAAAGCTTGACTTCATCTTTGCCAATTTTGACGCCTTTGATTTCCTTTTGTTGTCTGATTGCTGTTGCTAGAACTTCCAGCACTATGTTAAACAACAGCGGTGAGAGTGGGCATCCCTGTCGTGTTCCTGATCTCAGGGAAAAAGCTCTCAGTTTTTCCCCGTTGAGGATGATGTTAGCTATGGGCTTTTCATAAATGGCTTTTATGATCTTTAAGTATGTTCCTTCTATCCCGACTTTCTCAAGAGTTTTTATTAAGAAAGGGTGCTGGATTTTGTCAAAGGCCTTTTCTGCATCGATTGACAGGATCATATGGTTCTTCTCTTTTTTTTTTGTTAATGTGATGTATCACGTTGATTGATTTGCGAATGTTGAACCAGCCCTGCATCCCAGGAATGAATCCCACTTGATCATGGTGAATAATTCTTTTTATATGCCGTTGAATTCGATTTGCTAGTATCTTATTGAGAATTTTGGCATCCATATTCATCAGGGATATTGGCCTGTAGTTCTCTTTTTTTACTGGGTCTCTGTCTGGTTTAGGAATCAAAGTAATACTGGCTTCATAGAATGAGTCTGGAAGTTTTCCTTCCCTTTCTATTTCTTGGAATAGCTTGAGAAGGATAGGTATTATCTCTGCTTTAAACGTCTGGTAGAACTCCCCTGGGAAGCCATCTGGTCCTGGACTCTTATTTGTTGGGAGATTTTTGATAACCGATTCAATTTCTTCGCTGGTGATGGGTCTGTTCAAGCTTTCTATTTCCTCCTGATTGAGTTTTGGAAGAGTGTGGGTGTTCAGGAATTTGTCCATTTCTTCCAGGTTGTCCAATTTGTTGGCATATAATTTTTCATAGTATTCCCTGATAATTGTTTGTATCTCTGAGGGATTGGTTGTAATAATTCCATTTTCATTCATGATTTTATCTATTTGGGTCATCTCCCTTTTCTTTTTGAGAAGCCTGGCTAGAGGTTTGTCAATTTTGTTTATTTTTTCAAAAAACCAACTCTTGGTTTCGTTTATCTGCTCTACAGTTTTTTTAGATTCTATATTGTTTATTTCTGCTCTGATCTTTATTATTTCTCTTCTTCTGCTGGGTTTAGGCTGCCTTTGCTGTTCTGCTTCTATTTCCTTTAGGTGTGCTGTTAGATTTTGTATTTGGGATTTTTCTTGTTTCTTGAGATAGGCCTGGATTGCAATGTATTTTCCTCTCAGGACTGCCTTTGCTGCGTCCCAAAGTGTTTGGATTGTTGTATTTTCATTTTCGTTTGTTTCCATATATTTTTTAATTTCTTCTCGAATTGCCTGGTTGACCCACTCATTCGTTAGTAGGGTGTTCTTTAACCTCCATGCTTTTGGAGGTTTTCCAGACTTTTTTCTGTGGTTGATTTCAAGCTTCATAGCATTGTGGTCTGAAAGTATGCATGGTATGATTTCAATTCTTGTAAACTTATGAAGGGCTGTTTTGTGACCCAGTATATGATCTATCTTGGAGAATGTTCCATGTGCACTCGAGAAGAAAGTATATTCTGTTGCTTTGGGATGCAGAGTTCTAAATATATCTGTCAAGTCCATCTGATCCAATGTCTCATTCAGGGCCCTTGTTTCTTTATTGACCGTGTGTCTAGGTAATCTGTTCATTTCTGTAACTGGGGTGTTAAAGTCCCCTGCAATTACCACATTCTTATCAATAAGGTTGCTTATGTTTATGAGTAATTGTTTTATATATTTGGGCGCTCCGGTATTCGGCGCATAGACATTTATAATTGTTAACTCTTCCTGATGGATAGACCCTGTCACTATTATATAATGTCCTTCTTCATCTCTTGTTACAGCCTTTAATTTAAAGTCTAGTTTGTCTGATATAAGGATGGCTACTCCAGCTTTCTTTTGGCTTCCCGTAGCATGATAAATAGATCTCCATCCCCTCACTCTCAATCTAAAGGTGTCCTCAGGTCTAAAATGAGTCTCTTGTAGACAGCAAATAGATGGGTCTTGTTTTTTTATCCATTCTGATACCCTATGTCTTTTGGTTGGCGCATTTAATCCATTTACATTCAGTGTTATTATAGAAAGATATGGGTTTAGAGTCATTGTGATGTCTGTATGTTTTATGCTTGTAGTGATGTCTCTGGTACTTTGTCTCACAGGGTCCCCCTTAGGATCTCTTGTAGGGCTGGTTTAGTGGTGACAAATTCCTTCAGTTTTTGTTTGTTTGGGAAGACCTTTATCTCTCCTTCTATTCTAAATGACAGACTTGCTGGATAAAGGATTCTCGGCTGCATATTTTTTCTGTCTAGCACACTGAAAATCTCGTGCCAATTCTTTCTGGCCTGCCAAGTTTCAAAAGAGAGATCAGTCACGAGTCTTATAGGTCTCCCTTTATATGTGAGGGCACGTTTACCCCTTGCTGCTTTCAGAATTTTCTCTTTATCCTTGTATTTTGCCAGTTTCACTATGATATGTCGTGCAGAAGATCGATTCAAGTTACGTCTGAAGGGAGTTCTCTGTGCCTCTTGGATTTCAATGCCTTTTTCCTTCCCCAGTTCAGGGAAGTTCTCAGCTATTATTTCTTCAAGTACCCCTTCAGCACCTTTCCCTCTCTCTTCCTCCTCTGGGATACCAATTATGCGTATATTATTTCTTTTTAGTGTATCACTTAGTTCTCTAATTTTCCCCTCATACGCCTGCATTTTTTTATCTCTTTTTCTCAGCTTCCTCTTTTTCCATAACTTTATCTTCTAGTTCACCTATTCTCTCCTCTGCCTCTTCAATCCGAGCCGTGGTGGTTTCCATTTTGTTATGCATTTCGTTTAAAGCGTTTTTCAGCTCCTCGTGACTGTTCCTTAGTCCCTTGATCTCTGTAGCAAGAGATTCTCTGCTGTCAGCTATACTGTTTTCAAGCCCAGCGATTAATTTTATGACTATTATTCTAAATTCACTTTCTGTTATATTATTTAAATCCTTTTTGATCAGCTCATTAGCTGTTGTTATTTCCTGGAGATTCTTCTGAGGGGAATTCTTCCACTTGGTCATTTTGGATAGTCCCTGGCGTGGTGAGGACCTGCAGGGCACTTCCCCTGTGCTGTGGTGTATAACTGGAGTTGGTGGGTGGAGCCGCAGTCAGACCTGATGTCTGCCCCCAGCCCACCGCTGTGTCCACAGTCAGACTGGTGTGTGCCTTCTCTTCCCCTCTCCTAGGGGCGGGATTCACTGTGGGTTGGGGTGGCCTGTCTGGGCTACTTGCACACTGCCAGGCTTGTGATGCTGGGGATCTGGCGTCTTAGCTGGGGTGGGTAGGCAAGGTGCACAGGGGCAGGAGGGGCAGGCTTAGCTTGCTTCTCCTTAGGTGATCCACTTCAGGAGGGGCCCTGTGGCAGCAGGAGGGAGTCAGATCCGCTGCCGGAGGTTTGGCTCCGCAGAAGCGCAGAGTTGGGTGTTTGCGCGAGCGAGCAAGTTCCCTGGCAGGAACTGGTTCTCTTTGGGATTTTGGCTGGGGGATGGGCGGGGGAGATGGCGCTGGCGAGCGCCTTTGTTCCCCACCAAACTGAGCTCTGTCGTCCGGGGGCTCAGCAGCTCTCCTTCCCTTTGTCCTCCAGCCTTCCCGCTTTCTGAGCAGAGCTGTTAACTTATGACCTCCCAGACGCTAAGTCGCGCTTGCTGTCGGAACACAGTCCGTCAGGCCCCTCCGCTTTTTGCAAGCCAGACTCGGGGGCTCTGCTTGGCCGGCGAGCCGCCCCTCCGCCCCGGCTCCCTCCCGCCAGTCCGTGGAGCGCGCACTGCCTCGTTGCCCTTCCTACCCTCTTCCGTGGGCCTCTCGTCTGCGCTTGGCTCCGGCGACTCCGTTCTGGTAATCCTCTGGTGGTTTTCTGGGTTATTTAGGCAGGTGTAGGTGGAATCTAAGTGATCAGCAGGACGCGCGGTGAGCCCAGCGTCCTCCTACGCCGCCATCTTCCCTCTCTCTCTCCATGAACCGTTTTTTTAATATTACTCTCTAACCTTTGGAAATTTTTTCAGTTGATAAGTGAACAATAAGATTATGCATTCATTAACTGTGTGGAGTGTACCTATTATGGACCAAGTACTGGTTTGAGTGAAGAAGACAAAAGTCCAGGAACTGCTGGTGTGTAACTGGGTGTGCAAGAGCACCGGGCTACAAGGGTTCCAATCAGACCAGGCTTGGCCACTCACTGCTGACAAAATCCAAAGGCAGAGAGACAAGCATTGGTGAAACGAGAAAGGAATTCATGTCAATGAGGCCAACACTGGGAAAACAGAGGACTAACTAACTTCTCATCTCCAAAGTGCTGAAAATACTTCTAGGTTACTGCAAGGAAAATGTGGGACAAAGGTCGGTGATACAAGTAGGTGGGCAATAAAGGTCAGGTCAAGCACTGTGTTAGGGTCAATCACTCAGGGTCTTGCTGGCTCCCAGCAGTCTTTATTCCTTGAGGGGTAGTTTTGGTTCCCTCCAAGGGATGCTTTGCCTACAGGGTCTTTTGCCTGGGTTAAGAGATAAGCTGGAGAGAAGAATTTAGTTAGAATGTACTCACAGGTCAAAATGGAGGTAGTTGAAGTCCTCTTTTATGAGTCCGCCTTGCAATAAGTGACCAAAAGTTATCCTGGATGCCAGATTGAAACTGATACTCAAAATAGGCTGAAATATTTAGAGGTCTGAAGAGAAGATTATCGCATTTTGCACATAAAAGGAACGTAAACAGCTTGTGGCCAGAAGGAAGATTATGACAGATTAAGATGGAAGGGCAGCTCTCCCTGCCCACAGGTCCTGTCCCAGTGTTTTGATAAAACCACCTTTTTTGCATGGGGGTGGGGAATTAAGATGCACAAATTCAAATTTGTTATTTTTTTTTAAAGTTTACTTGTTAAGAGAGAGAGAAGGAGAAGGGGAAGGGCAGAGGGAGAGAGTGGGACAGAAGCCCCTGTAGCAGGCTCCAGGCCGAAGGCAGAGAGCCCAATGAGGGTCTTGAACTCATGAATCGTGAGATCACAACCTGAGCCAAAGTCAGATGCTTAACCTACTGAGCCACCCAGGCGCACCTCACAAATTTTTTAAAGAAAAAAAAAAGATACCCAAATTCCTTGACACTCCTATCGATAAGTGGAGTCTAGTTCTTCTCCTTTTGAGTCTGAATAAGTTTTATGATTTTTACCAATGAATATAATACCAGAATGCCAGTTTGGGGCCTAGGTATTAAGAGACTAGAAGCTTTGGAGAGCATGGGTGGCTCAGTCAGTTGACCTTCTGACTCTTGATTTTGGCTCAGGTCGTGTTCCCAGGGTCATGGGATGGAGCCCCGCATCAGGCTCCATGCTGAGTCTGGAGCCTGCTTAATTAAGATTCTTTTGTCTCTCTCCCTCTGCTCCCCTCCCCGACTCACCCTCCCTCTCTCTCTCTCTCTCTCTCTCTCTCTCTCTAATATAAAAAACAATTTTTTTTTTTAAGAAACTGGTAGCTTCAACTGTTATGCCCAGAATTCGTGATCCCCAAAGACCACTAAAGAGCCAAGTCCGATGCAAAAGCAAAAGAGCCTTTATTCGAGCTAGCTCGAGCTCAATCCCCTACCTGCACCAACACAGCGGTGAGATACCAGGGAGAGAGAGCGAGTTTCAAAAGGACAAAAGTTTTATTGGGGCCTAGGGGCAGTTGGTGAGGTAATGGCTATGGCCTCAGCCGATTGGCTGGGGAAGGATCCGAGTCCTGTTAGGCAGGTGGGGGAGGGGGGGTTACTCAAGGGGAGGAGGTGTGGTCAAGGTGAAGGACACAGAACAAGATGGAGTCGGCCGGCATAGGCCCACCCTTTCACAACCTCTTGTCTCTTGGAATCCAGGTGCCATGCTATGAGGAAGAACAAGCAGCCCCATGGAGAGGCCCACAGGGAGAGAAGCCAAAACTTGCCCCCTCCCTGCCCCTTTGGCTGACAGCATCAACCTGTCTTGCTGGCCATGTGGGTGAACTATCTTAGAGGAGAATCCTCCAGACCCAGATGAGCCATGTTAGCTAACTGCCTGAGGACTGAGAGCAGCTTTGCCCACACACACAGAGCTGGAAGTATCTTGAGAATTTACATTCCCCTGGGTAGCATTTGCCAACAACTAAGCAGTGTGGATATATAAAAGTTGGCTTCCTCAGGGTGCCTGGCTAGCTCAGCCAGAAGAGCATACGACTCTTAATCGTAGGGTTATAAGTTTGATGCCCGTGTTAGTATATAGAGATTAATTAAAAAAAAAAAAAAAAACCTAAAAAAAAGAGTCAATCTGTAATAAATAAATAAATAAATAAATAAATAAATAAATAAATAATCAGCTCCTTTCCTCAAGTTAGAACTATAGGGTATAATTTATCCTCCAGAGTTCCCCTGAGGTATCAGGCTATTATCCACAGTACTTGACCCAAAATTGCATATTGCCTGTTTTCCTCCCAGTCCTGCTCCCCCATTTCCCTCACAGCTTCTCCCCGGGGAAGATTAATTGCATATAAATCTTCCCGTCTCAGGATCTGGCTCTGGGAACTGGACCAGAGGCAACCCCTCTGGCTGTTTTGTGGAGAATGAATTGGAGGCCCCTAGGAGTGGAAACATCCTGACCATTTAGAAGGCCATTTCAGTAAGTCAGAAGAGGTACAAGAAAGGCCTGGACTTTGTAACAGCAGGGAAAGTCTAATGGTGTGGACAGAGTCCGAACCTACCTTGACAGTGAAACTAACAATTTCATAATGATATGGTGGATTGTAAGGGGTGAAAAACTCAAGGATGTTTCCCAGCCTTGTGCACCTCTGCTCGCTGTGGTAGCCCCAGGTGCGACCTGGATGTGCAGAAGGACGCAGGCAAGTTCCTGGGCCTGCACAAGCTGCAGAAACACTCTGCTAGCAACTACATCATTGTGTCCAACCAGATGAACATGACTGAGGCTGAAATGGTGAAAGGCAGGTCAATGGGCCCTTTAAAATCTATACTATCTGTAGGGCCATTCTCAGGAGAGGCCAGTCAGAGGATTCCATTCTGGATCTGGCCAAGACAGCATTATCTCAGAGAACTTCTGACTGGGGGAGGTCATGGATGTGGAATATTTGTCATAAACAAGTTGTGGCGCACCCCTCCCCCCAAAATATTTACCAAGTTTCTGGTGTGATCAATTGAAAAACATGGAGGTAACTTTAGTAGATGTAAAAACCTATGGAGAAAAGAGCATTGAAAATCAAGCATTGGGGCATCTGAGTGGCTTAGTTGGATGAGTATCCGACTTCAACTCAGGTCATGATCTCACAGTTGGGATGAGTTCCAGCCCCAGGTCATGCTCACTACTGTCAGAGACTGCTTGGGATTCTCCGTCCCCCTCTCTCTGCCCCTCCCCTGCTCATGTTGCAAGATTTGTTTTAAATATTTATTTATGTATTTTGAGAGAAAGAGGACATGCACACAGTAGCCGAGGAGGGGCAAACAGAAAGGGAGAGAGAGAATCCCAAGCAGGCTCCATGCTGTCTGCACATAGCCTAATGTTGGACTCGATCTCGCAAACCATGAACCATGAGATCATGAGCTGATCCAAAATCAAGAGTAGGACATTTAACTAACTGAGTCACCCAGGCACCCCTTAAAGTTTTTAACTCTTTAAAGGAAGAGAGAGGGGCACCTGGGTGGCTCAATTGGTTAATCGTCCAACTTCAGCTCAGGTCATGATCTTATAGTACATGAGTTCGAACCCCATGTTGGGCTCTGCACTTACAGCACTGAGCCTGCCTGGGATTCTCTCTCTCCCTCACTCTCTTTCCCTCCCCCCCCTCAAAAAACAAAAAAACAGGGGCGCCTGGGTGGCGCAGTCGGTTAAGCGTCCGACTTCAACCAGGTCACGATCTCACGGTCCATGAGTTCGAGCCCCGCGTCGGGCTCTGGGCTGATGGCTCAGAGCCTGGAGCCTGTTTCCGATTCTGTGTCTCCCTCTCTCTCTGCCCCTCGCCCGTTCATGCTCTGTCTCTCTCTGTCCCAAAAATCAATAAACGTTGAAAAAAAAAAAAAAACAAAAACAAAAAAACAAAAACAAAAAACTTAATTAAAAAATAGAAAAATTGTGTTCAGTAAATGTTTACTAATGACCCACTCTGATAAATGTTACCCCACTTAACAGTGTTGGCCACTTTGTTGGCCTTCAAGAAATTATTGTTGGAAAAAAAAAAATGATTGTTGGTTAGATCCTTAAGTTACCAAAAGTCTGTTTTTTTCCCCTGTTCCAATTGAGTACAAAAGCCATTTACAAGCCACCAGAAAGGGCTCAGTTGGTTGAGTGTCCGACTTCGGCTGAGGTCATGATCTCACAGTTCTTGGTTTCAAGTCCTACATCAGGCTCACAGCTGTCAGCACAGAGCATGCTTCAGATCTTCTGTCCCCCATCTCTCTGCCCCTGCCCCGCTCGCATGCATGCGCTCTCTTTCTCAAAAATAAATAAACCTTTAAAAAATATAAAAATAAAAGCCGCCAAAAAGGAAAAGTTGTGGAAAAATAGCAGAGGAGTTAAATGTGTCTTCATTAGATCTTTGTTTATTTGTCAGCCCCTCTTCATATCAGACATTAGATGGCTCCTGATTAAATCACACCACTTGTCACACATTTTACCATGATATTAAAAAAAAAAAAAAGTTAATGGATTTAAAAGAAGTGTAAAGTGCTGCAAAAGCAGTACTGTCAGAAACCATTAATCTTTAGCTATCTACATTGTCCAAGGTAAGGAAAACATTGCATGAGAAAGAATTGTGCCAGGACAGTCATCTAATCTACCTAGCCAATACAAGCTGTGTTGCAGGGGCAAGCTAGAGCGCCTAGCTGGCTCACTCCATAGAGCATATGACTCTTGAATCAGGGTCATTGGGTGTAGAATTACTTTTAAAAATTGGGGGGGGGGACAAGCTAAAATTATTCAGCAGTCTACTCACCACTTAAGAAAATAAGGTACGCGTTGCCATTCATCTTTTTTCATGTTTTGAATATGGCTTTTCAACAAATGTGTGTTGATTAGCGATGTTACCTAAAGCACTACCTAGTGCTTTAAGGGTGGGAATAATATCTTACTTCAACCGCATATTCCTGGAGTACATGATAAATACTTAAAAAATATTTATAGAATGAAAGTATTCAGGAGCTATGCATTTGCAGAAGATACTTTCTCTATGAAGCCTTCCCTGATATCTCTTGGTATTATTGAACAAGTTCTCCCTAGTGTTTCCATTGACCCTGGCTGAAGACAAAAATATTAATTATAGTGGGTGAAATAAGTACTATGAGAGAGATAGGTAAAAACTAGTGGGATCATAAATGAGTGGACAATTCATTCTGCCTTTGATAGGAGTGGGTCAGAGAAATCTACAGAGAAGTGGCTTCTCAGCTGGGCTGTATACGGTGAAATGGCGAAAAGGGAGTTCCAAGGAAAGGAAATAAATCAAGTCACAAAGAAATGAGTAAGAATGCCTTTTTTTTAATTTAAATTTTAGTTAACATGCAGTGCAATATTGGTTTTGGGAGAATTCAGCGATTCATCAATTATATACAACAATCAGCGCTCATCACAACCAGTGCCCTTCTTTTTTTTTTTTTATTTTTATTTTTTAAATTTACATCCAAATTAGTTAGCATATAGTGCAACAATGATTTCAGGAGTAGATTCCTTACTGCCCTTATCCATTTAGCCCATCCCCCCTCCCAAAACCCCTCCAACAACCCTCCGTTTGTTCTCCATATTTATGAATCTCTTCTGTTTTGTCCCCCTCCCTGTTTTTATATTATTTTTGTTTCCCTTCCCTTATGTTCATCTGTTTTGTCTCTTAAAGTCCTCATATGAGTGAAGTCATATGACTTTTGTCTTTCTCTAATTTCACTTAGCATAATACCTTCCATTCCATCCACGTAGTTGCAAATGGCAAGATTTCATTCTTTTTGATTGGTGAGTAATACTCCAGTGTGTGTGTGTGTGTGTGTGTGTGTGTGTGTGTGTGTGTGTACACACGTCTTCTTTATCCATTCATCCATCGATGGACATTTGGGCTTTTTCCATACTTTGGCTATTGTTGATAGTGCTGCTATAAACATGGGGGTGTATGTGTCCCTTCGAAACAGCACACCTGTATCCCTTGGGTAAATGCTTAGTAGTGCAATTGCTGGGTCATAGGGTAGTTCTATTTTTAGTTTTTTGGGGAACCTCCATACTGTTTTCCAGAGTGGCTGCACCAGCTAGCATTCCCACCAATGCCCTTCTTAAGACCCATCACCCATCCACCTCCCTCTACCAATCCTCAGTTTGTTCTTTATCATTAAGTCTCTTGGGGTACCTGGGTGGCTCAGTCTGTTAAGCTTCCGAATTCCACTCAAGTCATGATCTTATGGTATGTGACTTCAAGCCTCTCATAGGGCTCTGTGCTGACAGCTCGTAGCCTGGAGCCTGCTTCAGCTTCTGTGTCTCCCTCTCTCTCTCTGTCCCTCCCCCACTCCCACTCCGTCTTTCTCTCTCTCAAAACTAAACATTAAATATTTATTTTAATTTAAAAAAAGAGTCTCTTGGGGCACCTGGGTGGCCCAGTCGGTTAAGCATCTGACTTCAGCTCAGGTCATGACCTCGCGGTTCATGAGTTTGAGCCCCACATGAGGCCCTGTGCTGATAGCTTGGAGCCTGGAGCCAGGAGCCTGAAGCCTGTTTCGGATTCTGTCTCCCTCTTTCCCTGACCCTCCCCTGCTCATACTCCATCTCTGTCTCTGTCTCTGTCCCTCTCTCTCTCTCTCAAAAATAAATAAAAACATTTAATTAATAAAAAAAAAAAAAAAAAAAAGAGTCTCTTGTGGTTTGTTTCCCTCTCTTCTCTTCCCCCTACCTTTCCATATGTTCATCTGTATTGTTTCTTAAATTCCACATATGAGGGGTGCCTGGGTGGCGCCGTCGGTTAAGCGTCCGACTTCAGCCAGGTCACGATCTCACGGTCCGTGAGTTCGAGCCCCGCATCAGGCTCTGGGCTGATGGCTCAGAGCCTGGGGCCTGTTTCCGATTCTGTGTCTCCCTCTCTCTCTGCCCCTCCCCCGTTCATGCTCTGTCTCTCTCTGTCCCAAAAATAAATAAACGTTGAAAAAAAAAATTAAAAAAAAAATTCCACATATGAATGAAATCATATGGTATTTGTCTTTCTCTGATTGACATGTTTCACTTAGCGTATTACATTCTAGCTCCATCCACATTATTGCAAATGACAAGATTTCACTCTTTTTAATGGCTGAGTAATATTCTATTGTATATATATACAACCATATCTTTATCCATTCATCAGTCGATGGTCAGTTGGGCTCTCTGCATAGTTTGGCAATTGTTGATAACACTGCTATAAACATTGGGGTGCATGTATCCCTTCAAATCTGTATTTTTATATCCTTTGGGTAAATACCTAATAGCGAAATTGCTGGATCATAGGGTAGTTCTATTTTTCATTTCTTGAGGAATCTCCATGCTATTCTCCAGAGTGGCTGCACCAGTTTGCATTTCCACCAACAGTGGAAGAAGGTTCTCCTTTTTCTGCATCCTCACCAACACCTAATTTTTTTTTAAGAAAAAAAATTTTTTTAAGTTTATTTATTTATTTTGAAAGAGAGTGTGCACAGGACATGGGGAGGGGCAGAGAGAGAGAGAGAATCCAAAGCAAGCTCCACACCAGTAGTGTGGAGACCAATTCAGGTCTCAAACCCACAAAATGTGAGATCATGACCTGAGCCAAAACCAAGAGTTGAACGCTTAACCGACTGAGCCACTCAGGGGCCCCAACACCTACTGTTTCTTGTATTGTTAATTTTAGCCATTCTGACAGGTGTGAGGTGGTATCTCATCATGGTTTTGATTTGTATTTCCCTGATGATGAGTGATATTGAGCATCTTTTCAGGTGTCTGTAGGCCATCTGTATATCTTCTTTGGAAAAGTGTCTATTCATGTCTCTGTCCATTTCTTAACTGGGTTATTTGTTTTTTGGGTGTTCAGTTTGATAAATTCTTTCTAGATTTTGGATACTAACCCTTTATCAGATTTGTCTTTCACAAATACCTTCTCCCTTTCCATTGGTTGCCTTTTAGCTTTGTTGATTGTTTCCTTCCTTGTGCAGAAGTTTTAATCTTGATGAGGTCCTACTAGTTAGTGTTTGCTTTTTTTTTTCTTAATGTTTTTGTTTGTTTGTTTGTTTGTTTACTTGTTTGTTTTGAGACAGAGAGAGACAGAGCATGAGCAGGGAAGGGGCAGAGAGAGAGGGAGACACAGAATCGGAAGCAGGCTCCAGGCTATGAGCCATCAGCCCAGAGCCCGATGCGGGGCTCGAACTCACAGACTGTGAGATCATGACCTGAGCCGAAGTCGGATGCTCAACCGACTGAGCCACCCAGGCGCCCCAGTTAGTGTTTGCTTTTGTTTCCCTTGCCTTTGACAACGTGTCTAGTAAGAAGTTGCTCTGGCTGAGGTAAAAGACGTTTCTGCCTGGGTTGTCCTCTAGGATTTTGATGGTTTCTTGTCTCACATTTAGACGTTTAGACATTAAATTTTGATGGTTTCTTGTCTCACATTTAGACATTAAATCCATTTTGCATTTATTTTTGTTGGTGTAAGCAAGTGGTCCAGTTTCAAGAGAATGCCTTTTAATAAAAGGATTCTCCCAAAGTGCATTGCACCAAATGTTTGAAGATTGTTATAGTAGGAAGATAATTTTTCTAATGTTTATTTATTTTTGAAAGAAAGAGAGCATGAGCTGAGGAAGGGCAGAGAGAAGGAGAGAGGGTCCGAAGCAGGCTCTGCACTGACAGCAGTGAGCCAATGTGGGACTCGAACCCAGGAACCATGACATCACAACCTCAGCTGCAGTCAGACGCTCAACCAACTGAGCCACCCAGGCCACCCCTGGAATACAGTTTTTTAAACCACATAATTAATATGGAGCCATTATGAAGAAAAAGTGATTTAATATGTAATAGCTGAAGTTAAGTAAGTTAGAGGAGAAACAATCTCATTCAATTTATCCCTCACTTAATCAGACCCTCTAAGGTCCTGAGAGGGCCTACCACTTGTTACATGGCCATTTTTTAAAATAAATTTTGCATTTAATTGTATTTGATAAAGACTGCTCTCTTTTTCCTCTAACACCCATTTGTCATAATTCCACTTGGGTCGTGTGGCATTGGGGGGATCGGTCACTAAGAAGTTGATTTGGGAATACATGTAATGTGTTGTTCCTCAGTTACTTCCATGCATAGTGTAAAATATAATTCTCATGTTATTAAGAGCATAATTCTCATACAAATAAATAGTGGCCATGGGACAAAGTTTTATTTAACTCATCAGTGAGGGAACCAATGGAATGACAGAGCTGCTTAAAAAGGATTTGACTAACTAGAGGTGTATAGTGTTCATAGGGAAAGAAAAAATAAAATAAGATTTTTAAGCTATATGTAAAAGTGAGTAATACCCTACCAAACCATAAAAATGTAACATTTGTTTGGGTTTTTTTCTTTTCACATTTTTATTTAAATTCTAGTTTATTAACATACAATGCAATATTGGTTTCAAGAGTAGAATTCAGTGATTCATCACTTACATACAACACTCAGTGCTCATCCCAAGTGCCTTCCTTAATGCCCATGACCCATCTAGCCCATCCCCCACCCACTTCCCTTCATCAACCCTCAGTTTGTTCTCTATCATTAAGAGTCTCTTGTAGTTTGTTTCCCTCTTTTTTCCCCCTTCCCATATATTCATCTGTTTTGTTTCTTAAATTCCACATATGAGAGAAATCATATGATATTTGACTTTCTCTGACTGGTTTATTTCGCTTAGCATAATACACTCTGGCACTATCCACGTCGTTGCAAATGGCAAGATTTCATTCTTTTTGATTGCCAAGTAATATTCCAGTGTGTGTGTGTGTGTGTGTGTGTGTGTGTGTGTGTGTGTACCACATCTTCTTTATCCATTCATCATTGAAAATTTGACCTCTTTTTGGATATTGTTGATAATGCTGCTATAAACAGCACAGTGCATGTATCCCTTCAAATCTGTATTTTTGTATCCCTTGGGTAAATATCAAAATGCTGGATCATAGGGTAGTTCTATTTTTAGCTTTCTGAGGAACCTCCATACTTAAAAAAAAAAAAAAAAAAAAAAAAAAAAACACCTTTGGAGTATCCTTGTTATCAAGCAGGAAATAAAAGATTATCCCCCCTTATCAATGTTCCACAAGTTAACCTCTAACTTCAGGGCTATAAACTATCTGGGGCTTCTCATTCATAGATAGTAACTCAGAGAAAGTTACAATATTCAAGAAAGGCAGATGTCTGTGAGCCAGCTTATACTCTGTATGATACTAAAAATATCATGTAGGATGCCTGGGTGGTTCAGTTTGTTAAGCATCCTGCTCTTGATTTCCACTCAGGTCATGATTTCACGGTCCATGAGATCAAGCCTCACATGGGATTCATGCTTACAGCACAGAGCCTGCTTGGGATTCTTGCTCTCCCTCTCCCACTGTCCCTCCTCCATTCACACGTGCACACATGTGCTGGCTCTCTCTCTCTCTCTCAAAATAAATAAACTTTAAAAGTAAATAAATTAATTAGTTAAATAAAAATATTTTCCCCCACATTGTATAAACCCACAAAACCTGGATCTGCCCTGCCAGGATCAGGTCTAGAGGAGTTTCTTGTACATCACAATTACTCTGATCCCACTCTCAATATAGTGTGGCAAGACCTCAGGCACATGGTGGTCCTCACTCTCAACAGGAGAGATCTGTTTGGTCCACTTTGGTCAAATCTCCACTCCTGGGTCAATCACATGTAAGGGCTGAGCGGTTGTTCAAGCTCACTGGGGACATAGGGCTCCCTCTGTGGGCTTGGAAGATCAGGACTTCTTATAGAGAAGCATGGTTGGAGAGGAAGTAGGACAGATAACTTGGTGGCCCTCAAGTTCCTTATCTGAAGAATGAGAATTAAAAAGATCTATCAAAGTGAGAGAAACGAAGAATTAAAATATCTAAAGAATGGTATAAATTTAAGGTATTTTATTCATTTTTTTTAATGTTTATTTCTTTTTGAGAGAAAGCAAGAGTGAGTGGGGGAGGGGCAGAGAGCGAGGGAGACAGAATCCAAAGCAGCCTCACACTGTCACTGCAAAGTCCGACTCAGAGCTAGAACCCACCAACCCACCATGATCATGAGATCATGACCTGAGCTGAAGTCAGATGCTCAACTGACTGAGCCACCCAGGAACCCCTAAGATATTTTTAAAACAAAAATGACTTTTTTAAAGTTTATTTATTTTTGAGAGAGACAGACCAAGTGGGAGAGGGGCGAAGAGGGAGAGAGAGAATCCCAAGCAGGCTCCACGCTGTCAGCATGGAGCCTGATGCGGGGCTGAAACCCACAAAATGTGACATCGTGACCTGAGCCAAAACCAAGAGTCGGACGCTTAACTGACTAAGCCACCCAGGCTCCCCCCAAAATGACTTTTAACACCAAACTGGTGATCCGATAAAAGATGGGATGGGTGGAATGAAGATAAAGTTTTCTGATATTTATTTACTTAGAAATGTATTAAATCAGAGCTCGTAGTGGCAAGAAATTTATGATAGGATACTGAATTCTCACCTAATCTCTCAGAAAAGTAGAGAAAGCAACTACTGTATACATCCTAGAATAAGACCCAACCACCAAGGGGATTTTTTACCAAAACACCACCACCAAAAACACCAGTTGGCCCATCTGAGGCTCCACACTGGATGTCAGAACCTCTGCCACCTCTACTACCATACTTGTCAGAAGATTAATCCCTAGACATGGGGCCACCTTCTTCCATTGCTCACTTTTGAAACTAATTGTATGGGTATATCTGATAAGTTGAGTAGAGTTTGTATCCGGCAGTCAGTGTATTGGTATGCAAGATTTTGGGGAGGTATTGTTGCATCCACACGACTCCTGAAACAGAATGCTACGGGCACCAGTGACAGTCACAACAAAGTTTATTGCAATAAGAGGCAAGGCCAACTGATCGGGACCGACACTCTGGACCAGAGTGTGGTCTCGAACAGCTGGGGTACAGAGTTTTTATAGCCGACCACATCGTCTTATCATCACCTGGGAACAGAACAAAGGAATAGTTCCCAGATGGGGGTGGAAACAGTTCAGCCATGCCCTTGCCCCAATCCAATCAAACACTAATCCATCCCTTGATTGATAGGATAAGGCTGTTATCTCTTAACCTATAGTTTTAAAACAAAGCTGTTATTTCTTAAGGCTACAGGTTAGCCCTACACTACAATTTAACCCTTACAGTATGGGTGAGGATTCTATCTTGAGACGAATATCATTATGTGGGAAATTACCAAATTTAAAAAGAGCATTCAGGGGCGCCTGAGTGGCTCAGTCAGTTGAGCGTCCGACTTCCACTCAGGTCATGATCTCACGGTTCATGAGTTTGAGCCCCACATCAGGCTCTGTGCTGACAGCTCAGAGCCTGGAGCCTGCTTTGGATTCTGTGTCTCCATCGCTCTCTCTCTGTCCCTTACCGCTTGGGCTCTCTCTCTCTCAAAAATAAATAAATAAACATTAAAAAATATTTAAAAAAAATAAATAATAAAAATAAAAAGCGTTCAAAGCTACAAATGATAAATTTCTACCTCAAAAAGGCACACTTTTATGTCTCAGGCCATAAAAGCCACAAGAAGAATCAAAAAGAGCTAGATTCCAGGAAATAAGTCCATAAGAGTAAAGCAACAATTAGTACTTCATTATAGATAACTTTTATTAAGCAATTGCAGAGCGTATATGTGATGCTAGACATTGCACATATAGTATCCATTTACTCTTCATAAGAACCTGCAAGCTGGGTACCAATGATTCTATGTTACAGGTAAAAAAAAAAACCTGAGACCTAAAGTTACCCAAGATTGGAGCACCTGGCTGACTCAGTCAGTAGAGCATGCGACTCTTTTGATCTCAGGGTCCTGAGTTCAAGCCCCACATTGAGCATAGAGCCTACTTTAAAAAATTAAGGGGTACCTGGGTGGCTTCATTGGTTAAGCACCTGACTTGGGCTCAGGTCATGATCTCACAATTCATGAGTTTGAGCCCCATGTCGGGCTCTCTGCTGTCAGCGCGGAACCTGCTTAGGATCCTCTGTCTCCCTCTCTCTCTCTTCCCCTCCCCCACTCGCTGGCACATTTTCTCTCTCTCTCTCTCTCTCTCTCTCTCTCTCTCTCTCTGAAATAAGCATTTAAAAAAATAAAAGAGTTTTAAAATAATAAATAAATAAATAAATAAATAAATAAATAAATAAATAAATAAACAAAGTTATCCAAGATCTAAATTCCATAAGCAGCAGAGCTAGACTGAAAGCCCAGGTCAGTCTGGCTCTCACCATGTTCCAGCTACAGCTGGGGGCTGATATTTTCTCTCTTGGTGAGAAAATGTCCTCCAACTGCTCTATATGATTTGATTATTTAGGGGAATGCACCTAGGTTGCTTAGTTGGTTAAGCTTCCAACCTTGGCTCAGGTCATGACCTCATGGTGCGTGAGTTTGAGCCCAACATAGGATCCCCTGTCCCCCTCTCCCTCAGCCCCTCCCCTGCTCTTGTGTTCTCTCACTCTCTCTCAAAAATAAATAAATAAACTTAAAAAAAAAAAAGAAATATTAGAATTTTCTGGTCAGTACCAGTGAGGTAATCTGCCTGACAGACCCCCTGTGGTCCCCCATAAGAAGGTGAGCTTGGCTGAAACAATCGTCTTCTTGCTGGAATAACTTCCTTGTCCCACTTCCACCTGCCTATAAAAGTCTTCCTTAGAGCTCCTTTCTATCTGCTAGATGGGATGCTACCTGATTCATTATCATAGAATAAAGCCAGTAAGATCTTTAAATTTATTCAGTTGGACTTTTTTTGTTTGTTTGTTTGTTTAACAATGCCAAGCTGACTTGGTGATATTACACTAAAAAAAATTTTTTTTAGGTTATTTTTTTTAGTAACCTCTACACCCAGTGTGGGTCTTGAACTCACAACCCTGAGATCAAGAGTCACATGCTCTCCTGACTGAGCCAGCCAGGCACCCCCAAAATTATTTTTAATGATCTCTTAATAGACAATTTTGTTAGACCCTCCTCTTATTTATTGGATACCACCTCACCTTGAAAAAACTGTCTTCCCCACCTGAAAAAGGATGTTTTACCTAGTCATTAGAGTCAGTTACTTTATGAACACCAGTGCCAACATGGCACTTTGTTTGGCACCGTGAGGTGTTTATACCCCAGGACAATGCACCATTATAAGATTTTGATGGATGAGATGTATACCTTTCTTTTGCAAAGTGGGAGAAGAAACCTATTGTGGAAGAGGAGGAGGAGGGAACAGAGAACCAGTATTTTACCACTGATCTGAAGAAGGTTGGTTTTAGGAAAGTGCAGATATAGAAATTGGGAATCTGGAAAGTGAATCCCTTAAAACAATATGAATGTCCATGCATCCAGGCAAACCTCACAAAACCATATGAATTGTATACTTAAGGAATTTTTAGAGGAAACTACATCAAAATGCTGCATTTTCATAGTACACTGGCTTGAGAACTTAATCTTTTCTCAACTTGATAGGTCTGCTAAAAAAAAAAAATTCAACTGAGTAAATTTAAAGATATAATTAGCTTTTTTCAAGGATCCATAAATGAGTCATATCCCATCTAGAAAATCCAAGGGAGGTCCTAGGAGTTGTACCAAATGCTTTCATAGGCAGAAGGAGGGTGGGACAAGAAAGTTATAAGCCTTGATTCTTTCAAGCCTGGGTACAGGGTGGGGGTCTTATCAGACAGATGACCTTATTAGTGCTGATCAGGAAATTCCAGACTGATTCGTTTAAAAATCCATTCCTAGAAGAGGCTGCAACTGCAGTTAGGTTAGCTGTTAAGTCTTGGTGAGGCTTAGTGAAAGTGATTCCATTTTGGATCTGTTGTTTCTTTTCTTTCTTTTTTTCTTTTTTTTTTTTTCAAATAAGATTTTTAAGTAATTTCTACACCCAACGTGGGGCTCAGATGTACAACCCTGAGATCAAGAGTTGCCTGATCCATAGACTGAGCCTGGGCCTGTTGTTTCTAATAGGTCCTTGCTCATTTTTTTTTTTTTTTTCCTGCTTCGTCAGAATTTGGGTATGAACCCTACTGAATCCACATAATTCCTTTTGTTTTTTAAGTTTACTTATTTATTTTGAGAGAGGGAGAGAGAATGAGAGGGGGAAGGGCAGAAAGAAAGGGAGACAGAGAGAATCCCAAGCAGTCTCCGCACTGCCAGTGCAAAGCCTGACAAGGGCCTCAAACTCATGAACCATGAGATCATGACCTTAGCTGAAATCAAGAGTTGATTGCTTAGCCGACTGAGCCACCCAGGTGCCCCTCTTATGACTCTTTTCCTATCTCACTCCTTTCTTTTTGCTTTAGGATCTACTGCTAACTGCTTGGTTTCCCTATGTTCCCCATCCAAATTCCAGCAAGGATCTGGAAGCCCCAGCTCATCTCATTCAGAGGGAGCCATTATCACAGGTCACTGGCTAGCATGTCGATCAGTATTACCTCTGGTCCAACTAGCTATGGCCAGACAGCCAACATCACTTGGTATAAATCATGGCCACATAGGGTTGCCCTGCCAAAAGCACCAGGAGTGAGCCAGTTACACATAGAAGGGGCAATGGGTGTACAAAAGCTATACAGAGAAGGGGCTGTTATTCACAGTTATTCTCTTCTTACATGATTTTCAAAGGTTTGAGTACAACCTTTCTTGTTAACAGCTTGAAATAAAACTGGTATCAGGTTTATGACCCATCTGCTAACTAGATCAATCCCATCTGTAATCCTGGCCATGCTACAAGGCCGGCAGCCACACAAAATATCTCTGGCAGAAACTGTTATCAGGATTGAGATTCCTAATGGGAAGTGAAAAGTTAACAGATTTAGAAAGTAAGACTGCATTAACATTTTCAAGGTGAATTTAGAATATAATTAAAATGTTAAATGCTTTTTAGAAAGCAATAATGGACAACACTGAAGGTCACAGTATGTACTAAGTCCTGTTCTAAGCATTTACATATATATCAAGAAATTTTATTCACATAAAACCTGAGAAAGTAGGTAATAATAACATCCCTACTTTAACAGATGAGAAAACAAAAGCAGAGAAAGGTGAAACAATTTGTCCAAATTAAAATAGTGGAGACAGAATTTAAACCCAGGTGTCCTGGCTCCAAAGTGCTATGCTGCCTGTGGCCCTTTTTTTTTTTTTTTTTTTTTTTTTACAGCAACATGCTGGTTATGTGAGAAGTGAGATGATTCATATTCAGAAATACCAAATAAAAGCTGTGCTGTCTAGTTAACAGGAGGTTTACAACCTGTTGGAAATATGTATCAACGCCACCCCCCACCCCCAATGGAGTGCCAAACCCTTAGATACTTCACTTCCTGGTTCTTTTTACCCTCCTCTCTGTTTCATGGGCTTATTTTTCGCGGGCTTTGCAATGAGCGTGTGTCAGAGAACTGAAGTCTCTGTGTCACCTCAAGGAATGTACATTTGCTCCACTCAGACCTCATTTTGCCTTACCTGGACATAGGTGACTTGGGGTGGGGAGGGTAAGGCTAAACATGTGTAGTACACAGCCAATGAGGAATCAGGGGAGGGACCTGACGCTAGGAGATAAATTGCCTGCTGTTAACTGCGCATCAGGCACCCGCTCTTGCAAGAACGTTGCAAGCCATGCTTCACTGTGCTCCAAGTCTCCATGTCCATCCTTTGGGTGGGTCAGTGGGCTTATTTCTTACAGTTAAGTGAAATGATGTAGAAAAGGCTTTTTCAGAAAACTAAGAGTTAACCATTAAAAAAAGTTTTTAGTGTTTTATTTAGTTTTGAGTGAGAGAAACAGAGTATGAGTGTGGGACGAGCAGACAGAGAGGGAGACACAGAATCCAAAGCAGGCTCTGGGCTCTGAGCTGTCAGCACAGAGCCCAATGCACGGCTCGAACTGGTGAACCATGAGATCATGACCTGAGGAGAAGTCAGATGCTCAACCACTGAGCTACCCAGGTGCCCCAAGGGTTAACTGGTGGCTCGGTCAGTTAGGCATTTGACTTTAGCTCGGGTCATGATCTCCTAGTTCCTGAGTTTGAGGCCCGCATTGGACTCTGCTGACAGCTCAGAGCCTGGAGCCTATTTCAGATTCTGTGTCTTCCTCTCTCTCTCTGCCTCTCCCCTACTTGCACTCTGGCTCTCTCTTTCAAAAATAAACATTAAAAAATTTTTTTTAACTTAAATGACTTTAATAATTTCATTTAAGTTTTTCCAAAATATATAATCTCATGTCCCAATAACTATAATTTAAGCAATTCAGGTTCATTCTTATGAAATGTTATCTTACATTGTGCTTACTGCTCCATCCTTGAAAGAAACTGTTGCATTTTGAGACACAAATCCCTTCTTATTATTTTCTATCTTTCCCTGACATGGCATTAACTGACTTTCTTGGACTGCTCTCACATTCATTGAATACTTTGGATCAGTCTCACTCTCCAACCAAATAGAAGCAATAATTCATTCAGTTGTCTATTCACTTAATAAATACTGTGATATTGTGGCATAATAAGACATATACATATATCTGGTCTTCACTCCCAGTTCCTGAAACAAGAGCTTCTAAATCCCTTCCAGTCTCTAGAGGGATAAAAGTGCCTTTTTTGTCTTGTTTTGTTTTTTAGTGTTTATTTTTGAGACAGAGAGAGTGTGTGTGTGTGTGTGTGTGTGAGAGAGAGAGAGAGAGAGGGGGAGGAGCAAAGAGAGAGGGAGTCAGGGGATCCAAAGTGGGCTCCCACCTACAGCAACTAGCCCAATGCAGGTCTCAATCAGAACCATGAGATCATGACCTAAGCCAAAGTCAGACACTTAACCAACAGAGTCACCCAGGTGCTACCAAGGTGCCTTTTTGTATGCTAATAAGATGACTCTAGATAGGACCCCAGATAGCATCAGGTGGGAGCGGATTGCCAGATAAACCAAATCATGTGATTAGAGGGCTGGAACTTTCAGTCCCATCCTTGACATTCATGGCCAATGATATAATCAATAATGTCAATTTAACAGAAACTCCATTAAAAAAATGCTAAGTAATGAGTTTCAAAGAGCTTCCAAGTTGCTGAACACATCCATGTGCTGATAGGGTAGTACACCCCAAACTCCTCTGGGATAGAAGCTGCTGCACTTGAGACCCTTCTGGACCTTGTCCTGTCACTTCTTCATCTGGCTCATCATTTGTATCCCTTATATTAAAAGATAACATCCTTAAAAAAAATAAATGAAAGATAACATCCTTTAAGTGTCATTTATAACAGCAACTAGTGTATCCCTGAATTCAGAGAGCTATGATAGCAAATTGTCAAACCTGAAGAGGGGGTCAAGGGAACTCCCAATTTGTATCCAAAGGACAAAAGTATATGTAACCTGGGGCCCTGCTATTTGTAATTTTGTCTGAAATTGGGGCAGTTTTGTAGGAGTGAGCCCTTAACCCATACAGTCTGTGCTAACTCTGAGTAGTTAGTGCCAGAATTGATTTAAATTGTAGAATATCTAGTCAGTGTCTAAAGAGTTTGAAAATTGGTTGGTGTGTATATCCAGGCAGAAGGTAGGGGTGGGGGTGGGGGTGAAACCATACATTTGATGTCAGAAATATTGTGAGAAGAAAAATGATTTTAACTATTTACTTAGTACCTATTATGTGTCCATCCCTATGCCTAGTGCCGGGAATGATTCACTGAAAGACCCTCCCTCTGGTGGCTGAAGGTGACAAATCAGATTATTACATTATAATCAGGATTATGTATTCATTTGTATGACTGTACCAATTTTTCATATCACCCTTGAAAAAAATTTAAGTAGTATAATAGTGACAAAGAGTTCCCCGAATACATCATTTGTTCTTTCATGCCTCAGAGCCTTTGCACAGGCTAGCCCTAACTAGAATGTCCTTTCCCTTTTATATGCCTAGTTAACTCTAATAATTGTTTTTTTTTTTCAACGTTTATTTATTTTTGGGACAGAGAGAGACAGAGCATGAACGGGGGAGGGGCAGAGAGAGAGGGAGACACAGAATCGGAAACAGGCTCCAGGCTCTGAGCCATCAGCCCAGAGCCTGACGCGGGGCTAGAACTCACACACCGCGAGATCGTGACCTGGCTGAAGTCGGACGCTTAACCGACTGCACCACCCAGGCGCCCCTAATAATTGTTTTTTAAGTAATCTCTACACCCAGCATGGGGCTGAAACTTATGACCCTGAAACCAAGATTCGGACACTTAACCAACTGAGCCACCCATGCACCCCTAGATTTGTAGTTGTTCTAAACAGTAAATTGTTCAAAATGCCAGAACATTTATTTTAGTTACACATGGCTATTATTTTACCTCTTTACTTGTTTATTACTGAACTATACATATTTATTGAGCAACTACTACATGCCGACATGCCAGGCTTTTTTTTTTTTTTTTAAGAAATTGATGGAAACATAAAGGTCCTAGAGTAACCAAAGCAATTTTAAAAAGAAGAATGAAGTTGGAAGATTTAACCTACTCAACTTCAAAACTTGCTATGAAGCCACCGTAATCAAGATAGTTGGGTATTGGTGAAAAGACAAACATAAGGATCAACAGAACAGACACAGACCTATACATGGTGTGTCCATTAATTTTTGACAAAGATGTTAAAGCAATTCAATACGGAAAGAAGTCTTTTCATCAAATGGTACTGGATCACTTGAATATCTCTGTGGGGGGAGGGGGAGTGAAAACCAACTCTATCTCACACTGTAGGCAAAAAGTAACTCAAAATGGATCACAGACCTAAGTGTCAAAACCCAAACTACAGGGGCGCCTGGGTGGCTCAGTCGGTTGAATGTCTGACTTCGGCTCAGGTCATGATCTCGCAGTTTGTGAGTTCGAGCCCCATGTCAGGCTCTGTGCAGACAGCTCAGAGCCTGGAGCCTGCTTCAGATCCTGTGTCTCCCTCTCTCTCTCTGCCCCTTCCCCACTCATGCTCTGTCTCTCTCTGTCTCTCAAAAATGAATAAACGTTAAAAAAATAAAAAAAAAAAACCCAAACTATAAAACTTTTAGAAAACATAAGAGAATGTCATTGCCACCTTAGTGTTGATAGTTCTTAAACATAAAAAGTGCGAAACATAAGCAAAACAAAAATTTGGTAACTTGGATTTCATTAGAATAAAAAACCGTTTGCTCTTTGAAAGCCACCATTAAGAAAATTAAAAGGCAAGCCACAGACTATGTGAAAACACTTGCAAAACACATATTAGACAAAGGACTTATATTCAGATCATATGAAGAATTCTTCCAACTCAATAGGAAGACCAATAACCACATAAGGATATGGGCAAAATATTTGAAGTAACTTCAAAATAGAAGATAATGCAAACTGACAGAAAATGACTGCCTGGGGATGGAGTTGGAGAGAGAGATGGATTAGAAAAATAGAAAAAGGCATGAGAACTTTTGGAAGTGATGTGTTATCTTGATTGTGGTGATGACAATGACTGCTGTGGTCTGAATGTATCCCTGCAAATTTCATGTGTTGAAATTCTTTTTTTTTACTTTTTTTTAAATTTTACTTATTTATTTTGAGAGAAAGAGAGAGAGAGAACAATCGGAGGAGGGGGAGAGGATCTGAATTGGGCTCTGTGCCAACAGCAGAGAGTCCAATGCAGGGCTCAAACTCACAAACCAGGAGATCATGACCTGAGTTGAAGTCAGACTTAGCCACCCAGGGGCCCCAATGTGTTGAAATTTTAACCTCCAAAGTAACCTATTAGGAGGTGAGGTCTTGGAGAGGTATTTAATTCATGAGGGTAGAGCCCACATTCATGAGATTAGATTAGTGCTCTTATAAAAAAGACCCCAGGAGGTTCCCCACCCTTTCAACCATGTGACTATAGCTAGCCGGTGCCAACTATGAACCAGGAAGAGCATGTCCCTTGATCTTGAACTACTAGTCAGAACTGTGAGAAATAAATTACTTCTATAAGCTACCCAGTTTGCGCTATTTTGTTATAACAGCATGAATGGACTAAGACAATGGGTGTGCACATGTCAAAACAGATCAAACCAGACTTACCTGCTTTATCTATATGCAGTGTAGTGTTTCTAATTTAAATATGAATGGTGAATTTTTAATGAGGAATAATAGTAATATCTTCAGGCTGTTGTAGGAGTCATTGACTGTGCTAAGCATTTTATCATAATACCTGGTTCCCTTAGTTTGGTGCTACTGAGACTTAGACATTAAACCTCAACCTCTACTGAGCTCATTAAATTAGAGTCTAGGGGTGAATGAGTGTTTAAGACTAGATCATATGTTTTAGGTAATTTTTATTTATTTTATTATTTTTATTTTTAAATTTTACTTTAAGTAGGCTTCATGCCCAGCACAAACGGAGCTCAAACTCACAACCCTGAGATCAAGATCTGAGATCAAGAGTCATACCTGGAGCCTGCTTAGGATTCTGTGTCTCCCTCTCTCTCTGCCCCTCCCTGCCTCCTTCTCTCTCTCTCTCTCTCAAAATAAATAAACATTAAAAAAAAAACCATTCAACTGACTGAGCCACCCAAGCACCCCCATATAGTAAGGAATTATTAAAACATCACAGAATTTGGGGGGTACCTGGGTAGCTCGGTCAGTTGAGTGTCTGACTCTTGATTTCTGCTCAGGTCGTAATTTCACGGTTTGTGAGTTCAAACCCCATCAGGCTGTCTGTGTTGACAGTACGGAACCTGCTTGGGATTCTCTCTTGTGCTATCTCTCTGCTTCTCCCCTGCTCGAATTCTCTCTCTCCCCCTCTAAATAAACAGTAAAAAATAAAAAAGATCATAGAATTTGGCAATTGGGAGTGTCACTAGAAAAATTCAATAAACTTATTATCCAAACAGAAAATACCTGTCTGCCTGGCTACCTAATTCACTAGAGCATGTGACTCTTGAACTTGAGGTTGTGGGTTCGAGACACATGTTGGGTGCAGAGATTGCTTAAAAATAAAATCTTTAGGGGCATCTGGGTGGCTTTGTCAATTAAGCATCTGACTTCGGCTTGGGTCATGATCTCAGTTTGTGAGTTCAAGCCCCTGGATAGGCTCTGCACTGACAGTGTGGAGCCTGGAGCCTGCTTTGGATTCTGTGTCTCCTCTCTCTCTCTGCCCCTCCCACCATTTGTGCTCACGTGTGCACGCGCTCTCTCAAAAATAAACATGAAAAAAAATTTTTTAAATAAATAGAATCTTTAAAAGTAAATAAAAACAAAAAGGAAAGAAGTCTTAAAAAAGGAAGAAAAATACACGTAAAGGAAAAACTGGGTTCAAAATTCTTTTTCTTTTTAAAAAAAATTTTTAATGTTATTTAATTTTATTTATTTTTGAGGGGGGGGGGAGAGAAGGGACAGAGAGAGAGGGAGACCAAAGATCTGAAGCGAGCTCTGTGCTGACAGCAAAGAGCCCAAAAAGGGGCTTGAACTCAAGAGCTGTGAGATCATGACCTGAGCTGAAGTCAGAGGCTTACCAGGCACCCCTCAAAATTCTTTTTAATTGTATTTTTTTTATGTTTATTTATTTTTGAGAGGGAGAAAGAGAGGAAGAGAGTGCGAGTGGGGGGGGGGGGGAGGGGGCAGAGAGAGAGGGAGACAGAATCAAAAGCAGGCTCCAGGCTCTGTGCTGAAAGCACAGAAGCAGGGCTCGACCTACTGAACTGTGAGATTGTTACCTGAGCCAATGTCAGATGCTTAACCGACTGAGCCACCCAGGCACCCCTTTTCCGTTGTATTTTTAACTTGGTAATTCATTAGAGATTGAGATCATCAGTTTTCCTTGGAGAGTGCATTGGTATAAACTAATGTATAGAAAAACAAGATTTACTAGGAAGTGAAACCCGCTTCTCTCAAAGCTTCATTTCTTTAATGTAAAATAAAGGATGATCATTCATGTACTGTCTAACTCTATTAGTCACTCCAACCCTTCATTTATCATTTATCTTTCCTTGCATTGTCATACTATGGTCTCCCAGTTTACCTCCTACTGCTTTATCTTCGGTCTCCTGCTGGTTCATCTTCAACCAGGTGTGGATTTTTCCCAAGGTTTCTCTCTTACCCTTTCCCCTCCTCAGTGTCTAGGCCACTGAAAGTGAAGATCTCCACTTTCAAACTTCCAACCCCAATAGTTTCTAGGAAAGAGTAAATGATAAAAAGTGCCACAGGGGCTCCTGGTTGGCTTAGTCCAAAGAGCATGAGACTCAATCTTGGGTCCTGAGGTCAAGCCCCACGTTGGGTATAGAGATTAAACAAATAAAACTTTAAAAAAAAAAAGTGCCGCAGAAATCATATAGGATGAAGAATGAAAAAGTTATTGAATTTTGGCAATTGGGATGTCACTAAGTAAGCCATCCAAGGTTTTGAGGAGGGGTTTTGTACTTTTGTAACAAAGAGTCTGGCAGTACTCTGAAGAGTACTGAAGAATGGATTGGAGCCAGAGAATATTAGGAATATTAGCATCTAAAAGTAGATTTAGGGGTTTAATTATGTAGCCCTTGGATTTAAACATCATTAAATTCCTAATGTTTCAACTTGGCATTCCAGGCACTAAACAGTGGCCCAATTCCAACCAGGCCATTACTCTCCCTCCCATAAGCGTTATTTCCCTGCTCCTGTAACTGGGCTATTTTCGCTCTAACAAACCTGATCTTTCCTGCTTCTACATATCCTCAGGGTGATCTCTGCTGATAAAGCTGAGCAGCCTGACAGCATCTGTAGAAACTTAAGTGCTTTTCGCAGCTTTCTCTTAACTCCAAATACCATTAATCTCTCTAGGTTAACAATAGCTTTTGAGAGACAAGACCGATTTCTGACTCATTTTTACACCTCCCGCCTCCTCAACCCCATCCCCCACCCCGTCAAGGCCTCGCCCAATGTTTACCACTCAGAATGCATCCGCATAATGAACTAACTCGAGTAAGGAGGAAAGAAAAGGCACCTAACACATACTTGGAGTACTCTACTAGTCGCTACAAGTACCGTCTCTCTTTTAATGTTCAGATGTTTTAACAGCCCAGCACATTTTCCAATCTTACAGCTGAATAAATTTAGGTTCAAACAATAAATCCTCCGGTCGTACCCTACAGCCGGCAGACAGAAAGATGTAATAATTGCATCGGAATCACATGGAGGAATAAAGTCCTGATCATCCTTCCTTACAGAGAATCTTAAAACTGAACTCAAGAGACGAAGGTACTTCGCAGAAGTCAGAGTCACGAATTCGCAAGCATATATCCATGCGAACCCTTTCCTGTCCGGCTTTGAAGAGGAGAAACTGGGCCCGCAGCCCAGATCCTAAAGCATAGGAACTGAACCTATAACCCCTTCCCCTGACTCCTAGATTCCCAGGGGAAATCTCCCGAGTCGGGTACCGGTGACCACCGAGGGGATCTCAGCGTGCACGGAACGTGCGGAACTAGGAAGAGGAATTTCCAGCCCAGCTGGGCGTCTCTGATTGGCTCCCGGTTCATCTTGGAACGCTGGGGCGTGAGGCGTCACTTCCGCCAGGCCCGCCATCTTGTTCCCAGGGGCAGTTGGCGGAAGAGATCGCGCTCCGTGGCCGCCGGCTCGCCTTCTGCCGGGAGTTCTCGCAGCTCGCGTCTCGGCGTTTGCTCTCGATCCAGCGTCCATTCGTCGGCGTCCTCGTTGCCCTCCCTCACCCAGCCGGGGGACAGCGAGGCGGTCCCCTCTCCCGACGGCGTTCCATGGAGTAGGGTCCCGGACCGTTGTCCCGAAGAGCGAGATCGAGCTTGGCCCCCCTCCCCCTCCCTTCTCCCTCCCTCCTTCCTTCCGCCGCAACATGGCTAACAACAGCCCCGCGCTGACAGGCAACTCGCAGCCGCAGCACCAGGCGGCCGCAGCCGCGGCCCAGCAGCAGCAGCAGCAGTGCGGCGGCGGTGGCGCCACCAAGCCGGCGGTCTCGGGCAAGCAGGGAAATGTGCTGCCGCTGTGGGGCAACGAGAAGACTATGAACCTCAACCCCATGATCTTGACCAATATCCTGTCGTCGCCTTATTTCAAAGTGCAGCTCTACGAGCTCAAGACCTACCACGAGGTGGTGGACGAGATCTACTTTAAGGTACGAAGAGTCTTGGCCTGGGGGGCCAGGGGGCGGTCGGGTTAAGCTCGGAGGAAGGTATACGGTTGGGCGGAGGCAGCCCTTGAGGTCTGAGCATTTGTAGGTGCGGGAAGGTGGGGAGGGGGAGCGGTGGCCAGTAGTCTGCCAGGGAGGGGTCAAATGGGGGCCGCCCTCTCATTTCTTTTTCAGATTTTTAGGGCTGGGAGAGCCCGCCGCTATCGAACTCTCCTCCCGCAACCTCCTGCCCACCCCTGGGGGGAGTTGGATGGGAGGGTAGAAAAGAGTAATCATCCTCTCCAGTTTACAGCTTTAAAATGATTCTTTTTGACGTGCATCTACTCAGCATCAACTTGTTGGTGCTTCTCCCGCTCACCCTGGGCCAGGGCGTGTATTGACTACAGTGTTGGCCTCGTGTTGTTGGTATTCTCTATCCGATCCAGACAGGGAAATGGTCAGTGCGTGTTGCGGGTGGGGGTGGGAGGGTTGAGGGTGGAGAGGAGCCAGTGCAAGAGGTGTGCAGAAGAAGGCCTGGAAATTTTCCCAGCAGGAAGTCAGGAGTAAGTGGTCTCAGTAACTTGTGCATTGGGCTTATTTAGAATTATCTGGGCCCTGGGCTTCTGCGGCAGGGTCGGTGCTGGCTTGGCTGTGCTGGGGAGCTCACCTGGCGCCTCCTCACTGCACTCTTGTCTCAGTTCTTGTTTCGTTAGCAGGATTGACTCAGTCTTGCAGCGAGGCTCGGAGCAGCCCAGGGTCGCAGGTAGAGGTATGCACTATTAATCATGCTCAATCGCCATAAATGCATTTCCCTGGTTAAATGAACGGCTATTTAGGTATTTTTTGGCCATTGGTTTTGGGCTTTTCTTCACCAACTAGATAGGTTTCCTCCACTTACCTGCAAATTATATAGTTTAAAAATATCTTCCAGGCCTCTTACGGTTAATTAATATTTTAAGGAATATTAATAATAGAATTAATGACCTTTAAATATTTTAGCTAGAGCATCTAATAAAATACCATCCATTTTGTTTATTTGACTCTGAAAACACTTGACAGACCACATAAAGTATTTTCTGTGGTCTGAACATATCTGTAGAGGTGTTAACAAAAGGAAATTCTCTTTATTTGCTTTTAGGTTATATTTTATCCACAGTCTACCCCCCCCCTTAAGTGAGTAGGTTATCAAAGGATTTGAGATAGTAGTTTTTTTATAGAAAACATATTTTGAGAATACAGTCAACCTTGGGTATGTAAAATACACTGAAATTTTGTTATCCTTTTACAAGAGTATTGTAAGTAATTGTAATACTGTGAACTAGGTTTTTTTAGCTTTTAAAAAGGTAAGGCCTTTTTCAGCATGAATACAGTATGGTGAATATTTAATTCTTAGCTTTGTGTAGTAAACTTCAAACAATTGAAAATTGGGTTCCTGCCCTTTTTGTGGCAGGTTCTGTTTAATAATACAGGCAAATGTTACTGTGATAGAGGAAAAGTTTGTTTTCAAATTTCAAATACTTGTTTTGAAAACTTAAGATTATAGTAGAGATAATGTAAATTTAGTTGTAAAATTAAAGACCCAGGTTTTGTTATCAAGATGTCCAGATCAAATAATTACTGAAATATGTATGCTTCTAGTTTTAAGTCGGATTTTGTCTTGCATCCACCCCTTTGGCTAGCCGGGAAGGAATTGAAACATCTTTAATATAGCAAACTGGGGGAAACGAAATGAAATAGTAAAGCAGTGCTGAGGAAAATAGTGTAGAGCTCTAAATGCGTGCTTTTCTGTCTGAAGCCACTGAAAAAGATTATAAAATGTAATCATGGATGGGTAAAAATACAGTTTTAGAAATGCATAGTGAAAGAACAGGGTTTAATTTTGTTTTTATTTTAGACTAAATATGGATCTTATTTTTCCAAAACACCTTGAGTTATATGTTATTGAGTTAATATTCGTTCTTTGCTATTTTTAGGTAAAGTATGTGGTTTTTATAGGGTACTCACTTCAACAAAGACGATATTGTATCGATTACACTTAATATAATGAATGACTAGTCACACAGTTTTTTGGCAGTTTATATTATGGGGAAAATTGACTTGGTTCATGTAATTAGGCTGAAAATAAATTACACACTAACGAGAGTGATCTGTGTAGGTGTGGTCCTTGTAATTTCATCTTTAATCAGGAATGAACATAGTGCCTGTTCATGGTAAAAAAAACCCAAAACATACAAAGTTCCATAATTTTGCATTACAAGTAACTTGTTACTGTTTTAACGTACATACTTCCAAGTCATTTGTTTTATAATGTAAAATTTTAAACCACCATAAAATTATCAAGGGTGTTGAAGAATTTTTTTTGAAATAAATACTAAAACTTCATTGATTATATTATGTATTTATGTATTCATTTTATTTATCTTGATCCTCTTTATTTAAATTGGAGCCTTAAATCCAATTTAAAATGAGAATTTTTATTTTTTTAGGCAATTCATAATAAGATACAAAGTTGATCTGTTATCAAATGTTTTTTACAAGTCTATGAGACTACTAGAAATCTCTTGGCTCCACACGTATCCACTCTCTACAAAGCTATTTTAATGGAATCTCTGCTCATAAAGCTGTTGAGGTTTTGTTAAGCCCTGGCAGTTTTATTGGTGCTCTTTAAAATCTAAGCAGTTTTTAAAAGATGTTTTAAAGTTTAAAAGATTTTAAGCAAAATACATGCATCATGTCCGAATACCCAACTTCCAAACATTTGGAAGAAGCTGCTCTGATATGGAATTGGGTTTACTTTAATCGTGGTTTTAAAAAAAATTCAAAGTATGAATGTTTGTTGTGTTCCTCTTTTCTATTTCAGGTCACACATGTTGAACCTTGGGAGAAAGGAAGCAGGAAAACAGCGGGCCAAACGGGGATGTGCGGAGGGGTAAGTAGAAGTACGTGCATTTTTCAGTTTTTCTGTGTCTGATAACTAAGTTGATATTTAGGAAACTAAAAGTCTGACAGTTACCCAGATGGCAGTTGACAAAGCTTAGAAGTTTGTTTTTTTGTTTTGATCTAAATTCAAGTGTCTGGTGAATGGGGTTAGAAAAGTTACTATTTATTAAAGCTCCATTCTCGGTTCTAGATTATATCTTGTTATTAATACCTAATGGGTGAACCATTGGTGTCAAATGTCTCTGTTAATTTACTATTTTATCTTAACTGTTTCTCCTAAAGGTTCGAGGTGTTGGAACAGGAGGAATAGTTTCTACAGCTTTCTGCCTGTTATACAAATTATTTACCCTGAAGTTAACTCGCAAGCAAGTGATGGGTCTCATAACACACACGGACTCTCCATATATTAGAGCTCTTGGATTTATGTATATAAGGTAAGCATGCATTTATCTACATTTCTGTTAAATATGTCATTTTAAATCACATAGCCTAATCAATCTTTTGTTATTCTAGGTACACACAGCCCCCTACAGATCTATGGGACTGGTTTGAATCCTTCCTTGATGATGAAGAGGTATGTCAACAAGGGTAATAATTAGTTTTCTTCTGATTATTCTCATGTTTTTAATATCTTTTATTTATTGGAGGCTTAGTGTTTTTCAGAATTTTCTGTAGTTAAATTTATTTTACTCATACTTTTGGAATGAATGTCCTTTTACTAAGACTTCGTGGACTTTATATACCTTAGGTTAAGTTTCTTAAATTTATTTTTCTTATTTCTTAACTGTTTAAGTGTGTTTTGGTAACAATTGAAAATTTATTCTTTCTAATTACGTTTTGTATATTGCATTGATTTGACCTGTGTAGTTGATAGTGACTTTTTAAGTAGGCCATGCTCAAGATTGAGGCGTTAAGACCTGCGCATACAATACTAATTATAGCACTTTCTTCTCCTGGAACTTTTCAGTTCTTTATGCTCTAACTTCTTGCACATGTTAATACTCCCACTTGCATAGAAGTGCAGAGTCAAAGAGCTGAGTGGGAGTTAAATAGGGTGAGAATTTAGATGACTTATTCAAGATGATCAAAATATTTGAATTCTAGCTTTCTGACTCCTGATATACTATGTATATTTATAAAGCCAGAAAAAAACCCTTTTTTAAAATTTGTACTTTAGGTTTTTTTGTTTTGTTTTGTTTTGTTTTTTAATTTTTTTTTTCAACGTTTATTTATTTTTGGGACAGAGAGAGACAGAGCATGAACGGGGGAGGGGCAGAGAGAGAGGGAGACACAGAATCAGAAACAGGCTCCAGGCTCTGAGCCATCAGCCCAGAGCCTGACGCACTCCCGGACCGCGAGATCGTGACCTGGCTGAAGTCGGACGCTTAACCGACTGCGCCACCCAGGCGCCCCTAGGTTTTTTTAACTAAAAAAAATTTTTAAAGCAAGCTCTACACCCAGCGTAGGACTTGAATTCATGAGCCTGAGATCAAGAGTTGCATACTCTTCTGACTGAGTCAGCTAGGCGCCCCTTTTTGTTATTTAATTATAAATCTAGGTTACCATTCAAGCTTAACAAGGTTGAGCTTGTTACATACATTCAGAAAGTAAAAGTTACTTTGGGAATCGTAATTATGTCAGATTTAAATCATATATATATATATATATATATATATATATATATATATATATATATATATTGATATGCTTACACAGTGAAGTCCAAGATCTCAAAAGGTACTTAAAACATACCTGTATTGTCTATACATAAGCTCCCACCATTTTGTATTTTAAGGTCCATAAAGTAAACTTTGAGTGCTATGTTCCAGTAGTCCTATTTAAAACATTTATTCAAAGGATTTATTAAAGGGTCATTCTAATAGAGATTTTTCTAGTGTGTTTTGTTAATTCGTGCACACCTAAAAAAAATCTCACTAGTGTAGATAGACAATGAGAATTTTTCTCTGCATTTTTTTGATTGGGGCTGTTTACTGAATTGTTTGTATTTTTGGAGAAGCAAAAAACATACTAGGTGATAAATCACAATCTTTAAAATTGTTTTTCTTTTTATATGAGATTTTTCAGGCCAAAGCACTTCTCCCTTCTATATTTAAAAAGCATGTTCCTCTTTATGATTGGTATTGTATTAGGTTTGTTTCTGAATGCTTCTATTTAATCTGTTTTTTATTGTATTTACAAACTTGAGGATCTCTATTTAAGCTAACTTATTGTTTTCTTCCTTAGATATCTGCAGCGATTATATTTGGAAATACTGTATATCTGAACACTTAAATGTGTGTGAGTGCAAGCAGTTTTACCTTTAGCTCTTGTTTTCCTGTTTAGATAACAAATCTCACTTTCCTTGTGTGCTTGCACTATAGGTTTGGGACTGACAATAGCTGACTAACATGTCCTGAGCTGTGAGAGGGCATAGCAAGAAGGCCTTCATGCGGTAATGACCCTTTTCAGAGACAATGGTCATCATGGATTATGCGTTTCCAATTATTTGTTCATTTATTTATTTTCTACATAACTCTAAATTAGAAACCTCACTGCTTCATGGCAGTTGGTTTGCTATTGCTTCCAGTTTTATTAGGGCTTCATTTTATATTAGAGCTGTTAAAAGATATCTTTAGACATGATTGTCTGAAGTAGTTCATACGTGTAGTTAGGCTACAGTGCTAGGAATGATGTGTGCAGACGTGTCCACAGAAAGAAATACGTACTTAGTAGGTATGTGGAATATTAGTTTAAGTTTATTGTTCCACAGAGTTTAGTAATCTAAGGGGCTGTTTCATACTCCTTTTAACTGAGTGAGCTCAGTGCTCTTTATGCCCACGAGGCTGCAGGATTTGTTCTCACCTGCATGCACACACTAAGCCCAAATATTTCTCTGTATCGTTCATTGCCAGATTAGTAGGGTACACAAATTAAAATTTTTGTTAGAATTTTTTGTATTTGAGATTCCAAAGATGGTAATATTTTTATAGTATTCACATACGTATTGAAATTATTTTTTTTTTTGACGGCTAGGGTATCTTTTGTGTTTTTGTAGGACCTAGATGTGAAGGCTGGTGGAGGCTGTGTAATGACCATTGGAGAAATGCTACGGTCTTTTCTCACAAAGCTGGAGTGGTTTTCTACCCTGTTTCCAAGAATTCCAGTTCCAGTTCAGAAGAATATTGATCAACAGATTAAAACTCGGCCTAGAAAAATCAAAAAAGATGGGAAGGAAGGTGCTGAGGAAATAGACAGACATGTTGAACGCAGGCGTTCGAGGTAATGTAACTCCTTGAATTACTTTAAAAATAGGCTTTATACAAAGGTCCTTGGAAATCAGTGGCAAATTCGTAGGAAATTTTATGCTGTTCATGTTAGTCAGCTTTTATGCTGTTCATTTTATGGGTTTGTCACTTTTAACCCCAAAAGGTCATTTTCTGCCTTTCAAGGCCTTTAATTGTTCCTAACGTGTTTGTGTAAGTCTGGGGATGTAAATAAATAACACTGATGAAAGTTAAAGTTTTAGGATACGTTTTATTCATTGAAATGTTTTTCTTTCCTTTTTTAAATATTAGGTCTCCAAGGAGATCACTGAGTCCACGGAGGTCCCCAAGAAGGTCAAGAAGTAGAAGTCATCATCGAGAGGGCCATGGGTCTTCTAGTTTTGACCGAGAATTAGAAAGAGAGAAAGAACGCCAGCGACTAGAGCGTGAAGCCAAAGAAAGGGAGAAAGAAAGGCGAAGATCCCGAAGTGTCGATCGGGGATTAGAACGCAGGCGGAGTAGCAGAAGCAGGGAAAGGCATAGAAGTCGTAGTCGAAGTCGGGATAGGAAAGGGGACCGAAGGGACAGGGATCGGGAAAGAGAGAAAGAAAATGAGAGAGGTAGAAGACGAGATCGTGACTATGATAAGGAAAGAGGCAATGACCGAGAAAAGGAGAGAGAGCGATCGAGAGAACGGTCCAAGGAAAGGAGAAGTAGAGGTGAGGTAGAAGAGAAGAAACACAAAGAAGATAAAGATGATAGGCGGCACAGAGATGACAAAAAGGATTCCAAAAAGGAGAAAAAACACAGTAGGAGTAGAAGCAGAGAAAGGAAACACAGAAGTAGGAGTAGAAGTAGAAATGCAGGGAAACGAAGCAGAAGCAGAAGCAAAGAGAAATCAAGTAAACATAAAAATGAAAGTAAAGAAAAATCAAATAAACGAAGTAGAAGTGGCAGTCAAGGAAGAACTGACAGTGTTGAAAAATCAAGAAAACGGGAACATAGCCCCAGCAAAGAAAAATCTAGAAAGCGTAGCAGAAGCAAAGAACGTTCCCACAAACGAGATCACAGTGATAGTAAGGACCAGTCTGACAAACATGATCGTCGAAGGAGCCAAAGTATAGAACCAGAGAGCCAAGAAAAACAACATAAAAACAAAGATGAGACTGTGTGAAAATTTTTTTGTAAAAGTGGATCACATTGAATCCTATAAATGTTTGATTAAATCTGCTTTCCTTTTCTTCCTCCCAAGTTGAGATTGTGCAGTAGTTACGCACTCTTCAAGCTCCCTGTAGGCTGCATTTTCATTTCCTCTTTTGTGTAGGGAAGTGCCTTTGTAATCCCATTTATTGCATTGATGTTTTCACCCAATTGTTGAGTTTGATACATGATGCACAGATTGTTCTTGCATTTTTATTGTTTAATTGTTTTTTGAGATGTACAGTCTGTACATACGTCCTGAAAATGTTTTAATTCCTTTGGCATGGTTGCCATGTTGGTTAAATTTGTATAAGGCAATAAACTGCCACTAATTCTATTTTTGTTTTGTAGGTGTGGGATTATGGTTTGTGTACTGAAGTTAGCATGGCTGTGCTTTTCATAATAGAATGCTAAAGACTTTGAGAATGGATCTTGGATGTCTTTTATAGGAGAATTTTGTGCTTTCAGTGTATATGAAGGCAGCAGTTGTAGGATTAACATTCTTGTCCACTGTATATTATCTTGGAAGGCTCTTGTTACTATGTTACACTTAATATTCTCCACAGTTAACTTTAGAGAGATTCATGACAAGTTTGTTTCTGATGCAGAGGTTTCAATTAGGCTGTGATTTGATCAAAAGTCCTTTTAGCATTCTACCTCAAAGGGACACTGTTAGTATGCCTAAAGTTTATTCACTTAGCTTTCCTTTTTTATTTGAAAAAATACATGACATGTAATCTTTTTTTTCTTGAATTTATCAGATTTTAAAGTACTATATTAAAGGAGAAAAATAATGTCTAAAGCCTAGCATTCTTGCAGCAACCCTGTACTAACGTGAAATTGGGAGAGGGTGGGGCAGATGAGTAGAGAAATAGATTCAAGCCTGAAGCTTCCAAAGCATTTTTATAAATGGGAAATACTTAAATTATGAAACCGCTTGATATAGTGTCCTTTTTTTAAAATTCAAAACTTTTTTTATTGATAATGAAGATTGCTGTTTGAGTTTTTAAACTTAATCTAGAACAGAGAAGTATTCAAAGTAATGCTATGCTGCATTATTTAAGATTATCAACAAACTATTTGATAGATTGTTCTTATGACTTGTATTCTGATTACAGAGAACGATCATGAGTGTGGAATAAATACTGGATTAAATCCTTTATTCTGGGTGTTGGCTTTCGCCCCACTTGTCAGCATTTTTTTAAGTATTTTTGTTGTGGAAATTGAAACAGTGTTAAGAGTCCCATTTTGTGTAGAGGGCTAGATATCTCAGTGCCCAGATGACCAGTGAATTTTAAACGTGTAGACTAGAATTGGACATACCTGATAGTAACCCTTACTAGGTTCTAAATAACAGCGGTTCCCTTTGTCATTGGGTGTTCTCTGTGTCACTAGGTGGTTCTTTGGATTGGAGGATTACTTAGTTTTCACGTCAAAGGTGCTTATTGAGATACTTTGCACTTGGATCGCATATTAGAATCCTTTAAAATTTGGACTTGAAGTAACTTTTATAAGATTAACTCATCTAGTTTTTCTTAGAACAAGAAATGGAGGTGCAAGGTGATTTGTTCAGTCAGTGCCAAGACTAAAAGTGAGTGTATACCATATTAACATGTTTTATCTCACTGTTCATATTGGCCAGCTTGATGGGCACTCAGAAGCCACCTTGCAAAAGTGTTAAATGGGGCAAACAAGTACATTTCAATGTACAAACAAGTCCCTTTATGTATCGGCTTAACATTTGTACCTACCTAACTCCAGAAAAATCTCATTAAATGAAGGAATTCCTTTCTGAAAAATGCTATACTTTTTTCTTTTAAATAAGTTCAGTCATGCCTTTTCAATTGAGCTTCAAGTAAATTGGCATGACATAGAAGTTAAAAAAGTATTTTCAAGTAATGAAAGGAGATGTACATTGAAAATATTTTTAGCATACCTAAATTATGGTGCTACTCCTGAATATAGTTCCTCCTGAAATATTAATTTAACCTTGTATTTTAGGTAAAATGTGGGAAGAATTTATTTCAGATAGAGATAAAAGTACTATCAAGCTGTATTTGATTTCATATGATTTTTAATGTTAAGTTTGCTCTTGAACACTTTGATAAGTGGTGGAACATGTTAATACTAATTGCTGCCAAATATGATGATTTAATTTGGAGAGAGGCTTCCTGAAACACTGGGGAAAAATGGCTGTGAAAAAGACCTCTCAAAATTTTCATTTTTTTAATATTTATTTTTTAGAGCGTGTGAGCAGGGGAGGGGCAGAGAGTGGGAGACACAGAATCTAAAACAGGCTCCAGGCTCTGAGCTGTCAGCACAGAGCTCAACGTGGGGCTTGAACCCACGGGCTGTGAGATTATGACCTGAGCCAAAGTTTGATGCTTAACGGACTGAGCCACCCAGGTGCCCTTCAGAATTATTTCTTGGAACATGAGCAAACTTGAAAAGCTTTTGATAGAATTATAAATAGCTTCCATCCAGTGTTCTCAGCTTACTGAAATGATTTTACCTTTTCATGTATTAACGTCTTTCACCTGTTTTCTAATGTTCCATTTACAATTAAATACTATACATGGGCTAGTATATTCTCAATCTTGAAATTTGAATGTAAAATTTTCATTTTGATGATCAGTTTATAATGTTTGGTGGGTTTAGTGCCTTAGCTCCTCTAAGGCAGTGTGGTTTGGGGGGAGGGGTTGGTTTTTGTTTTTGTTTTGTTTTGTTTTGTTTGGAGAGAAAAATGAGCATGAATTGGGGAGGGGCAGAGAGAATCCCAAGCAGGTTCCACACCCACAGCACAGAGCCAAAACCAAGAGTTCGACAACCTGTTAAGCCACCCAGGCACTGTCCCTTTAAGGCAATGGTTCTTAGCCTTTGAGTTATGGGTTCCTTTTTAGGAATATAATGAAAGCTACAAATCCTGTCTACAAAAATAAAAGTACTCTTAAAACTTGCTTGTAATTTCACAAGAACTAAATTGCCCTAGGGCTTTTGTGATGTTTTCTTTTTAAAAAAAAAACTGTGATTAGGTGAACAGTAGTTGGGAAGGAATAGTAAGTTTAAATTCCTGAGAGTCTACCAAAGGCAATAGCTTTGGGGTTGTTTTGTTACTTAAAAGGTAAAACGGAAAAAAGCTAATGGTACTCCCCCAAAGAGTTGTCAAATATGAATATAAATAGTTTTTAATTTGGGCAGGGATGAGCCCAGACAGCAGTTTATAATATTTTCAACTTATTCCAATGTGCAGCCTTGATTACACAACTGACTTAGTTGGCCAGTTCTCACTGGTTCTGTTGACCAATTAATGGACTTTAAATTGGTTCTGGTCCCAATCTGATTCCATCATGGAAATGATGAAGTCAGCCTTGAGTAATCCAATTACAGGAAGAGCGTATTTTTATGGAGAAGGAAACACTTTCCTGATAGTCTCAGTCTCTGAAATTCCTTCACTGCATCCTGTGAGATCTTACAGCACTTTGTGAATACTATCGAAGTGGCATTTTTTTCATTTTAGGATCACTGGCATTTGTTACTGTTGGAAGCATGACAGCATGCATTAAAGAAAATGTTATTCTCATAGCCAACTTAAAATCCATTGTTGCTCAGAGCATTCATAGTCAAATTTCTGTTGCACAGGTGGGAGTATTCGGGTTAGGGGAGGTTGTCTTTCAGCCTGTTGAAAGAATGAGTTATATTTGTTCAAATTGAACAGTTGACCTTAAAGCATTTCATATACACAAACCATGAAGTTTTGTTTTTTTCTTTTTTTAATCACAAGTACCAGGAAAAGAAAAGCCATCACAAGGAAATCTTCACTTAAGCTTCCCTGACATACAAATACCAAAAATCCACTAGTCTAAAGCTAGTTTTCCTTGGTCAGTACTTGTTCTGGCCATTCTGAAGCTGAATCATTTCTCCATTGGGTCCCTGAATTTAGTGGCTCCCCCACAAATTCCACCAGTCCTGGCCTCCCAACATCCCTAGTAAATATACAATTAAAGTGAGAAAACATGCTTGCTGAGCAAATGCAAGAGAAGTTCTCTTGCCCGCTCTACTTTCCTCCTATTCAGAAATTCTGAAGTCACAGATCAATGTTTTCACTCATATGTGGAACTTGAGAAACTTAATAGAAGACCATTGGGGAAGGGAAGGGGGAAAATAGTTTCAGAGAGGGAGTCAAACTATAAGAGACTTTTAAATACAGAGAACAAACTGAGGGTTGAAGTGGGGGGAGGGGAAAATGGGAGATGGGCATTGAGGAGAGCACTTGTTGGGATGAGCACTGGGTGCTGTATGTAAGCGACGAATCACAGGAATCTACCCCCAAAACCAAGAGCACACTGTATATGCTGTATGTTAGCTAACTTGACAATAAATTATATTTTTTAAAAAATTCTGAAGTCACCAGTGTCCTTAATAATAGTAAATAGATGACATTTCTTAAATGCTGGACTCAATCAGCCAGTCCAGCTACTGGGTCAGTGAGCATTCCTTCCTGAATGAAATGCTCTGATGTCTGACCCCAGTTCTGGGAAGTTGAGTTATGCTGAGCCTTGTTCAGGAACTGCACGGATTTGTGGTTGTACCAGTTACCAGTTTATTTCTTCTCAGTTCCTGAATCTCTCTTTGCTTGGTGATACTGGGGCTCAGCGCTCCAAACATTTCTTTTTGCCTGCTAGCACAGTACTAAACTTGTCGGTAGAGGATACTAGAGGGATGCTGCAGAAGAAAAGCTTCTCATCCTGATTGTGTGTGTGTTCTTGCTTTGGCAGTGTGTGGGGCCAGTGGCACCTCGTGGGAGGGCGTTTCCCAGCGAGTGCACTGGTCCCCCCACCAGCTTCCCAGCAAATCTTAAGTGGGCCACTTGCCAGCAAGTCTCAGTGACAGCCCAGTGGGTTGCGTCTGAACTAGTTTTGTTGACACCCTCTCCTCTCCAGCCCTGGGCTTCAGTAGCAAACAGTGGGTCACAGACACGCCCTCTCCAACAAAGTCAGACTCTCAGTCTTGCAAGGGAAACTGTTCCAAATTTGTTCCTTACTTGGGTCACTTGACTCAGCCCTAGACATATCGGCTGCTCCTATACCCACTACTGCTGTATTCATGAGCTCTCCTTACCCTTACTAATTAATCCCCTGTTACTAGGTACTAGTTCTCTATATCACACTTTCCCAGTTCAAATTCCCGTGTCTCCTTTTTGGACTGGACCCTGAATGATACAATGGAATAAGATAACAGTCATAAGGGTGCCCACCTCATTCATTAGGTTGGTTGATAACCCCTAGTATAAGGGGCTCAGCCCATTAAGTTTGCTGGGAAGTTTCTAAGTGAATCAGACTGACTCCTTACAGAATTTTGACTGAGAACTAAGAATTGTCCAATCCTTAGAAGAATGGATAAGACTTGTGTAGTTGTCATATGACGATGAAATGAAAAAGATGAAAAAGATGGCACACTAAATACCCTGAAGCACCCTTACTTCCTGCAGACTCCAGTTGGATTTTGTTTTTGCTTTTTTTTTTTTTTTTTTTTTTTTTTTTTTTTTTTGGGTCTGGTCATTGGCTATCCTTGCAAATTCTTTTCCCCTTAAGATGGCCTGAGTTTCTCTACCTTGGAACCCACAAGACTAACTCTGGTTTCTTTTATCATAACCATCAGAGATCCCTGATCAGTGGATGTCTACCTGACATTTCCTTGACATTTAATTCTTATCTGTGCTTGGCACCAGTAAGAAAATATCATCTTCTTGATTGGACTTGGCAAAGAAGTCAACAAAGCAGCTCTAAGTGCAATTGCTTTTCCTTGGTAGAAATTGTCTGCCCCGGGGGCAGAAGGGGGATATATAGGAAAATGAAGTATGAACTAGGGCCACTGTAAATCTCACAGTGTCCAGTTTTTTCCTGGTCGATTAATCCTACTCCATGTCCCTTCTCTATCATGAAACAACTTTTTAATTTCTCCTATAAAGGCTATTTCAAATCCTCACTAGTTTCTTTTTAAAAAATTTTTAAATTATTGTTTTTTTTTTTTTTCAACGTTTATTTATTTATTGGGACAGAGAGAGACAGAGCATGAATGGGGGAGGGGCAGAGAGAGAGGGAGACACAGAATCGGAAACAGGCTCCAGGCTCTGAGCCATCAGCCCAGAGCCTGACGCGGGGCTCGAACTCACGGACCGCGAGATCGTGACCTGGCTGAAGTCGGACGCTTAACCGACTGCGCCACCCAGGCACCCCTAAATTATTGTTTTTTAATTTACGTCCAAGTTAGTTAGCATATAGTGCAACAATGATTTCAGGAGTAGAGTCCTTAATGCCCCTCACCCATTTAGCCCATCCCCCCTCCCACAACCCCTCCAGTAACCCTCAGTTTGTTCTCCATATTTAAGAGTCTCTTCTGTTTTTGTCCCCCTCTCTGTTTTTATATTATGTTTGCTTCCCTTCCCTTATGTTCATCTGTTTAGTATCTTAAAGTCCTCACATGAGTGAAGTCATATGATATTTGTCTTTCTCTGACTAATTTTGCCTAGCATAAAACCATCCACATAGTTGCAAATTGCAAGATTTCATTCTTTTTGATTGCTGAGTAATATTCCATTATATATATACCACATCTTCTTTATCCATTCATCCATCGATGGACAATTTGGGCTCTTTCCGTACTTTGGCTATTGTTAATAGTGCTGCTATAAACATGGGGGTGTGTGTGTCCCTTCGAAACAGCACACCTGTATCCTTTGGATAAATGCCTAGTACTGCAATTGCTGGGTCGTAGGGTAGTTCCATTTTTATTTTTTGAGGAACCTCCATACTGTTTTCCAGAGCGGCTGCACCAGCTTGCATTCCCACCAATGATGCAAAAGAGATCCTCTTTCTCCGCATCCTGGCCAACATCCATTGTTGCCTGAGTTGTTAATGTCAGCCATTCTGACAGGTGTCAGGTGGTATCTCATTGTGGTTTCGATTTGTATTTCCCTGATGATGAGTGATGTGGAGCATTTCTTCATGTGTCGGTTGGCCATCTGGAGGTCTTCTTTGGAATCCTCACTAGTTTCTTAAGTCCCCTTCTCCCCCTCCATACTCATTCTCCCTTCATCTACATCTATCCTGTTTTCCTCCTTACCTCTCTCACTTTTTATTCTTTGGTTAAATGTTGTAAATTCTGCCCTAGACTTACACTTCTACATTCGTGTGGCACAGACTGCCAAATGTCCCATATCCATTCTTCCTTTTTCCACAGTGATAGAATTTTTTGACTGTGTATGCCTCTTTTTTCTTTCAGTTTGATGTAGCCATGAAACCAACTTTCTGCCCAATGGGATGTAAATGGCAGCAGGAACCTTCCTTAAGAGCTTGTTGGCATAAAGTTAATCTTTTTTCCTCTCCCCCTTTACTGAATTTTGCTGCTTAGAATTTTGATATGATAACTGGAACTTTAGTTTGGACCAAGAAAAGGAAGAATTCATCCTCAGAATGGCAAACTAAAAAACTGAAAGGATCCTGGGTCTGGTAGACCCCATGAAACAGAATTGCCATACCAGCTCTCAATGCTCTGCCTCCACTATTTTATATCAGAAAGAAACTTGTCGGGGCACCTGAGTGGCTCAGTTGGTTAAGCATCCTTCTCTTGATTTTGGCTCAAATCATGATCTCCAGGTTTGTGGGTTCGAGCCCTACATTGGGTTCCACACAAACAGTATGGGACCTGCTTGGAATTCTCTCTCTCTCTTTGCCCCTCCCCTGCTACTAAGCATGTTCTCTCTCTCTCTCTCAAAATAAATAAATAAACATTAAATAATAAATAAATAAATAAATAAATAAATAAATAAATAAATAAATAAAAACGTTAAACATCTGACTCTTAATTTCCACTTAGGTCATGACCTTACAATCCTAAAATAGAGCCCCATGTCACACAATTTCTCTAAGAAAAGGAAAAAAAAAAAAAAGATTTTCTCTCCCTCTGCCCCTGCCCCACTCATGGGTTGTCTCTAAAATAAAATGAAAAAAAAAATTTTTTAAAGAAACTTCTGTTTAAGCTACTTTCTTTATATGTTTTTTTTTTTTGTCACTCTCAGAAAAGCATGATCCTGACATTACAGTTTTTATATCTGAAATTATATACCAAGTAACAAAGCCTAAAATATGTAACATTAGCTCCACAAAGGAGGTCGGATGTCAGGAGGCATAGACACAGGTATCATGGGCAAGAAAGCTGATGTCTTTTGATATGCAGCATCCTAACATTTTCTCTCTTTCATTCCAGACTTTTGTCTTTATTTTTTATTTTCAGCTCCTCTCCAGGCCTTTGGATTATTGGCTAATTTAATTTTCCTAGCATTACCCAACTGGTACACCGAGAATGTTTAAACAGACTCCCTCTTGTAGCCATTCCCCCTCTAGATGTCCTGGCTCCATACTCCTCAGGACCTAAACTCCAGCATGTACTGCTTTGCAGAATTCTGGCCCTGAAAGGAGAATTACAGACAGTTGGCAAATTTAGAAATGTGAAGTTTTAAAGTACATTTATGTTACAAAACAATGGCTTTATTGGCATTGTTTACCAGTGGAGTGTTCAGCAGTAACACTCATAACCCATTTCAACAACAATCAAGGAGTTGACATTAGCCAGAACCCAGTTGGTAACATAAAATCATTGTACCTCCAGATACCGTTTCTCCCTCTTGGAACCTCCTAGCTTCTCTCAAGTTCATGTCATCAGATTCTACCATCCACTATCCCTCAGCTTGTGTCATCCACAGACGTTGAGAGATACTCCCCTAGAATTTTAACACTTATGGTCTAACGTGTGTCTCGATACCTCTTTCCTCGCTACTCCTGCCATGATTCTTAGTGATTCCAGTATCCACTGACCAATCTTTCCAACACTCAGGACTCTCAATTTCTTGATCTCCTGGCCGCCAGTGGTTTTTCCCTCCACCCAACCTCAGCTGCCGATTCCAACATTTGCATCCAAGAACTGGCCATTATCAGTAACTGAAATTTCTCCGCAGCTTCCATTTCAAACATCCCATTCTCTAATTACCAACGCCCAAATTTTCTCCTTGCTTTCCTCTAGTACCCTTGCCAACAATTCTTTGACTCCCCTGGGGCCTCCTATCTGTTGTCCCTGCCAGCTCTTCACTCTCCACAGCACCCCCTTCAGCCTCACTTCCTCGGCTGCCACAGTCTGATATCATGCGTCATTTCCTCATAAACGCCCTCCTTTCCCTTCCTGCAGTCTCTCTCCATCATACTTGCCTAGATATTTCCTACTCCTAGTTGGATACAACCCTCAGTCTTCTCTGTTACCAAGCACCAGTGGCTGGACATGACTGGAGAAAAATTATGATCATGCTGACTGGTGTCTCTTAAACTCATGACCATAAACCTCTGGAACCCGGGGCTTATGTGAACCTGAGAGCGAGTGCCCTTCCAACCTCACCCTCGCCCAGCCCTGGGGGATGCTGTAGTGCTCCATTGCCGTCTCCCCTCCAGATATGTCCTGAATTCAGGCAAGGGGCACTTCTCTTCCTTCATCTCCCAGTTCATTGGATGTGGCTGCCCCAGAAGAAGGTGTGACTTTGACTTTTTTGCCAAGGGCAAGTCTGAGAGACTGAGCCTGAGCCATGATCACAAACACTCCCTACAGCCAGAGGGATGAGTGCTCGCTTTGCTGTAGCCTAGCGCTCCTGCTCCTCAGGTCCTTTGCCCTTCTTTTGCCCTCTGCCTGGCATACTCTTTTCCTAGGTTTCCGAAGGGCTCATCCTCACTTCCCGGAGGCTCTGCTCAAGCGCCTCATTGTCAGAGAAGTCTTCCCTGACCACAGTAAACAAACTCTACCCCTCAATTTTCTTTCTTGTTGCTCTGCTTTATTTTTCTTCATAACATTTGGCAACACCCGAAATATTAGACATTTATTACTTTAGCTGCCTATTTTGGTCTTTTCCTACTAGAGCGTATGCTCCATGAGTATAGGGCTTTGGCTTGTTAATGTTTATATCCTCAGGGTCTAGAATAGATCTTGGTATACAGTAAGTAATCAATATATCCTTGTTGAATGCACAAACAAAAATGCCTTGAATTCAAAGTAGCCAACTTGTAGATGGCAGAGTAGTTTAGGGGAAGGATCTCAGAGTGTTAGAGTTAGACTGGTTCTTTTTTTTTTTAGTGTTTTTATTTTTGAGAGAGAGAGACAGAGACAGAGACAGAGAGAGAGAGAATGCAAGTGGGGGAGGGTCAGAGGGAGAGGGAGACAGGTGCCCTAGGCGCTCCCTAGACTGCTTTTCTGTAAAAAAAAAATTTTTTTTTAATGTTTATTTATTTCTGAGACAGAGAGAGACAGAGCATGAGTAGGGGAAGGGCAGAAGAAGAGGGAGACGCAGAATCCGAAGCAGGCTCCAGGCTCCAAGCTGTCAGCACAGACCCCGACAGAGGGCTGGAACTCACAGACCGCGAGATCATGACCTGAGCCGGTGTTGGACGCTCAACCGACTGAGCCATCCAGGCACCCCCAAGACTGCTTTTTTAAACAACTTTATTGAAATATAACTCGGCTCTTCACTCAGCATAATTTTGCTGAAGTTCATCCAAGTTGCTGCGTGTATCAAGTTTATTTATTATTCCTTCTTATTGCTGAGTAGTATTCCATGTTTAATCATTCATGGGAAAAGTTTTTTTTATGTTTCAGTATGAAGTAATACCATGTCTTAGTCATATTCAGGGAATACCTGTATCCTAGTAGCCACTTATGGTATGCATCAAATAAACACTAAGGGACATACTTTTCCCAACTTATCTCTAAACATTGGAAACTTTTTCAACTCTCAAGTTTTCACAGTGGCAAAAACATGGGTTCAATTATGCCACAGCCAGATTCGTTAAAAAAAAAAACTAAAAACTTTCAAAATTAAGATTCCTATTAACCTTAAATAGTTCACTGGCCTCTTTAAGAAAGAAAATGTTGGTATCTGTGAAATTAAGTTTGCAAAAAGAGAAAAGAAATTCTGGTAACTCCAGGAGAACTTATACCTGCTGGAAAACTATGAACTGTCTTGTAATAAAAGCTTTCTGCTTGATGTATGAGCTCACTTAAATAGGAATTAGAACAATCCCAGGTTTCTGGTAAGATGGGACACATATAAAAAGATCCACTCTCAGATTAATAGAACTGGATGGCAATTTTCACAAAAACAAACAAACAAACAAACAAACAAACAAACCTTTGCACGGTCATGCATCATTGTTAGAGGAGCTATCTTTTTTTTTTAATGTTTTATTTATTTTTGAGAGAGAGAGAGAGACAGAGCGTGAGCAGGGGAGGGACAAAGAATAGGGAGACACAGAATCTGAAGCAGGCTCCAGGCTCCTAGCTGTCAGCACAGAGCCCGACGCAGGGCTCGAACCCACAAACCATGAGATCATGACCTGAGCCAAAGTCAGATACTCAACTGACTGAGCCACCCAGGCACTGCTCCTCTTTCTTTCTTTTTTTAAAAAATTTTTTTAATGTTTTAGAGGAGCTATTGTTTCATAAATAAAAAGGAATCATACAGTTTTTCCCCTCACGAAATGCTCTTCCTTTACTTTCAAACAAAACAAACCCCAACTATCTCCTAGGCTCAGCTCCAGACCCTTCTCTACAATTCTTCCAAACACACAGCCCACTGTTCTTTCTCCAACTCATGACATCTGTGAGACAGCACTTCTCATGTACTGCCGCGTGAAAATTCTATTTGAGATTCTTATAGCTGAGCATCTACACTGAGTTCCAAGTTTCTATCTGTTGTTTATTGCCAGCTTGTTTATAAGAGCAAAATAAACCTGGGAGCATCTTAAACTCCTATAATGTAGCATTTGGTACATAAATTATAATTAGCACTAAAGAATGATAATATAGGCATGTAACTAATGTTGTAGAAAGATGTTCACAGAACATACTAATGTCTATTATTGTATTGTCACTGTCAAGCACAAAAAATTAGCATTTTCTGTATATGAAATTATGACAATAACAACAAAATATACATAAAGGAGAGAAATTTAAAAGTTAGCAATCCAGGGTTATGTATTTTCCCTTTCTTTTTATTTTCTATTTATTTGGGTTTTTTTCCCCAAAAGTTTAGTGATAAACATGAACAATAAAAACAACAGCCAAAAAAAATGCTTGTTTGTTTTTAATTTTCATTTATTTTTGAAGGAGAGAGAGAGAGAGACAGCATGAGTGGGGGAGGGACAGAGAGAGAGGGAGACAGAATCCAAAGCAGGCTCCAGGATCTGAGCTGTCAGCACAGAGCCCAATGTGGGGTTTGACGAGCTGTGAGATCATGACCTGAGCTGAAATCGGATGCTTAACCAACTGAGCCATCTAGGTGCCCCTCACCCCAATGCTACTTTGAATATTTGTGTGGAAGTTTTTGTATGGACATATGCTTTACTTTTTCTTTTCTTTTAATTTTTTAAAAGTTTATTTCCTTTGAGAGAGACAGAGACGGCGTGAGGGAGGGAGGAGCAGAAGGAGAGGGAGAGAGAGAATCCTAAGCAGGCTCCTCATGCTGTCAGCACAGGGCCCAATGTGGGGCTCGATCTCACCACCGTGAGATCACGACCTGAGCCAAAATCAAGAGCCGAACACTTAACCAACTGAGCCACCCAGATGCCCTGCTCATTTTTTTATTGAGTTGTTAGTTTTCTTATTAGGTTTTGAGAGTATATACATACATACATATATTTTTTTAACTTTTTAACTAAAAATTAAATATGTGGTTTGCAAATATTTCCCCCCAGTCTGTGGTTTGTCTTTTCATTCTCTTACTAGTGCAGAACTACTTGATTTTATGAAGTCCTACTTATCAATTTTTTAAATGGATCATGCTTTCAGTGTGGTATCTAACAAATCTTTGCCTGATCTATGGTCACAAAGATTTTTCTTTTCTTTTTTTCTTCTAGAAGTGTTACAGTTTTAGGTGTTATATTTAGGTCCATAATCCATTTTGAGTAATTTTTTATGTGGTGTAAGGTATGGATCAAATGTAATGTTTTTTGCGTATGGTTATTTAATCATTCCAGTATCATTTGTTGAAAAGACTACCCTTTCTCTCTTGGATTGCCTTTTTGCCTTTGTTGAAAATCAATTGTCGGGGCGCCTGGGTGGCGCAGTCGGTTAAGCGTCCGACTTCAGCCAGGTCACGATCTCGCTGTCCGTGAGTTCGAGCCCCGCGTCAGGCTCTGGGCTGATGGCTCAGAGCCTGGAGCCTGTTTCCGATTCTGTGTCTCCCTCTCTCTCTGCCCCTCCCCCGTTCATGCTCTGTCTCTCTCTGTCCCAAAAATAAAAATAAAAACGTTGAAAAAAAAAAAAAAAAAAGAAAATCAATTGTCTATCCATGTGTGGATCTATTTTTGGACTCTCTACGCTGTACTATTGATCTATTTTGTTCCATTGACGTATCTGTTTTGATGCCAATCCTTGTAATTATTTAATCCTGTCTTAATTATTGTGGTTTTATAATAAGCTGAAGTTGGGGGTGGTAAATCCACTCCATTTTACTCTATTTTCGACAGAAGCAGATGTCAGAGTGATGAGTTTTAGCCTCAGATCCACCATTTAATACTTGTGTGATTCCATACAAGTCAATTAACAATGTTGATTACTCATTTACATATTTTTTATTATTAGAATTAAATATTACAGTGTTTGGATTAAATGCTTATCGGGAGTTTGAACTAGATGATGGCTCTGGAAATAGGAAGTGCTGGAACTACAGGGTGGTGCTGTGGATAAATGAATGGTATTCATTCAGGGTATCTTTCTCTGCACAGGGACATCCTCCTGCCCTTCCATCTTTTTATTTATTTATTTATTTATTTATTTATTTATTTATTTGGGGGAGAATACAATCAGGGGAGAGGCAGAGAGAGGGGCTAGAGAGGATCCTAAGCTGGTTTTGCGCCGACAGGAGTGGGCCTGATGTGGGGCTTGAACTCACGAACCGCGAGGTCGTGACCTGTGCTGAAGTCAGGTGTTCAACTAACTGAGCCACCCAGGTACCCCCCTCCACTTTTTTAAAGATATGATTGACATATAACGTTGTGTAAGTTTGAGGTGTACGATGTGTTGGTTTGGTACATTAATATATGGCAATGTGATGACTATAATAGCATTAGTCAATACCTCTATCACATCATATACTCACCATTGTTGTATGCATTATGAACAATTAAGATTTAGTCTTTTAGCAACTTCGAAGTTCTTTAATACAATATTATTGACTATAATCACTATGTTGTCCATTATATTTCCAACACTATTAAGTTTATATCCTTTTTTATGTTTGTTTATTTATTTATTTTGAGAGAGAGAGAGAGAGAGAGAAAACAGAGGAGGGACAGAGAGAGAGAGAGAGAGAGAGAGACAGAATTCCAAGCAGGTTCTGCATTGTCAGCACGGAGCCCCACGTGGGGCTCGAACCTAGGTTGAGATCATGACCTGAGCCGAAACCAAGAATTGGACACTTAACCGACTGAGACACCCAGGCGCCCTGTAAGTTTACACCCTTAAACAACATCTCCCCGATTCTTCTGCCCCTCAGGCCCCTGACCTTTCATCCTAGATATTGAAGCTTTGCAGCAAATTGCTCCTGACAGCAGAACTGATCACTTTGTATTGCAACAACCACAATAAGAACAACAAATAAAGATGAAAAAGAATGAATAAAACCGGTCAGGATCCCCCAGTTTAAGATGATCATTCCCTTATATCAATAGTTTTCTATACAGCTTTGTAAAATTTTATTTAGAAAAAAAATTTTTAGGGGCACCTGGCTGGCTCAGTCAGAAGGGCATGCGACTCTTGATCTTGGGTTTGTGAGTTCGAGACCCAAGTTGGGTATAGCAATTACTTTAAAAAAAGCTTAAAAAAAAAAGTCTTTTAAAGAAAAAGAGAACATTCTACATATACCTCGGAACACAGATTACAGTAGTTTTTTGGCCAGTTTGGTGTGGTTTTTCAACTCTTCTTTTTTTCAGTCTTCGAAACACCTGTCCCTGCCAGCCTCCAGGTGCCCCCAGTTACGGGTCTGCTCGCACTAAAGGGGAGGAGCTACTTCCCAGAATCTGCTCCTAACGTTGCTGCCCAACAGCCCAGCCACCGGCAGTGCTGCCCTCCTGGGGACCAAAGAGGACCCTGATCACTCTGCTGTGTGCCATGTGAGTCTTATATTCACCAGGATGGCTGGCGGACCCAAGAAATGTTTGTCTTTCATTGGATTCAGCCTTATCTGTCTTAAAATGGTGAGTTCACCATTCCAACCCACCTGCAACTATTTAGGGGGGAACAAAGACATTTATTATCACTCTCTCTCTCTGTCTCTGTCTCTCTCTTTTTGAGAGATTAGTGGGTGGGGAGATAGAAAACAAAATAGTTTTGGACCATACCAAGATTGTATATGCTTGCATGTTTGAAATTTAATGCAATTTACTAGAGAAAGAAAACAAGATTATCATTATATTTTAAGAACAAAGATTTCTGAAAAATCTGTCAACAGCTACTGACTTAGTTCAATAGGCAGATTCAGGGAGAAAAATGAAATAGTAATGTGATCTGTTTCCAGCCTCTAAATTCTATTTAGGATTCCTTTGGGGGTAGATTTGAGTTTGGGAAATAATTTGTGCAAATAAATGCTCTGTATGGATTCAGATATTGCTCGCATTACGAATGAAAATGTTGTGATACACTTATTACTGCTCCGATTTATGTTTTACATTTCCGCAAATGGCATTTTTCTTCATGGTTCTAATTTTTGTAAACTTTTCTTTTCAGGTTGCTTCAGCAAATACAGGTAAAAGTTTTTAAAACACAAGTTTTCCTTCCCCATGTTTGATTTTAATTTCCACTGTTAATTCTTGGGCTACCCTGAAATAGAAAAGCTATCTCGGAAAAATATTCAACATCTCCTGAGTGTTCACACTGTGAGTGTAACTGGTAAGACAAATACATGGACCAAACTTACAAGTCCTCATAAGACCTTCCTATTGAGTACTGAGATGTATAAAAAGTAATGTAGTGATGGATTTCTCAAATTCAGTTGTCATTAGTAAAATATTATGGTGATTATCATTCTAGCCAAAGAAATAAAGTTTTAGCCACAAATAGTGAAAAGTCTAATTTATATAATTTTTCTTATTTGTATTCTGAAGAACTAGAGAAGAAAACTAGACATGTTTTTGAGTAAAAGCTTAGGATTCTCTACTTTTATAAGAAAGGATTTTACACTTGTAATAGTGCATCCTTAAAATACAGAAAATGAAAACTTAGGACTAGAAAAAGTCTTTCTTTTAAAAAAATTTTACCGTCATTTTTGCTGAATAAATGACTAAAGCCAAGGATAATTTCTTTAGAGGAAATTTATAGTCCATGAGATTTCGATTATTTAGAGGACCCATGTAATATTGATCATATCACCAATAAGGTCTCATAGCAATTCAACGTAAATGAGAACAATTTGTATTTATTATTTTGTCTGCCACAGAAAAGGAAGTGCAATTAAGGCCATTTAAAAATTGGGCGGATTTTTAAAAATTTTATTTTAGAAAGCGGGAGAGAGCGAGCATGAGCAGGAGATAGGGGGAGAGAGGGGGGAAGGGGGGACAGAGTGAGGAAGAGAGGTGGGAAGAGGGAGAGGGAGAGAGAATCTCAAGCAGGCTCAGGGTGGAGCCCCACACAGGGCTCAATTCCATGAACCTTAAGATCATGACCTGAGCCGAAATCAAGAGTTGGACGTATAAAAGACTGAGCCATTCAGGTGCCCCAAAGATTTTTATTTTAAAGTAATCTCTACACCCAATGTGGGGCTTGAACTCACAACCCTGAGATCAAGAGTCACATGCTCTATCAATTGAGCCAGACAGGTGCCTCAATTTTTAAAATAAAATAGGGGCACCTGGGTGGCTCAGTCAGTTAAGCATCTGGCTCTTGGTTTCCGCTCAGATCATGATTCCCATGGTTCACTAGTTTGAGTCCTGCCTCAGCTCTGTGCTGACAGTGCAGAGCCTGCTTAGGGGTCTCTCTGCAGAGAGAGAGAACCCTCTCCCTCCCTCTCTCTCTGCCCCTCCCACTCTCTCTCAAAATAAATAAATAAACAAAATAATAAAAATTTGACAGTGTTACAGGTGGCTGACCCATAAAATCCGTGCATGTGCATAAGTTTCCAAAAATTATCTCATGTTTTATTTGTATCCTTTACCTTATTCTTGAGAAACCTTCACGATCACCAGGAAGCAATGAAAAGGACTGGTTGGCCATATACAAAGTGACTTTTTTTTAGAAGTGGCCTTTGGGTGAACAAAGAACTAGAACAAAATCTACTTCTGTGTCCTTAGAAGGTCGCAGGAGACACTGAGCCCTCAGGGCAGGGCCCTTTTTAGTCCCACACTATCCACAGTATTTGAGAGAAAGAATGGGGCAGGCTGAGATACCAATGATGCTATTAATTGATTCATCCTGGTTTTTCAATAAATGGCATGTGCTTTATTGATACTATGTAGGAGGTTCCATTTTGGGTGTGTGTATTATGATTCTCTTTGGGTTCTGGAATAGGCTTTTTATCTGTGTCTGGCCACTGGGGCTGCCTGAGCTAATTTAGATCTCTATGAGTTGGTGGAATGCACAGATACTGAGAAGCAAAGGGTCTCTTTCACTTTTGACTGATCAGAGTGGTTGATTGCAAATCTAGAGAATAAAGTTATCTCTTTCGTCAGAGCAGTAAGTGGGCCAAACACAGAACTGAGAAAGAGGGGAGAACTCCTGCTAATTTATGGAGCCTTACACATCCCAGTCAGGCTTCTCATTTCTTTAAGGGAAGCGTAGTACAGAGGTGTTGATCTTTCACTGCTGTTACTGGTCAGATCCCACCCAGTGAAGCAGGTAATCTGTCTCTCCTGTGCTTACCCAGACTCCCCAGGATTTCACCTTCTAACACTTGTCCATGGCAGTGCCATGTGGTCTGGCTCTTCTAAACCTAAAAATTGCTCATCCTAGTACACACACACACACACACACACACACACACACACACTAGCCCTTTCCACCTATCAAAGCCCCCTTGCATGCAAAATTTAACTTAATCCTCACAACAATCCTGAGATGTAGATATTTTACATTTCAAAGTAAATCTTAAGATGTAGAAATTATTGGAAAAGGAGTTGAGAGACACAATCAAGTTAGTTAGAGGAAAGAAGACCTATAACACAGGACAAATAGCTGATAGCAGAAAGGGGATGATTGGGGGGTGGGGGAGGGGTGAAGAGGGGGGCCCTTGATGGGGCTGTCTATCCTGCCGTGGGGGAGAGCGGACATGGGTGCTTCCTGCAGTCACCTTCTGCTGGCCAATGGCTAAGATGAGCAGGTCTGCGACTTTTCCCCAGCATATGTAACTTTCAGAGTTTTCTTTCGGTGGCAAAAGAGACAGTCCTGGGTGACGTTCAAGGAATGTCTGGCCAGTGCACAGTGGAGACTTTGTTCAGTCTTGCAGATTGGCTATTTCTGAGTTGCTGCCAAAGCCAACCCTCTGGGCTATTGGTGCAGAAAGAGAAGTTGTCTATGCACATAGGGATTTGGTAGGTGGGGGTCTGCCGAGGAGAGGGAGTCGATACCAGTAAATCACACATTTGGTCTATAGTTACTCTTTCTCCTCTTTGCCCTATAGTTTCGTTTTGCCCTTTAGTTTTGAAGTTGGTCTATAGTGATTTTACCCGGCAAGTGAGGTACATTGAACATAAAAGGCTAAGTGCCAGTTCCAAACTTAAAACCAGCTATTTCTGTTTGACCTTTTCTTCCACTTGGACCTCCTGCACCCAGGGCATTTTTGTGCCTGTGGAGTTTTACAATGTTGTAAGTCTTGTTACCATGCTGTATCTCTTACCCCTTACCCAAAGTGCAGGAATGCCTTATATAAACTCATGACATAAGCATTGATGTCCCACAGACAAACCATGGCCTGGCCCAGGTGAGGAGAGACCACGGCACCTCCTTCTTATGCTGGGGCAGATGTTTTGATGGAGAGTGGGACAATAATGTTTATTTTTGTTTTATATAGAAGAATCTAAAAATGGTTCCACTCTGATAACATGAAAGAAAGTATGATAGAGCAATCGTAAAACAAAGAACTCAATGTTCCCTCTTCCTCCATTAGATTAGATACCTTGTGGGAAATGTGCAAGTGCACGAGATGGAGACATAGCCACAGCAGAGGTGAGACCCTGGCCTTCAGGTGGAGGCAGTGGAGCATAGGTGAGGGGCTGGGAGGGGAGATTGGCGGCAGCAGAGAAGGCCTGGGAATTCACAGAGTGCCAAACCAGTGTGGAAGCCTCTGGAATGAAGCCCCTCAATGACTCTCTCCTTCCTCTCAGAGTTCTTTCCCACAATCATTCCCTGTTGTTGTTTTTTTTTTTTTTTAAAGTAGGCTCTATCCCCAATGTGGGACTAGAGCTCACAACCCCGAGATCAAGGGTCGCATGCTCTACAGACTGAGCCAGGCAGGGGCCCCACTCCCCACTCTGATTTAACCCTTTGAAAAGTACAAAAAATACAAATTATCCCAGAGGCAACTGGGAAAAACCTCTTTGAAATCCCACTCTGGGGCGCCTGGGTGGTGCAGTCGGTTAAGCGTCTGACTTCAGCCAGGTCACGATCTTGCGGTCCGTGAGTTCGAGCCCCGCGTCAGGCTCTGGGCTGATGGCTCAGAGCCTGGAGCCTGTTTCCGATTCTGTGTCTTCCTCTCTCTCTGCCCCTCCCCCGTTCATGCTCTCTCTGTCCCAAAAATAAATAAACGTTGAAAAAAAAAAAATTTGAAATCCCATTCTGAATGAGAAGTTTGAGCTTTCTGGCTCTCTTTTGGAGAGTAGCTTTGCATTTCTTTTTCTCTGTTTTGTCTTGATCTTGAAAATGAGGGCAGGGGCGCCTGGCTGGCTCAGTCAGGAGAGCATGCGACTCTTGATCTCAGAGTTCTAAGTTCGAGCCCCACATTAGGTGCAGAGATTACTTAAAATAAAATTTCTTAAAAAAAAAAAAAGAAGAAGAAAAAGAAAACGGTGAAAGAAGTAATCTTCATAGATATCCTAGCTAATGTACAACTTCAAAATCTCTTCCAGCTCCTGAAATACCCACTATTGATCAGGCATATTCAAAAATCAGCACCAGCATCACTGTGGAATGGGCCACAGTGCCAGGGGCCACCAGTTATCTTCTCACGGCTGAAGATGGAGACACTGTCATTGAAACCATGGTGGCCAATTCCCCAGGCACTGTGACAGGCCTGAAGGCTGCAACCTTGTACCAAATCACTGTCAGATCCGTCAGTGCCACTGGGAGAAGCCCAGCATCGCTTCCAAAGCAGGCAAAGACAGGTAGCTGGATGCTTGTCCTCTGTCGGGCTATTGTTTGTGACCTGGATTCGTTATACTGAGGCTGCAAGTACATGATATAATTTTGTGTCATTTGAGTGCCTACGATTCAGGGCCCAGAGGTGAAAGCCACGAAATGTTTTGGGAATTCAGATATCTGTGGAGGTGGTGGTATTTAAATTCCAGATGCTTTGGAAAATAAAACCCATTTTGGGCGTCTTTACAAACATCCCTGCTTTTAAGGGCACCTGGGTGACTCAGTTAAGCATCAGACTTCGGCTCAGGTCATGATCTCACAGTTAGTGAGTTCGAGCCCCACATTGGGTTCTTGGCTGACAGCACAAAGCCTGCTTCAAATTCTCACTCCTCTCTTTCTGCTCCTCTGCCCCTTTTCAAAATAAGCAAATAAACATAAAAATTTTCTAAAAAAATATTATAAACCATCATTTCCCCATATTATAATTACAGAGATATTTTATATAATTTCTTACAAACCTCCAGTTGAAAGTCATGCCTAATATTAGAATTATTCTGTTCCCCATTCCTTTGCTGAGTCATTTATGATTAATACACATTTAGATAGTCACATTATTTATATATATTATATATTTTATTATTTTATAATAATGTGTATTATAATACACATTATTTTTGTTTATTTATTTATTTATTTATTTTAATGTTTGTTTATTTTTGAGACAGAGAGAGACAAAGCATGAACGGGGGAGGAGCAGAGAAAGAGAGGGAAACACAGAATCTGAAGTAGGCTCCAGGCTCTGAGCTGTCAGCACAGAGCCCAACGCGGGGCTCGAACTCACGGACCATGAGATCGTGACCTGGGCCGAAGTCGGACGCTTAACCGACTGAGCCACCCAGGCACCCCTATTTATTTATTTTTGAGAGAGAGAGCGCAAGTGGGGGAGGGTCAGAGAGAGAGGAGACAGACTCCCAAGCAGGCTCCATGCTGTCAGCTTGGAGCCCAGTGTGGGGCTCAAACTCACCAACTTCAAGGTCATGACCCAAGCCAAAAGCAAGAGTTGGATGCTTAACCGACTGAGCCACCCAGGTGCCCCTAGATAGCCATTATTTAGTGGAACTCTACCTACCATAAATCCTTTTGCAAAGCAAATAATTATTTCATAATATGGATGATCAACCTCAAATTATTTATTTCTAAATCTGAATTATCCTCTATTGGAGTTTCCTAACGCAAATGCATGTGTTTTTGTCTTCATAGTGTTGGCTGCACCAATTCTAGAAGTAAGCTCTCCAAGTCCAGACTCTATTCTTGTGCAGTGGGAATCTGTATATATGGCAATTGGATTCTCTGTGTCCATTATGCGAGCCAATGGTTTGGGTAGAATATGGAAAGAGAATACCACAAACACCTCCTTGACATTCACCAGGTTAGATGCTGGGACTCTCTACACCATAAAGGCCTATGCGTGGAATGCCAATGGAACCCCTGGGGACGACTCCACCTGCAATCAGAGAACAAGTAAGGACTTCCCAGCTCAGCCTCAAGCAATCTCCCTTTTGATTAATGAGAGGCTATGCATCGTAGCCGTTGGAAGCGGGTGTTAACTGATAAGTACAGAGCAGCTGGCAGTAGATATTTAAATTTATTATGAGTTTATTTATAGTGCGGTAGCTTAAAGGCTGACTGCCTGTATAAAGAAATGCTGCTCAGAATACACAGAGCATGGCTTCTCCGTCTCTGATATCTAACTTATTTCAAGCATACACATGCCATATCACACAACAGGAGATGATTTTTGCTAGGTTTATGAGTCTCCCCGACCCTTCCTAGCTTCAGACCAACAGCATAAACAGAAAGAACTGGGACAAACAGAAATTCATTTTATTCAGTAGCCATTTAGTGAGTGTGAGCCAACTTTGAGCGAGCATTGCTCTAGAGATCCAGCAGCAAACGAAACAAAGTTCCTGTTGTTAGGGTACTTTATGCTGTGCTGGGAATCAGAATTTCAGATATATTGCCCCAAACCTCAGCTTAGGCCTGCTCAGCTTAGGCCTACTGCATAATATGTGGAAACCCAAACTGATCTGCTGGAGTAAGCCAAAAAGAATGAGAGGGAGAGGGAGGGAAGGAGAGGGATTTTTTTTTTCTCTCGAGACAGAGTAAGCCACCCACTGACAATGTGGCCTAATGCCAGACTCTCACCAACCAGATAAGCTGTTTCATCCCTTGGAGAGAACCAAGGAAAGGGAGGAAAGAAACCAGAGCTGTTCTTTCCAACATACCCTAAGTTTGAAGGGTGGGATGGAAGCCCCATTATCTGTGAGTCAAGACAGAAATTCAGGGAGAAAGGGTGCAACATCATAGCAAGGTGGCCTTAAGGTGATTCTTGATGGACCTTGTGAGTCAGGATGTCTGTGATAAACCAGTCTCCCCCGGCCTTTTTCTATGCATTCATTCATTCTTTCTTTCCACAAACGTTAACTGAGGGCCCACTATGTACTGGGCATCATTTAGCTGATGGGGACACAAAATCAATTAAAGTGTAATCCCTACACTTGGAGAACTGATTGTGTCTTAGGGAGACCAATGCATAAATCAGTGGTTACAGTTCAGTGTAACAAGTGCTTTGAGAGAAGGATTTGCAGGCACAGAGTGGTATGAGAGGAAACCTCTCCATCAGGCTGGGGTCAGGGACAGCCACCTCCAAAGGTGACTGTTTTCTTAAAGCTTTCCTTTTTCATTTGTTTCCCATGTTTAAACATATTTTATTTATTTATTTTTTTAATTTTTTTTTTTAATTTTTTTTTTTTTCAACGTTTATTTATTTTTGGGACAGAGAGAGACAGAGCATGAACGGGGGAGGGGCAGAGAGAGAGAGGGAGACACAGAATCGGAAACAGGCTCCAGGTTCTGAGCCATCAGCCCAGAGCCCGACGTGGGGCTCGAACTCACGGACCGCGAGATCGTGACCTGGCTGAAGTCGGACGCTTAACCGACTGCGCCACCCAGGCGCCCCTGTTTAAACATATTTTAGAGTATTGGGGCGCCTGGGTGGCTCAGTCGGTTGAGCGTCCAACTTCGGCTCAGGTCATGATCTCCCAGTTCACGGGTTCGAGGCCTGCATCTGGCTCTGTGCTAACAGCTAGCTCAGAGTCTGGACTGAGACAGAGTCAGTCTCGGATTCTGTGTCTCCCTCTCTCTCTCTGTCCCTCCCGTGCTCGCTTGCTCTCTCTCTCAAAAATAAATAAAACATAAACAAAAATTTTTTTTTTAATTTTTTAGAGTATAGATTTAGCTTCTCTATTAGTTTGCTAGGGCTGTCTTAACAAAGTGCCACAAACCTACTTAAACAACACAAATTTGTTGTCTCCCCGTTTTGGAGGCCAGAAGTCTGACATCAAGGTGTCAGCACAATTGGTTCCTTCTCAGGACTATGAGGGAAGGATTTGTTCCAGGCCTTTCTCCTTGGCTTATAGATGGTGCCCTTCATAATCACATGGCATTCTACCTCGAAGTGTATGCCTATGTCCAGATTTCCTCTTTTTATTTTTTAATTAATTAATTAATGCATCATGAATTTGCATGTCATTCCTTATGCAGGGGCCATGCTAATCCATATCATTCCAATTTTATTATAAAAAAAATTTTTTTTTGATGTTTATTCATTTTTGAGAGAGACAGAGACAGAGCATGAGCAGGGGAGGGGCAGAGAGAGAGAGGGAGACACAGAATCCAAAGCAGGCTCCAGGCTCTGAGCTCAGCACAGAGCCTAACGTGGGGCTCCAACCCACCAACTGTGAGATCATGACCTGAGCTGAAGTTGGATGCTTAACCAACTAAGCCACTCAAGCGCCCCGTGTATCATTCCAGTTTTAGTATATGTGTTGCCAAAGCAAGCACAAAATTTTCTCTCTTTCTAAGGACACCAGTCATATTGGATTAGGGCCCACCCTAATGATCTCATCTGCACTAATTGCATCTACTATGACCCTGTTTTCAAATAAGATGACATTTTGAGGTACTAGGGGTTAGGACTTCAACATATGAATTTTGAGGGGACTCAATTCAACCCCCCAACAACCCCCAATACTGTACTCATTTTTCCTGGTTCTCCCATCCCCCATGTGGAAAGAGCTGGTTGTCCTAAAATACTGCAGGTTACTTTTACTAGCCTTGAACCCAGAATTACTTCAGAGCAGAACTGCCTCTGCAGTCTAACCAGGAAGCAGGGGAAGGGTCCTGTAGGACCTCGAAGGCCTATAGGAGAAATATGGCAGGGATGTGCCCTGTAGAGGATGAGTTGAGTCCCTGTTTCCTCAAACAGGGCCTTGCCTGTATAACCCACGTGTGTCTAGAAGTTGCTGGTTTCTGCTCATATGCTATGCAAGCAGTTTTCTAATGCCTTCCAGGTGGGCCTTATTACAGCACAGATCCCCAACACAAAAGGATACTTCTCAAGCTTTCTCAAAAGGATAACCCTGAAAAGAGGAAGGCATATTTCTAAGAACGTAGAGGGAAGTTTTTGGAGACACTAAAATGACTGCTCTAATATATGACCATCACACTTGATACTTTCCTTTCTTCCCTTTGATTTCGAGTGGAATGAAATTCTGCTCTTCTAGAATCAGTTATGACCTAAAAACACTTACAGAAAAAGTCTTAGCAGGTGTCAGAAGTAAAGAAGGGAACGGTGTCTGGCTGTCTCAACTAGTAGAGCATATGAGTCTTGATTTCAGAGTTGTAAGTTCAAGCCCCATGTTGGTGTAGAGATTACTTAAAAATAAAATCTTTAAAAAAAAAAAGTAGGGGTGCCTGCCTGGCTCAGTTGGTTAAGCATCCAACTCTTGATCTCAGCTCAGGTCTCAATCTCAGGGTCGTGAGTTTAAGCCCTACATTGGGCTCTGTGCTGGGCATAGAGCCTATTTAAAAAAAAAAAAAAAAAGTAAAGGAAGGATATTGTTGAAGCTACTCCGTTCAGCTTCATCTTTCGATAATAGAATATTTGACCTACCACTTAATAACATATCCGTAGGGCCCTTTTAGCCCTGCACATTTATAATCTCATTTAATTATTCAATTACTTGTTGTGTGTTCACTGATCCATTCAGTGAATGAATGAATACTTATTTAGCACCTAATATGTGTTAGGGACTGATCTTATTAGATCCATTTTACAGACGTTAAAAAAAAAAGTAAATAACATATTAAATAACATGGATAAGGTTGCATAGCTAGTTATGAGTTTGCATAGTCAACGGCAGATGTGTTACCCTAAGTCCCGATTTTATGCTCTAAATGCTTGCAATTATCCTACTATCATGGTACGTCATCCTCCAAGCTCTGCAATGTTGTTAGGCCAGATCTTACTTGGATTTTCGAGGCTACTGCAAAATCTTAATTGTTTCTCAAATATCTAGGTCCTCGTGCCCCTGCCAGCATTCAAGTCTCTCTTGACGGTGGGGCTCTGAAGGCTTCTGTTTCATGGGCCCCAACGGAAGGAGCTTTCAACTATACTGTGATGGCTTTGAGTGACTCTTCGGAGCTGAGCTGTAGTACGACTCGCAGTGCCTGTACTATCTCCTCCCTACAGTGTGGGACTGAGTACCTAATTTCAGTTTTAGCAAGTAATGATGCTGGGTCTAGCAAGTCAACTTCATCAGAGGCCCTAAAAACTGGTATGTAAGCAAGAGTGACTGTGGGGCTGGTAAGCCAGTGTGACTGCCATAAGGGAAACAAATAACCACCTGATAATGTTGATAATGTTCCAGAACATTCTAGAAGCCTGGTCTAAGTGAAAGCATTGAATGGGACATTCTAAGGAGGTTTTTTTTTTTGCTTTTTTTTTTTTAATTTTTTTTTCAACGTTTATTTATTTTTGGGACAGAGAGAGACAGAGCATGAACGGGCGAGGGGCAGAGAGAGAGGGAGACACAGAATCGGAAACAGGCTCCAGGCTCTGAGCCATCAGCCCAGAGCCCGACGCGGGGCTCGAACTCACGGACCGCGAGATCGTGACCTGGCTGAAGTCGGACGCTTAACCGACTGCGCCACCCAGGCGCCCCTAAGGAGTTTTAATGTGATAGTAAAACTGGATATCACACATTGGAAAAAGCACATCTTTGAAAATTAGGAGTCCTGGCTCCTATTCTATTCTTTCATTAATTGATTTTCTTTATACTTTGTAAAGCTGTAAAAATTCTAGGATCCAGTTGGAGTTATACATAGGTTTAACTGTGCAGTACACACAGTGGCCTCTTCCTTACATCATGTTTTGCAGACCTATGCTGGGAGGGAGCTATTTGTTAAATAAAGGTGGGCAGTCTATAATTCTGAGTATGTGTTTAAATATCTTCCTATTTTCATCTTATCAGAAAAATGAAGGCTTACATATGTGGAGGTTTACTCCTCTATTTAGAAACATTTCTGTGTTTTGGTGATGGGAACTAACATTTAGTGAAGACCTACTATGTACCAGGCACTATAAATACATCATTTTATTTATCTTTCATGACAACTCAATGATGTAGGCTCTATTATTTCCATTTTCAGATAAAAAAAAAATTTAGGTCTGATGTAATTTTTCCAAAGTCACACCAATAATAAGCGTTAGAGCTAGGATTCAAGCCCAGGTTTGCCTGATTTTAGTCCTCTAAGCCAAAGAAAATGTAGATAATCACAATAATGTCCACTTTACCCAACAGAGAGAACTATGTCATCCTGAGTTTCAAAGGCTTCTGAACAGAGAGGAAAAGAGCCATCACCAAGCTGATGCAGTGTATTTTACAGGGAAAAAATAAGCCAAGCCCTCAGATACACAGTTTCTTTTTTTTTTTTTTTAACTTTTTTAAAAGTTTATTTATTTATTGAGAGAGGAGAGAGGAGAGAGGAGAGAGGAGACAGAGAGAGAATCCCAAGCAGGTCCTGTGTTGCCGGCACAGAGCTCAACATGGGGCTGGGTCTCACGAACTGTGAGATCATGACCTGAGCTGAAATCAAGAGTGGGATACTTAACCAACTGAGCCACCCAGGAGCCCAGATGCACAATTTCTTATAGTTATGTTAAATTAAGGTCACTGATAGCAAACCTGGTGATTTGGCCTCTCTTTTGACAGTTATAATTTGCTGCAGACAGCCTATTAGAAATGGTTATGAGGTTGGAATAGCTGAGAGTGAAGGAAAAGATAAGAATACACTTTCAAAAGCATAGCAGATCCAAGTTAGTCATTTAATGCAGGAGAGAACCCTCCAGTGTTTCCCAATCTTGGAGGCACATTAAGAGCATCTGGGGAGCTTTTTAAAAATCCACCTAAGATCAACTAAATCAGAGCTTCTGGGAGTGGAGTCTGGTATGACTAGTTTGTAAAAGCTCCTCACTTAATTCTAATGTGCAGCCAGGGTAAAGTGCCACTGAAATAATCCTGCATGTTTACAGTTGGGTGGCATCAGTTTGCGTATAAAACAATCAGTCATGGGACGCCTGGGTGGCTCAGTTGGTTAAGCGTCCAACTTACGGCTCAGGTTATGATCTCATGGTTTGTGAGTTCGAGCCCCACATCGAGTTCTGTGCTGACAGCTCAGAGTCTGGAGCCTGCTTTGGATTCTGTGTCTTCCTCTCTCTCTGCCCCTCCCTCGCTTGTTTGTTCTCTGTCTCTCAAAAATAAACAGACATTAAAAAAAAATTGTAAAACAATCAGTCATGATCATGGGAACAGCCCAACTTACCAATAAAAGAACTATGTTTCGAAAGTGCTATGTGTTTCCTGGGTCCCAGAATTGTGAAATATATTTTAGGAAGATTCCACTAAAGATGGCTAAAATTTTAAAAGCTTAGATCTTGAAAGAATAAACTTCATTTGAAGTCATCCCTTCATTCTATGCTGATCCTTGCATTGTCTTAACACAGAAATGAATGCAATGTTAACCAAGGTGATCCATACCTATTTCTTTTATTTTTTTAATTAAAAAAATTTTTTTAATGTTTATTTATTTTTGAGAAAGACAGAGTGTGAACGGGAGAGGGGCAGAGAGAGGAGAAGATGCAGAATCCAAAACAGGCTCCAGGCTCTGCACTGTCAGCACAAACTGTGAGATCATGACCTGAGCCGATGTCAGACACTTAACCAACTGAGCCACTCGGGCGCCCCATCCATGCCTATTTCTGACATTGTCTAGCATGTATTGTGTGAGATAAGTTTTACAACATGTGAGAATGCCTTGTTGGTTTGCACATACTGTTTGATTTATTCCTTGTCCATGGCATGTGATATTCTGGACAATTGCAAAGGTATAAAGAAAATCTCTTGCAGGACTCTCATAGCTGTTCATTATTTACTGTTTCCTAGTTGCTTGTGCACCTGGAAGAGTGACCATCCAAGAAGATCCTCCGGGCCACCTGTCTGTGGCTTGGTCCAATGTAGATCTGGGTGATTACTATGTGGCCTTTGTGAAGAGTGATGATGGCTTGGAAGTCCACTGCAACACATCCCTCACCCAGTGCAATTTCTTATCTGAATGTGGCTTCACTTACTTTATTAGTGTTTTTGCCTATAACAAGGCAGGGCAGAGTCCTCTGGGCGATGTGTTCAATTATACCACAGGTAAGTTGCACTTGATGCTTGTGAAGGGAGTTCTGAGTTCCCTGAACTCAGCAGCAGCATAAATCACCTTTGCGATAACTGACTGACATAGGTTACCTGGGAGTCATTCCAGGGTCAAGAACAGAAAGAGAATCTCTCCTCTCACATTCTTTCCAGAGCAGGAAATTTTGGGTTCATGGACCCAACCTTAACAAGATGCAAGGCGTAGAAGTGAAAAGAGAGCAAAGAATATAGTCGTACATACCTGCTCTGAAAAATTAAACCCTCCACCATGATCTACTGAGTGTTCAGCACCCTGTGCAAGGTGCTGAAGGGGACACAGTCCTCCTGTCTCAGGAGTTCACCCTTTCCCCGAGACCTGAAAACAGAGATGCCATGGCAAAGGCACTGCCTGGTGTGGAAGGCTCTGCAGCAGGACACCTGTCCTAACTTGTCCTAATTGTCCTAACTTGACCTCTAACTCATTTGAAAAATGGGGATAAAGACATTACCTTGCTAGTTCCTTAGTATCCTTAGTATGCAAAATGGGACAAATAATAATGAGAGCATGAATATGAAATAGGTCTTTGCATGTGGTAAAGCACAGTGCAAAGCATTTTTTATTAGCATCATTATTACCATTATTCTCTTCTACTAGGCTTGGATCTTCTAGGGAGCAGGGACTGTTTTATTTACCTCTTCATCCTCAATGTTTCTTATACTGTGATTGGCATATGGGAAATGCTTGATGTTTGAAGAATGAATGGAGTGAGTGATTTAAACTTAACCATATTTACAAATAAAAACATAATATCATTGTGTATAACTAGCTGGATTACAATAAATTTTATCAAGTTGAAGGAATCAAATAATTGATGCCTTTGGAAAATGGAATAAGAGGCTATCAATCAAGTCTCAAGAGCACAGGAGGGCCTTCCAGAAGGAGTGACCTTGAACTGGATATTTAAGGATGAATGGAATGTAGGTGGGGCAAGGGCATCCCAGAAAACTCCAAGCCATGCTAGACATTTGTCAGAATTTGTCCATGACATAGTATAGGGTCTGTTCTAAGATGTACTAATACAATGATCCTTCCCCCTCCTGCAGCCCTCAGTCTTATCTGGTTAGTGTCTGGAAAGACTGATAGGATTGGGAACTTAGACTAGGTATAGTTTTTATCAGGCAGAAGAGAGGAACAGCATTTCAGTAGAGGGTTAGCAGTCTTCAAGGCATAAGGAAATGAGAGCACGTGTAGGGTGGGGAATTGAGGGAATTGGTGAGGGGAGGCACAGCTGAACATGTAGGTTGGATGCAGCTTGTGATGACCTTGGACATCATGCATAGAGGATTTATCCTTTATGTAGTGGGTGTTAGGCCAAGATCACAGCTGGAAAGACCTGTAGGAGGTTCTTGGAGCAACTTAGGAGGGCTGTGGCAGAAGCTCTGGGCCCTGGGAGATCAGGACTCAATGCCCTCCTCTGACATCCTTGTTCCTTTACTGACCTCCATTTTCTCTCTCTGCTCCTGCTTTCAGCCCCCTGTTGTCCTAGCGATATTAACCCTGTGTTGGTGTCCAGTGACAGAGTAGAGATTGTCTGGTCTCCTGTCCGTGGTGCCGAACTTTATGAAACCAAGGCTGTAGATGGGTTCAAAGTGGTTGAGTGCAATGACACCGCGCCTGCTTGCACCCTCTCCGCTCTAGAGTGTGACACCAAGTACAACGTCACAGTGTATTCCTTCAGCGAAGTCCGGGGCAGCAATATGTCATGTACTTCCCGATTTGTAACCACAGGTACGATACAGCTATGATTTCCTTCACTGCTGTCTGAACTATTCACCCTGGCTATGGGCATGCCCTTCATGATGGGCATTCAGCAAGAACTGTAAAACCACTCTTTGTGGGGACCATCAGAGCCCCTCTCTTCCTACAGAAGGGCAGAAGAGTAGGTAGAACAAGGGAAGTGGGGGAAAAAAAAAACAAAAAAGGAGATCATGGGGAGAGTGGAAAGCTTCCTCAGTAATTACTTCAGCCATTCAGTTCCTCTGACTTTTGGGGGGCGGGGGGGACAGGGAACTCTCCGTATTCACACCACGAGGGTTAAGACTGCAAATGTTCATCTTAATTACTTTTGCTTTTGGAGTTCAAAATGCCCCTTAATATTTTCCGGTGAGTCTGATGCTAAAAGAACCTAATACCATGTTTCCACACAAAGGCTCTGTGAATCTGGCCTACATGCTCATTATGTTTGAAAGCAGGGATGATCTCATGTTAGGGCGGTGGGGGAGGCGGGGGTGGGAATCACATTTAGACCAGATGGCACACCTGATATTTTTGACTCACACTGTTTCAATTAATAATCCAAAATCGCTTAGCTCCTTGCAGTCCCGAAATAAAAAACGTTTCAAAGGATGCATTCTCCATGATTCGTGTGCACTGGCGATCCACTAATGACGATGCCACTTACACGGTGACTGCCCAGGGGGAGAAAGGGCTGTATCGGTGCAGCAGCACGGGAGAGTCCTGCGTGGTGGGGAGCTTGCCCTGCGGCTCCGTGTTCTCCGTCACTGCGGTGGCTGAAACACAGGCAGGGCGGAGCCTGCCCAGCTTCAGTGTGCCCCTGGAAACAGGTAGGTGGCAGCCTCCATCCTGAACGTTGACTTCAGTGCGGTCCTTAGAAATCGTTATGACATGAACTTTCTTATTTCGTTGACCCTGTGATAGGAATACATTATACTCTCTGGCCTTTCAAACAGCCCAGTCTTAGAAAATAAAACTTGCCATGTTTGGACACAGTTTCTGTAAAAATAGCATCAAAAGACTCTAATATATTCCTATGCTGACATCAAAGGAGGAATACATTGACGCTGCAAAACATTGATTTGAATTCACATTCCTCCATGACATAATCTCCCGAAACAACGAACAAGTAACCAAATGAGCTGGCTTATGTTTTCTTTCTTTGGCTCAGCCGTTTAAAACCTTTCTGTGTAAAATGCTTTCTGAATTTCAGTTTTCTGGTAAAAGGGGAGAATGGATTGCTCGGGTGGTTGCGAATGTTAAGTTAGTTAATGCTGCAAGCACTTACTTAGCATGGTGCCTGATGCATACACAGTAAGAGCTTGATAAAAGAAAGCTGTTACAGCTTCAAAGCACCGTGTGTGAGTGAAATTTAGCAAATTACTTAAAGCTTTTGGACATTTTCTCTTATATACAATGGATGGCACTTTGGACTATAAAAGTTGAAATGTAAAAAGCAGCAGAATAGAGACCATGCCCAATACTCAGGAAGATTCTAGATATCCTATATCCTGTTTAACAATCTCTGAAAATTTGAGAATTGGCTGTGATATTCTTAGGTGGCTAAAAATATTGCAAGCTTTTATATCAATTAAGTACTATGAAATGCATGAAAAAGGCAACATACTTTTAATTGCAAAGGCTGTGAAATGTTACATTGTGAGAAGAAGTGAATACAGCCATTGCTTTGAAGTTTGCAACTGGAATTGTTAAAGTTGGGAAACAACAAAGGATTTCTTTCTTATTCTGAAAACATTGGGAGGAAACTCACATTATCCACAGCCAGTTAGTGCTCCGCCTTCTTGGGGAAAGCAACCCCAACGTAGAGTTGATGTTAAATGATGTATCAGAGGAAATGAGATTGCGCTTAACAAAAGGAGATTTTGCTTAATAATTAAAGATTTGAGAAATGCAGGATACTGAATGGTATACAGACAAAATACCATTCTCTGTCATTTTCCCACAAATAACCCTCAGTGGAAATAAATCCCCAATTCTTTCTCTTCTTCCCCACCTAAGTGCCGTGCTGTCCAGCTGGTCTGACAGTAACTCAGGTCACCCAATCAGTAATCAACGTGAGCTGGACTGTTGGGACCGGGGCCCAAACCTATGTGACAGTTCTGGAGTCACACACCGGACAGTCTAAGTGTCTCACCCATCAAAACCAGTGCCTCCTGGGATGTATCACATGTGGCGTCAATTACACAGTGGCATTAAAAGCGATTAGTGCCACTGGGTTGACTGCAGACTGCACCTACCAAAGTTATTTCTCTAGTAAGTGAATTCTAAATTCCAGCTATGGAGTATCAATATGGACTTCGACTATTTTTTTTTAAGTTTATTTCTTTCTTTATTTACTTACTTATTCATAATTTTTTAAAGTTTATTTATTTATTTTGAGAGAAAGCATGAACTTGAGCTGGGGAGGGGTAGACAGAGGGAGAGAGAAAGAATCCCAAGCCGGCTCCTCACTGTCAGTGCAGAGACTGATGTGAGGCTCAAATCCACGAACTGTGAGATCATGACCTGAGCCGAAATCAAGAATTAAATGTTCAACCAACTGAGTCACCCAGGCACCCCTAAGTTTTTTTATTTTTTTGAGAGAGACGGAGAGAGCATAAGCAAAGGAGGGGCAGAGAGAGAGAGGGAGGATCCCAAGCAGGCTCCAAGATGCCAGCACAGAGCCGACATGGGGCTCAAGCTCACAGAACTGTGAGATCATGACCTGAGTTGAAATCAAGAGTTGGAGGCTGGGCCCAACTGACTGAGCCACCTGGGTACCCCAGGACTTTGACTATTAGCAATCCAGACGTAAGCCCATCCTTCTCATTTAAAAAGATCCTGCATCTCCATTCTGCTAGCATTATAAATTCAGATTATTTTCTAAAATGTTTACAAGTTTCCTCTTGACTTAGAACCTCAAAGCGTCAGAGGCTTCTGTTGGTGGTTGATGAATTGATTCCCTTGGTAACATGGTTCAGGTATACTTTTTCTGAAGGCAGGACGGATTTATACGGCACAGCTACCCACTGCACAGAGTAATTCAGTCTGGCAGTTTCCAGAAAGCATTTAGGTCACACATTCTATTTGTCTTGAATTCTTTTCTTCTCATTATTATTATGCTATCACCTCTCTCTTCTAAACCACTCCATCTCCTTCAATGGTTTCTTATTTCAACAGGCTGAAAGAGCACTGTCTACTGACAGTATTGTATCTTGTTCTTCACAAAGAGCAAATCATTAGGGAATAGCAGGGGAAGGTAGTGGGTATGGGGTTAGCAAATAAGATTGATTCTCTTGTGTGAATCTAGTCCACTGAAGTGACTGTTTGGGGCATGCTTTTGAAAAAAGAAAAGAAAACTCCTGAAAATGCTTTTTTAATGAGAAAGTACAATCATTAGTTCACCATGTCTGCCCCAGGGCACGGGATGGGAGAGCTAAAATATAATTTTGCCTCCCCACGGGCAGTAGAAAAGGTCTTCAACTAGGAGTCTAAAGATACAGCTTCTGGGGCGCCAGGGAGGCTCAGTCTGTTAAGTGTCCGACTCTTGGTTTTAGCTCAGGTCAGGATCTCAGGTTATGAGATGGAGCCCCACGTGGGGCTCCACGCAAGCCTGCTTGACATTCTCTTTCTCCCTCTCTCTGCCTCTCCCCACCCTGACGCCACCTCTCACTCACACACTCTCTCTCTCCCTCAAAAAAAAAAAAAAAAAAAAAAAGAAGGTTCTTATAAGCTTCGTTGCCTTATCTTCCCTAATGTTTCCTCATTGGTAAGAGAAATTGTAATAATTATAATGTGAAAGCATTTATAACATGCTCCACATACGTAAGCTGTTTCATACTTTCTTTGGGAGCATTATCTTTCATTAGATTTACTGCCTGCGTTCTTACCCTGATATCCAGTTCTGGGAATATGGCCCACTGCTTATCTTCACATGTAAAAAAACCTTTCTTTAAAAGAAAGAACAAATCAAATGAACCTGATTATCTATAACTGAATGTTTTAATCATCATACAACAACATTTTAATTCTTATTACTGAGTAAGCCACCATTCGGTGCCCTGCTTGACACCTGATGTGTGTAGCCTGCTCAGGGCATCTAGCAAAGAAAACAGTAGGACCTAGTGAGCTAGCATGGACAAAGTGTGGATGAGCAAAGCCTGGTCACTTGACTCTTGTGTAAGTGACTACTCCCCAGGTGTCATGCTACTCAGGTCAGCAAAATAGGTATTTTCAATTAAAGCTGATAGCAGTTAATGGGGCACCTGACTGGCTCAGTCAGTTAAGCATCCAACTCTTGGTTTCGGCTCAGGTCATGATCTGGCTTCATGAGTTGGAGCTCCTTGTGGGGTCTGTGTTAGCACAGAGCCCACCCGGGATTCTCTCTCTCCTTTTCTGCCCCTCTCCTGCTCGTGCTGACTATCTCTCTCAAAATAAATAAATAAATTTTTAAAAACCTGAATGCAGATGATTTAAATTCAATCCCACTAAAATCTTGTGGAACTAGGGCATTATGAAAGATCTTAACAAGGATTCTATACACTTGGCTCACATTTGTATACAATACATATCTGCCAAGTGGAGATTTTTTGTAATGTTTTTTTTTTTTTTTTCAACGTTTATTTATTTTTGGGACAGAGAGAGACAGAGCATGAACGGGGGAGGGGCAGAGAGAGAGGGAGACACAGAATCGGAAACAGGCTCCAGGCTCTGAGCCATCAGCCCAGAGCCTGACGCGGGGCTCGAACTCACGGACCGCGAGATGGTGACCTGGCTGAAGTCGGACGCTTAACCGACTGCGCCACCCAGGCGCCCCTGTAATGTTTATTTTTGAGAGAGAGAGAGAGAGAGTGCAAGCAGGGGAGAGGCAGAGAGAGAAGGGGTACAGAGGATCCAAAACGGGCTTTGTGTTGACAGCAGACAGCTCGATGCGGGACTCGAACTCGAACTCATGAACTGTGAGATCATGACCTGAGCTGAGGTCGGAAGCTTAACCAACTGAGCCACCCAGGCGCCCCACCAAGTGGGGAGTTTTGTGTTTTTTTTTTTAATTTTTTTTAATGTCTTATTTATTTTTGAGAGACAGAGACAGAGTGCAAGTGGGGGAAGGGCAGAGAGACAAGGAAACACGGAATTTGAAGCAGGCTCCAGGCTCTGATCTGTCAGCACAGAGCCTAACACGGGGCTCCAACCCAGGAACAGTGAGATCATGACCTGAGCCAAAGTCAGACGCTTAACTGACTGAGCCACCCAGGTGCCCCAAGTGGGAACTTTTTAACTCACTGTTGTTCTCCATTAACAATTCTTGGCTCACCTCAGCATCACACATGGATTTCTAATCATGTGGCCTACCCCAGAAAGAACTTGAGTACCCCTTCGAATAATGCTCTAATCATATATTATTTAGGTTACTTATCTTGTTTCCCCACTGTAATAAAGGCCATGTTTATCTATGGTGGAATAAGTGATTTGTGTCTGTTTTTATCCTCAGGTGCCTGCTGCCCTTTGGGAGTGAAATTATATAGGCTGAGCCCTAATGGCATCCGAATCTACTGGCAAGCCTCCAGGGGCTCTACCAATTATAGCACTGACCTCTACGGTTCTAAAGGCATTTTCACCTGTGCACCAAGAGCTGGCCTCAGTTTTTGTGATGTCACCAAGATACCCTGTGGGGATGTATATACCGTGATGGTCTCACCAGTTGCTGAGACAGGAGTGAAGCTTACTTTCTGTCCAAAAAAAATCTATTCAGGTAGAGCAAGTTACAATGCTTTATTTGAAACTAACCCTGAACTCAATCTGTCAGTTAAGACTCAGAGCAATCACACTTATTTGCTATGTTAGGAAGGTCAAAGAGGTGTGAAATTTCTATATGCGGCAGGCAGATTCTGGCTACGGGGATCTCAAGCTTCTTTGCAACTGTGATGTTTTCTTATTATATGATTTGGAGACACTCCTCCCCTCACTGTCCCTTTCTTTTTCAGAAAAAGGACCAGATGCTTGCTGTTGAAATAGTAAAGCAGATTTAAAATGATTTTTTGCTTTGAGATTTGGGAATCGGTTTTTAACATAGTCTCAGAGATCATGATAAACACCCTGAAATGTTGGAAATTAAGAGACTTGAATCTTTATCTGCACAGGTTCGAGAAGTTGGAGAATCAGGGGAAAAAATGAATTTATAAATCAGAAGCTAGCTTTGGAAATATGAGTGGGCAGGCAGTCTGTGGTCACAAAACATGACTGTCAGCAGCTGCCATCTCACCAGAGCTGGCAGAAAAACATTAGCAATTCCCCTGTTCTGTCTTCCAGCACCTTCTGCTACCTTGCCCAGAGCATAGACATATATTTTTCATATATTTCTAAAAAATAAATTTTAAGAGAAGAGATAAGGCCCTAGAACTTTATAGGTGATCACAGGAAGAAGAATAAATACTGACTCAGAAACCTTTACTGATAACCAGAATCTAAGAATTTCTAATTATGTATAGGTAACAGGAAGGCTCAAATGGCCCCTGGAAAGAACCAGGCCAGGTCTTCTTAATACTGTTCTTGCTGCCCTTGGCTGTCATGCTCTGATTCCTTGTATTTTCATTATCTTGTCCACAGAACAAGCTGGCCCAAAGTACTGCCCTATGGGAAGGGACAGATCTTAGGAAAAAGAGACTCAATACCAGTGTTTCATCATGTTTGTATTGTTTTGTAATTTATCAAGTGTTTTCACATTCAGTATCTCATTGAATGCTCAAAATAACTCTATAAGGTAGATTCAACAACACGTTTTATTAGCTCCAACGTATAAATGAGAAAATTGAGGCTTCCAGCCTCTCAAATCTCTTATCTATAACTCTTCTAACCTCTAAATTCATATTCAAACTTGATACCTCTACCTGGAGGTGCCCCAAGGCATTTCAACTCCTCAGGGCAAAAGGGAACTCCTGATCTTCTGCAGTTTCTAATCTTCCTCCCTGCATCCTTATTTCAGGTACACAAGCTAGAAATCCTTCAGTCAGAGGTGCTTGGGTAGCTCAGTCCGTTGGGCCTCTGACTTCGACTCAGGTGATGATCTCACCATCCGTGAGTTCAAGTTCTACATCGGGCTCTGTGCTGACAGCTCAGAGCCTGGAGCCTGCTTCAGATTCTGTGTCTCCCTCTTTCTCTGCCCCTCCCCCACTAGTGCTCTGTCTCTTTCTCTCTCTCAAAAATAAAATAAAAACATTAAAAAAATGTTTTTAAGAACCCTGGAGTCAGCTTCAGCCTCTCCTTTACCCTCCATATTTAAGGGGTCTCCAAATCCTATCCTATTCACTTTGTGATGTTTTGGGGTTTTTAAAAATATTTTTAAAAAACATTTTAAGTAATCTCTACACCCAGGGTGCCTGGATGGCTCAGTGCATTGAGCATCTGGCTCTTGATTTCAGCTTAGGTCATGATCTCACAGTTTGTGAGTTCGAGCCCCACCTTGGCCTCTATGCTGACAGCATGGAGCCTGCCTGGGATTCTCTCGGGATTCTCTCCTCTCTCTGCCCCTCCCCTGTTCTATCAAAATAAATAAATAAACATTTTTTCAAAAACTTAAAAGAAGAAGAGTAATCTCTACACCCAACATGGAGCTTAAACTTACAACCCCAAAATCAAGGGTCACATGCTCTACCGACTGAGCCAGCCAGGCACCCCACAATGGTTTTTAAATCTAACTTCTCTTCTCTCCTACACCTACTGCTATATGATAGGCCCTCACCACTTCTCCCCGAGACTACTGCCCCAGTGTTGTCTTCTGGAGCTCATGCCAGCCTCCATGCTATTATCAGAGTTGTCATTTCCGGACACTGATCCAATTATGTTTCCTTTATGCTTCAGAATCCTCAAAAGTGTTCCATTGCCCCATGGGATAAAAGTCAGTACTTAGAGCATGGCATTCAAAGCTCCTCACAGTCCATCCATAGTTAGTCTTCCTACACTTGCACTGTTCAATAGATATTTAACACAAGCCATGTATGAAAAAATTTAAATTTTCTAGTAGCCACATTAAAAAATTAAAAACAAATAGGTAAAATTAATTTTTTAAGTTTATTTATTTATTTTGAGCAGGGTGGGGCAGAGAGAGAGAGAGAGAGAGAGAGAGAGAGAGAGAATCCCAAGCAGGCTCTGTGCCATCAGTGCAGAGACCAACATAGGCTCGATCCCACAACCCTGAGATCATGACCTGAGCTGAAATCAAGAGTCAGATGCTTAACCAACTGAGCCACCCAGACTCCCCAGGTAAAATTAATTTAATTATATATTTTAGTAATCCAACATCTCCAAAATATAATTTCAACATGAAATCAATGTAAAAATTTCACATTATTTTTTTCATACTAAGTCTTCAAAATCTGGTGTTCATGTAATACAGCATACCTCAGTTCAGACTAGCCACATTTGGAGCCCTCAGGAGCTACATGTGACAGGTGCCTGCTGTGTGGAACTACACAATTCTAGGCTCATTCCACAATATCTGTCCTAAGAGGACTCTATTCTCTAGCATAGCCGCATGGAATCATTCCCACACACCTGCCCTCACCACACACATATACCGTGCCGTACCATGCTTCTGAGCTGATGCAGTACTCTTCTCTTTGCCTGGGATTCCACCTCTGCCAAGGGAATTTCCTCTTCTCTGTTAAGTCTTCTCCAATTTTTAAAAAAATGTTTATTTTTGAGGAAGAGAGCGAGCATAGGGTGGAGGAGGGGCAGAGAGGGGGAAAAAGGATCCAAAGCAGGCTCTGTGCTGAGAGCAGAGAGCCTGACTTGGGGCTTGAACTCATGAACTGTGAGATCATAACCTGAGCCGAAGTCAGACCCTTAACTGACTGAGCCACCCAGGTGACCCAAGTCTTCACCAATTTTTAGAGGCTGATTAGTCTTTGTGCTCCCTCTTTTGTGGCCCCATATCACCCTTACCTTTACCCCGCCATACAGCTGTGAGTTGACAATGTGTTATTTCCCCTAATAAATAGTAATCTCTGGACTCTCAACACATAGCACATAACTATCTCCAATATATTTTAAATTAAAAAATGAATGAGTTTATGTGTTTGCCTATGATCCCACAGCCAGTATGTCAGCCACTAGAAGACCTTGTTATCAGAATACCCTCGGATTCGGAACGCCTGGGTGGCTCGGTAGGTTGAGTATCTGACTCTTGATTTGGTTCACAGTTCGTGAGACTGCCCCTCATGTCTTGCTCTGTGCTGACAGCATGGAGCCTACTTGGGATTATCTCTCTCTGTTCCTCCGCTGCTCGTGCTCTCTTTCTCTTTCTCAAAATACATAAATAAACTTAAAAAAGAACTCTATACCCTCTGGCGGGGTGCCATAGCAACCTGTAGCCATTCCATATTAGGAATGATGGGTGTTTAGACTCAGGGAATCTGCTTTTGCTCCATTTCTCTGGTAAAAATCAGGCCTCTGAGGAAAGTTCTTTCTTTTTGTTTTTTGCGTTTCTTTTTTTCAATATCAGTGATGCCTTCCTTTGATTATTAGGACGATATTATAAATGATAATAATGACCAATATTTATTGAGTGTATTGCCAGGCACTGTCCTATTAACTCAATTGATTCCTATAACCACCTTATGAGGTCGGTGTTCTTATTCTTTACCACTTTACAGATAAATTAAGGCACAGAAAAGGAAAGTGACTTGTCCAGGGTCATACTGCTAGCTGTATCCTCTTATCACCCAAGCCGGTTCTTATTCATTCTTTGGTTCACTTTTCCACTATTCTTTTTTTTTTTTTTTAATTTTTTTTTTTTAACATTTATTCATTTTTGAAAGACAGAGAGAGACAGAGTGCAAATGGGGGAGGGACAGAGAGAGAGGGAGACACAGAATCCGAAGCAGGCTCCAGGCTCTGAGCTGTCAGCATAGAGCCCGATGCGGGGCTCGAACTCACGGACTGTGAGATCATGACCCAAGTTGAAGTTGGCCGCTCAACCGACTGAGCCACCCAGGTGCCCCACTTTTCCACTATTCTTAAAGCTATACCTTCACCATCTTTTTTTAAAGTATCTTTAATATTTTAAATATGTCAGTTAATACATATAAATGCTTTTGTTGTTATTCATTCCAGTAACCTGCTCTGGAAGTACACTTGGAATGGGTAAGTCCTTTTTCTCATGGATGAAATAGAATTTTTGTTGTTGCTCTTTAGGGTGACGTAATGAAGCTGACTCTTTCTGTGATGTGAGTGGTTCCTGCCCTCCCCTCCCATAACCGTTTCCCCCTATTAGAATGCCTCCCCTCAGATTCCACCAGTTGAAATGAATTCCTTTGCATTCGGAAGTCTTTTCAGTCTCCCAGGATCCCACGGGAAAATGTAAATACGTGTCAGAGAGGCTGCCGCTTCCTCCTTCATTTCAGAGACTGGTTCCCAGCCCTGCTATACGTTGAGTCATCTTCTGGAGAGCTTAAAAGTAACTGACGCCTGGGCTTTATCCCCAGAAAGTCTGATTTAATTGGTCTGGGGTAAGTCTGGGCATCAGGATTTTTCAAAGCTCCTTAGGTGATCCTACAGCGTAGCCAAGCCTGAGAACTGCAGCTTTAGAGCAGGCCTTCTCAGACTTTATTGTGCATGCAAATCACCCGGGGTCTTGTTAAAACCAGATTCTGATTTGGTAGGTGTGGGAGGATCAGAGACTTTGCACTTCTAACAAGGTCCAGGTGATGCCGGTGACATTGATGCTGCAGGTCGGACCACCTAGTAGCCAGGTGTTAGAGGGAAACTGTTAACAGCCTGCAAAGAGCAAGGATGTCTGCTTTGCATTTACATGGGTGGCTATGCCAGTGGAGGAAAAGAGGGTGCTGAAGGGGGAGTTGGAGTAAGGATACTCTCACTACCTCCTTGGCTATGCTCAGAACTGACCTCCCCTGGGCTATTCTAGGTCCCACATGGAGGCTACTCTTGGGCAGGGCATGACCACAGAGCTGTGTGTGCTGGCCCAGTGAGTAGCATGTGCTGCTTTAAAGGAATCCTTGCCACATCTTCCAGGGGCCTGCTTGGTTTGGGGCTTTGAGAAAAACCCCAGGGAGTATTATCAACCCCAAACTACAGATAGGACATACACACACACACACACACACACACACACACACACAGTCACATGCCCATTCAGACATGGCTGACTTTAGAGGGTATGAGTGGAAATGAAACCTTCCCATCGGTAAACACCACAGGAAAGCCTCCCAGACTGGGCCAGCTCCCCATCCAACACTTCCTTCCATCGACAGGGATTGGGTCTAGAGTCTCTCTCCACTGCCTGTTCTCCAGGTCCAATGCCTCTCTGAGCACAGCAGGACGCATGCTTTCTAATTCTTGTCCCACCTGCAGATCTGAAATAAGCACAATCCCTATTAATTTTTAAAAGTGTTCTGTCTCCAGCAACTATAGGGAAACCTGCCTGACTTATTAAAAACAAACTGTGAGTGGGCACCTGGATGGCTCAGTTAAACGTCTGACTCTTGATTTCGGCTCAGATCATGATTTCACCATTTTGAAACTGAGCCCCGTGTCAGGCTCTGTGCTGAGCCTCTGTGCTGAGTCCTCATGACCATGAGCCCTGGTCTTCAGTGAAATGTACACAGGCCTGGATCTGCATTTTTGGATCCTATATTCAGTATTATGGCAGTATTTAACCAGTGTTTCCCTGAGACCCAGAGGGGTGGTAGAAGGGACTTGGGGGCCTCTCGGAGGAGAGGAGTGGTATGTTATAATACTGGCCTTTCCTAACATTTTGTTAAAGAAAGAGTTGCAATGGCTCTTTAAAAAAATGCTTGAAAACCATCATGCTTAGACTTTGCTACTCATCAGCATCACCAGAAATCTTGTTCAAAATGTAGTCTCGGGGGTGCCTAGCTGGCTTAGTCAGTAGAGCATGTGACTTGACCTCAGGGTTGTGAGTTTGAGCCCCACCTTGGGAGTAGAGATTACTTTAAAAAAATGTAGATGTCTAGGCCTGTTGAGGTGGGATAGGGTCTGGGCCTCTGCAGTTCTATCAGTTTCTCAGGTGATTCTGATACTCTGGAATTTGAGCAGTAGTGCTCTGGTCAATACTCTCCCTCCCCTCTTCCTCTGTCCCTCTGGGCTGCCCCAGGTTTTCATTTCTCCTTCCTTAGTGAGGTTCAGGCTTGAGCCTGAAATCTGACACTCTCTTCAAGTAGATCCTGAAGCACTCTCAAAAATAAGAGTAAGGCAGATCACTTGAGAGTCTCTACATCATACAGAATTCATTATTATCTAAGGAGGAATTACTGTTGTCTCTCGGTTTGGCATTTCTCTTCCTTATACACAGGACTAATCAGATTGGGTTGCTGGGGGACATGGGGCTCCCAGATACACTAAGGGAAGCCTTGGGAATCTTGTTGGTCTAAGACTTTTGGTCTTCCTTGGCTTTTGGATTACCCTGAAGTTTTCTAACAACATGAATGGATTGTTTAAGAGACAGATCTGGGTTCAAATCCCACCGCTATCACTTACCCTTCAGCAAGTTGCTTCAACTCTCCCTCAGCCTAGGTTTCCTGAAAATTGGAATAATGAATTCATCAGATGTTATAAGGATTAAATAAGATATAAACTGTTGGACACAATGAGAGTTCCATAGTAAGCACTTACTTAATAAATGGTAGTTATTTTTTTAATTTTTTAAAAGTTTATATATTTTTGAGAGAGAGAGAGTGTGCACACGTGTGAGCAGGGGAGTGGCAGAAAGAGAGAGAGCGAGAGAGAGGATCCCAAGCAGGCTCAGCACTGCCTGTGCAGAGCCCAACACGGGGCTCTGAACTCATGAACTGTGAGATTGTGACCTGAGCAGAAATCAGAAGTCAGACACTCAACTGAGCCACCCAGGCGTCCCTAAAAGGTAGTTATTACTAATTCAAGATCAGTTCAAGCTCATATCATGCTGTATTATATTATGTGCCAGTTATTAACATTTTAATGTGCTTCTTGTAAGATATTTGTGTTGTAACCTCAATCCTCATAATACCCTAATTGATTCATTCTCAGAGTATGGTCCCAGGGCCAATAGCATGAGCAACATCTGGGAACTTCTTAGAAATGCAATTTGTGGGGCTCCACCATAGACCTAATGAGTGATGAGTCAGAAATTCCAGGGTTGGGGCCCGGCAATCTTTGTTTTAACAAGCCCTCTGAGTGATTCTGATGCACACTCAAGTTTGAGAACCACAGCTCTAATTCAAAGCAGCCATTCTGATGCTTGAAATGTGATGCAGGTTGGAAGGTAAGAGGGAAAACCACCTGGGGCAAGGGGGCTCTAACAGGAAGTAGTTTGACATCCCTCCATGGAGGCATTGTTTGTCCTCAGCATCCAACCTGCTTCCTTGTCACTCACACTTTGGGGGGAATTTTCCTCCTGGAAACTCCCTCAGCAGTTAAACAGATTTATTATGTTGTCCCTACACAGACCCCCGAATCAATAAGATTAGGTAGCTGTCTGAGAGCCCAGCAAATTGGCCTGGGGTAGAGGGGGAAGTGGAAAGTTCTTTGTCCTGAGTCAGGAGTCTGAACTCCAAGAGACCCTGGGCAGGTTCATTTCCTGAAGCAACCTGGTTAGTTAGAACCTGCTGGTTCGTTTCTTCTTGACCTTTGAACAGTTCAGACCGTCTTAATTTCCGGTTTACTTGCTGTGAAGTGCTACGAAAACAGCCTTTCAAGTCAAAAGACTAAGCTAGATTTCAGAGATATTTGAGGGCTTTTTAATTTAAGAAAATGTCTGCATATTTAATGTATCTTGTGGCTTCTTCCCTTCCTTGCCCTTTCAGTGATTTACCGAGGGAAAAGAAATGCAGAATAACACACTGAGCCACAGACAAAAACAGAGGCTGGACCTAGTGAGTAACTTCAATTGAAATGGTATGATTCCAAGGCAAAATTTTTTGGCTTTGTTCAAAAAAATTCTTCCCGTATCTTTTGCAGAGTTGACTCGATTGTTAGTGCGATTAGAGGTGGAAAAGCTCTATTACAATACAAAATACCTCTAGGGTAGGATAAGCTCTTTTGGCCTTTAGATTGCAACTCAGACTCCACTTCCTGAAGGCAAGCAAGGTCAGGTGTGTCCTCACCTGTGCAGGAGTTCAAGCTCTGATGTGGAGAGGACTCAGTTGAGAAATGAATCCAGAAAGTCCTCTGGAAGGCTGCCAGAGTGAGCTAGCATGCTGGGAAAGTTCTGGAAACGTGAAAGGTCTGCTGAGAAGGAACTCTTTCTGAAATTTCACATCCAGACACCACACAGACTTCAACACATCCACTTTATAGGTAGTTCACAGACACCCTTGCCAAGCATCCCTCTCTCCGTTCAAAGGCTGCAAATGTTCACTTGGAGAGCTTGAAATCAAGCCACCACACAGAGACACTGCTCATCTCAAGACAGACCCCCAGCAGGACCTTGGCATAGTTTGGAGAGCAACAGCTGCCAGGGCAACCTGTAGTAACAAACACCCTCATCTTAAGTTCAGAGGAAGCCAAGTTGCTGGTAGTGTTCGCCGAGACAAAGCATCGTGTGATGGTACCTCTGCGCAAGCATCTGGGAAAGCCAAACTGCCAGCCTGTTGCTAGGAGGATTGCAGTCATGGTTTTGAGTGAGCAAAGACTTCGATGGAGGAATGGCCAAGGCAAAGCCTTACACTGTGGCAGACTGACATCCATGCATCTTTTTCAGGGAGGACCATCGATCTTGCTGGTGGTATCCCCCACTCACACTGTGCTATTTTCACCTTTGGAGAGGAAAGACAATGATATATAATATAAATTTGTCGGGGGCGCCTGGGTGGCGCAGTCGGTTAAGCGTCCGACTTCAGCCAGGTCACGATCTCGCGGTCCGTGAGTTCGAGCCCCGCGTCGGGCTCTGGGCTGATGGCTCAGAGCCTGGAGCCTGTTTCCGATTCTGTGTCTCCCTCTCTCTCTCTGCCCCTCCCCTGTTCATGCTCTGTCTCTCTCTGTCCCAAAAATAAATAAACATTGAAAAAAAAATTAAAAAAAAATATATAAATTTGTCATACCTAGAAAAATGTTTGTCCTTTGAATGTCAATAACATTATTAAAAAATAGTGTGAGTGGGATTGCATAACACACATGACCATAGTGCTACTCCCCAAAAGCATAGCCATGGAGCCAAGAATGTCTGTAGTTGGGTACAACCGTAAAACTCTGCCCAAAGGGAAGTGGGGCATAGAGTTAAGGCTTGAGGTAAGCTGGGGGGGGAGGGGGGTGAAGGAACTTTTTTTTTTCTATGCCTCCTTTCCCTTTCCATGTAAGACTGATGGGAGATACATAATGTGACACTGATAAGAGATACTCCCCAGGGCATCTGCTCTTGAAAAGGAGGCAAGACACAGGTCTCAAAAAATGGAGTTTGCTGCATCAAAGAGCACCAGAGAGGAGAACTGAGTTTAATTCACTTTTGTTCTTTTTTTAAAAAAAAAATTTTAATGCTTATTTATTCTTGACAGAGAGACAGACAGAACGTGAGCAGGGAGAGGCAGAGAGAGAGGGAGACACAGAGTCCGAAGCAGGCTCCAGGCTCTGAGATGTCAGCACAGAGCCCAACACAGGGCTCAAACTCACGAGCTGTGAGATCATGATCTGAGCCAGAGTCGGACACTCGACTGATTGAGCCACCCAGGTGTTCCCAATTCACTTTTCTTAAAAAATAACAATTCCCTTTTGTTATTTTTAAAAAGTTTTATTTACTTTGAGAGAGAGAGAGAAAGCATGCAGCAGAGGGGCAGAGAGAGAGAGAGAAAGAGAATCCCAAGTAGGCTCCACACTGTCAGCACAGAACCCGATGTGCGGCTCCATGAGGTACTCAAACCCACGAACCTTGAGACCATGACCTGGGCTGAAATCAAGAGTCAGACGCCCATGGGGCACCTGGGTGGCTCAGTCAGTTAAGCATCCAACTTCTGCTCAGGTCACGATCTCATGGTTCGTGAGTTCGAGCCCTGCATTGGGCTCTGTGCTGACAGCTGAAAGCCTGGAGCCTACCTCCAATTCTGTGTCTCCCTCTCTCTCTGCCCCTCCCCCACTCGTGCTCTGTCTCTCCCTCTCTCTCAAAAATGAATAAACCTTAAAAAAAAAAAAAGATGCCCAACCAACTGAGCCACCCAGGTGCCTCTTACTTTTGTTCTTAAACACCAGTATATGAACAGGAGCCATCCACATCACTGGGAGAACTCATTGCTTAATAAAGATTCCCAGATATCACCCCTGGAGATTCTCATTCAGTATGTCTAGGACCAGGCTTGGGAATCTATATCTTCAACAAACTCACCAAGTAACACGTGGCCAGGTTTGGGAAACTTAACAGGTTTGCAGTGGTGTGCTCTTCCTTGAAGCAAAATTTCAGTGATGAGAGTCTGAGAAGTGTCAAAAGATAAACTGAGGCATACTAATAAATTTGAGAGTTTTATCAGAACCTGATTCTAATTCAGCACCACCAGAACAGAAGTAGTTAGGAGTACTCCACGGACAGGATCTCAAGAAAAGACTTTCATAGAGAAGAGACAGGAGCATATCAAGCGTATTGTTTAATTGGCTATAGCTTAAGTGGTTTCTGTATCTGGGAAAGCCTAATTGGCTGTTTGGTTGTCCTTAGACTTTGATTTCTTAATCTTGAGATGCTTACAGACTTAGGTTTTGGTTTGCTTATACAGGATGTTAAGGCATTAGAACCACCTTGCTTTAATAGATTTCTTGTTTAATTTAACACAAGATAGAGGGATGTGGCATGTGAGGAAAGATTTGGTGAGAAGATCTAGAAGGGTCCATGAGGTTCAGAGTGGTTCCATGCCCTATGAGGGCACCATGAACTGGGGCAACATTCTGAGCTGTGGTCCAGGGCCCATGTGAGACTGTGTGTTGATCCCAGTTGCCAGCAGGGTGTTCTGAGTAGAGTTGTGTCCATGGCTGATTGGACATGGCCAAAGAGCCAAAGGCCAAGGCCAAACAAAGGTCAGAATCCCTGATTTTAGGACACCAGGGAACTGCATCCTATATACCTATACCTTATGAATACCAGGACACAGAAAATGAAATGGTTATCTATCAACTATTTTATTTATCTATTTTTTAAGTTTATTTTGAGAGAGAGACAGAGACAGAGAGAGAGAGTGAGGAAGGGGAAGAAAGAGAGGGAGAGAGAGAATCCCAAGAAGGCTCTGCACTGACAGCCTAGATACGGGACTCAAACTCATGAACCATGAGATCATGACCTGAGCAGATATTGGACACTTAACTGACTGAGCCACCCAGGCGCCCCATCATCTATTTTAACTAGGCATCTGAGGCTGAGGTGCTTCAGTCAGAATTCCACAGAAGACAATGGGGTCCACACTGGTGAACATAAAACCAAAACATGGATGTGGCACATATCATGTGCTTCTAGGTGCTTTCCACATACTCATTTCATTCTCAGAACAACTCTATGAGCTAGATAATATTCTTTCATACAGATAAGGAAAATGAGACTCAGAAAGATCAAGTAACTCACTCATGTTTACATAGCTAACCAGTTGAAACACAAATTCTCAGGGCACCAAGTAAAAGTCCATGATTTTTTTTTCATGATATTTTTATGGAGAGTATTTCTCTGGATTATCATGATTAAGTCATCAGTTATTGATAAAGAAGACCTGAGAATAAGATGTTGGGTGAGTGATCCACTCTAATTCAGCCCTTGGTTATTCTGGCTGTTTTTCTGCTTTTTGGGTTCTGGTGGTTTTTTTGTTTTGTTTTGTTTTTTTCCTGCAAAGCAAATTTTTTGCCTCTGATCAGTGTTGTTGGATTTTATCTGTAATTCTGCCATGTCATGTTCAGGGAATTCAAATTCCCTGTTCAATTTGTTTAGGCAAATAAAGTAAAGGAGACTAGAGATATAGCTCAGGGAGGTTATGTGAAATTAAGGCAGCAAGGGAGGGTACGCAATACGGTACAATAGAAAGGGCAATAGTCTTGGAGCTGTCCTGAGGTCTTGCATGATTTATTTAACTTCTGAATCTCAGTTTTCACATCTGTAAAATGGCAATAAGTATTTCATCTTGTTGGGCTGTTGTGAGGTTTTAGATATTATACTCATAGTTAACACATAAATGCAATCACACTGCTACTGAGAGGCAGAGCCAGGATTTATAGGTTGTGGACCCATGTCTTTGTGCAGCTAAGGACCACATTTGTTCTCCTATAACACACTCCCACCTTGGAATCTTCAGGGGCATGAACCACAGCTGTACTCCATGTGGTCCGAGGCAAACTTCCAGCCCCAAAGGGCTGTACTGTTTCATTCTCTGACACTGGGTCATTCTCCTCAAGGTAGGAGATGGAGGAATTTTACCCCCTCACTCCTCTGTCTTGGTTTGACTGTCTAGGGCAAGGAGCTCCATTTTAGAAGGATGAGTCGGCAATGTCATGTCTTTCTCTGATGGCTTGGGGCTCTATCCTGCCATACTAAGCAGAACCTGATTTTAAATTGAAAAGGGAGAGGAAAATAATGCGTTCATTTGTTTAAAATTCTGAGCAGCTGAGTTCATTTAAAGTAGGTTTAAAAGGCCAGAGCTCCAGCTTCCATTCCCATATAAGCCATGAATGGAAAAACCATTCATGCCACATGTTGTGCTTGAACCTATTTTATGGCTGCTTTTATTCATCATTCTCTTTCTCTCCTAAAGAGCAAGTACTGCAGCTTGTTCCACAGACTACTTTATTGCTTTCTGTGTAGCTTATGCCTTATCCTAGTTCCCACTATACCACAAGCTGAGCATCCTTGGGAAGTTATTTCACTATCAGTTTCTTTATCTTTAAGGGTTATAATCCACTTACCATAATACCTTGTATGTAGTAAGCACTCAGTAAATATTAGCCATTATCATTAAGAGTATATTTCCACTTTCCTATGTGACCAACTTGAATTAAGACCATTGATTCTTTGCAAATCTATGGGAAAGTCTACTTTCTGACCGTGTAAATGATGGTTAGTGACAGATGGGGCTCTCAGCAACTAAACTGATTTCATTCATGATTGATTACTGTGATTTCACCTCAAAAGCACCATCTCAGGAAATAACTGCTTAAACTTGTTAAGTCTAAGCTCAAATCACCTCTTTTGTGAATCCCTTTTTAACAATAACCCCTTCTTTTAAATCCTAAAGCATTGATGTCCTCTCTCACACAATTTTGCACATGAATTTATGCTTGTTGAGTAAATAATTACTGTTTTATTGGTTCATTTACGTATATTATCATCATGAAGGCATTCGCTTTTTCAACCAACTTTTGACTATCTTCAGCATACCAGGAATTGAGTTCTCCAATGAGATTTATAATTCTTCAGAAGTGGGTCTCTCACTTCTTTGAGTTTCCTGAAAGTCCTGCATAGGTCGGGGCACACTGGAGGGAACCTCAAGAGTTCTACACAATTACTATGTCCTTGAAAAATGAATACAATAGACTTTAATGGGTAAATTTTCTATTCAGTAGTTGAGGGGGCTGCTGAGTGGAGTCTATTATGAACGGCTTCGCCAGGTGAAGAGTTCTTTTGCAAAGCGAAAGAATGACCCATTCCTTTTTCAAATACCATCTGCGTGCATTCGGAATTTTTTATATCAGGTTAACTCGTAACACACAGGCACGACTTCGCTTTTTGACGTCACGGGTCCTTGAACTTCGGCTGACAGAGAGTCCCGCTAGGGGGCGCACGACTGCCCACACAGATTCCACCCGCACTGCGCAGCCTCCGTCCAGGCGTGGGCGGGAATCCCCTGGCGGTAGCGCGTGACGTTACCGGAGGGCGCGGTCCGTGAGTGGGGGCGGGGCCACTCCGAGCTTCTTTCTCCTAAAGTAGGTTGCCAGCGGGAGGCGGCGGCTGCTCCTCCGCAGTGTTGGGAAGATGGCGCCGCCGGTGACGGAGCGGGGGCTGAAGAGCGTGGTGTGGCAGAGTGAGTGCGGTGGGGCAGGGGCTGAGAGAGGGAAGGCCAGGAGGCCGCCGCGTCGTGCCTTGCTATCCTGCCCCAGACCAACAGTCTCTTGGGAAGCCGCCGCGGGCACTTGTTGCTTTGGGACCCAGGTCCTTGTTAGGACTTTTTCGTGCTCGCCTTCCTAACCCTATTTCCTGCTAGCCTCAGGGATGGGCAGGGTGCGGGAGCGTGTGGCCTTCTAGCTGTCGTCTGGCACCCCGTCGCCTCGGCCCGGCTCTGGCCCCGAGGCCCCGCCCTGGGTGAGCGGCCCCCAGCCCGGATTTTTCTCCCTCGGCCCTTGTGACTATCCTCGGCGTTGCTCTCGACGCTCCTTGGTTCCCCCCCGGGAGCCCCACCAGTCGGTGATGTCTCTGCACCCAGTACGGTCTGGGCACTGTGTTTCTGTAACCCGCTCCTCCCCTTCTCCTCACACTTGTTTCCAAAGACTGCTTGCTATGTTTCTTCATTTTAGTACCAAGCAGGGTTCTGGAACTACACTTTTCAATGTCTTCTAATAGAAGAAAAAAACAAAACAAAAACAAAAACAAACGCTGACTGTTGAACAGATCCTTCTTCCTGTGTTTCTAGAGGAGCTCACTTTTCTAAAGAGTTCATGAGAAGGAGCCATTTGGATGATTAAATCTCAGGGCAAAAGCTGCACCTTCACATCTCTGTCTATACTCTGAGGGCCACTCACTGCTGTTAGGGCTGTACTACTGCTTGTTGGTTGATATTCTGCTCTTCTGCCATGTCACTTACGACTTTCATAAAAATCGCTCCAAACTTAGGTCAGCTAGGTTAGAGAAGGAATGAAACCACCAAACCGGAAGAACCATCATTGTTTGGCAGCTGGGTTGAAAGTAATTATGGTCTAGTAGTGGAAAGGGAGTGACATCTAATTAGTATCTCTGACTCCGGCTTGTTGAGCAAAGGAAGAAGTGACTGAGTCAACAAAATTTTGGGAGATACAGTTCCTCGTGCAAGATTAGAACTCCACATCAGTAACTGTCATAGTGCTGAACGTACTAGAACGAGTGTATAAATAAAAGGGGGGAAAAGGTTATGAGACTTCTTTTTAAAAATTTGATAATTATAAGGTTGGCATTCTGTTCTTTAAGGTTTGCATGGGTGAGTTTTAAGATTTGGTAAGATTTTTATTTGTTACATATATATGTTTATTTTTGAAAGAGAGAAAAAGTGCAAGCAGGGGAGGGGCAGAGAGAGACACAGAACCCCAAGTAGGCTCTAGGCTCTGAGCTGTCAGCACAGAGCCCCACGCAAGGATGGAACCCATGAACCCTGAAATCGGGACGTGAGCCAAAGTTGGACACTTAACTGAGCCACCCAGGTGCCCTGTAAGATTTGGTAATATTTTTGAATCACAGTCGTACTTAAAGTACATTTCTTTGAAAATGGGTAGTGAATTGCATTGTGTAAATAGTTTGCAAGATGTACATGGTCCTTAACATAAGTATTTATGAGGAAAAAAAAGGTTAATGATAGTAACATCAGTTTTGATAGCATGGAAACTGGGCAAGAGGGAGATTTTAGAGATAAGAAAATTTCCATCTAGCGCTATTAACTTGAAGCAGCACCAGGATGTCAGATGGAGTGTAAGATAAGACAGAAGAGTGAAGGGAAGGAAAGCAATGTTGAGGTTAAAAAATAGTTCTTTGAATCTTTGTATAAATAGAAACATGAGCAAAACACAAGATGACATTCATTCAGCATTTAGGGAGTAGAAAGAGAGAAAGAAGGGGGACTGTGAGTTCTGTTAGCAAAAGATGACAGAGTCTGTAAGAAATGATGAAGGAATATCCTAAGAGGCAGGAGAAGCATACATTTGACTGGGGAAAGGTTTTGCTAGGTTGAAGATAGTACAGTTGAGTCGTGGTAGAAAGATAAATTACTTAATCTTCAGTTTACCTAAAATGTAGGGACAAGGAAACTAATATTTCTTGAACATTTATTCTGTGCCAGGCATTATTCTTTACATCTTTTAAAACTTGATAAGAATTATTATCTTTATTTCATAGACATTAAAACTGATACATCTGTTATCATAGCTGTATTCATCATAATAGCCAAAAAATCAAACAACCCAAATATCCACAGATTGATGAATAGGTAAATAACAAGTGGTATATCCCAAAAATGGAATATCAGGCAATAAAAAGGAATGAAGTACTGATACATGCTACAGTATTGATGAACCTTGAAAAAGTTGTGCCACATGAAATAAGCCATTCACAAATAACCACTGTGTGAGTCCATTTACATTAAATATCCAGAATTGACAATATATAGAGACAGAAAGTAGATGAGGAGTTGGGTATGTTGGAAGGTGTAGGGGGTGGGGAGATTCAGGGATAATGGCTAAGGAGATGGTTTCCTTTTGGACGAGTGAAAATATTCTAAGTTGATTATTATGATAGATACACAACTCTGAATATACTGAAAACCATTTATTTAATTGTACGCTTTGGGTTAATTATATGCTATGCAAATTATATCTTAATAAAGCTATTTTTTAGAAAACTGATAGAGGTATTAAATATAGACTTAGTATTCCACACCCAGATCTTTCTTCTTTTTTTTTCCCCACACCTAGATCTTTCTGACTGCAGAGTTAACATGTCATGTGTCTATGACTTTCTGTAATGTTTAAACCTTAGTTCAGAGCCTGATGCCCACTTTGTTGAAGTAACCTCCTAACTAAGCCTCCAAGCACCTATTCTTTCTCACTCCAGTCTATCTGGCCAGTCGCTGCCAGAATAATTTTCCTGTAACAGTGCTGTGCTGAGACCATGCTCAACTGTTTGAAGACCTGCAGAGAGAGACCCCTCCAGTTGTGTAGAGATAATTTCAGATGCTTAGACTGCTTTTGAAGACTTACAACCTGACAGTAACCTACCTTGTTATCTACCTTTCCCTTGTGTGATCTTGATGTTCAACTAGTCACTCTTACTGAAATCTTCTGCCTCTACATCTGTATGCCAATTCCTGTCTAGAATGCTCGCCTTATGCCTGTTCTTCACCTATCCAAACTCTAGCTAGCCTTCAAGTTTTGGCTTAAATGGGGCTACTATCACCATAGTGACTTCTTATTTTAACCCAGCCTCTTATATTTCTGTAGCATTTGATTTATCCTTCCAAAATGGCACTTCTCACTACTGCCTAATGTGAGCATCTTGATAAGCTTCCTAAAGGTGGGTCCACCCGTTTTTCTTCTAGAGCTTTAAATTTGGAACAGGCCCTAGAAAAATGGAAATGTTTGTTAAAAGTAAACAGTAGATCAGCTTTATAATTTTCTCCATTTTTTGCTACCTAAAGTCCCCATTTACTCAATAAATATTACTGAATTCCTGTGGAAATACAGCAATAGAAGGCAGACAAGTTCCCAGCCTTCTTGAAGCTTGCATTCAAGTGGAAAATAATAGAAAATAAATCTGTAAACAAAGAATAAACATTATTTCAGTTTGTGATATATATAGAGAGAGGGGGCTACTTTGGATAGATGGATCAGGAAAGGTTTTCTCTGAGTAGGTGATATTTGAGCTGAGACCTAAAACCTGAGAAGGGATCAGCCTTTAGGGACTATCTCAAAACACTTAAAAAAAAAAAAAAAGAGCTTTAATATTTTGAGTGCAGAGGCTATATTTATTTACAAAACGAATTTCCATACTTAAAATCAGTGAAGTTTCTAGTGCTCGATATTGCTCCCTTACCACTTTTTACTACAGGAAAGTGGTAGCAAAAATATCACTGATAAAAGGGTTTAAATAAAAATTTGATGAAGTTTATTTAAAAAATAACGAGTAATTAAATCAACTACAAAGCAAGCTCAAGCCACCTGTGGCATTTTTCCCCCCTTAGTGCAGTCTTTTTTCCCCCTTATATATAAACAATAGTCTAGTGTCTGTGATTCATACCACATATTTGACAAATGTTAAGAGAAAATTAACCCAGAAAAATTACAAGTAAAAGTAATCAGAATGTATTTAAGCCAGTTCTTTACATGTTTCCCCTTTTTCCCCTTTTTTCACATTTTCTTTTAGTCCTTGTATAGCTACAGGTATATTTTTTTATTTGTCATTCTGTGATTTCCTTTTTAAAAATATCTAATGTTGACATGGCATTTTCCATGCCATTTCATAGTCTTTGTAATGATCATTTTTAAGTACTTAAAAAAATTTTTTTAAGTTTATTTATTTTGAGAGAGCAAGTGGGGTAGGGGCATAGAGAGAGGGGAGAGAGAGAATTTCAAGCAGGCTCTATCAAGCAGAGCTTGATGCGGGGCTTTAACTCATGAACTGTGAGATCATGATGAGCTGAAATCAAGAGTTGGACGCTTAACTGACTGAGTTACCAGGTCCCCCTTAAGTGTTTTTAAATACCTGACTTGGCAAAGAAATTTAGATAGCAGAAAAGATTACACAGCCTCCCTTTTCTGACACAACTACTCTTAGGTTTCTTACAAATTCTTCTAAAGTTTTCTATGCAAATATAAGCATGTGTAAAGCATTTTTGTTTTAATTATTTTAGTTTTATGTGTTTTTTTCATTCTGGTCACTTCTTTAAGTTTATCTTGTTGAGCAGAATTGTATACTTTAATTTTTGGATTTTTCCAGTCCCACATAGTTATTTAAATCAGTATTGAGTATCTACTCTTTGCTGTACACTATTTCAGGTGCATATCCCTTGACTTCCTGCAATTCATAGTTCAGTGAGAGGAGATGGTACACAAGTACTAACTAAGTACTATATTAGCATTGTGGAAAGGGAGAGGAGAAGAAAAAGAAATTATTTCCTCTGTGGGAGTGGATCAGGGAAGATTCCCAAGAGGAAGTGCCATTGGAAGGTGGTAAGATTTTGGCAGACATAGGGAAATTTGAGCCAAATTTGGCCCAAAGAGGAAAAATTGCATGAGTTTTTTGGAAGAGGAAATAGTTCCTTTTGAGTATAGGGTATTTGTTGCAAGGAATAGGGTGATGAAGACTAAAAGGTAGGTTGGAGCTAAATAGAGTAGACATTAGGCAGTGGGGAGCCAATAAAAAGGAAAGGTTTTTTTTTTTTTTCTTTCAAATATCAGTCACTACCATTTTTGAGATTCTGTTGAAACAGTGCTGAAAGGAAGTCATTTTCTTGTTTCTGTTTTGAAGGGAAATGACTCTAAGATTTCATTAAGTGTAATGGTAAAATGCACTACTGCTAAGCGTACAGCTGGATGAATTTTTATCCATGTTAACTACCACCTAGATCAAGTTACAGAACGTTTTCAAGTACTCCATAATCCTTCCCTCTCCTCTAAAAATCCTACATTTTTAGATAGTCTAAAATAGTCTAAATAGTCTAATAGTCTAAATCCTACCCTCTCCTCCAGAGTAACTACTCTTCTGACTCATACTGTCATTATGAATAATTTTCTAACAGTGGCTTTTTATTTTACACTTTTATGTTTATGAGAGAAACCCTCTAAACCTTACATTGTTATTTTCTTTACATAAGTAAATACAGAATTTACTAACCCCCTACCAAGAAATATTAGCTCTTTAATGTTTGTCTTTGTATACATTTTAGTAGGTCTTCTATTAGTTCTCAGTTTTCATATGTTCTACTTTAATACAATTTTTATTTTTATTTTTATTTATTTTTATTTTTTCATACAATTTTTAGTGTACCTTGATAGCCCTAAGTGGTCTTTTTCATGCACAATTCAATTTGTTTTTATTAAGCTGACTAATAATGAGTATTGCATTTGTCTTTGCCCCAGGCCTCTGGCTTTACCTTTATAAAGATTCTTACCTGTTCACTAAATAACTTGGGCCACAGGCCTGCAGAATCTGTTGGAATCATAATTAGGAATTTAATAATATATTTTGGTTTTCTGAGAATGTAAACTCTTTGTAGCCTACAAGTCTGCTTTTGATTTTTGGCTTTTTGATTTTTCATTATGCATTACTTATAAAAGCTGGTTTATTATTTCTCCTCATTGGACTAATAGTTGGAAGACTTGATTTCCACTCCAGATTGTACTTCACTTTCCTAGCCTAAACAGTGAAGAGTTTGAATTACATGTTCTCTAAGTCTTTTTCAACTTGAATTCTTCATGATTCCATTTTTTAGATCTTCATTTTGTTATATTTTCTTTATTTCCACGTAGATTCCTGATAGTTTTCACTTATGCCATGGTTTTCTTTTATGCCATGGTTGTTTTGTTTAGGTCATAAATATTTAATATTAGGTTTTCATTGTTTAATGACATTTTACAAATTTTTGTCTTAAGGTATTCTGACATCTACTTAGCATGATTCTTTGCTCCTTATTTATTTACTTAGGCATGATCTTAATCCAACTTTAGCAAGTTAAAATGAATTCCATATGTATTAAAGATCTAAAATGTAAAATAAAACAATAAAATGGGGAGAAAATATAGAGTAACATGGGTTACACTTTTAAAAAAATTGATAACCCAAATCCCATAAAAAATTTGTTAAATAATAATTATAAATTCCTATATGGTAGAAGACACCATTAACAAAAAAATCAAGAGCTAAACTCTAGATTCAAAGAAAATACTGACCACACATAGAAGAGAAAGGGTCAATCTGTAGAGAGTATCTGCGCATTGATAAAGAGAAGATAATGACGCAATAGAAAAATATAGGATGTGAACAGGTGACTTGCAGATTAGGACATTCAGTTGATTGTTTTTGAGTGGAAATGCAAATAAAGACCAGTTCCTCTTTTTAACCCATCAGACTGACATGCTATCGTTGGGAAGTTTGCTGGTGGGAATGTGAATTGTTAAAAACTTTTGACAAAGCATTTGGCAATGTATAGTAACACGACAGACGCATCTTTTGATGCCAGCATTCCCACTTATGGGAACCTTTGCTTCAGAAATAAAAGTCTGGGCACTTGGGTGGCTCAGTTGTTTGAGACTAGATTTCAGCTCAGGTCATAATCCCAGGGTCATAGGATCGAGCCGCAAGTTGGGCTCTACACTGACCAACGCTGTGCATGGAACCTGTTTGGGATTCTCCCTCTCCCTCTCTCCCCCTCTCCTTCCTCTGCCCCTCCCCGTGCTCTCTCTCTCTAAAATGAAGAAATAAAAGTATTGATAATAAAGATACATGTATAAAGATCTTCACTGCAACATTATAGTGGCAAAAACGGAAACAGGATGACTGCCTCTCATAGAGGAGAATAGTTGAATAAATAATGGTGTGCCTGCACTAAGAAATATTATGTAGCTATTAAAAAGAATTATTTAAATCTATATGTTTATATGCTGTATAAAGGGTATCCATGATGTATATTTATTGAAAAAAGCAAGTGATAGAGTAGTGTATATATGTTGATTATCATTGTTGTAATAATTTGATTATTAGAAAAAACTCAGATGTTAGAAGCAGGGGTGCACTTGGGTGATAAATTGGAGTGGGTGGCAGAGACTGGTACTGTTATGGTGTTGGTCCAAGGAAGAAGGCCAAAATGTGGCAAAGGAGGTAGAAGATGGCTGAGAGTATGAGAGCAGTTCTGGAGAAAGAATAAATAGGATTTAAGCTGGGGGAGAGTCATCCTAGACTCGGATTCAGGTCTAGGAGACTAGGTAGTAGCATCTTTATTGATAAAGGGAAAGAGAAGGAACAGTTTTGGAGAGAAAAAATAGTTTAGGTTTAAAATACAGTGAGTGTAAGTGCAAGTTGAGGTATCTAGAAAGCAGATGGAGATACATAGGTATAAATTACAGAAAAGGGAGCTGAATTTGACATCTGGATTTAGATAAGGAAGACCAGATAAAGAGAAAAGGGTACCTTTTCCAGGTCCCTGTTGAGATTGTCTTTAGTACTAGTATTTTTTTCCCCTCTTATTTCCTAATTTATGATTTAAACATCGCTAGGCATTTTTGTTTCCTAAAAAACTGTTATTTACAGATGATTTACTATTTTCCAGACAAATCCGTTTCTCTTACAATGTTACCATGTTTATTAATACTTTCTCTGTGGTTTAAGATAGTTGTGCAAGCATACTTTTTGCATTGCTGATGCTGCACAAAACTTGGTTAGCTCTGTTCTCATTTTTCTCTTCCATGTTTTAATTTCCTCTTTGGCATTAGTTTTTTGTTTTTTTTGTAATGTTTGTTTATTTTTGAGACAGAGAGAGACAGAGCATGAGCGGAGGAGGGGGAGAGAGAGAGAGGGAGACACAGAATCCGAGGCAGGCTCCAGGCTCTGAGCTGTCAGCACAGAGCCCGATGCAGGGCTCAAACTCACGAGCTGTGAGATCATGACCTGAGCCAGAGTCAGACGCCCAACTTACTGAGCCACCCCGGCGTCCCATCTTTGGCATTAGTTTTAAACACATTTCCTTTTGCATTTAGGAGAAACAGGATGAGCAAAGAGAGTAGTTGTATCTATTAGTTGTATCTATTAGATACTACTAAGATAATAGTAGTATCTATTAATAGATAATTATTTGGATATCATTTGGACTGGTGGAAGATCAACTAAGAGAGTAGGCAGAAGCCACTTGGTACAGGAGGTTGAATAGTAAAATCTAGATTTTACTCTGAGGCAAGAGTGAGCATTTGAGGGAATTTAGGTGGGCGTTGATTAAGAAATTTGTGCTTCAGGAAGATCACTGACAGCAATGTGGAAAATGGATTGAACAGGCAAAAGGATTGGAGGTAGAAAGCAGGAAATCCAGGGGCACCTGAGTGGCTCAGTTGGTTAAGCATCTGACTCTTGATTTTGGCTCAGGTCATGATCTCGTGGTTCATGAGTTTGAGCCCCGCATTGGGCTCTGCACTGACAGTGTGGAGCCTGCTTGGGATTCTCAATCTCTCTCTCTCTCTCCCCCTCTCCTTCTCTCCCTCTCTCTGTCCCTACCCTGCTCATGAGCTCCTTCTCTGTCTCTCCCTCCCTCCCTCCTTCCCTCCCTCCCTCCCTCCTTCCCTCCCTCCCTCCCTCTCTCTCTCAAAATTAAATAAATAAACTTAAAAAAAATTAAAAGCAGGAAATCCGGATAGGAGGCTATTATTTTTTTTTTATTTATATATGAAATTTATTGTCAAATTGGTTTCCATACAACACCCAGTGCTCATCCCAAAAGGTGCCCTCCTCAATACCCATCACCCACCCTCTCCTCCCTCCCACCCCCATCAACCCTCAGGTAGCTCTCAGTTCTCAACAGTCTCTTATGCTTTGGCTCTCTCCCACTCTAACCTCTTTTTTTTTTTTTTTTTCCTTCCCCTCCCCCATGGGTTCCTGTTAAGTTTCTCAGGATCCACATAAGAGTGAAACCATATGGTATCTGTCTTTCTCTGTATGGCTTATTTCACTTAGCATCACACTCTCCAGTTCCATCCACGTTGCTACAAAAGGCCATATTTCATTTTTTCTCATTGCCACGTAGTATTCCATAGTGTATATAAACCACAATTTCTTTATCCATTCATCAGTTGATGGACATTTAGGCTCTTTCCATAATTTGGCTATTGTTGAGAGTGCTGCTGTGAACATTGGGGTACAAGTGCCCCTATGCATCAGTACTCCTGTGTCCCTTGGATAAATTCCTAGCAGTGCTATTGCTGGGTCATAGGGTAGGTCTATTTTTAATTTTCTGAGGAACCTCCACACTGCTTTCCAGAGCGGCTGCACCAATTTGCATTCCCACCAACAGTGCAAGAGGGTTCCCGTTTCTCCACATCCTCTCCAGCATCTATAGTCTCCTGATTTGTTCATTTTGGCCACTCTGACTGGCGTGAGGTGATACCTGAGTGTGGTTTTGATTTGTATTTCCCTGATAAGGAGCGACGCTGAACATCTTTTCATGTGCCTGTTGGCCATCCGGATGTCTTCTTTAGAGAAGTGTCTATTCATGTTTTCTGCCCATTTCTTCACTGGGTTATTTGTTTTTCGGGTGTGGAGCTTGGTGAGCTCTTTATAGATTTTGGATACTAGCCCTTTGTCCAATATGTCATTTGCAAATATCTTTTCCCATTCCGTTGGTTGCCTTTTAGTTTTGTTGGTTGTTTCCTTTGCTGTGCAGAAGCTTTTTATCTTCATAAGGTTCCAGTAATTCACTTTTGCTTTTAATTCCCTTGCCTTTGGGGATGTGTCGAGTAAGAGATTGCTACGGCTGAGGTCAGAGAGGTCTTTTCCTGCTTTCTCCTCTAAGGTTTTGATGGTTTCCTGTCTCACATTCAGGTCCTTTATCCATTTTGAGTTTATTTTTGTGAATGGTGTGAGAAAGTGGTCTAGTTTCAACCTTCTGCATGTTGCTGTCCAGTTCTCCCAGCACCATTTGTTAAAGAGACTGTCTTTTTTCCATTGGATGTTCTTTCCTGCTTTGTCAAAGATGAGTTGGCCATACGTTTGTGGGTCTAGTTCTGGGGTTTCTATTCTATTCCATTGGTCTATGTGTCTGTTTTTGTGCCAATACCATGCTGTCTTGATGATGACAGCTTTGTAGTAGAGGCTAAAGTCTGGGATTGTGATGCCTCCTGCTTTGGTCTTCTTCTTCAAAATTACTTTGGCTATTCGGGGCCTTTTGTGGTTCCATATGAATTTTAGGATTGCTTGTTCTAGTTTCGAGAAGAATGCTGGTGCAATTTTGATTGGGAATGCATTGAATATGTAGATAGCTTTGGGTAGTATTGACATTTTGACAATATTTATTCTTCCAATCCATGAGCAGGGAATGTCTTTCCATTTCTTTAAATCTTCTTCAATTACCTTCATAAGCTTTCTAGAGTTTTCAGCATACAGATCCTTTACATCTTTGGTTAGATTTATTCCTAGGTATTTTATGCTTCTTGGTGCAATTGTGAATGGGATCAGTTTCTTTATTTGTCTTTCTGTTGCTTCATTGTTAGTGTATAAGAATGCAACTGATTTCTGTACATTGATTTTGTATCCTGCAACTTTGCTGAATTCATGTATCAGTTCTAGCAGACTTTTGGTGGAGTCTATCGGATTTTCCATGTATAATATCATGTCATCTGCAAAGAGCGAAAGCTTGACTTCATCTTTGCCAATTTTGATGCCTTTGATTTCCTTTTGTTGTCTGATTGCTGATGCTAGAACTTCCAGCACTATGTTAAACAACAGCGGTGAGAGTGGGCATCCCTGTCGTGTTCCTGATCTCAGGGAAAAAGCTCTCAGTTTTTCCCCGTTGAGGATGATGTTAGCTGTGGGCTTTTCATAAATGGCTTTTATGATCTTTAAGTATGTTCCTTCTATCCCGACTTTCTCAAGGGTTTTTATTAAGAAAGGGTGTTGGATTTTGTCAAAGGCCTTTTCTGCATTGATTGACAGGATCATATGGTTCTTCTCATTTTTTTTGTTAATGTGATGTATCACGTTGATTGATTTGCGAATGTTGAACCAGCCCTGCATCCCAGGAATGAATCCCACTTGATCATGGTGAATAATTCTTTTTATATGCCGTTGAATTCGATTTGCTAGTATCTTATTGAGAATTTTTGCATCCATATTCATCAGGGATATTGGCCTGTAGTTCTCTTTTTTTACTGGGTCTCTGTCTGGTTTAGGAATCAAAGTAATACTGGCTTCATAGAATGAGTCTGGAAGTTTTCCTTCCCTTTCTATTTCTTGGAATAGCTTGAGAAGGATAGGTATTATCTCTGCTTTAAACGTCTGGTAGAACTCCCCTGGGAAGCCATCTGGTCCTGGACTCTTATTTGTTGGGAGATTTTTGATAACCGATTCAATTTCTTCGCTGGTTATGGGTCTGTTCAAGCTTTCTATTTCCTCCTGATTGAGTTTTGGAAGAGTGTGGGTGTTCAGGAATTTGTCCATTTCTTCCAGGTTGTCCAATTTGTTGGCATATAATTTTTCATAGTATTCCCTGATAATTGTTTGTATCTCTGAGGGATTGGTTGTAATAATTCCATTTTCATTCATGATTTTATCTATTTAGGTCATCTCACTTTTCTTTTTGAGAAGCCTGGCTAGAGGTTTGTCAATTTTGTTTATTTTTTCAAAAAACCAACTCTTGGTTTCTTTTATCTGCTCTACAGTTTTTTTAGATTCTATATTGTTTATTTCTGCTCTGATCTTTATTATTTCTCTTCTTCTGCTGGGTTTAGGCTGCCTTTGCTGTTCTGCTTCTATTTCCTTTAGGTGTGCTGTTAGATTTTGTATTTGGGATTTTTCTTGTTTCTTGAGATAAGCCTGGATTGCAATGTATTTTCCTCTCAGGACTGCCTTCGCTGCGTCCCAAAGCGTTTGGATTGTTGTATTTTCATTTTCGTTTGTTTCCATATATTTTTTAATTTCTTCTCGAATTGCCTGGTTGACCCACTCATTCGTTAGTAGGGTGTTCTTTAACCTCCACGCTTTTGGAGGTTTTCCAGACTTTTTTCTGTGGTTGATTTCAAGCTTCATAGCATTGTGGTCTGAAAGTATGCATGGTATGATTTCAATTCTTGTAAACTTATGAAGGGCTGTTTTGTGACCCAGTATATGATCTATCTTGGAGAATGTTCCATGTGCACTCGAGAAGAAAGTATATTCTGTTACTTTGGGATGCAGAGTTCTAAATATATCTGTCAAGTCCATCTGATCCAATGTCTCATTCAGGGCCCTTGTTTCTTTATTGACCGTGTGTCTAGGTGATCTATCCATTTCTGTAAGTGGGGTGTTAAAGTCCCCTGCAATTACCACATTCTTATCAATAAGGTTGCTTATGTTTATGAGTAATTGTTTTATATATTTGGGCGCTCCGGTATTCGGCGCATAGACATTTATAATTGTTAGCTCTTCCTGATGGATAGACCCTGTTGCTATTATATAATGTCCTTCTTCATCTCTTGTTACAGCCTTTAATTTAAAGTCTAGTTTGTTTGATATAAGTATGGCTACTCCAGCTTTCTTTTGGCTTCCAGTAGCATGATAAATAGTTCTCCATCCCCTCACTCTCAATCTACAGGTGTCCTCAGGTCTAAAATGAGTCTCTTGTAGACAGCAAATAGATGGGTCTTGTTTTTTTATCCATTCTGATACCCTATGTCTTTTGGTTGGCGCATTTAATCCATTTACATTCAGTGTTATTATAGAAAGATATGGGTTTAGAGTCATTGTGATGTCTGTATGTTTTATGCTTGTAGTGATGTCTCTGGTACTTTGTCTCACAGGGTCCCCCTTAGGATCTCTTGGAGGGCTGGTTTAGTGGTGACAAATTCCTTCAGTTTTTGTTTGTTTGGGAAGACCTTTATCTCTCCTTCTATTCTAAATGACAGACTTGCTGGATAAAGGATTCTCGGCTGCATATTTTTTCTGTCTAGCACACTGAAAATCTCGTGCCAATTCTTTCTGGCCTGCCAAGTTTCAAAAGAGAGATCAGTCACGAGTCTTATAGGTCTCCCTTTATATGTGAGGGCACGTTTACCCCTTGCTGCTTTCAGAATTTTCTCTTTATCCTTGTATTTTGCCAGTTTCACTATGATATGTCGTGCAGAAGATCGATTCAAGTTACGTCTGAAGGGAGTTCTCTGTGCCTCTTGGATTTCAATGCCTTTTTCCTTCCCCAGTTCAGGGAAGTTCTCAGCTATGATTTCTTCAAGTACCCCTTCAGCACCTTTCCCTCTCTCTTCCTCCTCTGGGATACCAATTATGCGTATATTATTTCTTTTTAGTGTATCACTTAGTTCTCTAATTTTCCCCTCATACGCCTGCATTTTTTTATCTCTCTTTTTCTCAGCTTCCTCTTTTTCCATAACTTTATCTTCTAGTTCACCTATTCTCTCCTCTGCCTCTTCAATCCGAGCCGTGGTGGTTTCCATTTTGTTATGCATTTCGTTTAAAGCGTTTTTCAGCTCCTCGTGACTGTTCCTTAGTCCCTTGATCTCTGTAGCAAGAGATTCTCTGCTGTCAGCTATACTGTTTTCAAGCCCAGCGATTAGTTTTATGACTGTTATTCTAAATTCACTTTCTGTTATATTATTTAAATCCTTTTTGATCAGCTCATTAGCTGTTGTTATTTCCTGGAGATTCTTCTGAGGGGAATTCTTCCACTTGGTCATTTTGGATAGTCCCTGGCGTGGTGAGGACCTGCAGGGCACTTCCCCTGTGCTGTGGTGTATAACTGGAGTTGGTGGGCGGAGCCGCAGTCAGACCTGATGTCTGCCCCCAGCCCACCGCTGGGGCCACAGTCAGACTGGTGTGTGCCTTCTCTTCCCCTCTCCTAGGGGCGGGATTCACTGTGGGGTGGGGTGGCCTGTCTGGGCTACTTGCACACTGCCAGGCTTGTGATGCTGGGGATCTGGTGTCTTAGCTGGGGTGGGTAGGCAAGGTGCACAGGGGCAGGAGGGGCAGGCTTAGCTTGCTTCTCCTTAGGTGATCCACTTCAGGAGGGGCCCTGTGGCAGCAGGAGGGAGTCAGATCCGCTGCCGGAGGTTTGGCTCCGCAGAAGCGCAGAGTTGGGTGTTTGCGCGGAGCGAGCAAGTTCCCTGGCAGGAACTGGTTCTCTTTGGGATTTTGGCTGGGGCATGGGCGGGGGAGATGGCGCTGGCGAGTGCCTTTGTTCCCCACCAAACTGAGCTCTGTCGTCAGAGGGCTCAGCAGCTCTCCTTCCCTTTGTCCTCCAGCCTTCCCACTTTCTGAGCAGAGCTGTTAATTTATGACCTCCCAGACACTAAGTCGCGCTTGCTGTCGGAACACAGTCCGTCAGGCCCCTCCGTTTTTTGCAAGCCAGACTCGGGGGCTCTGCTTGGCCGGCGAGCCGCCCCTCCGCCCCGGCTCCAGGAGGCTGTTATAGTAGTTGAGTGAGAGATGATGAGAACCAAGGCAATGCTGAGGACTGTGGCAGTCACCAGAAAGAACAATCAACACTGCATGATTATTGGATATGGGAGATGGAGGAACTATCCAAAGACTATGACTAAGAAAATGTCACTAAAACTCTTAGAGAAGTCTAAAGCAGTTTTTAAGGAACTATAATCTCAATTTGAGGCAGGTAGGTGCTTAAACCTGTACTGTATAATTGAATGATGGAGAGTTAGATTTGCAAAAAATTGAAGACTGATGGGGGTTAGGGGGAATGAGGAGAAGCTGGTCCAAGAGTACAGACTTCAGTTGGTAGAGGAGTAAGTTCTGGAGCTCTAATGAACAGTATTGTGATTACAGGTAGCAGTACTACTGTACTATATACTTGGAAAGTTGCTAAGGTAGATCTTAAATGTTCTCACCTCCCAAAATTACTAAAAGAATGGTAATTATCTGTTAGCTAACATTACGGTGGTAATTATGTTGCAGTATGTGTATCAGATCAACACATTATATATTTTCAAGTTGTGTTATGTGTCAGTTGTATCTCAGTAATGTTGGGAAAAATTGAAGGCTAGATCTAATAGACGAAACTTTTAAGGACAAATATGGTTTCTGAGAAAGAGACTAGAGCAAGCAGAGAGTAGAGAATTGAATCAAATATATCCATATTTGGGGTGCTAGAGAAATGGATGTAAGGTCAAATAATTTTCATTAGTATTTGGAGGAAATACCTTTTTAAAAAGTTGTCATATTAGTTGATGTGATTTCCTTTGACTCCCCTCCAAACATACCTTACCTTTGACCATATTACTTTTTTTGGATGCACCTAATTTCTAGTCCACAAAACTGGTTGTTTATCATTTATTGGTTTTTTTTTTTTTTGAAGTTTATTTATTTTTGAGAGAGAGAATCCCAAGCAGTCTCCATACTGAGAGCATGGGGCTCCATCCCAGGAATTGTGAGATCATGACTTGAGCCTAAATTAGGAGTTGGATGCCCAACTGATTGAGCCACCCAGGTGCCCCTATGTTTTGTTGTTAAGATGCTAACACTAACACTGTCTAGGTATCTTCATATTCCAAGGCAGCACTATCCAGTAGAAATATAATGCAAGCCACATATATAATTTAAAAGTTTCTAGTAGCCACATTAAAAAAAAGAGAGAGAGAAACGGATGAAGATAATTTTAATAATAAATTTTTCAAAATATTTATTTGGGGGGAGGGGGCAGAGAGAGAGAATCCCAAGCACTCAGTGTGGAGGCTCATGCGGGGCTCAGTCTCATGACCACAAGATCACAACCTGAGCCGATATCAAGAGTCAGATGCTTAACCAACTGAGCCAACCAGGTGCCCCTAATAATAAATTTCTAAAATATTCTCATTTAAACATGTAAATATAGAAAATTAATGATATTTTCTATTCCTTTTTTTTTTGTACTAGGTCTTTGAAATCTGGTGTGTATTATAATTATACTTACAGGACATCTCAGTTCAGGCTAGCCGTACTTTAAGTGCTTAATGGCCACATGTGATGAGTTTTTACCATATACATCAGTGCAGTTTCTAAGGGTTTAAAGACTATAATGAGATGAGTTCTTCCTAGGGAACTCTTCAATCTGCTCCATCATAAATTCCATGAGCATTTATTTCTTTGATTTTCAGCTTGTTTGAGGTATACAGAAATAAAGCAAGCTTAGAAAGGGAAGTGGCATAGTATTTTAGTGTCTGAACTCTGCCTGAGAAAATCCTTTATCTCTGCCTATAGAGTAGAAGAAACCAGTGCTTTGGGTTTAAATTCCCAAATATTAAACACTTTAGGCTTTTGCTGTAATTCTCATTTAAATTTATAATCTTCCTGGCAGGGGCGCCTGGGTGACTTAGTCAGTTGAATGTTTGACTTTGTCTCAGGTCATGATCTCACAGTTCCTGAGTTTGAGCCCTGCATCAGGTTCTGTGCTGACAGCCTGGAGCCTGCTTTGGATTCTGTCTCCCTCTCTCTCTGCCCCTCCCCCACTCGTGTGCACTTGTGTGCACACGTAGTCTCTCTTTTTCTCTCTCAAAAATAAATAATAAACATTAAAAAAGCTACAATCTTCCTAACAAACACATATAAGCACCTTAACTAGTATTTCTTAACACTTTCAAGCCTTCCCAATCAAATAAAACCTTCCAGATCACACTTCTTATGATCAGTATTAGTAATCCTTATTAAATATACCCTCTGATTGAACATGTCATTTAATGTGATGCCAAAAATTGATGGTATATTTCCACAAGCATTAACTTAAAACAATTAAAGTTTAGGTATTAAATTAAGAAGTAGAAAAGTTTATCTTTTAATTTTTTTATTATTTTTTTTTTAAGTTTATTTACTTATTTAAGTAATCTCTATACTCTCCCTGGGGCTCAAACTTACAACCCTGAGATCAAGAGTTGCATGTTTTGACTGAGCCAGCCAGGCCTACCCAAGAAGTAGGAAAGTTTAAATGAATTATATAAACATCTCATTACCAGGAATTAATGAAATTAGAAGTTACTGTAATTTACATTTTAATTATATTTTACTTGTTACATACTACATATCAGTTTTCAAAATTGAAAATTAGTAAAACTTTGTGAGGAATTGTCTTATTATGAGGTAGAACAACAGATATTTGTGTTGATTGCCTATGTGTGTTATTTAATACATCAGAAAAAAATTTTTGTTTATCAGTGAACTAATTTAAAAAATATGTTTAGGGGCGCCTGGGTGGCTCAGTCGTTAAGCGGCCAACTTCAGCTCAGGTCACGATCTCGCGGTCCGTGAGTTCAAGCCCCGCATCAGGCTCTGGGCTGATGGCTCAGAGCCTGGAGCCTGCTTCCGATGCTGTGTCTCCCTCTCTCTCTGCCCCCCCCCCCCCCCGTTCATGCTCTGTCTCTGTCTCAAAAATAAATAAAACGTTAAAAAAAAAATTTTTTTTTTTTAATTTAAAAAAATAAAAAATATGTTTAGGTTAATTTTAAAAATCATTACAACGAACATGTTAATATTTATCGATTATAAATCAAGACTGAATATCTGTATCCTAATGTTGTAATATAAATTGTTGAAAATTGTAATGCAGTAAACCAGGAAGAAAAGTGCTTACCCAATTTTGATTGTCAGATGTAATTTAGCAATGGGCTAGTTAGGGATTTTCCTATGAGTTTTTTTGTTTTCGTCTTGTTTACTTGGGGTTTAAGTAGAATAGGAAAAAGCAAATCAGATAATAGTTTCAGAAATATTTTCCAGATATATTTATATACTTATATTGATATTTTATAATACTTTTTTTTAAACTTTTTTAAAAATATGTTTTTAATGTTTATTTTTGAGAGAGAGAGAAAGAGACAGTGTGAGTGGGGAAGGGGCAGAGAGAGAGGGAGGGAGACACAATCTGAAGCAGGCTCCAGGCTCCGAGCTGTAAGCACAGAGCCCAACACGGGGCTCGAACTCACAAGCCATGAGATCATGACCTGAGCCAAAGTCAGATGCTTAACTGACTGAGCCACCCAGGCATCCCTTAACTTTTTTTTTTTTTTTTTTAATGTTTGTTATTTATTTTTGAGAGCAGGAGAGACAGAGCAGGAACAGGGAAGGGGCAGAGAGAGAGGGAGACATAGAACCTGAAGCAGGATCCAGGTTCCGAGCTGTCAGCACAGAGCCTGACTCAGGGCTCAAACCCAAGAACTGTGAAATCATGACCTGAGCCGAAGTTGGACGCTTAACCTACTGAGCCACCCAGGTGCCCCTATAATACTTTAATTCTCAAAAATTTAAAAATATATTACATTTTAAAGATAGGTTAGGTATTAAAGAGAACTGAATTTTTACTTAGAGTTTAACAGGTATATATACTTTTTATGTAAGTTAGCAGATTTTCAAATTGGGTACTTCCCGATCTTTTTGCTCTTTCAGTAGTTATTATTATGTTTCTAATTGTTGATTTAAATTTGTAAATAATTGTGTTTTTTGTGTTTTGTTTTGTTTTTTTTTGGCAGAGATAAAAGCAACAGTGTTTGATGACTGCAAGAAAGAAGGCGAATGGAAGGTAGAATGCATGTTTTGCCCTTTAATTGAGGACATCAACCTATTGTCCTTATTATACTTCTGTAAGAGTGTAGAGTCTGGAACCATACTGACTGCATTCACATCATAGCTTCACCACTTGATAGCTGTGGCTTCTTAGGCAAATTGCTTGACCTCTCTGTAATTTGTCTCTAAAATAGGGATAATCTTACCTCATAGCATAGTTGTAAAGATTAAATTAATTAATCCATGGAAAATAAGAACAGCACCTGGAACAATTATTATTTTGTAAGTGACATTTTATAATTGTAAGAAATTTGATGTTAAACACAAGATACATTTAAAATGAACAAGTTTTCTGCTTCAAAATGGAAATGTTTCTATTTGCTTATGTATAATATTATATGTATGTATATTGAGAAAATAAATCTCTAGGTCATACAAGTTAAGAGGTGAATTGAGATAATTTTGTTTACTGTCCTGATATTTTCATTTTATGTTATAAAAGGTTTATGTTTGAGTAAGTTTAAAGGATTAAATTGTGTCTATTGTGAATTCTTGGCAATCAGGTACTTACACTATTTCTTAATATATATTCATTTTAAGATAATGCTTTTAGATGAATTTACCACTAAGCTTTTGGCATCGTGTTGCAAAATGACAGATCTTCTAGCAGAGGGTATAACTGGTAAGTGTTACCAATACTCATCATAAAAACTTTTTTAGTGTGATTAGGAAAGTTTGGAGTAATAATAAATTTTAGTTAGTCATTGTGTTTTTGAGGGGGTTATATTTCATTATTTTTATAACTCTAGCCATAATAATAACACTGGACATTTCTCTGTGAATCTTCAGAATAACCCCTGGAAGTTTTTTCTTAAGCTTTGATTGGGGGAGGGGCAGAGAGAGAGGGAGACACAGAATCTGAAGCAGGGTCCAGGCTCTGAGCTGTCAGCACAGAGCCTGACGCAGGGCTCGAACTCACAGACTGTGAGATCATGACCTGAGCTGAATTCGGATGCTTAACCGACTGAGCCACCCAGGTGCCCCTCTTAAGCTTTGATTATAAATCAGTGCCTCTGACCAAGAGTAAGTCAATTGCCTTGTTGAGTTTGTTACTTAAATTTTTATTCTTGCATATTTGATAAGGATTTTATATGCTGACACTACGTTTACCTCAGTGTTTTTACTAATGTTGGTGGTTTTCATGTATTGCTTTTAAGTAGATAGTAAGATTTATGTTATAAAATCAATTTTTGTACATATTTACAAGTGTATAATACTGACTTTGTAAGTTTTTCTTTATTACCTAGAAATGAAGCGGTTAATTACAAGTTTAAATCAGCTTTATGGGGCGCCTGGGTGGTTCAGTCGGTTGAGCGTCCAACTTCAGCTCAGATCATGATCTCACAGCTTGTGAGTTCAGGCCCTGCGTCGGGCTCTGTGCTGACAGCTTGGAGCCTGGAGCCTGCTTTGGATTCTGTGTCTCCCTCTCTCTCTGCCCCTAACCCACTTGCATTCTGTCTCTGTCTCTCTCAAAAATAAATAAAATATTAAAAAAAAATTGTTTTTAATCCGCTTTAGAATAACATTATGAAGAAAAACATACTGCCATAATCTTTCATTAGGGCAGAATTGTTAATGAGATTTTAATCTCTTTGGGGGATGATACCAATATTTTATAACATTTATAATCTTACCATTATCCTTAAACTCCTCATCCTTTCACTCATTTATTTACATTTGATCTTCATGACAACCCTTTAAAGAGATTTTAAATACCCCCACTTGTAATGAGGAAACTAAGACTCAAAGTCGAATACAATTCTTTTATGTTTTGGAATTTAGTGTAGTATGTGTACTGTCTCGTCACTGCTACTTGTGAGGTTCAAAAGTACACTTGGGGTGCCTGGGTGGCTCAGTTGGTTAAGTGACTGACTCTTGATTTTTGGCTCAGGTCATGATCTCATAGTTTGTGGGTTCGAGCCCCACATCGGGCTCCGCAGCTGGCAGCTTGGAGCCTGCTTGGGATTCTCTCTGTCTCCCCCAAATGTCTCTGTCGCTCTCAAAATAAATAAATAAACTTAAAAAAAAAAAAACTACACCAGTATTTTCTTTTTTTTTTTTTTTTTTCAATGTTCATCCATTTTTGGGACAGAGAGAGACAGAGCATGAACGGGGGAGGGGCAGAGAGAGAGGGAGACACAGAATCGGAAACAGGCTCCAGGTTCCGAGCCATCAGCCCAGAGCCTGATGCGGGGCTCGAACTCATGGACCGCGAGATCGTGACCTGGCTGAAGTCGGACGCTTAACCGACTGCGCCACCCAGGCGCCCCTACACCAGTATTTTCAAGAAAACCTGAGCAGTGTATACAAAGGGAGGATTATCTAAAAAATTTTGTAATAATTATTTTGATACTTTATTATTGATCATATATTCAGCTTGTCTTCCTGGTCTTTATGGCCTTCTCAATGGAAAAACTCTCAACTAGACATTAAAAGATTGAAGCCTTGATTTTGCTGACACTGGACAAATATAGTATTGATTAAGCCACGAAGTTTTTTTTTTTTTTTTTTTTTAATGTTTATTTATTTTTTTTGAGAGAGACAGAGACAGAATGCGAGTGGGTTAGGGGCAGAGAGACAGAATCGGAAGCAGGCTCCAGGCTCTGAGCTGTCAGCACAGAGCCCAATGTGGGGCTCAAACTCACGAGCTGTGAGATCATGACCTGAGCTGAAATCGGATGCTCAAACGACTGAGCCACCCAGGCGCCCAAGGCCATGAAGTTTTTTAAGTTCCAGAGGCCATTCTAATTAGCAACTAAAGTGAGAACCATTTTTTTAAGGTTTTTTTTTTTTTTAAATGTTTGTTTATTTTTGAGAGACAGAGACAGAATGCAAACAGGGGAGGGGCAGAGAGAGAGAGAGAGGGAGACACAGAATCGGAAGCAGACTCATGCTCTGAGCTGTCAGCACAGAACCCAACACGGGGCACGAACTCAAGAACTGCAACATCATGACCCAAGCTAAAGTTGGACACTTAACCAACTGAGCCACCCAGGTTCCCCTAGAACCATTTGATAATATGTATGAAAATATAATGAAGCTACAGAACCATTTTGCACTGTAAGGAGGTTTTATTTCATTTTTGTAACCATTGTTTATTACTGTGTGTTTGGTGTTGATAGATACTCTTCAAGGAAAAAATTCTATTGCCAAGTAAGTTGGGATATAGCATTAGACAAAGCTAAACAGGTTTCTTTTCTTTTTTTTTTTTTTAATGTTTGTTTATTTTTGAGAGACAGAGCAGGGAAGGGGCAGAGAGAGAGGGAGACACAGAATCCGAAGCAGGCTCCAGACTCTGAGCTTTCAGCACAGAGCCTGACATGGGGCTCGAACTCCAAACCGTGAGATCATGACCTGAGCCAAAGTTGGACACTCAACTGACTGAGCCACCCAGGTGCCCATAAACAGGTTTCTTGAGGACTTTCCAGAGTTGTTTTTTTCCTTAATGTTTATTTATTTTGAGAGAGAGAGAGGAGAGCATGAGTGGGAGAGGGGCAGAGAGAAAGGGAGAGTGAGTATACCAAGCAGGCTCCACACCATCAGCACAGAGCGGCGAGATCATGTCCTGAGCTGAAATGAACAGTCAGACACTCAACTGACTTAGCCACCCAGATGCCCCTGACTTATTTAACTTCTGAATCTCAATTTTCACATTTGTAAAATGGCAATGAGTATTTTGATCTTGTTGGGCTATTGTGAGGTTTTAGATTAATATTTAACAGCCATTCAGGCATCCTGTAAAAACCTTTTTGTTAAATCACTTATTAGTATATATCCATTTTTCAGGGAATTGAAGAAGTGGCACTTTCTGCTATTAATAACCAGACATTTCAAATTATTTTCAAAGTCTGTGTTCTAATAAATCATACCACAATATTTTCACATTTTAACATGTACATTACTCACCAAGCATAATAGTATGTATAGCGTAAGATGACTATAAGGCACTTGATTTTGAGTATTAAGTAATAAAAGTAAGTTTGCACAGATTTAACTAATCTTTTAAAGGTGAAATTACAATAGTTGGGAATGGAGATTAAAATTAAATATTTCCTTGGAAACCTTATTTGATATCCTGTCTAATAGAAGCTGTGATAAGTCTATACTTTACTAATATAAATGTAAGTATGAGAAGGTGAATCACCATATTTACCAGAGAAGTTCAGCAGTAGCCTTCCTTGCCTATCAGGTTAATCTTTTTAATTCTTTCCAGGTCTTTTGCCAGCATTAGTCTTGAAAAGTGGTTCTCTTGATTTGTAGAATAATGCTTAATTTTTTTAAAATATAGCTTTAATAATTAATTTGACAATTTAGAGTTTACTAGTTTTTTGTTAGTTTTTAATGTTTTGGGGTTTTTTTAAGTTTATTTTTTTGAGAGGGAGAGACAGGGCAAATGCAAGCGTGGGAGGGTCTGAGAGAGGGAGAGAGAGAATCCCAAGCAGCCTCCACACTGTCAGCACAGGGCCCGGCCCGATGCAGGGCTCAAACTCCCGAAACTGTGAGATCATGACCTGAGCCGAAACGGAGTTGGATGCTTACTGAGCCACCCAGTCACCCCTAGAGTTTACTAGTTTTAAATTCACTTTGTTTTATATTTGTTAATTTTATGAACTTCTTAATTTCAATAATAAAAATATAACAGTAAATTATGGCGATATTTCATTGTTAAAAATACTTTAAAAATATTGCGTAGTTTTAAAAGAGTAAGAGTTAATTGGCAGTTTATTTAAAGAATGTTATAGTAGTTAAAAACTTGGGTTCTGGAGTCAGACAGATCTGGGTTAGAATCCTACCTGTTCTACTTTCTAGCTTTCAAGTTACCTAACTTCTTTAAGTCTCAGTTTCCTAATTTGTAAAATACTTATTTTATCAATTTGTTATATAATAATTATTAGAAGGTTTAACAGATAAGTAATGTTAAGGACTTAGCCTGATATCTGGTATTATATTTGCTATTACATTAGAATATTTTTAAAAAGAAATACAAATTTTAATTTTTAATGCATTTTCTTGCTTCATGGCATGTTGATTGCTTACACTGGTAGATGTAACTATGAAATAGCTGTTTCATCCTTTTTTCTTATGATGATTACTTAGCCCAGAATTTAGGTTTAGGGAAGATACAATTTTGGGATTTTTTAATTTATCAAAGGGAGACCAAAAAAATGTTAAACCCAGGATATGTTAATGTGTTTCCCTATTATAAATAAGTATAGTTTTATTTTAAAATTGTTTCAAGTGTATAAATACTTGGTTATATAAAATGGACTTTTTTTTTATTAGTTGTGGAGAATATTTATAGGAATCGAGAACCTGTCAGACAAATGAAAGCTCTTTATTTTATCTCTCCAACATCAAAGGTGAGTATTTTGAATCTTTAAAAAGTATCTTCCTCATTTATCATTGACATCATTTTCTCATAGGCAATTCAAAGCAATAAAACATCCTTTATTAGAAAAATAGTGCCATAAACTAGTTTGCTTAGGAAAGTTTTTCTGTGTTAGAAAATTGTTTCATTTGCACTCTTAATGAGAATGTATAAATGAAAGAATTCTCCCCTCATATCTGAAAGCAGAATTTAATTGTATTAAAATGATGAAGTTTGAGTAGTTTGTTACTCATGCTATTCCTATGCAACCATATTTTTGGAGGATAGAAATGTACATAAAAGAAATAGTCTTGGATTAATCCTTTATCGTAGTTACTTCCTGTAGCATACATGTGTGTATATACACATATATGCATGCATATATATGTAAATATATCTTTTACGTCAAAGGAATTAGTTTATAATCTGTGATTGAATGCATATTAATGCCAAACTTTTAGAGCCAAGTAAATATCAGATTCCTTTATTCTAATTTTTTTTTTTTAATGTTTATTTATTTTTGAGACACAGAGTGTGAGTGGGGAAGGGGCATAGAGAGAGGGAGACACAGGATCCAAAGCAGGCTCCAGGCTCTGGGATGTCAGCACAGAGCCCGACGCAGGGCTCAATTGTGCTACCCAGGTGCCATGTCAGATTCCTTTATTCTGTACAATATTTGAGAATGGATTTTCTAATACATTCTTTGGCTGTTACATTCATCCAGAATGTTAAGTTGGCAATTGCAGTTTCATTTCTTCTGATTCTAGCAGACAGCAGGAAAAAAAACAGATATTCACTATTTAGTTTCTATATGCTGGCTGCTGGTGGGTTTTAATGACATTTTATATCTTAATGCTAATTCTTATCATTAATAGATTAATAGTAGGAAAGACTGTGTGTCCATTGAAAACGAGATTTCTAGGAAATTTTAATGATTTAGGTAAATGTTCATTTTTAATGTTAAGTGACAGAAGCAGGATACAAAATTGTATATTCAGTAAAGGAGCAAAGGGCTCAGAGAAAATAGTACCTGAATGTGACTCTTTTTTCTACTATAACCAACTCCAGTTTCTCTTTCTGTCCTGAATCAATTACCTATTGGGCCCCATAGCCCTATGGGTACCAGCGAGGGCTTGAGCTTATTGGATAGTAGTGGAGAAGGCTAGTGAGAGACTTCCTTCCTTAGTAGCTGGGTAAGCACCTTAGACACCAGCATGAGAGTGTTCCCAGCCAAAGTCATAAAATGACAGATTTCTGAAGAGTTTAGCTTGTAAGAGATCTCTGAACCCCAGGTGAAAGGTCATTTGGTGAAAAAGCAAAGCCCTGGTGGTTTGTCTGCTTATATACCTACAGCCCAGAGAAGGAGAAATCTTTTTGCCTTCCCCTCTTGTAGAACTGCCTGTATTTAGGATTCTTCAGCAACAAACCTAAACCTTCAGTGAGTTAACAAAGGAAAGCATCAACACATCTAAGTGAGCCAAGCTGCCAGAAAGAGGAAGTTCAGTAAGAATGAAGAAAATACAAAATATAGCTGCTTAGAGAGAAGGATGATGAACTGAACAGAAAAATGATAACACATAAGAAGAGTCTAGTACAGCATATAAAAAACTTCCTGAAGTTCAAAAGTATGTGATTTCTCCGTTAAATGGTTAATTGCATAAGAGGATAATCACTATTGAAATTTGAATTAATAGTCGAGTTAAAATGGAATATCTCAAAGCAAAATCCCAAAAAACAAAAAAAAACCAAAGTCATGGAAATCATGGGCGAAAGATAAGAGACTTGCTGGATTGATCTATGAGGTCTAACAGAAATAGTTCTAGAGTTCCAGGAGAAAAAGGAACAGATGGAGGAGAGATCATTACATTCTGTATTCCTCATTTTTGCTTTTAGATCATTGTATCTTTAAAACTACCAGCACTGAGGCATGCAAGAACTACCAGACTTTATTACCTGCCATTCCCCTCCTTGCTGTCGTCTACCAACCTCTGGGTCTTTCATTATCCCTTAACAATTTTACTCCTAGCTCACTGTCACTCTCTTCAGCACTTTCCCAGTTACAGTCACAATGCTTTCATCATCCAGGTGGATAACATTTCCAGTATGCTTATTGGCTTTTCAGTTCCTTGATTAGTTATCTTCTAATGGTCTGTGTGGCTTCAGCTTCCCACTCACTGGATCGTTCCTGGATCTTCTCATTGCCAAAACAGTACTCTGTTTATACGTATTACCTTACTACTTCTTAGGTTTTTAGCTGTTACTGGTTAGACAACATAGCATTTTTAAAAAATCAGCTTATAAAGTAAACTTTGAGATAGTTAAGGTTTTGTTTTATTATCGAAAAAGAATAATCTTAGTTATTTCAAAGCTAGCACGTTTAAATTAGTATTTTGTTAAATGTGTATTAACATCTAACCTTTTTTAAGTCTGTAGAATGTTTTTTACGTGATTTTGCAAGTAAGTCCGAGAACAAATACAAAGCAGCATATATATACTTCACTGACTGTAAGTAGCTTTGTAAAAGTATTGCTTCATTGTTTAAAATCCTATTAATTATAAAGTATTTCTTACAGTACTGTTATAATATTAAGACTTTCAATTTATTGCTTGTTCTAATTAGATTAGAAAAAATCTAAAAATAAAAGATCATATCTGTCCTAATTCATATTAAAGTGATAGAAAATTAAATTCTGAACCAGTCATTTTTGCTGGTATACAATGGTGGGGGGTTGGTAGTGAGAGCTGTATCTCAAATTTTATGCTGATGAAGGAGGAATTCTTTTTTAAATCTAAGTTTTAATTGGGGATTTGATTATGTAATCAAAAATAAGACCCTTTGGGAGGGTACTGGAGAAATTGCCATCTGTTTGGCAAATATTAATGGAGAGAATCTCTCACATTTCTCTTGCAATGCCATATGTTCAGATAGAAAGCAGCTAAACAAAAGCATCACAGAGAAGTCCAGACACACATATAATTCTGCTTTATGTTATATCTTACATAATTATTTTGCAAAATAAAAATGCTGTTCATCTAAGTGTAGTCTTAGTCTGTGCTATTAGAAATTCATTTTAAGCAGTATATTGTTTTTCCTATAAGTTATTATTTATCTCATGCCTGGTAATAGTTTCCATTTTAAATATGTCATGCCATAAGTATTTGTGTTTTAAATAACTGTATTACACAGAAATTCATGTTATTAGAAGTTATAAAATTTAATGAATGTGAAGCCTCTTTTAACTTAAGGAATCTTGAGGCTGAAGAACTTCATGTTAAAAGACACTAGGACCCAATGGTTGATGTTCCAACCTAGATTTAATAGAGATATAGACAGGTAAAGGGAGGGTGGAGAGAACAGGCTCTGGATTAGTCTCAGGATTTCCTGACATTAGAGAAGGTCTTGAGATACAAGGAAAAACTAACAATTTGTGTGGGATGGTTGCACTTAGTGCCACATTTAGAAAAGCAGTATAAATTCCTAAGAAATTCTGAAAGTCCTATGAAAGTTTATTAAGCCATGAGTTTGGATCTGATTTTCCTTCCTAACAATTTTAGTTTGCTGTGTAAGCAGCCCTCTAAGGAAATAATCATAAGTTATGGTGCCTATGAATGGGGAAAATGGAATTTCTGTTACAGCCCTGTTGGCTAGAATACATTTGCTGTGTAAAGTGAAGAAAAATATTTACATATTGTCTCTGTCCTCATAGTAAATTGCTTTGTGAAAGTCACTAATTATATGTAAAAAATAAATATTCTTGCATGTTAAAATGATTTATTCCAAAGAATAAAAATTTAGATGGAGTTATATGCTTTGATTTTTCCCCCCCTCTCAGTTTGCCCTGATAGTCTCTTTAACAAAATTAAGACTTCTTGCTCCAAATCAATAAGAAGATGTAAAGAAATAAATATTTCCTTCATTCCACTTGAATCTCAGGTACTTTCTTGTTTTACTTTTAATTTTAGTTTATAATGGATTTAAAATTTTGGTTTTATGAGCTTACTTATTGTTAATAAGGTATATCTTAAAGATGTTTTAGATGAAGGAAAGGAGAGGAGCATAAATTGGAACAGAACATTATGAAAGTGGAGCTTAAATTTCACAGCTGCCACTAAGTGCTGTGCATGTCAAGTTTTACAGAACTATTAGATTATGAAATGAAAAGATTTTGAACACAATGTTAGATGACTCAAAAGAAATAACCTTTAGCTTCTGTAGCCATTTGTGATGTTAAAACAAATGTTCTTCAACAAATTTTTTCTATAACATTATATAGATTGCATTAATTTATAAAATGAAGAGTTTTAAAAATTCATTTTGACTTTGGAATAGTTATGATCCTTCAATTAATAATAATGATGGTGATAGGAAACACCTATGTAGTATTCTCCATGTGCCAGACACTTTCCTAAATATTTTCCGTAAATATATTCATGTAATCCTCATGATAGTCCTATGAATGGATGGTAATTCTGTCTTCATTTTAAAGATGGGGAAATCAAAGAAGTTAAGTAACTTGCCCCAGATCACACAGCTAGTGCATTGCTCAACTTTGTTGTGCTCTGTTCTCTGTGTTTGGATTCTAGCATTTCATAGAATTCTAATAGTTTACTGTTGTTTGGAACTATAAGGTCAATATTTTAAGAGAAATAAGGGTCCTAGAAGAGGAATTTTTCTTTTTATTTTCTTTTTAAATGTATGTTTATTTTTGAGAGAGAGAGAAATGTATGTTTATTTTTGCAGGGGAGGGGCAGAGAGAGAGGGAGACAGAGGATCCTAAACGGGGTTCTCCCAGCCTCGACCTCACAAACCATGAGGTCATGACCTGAGCTGAAGTGGTCGCTTAACTGACTGAGCCACCCAGGCACCCCAAGAGATTTTTCTTTTAAGCTATTGCTATTTTGGGCAAAGAAAGATTATAATCCAAATTGTAAAATTTTAAGATATCTGTTTAACGTTACACTATTGCCAAAGGTTAACTTTAGGCCTATTCCTTTTAATGTGATATGTAAGTTTAAAATAGGGTGAAATAGGCTTTTCTAAATGATGTGGGATATGAATAGTAGTATGATAAATATTATAAACGGATCCAGAGCATCTGCTGTACAGATGGTAAATATAGTTTTAGCCTCAAAATTCATCAAAATTCTGCAGTTGCTCTATTTGAAGGAGAGATTTGTGTAGCTATCTGACCAATTTGATTGGTGATGAGAATAACTTGTTTTTGTCTATATAGAGAAATCTCATGAGAATCTTCTTACTGTGTCTTTGCAAAATGTGATTATTTAAGGTCCTGTCTGGTTTGTTTTTCCCCGAAGAAGTTTTTGCTTTTATTTCCTTGATAAGCATCTGAGAGTTTACTAAGTAACTATAACTGTTACAGAGAAATTACAGTGAAAATGTTTTCAACTTTGTTTGCAAGTGAAGATATAAAGGAAATACTACTAAGTGCTTTGAGCTAAGAGCAAAGGCCTATGTGAGCATTTATCAAGGTCTTGTGCAGTGGATACTGTCTGCCAGATGCAAAGTCAGATAGGATAGTGCTCCAAAGAAGACAAGTTGGACAGACATTAAACACATTTAGAGGTTGCATGGAGAGGAAGGAGGTTGATTCACTCTGAATTTATGAGTCCAAGATATTAAAGAAACCTCTTGCTTTACTTCTTACAGGATTTAAGATAATTAGTGCTATCACATATACATTAAGGCAATTAGAGGGAAAACATTTAAGAATGTAGGGAAATTTGATTACAGTGGATCTTACAGAGTACAAAGAGTCTGGTGTAGTTAGTAGGGAGGTGTTTAGGTAGAAATAGAGCTAAGCCAGTTGTAGATTAGCAAAAAAAGTAGATGAAAGTGGCGGGGGTGGGAGGAGTCTTTATTTAAGGAGCTGATTGTGGGTCATAAAGTTGAAGAAAATATTTGGTAATGGTCTGAAGGAACATGTATGGTGGTAATGGAAAGTGGAGAGGAAGAGGAGGAGGGAAATGGAAGAATGGAAGAAATGTGAGAGTAGAATGAAAATAAGCTCTAATATTCTCTTTGGTTCATTGGAGTATTAGCTTAGGTTAAACTGTTGTGATAACTCCCTAAATCTCAGTTCATTACTGTAGCCAAGTTTATTTCTCATATTTTTGTCCATTGTGGTTTGTCTGGGGCTTTGCTGTATATTCTCTTCATTCCGGAACTGAGGCTGAAGGACTAGCCCTTGTCTGGGACATAGCAGAAGGAAAAGAGAAATCTTGGAGACACACAATGGCTTTTAAAGCTTTTGTGGGGAGTAGCACATGTCACTTCTACTCATCTTCGAATACCCATAGCCAAGGCTGACTTTAGTGAGTGGGAAGTATACTCTTATAGGGAGAGGCCCTTAGGGAGGGGCAGTAAGTATTTTTGAACAGATAATATTATCTACTGTAGTGTAATAGTGTACTAAGAGAAGTGCTTGTTGGCAGTTAATATAATAGCCAAGATTTTGAGCAACACAGACATAAGTGGATTAGCTATGGCTAAATCTGAATCCATGTGCAGCCTGCTGCTGTTGGTTATGTTCAGAGAAATGAATGTACAATGAAAGGAAACTTTTCATAAGCAGGTTTATTCATAATGCAATAGTTTAGCATGTAATGTTTATTACATACTTACTTTTACACTCAATACATCATCCTAGGCTAAGAGAGATTGTTATCATTGTTTAAAAAAAATAAAAATTGGTTTAATGAAGAACTAACTCCCAACCCTAGTAAAAGAGCTTCTTCTTTTGTATTCATTTTTTAAAAGTTTATTTATTTAGAGAGAGAGACTGCGTGAGTATGAGTGGGGGTGGGGCAGAGAGAGAGGGAGAGAGAGAATCCCAAGTAGCCTCCACACCATCAGCACAGAGCTGATACCACTATCAGTGCGATTGTGACCTCAGCTGAAACCAAGAGGCGCTAAACCGACTGAGCCACCCAGGTGCCTCACTTTTGTACTCTTCAAATAACATAATAATAGTAAATTTCTAATGCAGTTCTTTTTTTAAATATTTATTTTTGAGGGAGAGAGAGCCACACATACACAAGCGGGGGAGGGGCAAGAGAAGGGGAGAGAGACTCCCAAGCAGGCTCTATACCATCAGCACAGAGCCTGACACAGGGCTCGAACTGATGAATGGAGAGATCATGACCTGACCTGAGATCAAAAGTCAGTTGCTTAACCGACTGCGCCACCCAGGCACCCCTCTAATCCAGTTCTTTGCACATAAGTAAATGTTTTTGTTAGTTGAAAAAATGTGTCTTTGAGGTTTCAGTGTGGTCTATGATTAGACCAATTACTATGTCTGGCACAATACTGTGTCTTTTTGGGAAACATATCTCTATTTTAAGGACATGAAGAATATAAACCAAAGAATTGAAGATACATATCAACTATGGAAAATTTCTAGGTTATTCTCTAACAGATTAAGATTTTTAATGTATGTCAAATATATAGACCAACTTTGGCTTTGTTGTATTTCTTTGTGTCAGGTATTAGATTTTTAGTTTAGTTTGACTACCTCAAATTCCTTCATCTGTTGCACAGGTAGTAAGAAACAAATAGTACAGTATGAAACAAGAAATGAAGAAGAGAGGTAGACTAAGCAGGAAAGGAGAGTGGGAAAAGAAATAAAGGATGAAATCGAGATGACCGAGAGAAAATGAGATTTGATTAAGGTAAAGACACAGTGGTCTCAGGAAACAGCCTGGTTAAGCAAGTAATTTTTTTAATGTCCCAAATAATAGCCACATTTTTCTGTGTGTGTGTGTGTGTGTGTGTGTGTGTGTGTGTGTGTGTGTGTGTTAAACCAAATCACCAATTGACACAGTATGACCTTATTTTTTTTTGGGGGGGCCTAACTTAGGTTTATACTCTTGATGTACCGGATGCATTCTATTACTGTTACAGTCCGGACCCTAGTAATGCAAATGGAAAAGATGCCGTTATGGAAGCAATGGCTGAGCAGATAGTTACAGTATGTGCTACCCTGGATGAAAACCCTGGAGTAAGATATAAAAGGTAGAACACTCAATACTGTCTGTATATGTTATGCTTTCTATTTGATCTCCAATATAGAGGTAAGTAATATCTCTGTGCTAAAGTGTATTGGTTTGCAGGGTTTACTTTGCAAACTCCATGTAAAATTATGCTGTTCAAATAGCAGATTTAAAGTTTAAGGTTGAAATTTCCAAGCAACTAATAACCCTGTTACTAAATTTCAGAGCTTAAATTTGGTATAATTTGCAAGCACTTTTTAAAAAATGTTTATTTTGCGAGAGAGCACGTCAGTGGGGAGGAGGTAGAGAAAGAGGAGAGAGAGAATCCCAAGCAGGTTCCACACTGTCAGTGCAGAGCCCAATATGGGGTTCAAACTCATGAACCCTGAGATCATGACCTGAGCTGAGATCAAGAGTTGGACACTTAACCGACTGAGCCACCCAGGTGCCCCTCAAATAAATAAATACATTAATTAATTAATTAGTTATTTTAAAAATTTACATCCAAATTAGTTAGCATATAGTGCAACGATGATTTCAGGAGTAGATTCCTCACTGCCCCTTACCCATTTAACCCATCCCTCCTCCCACAACCCCTCCAATAACCCTCTGTTTGTTCTCCATATTTATGAGTCTCTTCTGTTTTGTCCCCCTCCCTGTTTTTATATTATTTTTGTTTCCCTTCACTTACGTTCATCTGTTTTGTCTCTTAAAGTCCTCATATGAGTGAAGTCATATGATTTTTGTCTTTCTCTGACTAATTTCACTTAGCATAATACCCTCCAGTTCTATCCACATAGTTGCAAATGGCAAGGTTTCATTCTTTCTGATTGCTGAGTAATACTCCGTTGTATATATATATATACCACATCTTCTTTATCCATTCATCCATCGATGGACATTTGTGCTCTTTCCGTACTTTGGCTATTGTTGATAGTGCTGCTATAAACATGGAGGTGCATGTGTCCCTTCGAAAACAGCACACCTGTATTCCTTGGATAAACGCCTAGTAGTGCAATTGCTGGGTTGTAGGGCAGTTCCATTTTTAGTTTTTTGAGGAACCTCCATACTGTTTTCCAGAGTGGCTGCACCAGCTTGCATTCCCACCAACAATGCAAAAGAGATCCTCTTTCTCCGCATCCTTGCCAACATCTATTGTTGCCTGAGTTGTTAATGTTAGCCATTCTGACAGATGTAAGGTGGTATCTCATTGTGGTTTTTTTTTTTTTTAATTTTTAATGTTTATTTATTTTTGAGAGATAGAGATACAGAGTGTGAGCAGGGTAGGGACAGAGAGAGAGACATACACAGAATCTGAAGCAGGCTCCAGGCTCTGAGCTGTCAGCACAGAGCCTGACATGGGGCTCGAACTCAGGAGCAGTGAGATCATGACCTGAGCTGAAGTCAGACACCCAACCGACTGAGCCACCCAGACGCCCCTCATTGTGGTTTTGATTTGTATTTCCCTGATGATGAGTGATGTTGAGCATTTTTTCATGTGTTGATTGGACATCTGGATGTCTTCTTTGGAGAAGTGTCTATTCATGTCTTTTGCCCATTTCTTCACTGGATTATTTGTTTTTAAGGGTGTTGAGTTTGATAAATTCTTTATAGATTTTGGATACTAACCCTTTATCTGATATGTCATTTGCAAATACCTTCTCCCATTCTGTTGGTTGCCTTTTAGTTTTGCTGATTGTTTCCTTTGCTGTGCAGAAGCTTTTTATTTTGATGAGGTCCCAGTAGTTCATTTTTGCTTTTGCTTCCCTTGCCTTTGGAGACGTGTTGAGTAAGAAGTTGCTGTGGCCAAGATCAAAGAGGTTTTTGCCTGCGTTCTCCTCTAGGATTTTGATGGCTTCCTGTCTTACATTTAGGTCTTTCATCCATTTTGAATTTATTTTTGTGTATGGTGTAAGAAAAGTAGTCCAGGTTCATTCTTCTGCATGTCGCTGTCCAGTTTTCCCAGCACCACTTGCTGAACAGAGTGTCTTTATTCCATTGGATATTCTTTCCTGCTTGGTCAAAGATTAGGTGGCCATACGTTTGTGGGTACATTTCTGGGTTCTCTATTCTATTTCATTGATCTGAGTGTTATTTTTTAATGTTTATTTACTTTGAGAGAGAGCATGTGTGAATGAGCGGGGGAGGGGCAGAGAGAGAGGGAGAGAATTCCAAGCAGGCTCCCTGCTGTCAGAGCAGGGCTCAAACTCAGGAATAGCAAGATCATGACCTGCGCAGAAATCAAGAGTCAGATGTTCCACCCTGAGCCAGCCAGCTGCCCCCCAGTGGCCATTTTAAATAGATTTTCTGTTGTTTTTTTTTTAAAGAGCTAAAGTTTGACTTTAATACCGTGTACCTTTATTTATTTGCTTCTTTTTAAAAATAGCAAATTTTTAAAAATTTGCTTCTTTTTAAAAATAAGATTTACTGTGAGGCACCTGGGTGGCTCAGTCGTTAAGCATCTGACTTTGGCTCAGGTCATGATCTAACAGTTCACAGGTTTGAGCCCCACATCAGGCTCTTATGCTGACAGCTCAGAGCCTGCAGCCTGCTTTGGATTCTGTGTCTCCCTATCACTCTCTACCCCTCTCCTGCTCGTGCTCTCTCTCAAAAAAAATTAACATTAAAAAAAATTTTTTGATAAATAATAACAAAATAAAAATTTACTGTAAAGTGCATAAATGATATATATATTGCTTGATAAATCATTCCAGAGTGAACATATCCCTCTAAACCTACCAAGGTCAAGAAATAGAACATAAACAGCATCTCAGAGGTTCTGCTCATGATCCTTCTTGATCACTACCCCCTTTTTTCTCCCCAAAGGTTACTACTATCCTGACTTTTAACATGTATTTTAGTTCTGCCTGGTGTTGAACTTGGTAAAAATGGAATCATATGAAATTTTTGTTTCTGCCTTCTTTGTTCAACATTATGTTTTGAGAGTCATCCATATTGTTTTATGTAATCTCTGCTAATTACTAGCTGTGTGACCCTTCTGCCCTCAGTTTCCTTATCTATGGAATGGGAATGATAGTACCCACCTTATTAAGTTGTTGTTAGAACTCTGTAAAGCATTCGGGATAGTACATGACACTAGTAAAATGGTAGTAGTAAATATACTATGGTATTACTAGTAAGTATTATCACTCATTTCTTTTTTAAAAGTTTCTTTAAACATTTGCATGTGTCATGTTTGTTGGCTGAGCTGTTTAATTTTAAATTCATGTACTTTATATTTAAGTTACATTAAAATCCTACTTGTAGTTTCTCAAAGCATTCCTTTATGTCTTACGGACTGTTAAAGTGTAATTCTGACATAAAATTATTTCCTTTTGAAAATACTCTAAAGCTAAACATGTAATAAATTTTTCTTTATAGTTGCTATTTTATTTTTAAGGTATAAAACCTAAAGAGTCTTTCACTCTTGGAAGCCGTCACAATGAGATTTTTGAGATTGGTGTGCTAATTGAGGAGCCTTTCACAGAAGTTTTCCCTGTAGATTCAGAAGTTATGCTAATGCCACTGGTCATGAAGTTGTAATTTAAACTAGATTTTATCATTTTAGAAGACTGATATACAAGACTTTATGCAAAAGATTATACTGGAAAGCTAATTAGATGTTAGCACATTGGGAAATCTCACACTGCTAGTAGGAAGGATAATTGGTCAACTCATTTGGAGAGTAACATGCTAGTATCTAGAAAAGTAAAAATGTTCTTCATGATTCAGCAATTATACTTTTAAATTTTTTTTTTTTTTCAACGTTTATTTATTTTTGGGATAGAGAGAGACAGAGCATGAACGGGGGGAGGGGCAGAGAGAGAGGGAGACACAGAATCGGAAACAGGCTCCAGGCTCCGAGCCATCAGCCCAGAGCCCGACGCGGGGCTCGAACTCACGGACCGCGAGATCGTGACCTGGCTGAAGTCGGACGCTTAACCGACTGCGCCACCCAGGCGCCCCAGCAATTATACTTTTAGATGTAGAAAAACATACATGGAGATATATTTACAAAGATATTTGTTTCACTTTTGTTTGAAATAGTATAAAATTGAGAATGATTTAAATGTCCGTCTTTAAGGGGAGGCTGGGTGGGTATCTGACTTCAGTTTAGGTCATGATTTCACAGCCCATGAGTTTGAGCCCTGCGTTGAGCTCTGTGCTGACAGCTCAGAGCCTGGGCCCAGCTTCAGATTCTGTGTCTCCCTCTCTCTCTCATGCTCCCCCCTCCCCCCACTCATGCTCTGTCTCTGAAAAATGAATAAACCTTAAAAAAAATTTTTTTTTTAAAGTCCATCTTTAAGGGGATGAATACATAGAATCCAATATAATTATATGATGGAAAATTGTGTAAAACTAAAGTGAGTAAATTTGATATGTGTATGTCAACATAGATATCAAACATATGTAACATATACTGTTAAACATATATAAAATAGTAAATATATATAACAGCATTGACAGGAAGAATACACACCAAATTCATGACAGTGGTTGCTGTTGGAAGTGGATAGAGGTAGAGGAGAAGATTAGGAATTGGGAAGGAAATAAAGGGACCTGCAGTTTTATTTATAATATATTATTTTCTTTAAGAAAATTTGAAGCACATATGATAAGGTTTACATTTGTAAAATCCAGACAAATTGGTATAATATTTGATGTATTATTTGAACTTTTCTGTGTTTATAAAGTCTTTTAAATTAGTAAATTATTGCATGGTTTAATTTTAGAATTCAGCTTTATGATACTATAACATGTGTTTTGAAAGAAGGATAATTGTTTGAACATTTTTTCCACTTATAGTAAACCTCTAGATAATGCCAGTAAGCTTGCCCAGCTTGTTGAAAAAAAACTTGAAAACTACTACAAGATTGATGAAAAGAGCCTAATAAAGGTAATGTGTAAAAGGCAAATAGTGAATATGAACAAAGTCTGTCTTATTTCTTCATAAACCAAAAAAATTGTTCATTTCCAGCGTTGATTTGGGAATTATTGATATAGATTCCCAGTATTGATTTAAGAATAATTAATATAGATGGTAGAGGGAACCTTAATAATGTTGTGGTTTAGTGGGGAAGATAAGAGTTTTGAAGTAAGGACTGTGTCCAACTTCTGGTTCTGCCATTTTTAATTCATAGATATGTTAGTTTGGACAAATAATGTAACTTCTCTGTGCTTAAGTTTTTTAAACTGTAAAATGGGGATAATAAGGATACCTATTTTATAAAGTAGAGGGTTAAATGAGTTATTACTTTTAAAGTTCTTACAATGATGCCTGCTGAGTAAACATTTAATAGTTATTCTTATCTTACTGCTAGCTCTGTGACTTTATACAAATTATTTACTCTGAGTTGTATTTTCATCTATAAAATGGATGCGATAAACATATAGCTTGCTTGGTTGGCATGAAGATAGGTGAATTAACATGTTCAGCACATATAGGAGTTTAATAAATGGCAGCTGTTATTATCTTATGACGACAGTATAATCAGAGACTGAGGTTGAGTCCTGGAGAATAGCAGCATTTAGGCTTGCGTTGGAAAATGAAGAGTCTGAGGAAACTGAAGGAGGTGGGGCCAGGGGGCTCGGAAGCCATATTAAATGAGCAGAAGAAACTGTTGACAGTTTAGAAGAGGAGATGGGCAAGGGAAACCACTGATACAGTGTTCTTTAATAAGTGAAATGAAAAAAATAATACATAGAATGTAGTGGGAACATAGGCAGTGGATTAATCTTCTAACTGGAGTCTTGGAAGGCATCCCAGAGGAGGAGGCTCTTGAACTTAAAGAATGAGTACAACATGATGGAAGAAGGGGTTTGTTGCTTGGATAACAGGATTCTTTGGCAGAGGCATAGTGAAACAGGGAAATTCACAAATACCTGCACTGGATTAGGAGGGTATAAGCTTAGATATAATGTTAGTTTACAACTTTTAAGAGTTGCTAGAGGTCTGGTGAAAGCTGTTCTGGTGTAGTGATGAAGACAGTGGCTCAGTGTGTAGCATAGTAATAGTCAATGTATGTTGAATGCAGGAAGAGATACATGATGGGTATGTTAGTAAATATCCTTTTGTCAGTATGTTAGTAAATATCCTTTTGTCAGTATGTTAGTAAATATCCTTTTTTCCTTTATGATTTCAATGAAAAAAAAAACAAAAAACGGCAAGATCCACACAAAAAAACAAACTTGTGCTTTCCATTTTTCTGCCTGGGAAATTATACATCCTTCAAATGCTTGGTATTTTTCCTTCATTTGAGAACATGATGAAGTGTCACATTCTTTTTGAAGCATTTCGTGACTCTTCAGGTCAAATGATACTTCCTCCCACGTATTGTCATAACCCCAAGCCCTGATATAACACTTATATTGCACCATCTTTTTCATATTTGTATTTTTGAGGACCTATAACTTAAATGTATTGAAGGCTTACTAAATCCTAGGCACTAAGTGTTTTATGGTGTTACTACATTAAATATTTTTCTTTTTTTTAAGTTTATTTTCGAGAGAGAGAGAGGCGGGGGGGGGGGGGGGGGAAGGGGAAGGACAGAGGATCCAAAGTGGGCTCTGTGCTGATAGCAGAGAGCCTGATGCGGAACTCGAATGCACGACCCGTGAGATCATGACCTGAGCCCAAGTCAGACCCTTAACCAACTGAGCCACCCAGGTGCCCCTACATTAAGTCTTTACAATAATCTTGTACAGCAGAGGTTCTGGTTATATTTTGTTTTACAAATGAGAATACTGAGATATTTAAGTTAAGCAATTTGTCCAAAGTCATTTAGCAAGAAAGTGGTCAAGACTGGGCTGATACCTGGATCTATGTGATTCCAGAGCCTGTATTCTTAGCCACTGTATCATACTGTCTCAAGGTTTAAATGAGTAAATGTTAAATAAAACAATTTTTAAAGGTCTTTCTCATGTAATTTACTTATATCTGATATATGTAAATAAATAGGAAATATTTATCTAATGAGTTGTAGTTATTTCTGACTGCTTTAAATAATAATCCAAATAATTTATTATTTTCTAAAATGAAGCATATGAAAGATACTAGTATTAACAATACTTTTCCTAGCACTGTTATTCACTGTTTAATAATTACTGCTGTTTGTGAATTAATGATAACAAGGCTTTCATTTTGATTTGCCATCTTAGCTGGTATCAGTATAATCCTTTTAAATAGCATAATGGTTAAGAGCATAGGCATGGAATGAAACTGACATGGGTTTGAATCTCCATTTTGCTACTTACTAGCTATGTCATTTAGTCAGGTTGCTGACTTTTAAGCTCTAATGCCTTCGTCATATGGAGATATAAGACCTGCCTCATGGGGTTGCTATAAGAATTGAGTAATATATATTTTTTTGCTTAGCACATGTGTAATACAAAGAGCCTAAGTAGTGACTGCTGTTCATAATTTATATCAGTTTTAATGTTTATGGAACTAAATTCCTAAGAAAATGGGTTTAGTGCAAGGCAGATGTTACTTTTTTAAAACAAATTTTCACAATATTGTAATGTCAAGTTTGGCTCCTTAATTATAAGTTTTCAGTTTTGTAGTCTTGGTTTTTCCCCTATTGTGCCACTCCAATTTTTCTGTTTTAATAGAACTTCACATTCTTAAGAATGAGACAGAAGTTAGGAAAAGTCTGCTTTTGTTTTCTGAGATATTAACAAGGTGTTCACACAAATTGAAGTTTCTGAAGATAATTTTATCTTGTTATTCCAGGGTAAAACTCATTCCCAGCTCATAATAATTGATCGTGGCTTTGATCCTGTGTCCACTGTCCTGCATGAACTGACCTTTCAGGCAATGGCATATGATCTACTGCCAATTGAGAATGATACATACAAGCAAGTATATTTTGAAGGGCATATAAAGGGCATATACAAAGAGCATATAGGATATGAGCATTTAATGATTTGTGTAGGCACCAGAAATCTAATGCCCCTGTAACTTTGTTATTCAGAAACTTTATTATTCTCTTACCCCTATAATCATAGTGTATTAAAAAATACCTTGACCTTGTAAGTTAATGGGTAATTTGACTGCTTTGAAGCTTCTTTGATGTAGTTGCTTCCTTAACTATGTCTACAACAAAGCTACATTTAAACCGGTGGAATTTGGGCTTCTTGCTTATGTTAAGAGTAAATACCTGGCCCACTATTATATTTATTGAAGTGGAAACCATATTCAAACTTATTAGGCTGTAATTATTCTGAATCACCCACCCAAAGGTATCTGTGTGTATGTCTTGTCAACATAATATCTTTAAGAAGATTAGAATACTGGAAAACTGAATAGGATAGCTATTGAGAATAGACATAGTCTTAACTAATTTAGTACCTATTGACTTAACTCTGATATAAGCATATTTACTTTAAAAGTGAGGCCAAATAGCTAAATGAAAAGTGAAATAATTTTTTTATTAGGGAACCATTTTACTGTATTTTTGTGAGTCATTATTAGTGTGTATATATATATGTACAGGCATATGTGTATTACATGTTATTTGATATCATAATCTCTAAGTCCAAATTGGCATTTTTCAGCTAAGATTTACTGCTTGAGCATAGTAGTAAAAATGAAAATTAGTTTTCTGAAATTTTGTGTAAATTATTTCAGTAATTTTAATAAATTAAAAAGATCTTTTTTCTGTTGTATATATTTATGTATTTTCTATTGTATGCTTATTTGCATTCTGGTCAAATCCTGGCTTCTGAATTTCCTTCCTGTAATTTATATTACATCTGGTGACATAGAGAAATCAACATAGCTTATTTTTCTAACATAAAAGTAGTTTCAAACAGTTTATTGAGAATTTTCAGGAGAGAATAATACTGTTTACCTCTGTTATCCTTTAGGTCTGTAAGCCTGCACTGCTCCAGAGATTAGAAAGGAATGAAACTAATAGACACTGAAGGACTTGGCTCCAGACATTTCAGGCAGTTCTAACCTAGTATTTAAAATATTCATCCCCTTTAAATTTGCTGGCAAGGAAAGAAAGTTTTAATTTTTTTAAGAGTAAGGGAGAGACCTATTAAACAAACAAACAAACAAAAAAAAAACAAAAACACCAGCAATATTCCCTTTTATGAATCAAAAAAGTCCAGGGATAAAATGAGATGAAAGGTTGAACTCCCTATGGTTTGTGCTCCATTACAGTTGTTAACGGAGACAGTACAAAGCAGGAAATTCAAAGTATCCATACTCTGTTTTTATATTGGTAATTTCTTTAAATGTACTTTTAAAATGGGGTTGTCATCATCTTTTAGTATTGTCAGGCTTGCTGTCTTAATCTTTGTTTATAAATCAAAGGTTAAAAGAATTATGTAAGTACAAAGTTACATTTTAAATGGCAGATAGGCTGCTGTGTCCTTAATGTATCTTCTGATTAAGCTCTCATTCTACCTTTGGGTATTTGCAATTAAGACTGCATAGGTAAATGGTTTTATACATGGGGCCTGTAATTTTTGGAGCTATGGAAGTGGGATTATATTCATATAGTAGAAATCTATATTTATTATCTGCAGTTTAGAGCTGGGAAAGTTCAAAGCTGTACTTCCTAATCTTGGCTCAGGAAATTGACAGTTCCAAGGATGATTGAATCTCCTTAGCACTATAGATGGAAGGAGGCTATCTGCATTAAAAAAGAAGGGAGATGTTACATTTGGGGAGGCAGTCAAGAAGCCCATTTTGAGTAGTTTCATGAACCTCTTGAATTTCTACTCACCTCGGTAGGACTTACTAAGGCAATCAGAATTTTTTATGACTGCGTTAGTTTTTCTCTCATATCCTTTCTCATTCTTCATTGGAGATGTGGTTATAGGATTAGGGAAGAATGTAGAAACAGATGACACGTGTTTATGATTTTACATACTTGGATACATGTTTGTGAAAATGTGAACTGAAATACCTTCAGTATTTAATAGGCTACATTAGGGGTAACATTTAATAGGTGTTTAATAGTTGTGCTGATGGTTATTAGCACATCAAAATAGTATTTTAAGCAATTAGAACACATTGTTAATATAAATTCAGTCTTGTTCTTAGAGTTGATTGTAGAATGTTTAATATTTCATAAAGTACCATTTTGCTGAGCTAAAACTCTTTAATATAGCTGAATCTAACATTTGAAAGCAAAAATGTCTTGGTAGACATACAACTTTGATTTTGAATGTAAGGATACCAATATGCCTTACTTTTGAGTAGATATTCATTATCCTCCTAAAATTAATGGATTGAATATACATATGTATTGTTCAGTTTCTTGAGCTATGTCTTAAAATTATTGTTTGTAAAGATGTTTCTTCCACTTTAGGTGGGAGATAATCCAAAAGTTTTATATTTCTGTCTGCTTGTAGATACAAAACAGATGGGAAAGAAAAGGAGGCCGTCCTTGAAGAAGATGATGACCTCTGGGTCAGAATTCGACATCGGCATATTGCAGTTGTATTAGAGTATGTGAACCCATTTTAATTCTTATTCCATATTTTTTAGGCACTAAGTACCTGAAAGTACATTTTGTAATGTTAATATATTTCTGTAAAGAGTTAGACCTTACAAATCTAAATAATTTTCTCAAATTTGACAGGGAAATTCCCAAACTAATGAAGGAAATTTCATCAACAAAGAAAGCAACAGAAGGAAAGGTACGAATTTTATTTAGCATTCAAACTAATGATGGTGAATTTTAAAGTTTGTTTAAAATGTGTATTTTAACTATTTAATTTTCCACTTTGGGAAATTTCTAACACACACTAAAGTAGAAGAAATGAACTCCCATGTACCCATTACCTAGTTGCAACAGTTGGCAACATTTCGTCTGTCTTGTTTCATTTGAGTTTATTTTTAAAAGGCCATTTGGGGCGCCTGGGTGGCTCAGTTGAGTGTTCAACTTCAGCTCATGTCATGATCTCCTGGTTTGTGGGTTCAAGCCCCTCATCGGGCTCTGTGCTGAATAGCTTAGAGCCTGGAGCCTGCTTCGGATTCTGTTTCTCCCTCTCTCTCTGCCCCTCCTGTGCGCGCGCACACACACACACACACACACACACACACACACACACACACACACTCTCTCTCTCTCTCTCTCTCTGTCTCAAAAATAAATAAAAAATATTTAAAAAAATTAAAAAGCCATTTAGTCAATTTCATCAATGCATTCTTGTTGGATTTTTTAATAATGAGGTGTGATTTACCCAAGTGCACAAATCTTAAGTGTATACTGAGTAACTTTTTACGTATATATGTATACACACACACACATATAAATATATATATATGTTTATGTATATATATATACATATATGTATATATATATATACATATATGTATATATGTGTGTGTATATATATATATATATGTATATATATATTTATATATATGGAACCACCACCTAAATCAAAATAGAGAACATTTCCATCATTCCAAAAGAGTACACAATAATATCATCTGTGAATAAAGAAAATTTAGCCTGACCCTTTTCAATTTTATACATTTAAAATAGTTTTTTTAAGTTTGTTTATTTGTTTTGAGAGAGAGAGTGCACGTACACGCCCAAGTGGGGAAGGGTCAGGGAGAGAGAGAATCCTAACCAGGCTCCCTACTGTCAGCACAGAGCCTGATGCGGGGCTCAAATCCACAAAACCGTGAGATCATGACCTGAGCCAAAACCAAGAGCCAGACATTTAACCAGCTGAGCCATCCAGGTACCCTGACAATTTTGTCTTTAATTGAAATGTTTAGTCCATAAATATTTCATATAATTATTGATATAGTTGAGTTTATGTCTACCATCTTGTTTCTATTTGTTTTGTCCTTTTGTCTTTTTCTTTTCTGTCACCTTTATGTATTGTATTTTTTTTTTAGTGATTCCATTTTTTCTCCAATATAAATTTGTTTTATCTTTTAGTATCCTTTTTATAGTCATTATGCTAGGTATTACTAAATGTATTATCACAGTCTACCTTAAAGTAAGTATACTTTTGCCATATCCTGAAGAATTCAAGAGCCTTGTAAAAGTTTAACTACATTTTCCTCCTTCCTCTTTTGTGCCATTATCGTCGTGTATTTTACTTTAACATGTGTTTATAAACTTAAGTTGTTATTATTTAAATTCTCAATAGACTTTTATATTGCCCTCATATTTATGAGATGTATTGTTACTTATTCCTTATAACTCTTCAGTTTTTCCAAGGGCCAGATGAATTCTCTCAATTTTTGTTTTATCTGAGGTTATCTTTGTTTTGTAAGCTTTTCAGCTACACTTTTGCTGCATTTAAAATGAAAGGTTAGCAGTTTTCCTTTCAGCAATGTGAAGATTGTAAAACATCACCTTCTGGCCACCATATTTTATATTAAAGAAAGCAGCTGTCATGTTATCTTCCTGAAGATAAAGTGGCTTTTTGAAGATTTTCCCTTTATCTTTGATTTTTAACAATTTAGCCATCATATTTCTTACTATAATGTGTATAATGTATATAATATATATATATATAATATGTATCTTCCTTGGGTTTGTTGGGCTTCTTAAATCACTGATTAATAACTTTCATCATATTTGTAAAAATTTTTGGTCATTATTTCCTCATGTTTGTCCTAATCTTTCTCCTTTCCTTCTAGGACTCCATTCACTTGTGTTTTAGAGATTTTTTTTTTTTTTTTTTTTTTTTTTACCATATTCCACATCTTTTATATTCTGTTCTTTTCCCCCCATATTTCCCTCTCTACTTTAATTGAATATTTTCTGTTAACCTTTGAGTCTCCTATTTCTGTCTCTTTTGTGTCCAGCATGCTGTTAAACCCATTCTATGTATTATTTTTAAGTGATTTGTAAAGTTTTCTCTCTATAGTATAAAATTCTATTCGTTTTGACATATTCATATGATCATATAACTACAGTCAAGTTATAGAATAGTTCCACCACCTCCCCCAAATTCCCTTGTGCCTCTTTGTAGACAACCTCTGTATACAACTCTGATCTCCTGGCAACCACTAATCTGTTTTCTGTCTCTGTAGATTTGCCTTTTCTAGAATGTCATCTAAATGGAATAATACAGTATGACTTTTCTCATTTACGATAATGCACTTGACATTCATGTTGGCTGTAACAGTGGTTTTACCCTTTAATGCTTAGAAGTACTCCACTGTGTTTATCTATTCCCATCTTGCTGAACATTGAAATTTTTTTCAAGTTGTTGGCAATTATGAATAAAGCCACTATAAAACATTCAGGTTTTGTGTAAAAAGATGTTTTCATTCTCTTGGGTAGACAATTAAGGGTGAGATTGCTGGGCCATACAGTAAATATATGTTTAACTTCATAAGAAAATTCCAAAATACTGTGGCTGTACTATTTTATAGTCCCTCCAGCATTGTAAAGGAATCACTATGTTTTTGATTTCTAATATCGCATTTAGTTCCAAGACATCCATTGAATTTTTAAAATAAATTCTAATTTTCTATTGAAGTACTGTATCTTTTTATCCATTTAGTCCATCTTTTCCTGTTTTCTTTAACATAAATATGCTATTTTTGAATTCCTTGTCTGCTAACTCCAACATCTGGATTGTCCTGGGTCTACCTTTTTTTTTTTTTTAATACCAGTATAGTTAATGTACAGTGTTATATTAGTTTCAGGTATACAATATAGTGATTCAGCAATTCCATATATGATTCAGTGTTCATCATGAGAAGTGTACTCTTAATCCCTTTCACCTGTTTCACCCATCCCTCTACCCATGTTCTCTCTGGTAACCATCAGTTTGTTCTCTGCAGTTAAGAGTCTGGTTTTTTTGGTTTGTCTCTTCTTTTCTTTGCTCTTTTGTTTTTTAGATTCCACATGAGTGAAATCATATGATATTTGTCTTTCTCTGACTTATTTCACTAGCATTATACCCTCTAGATCCATCCATGTTGTTGCAAACGGCAAGATGTCATTCTTTGTTTACATCTGGTAGTATCCCATTGTGTATATATACCGCATCTTCTTTGTCTTGAGTCTACTTTTACTATTCAGTATTGATCACTTTTTTTGTCTTATATGTCCAGTAATATTTTCGTGTATGTTAGACATCACAGATTACATTGCAGAAGCTCTAGATGAGGTTCTCCCTGCAAAGAGTATTGAGTTCTGTTCTGGCAGGGATTTAATTTCCTGATGAATAATCTTAATTTTGTTGCCACTTCATGTCAGGCACTGTTATGGTTAGCATATTTCCTTTAGTTCAGAGACATAGTCCTAGACTAGAACTTAATCTCTGGGGATATTCCCTTAACACTGTCTTCTTTGGATCAGAGAATGCCAGTATTTTCTTAGCACTAAGACCCCTCTGAAATCTCTGTTCAGCATTTAGGCACCCACCATTGTTCTCTGGTAGGCCTTTTTTTTTTTTTTTTTGAAGTTTTTTTTCACGTTTTATTTATTTTTGAAAGACAGAGACAGAGCGCAAGCAGCGGAGGGGCAGAGAGAGGGGGAGACACAGAATCTGAAGGAGGCTCCAGGCTCTGAGCTGTCAGCACAGAGTCTCACGTGGGGCTCAAACCCACGAACCGTGAGATCATGACCTGAGCCAAAGTTGGATGCTTTTAGCCAACTGAGCCACCCAGGTGCCCCTCTGTGTTAGACCTTTAAAAGTTTTGCCCTTTACATGTGCAGGTTGGTGTTTGGCCAGGGATCCAAAGACAACCCTTCTTTGAGTTATATCTTTTTTTTTTTTTTTTTTTTTTTTTTTAAATTTTTTTTTTTTTTCAACATTTATTTATCTTTGGGACAGAGAGAGACAGAGCACGAATGGGGGAGGGGCAGAGAGAGAGGGAGACACAGAATCGGAAACAGGCTCCAGGCTCTGAGCCATCAGCCCAGAGCCCGACGCGGGGCTCGAACTCACAGACCGCGAGATCGTGACCTGGCTGAAGTCGGACGCTTAACCGACTGCGCCACCCAGGCGCCCCTGAGTTATATCTTTGAGTTATGTTGTGACTGGCTCTTTCCTAGCACCCTGCCCCCCAAACCCTATCTCACCAGCCCCAAACTCTGACCTCTTTTTCCTCTGCCTGGAGAGACTAGTGCTTTTTAGTTGAATTCTATTTCCTTTCACCATGTTTTCTAAAGTGCTCAAGGGAAAAGCTAGGGTAAGTGCAGGGATCGCCTTCAGTGCTTTCTTCTGCTTACGTATCTTAGCTGTGAGCAGTTTTTCTTAGCCATTGCCTGAGAGTTGTCTTATTTACTTTGTCCAATTCTATTTTTGTTTATGGAGGTAGAATAATTTTGAAATTAGCTACTTTATTGTGACTGAAACTGGAAGCCTCTTGAATTTTTTTAATTTGCCGAATACTTAGAAAAGTAACAATAAAACTACAAGATTTAAAAATTTTTTATATAACATACCAGAATTATAAGTTTGCTTTAAAAATGTTTGATTTTTTTCTAGACATCACTTAGTGCTCTTGCACAACTGATGAAAAAGATGCCCCATTTCCGTAAACAGATTACTAAGGTAAGCAGTATTGTACATGAGATACTTTATCATTTTTAGTTTATTAGTCGTCCAGTTCTATAGTCAGGTTTAGTAGTGGGTGTCATGGGATAGTTGGTGTTAGTTAACCTCTAAAATTTTAGTCTAGGTCTGGGAAATTTTCCAAATACTTAAGCTTCTCAGTAGTATTCTCTGTATATAATGTAGATTCATCCAAATTCAGCTTAAACTTTTTATACCTTTGTCTTGAACAGCCAGACAGAGAATTTTGTATTTATCAACTTAATAAGAAAATTTAATATTGGATTGACCATTGGTTGTTACTCTACTTGGTTCCTTAATAGTTATGTGTTAGTAGTTAAGAGCAGTTAAGCCACGTTGGTAGGTAAACTTTTGTTGTTGTTGGTAGTGGTGTATCATTCTTTCTTATGAGTCATTATCAGAATAATTTTAACTCATTTTTTATCATATGGCACCCTAATCAAGAACCAACAATATAAATTCAAACTTTAAGGACTTCGCTGTTTTTCTTTCTCTGCTTCTTTTTCATTACTCTTAAACTCAACACATACTCAACCCTTCTGTTTTTTGCTGTCTGTTGATTGTCTCTTGTGGACCATGTTAATTGTCACTTTTTTCTTTTTCTTGAGCTATTTTCCTTGCTTTACACGGTACCTACTTTCTGCCTAAGCCCATAATTTCCTTCAGGCCCATCTTACAAGTTTAGTATTATCAGTTGCTTAAAAAGAAATTAAAATGATTTAAATGATTGATTTGTTTTTCAGCAAGTTGTCCATCTTAACTTAGCAGAAGATTGCATGAGTAAATTCAAGCCTAATATAGAAAAGCTCTGCAAAAGTGAACAGGTATGTGCACAGTGAGAAATACATATGTCCTAATACATTTCCGGAATGAACTTTGTAAGGTGTGCTAAACCACAAAATCTCTCTTAGAAGGGGACTCAACTAGGCAGTATTTAAATACATCACTATTCACCAACATTATCATGTAGCTATAAGTATCATAGTAAGCAGTTCCTCCTAATCTGTGATTATGCGTTTTTGGTTAAATGGAATAATTTAAGTATTTAGAACATTGTTTCAGAGTAGCACTGTTGGCAGGCCTTTCTCAGTAGGTACAACATTTAATGCAGCATCCTGCAGAGTACTGCATTGGCACATTTAACTTGTTTTAGAGGCCCCTCTTTAATGCCAAACTATTTAGTGCAAAGAGAAATAGAATGCAAACCATATGTGATTTTAATTTTTTTAATGTTTATTTGAGAGAGAGAGAGAGAGAGGCAGTGAGACAGGGAGAGAGGGAATCCCAAGCAGACTCTGCATCATCAGCACAGTGCCTGATGTAGGGCTCAAACCCACAAACCGTGAGATCATGACCTGAGCCAAAACCAAGAGTCAGATGCTTAACCAACTGAGCCATCCAGATACCCCATGTAATTTTAAATATTATAGTACAGTTGACTCTTGAACAAGGATCAGGGGCGCTGACCGCCCACACAGTAAAAAATCCATGTATAACTTTTGATTCCCCCAAAACTTAACTACTAATAACATCTGTTGGCCAGAAGCCTTACTGATAACATAAGCAGTTGATTAATACATATTTTATATGTTATACATATTATATACTGTATTCTTATGATATTGTAAGCTAGAGAAAATGAAATGTTTCTAAGAAAATCATAAGAGAAAATACATTTAAAGTACTGTGCTGGGGTGCTTGGGTGGCTCAGTTGAGCGTCCAACTCTTGATTTCGGCTCAGGTTGTGGTCTCTCTACCCCTCCCCCACTCATGTGCCTGCACATTCACACATACATTCTCCCTCTAAATTGATTAATTAATTAAAATGAAATAAAACAAAAGTGCTGTGCTAAACTGGTGCAGCCACTCTGGAAAACAGTATGGAGGTTCCTCAAAAAGTTAAAAATAGGACTACCCCATGATCTAGCAATTGCACTACTAGGTATTTACCCACAGTATACAAAAATACTGATTCGAAGGGCCACATGCACCCCAGTATTTATAGCATGTTCAACAATAGCCAAATTATGGAAAGAGCCCAAGTGTCCATCGACTGAGGAATGGATAAAGAAGTGGTGTGTGTGTGCGTGTATACGCACACACACAGGAATATTACCCAGCCATAAAAAAAAGAATGAAATCTTGCCATTTGCAACAATGTGGATGGAGCAAGGGACTGTTAAGCTAAACAAAATAAGTCCAAGAAAGACAAATACCATATGATTTCATTCATATGTGGAATTTAAGAAACAAAGCAAATGAACATTGATGGGGAAGGGAAATAGAGAGAGGCAAACCAAGAAACTTAGAGAACAAACTGATAGTTAACTGGAGGGGAGGGGAGGGGAGGGGAGTGGGTGGATGGGCTAGATGGGTCATGGATATTAAGGAGGGCACTTGTTATGATGAACACTGGGTATTGTATTTAAGTGATGATGAATCACATAATTCTACACCTGAAACTAATACTACACTGTATGTTAAATAACTGGAATTTAAATAAAAACTAAAAAAAAAAAATAAAAATAAAGTCCTGTGCTATATTTATTGAAAAAATCCAGGGTGCCTGAGTGGCTCAGTCAGTTAAGCATCTAACTCTTGATTTTGGCTCAGGTCATGATCTTAGGGTTTGTGGGTTCAAACCCACAAACTGTGTCAGGCTCTGTGCTTTGTCAGCACAGAACCTGCTTGGAATTCTCTCTCTCCCTCCCTCTCTGTTCTTCCCCCACTCATGCTTGCTCACTCTCTCTGTCTCTCTCTCTCTAAATATAAATAAACTTAAAAAAAAAAAAAAGGAAAAGGAAAAATCCATGTATAAGTGGACCCACACCCTTCAAACCTGTGTTGTTCAAGGGTCAGCTGTAATCATGTTAAAACGTAAAAAGAAACACGTATAGTTAATATTAGTAATATACTTGACCTAACATAATAAATTCAAAATGTTATTTCAACATGTAATCAATATAAAATTATTAGTGAAATATTTTACATTCCTTTTTAAAAACTGAGTCTTCAGAATCTGGTGTTTTCACTTGTAAGCACATCTTAATTTAGTCTAGCCACATGAATGCTCATTGACCACATGTGGCTCAAGGCTACCATATTAGCATAGGTTTAATGATTTTCTTTGAATTATTTTTTGACTTTTTATATTTTAGACAGTCAATAGTTTACAAGTGATGCCTGCTTTTTTGTGAAGTATCATCAGTGTTACATTAAAATTTGGCATAATTTAAGGTATTTTTTAAAAGATTTTATTTTTAAGTAATCTTTACATCCAACATGGGACTTGAACTTACAACCTCAAGATCAAGTGTCTCACACTCTACTGACTGAGCCAGCCAGGCACCCTTGGGTTTAAGATGTTTTTAATTAAAAAAATGAATTTGGATTATAGGCCGCTGACTATATTTAATTTTCATTAAGGACCTGGCACTTGGAACTGATGCAGAAGGACAGAAAGTAAAAGATTCTATGCGAGTACTTCTTCCAGTTCTACTCAACAAAAATCATGATAATTACGATAAAATAAGAGCGATTCTACTTTACATCTTCAGTATTAATGGTAATTGAGACTTTATTTCACGAATATATTGAAATACTCAGCTCTAAAATCACTTTATAATTAAGTACTTCACTATTCATCATAAGAAAGTCTTAGAAAATTCAAAGATAGTAGCTGAAGTTGGTTAAGATAAACATAAAGAAAAATAGGAAATTGGGAGAACACCGAAGGGGGTATGTAATTAAACATTTGTTTTTTATTTAAAAAGCTTTATTAATGGGTACTACCTGAAACCTAGAGATGATTGTGGTAGCAATTATGTGACTGTTCACTCATATATTTTTATCTAAGGAACTACAGAAGAAAATTTGGACAGGTTGATCCAGAATGTAAAGATAGAAAATGAGAGTGACATGATCCGTAACTGGAGTTACCTTGGTGTTCCCATTGTCCCCCCAGTAAGAAATCTTACATTTGGTATATATTCATATACATGCATGTGTGTGTTTACATTAAATGTTTCCTCATATGGGAAATCCATGTGGATAGTCTTAATTTCACTCGATAGATTTGGTAAGTAGAAAAATTTTAATTTTATTTTCTGTATATGAGTAATTTGTACATTTTCTAGTGAATTTGTATCTTTTGTTTTCTGTTGTAATTTGCTCTTATACTTTTCTGTATGATTCATTTATAGCAAATTTTGAAAGAATTCTGTTTAGACTCCCAGTCTTTACCATCAAGTTTTATAGCACTTTTGAGTAAATATAATTTCTGATACTATTACAAATTTTATCATGAGAGCACAAAATACTGTGAAATTTTGTGACCACTCCTATTCAGATTTTTTTTGAGTAAGCATTTCCACTCTTAATTCTAAGTCAAATACACATAGTATTTGCTGTAAATTATGTATGTTTTTAAGAAAATGTAATAAGTGAATATTACTAAATAAAATTACTGGTTTTTAATTTTTTCCTCTATTTGTATTAGTCTCAACAAGGCAAACCATTAAGAAAGGATAGGTCTACAGAAGAAACTTTTCAACTCTCCCGATGGACACCTTTTATCAAAGATATTTTGGAGGTATAATTCATTAAATTTTACTTATACGCTAAGCGCCTTTCTGTAGAGTATTCTTTACTCTTTGTATATTTGTCAGTCTGAGCATATCTATGGGTCAGGAATTTTCTGCACTACTGGGAGAGTTCACAAAAGAAGGCTGTATCTGGGGTCAGGGGAAGAAAGGAAACTTGAAGATTCTTTCTGTGAAGATATCAAACAAACTTACACACTAATGGCCTCAAGATAAAAATAAGTACACATACTGCCTTATGAAAAAAACTATTGTTTTAATAACTCTAGGTAGCATAAATATAAATAATTTATTTGAATGAAAGTTCAACAAAATAACATTTGTATGTTACCACTGTTAGAAAGTGTTAGACTCCAGGGGTACCTAGCTGGCTCAGTCAGTTAAGCCCGACTTCAGCTCAGGTCATGATCTCACTGCTCATGAGTTCAAGCGCCGCGTCGGGCTCTGTGCTGACAGCTCAGAGCCTGGAGCCTGCTTCGAATTCCGTGTTTCCCTCACTCTCTGCCCCTCTCGTGCTCACACTCTGTCTCTTTCTCTCAAAAATAAACATTAAAAAAAAGTTACACTCTAGTATTCTTGGAAATGTATTTGTGATATTAAACTGTAAATTGTAAATTGTAGTTTGCTGTTATATCCAACAGATGGTTTATGCCTTTAATACTGTTTCCTTTTAGAAATTAATATTCATTTATAGGAAATTAGAAAATGAACTAATAAAAATTATATTATGAACAATAAAATCATGGCATTGATTCTTCAGTTATAATCATATAGTTCTATTTATTCCAATTTTCCTTTGACTTAAACCCCAATTTCTATTTTGCTTTGGGAACTAAATGTTTATAATTTATTACTATGATTTTCCTGTTTTGCTTGGCTAATTTTATGTCATTCATACATGTTTAACATAGATGAAAAGTTTAAAGAATTTAGACTTTGTTATATAGCATACGATTTTTTTCCCTATCCATAACAAGGATGTAGAATTAAGTAGTCTTTCTTGGCTAGTACTTTAAAAAAATATATTTCTTAATGTTTGAGAGCAAGAGAGCGTGGGCAGGGGAGGGACAGAGAAAGAGAATCCCAAGCAGGCTCGGCGCTGCCAGCAGAGAGCCTGACAAGCAGAGAGGGCTTGATTTCTTGAACCTTGAGTTCATGACCTGAGCCAAAATCAAGAGTCAGACACTTAACTGACTGAGCCACCCAGGTGGCCCTTGGCTAGTACTTTTAAAGTGAGAATTGACTATCCTGAACCCTGTAACAAGGATTTGCATGTTAATTAAAAAATGGTCTATTTTTGGCTCAGTGACATTCTAAGGCCTTCAAGATTTCTCCTGAAACTTGGTTTCTTTGCCTCTTACAATCTTTTTATGTATGTATTTATTTATTTAGTTACTTTACTTACTTAGTTACATGCAAGCTAGGCTTCTTACAATCTTAATGAAATATTCTTGGACTACTCAGTACCTTGTGCTCATTCCTTGTGCCCACCTACTGATACCTGTTATACTACCATGCTGTAAAGCAGTGGTCTCCAAACTGTTTTAATCATGTACACTTAACCATAAAAATTATGAACATGAGTTAGCATATGAACTATTTGTGAAGTATGCATTACTGTACTGATAAAGCATAATGTATGTATATAGTATACCCATACATATATCATAAAATGTAACCCTTAAAAAATTTTTTTTAAACATAAAGGAAAACTTCTCTCATCCCCTTGGATTGTCTTGATTACCCCTAGGTCAGGAGCGCACATTTTATTTTAGAGCCATTGCAATGAAGGGCAAAACCTGGACTCTCCAGTAGCCTAAGAGGTATGTCAGGACTAGGATGGTATTTAGAAACCTGTAGTGCTCTAGAGATAAAGGTTTTGATAAAGTCTCTGTAATCCTTACACCAGTAGACCCTCCAAATGAAACTTAGACATTCAGTAAATGTTAATTTAATAAGTAAATAAAGGATTGCATTAATTTTTGAAGCAAGTAAGGTTTGTAAGTTTCAGAGAGAGGGTTAACCTTATTTTATTAAATATTTATATATCTTGAGGTTCCTTGATTGTTAACACAAATTTTGAGTTTTATGTAAAACATGCAAATAAAAAATCCTGGAGGGGGCACCTGGGTGGCTTAGTCGGTTCAGTGTCCCACTTCGGCCCAGGTCATGATCTCATGGTTCATGGGTTCAAGCCCCGTGTTGGGCTCTGTGCTGATAGCTCAGAGCCTGGAGCCTGCTTTGGATTCTGTGTCTCCCTCTCTCTCTGTCCCTCCCTGGCTCGTGTTCTGTCTCTGTGTCTCTCAAAAATAAATATTAAGAAAAAAATCCTGGAATTTACATTTTTCTGATGGTGTTAATTTTTTTCTTCCCTAGGATGCCATCGATAATAGATTAGATTCAAAAGAATGGCCATATTGTTCCCAGTGTCCAGCAGTATGGAATGGCTCAGGGGCTGTAAGGTAAAAGCTATAGAAGTATGATATTATAGACTAATAATTGAAAGTACTCTTACATTGAGAAGTACTCTTATTTTGAGAATTCTTCTGGAAGAATAGTGACTTAAAAGACAGTTTTTCTTTAACCGTGACCTGTTTTAAATGAGTCTAGGTAAGCAATATGAAAACATACCATACTGTAGAACAAATGAATGTCATGATCTTATGTAATGCAGGGGTGTCAACTCCCAGACCCTACTTTGCACAATACCTAAGGCTTTGTCTCCTTTGTTCATTAAACTGGTAAACATCTTTGTTTGCCAAGATTAAGCTAACATTCTACAAGGCAGACCAAGCCTCAACTCAGTTTACCAGCCTAGTTTTTAGCTTCCTTTTTACTGCTGGCCTTTGGGAGATTTCTCTTACTTGTTTACTTTCAGCTGTGCTTTTAAAAAGAGTTTCATTCTTATTTTAACCAAAGCTTCTAGATGCTTTCTAGAGTGAGATTTTTAGGATCTAGGGATTTTAATTACAATTTGTTTAATCTATCAGAATGTAAAACACTAGCACAGCATCTTATACATATATGTGAAACAAATTAAATATAATCCCTCAAAACTGCTATTCAGAAGTTTAAAAATTGTTAGAACCACATAATTGTTTTGAGCAGCATGATCCCATTTTTCTTCCTTTTTTTTTTTTTTTTTTTTTTTTTCCTTCCTTACTCCAATTCTCTTACTTTGGAAACAGTTTTTAAACCAAAATTGCACTTTTAGTATCTCCTTGATGTATCTTATATGGGAATCATGAGTGTATCTTAATTCCTGTTTCATCTTTCAAAACCAGTTACTGATTCTTACTTTTTTTTTCTGTTGTTGATGCCTTCGTCATTCCTTAAGATGTCAGATGGAAATGATGTAGACAAGAACATTATTAAAAGTTTACTATGGGATCCTACATTGCAGGATCTTAGAGGTCCTCTAGAACATGGTCTCCAAAGTGGGTGACAAGATGATTTGAGGGTATTTATTTTTACAAAAGAGGGAGAAATGAAAGCTTTATTAATATGCACCAATACACATATAATTTAAAAAAAATTTTTTTTAATGTTTATTTATTTCTGAGAGAGAGACAGAGCATGAGTCGGGGAGAGCCAGAGAGAGTGGGAGACACAGAATTAGAAGCAGGCTCCAGGCTCTGAGCTGTCAGCACAGAGCCTGATGCAGGGCCTCAAACCCACAAACCATGAGATCATGACCTGAGCCGAAGTCGGACACTTAACTAACTGAGCCACCCAGGCGCCCCTAGATGTAGAAAAATTTTATTTTGAAATATTTACTTTTGAAGTAGAAGCTCAAAATTTTTACTAGTGAAGTGTGGGAACATGATTCCTGTGAATAGCCGTGCTATCCAGTAGAACTTTCTTGCAGTAATGGAAATGTCATATATCTGTCCTCTATAGTATGATAGTCACTAGCCACATATGGCTGTTGAGCACATGATATGTGGCTAGTATGACTGAATTTTTAATTTTATTTAATTTTAATTACATTTAAGTAGCTTTGGGGCACCTGGGTGGTTCAGTCGGTTGAGCGTCTGACTCTTGGTTTTGGCTCAGGTCATGATCTCATGGTTCATGGGTTCGAGCCCTGAATCAGGCTCTGTGCTGATAGTGCAGAGCCTGCTTGGTATTCTCTCTCTTTGCCCCTGTCCCACTCACGCTCGCTCACTCTCTTTCTCCCTCTCTCTCCCTCTCTCAAAATAAATAAATAAATAAACTTTAAAAAAATTTTAATAGCCTCATGGAGCTAGTGGCTCCTGTATTGGACAGTGCAGATCTAGAGCAATCTGGGGGAGGAAGTGACATATAAATAATAGCTATTATTTATTGAGTGTTTCCTTGGTACCAGATTGCATACTTTGTGTATCCTGTACATTTTTTCATTTAACCCGGAAACAACCCTTGAAGTTTAGAAAGAAGTTCCGTAACTTGCTGAAAAGTGCAACTGAATTAGAAAGCAACAGAATCAGAGTTGTAACCCAGGTCTAACTCCTTTTATCTTTTTTTTTTTTAAAACAACTTTATTGAGGTGTAATTGACTTAGAAACACTGTATATATTCAAGAGCTACAGTTTGGTATTTTGATACATGTACATTGTAAATGATCACCACAAGCTAATTAATGTATCTATTACCTTTACAAAGTTATCATTTTCTTTCGCATGCGTGTGGGGGCGTGGGGGGGTGAGAAGGCTTAATTTAATAATTTAAGATCTAACCTTTTAGCAAATTTCAATATACAATATAATTTTTGTTAACTATAGTCACTAGGCAGTACATTAGGTCTCCAGAATTAATTCATCTTGCATAACTGAAACTTTGTGTCCTTTGATCAACACTACCTCATTTCCCTTTCCCGCCCCCAACTCCTGGCAGCCAGTAATCTATTCTCTGCTTCTGTGAATTTGTTTCATATTCCACAGAGAAGTGAGATCATGCAGTGTTTGTCTTTGAGTCCAATGTAATTTCACTTCGCAGGTTCATCCGTGTTGCCATTAGCAGAATTTCCTTTTTTTTTTTTTTTTTTTTTTTTTTGTTTTAAGGCTGAATAATATTCCACTGGATATATACACTACATTTTCTTTATCCATTTCTCTACCAGCAGACATTTAAGTGTTTTCTGTATCGTCGCTATTGTGAATAATGCTGCAGGTAACACAAAAGTACAGATATATCTTCAATATCTCCTGCCATCATACTTCAGTGAGTTCCAGCATAGAATGTCCCAGTACCACATCAACTGCAAATCCATACCTGTGCCTCCCTCCCTATACCTATAAATACAGCTGACACTCTCATTTATTTCATATGAAGAAATAATATACCTGAGAAGTCTGTGACTTTGTGAAGTTAAAAAAAATGGGGAAAGTGGCACTGAAGCAAGAGGGTTTTAAAGACTCCAGAAAGTCATAGACTTTTCAGGTATATAGAGTTTTATTTTATTTTTTATTTTATATTTTATTTTTTATGAGAGCCCTCAGAGACCACTCTTTAAAAAAAAAAAAAATGTTTTTTTTTTAATCTATTTTTGAAAGAGACAGAGAGAGAGAGAGAGAGTACAAGCAGGGGAGGGGCAGAGAGAGATGGAGACACAGAATCTGAAGCAGGCTCCAAGCTCTGAGCTGTCAGCACAGAGCCCATTGCAGGGCTTGAATGCACAAACTGCAAGATCATGACCTGAGCTGAAGTCAGGTGCTTAACCGACTGAGCCATCCAGGCATCCCCCCACTTTTTTTTTTAAGTTTATTTATTTTGAGAGAGAGAGTGAGCAGGGGAGGGGTAGAGAGAGGGAGAGAGAATTCCAAGAGTTGCACCATCTTCCAACTGAGCCAGCGAGGCACCCCTGATCAAAATTAAACTTGAAGTGGGGCTGTCCTATCTAATTCTTGATCCTCCAGTCATACCATAGTTAAGTCATTTCCATAAAATCAGTGTAGTTGGTGCCAAATTTTGAGTTTGCTTGAATTAGCCTTTTTAAGAAATCTACAAGCACTATGGTTTTGGAAATGTTTTTAACATGTTTGTGTTTATTTTTTAGTGCTCGCCAGAAGCCCAGAGCTAATTATTTAGAGGACAGGAAAAATGGCTCAAAACTGATTGTTTTTGTAATTGGAGGAATTACATACTCTGAAATGCGTTGTGCTTATGAAGTTTCTCAGGCACATAAATCCTGTGAAGTTATTATTGGTAAGTCTTTTTTTTCCACTTTTCAATTTTATTTTAAACAAACTCTAAATGCAAGAACATATATGTAAAACTTTATGTTGTATTTTATATGTAAGACTAATTGTTCAGTGCAAAAAGGTATTAATCATAGTGTGTTTTATGTGATGTACTAGTTTTTCCTGGTTGACCTTTTTGATAATTTGATTTTTAAATACTCTGATTTTGAAGGAATAAGCTTCAAGATACTATATGATTTAAATATTAAGTATCTTTTAAAATATTATGTTCTGCTCTTATGAAATAAATTTTGAGACATAAATACATTTTTATTACAGAAATATTTTGAATGTTTTTGTGAATGTGACATTGGCAAGTCTTGTGTGGAATTTAGTTTTAAGAATTTTATCAAAGCCACTGATATATAACCTCTCCTCGTCTCTGGAATGCAACATTTGTACACCAGGTCTAAATCTAGAGCACTGCTTAATGATCCTGTGGTTGAACAGTGACTATCGTGTTCTGCCACAGGGATAGAATAACTTCCAGTTTTGCTGTTCAGCATATCAATATATAGCACAAAGAAGACAGAGCCCTAGGAGTGAATTATTAAGCCTACTGTTCAATGAAGAGGAAGGACGTGAAATATTGTGGTATAGGCAGATTTCGGGAACGTGTCCTATAGAAATTTTGTTAAATTGCTCCAAGCTATGGCACTTTGCAAATTTGAGGGACAGGGCAATATAATTAACCAAGAAGAATCTATTTAAGTGCTGGCCTCTGAAAATTTATCTTTTCTCCTACCAGGTTCTACGCATATTTTAACACCCAGAAAGCTTTTGGATGATATAAAGATGCTGAATAAACCCAAGGATAAAGTCTCCTTAATTAAGGATGAATAGGGATTTTTTTTTTTTTGGAGATTCTTATTAATATGTTCAACTAAAATAGATCAAGACAAGGTTGCTACCATGTAATTTAACACTGTAAATATTTTATGGAATAATGATTTTTCAAACATACTTCTTAAGGGACTTTATGATTACATATCTTTGGATTTGCCATGTTTAATAATTTAAATAGTGTTGTTGCTTTGTAGATGATGAGAAGAAATGTTAAAATGCTTTCTAAAAGGAAATTTTTCTCCTTTGGAACTGAATATATTAGAATTGTGGGTAATTTTTCACAACTACCTATGTACATATTAATTACTTACCAGATGCTTATCTGTCTTATACTGAAATATAGTTTTTTGGGAAAGAATTATTTTAAGTGAAAAGGTAGTAAAAGTAAAAACTTTAAGTGTGTGTATGATAGAATGATTTTCTATAAGTGCAGGTTTTTTTCCATTTGAAATTCATAATTTCTTTTATGTGTAAAATAGTATTGTCATTAATAGAAATAATTTCACAGTGTATACTGTCTTCCCAGATACTTCTAAAGAACACAATTTTATGTAATTTCAGAATCACGTATGTTTAAATTAGAAAGCCAGAATTAATTGTGAATATTCTAAGAGAAAATAAATGTATAGTTACAAAAATTATCTTTTTGGGGGCAGGGGAGGAGAGGGAAGTTGGGAACTTAAAAATTCTAAATCAGAGAGTTACAAAAAAAAAAGGAATGCACCATAATCTTCCCATCAAGATAGCCCGGGTTGATATTCTATAAAAACAATGTAATATTTGTATAGGTTGGATAATATAAGGATGTGTTTGCACAGGTATTACACAAAAGGAATGTCTTCATTTCAAATACCTCTTTTAACCTGTCCTCCTAGTGTTGTCACATTAGGGACCATAATTTTATATATTACTCATCTTCAGAGTTTTGCTTATATATAATGCTGCATTATTTCGGTACATAACCTTCACAAACACTCAAATTTTTATAATATAAATTTCTAGCAATGGCATAGCTGGTCAAAGTATTTGTGCGTTTAAAATCTAGCTGACCCTGGGGCACCTGGGTGGCTCAGTCGGTTAGGCAGCCGACTTCAGCTCAGGTCATGATCTCGCGGTTCGTGAGTTCGAGCCCCGCTTCGGGCTCTGTGCTGACAGCTCAGAGCCTGGAGCCTATTTCAGATTCTGTGTCTCCCTCTCTCTGACCCTCCCCCATTCATGCTCTGTCTCTCTCTGTCTCATAAATAAATAAAACGTTAAAAAAAATAAAAATAAATAAATAAATAAAATCTAGCTGACCCTTGAACAGCATGGGTTTATGGACACTGACCCCCACCCTCCCCAACCACGCAATTGAAAATCTGCATTTACTCCTCAAAAACTTAACTACTAATAGCATACTGTTGACCAGAAGCCTTAGCAATAACGTAAACAGTCAACACACATTTTGTGTTATATGTATTATATACTGTATTCTTACAATAAAGTAAATGAGAGAAAAAGTGTTAAGAAAATCATGAGAAACAGGGAGCCTGAGTGGCTCAAGTTGGTTAAGTGTCCAACTCTTGATTTTGGCTTAGGGTTCAAGCCCTGCATTGGGCTCTGTGCTGACAGCACACAGAGCCTGCTTGGCATTCTATTCTCTCTCCCTCTTTCTCTGCCCCTCCCCTGCCTCTGCGTTCTCTCCCTTTCTCTGAATGAATGAATGAATGAATGAACGAATGAATGAATGAAAATCATGAGAAAATAACTTACAATACTGTACTGTATTTATCTAAAAAAATCTGTTGTTCAAGGGTCAACTGTGCTGATAGGTATGACCGTTATGTAGTAAATCCATCACTTTTCCTTTATGGCTTTGGTATTATATGCTGTACTTAGAAATACTTCTTACGCTCAATATTATAAAGTCATTCACTCTTTCTTCTGGAACATTTCAATAAGTTCATTTTATTTTTACAGATAATTCATCCATCTGGAATTGACTTTAGTGTGAGAATATATGCTAGGTACGGTCTCTTAGCACTTGACATTATGTCCCATGCCTCCCCATCTCATACCAAAGGGGATGAAAGGCCAAAAATGAAGTTTTGTAGAATCCAAGGTAAGTAGGGTTCATTCTGAACAGGTTAGGTTCTGCCAGAGATTTGCATTTGGTCAAGATTTGGAAGGTAGAGACCATCTACCACGGCTGTGCTAGTGGATAAGCAAGCTCCTGCCACCTGAAGTTTGTAGCAACTAGACTCCATGTTTTAGTATCTGTCACCTGCTGCATGGGCATGAGGCAATGCTGGTGGCAGTAGCAGCACTGAATTTATATTCCCTGGATCACAGAAGGTGATATAACCTTGAGTCTAAAAGCATGTTGGCTGGGGCATCTGGGTGGTTCAGTCAGTTAAGTGTCTGACCCTTGATTTCAGCTCAGGTCATGATCTCACAGTTTGTGAAGTTGGGCTCTGTGCTGACAGCTCAGAACCTGCTTGAAATTCTCTCTCTCTCTCTCTCTCTCTCTCTCTCTCTCTCTCTCTCTCTCAAAATAAAAATTAAAAAAAAAAATTTAAAACATGTTGGCCCCCACTTTCTGCCCCTGCAGCTTTTTCTCGATTTTTAAGGACCTATATTCAGTCCCGTTCTTTGAAATACCTAGCAGAGTTTCTGTTCCTACAGTGAACCCTGACTGATATATTATTTAATAGAGATCCAGCTTTCTTCTTAAATACCCAGATATTGTACAGATTTTATTGGGCAATTTCTCCTTCCCCAACTAGTCTGAAATACTACCTTTATCATAGACTTTATTTGCATTTTGGTCTGTTTCTGAATTCTGTTTTATTGACCATTAGTTTGTATTTTTCCCTATTTTAATTCATGCTGTATTTTAATGTGTGATAGATATAATCTCTACCTAAATCACTGTTACTTTTCAGAAATTTTCTGGCTATTACATTTTTCTAAATGAACTTTAGTATCATTTTGTTAATACCACAAGTTATTTTGGTATTTTTATTAGGATTGCAGTAAATTTGTAGGTTAATTTAGGAAAAATTGACACCCCTATAATATTGAAATTTGAAATTTAGGAATATATAATGTCTTTTTATTTACCTAAGTCTTTATAACCTTCAGAACCTTTATTTTCCTCATATAGGTACTGTATATTTCCATAGTATCTTTCTTTTGTGATTCCATGTGAATTGGATCTTTTATGTTATTTTCAAACATTTTTTATATAGGAAAGCTATTGTTTTGATATCTTAATTTCATAACTTGCTGTTTTACTAAGTAACAATATGCAAGTGCTTACTTAGAGCATTATATGTGCCAAGCAGTGTTTCGAAGTGCTTATATTACCTCATTTAATCTTCTCATTTAATCCTATGAAGATAGGGACTATTATTATCATCTCCATCTCCATTTTAAAGCTGAGGAAACTAGGGCACATAAAGGTTATGTAATTTAACCTCGATGTTTATGTGGAGAGGAAAGGCTTGACATTTATAAACAGCTCTCTTTGAATATCAAGCGTGGGAACAGTACTTTGTCAGTGAAAGGGCTGGTTTTGGGTGTCTGCATTTTATTTGTGGTCCTTGTAAGCCTTGGTTACTATCAGTCCAAGGTTAGTACTTGTGTGGAACAGAGATTTAGACTAATCCAATGCCCTGTAACAAATGGAACCAAGAGTGTGATGACAGCAAACACTGGCCCATTCATTGAGTCACTTAACACCTCAGTGATGATTTTGTCCTATCACAATGATGTGAGATCCTTTGAGGCCTCCATTTTACATGTATTTTAGTCTTAGAATTGGAGTGATCCTTTGTTTCCTAAATCTCTTACTGAATTTGAAGATGTAAGTGTTCATCTCACATAAATTCTTAGTATAAGCTAATTCCACCTTCAGAATTAGCAATTACAGATTCTGATACCAAGACCCTGAAGAAGACATTTCACTGTTACAACTAAATGAAACCATTTATTCAGTATCTCTGAAGCCCACATTAATTCCTGTTGATGTGTGCTTGGCTTATATAGTGGATTCACATTGTTCAACCATATTCACAAAAAAATAAGAAAAATATCAGTTGTTCGCAAAGACAAAAATTCTTGGATTTGAGCCCAAAAGCCCAGATCCTGGCAGTTTATTTTTGTAAGATGTGATGCCTCCATAACTCACTTCACCTATAGGTAATTGTAACTTTCTGTGAATTCTGTCAGGTTGCAGGCAGATTTCTTTTAAAATCAAAGGAGCAAAAAAGTCTTCATCCCACAATAAAATTTCTGCTACCAAAACAACAATTTGGGCATTAAATGTATTCATATTTAATATGAATTAGGTCTGTTTTAAATCTTTAAGATTCAGGGGCACCTGGGTGGCTCAGTCGGTAAAGTGTCTGACTTCCACTCAGGTCATGATCTCGCAGTTTATGAGTTTGAGCCCCGCGTCAGGCTCTGTGCTGACAGCTCAGAACCTGGAGCCTGCTTCGGATTCTGTGTCTCCCCCTCTCTCTGCCTCTCCCATGCTCATGCTCTCTCTGTCTCTGTCTCTCAATGATAAATGTTAAAAAAAAAATTTTTTTTTACATAAATCATTAAGATTCAAATCAGTAAGATTACAGTAGAAAGGAGTGATAAAAAGATGAGTTTTCATTTGTATAATCTAATAGTTAAAGTGGATGGCTAGATTTTAGGATTTTACTTTTGAATAATCTCTCTACACCCATCCTGGGGCTCAAACTCAAAATCCTGAGATCAAGAGTTGCATACTCTCCCAACTAAGCCAGCCAGGCGCCCCCTAGAATTTTATTTTCATTTAGTTTTATAATTTTAGAGAATGCAAGCTGGGGAGAGAGGCAGGGGGAGGAGAGAGAATCCCAAGCAGGCTTCCTACTCAGCACGCACTCTGACGCTGGTCTTGATCCCATGACCCTGGGATTGTGACCTGAGCCAAAATCGAGTCACTCAGCTGACTGAGCCACCCAGGCACCCCTAGAATTTTTTATTAAAGAGATAAAAGCATTCCCCCCTCATCCTGCTTGCTTGCTCCTGGCAACCTGAAGCAGCCAGAGCACAGCTACACATTGGAAGTAGACATGAAGAGGCCTCTGGACAGTGGAAGCTGCCAGATGTTTTTTTACCACACCGCTGCCCTCAACAATGGTGAGTCCCTTGACTCAGCATTGGAAATAAACAGTTAACGAGCTCGTTTTTCTGGTCTGTTACTGCATCAGAATTAAGAGAGAGATCTGTCAGAATTTACACAAACAAGGGAGGAGACAGCCAAGGGTACATGATCAGTAAATATAAAATTACCTTTGTAAATCAGAGCTTAGCACTTTTCCAGGACTTCTTAAGGACATAGCCCTATTTCTGTTTCTTGGATTAAGCATGTCACAGTGATTGTTCATAATGATCCTCAGTCATTAAGGAGATATAAAATTAACATTTAGAATATAGTTTAATAAAGTAGAGGTGGGCCATATTTTTAAATGATTACAGGGGTTAACTTTCTATAAAGGTTAATTGAGGGCTTAGGAACATTCACTTATGGTGGTCCTTTCTAACTTGGATTGCATGGATTTGCTTCAGGTGTCTTTGAACTTTTAAAAATTGTGTGCAAAATTGTGCGTTCTTACATCCCTTTTCCCTGCAAGAGTGGAGTATGGGGGAGGGAGACTCCATAGCTTTCATCAGATTCTCAAAGAGGGTTGAACTCAAAAAAGGTTAAGAACTAATGAATCATATAAGAACCCTTCCAGCCAGAGAAGTATAATTTTAAACTTGAGGACAGGATAGTGATGCTTGGCACATAAAACAAGTTATCAAGTGGTGATTAAATTTAGGTAAGTGCTGAATCTAAAAGCCTCTTGAAAGAGCGCATACACAGTTTAAACTCCCTTTTTTCTCTTACAGTGCTACTACCAGTGTTCACTATCTTCCTTATAATGCCACAGCTTAAAGTACCTGTAGCCACAGAGTCAGAGGTATCTTCAGGCTGGCTCTGCTTTATCCCTTCTAAGGCACTCTTAACCAGTTTCCAAGCTCCAGAGTTAAAAATAGCCTATTCTCTAGCCAGCTCTAGACAAATAGCAGCTGCTTGGCCACCGCAAAGATCTTCAAAGTGGGAATGGATCCAACTCTCTTTACCACTAAGCAAAGCTCTGGGGGTTAGGAAACCATTTGTTGACTGTTTTGAGTGAATACAGGCCTCAGGAAAGAGGGAAAGAGCCAATGATGTGCTGCTCTGTCATTAAAGAGGTTCTAAATCAGCCTTAAAGAAGCAAATCAGAATCTTGTTCTGGCATTCTACATGAAATGTAGTTAATACCTGGTACATAGTTGTAATGAATTGTCTTTACTTTTGTCCCAAATTCATTAATCCAGGACTAACATGTTTGCATATTTCTGACTTTAAGACATCTTCACATAACTTATGATACAAACATAAGAATTTCGTATTCTACAGAAAGTAAACGAAAAGGAAAGATTCTTCCTTCCCTGGATGACTCCCATCTCCATTTCTTAGAGGTCCACAGAGTATTTCTGTGTGTGTTTCCAGAAAATATGTATGCCCTTTGAAAAACATACACAAATGAAGTCACGCTGCATGTATTATTACGTGTTTGTCTTTTTTCACTGTCTTCCCTCCCCCTCCACCTGCCCAGTGGCTACATTTTTTTCAGTGGCTGCAGAGTACTGACTGATTGCAGGACTGTTGTTATTTATGATTCCTCATGTAGGGTGTTTAGATTAGCTCTCCTTGGGGGCTCTTCCCATCAGTGCTTCGGTGGCCATCCCATGTGTAATACCATGGCCTATTGTGGGAGTTACCTATAAAGTCATTGCTAATAGTGGAATTGCTGCTCAGAATTTAAGTGCTTTGACATTTGTAGAATTTGGTACCAAGTTGCCTTCTTTCCACCAGGTTGCACCAATTTATACTTCCACCCTCAGTGTATGAGAGCACCTGTCATCCCCAGCCTCGCTGATGCTGGGTCTTCTAAACTTTATTTTTTGCCATACTAAAAGGCAAAAGTATAGTCTGTTTTGTTCTGTCCTTTTTTTAAGTTTTTGTTTTTTGTTTTGTTTTGTTTTTTAGTAATCTGTATACCTAACATGAGGCTTGAACTCATGACCCTGAGATCAAGAGTTAGATACTCTTCCAATTAAGCCAGCCAGGTACCCCTAGTTTACTGTTTTAATTTCTTCCATTATGAGTTAGGAATAACAGATTTATTTGAAAATAAATACTTGTTGATTTCAATTTAAGAATCAGGGTCCATTGGTTTTTTTTCCTTTTAAGCACTTGGTGCCCCCCATTTTCTATGGTTTTGGTATTGTCTCTAGAAAGTCCCCTTCCTAAATTGTGTAATAAGATACTTTTTGAGGGAAGATAAAGTTTTCTTTGCATTTTTCTTTTTTTTTTTTTTTTTTTTAAGTCTTTGGTTGCCTTGGGTCAAACTAGTATCTCAGCCGATTCCTCCATCTCTGTACTTTGGCAATATCTTCTGCAATAGTTCTAATCATTCGATCAGTAGTTTCTTTCAAAATGGTTGCTGTCCTTAGGGCATGATCCAAAGACGAGTTTAAAATCTACAGAGGAAAAATTCACATATTTAAAGTTACTGTTTCTGTTAATTGGGTTATCTCATTATTAAACATTGCAAGGTGGAATTTTTGGAGCATTCTTTTCCCACCCGGTCTATTCCTGTTTTTAACGGTTGGTTTCCTAGGAAACCAGTCTGAGATGGAATATATTTTTTAGAGAAAGGGACAGAAAAAAGACCCAACACGTGACTGATGAGTGTGAATCAGAGGGTGAGGTCAGCAACCTGCTGGGCTGTTGCCCTGGTGCAGAGGAACAAATTTGTGAGAAAGAAGGAAAGCTATTGGGGCTGATTGAAGAGGATTTAGGGGTCATAACCCCTGAGAGGGCACCCAGGGGCATTAGTGCTTGCATTCCAAAGCATTTGAAGGTGGCCTGGGATTTGATTTGAAAACAGGGAAGTGCTGGCAGCTGTAACCCCAGTGTCACTGGAACAGACTTGTGAGCAGCTGGAAACAGTCCACTACCTTCACTCCTGGGCCAGGGGGATCCTGTAGTGGAGGCACCACCCACAAAACACTTTCTCCAGGAAATTTCCCTTGGAACCAGTTTAGGAATAATACAAACCATGTGGCTGCTCAGGCTGTGTGTCTTTATGTTAGTGCGGAGCACAAAGTGTTTTTATTAGCAGAGCATTTCCTGGTGCCACCATACTGTAATAATTTAATTTTTTTTTCAACGTTTATTTATTTTTGGGACAGAGAGAGACAGAGCATGAACGGGGGAGGGGCAGAGAGAGAGGGAGACACAGAATCGGAAACAGGCTCCAGGCTCTGAGCCATCAGCCCAGAGCCCGACACGGGGCTCGAACTCACGGACCGCGAGATCGTGACCTGGCTGAAGTCGGACGCTTAACCGACTGCGCCACCCAGGCGCCCCTGTAATAATTTAAAAGCCATCAGTTTTGTGACCAAGACCATACTTACAAGCTGCAAGGATTCTGGAATGGATTTTTCTAAGTCCTCACCTCAGATTCCATTTCCATACCGCGCAAGTTGCTTAAGGATTTGCTTCCAGAAATCCTGCAGGAGTGGAAATGGGGTGTGGGTGTAGCAAGGTCTGAACTGTAGGTCATGAAAATCTTATTTTTTCTGGAAGGCAAAAGCACACTGATACTTGTGTAAAGCTCCCCTCTCTTCCCTAACTCTGTGGTTCAGTAATGGCTGTGTGCGTGTTGGGTGTTAGGACTTTGTGCACTCTCCGCTTTTTGTAGCTCATATAGTCCCCGTGTGGCTGACCACAGATGAGCTTCAGAAAAAGATGGTTCCATGACCACGATCTGGGAAGTGTTTCCTCCCAGAATCTTCCCATTGTCACAGAAAGAGGCAACATTCCAGTTTATTCAGTTTTCATTCTTTGGGGGCCAACCTTCCACCTTGGCATATTTATAAAACAAATGCACACAAATCTGCCAATTGTAGGCACTTTTGAGTTCGCTTCAGCACCAGGGAGCTTACACAGCAATGAGGCAGCAGCAATAGAAAAATAAAAGCTGGGGTGCCAGGGTGGCTCAGTCGGTTAGGTGTCCAACACTTGATTTCAGCTCAAGTCATGATCTCACGGTTCATGAGATCAAGCCCCACGTTGGGCTCTGCACCAGCTCTCCTTGGGATTTCTCCTTCTCTCCCTCTCTCTGCCCCTCCCCCACATGTGTGCACTCTGTGTCTCTCAAAATAAATTAAAAGAAGAAAAGCAGCACCTCTAAATAGGCACCTCTGGACTACTACACTAAGTATGACTCTCTCTGATGATGGTCTGGGTGAATAAGGAGAGCCAGGGTCACTATGTACAGTTGTTCGGTTGAGCACTGCATAGCTCTGGGAGGTTTCATTCACACATTCTCTGTAAAGGGCACTGCCTGGAGTTATGCCATGAATAGTGGCTGTAGGGGATGCCACAAGTCTTGCCTGTTGACAGGTGGGCCATGGAGCCATCTTCATATCTCCCTGACTTGAGATTCCTTCTGTTAAGCATTACTTCTTTGGTACTTACAGCACTTGTAAGCAGTCATCTCCAGGAAGTCTGATTTCAGGTGTTTGTGACTCTAAGCCTCCCTTCGTGTCTCTCCTCTACCACATTAACAGGAGTTGGTTCTTCAGGTCAGTTTAACACTTTGGATCTATTATCCGGTTGAGAACATCAAAGAGCATCAGCGGCCCCTAGCTAATAAAAAAACTTCAGGCAAGGCAGGGCAGTGTGGTGCAGTGGGAAGGGTATGGGCTTGAGAGTCCTCTCTCTCTCCACATCCAGTCAGTCATGATGATCAACAATAATCGCCATCACTTGCTGAGTGCCATGTACCTTTCCACGTGCTTTATATGTATTGACCCAATTCTTAGTTTGGCACTACTATTATTCCCATTTGGAGAATAATGAAGACGCACAGTGGGGAAAGGGAGGCACAAAGAGGTCAAGCAACCAGCCCAAGGACACGGAACTAAGATGCAAACCCAAGACCTGCCCAGAGGCCACATTCTTAAACACTGCACTACATATGGTAGTAGCTAGTGAGTTCAGACTGAGTGCAGAACCTGAACTTTTAACCACTCTGCTACACTATTGATTTTGCCTCCTAAATAGCTCTTGAATACTAGACCTCTGTCTCTCCTTCTCTTTCACCCTTGGCCAAGCTACCATCACCCCACTTGGATTATTGCACTGGGCTCTTGGCCTCTGTGCTCCAATTCTTGACATCTTTAATCCATTCCCATTCCTTTAGTAGTTAGAGTGATCTTTTAAAAACACTGGGAAACTTTTTTTTTAAGTTTATTTATTTTGAGAGAACACAAGCAGGGAAGGGCAGAGAGAAAGGGAGAGAGAAACCCAAGCAGGCTCTGCTCTGTCAGCGCAGAGCCTGGTGGGGGCTCAATCTCACGAACCTTGAGATCATGACCTGAGCCAAAATCAAGAGTTGGATGCTTAACCAACTGAGCCACCCAGGTGCCCCAACACTAGGAAACTTTAAAAACAGCCTCGTTAAAAAACTTCATTGGCGGGGCGCCTGGGTGGCGCAGTCGGTTAAGCGTCCGACTTCAGCCAGGTCACGATCTCGCGGTCCGTGAGTTCGAGCCCCGCGTCGGGCTCTGGGCTGATGGCTCGGAGCCTGGAGCCTGTTTCTGATTCTGTGTCTCCCTCTCTCTCTGCCCCTCCCCCGTTCATGCTCTGTCTCTCTCTCTGTCCCAAAAATAAATAAAAATAAAAATTAAAAAAAAAAACTTCATTGGCTTATTATACCCTTGAGTCTGAAATACTTCCTGTAGCTGACAAGCCCCTGCATGGTCTAGCCCTACCCATCCCTTCAGCTTCCCCTTGCCAGCCCCATCTTGCCCCACAGCCCCTCGCACTACACTGTTCCTGAACTTGCCAAGGGGCCTTTCGGCTCCAGGAAGCCTTCATAGACTAGATGCCCTCTTACCTCCACATCCCTTTGCTAGTTGATTCGCACTTATCCTTTGGTGTTCAGCTTCCCTGAACCCCCAAATTAGGTAATAGCACTCTGCACACCCCCTTTGTGGCACTTAAAAGACTGCTTCTTCTACCAAAAAGGTAACTTCCATGAGGGTAGGGACAGTGGTTTAATTTTTCACTGTGTCCTCAGGACCTAGACCAAGACCCTGCTATTGACACTCAAAATACTTGTTGAATAAATAAATGAATGAAGTATTAGCCATACTTTGGTTTGAATCTTGGCTCTACGATTTATGATCTCAGTGACCTTGAGCCAGTAATTTAATGCACTAAGCACATTGCATGGTTATTATCATTAATAAAATAATACTTACTTTTCTGGTATGGGCTCATGTTCGTCTTGAGAGGATTTCGGATTCGATGTCTGGGAACAGATCCATTCTGGTTTTGAACAAGCTGAAAAATGTTAGCTATGATTAAATTCAGAGTATCAAAAATGACCCCCAAATGGTGGACATATGGGTAGCATTTCCCAAACTTTTCTGTATGAATGTAATATTTCATGAAATCTTAATAAGAAAACTAGGGAACATAGAAAACAAAGAACTTTCTTTCTGAATTCAGGAAAAGAAATTCAGCTTATTTATTTATTTTAAGAAATTCAGCAATCCCTATCAAAATAACACCAGCATTCTTCACAAAGCTAAAACAGACAATCCTAAAATTTGTATAGAACCAGAAAAGACCTCAAATAGCCAAAGCAATCTTGAAAAAAAAAAAAAAAAAGCTGGAGGAATCACACTCCTGATATTCAAGATGTATTACAAAGTTGTAATCATCAAAACAGTATAGTACTGGCACAAAAACAGACACTCAGGTCAATGGAACAGAATAGAGAACCCAGAAATGGACCCACAAACGTATGGTCAACTAATCTTTGACAAAGCAGGAAAGAATATCGAATGGAATAAAGACACTCTTCAGCAAATGGTGCTGGGAAAACTGGACAGCAACATGCAGAAAAATGATCCTGGACCACTTTCTTACACCATCCACACAAATAAACTCAAAATGGATGAAAGACCTAAATGTAAGACAGGAAGCCATCAAAATCCTCAAGGAGAAAGCAGGCAAAAACCTCTTTTGACTTGGCTGCAGCAACTTCTTACTCAACACGTCTCCAGGGGCAAAGGAAACAAAAGCAAAAATGAACTATTGGGACCTCATCAAAATAAAAATTTCTGCACGGCAAAGGAAACACTCAGCAAAACTAAAAGGCAACTGACAGAATGGGAGAAGATATTTGCAAACGACATATCAGATAAAGGGTTAGTATCCAAACTTTATAAAGAACTTATCAAAGTCAACACCCAAAAAACAACCCAGTGAAGAAATGGGCAAAAGATATGAATAGACACTTTTCCAAAGAAGACTTCCAGATGGCCAACCAACACATGAAAAAATGCGCAACATCGCTCATCATCAGGGAAATACAAAACCACAAGATACCACCTCACACCTATCAGAATGGCTAACATTAACAACTCAGGCAACAACAGATGTTGGTGAGGATGCAGAGAAAGAGGATCTCTTTTGCACTGCTGATGGGAATGCAAACTGGTGCAGCCACTCTGGAAAACAGTATGGAGGTTCCTCAGAAAATTAAAAATAGAACTACTCTACAACCCAGCAATTGCACTACTAGGTATTTGCCCAAGGGATACATGTGTATTGTTTCAAAGGGGCACATGCACCCCAATGTTTATAGCAGTGCTATCGATAATTGCCAAACTATGAAAGGAGCCCTAGTGTCCATTGATGGATGAATGGATAAAGAAGATGTGTGGCACAAAAACAGACACATAGACCAATGGAATAGAATAGAAACCCCAGAACTAGACCCACAAACGTATGGCCAACTCATCTTTGACAAAGCAGGAAAGAACATCCAATGGAAAAAAGACAGTCTCTTTAACAAATGGTGCTGGGAGAACTGGACAGCAACATGCAGAAGGTTGAAACTAGACCACTTTCTCACACCATTCACAAAAATAAACTCAAAATGGATAAAGGACCTGAATGTGAGACAGGAAACCATCAAAACCTTAGAGGAGAAAGCAGGAAAAGACCTCTCTGACCTCAGCCGTAGCAATCTCTTACTCGACACATCCCCAAAGGCAAGGGAATTAAAAGCAAAAGTGAATTACTGGGACCTTATGAAGATAAAAAGCTTCTGCACAGCAAAGGAAACAACCAACAAAACTAAAAGGCAACCAACGGAATGGGAAAAGATATTTGCAAATGACATATCGGACAAAGGGCTAGTATCCAAAATCTATAAAGAGCTCACCAAACTCCACACCCGAAAAGTAAATAACCCAGTGAAGAAATGGGCAGAAAACATGAATAGACACTTCTCTAAAGAAGACATCCGGATGGCCAACAGGCACATGAAAAGATGTTCAGCGTCGCTCCTTATCAGGGAAATACAAATCAAAACCACACTCAGGTATCACCTCACACCAGTCAGAGTGGCCAAAATGAACAAATCAGGAGACTATAGATGCTGGAGAGGATGTGGAGAAACGGGAACCCTCTTGCATTGTTGGTGGGAATGCAAATTGGTGCAGCCGCTCTGGAAAGCAGTGTGGAGGTTCCTCAGAAAATTAAAAATAGACCTACCCTATGACCCAGCAATAGCACTGCTAGGAATTTATCCAAGGGACACAGGAGTACTGATGCATAGGGGCACTTGTACCCCAATGTTCATAGCAGCACTCTCAACAATAGCCAAATTATGGAAAGAGCCTAAATGTCCATCAACTGATGAATGGATAAAGAAATTGTGGTTTATATACACTATGGAATACTACGTGGCAATGAGAAAAAATGAAATATGGCCTTTTGTAGCAACGTGGATGGAACTGGAGAGTGTGATGCTAAGTGAAATAAGCCATACAGAGAAAGACAGATACCATATGGTTTCACTCTTATGTGGATCCTGAGAAACTTAACAGGAACCCATGGGGGAGGGGAAGGGAAAAAAAAAAAAAAAGAGGTTAGAGTGGGAGAGAGCCAAAGCATAAGAGACTGTTGAGAACTGAGAGCAAACTGAGGGTTGATGGGGGGTGGGAGGGAGGAGAGGGTGGGTGATGGGTATTGAGGAGGGCACCTTTTGGGATGAGCACTGGGTGTTGTATGGAAACCAATTTGACAATAAATTTCATATATAAATAAAAAAAATAAATAAATAGTAAAAAAAATAAAAATAAAAATACAATGGGAAAAAAAAATTTAAAGAATAGGTTTAAAAGCAAAAAAAAAAAAAAAAGAAGATGTGGTATATATCTACAAAGGAGTATTACTTGGCAATCAAAAAGAATGAAACCTTGCCATTTGCAACTATGTGGATGGAGCTGGAGGGTATTATGCTAAGCAAAATTAGAGGAAGACAAATATCATATGACTTCACTCATATGAGGAATTTTAAGATACTAAACAGATGAACATAAGGGAAGGGAAGCAAAAATAAAAACATGGAGACAAAACATAAGAGACTCTTAAATATAGAGAACAAACAGGGTTGCTGGAGGGGTCGTGGGAGGGGGGATGGGCTAAATGGGTAAGGGGCTTAAGGAATCTACTCCTGAAATTGTTGCACTATATGCTAACTAAGTTGGATGTAAATTAAACAATATATAAATTTTAAAAAATAGATAAATATACTGAATTCTTTCTGCACTGAAAAAATAAAAACTAAAACTCTCAGAATTCTTACCTGTGGAGAGCAAAATGGTTATTGGGGGTAGTCTTTGCACTCCTTGATCATCTCTAAAATTCTGTGATTATGTTGAATCTATTAATTTATTTGGAAATAATTGACATCTTAGACTAGTCGTTAAATTCTAAAAAAGAAAAAAAAAATTCAACTTTTTTTTTTAAGTAGGCTCCACACCCAGCATGGTGCCTTATGTGGAGCCCGAGCTCACAACCCTGAGATCAAGAGTCAGACACTTAATTGACTGAACCACCCAGATGCCCCTTTAAAAGGAGTTTTTTCAGTAGACAAGAGACCAGGAGTCTGGATTTAGGTTCCCTGGGTGCTAACTCTGTGACACCTGGGCATGCTGTCCAACTTCTGTGGACTCAGCTACTTCATCTGGCAAGTGGAGGGATAATCCCTTTCAAGAGCATGGACCAAATGGATTCCTGGAAGTCTTCAAATTCAGGTGCAAGGATTCTGGGGAGTCAAAAACTAAATTATGTTACTAAGACAACTCCAGAAAATAGAGACTAAACAGAGAAGATCAATGTAAGAAAGCCACCATGGAAGACAATAATAAAGCCAGGGAAAGGAAAGGAGAAGAGTCAGTGGCCAACAGCCAATAAATCTGCCTTCTCTGTTGCTGGGTCTCCTTCCACGTCTTCTATCTTATTCATCAGTCTCTGGTAGCTAGGTTTCACTCCCCTTCAGGAGGGTCCCATTTGACAAGCGATCTGGGAAATACTGTCCCTAAGACATGGAAGGTAGAAGCTAGAAAGTCCAAATTAATCATGCTGACCACCCAAACGTAAGTCCTGATGAGCAGAGGCACAAATGAGTTCAGTCTTAATCCTTTGCTAGTCTCCAAATATAATTTTGGATTTTATTTGAAACATAGAAACTCAGAGTTGGGAAGGACCATAGCGTCATCAGTTCTGATTCTAGTCCAGTCCACAGATTTGCAACATCCTGACAAAGTACATTGGCTCTGGATGGGATCTGTAGAGACATCTCTACAGATGGGGCTCATGTCCTCCTACAACAGCCCACTCTATTCCAGTTTCTGAAAGGTTCTTTTCAACATTGAGCAAATATGCCTCCCTATGAATCTACCCTCTTAGCCACTATACATTTAGTAATGTAGTTCAAGGTCACACTTCAGATGACATAGTTGATTCCCTCATGCCCTCATATATCAGAATAACAAGTCCCATGGGCTATAGACTCAAAGGCCAGGGAGATGATAAAGAAATTAGCCCTGTTGCTTCTGCAGTTTTAGTGGTTGTCATCTTGAGAGAATACATCCGGTTGGAGGATTTAGCAGCTGGGGGATGGCAGTGTAGGGGACTCGCCAGCTGAGTTCAATCAGGTAAATGGCATTCTTTCATCTTGGAAATTGGCAATTGTGAAAGACAAGAAACATTCTCCCTGACGCCTTGTCACTCAGGAGAGAAAGAGCTCTGGAGGTATGAACTTTCCCACAAGGAGAGGATGTCGAAGAACCAGATAATTGACTGTCATTCAGAAGCACAACAAGGAACATGTCCTTCCCTCCTTTTTTGTTCCCTTAGCACACTCTGACTTTGTTAATTCTAGCACCACGTTTTGCCATGAACTTTCCTTATTTGGGTATGAGTTCCTCTTAAGAGATTGTGAACTCCTTGGGTGGGGGCATGTTTTATTCATCTTTATAAATAAGTGTGGGATTTTAGTTTTTTCCAAATTGCTAATTGAAATTAGCAATATGATGTTTAAGGAGTGTAAAAATAGTCTATTACTTTACATGCTTTCAGTAGGGATATATGTAAAGTTTTGACCACTCCTGAATAACAATAATAGTGGCAATTATTTAGTTGGTCATTTGTTTAGCAAATATTTGCAATTTGTTACCAACTTACACTGAGTTAGCCCTTAAAAACTTTTAGAGTCCTTTATTGCTAGGATTTCTTATCTCCCAGCCCTGGCCCAGCCTTTTGCCATCCAGGATGTGGGAGTGTCAGATGAGTACTAGAGATCCAGACAGCACACTGGAGAGGGCAGGGCCTCCCCAAACAGAAGCAGTGGCTGGTGTGATGTGGGTCCCCCACGCCTGGGAGACCAGGTTGTTTACAAAGATGAGATCATGCAGCAGATGTACTTACAAGATGAAGAATTTTTATTTTCATTTAAAAAGCAGAGCTGGACAAAGTTGCTTCTTTCACTATGATATAAGTAATTCTCTCCTGGGGTGTTGTATCTATAATGAAATTCTAAAAAGAAAAGAGAAATACAACTCACTGCCTGGGAACAGCAGCTGTCCCCACTTATGCCTTCCTTCTAAGGCCCCTAAGTCTCACTCACCTTCAGGTGGTTTTTTGCCACAGGTTCTTCCAGAATTATGACTCTTAGTGCTGCAGTTCTGACATTTATCACTCAGCAGTCCGGGCCCAGGAGCAGAATAGCAGCTGTGGCCTGTATCAGAACCTGAAAAATCCCAAGTTACACAAAGGACAGGTGAGTTTCTTCATTATAGTCATAGAGTGTGTGGAAAGTAGAGCTCTGACCACGGGAGGTACGCATTAGGTGCAGAAGTGTTCAACTTCCCCAGCTGCATTACCAAGGGGAGTCACCAGCCTCAGGATGGCATTTGGAATCCCCTTATGACAACTGAGAGATGTTTTCAGAAGTAACAAATCTGATAGGAAAGTCTCAAGGTTTTCCTAGCACATGTAGGTGTTTAGTGAAGGCCTGCTGAACTGATGGATCTGTGAGAATTTGACCCCCTGAATTAACTACAAACGCAAGATTGGTATTTTTCCAGATTTGCCCTGACACACCCACATTCTCTTCCCAGACCCTGTTTTGGCCAAGAACTTGTGTTTTGTCATCCAGACAATTGAAAAGATGGTTTTACTCTACATCAAATTCATGAGCTGATATGGGAAACTGAATTATAGCTTTGCCCTCATCTCTGCCAAAGAGGGGCTAGTAATAGAGAGTGTGTGTGTGTGGTACCGGTCTAGAACCTGGCAGGCTGTGGGCAGTGGAGACTTCCAGATAAGACCAGAACATGAGATCCTGTGCCAGATAGGTGAGCACACAGGCTTGGGTGTTCAAACAACATCTCAGTTCCAGGAGAGATGAGGCCGAGTGACAAAGCATCTGTCAGGGCTACCTGCCTTGCTTCTCTCGTGATTACGCTCCTTTGTAACATTATCTTTCAAAGAGTAAGTCATAAATGGAATGAGCTCTAGGGATGGTTTTCCCACCCCACCCCCCCAAATCTCAGTCAGTCAATAGTCATTGAATTCCTTCTCAATCCAGAGCTCAAGGAAATTACAATAGCATGAGGTTCAGACAGACCTGAGTTTGCAGTCTGGGTCTACCGCTAGTTAGCTGTGATGGTTGAAAATATGTCCACAAATTCTTTTATATGTTCTTCAAAAGGTATAGCGTAATTCCACTCTCCTTGAGTGTGGACTGGACTTAGTGACTTGCTTCTCACAGATAAAGTGGTAGTGATGGTGTATAACTTCCAAAACTAGGTCATAAAAGACCTAGATCACTTGGCTGCCATGTCATAATGATACTCAAGCAACCTATTGGAAATGCCCACATGATGAGGAACTAAGACCTCCTGCCAATGGCCACATGAGTGAACCATCTTAGAAGCAGATTCTCCAGTCCAGTCAAGCCTTCATATGATGGCAGTATTGGCCAACATCTTGACCATAGCCTCATGAGAGAACCTGAGCCTGATTCACCCAGCTAAGCTGCCCCCAAATTCCTGACCCATAGTAATTATGAGATAGAAAATGTTTTTTGTTTTGAACCATTAAGTTTTGGGATACTGCATTACACAGCAGTAGATAATACAACTGCTCTTTGACTGGCAAGTCATTAAATTTCTTTGAGTCTCCATTTCCTTATCTGCAAAATAAAAATCATAATTCCTACTTACAGGGGTATAAGGATAGCTAAATGTTATACACTATGTCAGCAGTTCTCAATTGTTTTTTCTTTCATAACCCTTTTACACTCTTAAAATTGAGGACCTTAAAGAGCTTCTGCTTATTACAGTTTTTATCTATCATATATCATAATATGCACCCTGTTTTATACCTGTGGTGAAAAATCTCCCCCTGTATTGGAGAAGAGCTATTATACAACAGTCAGTTGATGATGGACTGGTATAGAGGTACGTATTTATAAATTTCAAGTCATTTTTGCTTGTGCAGAATCATTCAAATTTTCCCAAGACTGAATGGACAGTCCTAGGGCTTTAAGTTTTTTTTCTTTATCTATTTTTATTATTATTTTTTAAGTACGCTCCATGCTGGGTGTGGAGCTCAACGCAGGGCTTGAACTCATGACCCTTAGATGAAGACCTGAACTGAGATTAAGAGTCAGATGCTTAACTGACTGAGCCACCCAGCCACCCCAAGGCTTTTTTTTTTTAATAGAGTTTTAAACTGAGGCATTTAAAAATATTTTATTTATTATGTCATTTAAAACCAACAGTAATTCATTTTATGCTCACCAAATAACAGGTTTTTAATGCAAAGAGGTTTTTTGTTTTTTTTTTAATGAAGAGTATTAGAAGAGGCAGTATTTTATGTTTGGGCAAGTGTCTTGAATATCTGGCTTAATAGAAGGCAGCTGGATTACATAGCTGCACCTCCATTCAATCTCCTTCAGTATTGGCTTTGCACAGATATGTAGCTGGGAAAGAGAGGACCTCGTGGTCCCCTGAAAGGGTCTCAGGGACCCCCAAGGGCCTTCTGATCACATTCTGAAAGCTCTGTGACAGCATCTGATATAGTAGGTGTTCAGTCAATGAAACACTACTATTACCATCAGAAAATGAATCATCTGGGCGCCTGGGTGGTTCAGTCGGTTAAGTGGCCAACTTTGGCTCAGGTCATGATCTCTCGATTCATGATTTTGAGCCTGGGTGTCGAGCTCTGTGTTGACAGCTCAGAACATGGAGCCTGCTTCATATTCCATGTCTCCCTCTCTCTCTCTGCCCATCCCCCACTCATGCTCTCACTCTCACTCTCTCTCTCTCTCTCTCTCTCTCTCAAAAATAAGTAAACATTTAAAAAATTTTAAAAAGGGAGGTGGGCGCCTGGGTGGCTCAGTCAGTTAAGCGTCTGACTTTGGCTCAGGTCATGATCTCATGGTTCATGGGTTCAGGCCCAGCATCGGCTCTGTGCTAACAGCTTAGAGCCTAAAGCCTGCTTTGGATTCTGTGTCTCCCTCTCTCTCCGCCCCTCTCCTGCTCACTCTCTGTCTCCCTGTCTCTCAAAAATAAACATTTAAAAAGTAAAAAAAAAAAAAAACGAATCGTCTGCAGAGAAGAAGTAGAACTCCATGTGACATAGCAAAAAAATACTGACTTGAAGGAAAGGCTCTTGACTAACAGCTTGTATGAATGTAAACAAGCCTCGTTAGCTCTCTGGACCTGGTTTCTCACGTAGAAACAGGGTAGACTAGGCTCAGGTGATGATTTTCATGCTCAGGAACTGCCTGAACAGGCAGGCCTTGGCCTCACCTCTTCCTCACCCAGGGCGGTTCTGCCAGGGATGTTTTTCTGCTTAAACTACCTTTGGAGGAAGGCTCCTATGACTAAAAATCATTGAATTCTATGCCCTGGTGCTCTCCAGGTCCCCTCCCAGCTCTCGTTTTCTTTGCTTCTGAGAAATGTTATGGACAAGTCGGCAGCAACTCTCCCACGTCCTGTGAGCTCACCAGGTGCAGATTATGGATCGTGCTGCAAGGATGACACATAGAACTGAGGCCACTGCACGACTGAGTGCATGGAGTCCTGTGGCTCCCGCACAAACAGAGGTGGGCACTTTCGCACTCTCTGACCACACTTGATCTGTTTGAATCTATTTAATTGTTAATTTTTTACGGTTTGCAAAAAAACACAACATGTAACACCCTAATCTGGGTAATGCTATTTGGTGTGGCAGATGGTCTGTCTGCAGTGGGCAGACCCCTGGAGAGGGACCTTGAAGACAGAGCACCCACAGCACCAGGCCCCTTAACTTACCGAGAATTGAGTCTGCGTGCAGTGCCTTTTCTTGAAGGGCAGTGGGACACCTTCCACAGCTGGGCCTTCTGTGCCCTTTTTTCTCCATATTTTCCTTCCTAAAAAAAGATGCATAAGATCCAATAAACATTTAACATACTTCTTCTTTTTTATTTTTTATTTATTTTTTATTTATTTATTTATTTATTTATTTATTTTTATTAACATACTTCTAATAGAGATCATGAGAGTATCGGTAAAACTGAAATGTTAAATTTCTGGTATCAGAGACTGGGATGATACGGGCGTGGCATGTTGTCCTCCACACAGAGATCCCTTCTGCCTGCCTTTCTGAGAGCTTCCCTATAAGAAACTGCACCCAGCGACAACTTGGCCTGGTAAGAACAGGTCTACCAGATGTTGAAAGTAAATCTGGTTTGTTCCCCAGAGGATAATATCTAATTATCATGCACACATATGCAATATAGAAATTTGAAGTATGGAATTATATTTGGAGTTTTCTTCATACTCATGTCTCAAATTCAATTCTTTTTAAATGATTTTTTTTTAATTTTAGTGAGAGAGTGCGCATATGAGTAGGGGAGAGGGAGAGAGAGAGAGAGAGAGAGAGAGAGAGAGAATCTTAAGCAGGCTCTACGCTCAGTGCAGTGCCCAACATGGGGCTCGATCTCACAAACTGTGAGATCATGACCAGAGCCAAATCAAGAGTTAGACACTGAACAGACTGAGCTACCCAGGCACCCCTCAAATTCACTTCTTATCAGGGGAAGAAGATGTGCCACATGGCAGTACTAGGTCCCGTGGCTTTGGCTCCATAAGTATAAGCTGAATGTGTCTAAAAAGCCCAGCAAGGTGGATTTTGTCCGGTGTGTATGGGGCTAAAAGCTAAGGGAGCATGTAGGGTTAACTTTAGCTGTACAAGGCCACCAGGGGGCATCAGAAAGATGCCTTACAATTGTCAGTTACCAGGACACCCTCTGACTTGGCTGTAGCTTCTGCCTGCCTTCTTCACAGAAATCCTAACCCCTTCAAAGGAATTCTAGTTAATCACAATTCTTAACAAAGCCCTTGCTCAGCCCCAGCGATATGGTAATAGCCCCTCCGGGAAAGTGGTTCATTCTTAGTGTGGAAGGCACTGTGCCCAAGATCTGCTGCACGTGGCTGGTGAGAAATGAGGCTGATCCCCTCGAGGATGGGGTGAGAGCCCTAGGAGTTGCTTGGCAAATACAGCACACCCAGCTATGCCTAGGCCTATGCCTAGGCCTGCCTTCCGTGGAGAGAGCCACTGTGCTCTGGAGTTGGTGGGGTTGGGGGCTGATGAGCTGGGCCCTTCCCCTCTCCTTGGAAAAACATGCTCTCCTCCTGAGTCACATATTTTCTCACACCTCATTTTCTGTCTCCACCCTCCCCCTTCGGGGCATTTGAACATCTGCTCTCCAAAGTGGAAAACTTGGATCTCTTTCAAGTGAGTTCAGTCTAACACATGACTTTCTTTTTCTGCCTCTTTTAAACTTCTTTGTGCGCTTAAAATCTTCTTGCCAACCATAAGAGCTAAGGGCAATTCTACTTGAGAAGACAGTTTTCCAAGAAGACTGAGTAGCTAAAGTGGACTCTTAAATCCCAAATCCTGCATCAGACATAACACAAAGGGATTTGCATTTTATATGTAGCATATAGACCATTGATCTGCATATATATAAAAATATCCCTCAAAGGTCAGCTAGCTTCATAAAGCACATGTCTTGTCTGAGAGATATCAAATCTTTTAGAAGAGCAAAGAGTATATATAGCCCTTTGTTCAATTAATTCCTTGGAGTATTAGGTAGTTTAACAAGATTTCAATTTATAAATCATGTGTATCTCCACTTCACACCCCAACGTTAGATGCATTGTTAGATCTGATTTCGCACTTGGTTGTGTTTTTCCTTCCCTCTCGTCCATGATAAAACAGAAAATTTAGTCTGGGACATTGGTCCTTGACTTGGTATGTAAAGAGTATCAAGTTCTAGACTAGGAATTTGAAAGACAAACATTTAGTACCTTGAATCCTTCATCAGAATGTTTTTTAAATGTCAAACTATCTTTATTATACTTAATAAAATCTAAAAAAAATCCCAAAACCTAGGTTTAACTCAATAAATAAAAATAGTGGGCCTGCGGTGACTCAGGGAGTAGGCATCACTATTGCCTCCTATATTTAAAAGGAGGGTCAAAGCTGATGACTGGCATGTCAGTTACAATAATGGTCCACACCAGATGACGCATGGTCATATTTAGCACAAACAGCATGCTGTTTCCTTTTTCAGGGGGCGGAAACTCAGTAGAACACTTAGACAAGTGCCCATTCCCGTGGCGGAATGCTTTCTAACTTCAGACCTTGTCATCTGCTTCTATTAGAGCTTATTATGTACATGTAATAGTGGTTGCTAAACCACAAGGAATGGTTGCTCCTCCCTCCTTGACTCTTGACCTTTGGAAGGTAAATTAGCCAGGCTTTGGCAGAAGTCCACAGTGCCTCCTGAGCTTGGAGTTGGTGCCTCTCACTAACTGATAGAAGCTTCAAATAAAGGATTTTGAATCCATATGGCCTAACAGTTGAGCCAAAGAAAGTTTTAAGAACACGAAGGATTTCTCCTTAGGATTTTACATCTATAGCTTTTTTTTTTTTTTTTTTTGCACAATTACAGCTTGTAACCTCCAGATTTCTTGCTGAAGAATGGGGAGAAGTAAACCCCTATACATGGGATTAGGCTTATTTCCAGTGGGACTGGGGACAGAGGGAAGGACAGGGAAGATTTTCACTCATCATGAGAAGTTGCTATATAATGGTGCCCAATAATCTCCCGTGTGGATAATGTTCAAATGCAGACTACAGGACAAACCACCCTTCGTGTTCCGCAGCCCTGATTCTTAACCAAGGGAACTTAGGAGAATCTTGAGCATATTTAAAAGTATTCCTACTAGGGCTCCAGCCCTGGTGAGTCTGATAACTAGGTGAGGTTGAGGCATGTGCATGATCAAAAAATCTCCCCAATGACTCTGATGCTCTCCTCACTCGAGCCACTGCTAGAAGGGTTTGTGAATCAGGAGGGAGGCTGGGCATGCCCAGCCCTGAGATCTGTGATTCTGTAACTTGGCCAGTGGCTTCTGGCACCTGTTCCAGTAGTTGACGCCCACTCTCACTGGAGCTATTATACCAGCACCGGCTCCCACCCACCCTGGGAATTTAGCAGCGAGAAGCCCTCACCATTCAAAGACCAGGTGGCTACAGGCACAGCTTGGACTGGCTGTCTCTGCACGACTGGGCCTTCCTGAGGTGTTGTTGGGGTTCTCCTGCACCACAAAGCACAGACAGATGTGGATGTGACTGAGGAAGTGACTCATCCCTCCGCTGCTCACACACAGAGGCAGCCAAACTCACCACTCCAGGACTCCTTCAGTTCTGATTTCTCACTCCCTCGATGGGGTCTGTGTTGTAATGGCCTGGGGCTCAGAGAAAGAAGGCTGCAACACTGGCTTGGTTTCTTTCCTTCTCCAAACATTTGAAAATCTAGTTTACAGATGAGAGAATACTTCTCCTGCACCCCCTTTTATTCTTTCCTTAGTTTCAAATGACCCCAAGCTCCACCAGGGGATGAACAGATTTAAGAAGATACTTAAATCCATCAATCTGACCACTGTTAGTAGAGGTTTAAAAGCTATTCCAAAGAAATGCATTAAACTGAATTAAAATGAGATTTAGAAATCACTTAGAGGCTTAAAGTGTCTATATGTCCCTTTTTAACACAGAGAAATTACACTACTTCACCAAAAAGGCCTGACACCGCCCCCACCCCCGCGCCCCGTGTGTATTTTTTTACTATGGTTTTACCCTTTATGTAAACAGAAACCGTGCTCTTCTCGCCATTGTAAACAATGCTGGCATAAGCATCATTGTACAGATAGCTTTTTCCATATTTTGAATTACTTCCTTAGGAAATGTCTAGGTCAAAGGTTGTGAACATGTTTGCATGATGATACATATTGCCAAATTGCTTTCCACAAACGTGGTAAGAATTACACAACCGCCAAAATGTGGGCAGCTCAGTTTGACCACACCTTCCTCTGCATCAGGAATTATCCCTGAAAATGTTTTTGGTAATTTCAAGAGGGGGAAGGTGGCACCTTGTGTTAATTAGCATTTCCTGTATTATTAAAGGAGATAAATATTTTCCCATGTGCTTATTTATTGGCTGTGTTTCCTACTTGTGACTTCTAGTTCATATCCTTTGTCCATTAATTTTTTGGAGGGTTTCAGTGTCTCCCTATTAATAAAAACAACCATTTGTTGATCACTCATTGGGTCACGTTCTTCTCATACAGCCTCCTTTGTTCCTTCCCACCATCCTGAAACGTTGTGCCCATTTTAATGCCCATTTTTAATCATCTGAGGCTCAGAGGATTTAAGCAACCTGGCAAGGTCACACAGGGTGTAAGTGGCAGAGCTGGGATTTGAACCTTTACCCATATGTTTGTGTTATTAACCATAATTTTTCTACTCCTTTGTGCATTTGTGAGAGCACTTTGTTCAATAAAAACCTCAATATTGAACATTATTGGTTCTTAATATTTTTCAATATGTCTGCCTTAAAAAAAGTGGCTGTGGTTTCAGTTTTGCAAATATTAGTTAAAATGTTGATGTCAAATGGCCAAGAAACATGAAAATGAGTTAAATTTCATAAATAGTCAAAGAAATAGAGATGAAAACAATGAGAAACTGGTTTCACTTATCACTTTAGCAGAGGTTGGAAAAAAATACCCAGGGTGCACTCAGGTGAACACATCTCCTTTCCCGTGCACAGCTGGACAGATACCACCTTGCTAAGGGCCAGCTTATCAGAATTTGCACTCTGTGCCTCTTGAACCATTAACTGCACTCCTAGGTTTTTATTTTAAGGAAATATCAAGTATGGCCAAAAGCTTGCATATAAAATGATGTTACTGAAGCAGTGTTTATCATATCAAAGAACTGGAAAAAACCTGAATGTCCATCAACAAGGGACTGGTTAAATGAATTGGTATAATGAAATACAATGGAATCCTTAAAAATGAAGCTATAGATTTATTCTAAGTGATTGTTGAGATGCCCACAATAGAATGTTAAATGAAAAAAAAGCATCATAAAACAATACGTATGGGGCAACTATATGTATAGCCTGACTGGGTGGCTCAGTCAGTTAAGCATTTGACTCTCAATGACCTGAGATCAGGTCAGGATCTCATGGTTCATGGGATCAAACCCTGCATCGGACTCTGTGCTGCCAGTGTGGAGCCTGCTTGGGATTCTCTCTCTCCCTCTCTCTCTGCCCCTCCCCTACCCCACCCCCCTCAAAATAAATAAATAAACATTAAAAAACATCTATAAAACACCAATACATACAGTATGATCTCATTTTTGCAAAAATGTATATGTGTATGCAGAGAAGAAAAGAGACTGGGCAGATACACACTAATATATTAGCTATGCTTTTTCTTTCTTGAAATGTTCTTCTTTATACTTTTTTTCTACCTTCTAATTTTTTTTTTTTTTTGCAGTAAGCATGAATCATTTTTATAATTAAAAAATAAAGGGTTTTCCCTGTGTTTTCTTTGATCAGTTCTCACTTTTAGGCCTACAGGGGTTGCCCTGCACTTCACATTTAAGGCAGATTTACATGAGCATAATGTAGGCAGGTGCCCCCCACCTGAACTGGGGGATCCAGTGTCCCGTGATATTTGTCCTGGGCAAATCTTACCTTCTTAAGTTTCCAACTCTTCTTCTGCCTAGTCTTCACAAACTGTGGAGCTTTGAACCACCAGAACTATTACTGTTTACTGCTTATTATAGTTTTGTCATTATCATTTTAGACCCAGGGGGGTTTATTTAATCCCAGTACTCCCAATTCATTCATAATGAAATACTCTCAGGGTGCCTGGGTGGCTCAGTTGGTTAAGCATCAGACTTTGGCTCAGGTCATGATCTCATGGTTCATGGGCTCCGTGCTGACAGCTCAGAGCCTGGAGCCTGCTTCGGATTCTGTGTCTCTCTCTCTCTCTCTCTCTCTCTGCCCCTCCCCCACTCACACTCTATTCTCTCTCTCTCAAAAATAAATAACATTAAAAATTTTTTTTAAAAAAGAAAAGAAATACTCTCAAGGTGTGGTCCCCAGACCAGAAGTATTGGCATCACCTGGGAGCTTGTTAGAACTATAGAATTGCAGGCTCACCCAAACCCACTGAATCAAGCCTGCATCCAGTAAGATTTGCAGACGATTCCTAGATGCACTGCAGTTGGAGAAGCCCTGATCTAGAACACGTGCCTCAGACTGGTGTTTCCTGAGTGCTGAGAGAGTGGGAAACATTAGCAATACCAGCAGCTGTCTCCAGCACTAACACCCAAGGTGTTAGTATAAGAGCCAGGTGATCTCAACAATGCCAGTTTCAGAGCCACATTCAGTAAGTAACACTGGTTATGGTCAGAGATTCAACCGAATGAACTGAACTAAGCAGGACTGGGCTGCTGGACATGACCCTGGAATCAGAGGACAACCTTATGGCCATTTGATCTAGTTACTCCATGTTGTTGTTGTTGTCGTTTGGGATTTGGTATTTTTGTTTTGTTTTTTAAGGAAGTTTTTAGAATCAGTTCTTAGGCTACATGAGAGTCTCACTTTGGAGGATTATTTGCCTAAGAGTCAGTGGGAATTTAATTTCAGCATTCCTGGGATAATGGGAAGGAGCAACCTAAGGTAGGGTGTGATGGGGACATCATGTGGCCACTCTCCCTCTTTCCTCTGGGAACTTGTCTGAGAAGGAAGGGGCCTGTCGCTGTGTTGAGGGAGCTGGTAGGGGGGCCTGCAGGGCTGAGGACTCAGGGCTGTGGGGCCAGGCCGCCAAGCCCCTTGGAGGAGGGGGTCCTCCTGCCGGGGTGCCCTTTGTCCCCTCACGCCCACATAGGCTGCAAAGGATGGCCCCAGTGTTCCTTGGGAATCCACGGAGCCACACAGAGGGACTGCCTTTAGGTTTGCAGTCCCAGGGGAAAGGGCTCCAACCAGTTCCCATGGGAAAGGGCACCAAGGGCTCCAGCATCACCACCCCACACCTAAAGCACCATCACATCCTACCTGGGGTCCTTGTCCCCAGACTCCTCACCTACTTACTGCCTTCTCATCCCTCCCTCCCAACCAACTCAATTCAAATCTTACCTTCCCTGACCATGTCTCCCGAGTGACTTTGCCCTCCCACAGTGAGGGAGTGACTTTTGGTCACATGCCATTACTTAATAGTCACGAGAGCTAACACCCAGGTAGTATGCTTTCTATGAGCCAGGCTCTGTTTCACATATTTTACTTATATTAACTTGACACTGTAGCATCATGCCAATTTCTAACAAGCTGCCAGGTGATGTTAATGCTCTTGGTCTGGGGACCACACTTGAGATTATTTCATTATAAATTAATTGGAAGTGCTGGGATTAACTCTGTGGCTCTAAAATGATAATAAAATTATAATGAGAAGTAAACAATAATTCTCTTGGTTCAGAGCTTTACAGTTTGCAGAGACTTTTTGCAGAAGAGGACTTGGAAGCTTGGGCAGATCTTATTATCTTTATTTTACAGAGGAGGAAACTGAGGCACAGAGAGGGTTATGTAACTTTCCCAAGGTCACAAAGCTGATGAGTGACAGAGCCAGTACTCAGACCCAGGCAGTTCGGCTTCAGAGTCACAGGAATGTATAATGTTAAATGCATCGCACTTTTAACATTCTGTAACCACACATTAATTTTGTTTATTGTATGTGTCCCTCACATAAATGTAAGCATCTTGAGGGCAAGTAATTTGTCTGCTTTTTTTTTTTTTTTAGTGTTTATTTATTTTTGAGAGAGACAGTGTGAGCAGGGGTGGGGCCGGGGCAGAGAGAGAGGGAGACACCAAATCTGAAGCAGGCTCCAGGCTCGATGCTGTCAGCACAGGGCTTGATCCCGGTCTCAAACTCACGAACTGTGAGATCATGACCTGAGCCAAAGTCAGACGCTTAACAAACTAAGCCATCCAGGTGCCCCTGCTTTGTCTATGTTATACCCCAATACCTGAAAAGTACCTGAATGAATGAAGGAATGAATGATCCTAGCAGTAGACTCACTTTTCAGGGTTATTTATCACAAAGTTACAGAGTTCTCATTATTTCACAGCAAGTGCTGTAAACTTGGGACCAAAAAAAGAAGAGCAAACCCAGACCTGAGGGAGCTGCTGGGCGGAAGGCTAAGCTGACTCCTGGGCTCCCTGGCACCACCTGGAAGGTAGTTCAGGTTCAGAACTGGAGGCATAAAGTGCTGTGAACCTTGGAGACAGTTGTGAGGTGTTGAAACTCTTAAATCCACAAGGGCCCAGAGGTTACTATACTGAGCATTCATGCTACACCAGGCGTTTAGTGAGATGTTTGGGATAAAAAGATAGGTACAAAGGCACAGGGACAAATGAGACACAGTGCTGTGGGGGCACAGAGGTCTGAACAAAGAATTCTGCCTGGGATGGGGAGGCATTGTGTCAAGGTTATATAAATGGATGAAATTTTGCTGGGCAGGTTGTTTTGAAGGGGCAACTGCACTTCTCTGGCAAGGCTAATATTTATATAATCTTCCGCATTTTGTTCTTAACTCTAACAAAAACCTATTCAGATTTTGAATGTCAGCCACAGGCAAATTCTGTCTGAAACAAAAGAGTCAATTTAAGGCAATTATCCAGATGATTCAATTTCTCAGAATTTTAATTTAGTCTGAATGTTCTGATAGTTGAGGCCACAAAGACAAAAAGTGTAGAAATACTGGGTGGTGATTGATTTGAATTCCTAATCTTGCATATGTAAACAATCCAAAAGAATTGAACTTGAGAAAGGAAAATGCAGAAGTGGACTCGTGGAAAATAGTTCTTCCTGCTGAGTATGTTATTCTTTATGTAAAAGAGGGAATATAAAACTATTAAGAAGAAAAATTATTTCTTCCAGGCACGATCCACAAAAATGTTGCTATTCATCCAGAAGAAATAGCTTTTCAGTGGTTCATCAGTTTAAACTGCGTTGTTACATCTTAAACTATTAAGATATTTCAAAAACCAACACTTAAAATAGCTTCTAATTTTTAAAAGCTGGTTCCATGGGACTTTGGAAAGTTAAATTTTCATGAGATATTAAAATAGAATTCATGAGTTCATGAATTAGGATTCTATAAATGCATAAAAAACATCTTTTCCTGGCATAAAATTAGGCTGTAGGTTGCTGTATTACCTCATTTGAGGGTGGAGAGGATGTGGATGCCAACTCATCAGGGATGATTGGAGAACTCCCGGGAAGACAGACGGCTGACGTATATTTGCCCTTATTAATTTTCTCCTTAACATCTTCAAGTAGCATCTCCAACTTGAATATTTCACCTTCCACTTCTCTAATAAACATAAACAAGCATCTTATTGGATATGCAGTCAACATTCTAATTAGTAACAACAGTTCTTGAATATAGCATTGGTCTATATTATTAAGGTGGTTTGGCTTCAGACAGGAAGGATAATGGACACCCGCCCTGACATGCATCCTGTTTAGAGTTTCATTCCAAAGGCCTGGGCTCTAATCCTCATTTTGTTATTCATTAGCTGTGTATCCTTGGGAAAATCACTTAATCTTCCTGTGCCTCCAATGTCTCAACTATAACATGGGAAAACAATACTCTGCTTATCTGGATCTAATTATTTTGAGATCCCTTACTGTTCTTTTTTTTTTTTTAATATTTTTTTTACATTTATTTATTTTTGAGAGACAGAGAGAGAGAGAGAACAAGTGGGAGAGGGGCAGAGAGAGAGGGAGACACAGAATTGGAAGCAGGCTCCAGGCTCTGAGCCGTCAGCACAGAGCCCGACATGGAGCTCAAATCCACAAACCACAGAGATCATGACCTGAGCTGAAGTCAGATGCTTAACCAACGAAGCCATCCAGGCACCCTGAGATCCTTTACAGTTCTAAGAGCTATGATTCTATGGAAATAATGATTTATATCAATTGAAAAGAGGAAGGAAATGAACTATCTGAAGAATTTGGTTAACAAGCTGGATCTATATGCATCTGTATATATATATATATATATATATATATATATATACATGTATACATATATGTATATGTGTAAATGTATCTATAAATATAAATACCTATTTTACCCAGGAAGAACCCATTTTCCTCAAATCCATTACATTTATAAAAATTTACCTTATATTAATCCACAAAGAAGAATCTCAACAAATTCCAAATCATTAATAATTGTATCACCGTTTTCTCACTAAGATCAGGAAAAAAGCAAGGAAGTCCCTTCTCACCACTCCTTTTCAACATTGCATTGGAAGTCCTACTTAATGCAATAAGAAAAGAAAATATAAGGTATACAGATTGGAAAGGAAGAAATAAAAGTGTCTTTGTTCACAGATGACATGATTGTGTAGAAAATCCAAAAGAATCAACAGAAAAACTGGAAATAATAAGCAATTATAGAGAAGTTACAGGGTACAAGTTTAATGTACAAAAGTGAATCACTTTGCTATATACTATCAATGAATGAGTAGAATTTGAAATTAAAGACAGTACTATTTACATTAAGATCCAAAAAATGAAATACTTAGGTATAAATCTAACAAAATATATACAAGATCTGTATAAGGGAAACATAAAATTCTGATGAATGAAATCAAAGAGCTCAATAAATGGAGAGATATTCCATGTTTATGAATAAGAAGACTCAATATTGTCATGATGGCCATTCTTCCCAACTCAATCTATAGATTCAATGCAACCCCTGTCAAAATCCCCGCAAGTTCTTTTGTGGCTATTGACAAAATGATTCTAAGTTTATATGAAGAGACAAAAGACTCAAAATAGCCAACATAATATTGAAGGACAAGAACAAAGTTGGAGGACTGACACTACCCAACTTCAAGACTTACTATAAAGCTATAGCAATCAAAGCAGTGTGGTATTGGTGAAAGACTATACAAATAGATCAGTGGAACAGAATAGACAACCCAGAAATAGGCCCACATAACTATAGTCACCTGATCTTTGAGAAAAGAGAAAAGGCAATACAATGGAGCAAAGAAAGATAGTTTTTTCAACAGTTGCTGCTGGAACATATGGACATCCATGTGGAAAAAAGAATTTGAATCTGGACACAGATGTTATATCCTTCATAAAAATTAACTCAAAATGGATCACAGGCCTAATGTAAAATGCAAAAGTATAAAAGTCCAAGATAACATGGTAGAGTACCTAGATAATCTTGGGTATGGTGATGACTTCTGAGATACAACACCAAAGGCATTATTCCTGAAAGAAATAATTGATCAGTTTGACTTCATTAAAATTAAAACTTATGTTCTGAGAAAGACAATGTCAAGAAAATGAGAAGATAAGCCACAGACCAGGAAAAAATATTGGCAAAAGACATTTCTGATAAACGACTAGTACCCAAAATATACAAAGAACTCTTAAAACTCAACAATAAAAAAACACACACAACCCAATTTTAAAATGTGCTACAGACCTTAATAGATATCTCACCAACGAAGATATAAAGATGGGAAATAAACATATGAAAAGATGCTCCATATTATAGTTCATCAGAGAAATGCACATTTAAACAATGAGATACCACTATACGTTATTAGAATGGTCAGAATATGGAATGCTAACAATACCAATTGCTGGCAAGGATGTGGAGCAATAGGAACTCTTATTCACTGCTGGTGGGAATGCAATATGGTACAGCCACTTTGGAAGACAGTTTGACAGTTTTTTTAAAAATTAAACATATTCTCACCATACAATCCAATGCACTCAGTATTTACCCAAAGGGGTTGAAAATTTATGTCAACACAAAAACGTGAACACAGATGTTTATGGCAACTATATTCATACTTGTCAAACTTGATAGCAACCAAGATGTCCTTCAGGAGGTGAATGGATAAATAAACTATGGTACATCTAGACAATGGAATATTACTCATCACTAAAAAAAAATGAGTTATCAAGTTGTGAAAAGACATGTAGGAACCTTAAATGCATATTACTAAGTGGAAGAAGCCCAATCTGAAAAGTCTACACGTTGCATGATTCCAACTATGTGACATTCTGGAAATAGTAAAAAGCAATAAATAGCAATAGTAAAAAGATCAGTGGTTGCCAAGGGTTGGGGTGGGGGCAGAGAGATGAATAGGTGGAGTACAGATGATTTTTGGGGCAGTGAAAATTCTCTGATGCTATAAAGATGGATACAAGTCATTATACATTTGTCCAAAACCATAGAATGTACAGTACCAACAGTAAACCATTAATGCAGAAAATGGGCTTTGAACACTTAGGATCTGTGTAGGTTCATCAGTTGTAACAAATGTACCACTCTGGTGAGGGGTGATAATGGTGATAATGCATGTGTGCAGGCAGAGGTATGTGGGAAATCTCTGTATCTTCCTCTCAATTTTCCTATGAAAAATGCTCTTAAAAATTAAAGTCTTGGGGCGCCTGGGTGGCGCAGTCGGTTAAGCGTCCGACTTCAGCCAGGTCACGATCTCACTGTCCGTGAGTTCGAGCCCCGCGTCAGGCTCTGGGCTGATGGCTCAGAGCCTGGAGCCTGTTTCCGATTCTGTGTCTCCCTCTCTCTCTGCCCCTCCCCCGTTCATGCTCTGTCTCTCCCTGTCCCAAAAATAAATAAATGTTGAAAAAAAAATTAAAAAAAAAAAATTAAAGTCTTAAAAAATTAAAGTCTTAAAAATTTGATCACTGGAAATCAATAACAAAAAGCAACAACAAGAACAAACAACTAATTGGAAATTTTAACACTCATCTTACTAACTCTTGGGTTAATAGACATTAAGGACACTCTATAAGTAAATAATAAATGCAAAAAAAACATATAAAACCAATGTAATGTAGCTAGCACAGTACTCTGAGAAAAATTTATAGCTGTAGCATGCACTTACAAGGGAGCAAAGTTCAAAATCAATAAACTAAGTATCCAAAACAGGAAAATAGAAAAAAGAACTACCAAATGAACCCCCCAAAAGGAGAAATAAATATAATTTAAAAGAATTTGATTAATAAAATAAAACATTGTCTTTGAAAATATCTATAAAAGAAACCACTGGAAAGTCTGACTGAAAAGCATAAATAACATTAAGAATGAGAAAGGAAATATGCCAGAAGAAAAATTTTAAATCAAATGGGATTGAACAACTTGATGCCAATACAGTTTAGAATCTAGATGAAATGGACAAGTCTCTATAGAAACATAAAGTATTAAAATCTACTCAAAAAGAGGTAGGAAATCTGGCAAAAAACTAATAACCAGAGAAAAATAGAAAAAATAATCAAAAATCCACCAGTCCAAAAGGCACCAAATCCAAGTGGGATTATGGGTGAGTTCTTTAACCCTTTTGAAACATAAAAAGAAAAGGGAAAAATTTCCCAATCATTCTATAACTAAACATTAGGATATTTATTAATACATTTTATTATTATATGAATAGAGTTAGGAAATAAACTAAATAGATTTCTAAATCCCATTTGAGTAAACATTAAAACATTAAAAAAAACAAATCTAATCCTAGTAAATCAAGAATAGAAGAAAACTTTCTTGATGAACTTATCTACTTGAAACTACAGCAAGAGTCATACTTGAAAAAAATCCCATTACTGTTTGGAATATGAAAAGAATGGTTGCTCTTGCTAGTATTATTTAACATTGTTTTGGAAAACCTAGCAAATAAAATAAATTGATTAAAAAATATGATATATAAGAACCAGGGAAGAAAAGATAAAGTATAAATATTTAGGGGGAAATGGGAGTTGGGGGAACCTGTCATTATTTTCAAATGCTATGATTGTCATACCTAAAAACTAAGACAATCAACAGCTAATCAAAAAACACGATGAACAGAAATACATAAGATAGCCCAGCAGAAGTTAAATATATTGTTTTTCTTTATTTCCTGTATATCAATTACAGAAAACATCTGTTAATAATGCTGAGAAGACCTACAAAATAGGTAGGAATAAATCTAACAAAACATGCATGACATCTGCATGAAGAAAACATGCTCCTGGATGGGACTACTCATTGCAAAGATTTCAACTCTTCTCTAATCTGTAAATTCAACACAATTCTGAACAAAATTTGAGTGGCATGTCCCTAAGGAAGTTTGGTGAGCTATTTATAAAGTTTATTAGTAAGAAGGGTGTTCAAGAACAGCTAAAGAAAATCTAAAGAAGAAATATGTCAAAATATACACTAGACTATAGTAATTTATTTATTTATTTATTTATTTATTTATTTAATGTTTACTTTTGAGAGAGAAAGAGACAGAGCATGAGTGGAGGAGGGGCAGAGAGAGAGGAGAGAGGGAGACAGAATCTGAAGCAAGCTCCAGGCTCTGAGCTGTCAGCCCAGAGCCCAACACAGGGCTCGAACTCACAAACCATGAGATCATGACCTGAGCCAAAGTGGGGCATTCAACCGACAGAGCCACCCAGGCACCCCTAGACTATACTAATTTAAAACTGTATGGTTAATGTAGAAATAGAAACGCAGATCAATGGGATGGAAGAGAACCAGTCCTATCTATACGTGGAGGGTTTTTTATATGATAAAAGTGGCCTTTTCATCCCGTGGGAAAGGCTGCTGTACTCAGCAAGCGGTGGGACAAAGATCTATGCATGGAAAACTGTTGATAATCAAGTAAAATATAGGAAAATATGCTCTAATCTAGCAGGCAAATGAGAATTAAGCAGAGGACAAGGAGAGGCTGAAAATTTGAAGGAAGTTCTGAAATGGTGGAGATAGACCTGAAGGTAGTGGGAAGAAATGGACCCAAGGACCAGGGCCAGATGGGTTGGAGGTGAGTGAAGGAAGAAAGAAGAGGTGAAAACATGCAGATCTGGAGATGGAGAAAAGACATTTTTGAGGGATTTTGTGATCTTTTCCGTAAAGCAGAAGACAAGATTGTATGTTGATAATATCAGAGAGAGGGATTGGTGGAGGCAGAACCCCATTTCTTGACTCCTTGACTTCTGGGGTCAGCGTGTGAAATGACTATCAGACTACATTCTGACAAACAAGATGCATGAAATAAAAGAACTATTTTTGCATATTACCTTTTAAAGGCAATAATACGTTTGTTGTGTTTTTTTAACGTTTATTTATTTTGAGAGAAAGAGTGCATGGGAGAGTCAGAGAGAGAGAATCCCAAGCAGGCTCCACCCTGTCAGCACGGGTCTCAAACTCATGAACCACGAGGTCATGACCTGAGCAGAAATCAAGAGTCGGATGCTTAATGCTTAATTACTTGAGCCACCAGGTGCCCCAATAAGGTTTTAGTAAGAGCACATAGCAGACTTAAACAAGTAATTAGCCAATGAACTTGCAGAATTCTTTCCCTTGCAGAAAGCCATCTACAATGGCCTTTAGATTCAACACTTAGAAGGTTCTGGACAATTAATTGTATGGGGTTCTGCTCACTGCCACATTATGCCCATGCGAGAACAAGAGGACCAGTGTCAAACGGAGCAGCCTTGCTTGCTCTGAGGTGGTTTTAACCGAGTTTCGGAGAGACTGGGTCCTTCCCTTGCCCCAGTGTTGAAAGCTTTTCCTGTATATGGGACATAATTACAGCTGAAACTTTTTTGATTTATACTGGGTCCAGCACACTGTGGGTGTAACTAGGATATAAATAAGGTGTTGCATAACTTTGGTCTGAATGTGCACAGAGGCCCAACTTTAAAATGACTGCCTAGACAAGTGGGATTCCTCGGAAAATAAATATCCTTACTCTATTAGTTTTTAAATAAATAGTGAAAGTATGTAGAGATCTTTCTTTTCCCAGAAAACAAAATAAGCCTTTGGGCAAAAAAAAAATCAATATTAAAACCTCATCCTTGCTGTCTAATTACTCAGTATTGAAATAACAGTAGACAGAGATTTCATTCATTTTGAAAAGGTGAAATTGTACTTTGGAAAAAATACCTCAGGACACTAGTGCCGAAATATAAACCATTAAAGTAATCTGGCATCAAGAAAGATTCCGTGTCAAAATGCAATGAATAGAAAGAGTTGAATTTACAGAGATTAAGTCTCCTAAATGGATTCTTTTAATTCATACCAGGAAATTAAATGGAAACAATCCTAGCCTTGAGTCCTGGAATACATCTTAAAATTGTTTGGATTGGAGAGAGAGGAGCACAGGGCCATAAAAATGGCCAGTTGGAAACTTCAGTGAGTTTGCATCCAAGTTTCTAATGTGAATTAACTCAGAAGTCATTTTGACTTCAAGCTTTAACATTTTCCCTAAATTTATCAGGCTTTGTGGGTTCTTCACCCCCACATTAACCAACCTAGCAATGGTCCTCTCATACCCACTGCCCCTTTGGAATTGTCTGCGGATAGGAAAGAAAAGGGGGGAAAAGGGAAGGACAGAAGCACCAGGCAGGGGAGACAGAGGAAGGAGTGGGATGAAGGCCAGGACACAAGGAGCTTAGAGAGAAGGCCCTCTGGGGTTAGCGTGTGAGCCTTTCCAGGATTTTCTTACACTGTTCTGGGTCTCAGAACCAGTTATGACACACAACAAAGGGCAGGATTGTAGTACAAAATTGCTCCTCTGGGGGACAATTGTTCATGTGGAGGACTCCATCTGGGTCAGTGCCCAGGACAGGACTTTATACATAGCGGGAGTTCCACATTGTTTGTCTCATGCGCTAACACTTGTTCAGTGATGGCACAGTTTTTGCTGACCCTAGGCCAGGGGCTGTGCAAGCATTAAGCCAGCAGCCATATCAGAATCCCACCTGAAGGAGGTTGCCTCTGACCCCTCCACCTCACACAGTTTAAGCCTGACCTTTCTGGATCAAAGTCACCGACAGCTGGGGATTCATGCCTGTGAATTTGCTTCAAAGCCAGATGCTTCTCCTTGTTGTCCCTAAACTCCTGCTCCAGTAGTTCAAGATGTCCCTGCAGTTTCTCCAGGACCTGTAGCAGTAAAGTCACCAGAATCACGCATGAGTGGTTGTTTCCCCCCAAAATACAAGGAGGGTGTACACTATGGTAGTTTCAAAATGAAGCCACCATCCTTCTCCTGGCAATTGTTTTGTTTCAGAGACTGACATCTAAAACAGAGGCAACCCAGGCATCTCCACATTCACAATGCCCTTCTAGCACACAGCTTTTTCAATACGGCGACTTCCGATTTCTTCCCCAGGGCCCACTCAGAGGCCTCTGAACTCCTTAATAGGATATCAATAGTCCTGTGCTATTGCAGAATGGCTTTTAGCTTATAGAGCCCTTTCCTGAGCATTATCTTACTTAATCCACACATCAATGTTGTAAATGTTGCAAAGTAGATTTTATTATCTCGATTGTATATGGGAGGAAATTGGAGCTGTAGGAGGTATGTCTGAAGCCACAAGGACCTTAAAAGGGACTGAAGTTAGAGGATCTGAGTTTGAGTCTATGGCACTTGGAGGGATGGGGCATTAGGAAATTTAGCCAGAGCTTCAAATGGGTCTTCTAGACGTCAACACATGCAGCCTCGTGCAGATTAACACTTACATGGTGCAGGTTAAGGTCTGGTCTTGATGTATAGAGGCTTCAGCACTGCAGCCCCAATAGCTAAATATTCCCTGAGCACTGCCTATACGTGGCCCTGGGCCAAATGTGTGAGAGATACAAAAGTTACATCAGTCTCAGGGATTTTATTCCAGTTGGGAAAAGAAACGGGATTCAAGGACTTTGCCATGGCACTTTGCCATGGCTCAGTGGAAGAAGTGAGACCTACATCAGGCTTGAAGGATGCTCAGGAAGGCCTGGACCAGGCAGTGTCCATGAACATGGAGAGGAAAGGATGGTTGGAGGGACACAACAATAGGGTTACAGGATCAGACACCCCAGGGTTCAAATTCAGACTCTTTCACCTAATAATTATTATGATTTTAGTCAATTTGAACTCTAAACTTTAGTTTTCTCATCCGAGACAATAATAGCCCTCACCTCATACTGTGAAAATTAAATGAGTTAATGCTTACTGCCAGGATCATCACCATCATCATTATTAAATCTGATTATTATTCCAAGTTTGGAAACATATTGACCATAGGGCATAAAAAATGGCAAGTGTGGTAGATGTCTTCCATGTTCCCCCCACCCAGATTTGTCCTCCATCTTTCTCCGTGCCCCAGCCAGGAAGCTGACCTTCAGTGGACTGCACCAATAGGCTCCCCTGCCCTGGCATTGGTTTCAGTCAATGGAAAGCAATGACAGAAGAGAGGAAATGAAGAAAGATGAGGTAGGGGTCTTTATTTCCCTGATGTCCTCCTGCCTGTATCCCAGTGGATTGGCTGTGTCTCTCTACCAAAAGCAGAGCTTGTCAGCTACTCCTACCATTACAGCTACTCTCCCTAGGCTCCAATATCTGCTCTTCCTCCTTTCTTTCTGCCCCACTGTTCCTTCTATGAGATGCTTTCTGTCCCTTATTGGTTTCCCTTAACCTTACCCACGCTATTGTAAAATGATGCCTTATTAAACTCCCCTCAGTTGTTCCATCGGAATAAACCATCTAGTTCCTGCCAGGACCCTGCCTGGTACTACTGTAAATCTCACTGACAATGCTCAGGTTTCTAGCTTGGGAGGCGGAAAGAATGTGAACCCCTGACTAAACTGAGGAATTTGGAAAGGCTAACAGATTTGAATGGAATGTCAATTTGAATGGACATGTAGAATTTTCAGCAAGAGTGGGAGAGCCAAGTAAAGATACACACAAACATTTGGAGCTGTAGATGAGAAGGTAGGACCAGGAATTTAGGAATTGGTAGCATGCAGATAGTGAAAACGTAAGAAGGAATTAGGTGTTCAAAGGAAAGAGAAAAGAGAGAAAGTCAATTACAAATTATAATTTAAGATCTTGGGATTTAAATTGTGTTATATCTCAGAAGAAGATAGGGCACAGTTTTCTAGCTATAAATGTACCTCATGTAATCCTCATGGCAACTCTGAGATGGGAGGTGCCTAAGATGGTACAGCCAGTATATAGAACTACATTGTCTGTTCCAACATCCAGATGCTTTCCATTCTGTTGTGTTGTTCATGCTGAGAAGGTTAGTGTCGCCCTCTCTGGCCTTCTTCCAATGCTGAATCAAATGGGCCTGGAAATCTCAGGCCAAGGCTGACACTGTCAGGAATCACCTTGACTCTCATCTCTGCCCTAATACGAATGCCCTCATATCCTCTAGCATCAAGGGGAAACTTCCTGGATTGAGGCCTCAGAAGGCTAGTGCCTTGAACCAGTTCCCTCTGCTTTGCTCAGCCCTTTAAAAATCTATGGGGCGCCTGGGTGGCGCAGTCAGTTAAGCGTCCGACTTCAGCCAGGTCACGATCTCGCGGTCCGTGAGTTCGAGCCCCACGTCAGGCTCTGGGCTGATGGCTCAGAGCCTGGAGCCTGTTTCCGATTCTGTGTCTCCCTCTCTCTCTGCCCCTCGCCCGTTCATGCTCTGTCTCTCTCTGTCCCAAAAATAAATAAACGTTGAAAAAAAAAAATCTGTGTTCTCCCAGTTCCTGAAAACCAGACTTTTTAAAAAAATTTTTTTAAATATTTATTTATTATTTTTGGCAGAGTGTGAGCAGGGTAGGGGCAGAGAGAGAGGGAGAGACAGAATCTGAAGCAGGCTCCAGTCTCTCAGCTGTCAGCACAGAGCCCGATGCAGGACTCAAACCCACGAACTGTGAGATCATGACCTGAGTCGAAGACGGATGCTTAACCAACTGAGCCACCCAGGCACCCCAAAACCAGACTTTTTTGATATCTCCTTTATCATTCACTGCTTCACTCTGGCAATCTGGCTTTTACAGAATCACTTCATTAAATAAAACTGGGCTTGTCAAGGTCCCTCATGATCTCTTGGTTGCCAAATCCAATTCACTTCTTGATTTTTTTTTTCCTGTTATTTGAACATGTGTTGTTGTGGCCCATACCCCCTTCTTTTCTTTTGGCTTTACAGCTCCGCCCCTTGCAGGTCTGCCTTGAGCTTTGAGGTCACTGCTTGTCAGTCTCCTTTGAGGAACCCTCTTTTACCTGCCCCTGTTTGCTGATTCTTTCCTTGGGCTTCTTTACTGCTTACTCTGCAGGTTTGCCTGGGAGTAAACTTCATATACTTCATAGCTTCAACCCACAACTATATCCAGATTTACATTTCTGGCCCAAGCAACTCCTCTGAGGTCCAAATCCATTGCTCTAATTGCCTACTGGATCTTTCCAATTGGATGTCCTACAGGGACCTCAAAATGAACTTGGCACCTTGCCTCCTGCCTGCCTCCCACACCCATTAGGAACTGGATCTTCCATTTTTAGTCCTGGCCTTGGTTGCCCACGCTAGAAATCTGAAACTCACCCAAGCCTCCTCCCTTCCTTTCTTCTCCCCTCTTAATGTGCAACCACTTTGTTAAACTCTTAGATTTGTCCCCCTCTCCATCCTCATTGCTAGTTTTGGTTCAGGTGCTCATAACTTGTTACCTGGAGTATGGCTTCCTAGCCAGGCTTTGTCCCTAAGTCTTGCCCCCATGGTGCTCACCATTTCTTGGCTTTCAGTCCTCCAGTGTTGCCCTCTCACTCAACCTCAGGGTGAAATATAATCTTCTTAGCATTGTTTAAAGGTCTTTCATGAATAGTCCTTGTCTTGTCCCTTCCTCTTCACCACATGAACCCTGGATTCCATCTGGCTAATTACAGTACCACACGATTCCTCATCCCATCAGGGTTTTCTGTCCCCTGTGCCATTGTGACTGGTGATTCTTTTTCTTGGACCACTGTTTTGTAACTACCTGTCAATCTCATACATATTCATCCTACAATGCCAAACTCCGAGGTCAGTCACTTCCAGAGAGCCTTGCAAAGTACCCTCTAACTGTCAAGGGTGAGCCGCTTCTAAGCTGCCATTAGCATTATTTCTCAAGCTTCATGTTGCTTGTCTATTTACCTATCTGTTCCCAGGAGACTGTAAGCCACTTGAAAAAGAAATTGTTTCTTTATCTCCAAATCTCTAGTGCCTGGTACAGAGTCTTGGACATAGGAAGTACCTGATAAGTATATGTTGAATTAATTAATTAATTAATAAGTTATTTAATTAATACAATAGATGAATGAGAGTGATCAACTGTGTCTCTTAACATTTGAGTCCTCCTTTCCTCTGTTCTATACTGTCTGGTTTCTCCCGCACAGCCTGCCATTGCTTTGTTCGTGCTCCTTCACATCAGGACTTCTGACCACCTGCCTTGTTGCTGACCCAGTGGCCTGAATGACGTCTTTGACTTTGCACATTTCTGGCTCTAACAATCTCAGCTTTTTGCCCCATTACCATGTTCCACCCCAACTTCCCACAACCCTGGCACTGATGAACTGTGGTTACAATATAAATTAGTGATTTGATTAAATGCAACAACAAGCAAGGATGTGAAAATCACAGATTTTCATCTGAAAAGCATAGTTTTAAGATCAGGTTTGAGTTTTCAAAGTTTTATATGTTGAGTTGTCAGATATTGGCAAATTTTATAATCTGTATCCCCCAGGACCCACCAACTCTGGATGGACTTGCCCTGTATAACAGCTGGCATGTTATTCTCTTAAGCCTACCATGGTCTCAGATTTATTGTTGGGTGGCCACTGAGGAATAATAGCCATAAGTAATAGACTCCTCTGAGAATGAACGAGGGATAAATACACATAGAAATAGAACTCTAAGCTCTTTTAGCTCCTATAACACAAACCCCTGAGCCAGATAATCAAGGAGATCCTGAACCTCAGCATGTTGAGAGGTTGGGTAGAGGGAAAGGGGAAATAGTATAAATTAAACGTTCACAAAATTTTGTACTAGTTACCAAATATATCAAGCTTGAAATAGATTATTAAAGGTCTTAATTCAATTCAATTAATCATTAATAATTAAGTGTACAACATATGTGAAACACAAGGCTAGGCCTCTGGAGGTCATAGCCCTTAATCTTCAGCAAAACATTTCCACCAGAACATTTCTATGCCCCCCAGTGTAGAGGAAACATGGTGCTATAAAGTCATTCATACTTATGCACATCAAATTCCCTAACAAAGATGTTTAAACTTGATAAAATTTTTACCAGCTTCTTGTCTTGCAAATGACAAGGAGAGTCCTGTGCTATGCTTTTGGAAAATTCTTGTACCTGTAGTGAAAAAATGCAATATTTCATTAATTGCATGATGTCTTATGTCTGAATTTGGTCACTTCTATTGGTCATAATCTTTTAAAATATTACTTTAGTCTTCAGTTGATCAGTCTGTTCTTTTAACTTCTGGCACATCTGTTTCCCTTCAGTTATCTTTTGAAATATGTAAGAAGAACTTGGGCAAGGGTCTTTCTGAGAGGTTGATGACACCTTAAAGAGACTTGTCTCAGATTCTATTCCTGTATAAGAGAGAATAAGTTTTGGCTTCTGTTCATCTCAACTTCACTGCAGATTTATGAAGTACTAAAAACAGAAGTCTGTGGCAACCATCACCATTTGCTATTAAAAAAAAAGTTTTCAGGGCGCCTGGCTCAGTCAGTTAAGCGTCCAACTTCAGCTCAGGTCATGATCTCACTGTCTGTGAGTTCGAGCCCTGCATTGGGCTCTGTGCTGTCAGTTCAGAGCCTGGAGTCTGCTTCAGATTCTGTGTCTCCCTCTCTCTCTCTCTGCCTCTCCCCACTCATGCTCTGTCTCTCAAAATATGAATAAACGTTAAAAAAAAAGTTTAAAAAAAGTTTTCAAAATGTATATCTAAATCAGAAGTTTAAAAATGCTAGTGGGGCACCTGGGTAGCTCAGTCAGTTGAGCATCCAACTTTGGCTTAGGTCATGATCTCACAGTTCATGAATTTGAGCCCCACATTGGGTTTGCTGTTGTCAGCCTGTCCGCACAGAGCCTGATTCTGATTTTCTGTTCTCCTCTCTCTGCCCACCCCCCTGAATTTGTGTTCTCCCAAAAATAAATAAATAGTAAAAATAAAATAAAATAAAATAAAATAAAATAAAATAAAATAAAATAAAATAAAAATGCTGGTACCTGTGAGATTGTCTTGGTGAATATGTATTGTGGGCTCCATCTGCACAATTAAAGGATAAGAAAACATTATTGTTGACACAGATCGGTGACACCATTATTCAAAATGATCCAAAATGTTGTGGTCATCATGGAGGCAGCCCAGAGTTGTGTCAAGAGCTGGGCTCCCAAAGCCAATGTTGAATTCCACTCTGACACTTACCTCCCAGGTGACCCAAGGCAATGACTCCATCACTGTAAACCTCAAATTCCTCAGCAATAAAATAAGGGTAGAAATAGAACCCACTTCCTAGGGTTGTTACAAGGATTAAGTGTTAGATATTACCATATCTGTTACTACTACCATGTTTGATACTATTGTGGGGAACACTGAAACGTTTCTCCTAAAACTGGACCATGAGGTCCATGAGGGCAGGGGCCATTGTTGGTCTTGTCGCCAGCTCTGTCACTGGTACTCTCACTAACACCATGCACACAGTAGCCACATTCTGGAGAAAAATATAAAATAGTATGCATTAAGTTCCAAAATGTATGTCATGATAGTGATTGTTTACTTGCCATAAGCTAACAGGACAGGAGCTTAAATTCCAGAGTGACTCACCTTGAGAGTCTACACATAAAGCTCAGAAACATGCTAGTGCCAGAGAGCTAAATGGTGGTGGTCAAATTAGACTTTGGTTATTATGAATGTCTCCACTGTATGACAGATAGAGAACTGATAGAGTCTAGTTCTCCAACCTCAATTAGCAGGACTAGAGAAAATAAGACACCTGACTTTAGATTTCCATTGCCAGAGAGAGGTGAGCCTAATATCCATTTCTGTTCCTGCTAACCTCAGGGCACTGAGGACTGTGCACCCCTGTGCACCCAGGGGTGGGTGCAAGCAGAATGAGGACCCCTGAGACTTGCCAATGTCAGACATAGAGAAGCATTCCAGTCAAGGCCAAGTGGAGCTGCTAGATTCAGGTATGGGGGGGGAGGGGGGGAAGTGGTGGGGTGAGGGTTGGGGAGGGGTTCTGTTCAAGCTCCCCAGAGCATTCAGTTGCTAGAGAAGGGAGTTGAAGCATGAAGGAGTAGAAATGGAAACAGACGTAGAGTGTTCAGTCCAGAGTGCCCTTCATACAGAGCTTCAGGGAAAGATCATACTGTCCTGACAAAGTGCCAGAGAACTGAAATGTTTACTTTGATCATTAATGTGAATTTACCTTACCACCGAATCTTAAATAATCGAGGCCCTGAGCCTCAACATGTTGGGAGATAGATGGGGGGACGGGGAGATGAGGAAAGGGGAAATAGTATAAATTAAACATTAACAAAATTTGGTCTTTGGGATTTCCTGGCTGCCTCCATCAGTAGAGCCTGTGACTCTTGATCTCAGGGTTGTGAGTTTGAGCCCCATGTTGGGTGCAGAGATTATTTAAAAAAAAAAATCCCAATATAAGCATTTAAAAAATGGTACTAACTAGTTACCAATGTAGCAAGCTTGGATTATGTTATTAAAGATCTTAATTTGATCTGATTTAGCGTTAATAACTAAGGGTGTAATATATAGAAGACACAAGGCCAAGCCCCTAGGGGAATTAGGCAATGGAAAGATGAAGACAAGGTTACTGCCCTCCACAGTACTCAAATCTAGTAGAAGAAACAGATATTTCCAAATTACTATGATCCAAAGCAGGCTGAGATAAATGCTCTGACAGAAAACTAAACAAAAGAGGATGTGAAGGACTGAATGGGAGTGGGAGTGAGGGTCTGAAAAGTCCTGTGGCCAACAGGGAATTGAAAGAGGCCATGAAAATGACCAGATTTTGAATAGGCATAGGTAGGATGTTCCATGGAGGGCAGGAGCTCAGTGGGTGAGCGGCCAGAGAGCTTGGGGACCAGCCAGGTCACTGAAGATGACTCCTGAGGGATGGGAGCTAAGTTTATAAGGGTAGGATGAAGCAAAAAAAAGCAGGGCAGCGGGGGGACTCAAATTCCAGGTCAAAGAGTTTGGAATTTATACTATTGTGTGTTGTTTGTCCAGCCCCTGATTCTTCTCAGGAAGACACCCACTGAGCTTCTGAGGGGTCAAAGACTAGAAGTCAGTTCCATGCGCCTTGCAAAGGCCCACTGATATGGATATGGGAAGTTGCCCAGATTATGCATTTCCTGGAGACTACTTTTACTCACCTCTGTCTGTTGTGAAGAATCAGTAGTTTTCCTTTTCTGCTTTTGTTTTTCAATACAATTTGACCTAGATATGCTTTCTAAAATATCTTGCATCATAACTGACTTATCCCTCAGTTTAGGAGAAAGGCTGGCTTCTGTATCTATTATAAGTGGCTTATTAATTATGTTATTTTTAGGGATTTTCACTTTGGGAGCAACCTTAAAGAAATCAGAGAACTGGTAATGAACCTGGTCATGGCCATATTTGAACCAATTGCCTGAAATTGCTTTTTCAGTCTGTTGTTTCTGGGGTGGCTGCCCTTGGAAACTTTTTGGTTTATCACATAGACTCTTTATCTTAGTTAGAAATTTTGAAGTTTCTTGATAGCTGCTCTCTCCAGCAACCACTGGCTCTTCTAAATTAGAGGTGTTTTCTTCTCTCATAGTTCGAGAACAATAGGGCTTATTGCTGCTTTCATCATCCCTTTTGGGGCTGAGAGGGCCTGTGAGTTCCGAGGTTTGTTCTTTTGGCCAAGAATTCTTAGCATAGTGCAAAATAATATTTTTAATAATGGCTTCATCAGAACAGCCAGCATTAGAAATCTCAGGGAAAGTTTCACAATTAATGCCTTGACCTTTTAAGAATTCCTCTTTGGAAAGATGATGGAGTAAAATATCAGAAAGGTTTGACTTTGAAGGGTCTCTTTCATTAGCTGGAATATCAAGATTTATGGTGGATTGTTTCTCTTTATCATAGTTTTTGTTAACAACAGTTTCAGTCATTTTATCCCAAGTCTTGGTTATGTCTGCATTTCCACAAATCTCTTTGTATGTGGCCTCTTTTTGAGGATCATCTACTGTTGACATAATTTGATATGAGATATCAAGGATGTCATTTTTTGAGGTAAAATTGTAATCGCTGTATATCTTAATTTGGGAGAAATCCCTACCAAAAAGCAAATGTTCCTGTGGCTTAGGAGTTGTGTCTTCTGAGAAACTGGCTTCCTCCATGTATGTGCAGCCTGACTTCCTTTGTCCTTTGCTGCCTCTTTTTGATGTTCTTAATTGTAACTGTAGATCTTTTGGTTTTAATTGGTTGTCTTCATCGTGTCTCCTAGTCTGTGCAAAACAAGAAGAACGTCATTGTTAAATATATTGGAATAATGTATGACACTATGCTTATATTGCTGTCTATACCAGAACAAAATGGATGCTTTTCATTTAGGGAAATTCAGTTATAAATATGAAGGCAGAATGCTCAGCCAAGTGGTATATAAGCAAGGAATTTAAAAAAAAAAAAGGTTGGGAGGAGGTTTTACATGTTTCATTCATTAAATTTTGAGGGAGAATTTGATCTCCAGTTGATGAGTACGTATTTTTCAATCTCTCTTAGGAAATGCTATTTGGAATATATATTCCACAAAATAAGAACTTAGGGTGAAAGTGAAAGATTACTATTTTAAAGTAGCAGGGCTAGGGGTGCCTGGATGGCTCAGTCAGTTAAGTGACCAACTTCAGCTCAGGTCATGATCTCATGATCATGGATTCGGGAATTCGAGCCCCACAGCTGGCTCTGTGCTAACAGCTCGGAGCCTGGAGCCTGCTTCTGATTCTGTGTCTCCCTCTCTCTCTGTCCCTTCCCCGCTCATGCTCTGTCTCTGTCTCAGAAATAAATAAACATATAAAAAAGAAAAAGAAAAAAAAGAGTCTCTTATGGTTTGCCTCCCTCCCTCTCTGTAAAAAAACCATCCATTTAGATACCTCTTCTCAACTTGCGAACTCGTGGAACAACTCCTTAGAAGCAGTAAGATTTCCTCCAGTTTTAGGTGGAGTAACTGAGGCTCTGACTCAACCAGGGGGCCTGCAGCCACCAGCTACCTCCCTTGACCATATAATGACAGGGTTGGATGAGTGGATCTCTGCGGTTCTCTCCCCTTCTAAATTTTTCTGAGTCTGTGAACTTGTGGTTTATTAGATAACCTGAAAATCTAAAATAATATGTTTGACCAAAAAAAAAAAAAAATGAGCTAAATTGTCCAAGAAAAAAAGGAGTACAAACTAAATGTGGTAAAGACATCTACAGAACATTGTTCAAAATCTTAATTTATAGATATATGCCAATGTTAGAGAACTCAAATCAAAAAAATATTTTGTTTAAAGTGAGGGGAGAGGGGAGAGAGAGAGAGAGGGAAGGAGGGGGAAAGAGAGGGAGGGGGAAGAGGGAAGGAGGGAGGGAGAAGAGAAGAAGAAGAGGAGGAAGAAGAGGAAGAGGGGGAGGAGGGAATAGGGAGAGGAGGAGGAGGATGGGAGAAAGAGAAGAATCACTGAAGGATTACTTTGAATTATTTAGTGCCTAATATTTACTGTGAAGTGAGGCATATCTTCATGAACAGAATTAAAGATTACTCCAACCCAAATTGAAGAACAAGGAAAAATGCTTCCCAGGAAAGTCAAGAGCACAGTGGGAAAGCAAGAGTTGAGAGACTTAGATGTGAGTTCCAGCTTCTCTACTCATTAGCTATATGCCTTCAGGCAAGTTACTTAATTTTTCTGAGTCTTAGTTTCCTCTTCTGAAAAATAGGAATAATAATACCTAGTTCACAGGATTGCTAGGAGAACATGAGATAATGCATGTAAATCTCTTGGCATAGTGTTTGGCACAGAATGAGCATTCAGTAACTTGTAGTTTAAAAATGAAAAAGAAGGAGTTCCTGGGTGGTTCAGTCAGTTAAACATCTGACTCTTGATCTCAGCTCAGGTCTTGATCTCAGGGTCGTGAGTTCAAGCCCCATGTTGGGCTCCACACCGGGCATGAAGCCTACTAAGAAAGAAAGAAAGAAAGAAAGAAAGAAAGAAAGAAAGAAAGAAAGAAAGAAAGAAGAAAGAAAGAAAAGAAAAGAAAAAACAATACTGAAGAATGCCCAGATATAGAAGGCTAGGTATTCTCTTTGTGGGAATATTTAAAGGATCAAGGAAGAAACAGCATATATGAGACATGATCTCTATAAAAGCTTTAAAACTATTTTAAAAATCTACCTATAAATGAATATATTGTTTGGTAGTGAAAACTATCACTAAATAAATTTAAACATAATGTGTCTAAGACATCCAAATGGTCAATAGGTACATGAAAAGATGCTCAACATCATTCATCATCAAGGAAATGCAAATCAAAACCACAATGAGATATCACCTCAAACTAGTTATAATGGCTATCATCAAGAAGACAAGAGATAACAAATATTGGCAAGGATGTGGAGAAGAGAGAACTCTTGTAACACTGTTGGTGGGAATGTAAATCAGCTCATCTACTCTGGAAAACAATACGGAGTTTCTTCAAAAAATTTAAAATAGATCAACTATATGATCCAACAATCCTACTTCTGGGTACATACCTAAAGAAAATGGAAACAGGATATCAGAGAGAAATAGGCCCTTCCATGTTTATTGCAGCATTATTCATAGCAGCCAAGACATGGAAACAACCTAAGTGCCCATCAGTGGATGAGTAGATGAAGAAGATAAGAAAGAAGGATGTCCTTCCATTTGCAACAACATGAATGGACCTTGAGCACATTATGCAAAGTGAAATAAGTCAATCAGAAGGACAAGTACTGAATAATACTCCTTGTAGGTGGAATCTAAAAGAGCCAAACTTGTAAAAACAGAAAGTAAAATGGGTGATGGGGGTTGGGGGTTAGGACAGATGTTGTTTTCTGGTGTAAACTTGAAATGAGTGGCAAATAGGCCCTACAGCTCTAATGCACAGCACAGTGAATATAGACAACAGTATAGTATTATAATCATAAAACTTGCTAAGAGACTAGAACTTAATTATTCCAACCACTAAAAAGAAATGATAATTATGTAATGTGATAGAGATGCTAATTATCACTACAATGGCAGTATATATATATAAATGTATCAAATTAAATGTGTACACTTTAAAATTACACAATATGAAAAGTCAAATACACTTCAATAAAAAAGTCTGATTTCTGAGGGTAAAAAGAGTATCTTTAAATGCGTACAGAGAAAAGAAAGATGAATTCTAGTTTTGCAAGACTTGTAGTGACCTAGGCTATAGCCCCAAACTCCTCCTCATGCTTTCTTTGTATCTTGAGATGCTCCTTGCTGACCTCTAAGTCTTTCTTGCTAAGGAAGGAAAGATCCTTTGTTAACCAGATCCTACTTTCTAAAATATCATCCCACTTAAACTGATAAAATTTAATTTATGCTAAGAAACATAGAAAGAGACCACCAAGATAAGCCAGAAGTTTAAAGAACTTTCTCATTAGACATGGGAAAACAGCTTCTGTTACTATTATTGTTATTGTTGTGTGTGTGTGTGTGTGTGTAAAATATCAAAATGATTTAGTCTAATTAAAGGACAATCTACATCCTTGGCATTATAATGGGCCCCTTACAGGTAGCTGGAGGGAACTGGAACATCTTCTCACGTCAAACCCAGCTCAGTCTTGGAATTCAAAGGCGCATCTAAAGAGTTTCCAGTCAGAACCCAACAGAACCTCTCTATAGACCCAATTTGACTTACTAAGTTCAAGTGAACACATTTGGGGCCAAGACTGCTTATGTAGCTGTACTGACCATTATGTGCTCAGCAATAGCTCATAAATAACCCTGAGCATGAACACTCTGAGCAAATGGCTAGCACATCCCAGGAGCCCAGCCCTGTGAAAACACTTTTAGTCTGGGCCCTGAGCAGGGATGAACAACAAGGTGCTCACCATGCTACACATCTATTCCCTGTGTAGTTTACTTTTTTTATAAAGTCTGAATTTGGTGTTGAAGTGCTGACTTACGCTCAGTAATTTGACTAGTTTAAGAGAAAAAGGTAACTATGGCTGGGATGACTAGGAATCTGATAGAATCAATTAAGAATGTCTATACAAGGGGGGCACCTGGGTGGCTCAGTTGGTTAAGTGTCTGACTTCAGCTCAGGTCATTATCTCATGGTTCATGAGTTTGAGCCCTGCATTGGGCTCTCTGCTATCGGCACAGAGCCTGCCTTGGATCCTCTGTCCCCCCTCTCTCTCTGCCCTTCCCTTGCATGCATGTGCACATTTGCAGTGTCTCTCTCTTTCTCTCTCAAAAGTAAATAAACATTAAAAAAAAAAAAAAGAATGTCTATACAAGGGAAAACCAAAACTTCTTACTGGTTAGAGGCCAAAGATGGTCAGAAAATCATTGTTTCTGGCTAGTGGATGATGTTTGTTTTATTCAATGTTGTGTATCATGTTCTATATGGGAAGATAATTTCCGTCTTCAAAAGAAAACTGTGGGACCATGTGCCTGTGACAATCTCTTAACCTCATCCCCAATACCTTCTGTTCTGTGTTTAGACCTTTGCTAGCCTCCAGACATGGTGCATATGACTCAAAGATGGAGGAGAAAGCAAACATTGTTTCTACCTACCCTTCTAAGACTCCCTGCACTAAAGTATGAACCACTTAACACTCAGGTCTTGAACGCCACTCTTCTAAGACCAACCCTAGTAACTAATAAAAAATAGTTGACTATTGGACCCAAATTCTCCTTCCTCCATTATATGTATGTGATGAAGAATATGAATAGATTACAGTTAGGAGCTCTAAGTTCATGATCCAATGACATATATAGTTTTAAATATTTTATATATTTTTTAAACATTTTTTAATGTTTATTTTTATTTTTGAGACAGAGGGAGAGAGCATGAGTTGGGGGGCGGGGTGCAGAGAGAGAGGGAGACACAGAATGTGAAACAGGCTCCAGGCTTTAAGCTGTCAGCACAGAGCCCAATGCGGGGCTTGAACTCACGAACCGTGAGATCATGACCCGAGCCAAAGTTGGACGCTTAACCGACTCAGCCACCCAGGCACCCCTAAAGATTTTCTATTTTTAAGTAATCTCTACACCTATGTGGGGCTCAAACTCACAACCCTGAGATCAAGAACCCCATGCTCTACTTTCTGAGCCAGCCAGGAGCCCCTGCAACAATATTTTGTACCACCTAAGGCAATATGCTGTTCTATAAGATTTCAACCAACACATGCCACAGTCAACACGAAGAGGTAAAACAATAGCAGTAGCAATAGAAACTCACCTCCATCTTGGGGTCTCTGGGCATCGATGGAATGAACCAGTGAACCTTTTAATACAGATAAGCAATCCTTTAACTCTAAATCATCTTTCTTTTTTTCAATAGTAAGAAGTTGGCTGCAATTAATTAATAGAACAAAAACTGAGCTTCCAAATCATTGTGTGCCTGCTTCTTCCATGTTCCTTCCATTGCAAGAAATGACTATAAGACTATATATGGCTATATAAGGAACTTCTGATGTGATCAAAACGTGTGTGTGTGTGTGTGTGTGTGTGTGTGTGTGTGGTCTTTAAAGAGCATTCAAAAATACTTAGTTTGACTCTGTTTTAATTTTCAAGTTCTCTCCCTCTATTTCTAGCTCAAGATTTCTGTTTACCCATGAAGGCATATAGGAGATCGTTCAGAATAATATGTCCTAGGCCACGCCCAGAGGCCAGGTATTCATGGATTTTGTATCCAGTGTACGGTGTTTCTAGATTCAAATATTTTCAAAGGTAACGTGATACAGGTTCCCTCTGCAATTACTGCATTTGGTTACGTGCTGGTAATGCTATCAGCTAACTTTATCTCAGAAATGTGGGTGCCCACAAATGCAGTGTCTATAGCTGTAACCATATACCTTTCAGCGTGGCGTCTGGTTCCCTCCTGTTGTTGAGCGGTAGAATGGAGACACTGTGTTGGAACAACAAATCAACCCAGTGCTCCCTCGAGAGCCATGTGGGTATATTATTACAGCCCATCTTAGGTGAGTGTGCATGAATCTGATGACCAGCTGTTACAAATTATTTATTCTGAAACTATTTGAAAAATCTGATCAAAAAACACTTTTGAAACTATGTGTGAACCAGTATTTGGAAAAGCTTCCTCCCTGTGTTTCACCAGCAGACTTTGCTTGGTTTTCTTATGCTTTGGAAAATCAGTGCTATCTCTTTATCCAGTTTTCCCATTGACACAACCATATAGTCATAGATTGTCTAATTTGTGCTGTAAACCATGGACCTTTGCTGTGCTTTGGAAACATTTAGAAAACTCTTGCCAATTGATTTTCTGAAAATAATTCTAATAATAATTTTTTTAAGTTTTATTTGTTTTGAGAGGGTGGGAGGGGCAGAGAGCAAGAGAGAGAGAGAGAGAGAGAATTCCAAGCAGGCTCCTCACTCTCAGCCCAGATCCCATATGGGACTTGAACTCACGAACTGTGCAATGATGACCTGAGCAAGGATCAAGAGTCCAATGCTTAACTGACTGAGCCTGCCCAGGCACCCCTCTAATAACAAATTTTAAAGCACACTGATTTAAAGAAGTATAATTAAAAACAAACAAACCAAAAACATCCACCTTGTCCTTTCCCTAAACTTTCTAGCTTAAGTTTAGCAACTTAAGGAGATAAGGGCCAGAATATAAATTATGCCCTTGTAGAAGAATACTAGTACTACTTCCTTAACCCCTTTCTTATTAAAAAACAAACAAACAAAAAACACCCAGAGCATTTTACATAGTAATCAATTAGACTCCCCCCAGCATCACTATGAAGTAAATATTAATCAGATGCTGAAATACCAATTTTTATTGGACAATTTTACTTGCTATATTAAGATCCTAGAAATGACAACGATACAAAAGGAAAATAATGCTCAACATTGAGCCAATTATGATTGGCCTGTGTAGGCTTAATAAACACTAATTAATTCAGACACACAATACCCAGATGAGGTATTTCTTCATCCACTCAAGCAATATCATCATCTCTGAGTTTCAGAAATGGAAACTCAGTACAGTGCTAAACAATTTAGGACAGGAAATAATTACCTGTTCAAAAGATAACAGTACTTTGCATCTAAACATTGCTTTTTAACCAAGCGTTTCCAGCCACATTACAAACGCTAAGTAAACACTCTCAGAGACTTAATAAGTATTTCTCTTTAACCTCAACAGATTGAAGGAAAAAAAACAATTTAGCCAAAATTACACAGAAGGTCACTAGCAGCGAGGGTTTGGTTCCTGAGATTCCAGTATTAGGTGGAAAGTAAAGAAAGCATGTGTTTATGGACGGCCAACTATGTGCTGAGCCTTTTGTGTATTTCATCTCATCAGTCCTCTCTGTGGCCCTTGAGATAAATACTCTATGATCCCTACTGTGCGCTGAGAACAGGTCAGTCTGATTCCAAAGCCAACTTGCTTCTGTTCCTATTAGACCACGTGTCACAAAGTGGGAGGAAATAGAAAGTTCAGACTCACCAGAACTTAAAAAAAAAAAAAAAAAAAAGAAAGACTGGTAATTAGTTTTCTATTCCTGCTGTAGCAAATTATCCCAAACTCAGTGGCTTAAAACAACACAGATTTATTATCTTCTAGTTTTGGAGGTCGGAAGTCCAAAAATGGGTCTCCCTGGGCTGAAATCAAGGTGTCAGCAGTCTGCATTCCTCCTGAAGGCTTGAGGGGAGAATCCATTCCCTTGCTTTTTTTAGCTTCTAAACACAATCTGCATTCCTTGGCCAATGGTCCCTTTCTCCATCTTCAAAGCCAACATCATAGCCTCTTCAATCTCTTTTTGACTCTGACCCTGGTACCTCCTCTTTCACTTAACAGGACCCCTGTGATTACAAAAATGGGCCCACCCAGATAATCTACAATAACTTCCTCACCTTAAATTCCCTAACTTATCACCCGCAAAGTCTCTTCTGACAGGTACAGGAGCATATTCACAGGTTCTAGGGCTTAAGACATAGGCATCTTTGGGACCATTATTTTGCTTATCACAGTACTTTATATTTTGGAAAAAACTTTTTTTAATATTTATTTATTTGGGGGAAAGCACAAGCAGGGGAGGGGCAGAGAGGGGGACAGTGGGTCTGAAGTGTGCTCTGCACTAATAGGCTGACAACGGAGAGCCCAATGTGGGGCTCAGACTCACGAACCTCAAGATCATGACCTGAACTGAAGTCTGAAGCTTAACCAACTGACCACCCAGGTGCCCCTATTTTGGAGAATTCTTAGAAAACTAGGATCTGGGGCACCTGGGTGGCTCAGTCGGTTGGGTGTCTGACTTCAGTTCAGGTCATGATCTCACAGTCTGTGAGTTCGAGCCCCGCGTCAGGCTCTGTGCTGACAGCTCAGAGCCTGGAGCCTGCTTCAGATTCTGTGTCTTCCTCTCTCTCTGCCCCTCCCCAACTCATGCTCTGTCTCTCTCTGTCTCAGAAATAAATAAACATTAAAAAATTAAAAAAAAAAAAACTAGGATCTGTGCCTCATCATTTCTTACCCAACTAGCATCTCTTATATCTGTTACCCCCAAAGCCCCTCCTAAAATGGAACTCTGTCATCTCATGGAGCAAACTGAACACTATAGGAGGGCGTACCTCAAACATGGAAGGTTTAAAAAAAAGAAAATGATAGCTGTTGATATTTGCAACTACTTGGATGTATCTCAAAATAATTATGCTATTTGAAATAAGCCAGAAAAGAGTACAAGTTTATATAAAATTCTACAATACGCAGACTAATATATAGTGACAGAAAGCAAATCACTGGTTGCCTTGGGTTGAGGGGCAGGCTGGGGGAAGGATTACCAAGGGACATGAGAACATTTTTAGGATTGATGGATATATTGATTGTGGTGATGGTTTCACAGATGTATAAATATGTCATACAAGTGTCAAACTTAACAAATTGTGTACTTTAATTACGTACTGTTTCTTATATGTTACAGCTCAATAAAGCTGTTTAAAAATACATGAGGGGCCCCTGGATGGCTCAGTCAGTTGGGCATCTGGCTCTTGGTTTTGGCTCAGGTCATGATCTGAGGGTTCATGGGATCAAGCCTGGTGTTGAGTTCCATGCTGTCAGCATAATCTTTTTGGAATTCCCTCTCCCTCTCTTTCTTCCCCTCTCTCATCTCATTTTTTTTTTTTTTACTCTCTCTCTCTCTCTCTCTCTGTTATCTCTCTCTGTTTTTTGCTCACGTGCACACACGCACGCATGCCTGTGTGTATCTGTGCTCTCTCTCCCAAAATACATAAATAAACTTAAAAAAAAAAAGATTCTCTTTCTCTCTCTGCCCCTCTCCCCTGGTCTCACTCTCTCTCTAAGATAAAAATAACAAATAAATAAACAACAGTATTAAAACATACATGAAAAGAAACTTCAAAATCCTCCAAGGCACCCAAGAACTGCATAATGAGGTTCAAGAGCCAGAGAGAAACTTGTGTCATGCTTCACTAACCTTATCTATATAGCTCTTCAGAAAATTCCTAAACATCTCATTCAGATGTTATCATTTCAGGATGATTGAAAATTTGCAAGTGTAACACATTTGGGAGCTTATTTTGCATATTATCTCGGTTCCTTAGCTTGGCATAGGAGATCCTTTGTGAACTGTGTGGGCCGTCTACCTCTCCAACCTGTCTTCCTACCACACCTGGACTTGAAATTCATGCTTCAACAATGCCAAGCTATTTATAGCTGTGCAAGCTCACCTGGTGTTTTATGTCTCCATAAAATGTGCTGCTGTCCTCTCTGCCTCCTTGGCCAAGAGAAGCCACCACTTCCTCTTCCACCACCTCCATTTCTTGGACAAGCATCTTTGGTTGCACTTTCCCCGCCGTATTGTAACTAATCGTTTCACATCTGTCTCTGTCACTAGCCTATCTGTACTCCCAACCTTGGCATGTAGCAGAGACTCAACAGCTATTTCATGGAATTAGAAATGCTCCCAGTATGTCATAGAGACAAACATCAGAGCCATTAGGGTATCTGTAGGGAAGGACATCCACCAGAAGAGGAATTTGGATGCTGGTGGATGAAGGGATAAAGCATGGTCATGAAGTTGGTGATGGTGACACTGCTGTGGCCCCAACTCGAGCGATGGCTGTCAGTAGGGGGCAGGACCACTCCAGAGGATTTCAGAAACTGTGGGGTGCTTTTGGTTATCACAGTGCTGTCTGACCAGGAAGGTGCTACCAGCACGTTGTACCTGGAGACCAGATGGAAGCTATGTACAGAGCAGCCCTGTAAAAAGAAGAATTATCACATCCAAGATGCCAATAAGGCCTTCATTTAGAAATAAAACACACTACTCTAAAGATAAAGGGTGTTTTCTTTATAGAGACTGAAAATATTCCTCATCCTCAGTGCTTCAGGGAAAGGACCAGAATCCTCTCCCCCAGCTGCAAGCACTCACTCTCCCTGCCCCTCTCTGCTTCACCAGCCAAGTGTCACTTTTCCCTCTTACTGTCTGCACTTCATCCTTTCCTTCCCACCCTGGGGTCTTCACTTCACGCTGTTCACTCAGCCTGAAGTGGCTGCTCCCCCTCCCTCCCTTCTACCTGGTCACTCCTTACTCATCCTTAGCATGTCATTTCCTCTAGAAGCTTCCCTCATCTCCTATACTAGGTCTGTTTCCCCTGATACAAGCTTTCAGAGCATTCTGTGTATCTCTCTAATAGCCTTTATTACAAGGATAAAACCTTGGTGGAAGGAAGAAGGGGAAAGAGGGAGGAGGGAAGCAGAGAAGAAGACTCATTTGGCTGTTTGAGGAGGATGGAAAGAGCACACATTTTCTTTTTTTTTATGTTTATTTTTGAGAGAGACAGAGCACGTGTGTGAGCAGGGGAGGCACAGAGAGAAAGGGGGACAGAGGATCCAAAGCAGGCTCTATGCTGACAGCAGAGAGCCCAATGCGGGGCTCCATTAGGGGCTTGATCTCACGAACCGTGAGATCATGACTGGAGCTAAGTCCAAAGCTTAACCGACCAAGCCACCCAGGTGCCCCGGAAAGAACACGCATTTGAAAAAAAACAGACTCTTAGCTCTGCTTCTTATTAATTGAGGAACTTGAGTAAGTTACCTAACTGATTTGAACCTTGGTTTCCTCATCCACAAAATGGGGCTAAAGGTGTTAGTGACAATTAAAGGACAGAAGTATACAGAGTACCTTGTTTAGCGTCTGACACATGGAAGGTACTCGGTAAATGCCAAATCTTCTTTCTCTCTCTCCCTCCTCTTCCCCTGAGGGAAGGGCATGTAAATGCTGGACTAAAAAAACCTTGATGCCTAGCTTGATGGAGAGCAGTTCTATAAGCCTTCTAAATGGACTTAAGTGACTCTGAGAACTCACAAGCGTCTTAAAGAAAGCCCATGGTCAGGGGGTAGACGGTTGTAATAGATTGTGAGTAGAAGCAATGAGGGGAATTCATAGACACTGATGTGGAGTGTTGCTCAATATTCTTGTAAGACCTTCTCTTCATAATTCCGCCAGCATGCAACAAGTATATGTTGGATGGCTATACCTGGTTTCTTGGAAGCAATATGAGCTAACTGGGAAGTGAGTCACCTCTAAAAAGTTACTTGGTTCTTTATGTCTCTGAGATCAGGGTCCTACTGAAGTCCCACTGATGCCAAAGGGGCGGGGGGCGGGGGGCGGGGGCGGGTAGGCTTGGAAGGGTCAGTAAAAATTATATGAGGTGTCTTTTCTAGCCACTAAAGTAGAACGAGTTCTAAATGACCACAATTTAGATTCATATGATTTGCCATCAAGGGAACCTCTGGGCACATCTGCAATCCCATAATTAAGACTGATAATAGCATCATAAAATAATGGGTATAATCTTTAGAGGGAAACATCTGAGTACGCATACTATCCTAAAGGCAAACAGACTCTTAGAAGTTGGACACATGGGGGACTGCAACAGGTAAGAAAGTCCCGCCTCCTTTCTAAGCAATCCACCCTAAGTGATCTTTAGAATAACAGAGTAGTAAGTTAGGTTCATTGTGCAACTTCTTTCTGCCTGACATCACTGGAATTAAAAGCATATGATTGCTTTGCTAACAAGAGCCTCCAAATCCGCTGTTAAGCAGTGATATTGACCACTTGAACTTTATTTAGAGAACCCCAAAAGTTAACCCTATAAAGCAACACAGGGCTGTTTCCTGATCAGAGCCCTGAACTACTTACTTGCTTTTCTTTCTCAGACAGGCTTCTTAAAAGGATCTTCTTTTTTCCGCAAGTCTTAAAGGGTTGCCTTGCTCACCTGCCTTTACCAACTCCTGTTCTGGATTTAAAGTAAAAATTTCTCATCCTGGGATGCCCTCAGTCCAAGAATGTAGTGTATGGCATTTACCCTCACCCCTGCCAAGCTCCTAACCTGTTATCCTTTCACCTCTAAATATTTATCCCTGTTTCATATCTCTTTTTTAAATAGAAAGCACCAGAAGGAAGTAACAGAGAGCACCCTTATGGGCGAATATTCATCTCCATAGTATTTTGTCTTAGTTTTTAAACCTTTTTTATTGCTTTATGCTTTTAACTTAATGTATAAAATGGGAAAATACAGAAATGTCCAGCATCAGAAAACTTCAACATAATTCTTTCTATTTATTAAACATGTTTTACATAGTTGGGGTCACAATAAATGAGCAGTTTTACAACCTGCTTTTTTTTCACCGGACATAAAGAACATTTCCCCATATTATACTTTGAAATAAATATCTTTTTAATAGTTATATCTACTACATGGCTATATTGCAATCATTTCTCTAACAATAGATATTTAGATTGTATCCAGTTTTCAATATTTTTAATTTTTTTAAATGTTTTTTTATTTATTTATTTTTGAGACAGAGAGAGACAGAGCATGAATGGGGGAGGGGCAGAGAGAGAGGGAGACACAGAATCGGAAGCAGGCTCCAGGCTCCGAGCCATCAGCCCAGAGCCTGACGCGGGGCTCGAACTCACAAACCGTGAGATCGTGACCTGAGCGGAAGTCGGACGCTCAACCGACTGAGCCACCCAGGCGCCCCCAGTTTTCAATATTTTTAAGTGACATAACAGTAACCATCCTTACCTATATTTTAAATTATCTCCTCAGGATAAATTCTTATGTGGGAAAGTGTTAAGACACAGTATAAACATTTTAATGTTCCTAATACTGAATTCAAAAAGGCTGTACAAGCATATACTCTCACCAGCAACATGCCAGTGGTACTTTGATATGCTCTGTAACACTGAACAGTAACATTAAAAAAAATCTTAGTCAATAGGGGCGCCTGGGTGGCGCAGTCGGTTAAGCGTCCGACTTCAGCCAGGTCACGATCTCGCGGTCCGTGAGTTAGAGCCCCGCGTCAGGCTCTGGGCTGATGGCTCGGAGCCTGGAGCCTGTTTCCGAATCTGTGTCTCCCTCTCTCTCTGCCCCTTCCCCGTTCATGCTCTGTCTCTCTCTGTCCCAAAAATAAATAAAACGTTGAAAAAAAAAATTTAAAAAAAAAATCTTAGTCAATAAAAAAAAATATATTTCAACACTGTGTTAATTTGCAGCACTTTGATGACTGGTAAGGTTGGACATTTTTCATATGTTTATTGGTCTTTTTTATTTTTTCATTTGTGAATTACCTCAGTCCTTTGCTCATTTATCTACTATCTACAATATGACTAATTTTTTTCTTATTACAAAAGTAATACATGTTCATTGTGAAATGTGTTAGAAAATGCTAGTATTGATAGTGTTTTATAACTGTTTATAGTGCCCCTTAAAGAACTCAATCCAATATATTGTATCTGTCAACCAGTATATGTTTAAGCCATCTTTTTTTGAAATATAGTTGACACCCAATGTTACATTAGTTTCAAGTGTACAACGTAGTGATTCTGACAACTCTATACATTATGCTATTCTCACCACAAGTATAACTACCATATAATCCTATTCCAATACCATTAACTATATTCCCTACGCTGTACCTTTCATCCCCATAACTTATTCACTCCATAAAAGGAAGCCTGTGCCTTCCACTGCCCTTAACCACTTTTTGCTCAACAGCCCCCCTTCACTCTGGCAACCACCAGTTTTTTCTCTATATCATTGGTCTTTTTCTGCTTTGTTTATTCATTTGTTTTGTTTTTTAGATTCCACACATAAGTGAAATCGTATGGTATTTGTCTTTCCCTTTCTGACTTATTTCACTTAGCACAATACTCTCTAGGTCTATCCATGTTGTCACAAATTGCAAATTGCAAATATTGTATATGTATCTGATATATATATATATATATATATATATATATATATATATATATATGAGATTATGATATCCATTCATCTCTTGATGGACAGTTGGGTTACTTCTATATTTTGGCTATTGTAAATAATGCTGCAATAAATACAGGGGTACATATATCTTTTCAAACTAGTGTTTTCATTTTCTTTGGGTAAATAAATACCCAGTAGTGGAATTACTGGATCATACGGTATTTCTATTTTTTTAATTTTTGAGGAATTGTTGTTCTGTTTTCAACAGTGACTGCACCAGTTTACATTCCCACCAACAGTGCATGAGTGTTCCTTTTCTCTATATCCTTGCCAATACTTGCTATTTGAAAAAATTTTTTTAATGTTTATTTATTTTTGAAGGAGAACGAGACAGAGTGTGAGCATGGGAGGGGCAGAGAGAGAGGGAGACACAGAATCCAAAGTGGTCTCCAGGCTCTGAGCTGTCAGCACAGAGCCCGATGTGGGGCTCGAACTCATAAACTGTGAGATCATGACTGGAGCTAAAGTCGGGGGCTTAACCAACTGAGCCACCCAGGTGCCCCAACACTTGTTATTTCTTATCTTTTTGATAATAGCCATGCTGACTCATGTGAATTTATCTCATTGTGGTTTTGATTTGCATTTCCCTGATGATTAGTGATATTGAGCATCTGTTCGTGTGTCTGTTGGTCATTTGTGTGTCTTCCTTGGAAAAAAAATGTCTATTCAGTTCCTCTGCCCATTTTGAATTAGGTAATTTTTTTAGGTTGAGTTGTATAAGTTCTTTATATATTTTAGATATTAACCCATTATTGGATATATCATTTGCAAATAATCTTTTCCCATTCAGTACATTGACTTTTGTTTTATTGGTGGTTTCCTTCTCTGTGCAAAAGCTTTTCATTTTGGTATAGTCCCAATAGCTTATTTTTGGTTTTGTTTCCCTTGCTTAAGATGAAGTATCTAGAAAAATGTTTCTAAGATTGATGTCAAAGAGATCACTGCCTATATTTTCTTTTGTGAGTTTAATGGTTTGTGATCTCACATTTAGGTCTTTAATCCTTTTTGAGTTTATTTTTATGTGTGATATAAAAAAGTGCTCCAGTTTAATTCTTTTTATAATTTTTTTTATTTAAAACGTTTTTTTAATGTTTTTATTTATTTTTGAGACAGAGAGAGACAGAGCATGAGCAGGGGAGGGGCAGAGAGAGGGGGAGACACAGAATCTGAAGCAGGCTCCAGGCTCTGAGCTGTCAGCACAGAGCCCAACGCAGGGCTCAAACTCATGAAGTGTGAGATCATGACCTGAGCTGAAGGCAGATGCTCAACCGACTGAGCCACCCAGGTGCCCCATCCAGTTTTATTCTTTTGCATGTAGCTGTTCAGTTTTCCTGCCACCATTTATTGAAGAGACTGTCTTTTCCCCATTGTACATTCTTGCCTCCTTTGTTGTAGATTAATTTGCCATATATAAGCATGGGTTTCTTTCTGGGCTCTCTGTTCTGTTCCATAGATATTTGTCTATTTTTGTGCTAGTACCATACCGGTTTATCATAGCTTTGTAGTATATCTTGAAATCTGGGATTGTGATACTTCCAGCTTTACTCTTCCTTCTCAAGATTGCTTTGGCTATTCAGAGTCTTTTGTGGTCCTGTGCATATTTTAGGATTATTTGTTCTGGTTCTGTGAAAAATGCTATTGGTATTTTGATGGGGATCGCATTGGATCTGTAGGTCACTGTGAGTAGTATGGACATTTTAACAATATTAGTTTTTCTAATCCATGAGCATGGAATGCCTTTCCATTTCTTTGTGTCATCTTCAATTTCTTTCATTTGTGTTTTGTAGTTTTTAGCATACAGGTCTTTCACCTCTTTGGTTAACTTTATTCCTAGATATTTTATTCTTTTTGGTGCAATTGTAAATTGAATTGTTTTCTTAATTTCTATTTCTGCTATTTTGTTATTACTGTATAGACATGCAACCAATTTCTGTATATTAATCTTGTACCCTGCAACCTTACTAAATTCATTTATTAATTCTAACAGGTTTTTTGGGTGGAGTCTTTAGGATTTTCTATGTATAGTATCATGTTATCTGCAAATAATGACAGTTTTACTTCTTCCTTACCAATTTGGATGCCTTTTATTCCTTTTTCTTGTCTGATTGCCATAGCTAGGACTTCTAGTACTATGTTGAATGAAACTGTCAAGAGTAGACATCCTTGTCTTACTCCTGATCTTAGAAGAAAAGCTCTCAGGTTTTTGGGTTTCTTTCTTTCTTTCTTTCTTTCTTTCTTTCTTTCTTTCTTTCTTTCTTTCTTTCTTCTTTCTTTCTTTTTTTTACCAGTGAGTATATTAGCTGTGGGTTTGTCATATATGGCCTTTATTATGTTGACATATATTCCCACTATCATTCCAAATTTTAGTATATGTGCTGCTGAAGCAAGCATGAGGTATGTTCCTTCTAAACCCACTTTTTTGAGAGTTTCTATCATGAATGGATGTTGAATTTTATCAAATGCTTTTTCTGCATCTAATTTTTTAATGTTTGTTTATCTATTTTGAGAGACAGAGAGAGAGAGAGAGAGAGAGAGAGAGAGAGAACATGCTCATGAGCAGGGAGAGGGGCAGAGAGAAAGAGGGAGAGAGAGAATCCCAAGCAGGCTCAATGTACATCACAGGGCCTGACATGGGGCTCAGTCTCATGACCGTCAGATCATGAACTGAGTCGAAATCAAGAGTTGAATGCTTAACCAACTGAGCCACCCAGGTGCCCCTTCTTCTGCGTCTATTGAGGTTATTATGTGATTTTTATCTTTCATTTTGTTAATGTGTTTTGTTATACTGATTGATTTGCAGATGTTGAACCATTCTTGCATCCCTGAAATAAATCTTATTTGATCTTGGCATATGATCCTTTTAATATATTATTGAATGCAGTTTGCTGGTATTTTGTTGCTTGATGTTTCGTGTTTGTTTCTATGAATTAGGCAGAATAGCTACTTTTTCTAAACTTGAGGGAATGGTTTTGTGTGTGGTCATTCCACTGTGTATTAACTGTGTATTAAGCCATCACTTTAAATGGTTGTATAATATTCCATTGTATGGATGAACAAATACTGTTTTTACCAATCTCTGGGCATATAAGTTGTATCTCATGTTTCCATATTATAAATGATTGTGTGATGAAAGTGATGAACATCTGTTCATCATTTACATTTATTTTTCACTCTTGTCTGATCATTTACATAGGTAAAGTCCATAAATAAAATTATTTGATCAAGGGGTACTGAAGCTTTTGATATACCTTACAAAATCTCCCTTCAAAATGGTTATGCCAATTTCCAGCCCCAAAAGCAACATGTGAGAGGACTAATTTCATCATATCCTCACCAACATTGAGTATTATTCTTTTTCATCTGAAATCTGGCAGGCAAAAAAAAGTGTCCCATTGTTTTAATTTGAATTTATTTCAACACTAGTGAAGCTGAAGTTAATATGTGGGTTCATTGTGGTCTCTTAAAATTCCACTAGAAAGTGCTAGTACTTGTCCTTTGCCTTTCTATTTGGATTGTTGTCATTTTTTTCTGTTAGGCTGTTTCATTGTGAGAGCTCTTTAAATATAAGTATTTCATAATTAACCCTTTGCCTATCACATGTCTCCATTTGCCATTTTCCTTTTAACTTTATAAGAAGCAATATAGGGAAAGGTTAAAAGCATGGCCCTGAAACAGACTGGCTCTGCCATTTACTAGCTGTGGTTATGCTGCTTAGGTGCCCTGTTCAGATACCTTTTACTGACCAGTACCCACATATCTCAGACCTGTGAGGCTGGCTACTAAGGATTACAGCTGTCCCTCTCTCTAGAGTTTGCACTACAGGGAGCTGGGGAAGTTATACCCCATCCCATCCCAATACAGGGATACAAAAAGCTGCCACTCTTCTATAAAGTGGGGGCTAATTTTATGGTTTATGCTCTACAGTCTAGAGACCTCCCTGTATAAATCAGACCAAGGCTTAGATTTTCTAAGATACAGTCTTGCTTGTCTGTTTTCTGTTCCCTATCTGGTTTTGCTCTTTTCCTTACAGGTTCATCCTGAAAAGCCCTTCCTCAATAAATCATGCATATTTAATCCCTGTTTCAGAATCTGCTTCTAGGGAACCAACTTAAGATTCTGTAAAAGGGGATGCTCTTAGTACCTGTGTCATAGAGTTGTGGTAAAGATTAAATATTAATTAATAGTATCTTGTACTTATTATGGGTAAGGCATTGTCAGACACATTTTACACATGTTAATTCATTTAGTCCTTAAATCAGTCAGGGTCCAGGTATAACCCTGAAACATGTAAAGTGCTTAGAACAGTGCTGGTGCATATTTAGCATCAATAAATCTTAGTTATCATTATTTATTAAATCATTCTACATTTCAAATGGAAGATTAAGCCTACAAATAGACTGTTTCTCCTGGATTTTGATGTCTCCGTTCCATGCCCCTTTTCTTAGATATTCCTTTGGAAAACTCTTTCCCTCTCATTTCCCCCCTCTTTTATTCCAAAAGGTAGAGAGCTACCAAGTCCACATCTTTGTTGAGGAACCCCTATACCTAATATTCTGACTTGGTTTTAATTAAGGAAGCACTCTTACACTCTGATAGACTTTGTTGGAAAGGGAAGAAAAAGTGTTTTCTCCTTGATTATTCAAATTTGCCTCGACTTGGTTCTTTTATAACTCAGAGGAGAGTCCAGCCACCCTAGCTTTACCTTAAACCCAAAACAAAACAAAACAAAACAAAACAAAACAAAACAAAACAAAAAGAAGACATTAAGCTTGGGCTATCCTAACAACCTTGCATGTTGTAAGGCTATGCACACTCTCATTGCTCTCTCTCTTCTCCAAGGCATTGGAAAATGGTCAAGAAGTGTCAATGTCAGCAGTGTCAACACCAGAGGGGTTTTCAAGAGATGTGGAAATGCAGTAAAAACCCCACTATGTCCCTAGCACCCAGAATAGTGTTTGGCACATAGTAGGTATTTAAACATATGTGTTATTGAACAGATGAATGAGTGAATTTACAAAGAAAGAGCAATGACATTGGTTAATAGTGGTTTATATTTATTCACATATTTACCACTTACTGTGATTATCACTCTTTTCCTGCATCTTTATCCATCTAAGATCATTTTCCTTCTTCTTGAAGCAGAACCTTTATAAGTTCCATTAGTGAGGGCCTGTGATGGCAAAATAACTTTTTGTTCATCTAAAAATGCCTTTCTTTCACTCTCCTTTTTAGATGATATTTCCACTGGTTAAATAATTCTAGGTTGACAGTCATTTTCTCTCAGCACATTCTTTTAGCTTATATTTTTTACAGTTGCAAACTCACCTATCAGCTAAGTGTTGTTTCATTGGAGGTAGTCAGCCCTTTCTCTTGTAGAGCTTGTAAAGTTACTTGTTTTTGGTGCTCTGCATTTTCATTATCTTATGTGTAAATATCTTTTTTCTTTTTTTTTCTTTTTAAAAAAAATTTTTTTTAATGTTTATTTATTTTTGAGACAGAGAGAGACAGAGCATGAACAGGGGAGGGGCAGAGAGAGAGGGAGACACAGAATCTGAAACAGGCTCCGGGCTCTGAGCTGTCAGCACAGAGCCCGATGCGGGGCTCGAACCCACGGACTGTGAGATCATGACCTGGGCTGAAGTCGGACGCTCAACCGACTGAGCCACCCAGGCGCCCCTCTTTTTTTCTTTTTAAAATATTGCCTAAAGTATTGTCCATTTTTCTTATTTTAGAATTTCAATTAGACACGTTAGAGCTCCCTCTATCTTCCATGTTTTTCTTTTACATGAAAAAATGAATTTGGTTCTAGCTTCCAATTTGCTAATTTTCTCTTCAGCATGTCTGATCACTGTTAAACCTGCCCATTGACTTTTAAATTCTAATTATTATGTCTTTTTTTTTGTTGTTGTTAAGTCTAGAAGGGTTTTTTTTTTTACTTCTTTAAAAAAAATTTCTTTTAACATTTATTTATCTTTGAGAGACAGAGAGACAGAGCTTGAGTGGGGGAGGGGCACAGAGAGAGGGAGACACAGAATCCGAAGCAGACTCCAGGCTCTGAGCTGTCAGCAAAGATCCTGACACAGGACTCGAACTCACAAACCGTGAGATCATGACCTGAGCCGAAGTCAGATGCTTAGATGACTGAGCCACCCAGGCACCCCTTGAATTCTTTTTTAAGTCTGCCTATTCATTTTTGGCAGAACTTTGCTCTTTATTTATATTTTCAATCTTTTATTGCTTTAAATATATTAAACATATTTATAATCTATGACTGGTAATTCCAATTTCAATGTCTTTAAGAGTTTGATTCCGTTGTCTTTCCCTGTTAATTCTTGTTTAAGAATAATTCTTGGAACTTTCTCTGTGTAAATTTTTTGGGTCTGGATTAAGTTGGTGTCTTAGTCCATTTGAGCTGACAAAATACCATAAATTGGGTTGCTTAAACAAAACATTTATTCCTCACAGTTCTGGAAGCTGGGAAGTCTAAAGTCAAGGTGCCAGCAGATTGTGTCTGGTGAGGGCCCATTTCTTGGTTCTCAGAGCACTGTCATTTCTCCCTGTGGAAGAGGCTGCTTTTAGGGTCTTTTTTTTTTTTAATAAGGGCACTAATCTCATTCATGAGTGCTCCACCCTCATGACGTAATCAAAGACCCTATCTCCAAATACTGCTACATTGGGAATTAAGTTTAAGCATAAAATTTGGGGGAGACACAAATATTCAGTCTATAGCAGTTGGTTTTCTCTAGAGGTGATTTGGTTTACCTTTGCCAGCTGGCTGGAGGCACCACCAACCTGAAACCACTTTAAATTATGTGCTTGAGTTTCAGACAAAGCCAGGTAGAGCAGATTATTGCCTTTGGTTTAAAAAAGAAAAAATCTCAGAGGAGATATTTCCTCTTTCATTCTATACTAAGGATGATTACAGGTAATTTTCTTTTGTTGTCTTCTGGTAAAAGACAGTAAGAAAAGATCTAGGGGATCCTGACCTATGTGTGGAGTCTCTCATTGGATTCCTCATCTTGGTAGGATTTGACCTTTGTCTCCTTTTTCCATGCTTCATGAGACCATGACAACTAAAACTCAAGTTCCTCTGCTAATCTATTTTACTAGTTCCTAGCTTCTGAGTAATCCTAATCCGAATGCTGGTTCATTAATAAATTTTCTATTTTTTAAAAAATATTTAAAAGCATTTTAAGTTGTTTTAGTTGTTTTCAGTGGGAGAGTTGAACAGGGAATCTGCTTTACTACTGTCAGACATGGAAGTCTACAGAGTGATTTTCTTCACTACTTTTTATTCTGAAATATTCTAAATTTCTAGCAAATGTAAAAGAATAATACATGAATAGTATAGTACAAGAATAAGAGATATGTCTTCACCTAGATCTAATTGCTAATATTTAGTTTATATTTCTCTCCTTTCTCTGTCTTTTGCTGAACCATTTGAATATAAGGTGCAGAAGTGATGAACCATTTGAATATAAGTTGCAGAAGTGATGGTTTTTTTATCCTTGAGTATTTCAGCTTGCATTTCCTAAAAGTAAAAAAAAAAATTCTCCTATGTAACCATAATTCCATGTCACCTCTAGGAAAATTAACAGTAAATCTCTAATACTATGTAATATATTATCTACATTCAAATTTCCCCAATTGCTTCTAAAATGTGTGTCTCTCTTATTTATGCCAGGTCTTCCTGCATCCCGTTATGCAGATGTTCCCTGGAATGTTCTTGTACTTCTGCAGTAAGTTGTTTCAGACTTTATTCTCCATCTGAATATTCAGAAAGAGGTTCCCTCTCCTTTATTTTGTGGGGGATTTCATAAACCCTGTGATGAAATGTTTTCTGTTGGCTTATTCAATAAAGAGAAGATATCCATCTGGATTCAATGTTTACTGAAAAATAAAATGTGTATCTCTCTCCCTCTCTTTTTCTTTCTCTCCCTCCCTCTCTGACTTAGGACTCCATAAAGATTCATGTACCTTTTTTTGATTGGTTTGTTTTTCATGACAATGATGTTTATGAAGAGTCTGGGCTGTCTTACAGAATGTCTGAGATTCTGGTTTTGTTTCAAAGTACTCCTTTAAAAATATAAACAAATGAAGTTGTTCTCAAGTTTAAAATCGTCCTCTGGCTATTATAACATTTGGAAAATAAAACCCAAACTCATTATCCTGGCTTACAGAGGTCTACATGATCTGGTGTGACTTCACTTTGTATGTTCTTCTCTACCTCACCTTCATTTAAGCCATAGTGGTCTTTTTCCAGTTTCCCAGACAAAGCTTGCCCTAACAGCGCTTTGCATTAGCTGTTCCCTCTCCCTAATATTCTCTTCCCTGAGCTTTACTTGAAAGTTGGCTCCTTATAATTAAAGTCTTGATTTGAATACCATCTTCCCAAAGTGGACTTTCTTTCTACCTTGACCCTCAATGCAGTCTTTCAGTCACTCATTCTCACATCACCCTATTTTGAATTCTCTGCTTGGTACCTGTCACAACCTGATATTTTTCTCATTATTTTTATTGAGCTCCATGAAAGCAGGGGCTGTGCTTGGTCTTGCTCATTACTATATTCCCAGCACCTAGAACAGTTCCTGACACATAGCAGAAACTTAATAAATACTTGCTAAATACTGTAATGAATAAGCTGAAAGCTGAGGGCTGAAAAGTAGCCAGCTATTTAAAGGGCCGGAGGGGAAAAATCTTGGCAGGGGCAACTGCCGGGGAGAAGGGCCTGAGAGAACCCTGAGGCTTGGTCTATTCTAGGGATGGAGAATCGCTTCTCGGCCTTTTGGCTAAGTTCAAGTGTATTCTAGGGATGGAGGAATGACCTGTGTATTTGGAGGGAAGTAAGCTAGGAGAGAGACATACAGGAGAGGAGAGAGGTGAGTAGGGCAAGATGACTGAGAGCTTTGTGGGCCCTGATAGGGAATTTAGATTTTATTTTAAATCAAATGAGAAATTAAAATGAATGTAATCTAAATGAAAACTAAAAGTTTCAAATAGGAGAGTGACATAATCTGAGTTATGCCTTTTAAAAGATAATTTAAAAACTAATTTAACTTGAGTAAGATGGAGATAACTAATACCAGCGATAGAAAGTCTTATGTGTAAGAGAAGATCTGCAGGCGGGAAATAATGATTTATTTTTGGACATGTTGAATTTGACATAAGGCACTTCCTTTGTGGTTTTCCTATCAACACCCAAAAAAGAATTTATGAGTAAGATGGTATTATAATACCTACCTCTGAAATGTTACAGCCATCTAATTCAGTTGTTATTTATAAGTACCTGATATTAAAGGTAGTTGTCGATAATAAGTACCATATATTAAGCAGTCAGACACTATGTTAACTCCTTAACAAAACTTACCTCACTGAAGCATCACAACCACCCTTATATTACAATAGGATTTCTTTCCCGTGTTTTACAGCTGAGGAAACTAACGCTAAAGAAGGATAAGGAACTCGTTTAAGGTCAATCAGCCTATAATTGGCAGAGATGGAACTCGAATCCAGGTCTAGTCTGATGCCAAGGCTGTTATTTTAACCAATTTGCAGCAATACATTCCCAGCAAGAGAAATGCTGCTTGGATCACTGGTTATGGCCATCATTTAGAGAGATACTGAAAGTGGGGATTTCTCTAACACCTCTTTAAGCCTGCAGAAACATGTAAATTTCATTTTGGTGGAGAAATAGTTGAGAAATAATCTAATTAAATTCATCTGATTCTTCAGCCCAGAGAGACTTGCTATTTTTGTGAAAAACTGAGACCAGTTTTTTGGTTAAACTTGACGTGGAGAGGAGGTGCACGGAAATAAAACTACTCTTCCCAGTGTGTTTGGAATGCATTGGCCTGAAACTGAATAGACTGCCACCCAGTTTTCCTGGGAACCGGCAACTCTGCAGTCAACACAAGTTTGCTTTCCTAACAGATGGAAACGCCAGAATTGTGACAGGCCCGCAAGAACTGAGGCTGCCTTGTTCGACTTTGACACGGGTCCCTCTGTTCCTGTCACAGAGCCCTCTTTTTTCTTAAATATCCCGCATATGCCGCTTGGGAAACTCATTCTCCAGGCCGTCGGAGCTTTAAGCGCAGATCGCATTAGTTCTCGGCGCCCACCCTCTCTGAACATTTTGCTGGGAGATATTTATCGCTCCACCCTTTAGCGTCTGAAGAAGAAATAATAGTGCAGTTTCAACTTGACGGTTGAGGATAGGCCCCGGAGCGGCAGGGGGCCAAGCCCCCCAAAGTCTCCCTCAGCCCAGGTCCCCTCCCGCAAGCCCGTCCGGGACCCCAGAGGCAAAAACGCAGTCGCCCGCCCCGCCCCTCCTCCCCCACGCCGGCCATTGGCGGGTCCGAAAGACGCGGGGCGTTGTCGGTTTGAATGGGAGAGACGAGCTGGGGCGCAGGCGCAGAGGAGGGAGCGGCGGAGGCCGGGCGGTGTTGCGGGACCCCTGGACAGGGGAAGGAGGCGAGGGGGGCGAGGAGAGCCGTAGGAGCTCTGGCTCACGTGACCCGCAGCGAGCTGGGGCTGGGGCCGCGCGCCTGCCTGCCGCGGTGCCCCTGCCTGGTGAGGCGCCCGCGGCGCGCGGACTCGCCTGGGGGAGGGGCCACAGCCACCCGTCCTTCGCCCCAGGCGGCCGCCGCCGCAGCTCAGTGGCGTCCGCCGCGCTCCCGGGACTCGCCGGCCCGCGGGAGGTGAGTTCTGAGGCGTCTGAGGGCGCCTCGCGGAGGGAACTGACGGGGAGGGTCGGGTGTGTGCGGCACCGTGGGGTAGGCGGTGGGTTCAGGGTCCGGGGTCCCCGGGCCGTCCGCTTTGTTCGAGGTGGTCGGCGGGGACAGGCGCTGCCAGGGACCCGAGTGAAGAAACCAGAAACGGGATGGGGAGTAGCTGGCTGATGTGCGAGGTGCTTTCTTGTTGAGAGATTTTTTAAGTTTTTTCAAGTTTAAGAGCTTTGTTCCCTTTTTAAAATAAAAAGGATGATAGGGTACAGCGACTCCTCACGCATTCTGAGTGTAACAAACAGTAGCTTAAAACCCCGAACGCCTGTGGAATTAACCCGAGGCAGACAGCATTCACTTGTAGTCTTGCGCTTGCCGACTGAAGCCGGCAGTGTTTGTCGGACACCTGCGTCTCCTTCGTTTTCAGTTCGCGAATTCTGGGCACAGACTTGTCGAATTACCGTAGACATTGGTAGTTGCTGCGGAAAGTTTTCGCAAGTAGAGAATGTTGAGAAAGCCCTTACCGAAAATCTATAAAAAACCTACGAAGAGTAAAAAGTGGAAAATCTATACTTTCCTTGTTTAAATGGTAACTAGTTAGACGTGTTAACTAGGTAGCATTTGAACTCTGCTCAAGAAAACGAGTAAGGGTGGCAATTTTATTTGCCTTCATGCATAATTTAAGCCTGCCACAGAGTTAAGCGGAGTAGGTCCTTGGCTTTCCTTTCTGCCGGCTTGTGTTGGAAGCTCTCGTGGTGTGTGTGTGGGGTTAATGTACCAACCCAGCTGAATTTTCAGGCTGCCACTTTAGGAGGGTGCGCGAAGATTTCCGGTCTGATAACCACCGCTGTGATTACCTCAGATAAAAACCACTTTTGCTAGGGTTGTCCCTGTTGGAGAAACAGCTTTAGTTGGTTTTTCTGCTGCCTCCTTCTAAACAAAGGACGGTCGCTGTTGGTTGACCCGGGCGGGTGTGAGAAGAATGAGGGCTCGGGACGGGGACAGTCTCGGACCTCCTCTGCTTTACACCTTACCGTGGATTCATTCGGGCAAGCTCTTTCTTTAGGCTGTTATTTATAATATAAGCAGTGGAGCAGATACAAAGTAAAAAGTTGTACGATATTGCTGTAGAATCATTTCCCCCCAAATCTGCTTTGGCTAGATCAGCAGTTTAGCTGTATTTTCTAATGTTATTAAGTCAGGCATGAAGTGTTACAAATATTATATTTTAATATAAATTCCAGACTTGGTGCTAGGCTAATTACAACGAAGATAGCCTATAGTGATTTTGTAAATGGCCTTGTACTTAAGCATAGAATATGTCTGAGATTTACCCAAACAGTAAAATTTGGTAATTTTCTGGAATTCAAAAACCTGATGCGGATTTAGATTAGTCTAATAGTAGACATTTAAAAAAATGACATCTATCATTATTGCTACTATACTTTATACTTTTGTTAAGTACCAGAGCCAGGCACTGGGTTAGGTACTTTATAAATCCTATCTCTCATCATCACAACACATGTTGGATAAGTGTCATTATGCCCAAACGAACTCTAAGAGTTTAACTAGCTCACTATCACGTAACTAATAAGTCACTGTGCTAGGATTCAAACTGTGGCCTGATCCCAGAGCCCTCGCTGTGTTGCTTTTGTGCGATTGTTTAAATCTCCTCCAGATCTCTGGATTCCATTTGTAGGGACATAATTCACTTTTAAGATGCCTTTAGGTGTTATGTGTTGGTAACCATGCAGAAATATTTCAGTCCTCCTTTTAGGACAACTGTCTTCCTTTTAGGACCTTTTAAATCATGTAACACTTTCAATATCCTTTAATCATCTATTTTATAAAGACAGTAAAGGGGCGCCTGGGTGGCGCAGTCGGTTAAGCGTCCGACTTCAGCCAGGTCACGATCTCGCGGTCCGTGAGTTCGAGCCCCGCGTCAGGCTCTGGGCTGATGGCTCAGAGCCTGGAGCCTGTTTCCGATTCTGTGTCTCCCTCTCTCTCTGCCCCTCCCCCATTCATGCTCTGTCTCTCTCTGTCCCAAAAATAAATAAATGTTGAAAAAAAAAAAATTAAAGACAGTAAAAAATTGAGTAAAACTTTTCTGAGGTATTTACATGAATATGAATTTACTCTTTACTGTGGAGCAGATATGTGTTAAGGCCCAGTTTTCTCACTATTCTAGGATTCTTTGCCACTTCATAGTTCTTCTTCACAGGCAAGAAATCAAAAGTTTGTTGACCATCAATTATGTGCAAAGCAATTTGCTTGGTGTTTGTTGTGAGATGACAAGAGAAAATTTCCTATTCAATAGTTGCTTCTGGAATTATTCCAAAACTTTTCTTTAAAGTTTATTTATTTTATTTTGAGAGAAAGAGCAATCAGGGGAGGGGCAAAGAGAGAAGGGGAGAGAGTCCCAAGCAGCCTCCCTGCTGTCAGCACAGAGAGCCCTATGAGGTGCTCGAACTCACCGTGGCATCTTGACCTGAGCTGAAACCAAGAGTTGGATGCTAAACTGACTGAGCCACCCAGGTACTCCTGGAATTTTTTTTTTTTTTTTAATGTTTATTCATTTCTGAGAGAGAGGGTATGGGTGGGAGAGGGGCAGAGAGAGAGAGATCAGAGGATCTGAAGCAGGCTCTGAGCTGACAGCTGTGGCCTGAAGCAGGGTTTGAACTCAGGAACCATGAGATCATGACCTGAGCTGAAGTTGGATGTTCAACCGACTGAGCCATCCAGGTGCCCCGCTTCTAGAATTTTTTGAAGTATCTGTCTTCTTTCTCCATGTTCTACCGTATGCATTGCTGCCAGTTTATCTTACTGACACAGACCCAACTTTGTTATTCCTTCGTTGAAAAAATTACAGGGTTAAATACAAGGCCACATATATATTCACAGCCCCTAATACTTTAATGTTTGTTTATTTTTGAGGGGGGGGGGGGCAGAGAGAGAGAAACAGACACACACACACACACACACACACACAAAGTCTGAAGCAGGTGCCAGACTCTGAGCTGTCAGCACAGAGCCTGATGCAGGGCTTGAACTCAGGAAACTGTGAGATCATGAGGTACACTTTAGTACCTTCTTAGACTTGTCTTTTCCTACTCCTAATGCAGTGTGCTTGTCCTGGGCACACATTCTGTGCATTCCTACCTCCTTGCTTTTGCTTGAGTCATTTCCCTGTGACTGGAATGCCTTTCCTCCATTTGCCTAACAAGGGTCCACCCATCCTTTAAGGTGCAATGTGGATTCCTTGCTTCCAAAAAGCTTTCCCTGGTCCTTTTTATTTAGAATCATTCCAGGAGCACCCAGGTGGTTCAGTCGGTTACGCGTAGGACTCTTGGTTCCACTCAGGTCATGATCTCACAGTTCAGTGAGGTTGAGCCCTGTGTTGGGCTCTGCGCTAACAGGGCGGAGCCTGCTTGGAATTCAGTCTCCTTCTCTCTCTCTCTCTCTCTTCCCTTCCCCCCATTCTCTGTCTCTCTCAAAATAGATAAACCTAGAAAAAAAAAATTAGAATCATTCTTACCATATCTCATAGCATTACTGAATTGACTAAGCACATTTAAAAAAAATTATCATTTTTATTTATTTTAATTGAAATCCAGGTTAATTAACATACAGTGTAATAATGATTTCAGGAATAGAATTTAGTGATTCATCACATATATAACATCCAGTGCTCATCCCATGAATAATCATATTTTTTCACAGGATAGTGATAACATTTGGAAGAAGATAAAGTTATATTTTCCTATAAAGAATTCTAAATTCAAACTGTCTGGGGACCCTTATAGACATTTTGAACCATTGTGCATTTGGGATTTATTTCTACTTAAAAATTTATTTGAAACCAGTTATGCCTCTTTAAAGTCCTTCTGTTAAGAGAACTAGTTTGTTGTCACTTAACTCTAGAACAATGCCTAATACAAAGGACCACTTCTGTTCACTACTGAGTTTTTCATATATGTATTGATTTAAGCTGATGACTCACCAACACAGATAGTACTAAATAGCTATAAGTCAATATTCTCTGCTAACTTGGTAATGAGTTTTTCTGTGTTCTCCTTGTTCTATCTCTTCTGTCTCTCTCTCTTTCTCTCTCTTTTTTTTTGGGGGGGGGGGCACAGCAGTGTCTTCAAAAGCTGTATTTTTAATTTGTTTCTTTGAGCTCCAATTAACTGCATCATGGTTGTCCAAAATTTATATAGGCCCTAAAAAAGAAAAACACCTAAATAAACTTACTTTATTTATTCATTCATTCATTCATTCATTAACAAAAAGATTACAGATCAGAAAGGGCAAGAACTAATATATATACACTTAAGGGTTTTATTTTCTTTTGGTAGAAATTGGGCTTAGTGTAAATTGTCAGTGTTTTTGGATTGCAGACATATTCTTGTGATCTCTTGGTCTTTTAACCTGAGTAGTCATGAAAGCACTGAATATATAATTGGGAATGATGAAAATTTAGAATGTGTTTTTTTTCCTCAGTCCTTACAATGTCTTTTGTAACTTTGGTATTGTAATACTTCTATGAATCCCATTTTTATGTGTTTATAACAGTTAACTATAAATCATTTTTCTTATGTGTCTCATTGAAACTCAGAAGATTGTTAATTTTTTAATAGATTAAAAGGACTATATTTAACATTGTTTTGTAGGAGAGAAAATTAACATTATTTGTAAACTCTGGGCTTTAGTTTGATGAGAAAACCGAGTAATAGGGAGAAAAATACTAATTTTATCTAACGAACATACCTATTCCTTTACCTATATTTTTAAATATAAAGTCTTGTTGGAGCAGTACTTGTGATTCAGTAACTGCTTTGCAGGGAAAAAAGGAAACCAAGATTAGGGATGTTACATAAAAGTAATCTGTCTTTTGTCCTTGAAATTTTTAAACAACTATTTCATCCTCTTGAATTATTGTAATCACTGAGGATTGTAATTACAAAACAGCAGTTTTAATGATTGGTGTAGTGATTGGCATAATTCAGATTGACTCCATGTATAGTATAAAAATGGAGCCCCTTTCTAGTTTATCACCCCCCAGAAAAATCTTCAATATTCTTCCTGATTTATCATGGCCTGCCAAACCAAAGACACTGAGTTTGCTCATGCAATAATTATTATATCCATAGTGCTTTGTGTGGAGACTTTTGGAAACTGCTGTTGACCTACAAACATTCAGCATTTCTCATACAAGTAGATGCATACTTGGTCCTTTCTCGCTGTTTAACAACAATGCTAAGGTGAAGGTTTGAAATATTCAAATCTTTTTCTTCTTCTACATTACATTTTCTTTTAGTATTTATCTAATTTGAGATTTCATATATATTTGTATTTGGTTATCCAGGAGTAATTCATTGGAGTCTTTAAGTATAAATTTTCCCCATCAAAAAAGGAAGATTATGCGTAGTTTAGTTGTTTAGAGTGGTGAGCTTTTAGTTGTAAACATTGAAAACATGAAAAGGAATTCTTACTGTATATCATTAAAATTGTTTAGGTTATAGTACTCTGAAATGGTTGCATTTGTTGTTTTGACATTTCTAAAGGCCATAGCTCTGGATATATGTATATACACACACACACACACACACACACACACACACACACACGTATATCCAGATTTTTTTTTTTTTTTTTTTTTTGAGAGTGTGTGAGCATGACTGCGGGAGAGGCACAGAGCAAGAATCCCAAGCAGGTTCTGCACCGTCAGCAAAGAGCCCGATATGGGGCTTGAACTCACAAACTGTGAGATCATGACCTGAGCCAAAATCCAGAATCAGATGCTTAACTGGCTGAGCCACCCAGAAGCCCCTGGATCATAATATATTTTTTTAACCTGCCAAGAATAAAAATGAGAATGTTGCCTGGGTGGCTCAGTCGGTTAAGCATCTGACTCTTGGTTTCAGCTCAGGTCATGATCTCGCTGTTGGTGAGTTTGAGCCCCACATCTGGCTCTGTGCTGACAGCATAGAGCCTGCTTGGGATTCTCTCTCTCCCCCTGTCTGTCCCTTCCCTGCTTGTGCATGCGTGCTGTCTCTGTCTCTCTGTCTGTCTGTCTCAAAATAAACCAATAAACTTAAAAACAAATAAATAAAAAAGTTTGAAATAGTGCCTTTAGTTTGCATAGATTTGCTATCTTTCATAATGACCTTGAGGATTAATTTCAAATACACTTGGAAAGCCTTCTGACTGGTAGTATACCTTTTTAAGATTTATTTGGAATCTAGAACCATTAATCTGTTCTTTGAATTTTATTCTATTTATTTAGCTGATTGATAGTCACAAACAGCTCATTAGAAAGTTACACTGTTACATAGCAGTTACACTGTTAGCTATGCTTGTTTTCTAAACTAACTTGGCCTACTGTCTCACAGACTAACATTGATTGTTGCAGATTTAAAAATTTACAATAAATTAAGACTTAGCCTTAATTGGAGTATGTATTTGGGATTATGTATTTGCTTAAGGAAAATTTTATTCATACAGTTTTACAGCATAATCTGTGGTAAATTTGCATTTCTCCAGAATGATAGAGAATAGAATGATTTGCTTAACTAAGCACTATGATTATTTATTTTATTAACTTGGGATCTTGTAAAGTAATTTACATTTGCTATATATGACAATTATCAGTTGATACTAAAACCATGTTCAACACTATACATAGATTATATATGGATACACACACAGGTATAATTTTGAGTTAACTTTAGTTCAGAGTATTATGTAAAAATTTGGTTATAGTATTGGTTTAGAGATTGAGTATGTTGAAAAAAGAATCAGAACTTTTATGCATTGCTTTAATTTTTATTTCATTGCACTTTCTCTTTAATTTTGCCTCTGACTTATTGCAGGATTAACATTTAGATCTCATTGGTACTTTAACAGTTTTTAATGTAAATTGTGCAAAAATTCAGTAATGTTGGTCACTCAGTTCTACTTTTTTACCCTTAAGATTCTTTCCCATTTATCAAATTTTATATGATTTCAAATTATGTCGTTTGATATCTTTATTTTTTCCAGCTATTATTTGTGAATATAGGACTTTACCAAGTACAAGTTTAAAAGAAGTATTACACTTTTCCCTCCTCAAAGTCTAAGACTCCATTTTCTCACCTTGGAAGTATCCCTCTTGCAATCCGATTTGTCATTCACTGTGCAATGCTACTGTTCCATCTACCTTGAAAATTGGAAATATTGGCATGCTCTTTGTTACTGCTTGACCTTTACTTCTCGTATCTAATCAGTGGCCATTGTTTTTCATTTTTCTTTAGGTATTCCTAGCTAGATTACCTAATCAAGTACCCAGCCATTCTAGGGTTTGACTTCCCTTGCTTTAGGCACTAATTTCCCATGTCAGTCATGTATTCTCATGTCAAAATAATTTTTCTTGCTTTTATTTTGTTCCCTCAGCACCTGCCACACTAAAACCAAGCTCTGAACTTTTCTCTCTATTGGACTTTATTTTGGCATTCTTTTTTTATTACCCCCATTATTACTGTGATGTGTATTTGTTATAACCTGTACCCTTAAGTCTAATATAAAAGAACTTCATTTTAAGTGTGTTCTTGATTCTTTGTCCATATTTATCCCTGCCCAAATTGTTAAAGGGCTACTGTATCTGACTTGAAACATTACAATTGAAAGGGATTTGGAGAATTTGACTGTTGCTTCTTACAGGGAATTATTAGGATACAAAGTTTAAAGAATTTAGATTATCTAACCAGGAGGCAAAAAAAGTAAGTTATATTTATTGTCTGATGAGTGTTACCAGTTTATAGAGATACTTAAAGAATCAGACCAGAGGTTATCGGCATTTAAGTTGGATAGTTTGAATAAATTGAAAGAAAGGACAAATGATAATACATGTAACTGTGTACTATGTTTCCGCATCGCTTAGTTTGCAAATATTTTACTGTTGATGGAGTAAAGTAAGGATAGGATTTATTGTTTACTCTGATTACATACCTTGGACAGTGCCTAGAAGTCCACCTAGCTGTGTAATGGGAGTCTGCCTATTTTGACTTCCTAATCAGGTAATTAAAAGTGAGGCTGGGGCTCCTGGGTGGCTCAGTTGGTTGAGCATCCGGCTTTGGCTCAGGTCATGATCTCGCAGTCCCTGAGTTCAAGCCCCGCGTCGGGCTCTGTGCTGACATCTCGGAGCCTGGAGCCTGCTTCTTGTTCTGTGTTTCCCTCTCTCTGCCCCTCCCCTGCTCATGCTCTCCCTCTCTCTCGCCCTCTCAAAAATAAATAAATATTTTTTAAAAAATTTAAAAAAAATTGAGGCAATCAGAATTATATACTAGCTTATCTTTCAATATGCTTTTGTCAATTTCTAGCATATAGAAAAAAATATATATCTTTCTCTTCATTTCTGTATGCTCAGACCAAAAGATGCTGAGGGTTTTTGTTAGCAGTGACGTTTTAGGAGCATTGTTTTTTAAAACCTGGGAGATACTACTAAGCACATATATGTTCCTTGTAAAGTATTAGTTATAAGTCTTAATGGAGATAGGAGGTTAAATTTGATGACTTCTTAATACTCTTTCAAACCTATAATTTCCATTCCATTTCCTGGTCCTGTCATTAAATTTTCTTATCCTAATGAACATAATTTAATATTTATTACAGATTTTATTACTGTCACACTGGTAATATATAAACTGTGTGTTAAATATGAAGTGGGTTAACTCTTTGTAATGTGGAGCGTAAATGAACACATTGTTCCTAAATCAGAGAGTTCTTTCAGAATTAATCATTGAATCAAGAATTACTTGTTCAGTGAATAATTATAAGATAAGAAATGCTACTTTATTATGGAGATTGTAGATGAAAGAGTGACTTCTTTGGGTATACATTTCTTTTGGGAATGGTAAAACCATGTTATAAATTGTCCATACAGAAATGGTGAATAACATTCTATCTTCTTGCTTGTTTTAATTATTTTTAAAATGTTTCTCTGTGCAGTCTTAAATAAGGTATTTCACAATTCCATTTATTTACATTTGTTAATTTGACTACATGTATCCATTTTAATAAGTATGAAGTTAATATAGTTTTAATGATTGCTAAAATTTGGAATTTCATAATCTGGATAAAATAACATTCCAATTAAGTTATAACTTAATTCAAAATTTAATTTATTCTAGTACTTCACCTTCTGCCCCATTTTATAAATAACAGCCTAAATAGCCTAAACCGCAATGTGGATAGGGGAAGACCTTTTGGTTGACAGTTTAGCTGTTGTGTAATCTAGATGTACATTGAAGCTATTGCTGTTAATATCTACACTAATAGTGTTAATAGAGTTTTATTATTAAGGAGGCACAATGGAATTCTGAACAAAAGAAAAAGAAGTTTGTTGGATTAATAGCTGCTACCCTGTCTTTTCATCATTTCTTAAGACACTTTCTTTTGCTGGCCAAGGGAAGGATAAGAGGAATAATATTTTGTGTTTTTTATGTGTCAAACTGGTTATTAATATGAAAACATCATTTCCTCTGGGAAGCTTGTCAGTATTCCCAAAGCTAGTCCTTTCCAGGAGCGCCTGGGTGGCTCAGTCGGTTGGGCGGCCGACTTCGGCTCAGGTCACGATCTCGCGGTCCGTGAGTTCGAGCCCCGCGTCGGGCTCTGGGCTGATGGCTCGGAGCCTGGAGCCTGTTTCCGATTCTGTGTCTCCCTCTCTCTCTGCCCCTCCCCCGTTCATGCTCTGTCTCTCTCTGTCTCAAAAATAAATAAAACGTTAAAAAAAAAAAATTAAAAAAAAAAAAAAAGCTAGTCCTTTCCACCTTCTACCTTCTTCCTCCTCAGGAATCCTTACTGCTCTGTTTCCTACTAACCTCTCTCAAACCATACTTGATTAACAAAGCAGTGGGTACGTGTGATTTAGAGTCTAGTTTATGTTATAGTTGAAATATTTATTCATTTATTTTTAAAAGTTTATTTTTGAGAGAGACAGAGACAGCCTGAATGGGGGAGGGGCAGAGAGAGAGGGAGAGAGAGAATCCCAAGCAGGCTCTGCACTCTTCAGCACAGAGCCCAATGCAGGGGTCAGACTCATAACCGACAGAGCCACCCAGGCATCCCTAGTTGAAATATTTAAAAGGATGATGTGCAAAAGGAATTAGGCTTATTGGATGGAGAAGGGAAAAAATAGGTAGAAATGGAAAGATTATTCAAAGTATGGAACAACTTTCTAAAAAGACTATTCAAAATTAGGATTAGCTGCCTTAAGACTTTTCCGGGAATGAGGTAGTAAAATGTTAGCCTAATTTACCTATAGTGTTGTTTATAACATTGAGATTCCAGGACTTAATAATTGTGTTTGTGTGTGTGTGTGTGTGTGTGTGTGTGTGTGTGTGTGTTTATAAATTACATCTATTTATATATACACATACATATATCTTCTTTGTTTCTGTCAGTTGTTACCTTAGAAGTTATAGTTTATATCTGATGTTCTGTAGTTTCTCTGTGATAGATCTGGGTATGGGATTCATTTTTATTTATCCTGTTTAGGACTTAGTGTGCTTTATCAATCTGTCTTCAATTCTGAAAAATTCTCTTTATCACTGAAGATTTTGCCTTTACTTTTCTTTGTTTTTTCCATCTAGTACTATTATTAGACCTCTGTCAGAGCCTCTCATTTTGTCTTCCTGTTCTCTGAACTGCTCTTTAGAGGCGCCTGGGTGGCGCAGTCGGTTAAGCGTCCGACTTCAGCCAGGTCACGATCTCGCGGTCCGTGAGTTCGAGCCCCGCATCGGGCTCTGGGCTGATGGCTCAGAGCCTGGAGCCTGTTTCCAATTCTGTGTCTCCCTCTCTCTCTGCCCCTCGCCCGTTCATGCTCTGTCTCTCTCTGTCCCAAAAATAAATAAATGTTGGGAAAAAAAAAAAATCTTGAACTGCTCTTCAGTGTTTTTTTGTCTATTTAATCTATTTGTGAATGTCAGGATAATTTCTTCAGATATCCTTCTAGTTCACTCATTCTCTCTTTAGCTTATCTGCTGTAGTTTTTAACCAGTACATTGAGTTATTACTACCAATGTTCATAACAGTACTTTAGTAGTAGCAAAAAATCCAAAAATTACAATCCAAATGCCCATCAGTAGCAGAATAAAAATATATTTGGTCCACAGCAGTAAAAATATGCAAACTGTAGTTATGTGCAACAAGATGAATCTCAGAAACATAATGTTAAGTAAAACCACATAAAACTAAATGATATGATTTTTAGGCCTATATAAGCATTGTACAAAAGTTATAAAGACAAGAAAGGAATAATGAACAAAATTCAGTTTAGAAATCACCCTAGAGGGGAAAGGAAGATGTGATGGGTTAGATTGAGGCACCCAGGAGACTTCAAAGGCAGTGATAATATTGTTGTTTTTCTTAAATTGGGTGGTGTTATATAAATGTTATGTTATTCTACTATACACATATTTTCTAAATTTCTTTTGTACTTAATAGTAATAAAAACATCTTAAAGATCTTAAAAAGTAAAAATAGAATATGCTCTGAGAACAAAGGAATACAAATATAATCTAATGATCAGCACAAATATAGTGAAGACATAAATTTAAAGTTTGGATTTGACTTGTTCGAATAATTACCAATTTTTCATTTAACTTGTTACAATAGCAATTTTTAAAAGCTTGAAGTATCATAATTTTGTTTTTAGATACTCTAACACATTCTTCTAAATTTGTGTATAAATAGAAAATAATACATAAAATTATCGTATTTTAGGACGATTTAAAAAATTAAAGTACAGGCCTCAGATGAATCTCATCTATTCATTTACATCCTTATTTAGAAGCTGTGTGATGACAGTTAAGCCCTCTGCTGTTTTTCTCCCATGATTGACATGACAGCAGTCTGTGTGATTATGTACGGCTTGGAATTACTTTAGGTTATTGTTTGAAAATAGGACTTCAAGCAAAGCATCTTGTATTCCTTTTGCAGAAATGTTGCTGAAGTGCTGCTGAAAGGGCCAAAGATGCAAGGATTTGGGACACATTTTGAACCTTTAAGCTGTCTGACATTGACCTCCTTTCATTATTAATAAAGAAGAAGCAGGAGCTTAGGATGTATTAACACCAACTCATTAATATACTAACTGGACAATGTTCTGCAACAATTCTACATTGTAAAGAACTGGATTGGCTGAAAATAAAATAATTTCATATTTTACTCAGCTTATAATATGACTCGATGGAGGAAAATTTGATAAGCATGAGGGAAGACCATTCTTTTCATGTTCGTTACAGGTAAGACCACTACTTTCTTAGTGGGTGACTTTTAATCCTTATTAAACATGTATTTCACTCTGATCATTTCAAATTTAAATTTGAATATATTCAAAATATACTAGCTGTAGTTAGTATCTCCTATAAACTATATTTTCTTTTTGTTGTGGTAAGATTTTATATCTTTTCTATAGGAAAATAGTGGTAGAGATCAATTATATATTATCGTTTATTAACATTTTTTGGAAGAATTTATGAGTAGTTACTTTATATTTTGTAACTTATAATACAGGTATAAAAATAAAATCTGTTTCTAAATGTTTGAGGTAAAAGCTGGATTTGTAATAGGACCATATGTGAATGACCTAATTTTTATGTTTCAGTTTTTGTTGGTGATCTTTTATAAGTGAACTTTTTAAAAAGTCAGTAACGGGGGGCGCCTGGGTGGCGCAGTCGGTTAAGCGTCCGACTTCAGCCAGGTCACGATCTCGCGGTCCGTGAGTTTGAGCCCCGCGTCGGGCTCTGGGCTGATGGCTCGGAGCCTGGAGCCTGTTTCCGATTCTGTGTCTCCCTCTCTCTCTGCCCCTCCCCCGTTCATGCTCTGTCTCTCTCTGTCCCAAAAATAAATAAAAAACGTTGAAAAAAATTAAAGTCAGTAACGGAATGGATGGGTACTTTCTTAACATGATAAACTAATAGGTTAATATTTAATGATAAAATATTAGTGACATTTCGGATACATTTAGGAGCAAAGCAATGATATCTTTTTTATTTTAAAATTTCTGTTTATTTTTGAGAGGGAGAGAAAGAGCACAAAGTATGAGCAGGGGAGGGGCAGAGAGGTGGGGGGGGGACAGAGGATCTGAAGCAGGCTCTGCAGTGTCAGCAGAGAGCTCAATGTGGGGCTCAAACTCATGAACTGTGAGATCGTGACCTGAGCTGAAGGCAGATGCTTAACTGACTGAGCCACCCATGTGCCCCCATCATTATTTAACTTTTATTCTAGAAGTTCTGGTCATTGCACTAAACTATATAATGAACATAAACATAAATATTAGAATGAAAGGCATGTAACCATTAGTAAGGTGATTAGAATACTAATAGATTCTTTAACATAAATGTCATAAGCTAATAGTAAATAAAACTTGTAGCAGTGAGGATTATTCAGCATATCTAATAAGTTGAAGGTGTTGGTTGCCAAATCGTAGATATCTTTTTTTTTTTTTTTTCAACGTTTATTTATTTTTGGGACAGAGAGAGACAGAGCATGAACGGGGGAGGGGCAGAGAGAGAGGGAGACACAGAATCGGAAACAGGCTCCAGGCTCTGGGCCATCAGCCCAGAGCCCGACGCGGGGCTCCAACCCACGGACCGTGAGATCGTGACCTGGCTGAAGTCGGACGCTTAACTGACTGCGCCACCCAGGCGCCCCGCCAAATCCTAGATATCTTAACACACATTTAAGAAATAGATGTATTGTACTTTGGGGCAGATTTGTGTTAGGGCATGGTGCCAAGGAAGTCTGTATAGTCTGTAATATGAGGGTATTTCTATTAAAAATAAAAAAGTTTTAGGGGCAGTTGGGTGGCTCAGTTGGTTAAGTGTCCGACTTCAGCTCAGATCATGATCTCACAGTTCGTGAGTTCAAGCCCCATGTCGGGCTCTGTGCTGACAACACAGAGCCTGGAGCCCACTTTGAGTTCTGTGTCTCTCCCTCTCTCTCTGCCCCTCCCCTGTGCACGGTCGCGCTCTCTCTCTCTCTCTCTCTCAAAAATAAACATTAAAAAAATTTATAAAAATAAAAAAGTTTTGAATAAAGAAATGGGGGACATTCAACATAATTAAAATGAGCTTTTAATATAACTCTACCCTTTTGGGCATGGTTCCAGAAGTTTGGGAGTTATCTTACATGCTTTTTTCCGCTTCTCATTCTCTGTATCCATTGTGAAGTCATGTCAGTTTTATCTCCTAAATGTTGCTCGGAATTATCTACCCCATCTGTATCCTCCCTATCACTGTTGTGGTTTAGGCCCCCTTCATCTTCCTCTAGACTCACTCCATTCTCCATTCTCACCTCTTAGAAGCCATCTTTTTAATTTGCCACTAGGGGGCTCACTCTAAAAACAGAGCTAACTGTGCAAATTCTGCTTAATCACTAGTGCCTCCTAGTCACCTGTAGGGCAGAGCCAAGCTTAACATAGTATACAATATCTTCCTTTTTCTAGCATCTGTGTATTCCTTTGTTCTTACTTTCTTCCAGTCCTAGCCTTGCACTTTGAGCTCTGGTTTCCTATACATGTCTTGCTGTTCCGTGTCTCTGTGCCTTTGCTCATGATGCACTCTATGACTTGAATTATCTACTCTTGGAAACCACTTCCAAATGCCATAGTTTGGCTATGTGCCCTCCGTTTGCTCCCATAACATCCTTTGCATATCTCTTTCTTTGCATCAACTATATTAAAATTCATTTGATCTGTTTATAAGTTTGTGTCCTCTTTGACCCCTCCCTTTGATCATTAACTTCCTTAGGGCAGCCATGATGCTAAGCATGTTATCTGACTCATAGTGCACGTGTGATGGAATGTATATTGAACTTCACTGGACATAACTATCAGTTGAACCTAGTAAGTAAGATTTCATCTTGCTAAACATTTTCAAGAGTGGTATACTTCTTAATACTGTGTAAGAGCAGCAGGTAAGGGGGAGTGGATTATACATCTACCTATGGGAAAGTTAGATTTGTCCTTTTTCTATGATATAGCATAGGTCAGACATAGTTGTGTATTGGTATAGGACTTCACCAAACGAAACTTTAAACACTGTAACTATTTTTAGTAAGAATATGCCATGGGGGACTTGGGTGGCTCAGCCAGTTAAACATCCAACTTGATCTCAGCTCAGGTCTTAATCTCAAGGTCATGAGATTAGGCTTAAACAAAAACAGAAACAAACAAAAAACCAAATCCCAATATGCCAAACAAAGCTTTAGCTTCTTCAGTGCTTTAGGATCAGCGTTCTGTATATTGATATATATTCTGTATATTGGATTATTGTATAATTGCAGGTAATACTTTTTATCCTTTATGTTAGGACTCATGGCCTGGTATAAGTTATTACTCTGCTCTGGTAAACAGGTAGCATATATTGTTTTATCCTTCTTGTTCTTTCATTTTGGAAGTCTTCATCCATCCTTGGAGAACATTGTGTGACACAGTGAGTTTGTAATTTTGAAATAGAATAATTCTTTAGACACTAAGGAACCTCCTGAGAGATATTAGAATACTTTATGAAATATTTTGTGACCTATTTATGAAGGTAGAGAGAAATGGAGACTGATAGTAAAATGAAGTTAGTTTCTAAGCTTTAAAACAGTATATATATGATGGGGGTGTCTGGGTGGCTCAGTCGGTTAAGTGGCCAACTTCGGTTCAGGTCATGATCTCACAGTTTATGAGTTCAAGCCCCATGTCGGGCTCTGTGCTGACAGCTCAGAGCCTAGAGCCTGCTTCAAATTCTGTGCCTCTATCGCCCTCTGCCCCTCGCCCACTCACGCTGTCTCTAAAAAATAAACAAAAAAAATGTTTTAACAATATATGATTGTTTTTAAAGTAATTATAATTAGTTTTCTTAGGCATGATAGTATTAATTTTTTTTGAAAATGACTCTTTTAGAGATACATACTAAAATATTTACAAATGAAATCATATGCTTTCTGGAATTTACTTTAAAAGAATCTAGGGTTAGAGAGTGAGGATGGAAATAGAGATGAAACACACTGGTAATATTATATATTGGTAATTGTTGATGTTGAAAGATGGATGTATCAGGTTCATTAGTAAACTAGTTTCTCTTGTATTTCTCTTGTATTTGTTCCTACTTCAGTAACTTTCATATTGTAAAAATTAGACTATTGCACACAATTTGTAAAGGAATACAGTTTTGGTGTTGAATTCTTTAATTTTGCTAGGTAAATGTAGTGGTTAATATTCTTTCCTGAAGAGTATTTGAGGAATATTGAGTTTGAGGTAATGTTGAATAGTGGAAAGAGCATTGGATTTAGAGACAAAGACAGGATTTCATTTCTTAGCTTTGCAGTCCTATGATCTTAATAGGTCACTCAACCTGTCTGAGCATCAATTTCCTCTTCTGTAGTAATACCTCTACAGTAATTCTCAAGAAGGTTATTTTGAGAATTTAACTTAATATAATATACAGTAAAATCACTTTTAAAACTAAGTTACCAATCAAAACTTAAATCTAAATCAAGGTAAATTTATACTACTTTCCCTTTTGCAAGTAAACTAGAATAGATATATGTGGTAAACAGAATGGATGAAAATTGTTTGTGGGAGGTAGGATTGGTAATGGAAAAGATCCATGCCCAATTAGAACACATGGAAGGTGGAACTAAGGTCTGTAAAGAGATTTGACAGCTATAGAAGACAGCACAGTGGAGAAGATGCAGAACACTCTCGTATTGAAGCCTGAGACCTCAATCCCATTGTTTATTCTTAAATAGTTATGTAAACCTTTTGAGGGGAGGGTCAAATTTGAACATAATCTGTATGAAATCTTTTTAAATGATGTAGCATTGAGGTTTTAATCCTCTCTTGCTTTCATTGATATACTATGAACACAAGAAACTAAAATTAAGAAGGTAAAGGAAAAATCTAGCGTGGAAGAAAAGTGAATAGTAATAATAATTAAAAATATAAAAATTAAATTGAAATGACATGGGTTTGTGCAAAAAATGAGGAATTATAACTATAATTATAACATTTTGGCAAAATGAAAACATTTCAGTTAAGTATAGTAGTACTGTGCTTATTTGTAGTTATTAGGAATGTACTTTCTTTGATTCTACAACTAGTTAGGCCATTAGGAAGAATAAAAGAAACTTTGTATGTGGGATGTATTTTAATGGAGGTATTTTCCCGGTTTGTCTTCTACTCTGAGTGTGTTCTTTGTTTCCAACCCAGCTGGTAAACAAATGAAGTAATTCTATTCTCTCATAGAGAGAGGATATGAAATTACTTTCTCCCTTACTATTTAATGATCTTCTAAAAAATTTATAAGCCAACCTGCCTTGACTATTATGCAATTAGATATATTTGATTTTAGGTGTTGGAGATTTTGCCAAAATGTTGACTTCTTTTCTAATAAAACATACCAGAGCTACAATATATCTCAGAATTAATCATTACTAGAGAGTTGGGGACTTTATTTTGGGAATTACTTACTGAAATAACTTTTCCAAGGTAGTTTCTCTTATAGGACATTCTTACTTCATGGACTTCAGAGACAGCTGAGCAGCCAGCAGGGCTCCAGTTTGCTGTCACTGTTTCTAATGAAATTATCTAAAATGTCTTTTTAAAAATTTGTAGCTATAAATTCAGTCTGCAGCTAAATTTTGTTACATACATAATTTGGATTGATGGTTCCGGTAAAACGTTGTGTAAGTTTCAAACCAGAAAGTCAAATATTTGTGGTGAAGATGTTTATTTGAAGAAGACACTTCTCTGGTTTATATGGATATAGGCAAACATGTTGTAAACTTCCAATTTTTACATGTCTTATCTATGAATAGCCAGTTCTGCCTTGTCCCTAATTTCCTGGCCAGCCAGCTAATCATCTTGAACTGATGGTGCTGCCGTATGTAACTATTTCTCTACTTCTCCTTCAGTGAAATCATGTGCCATTATTAGTATTCAATTGTACAGTGGCGTGTAATTTTCCTTAATACTCTATTGATGGACATTTAAGTTGTGTGTGTGTGTGTGTGTTTTTGCTGCTGTGAATGTCCTTTCACATATATATTCTTGAATTTGTGTACATAAAACTTTAAGATCAATTCCTACCAGTGAAATTGCTCAATATATAATTTTCTTACATAATTAGAATCATGCTTAAGTTAAAAATTTTTAATAGAAAAAGTATTTTATATGTAAAAATATCTTTTCCAATTTTTTTTTACTATGGTAATTCTTGAAAGTTCAGTGGTTTCAGTATTCAGACAAATAAAGACACCTAGTTTAGGTAGCCAGTCTAGCCAAAGAATCCTTTAAGAAAATCACATTTTTTACATAGTAGTCTTTGTACTGCCTCATTTCTCTTCATACACAAAATACAGCAATAACCTCATAAAACCTCAAAAATAATCTTTTTCTTTATGAAGTCCCTAATTTTCAAAAATACAGTTTTTTTAAATATTTAATTTTGACAGAGACAGAGACGGAGCATGAGTGGGGGAGGGGCAGAGAGAGAGAGGGAGACACAGAATCTGAAACAGGGTCCAGGCTCTGAGCTGTCAGCACAGAGCCTGATGCAGGGCTTGAACTCACAGACAGCGAGATCATGACCTGAGCTGAAGTTGGATACTCAACCCACTGAGCCACCCAGGTGCCCCTCAAAAATACAGTTTTAAAGGGCAGTTTTTACTTGTGAAAGATGAAAATTGGTTTTATTAATTTGAAATGACATGAAATATAAATATAGCAGGGGTGCCTAGGTGGCTCAGTCAGTTAAGTGTCCAACTTTGGCTCAGGTCATGACCTCGCAGTTTGGGAGTTTGAGCACCGTGTCAGGCTCTGTGCTGACAGCTCAGAGCCAGGAGCCTGCTTCGAATTCTGTGTCTCCCTCTCTCTCTCTGCCCCTCTCCTGCTTGTGCTGTCTCTCTCTCCCTCAAAAATAAATGAACATTAAAAAAAAATTATAAGTAAGTAAATATAGCAAAAATTCTAAGTTTTCTGGTTTAACTGATTAATTTTTCTGTGTGCTTTAGATCTTTCTTCTTTGTATATAATTGGTCTAATGTTGAAGCAAAATATTAAGTAGAGGTTCACTTGCATTATTTTGCCTAAATCCATTAAGTGGGGGTGAAATCACTAGTGTAATTGTGATCACACTGTATCCTTTTACTTAATTACTTGAATTATAAAAAAAGGATACCTGGATGTAAAACTTGAAATTTACCTATCATAGATGACTACATAAATCTGCTACATAACCAAAAGTCTGCTTTGAACCTTTGCAATTGGATCTGTTAATCTTAGTCCAGACTTTTCTCTTTATCAGATTTATTTTCCACTTTTGCAATCCCATTTTAATTTATGGCTTTAAGGAACCTTGAAGTTTTATAGGCTAAAAGACAGCATCTGAAGAAACATGTTAATTGATTGGCCTGCTACTAGAAATACAAAAGTATAATCCTATTTGAATGACTTTAGGGCGAGTTGTGGTTTAATTTCTATTTCTTGTTAAAGCAGTGATTCTCAACTCTGGCTTATATGTTGGAATTACTTGGGGGTGTTTAAAAAATACTATGAGCCAGACCTCATACCTAGAGAGTGGGACCCAGCATTGAGAGCTTTAAAAAGCACTCCATATGAGCTCTGCTGTGGTGCAGCCAGGATCAGGAATCACTACTCTGTTAGAGTTGTTCAAAGCTAATTCCAGTAAGGAGTAATTTCATGCTGCTCAACAAAATTAGAATGCTTGATGAGCTTAATCAGAGTTTCCCAAAGGGTGATATGTGTCCCTACCACTGGTGTTACATAAGGTAATTTTACTTTTTTATTTTAATACTTACATATTTGTTTTAATGTGCATTAGAAAATAAGTATCACACCAAACTCCTCACAGTTCCATGGATACTGCTTTGAAGCCAGATTTTTAAAAATTACATGTGCCGATTTCAAAGAAATTTGCCAAATTGTAGAAACACACTTAAGTGTATGATTATGTAAAATATAAACATGGCAGAAATCATAAAAATGTTAAAGAAACACAGTGGCAACTTTGGTAAAAGTCACCTTCTAAAATCTAGGATTAGAACCTAAAGTATCATTGCTTTTTCTCCAATGAAGATTTAAAATAACTTAATTCTTCTAGCTTTTAAAAATCCAGTGACAGACTTTGAGAATTAGACTTTCTGAAAATATTTAAATTATTGCTTTCTAACAAAGTTTCTTGTCACTTAGTTCTCTTATAGAAGTATGCCTTATAGATCAAAATACTTTGCTCCTTTTTTTTCTGAGGTAGAGATACCATGTGGTGGTAAGGACAGAAAGGAGTGTGTGTGAGTGTTTGAGACAGAGAAAGAGATAGGGATGGTAGGAGGGCTTGATGTATGGCTGAGTAGATCACTTAGATACCTAGATAGAGAAGAGTATTAATTATAGGACATCACCTTCCCCAGGTACCTGTTTTCTCCCACACTCTGAGGAAGTCCATAAGTCTGCCACAACTCAGAATACTTTAGGAAACACTACTTTAGGTTTTCTCATTGGTGAAGTGGGTTGCTCTGGGTGGGCCAATTAAAATGGGCTCCATATAGAGGTATTTAGCTATCCTATATAAAAGACATCTGGGGCTCAGAGACATTTGATTAGGCAAATTAGCTCATGCTATAAATAATAGTTTACTGTTTTATCAATAATGTATATATACTTTAATTATAGAGGCAGCTCTTCTAAGCAAGAGTAGACACAGCCAACATTAAAATTGTATTACCTGAAGTTAAAAATAACTGTGGTGCAGTTATAATATAATGTTGTAAATGTCTGTCCTATGTAATTTTATAGAATGGAAGCTTCTTGCCTAGAACTGGCCTTGGAAGGGGAACGTCTGTGTAAGTCAGGAGACTGCCGTGCTGGTGTGTCCTTCTTTGAAGCTGCAGTTCAAGTTGGAACTGAAGACCTAAAAACACTTAGTGCTATTTACAGCCAGCTGGGCAATGCTTATTTCTATTTGCATGATTATGCCAAAGCATTAGAATACCATCATCATGATTTAACTCTAGCAAGGTAATTAACTTAAGCTTTTTAATACTCTTTCTCCTTGAATGTTTCTTAAAAAATGTTTATTCAGGGGCGCCTGGGTGGCGCAGTCGGTTAAGCGTCCGACTTCAGCCAGGTCACGATCTCGCGGTCCGTGAGTTCGAGCCCCGCGTCGGGCTCTGGGCTGATGGCTCAGAGCCTGGAGCCTGTTTCCGATTCTGTGTCTCCCTCTCTCTCTGCCCCTCCCCCCGTTCATGCTCTGTCTCTCTCTGTCCCAAAAATAAATAAACGTTGAAAAAAAAAAAAATGTTTATTCAATTAAAAAAATGAACTTAATACATTTTAGTGAGTTCTGATTCAGTAGCACTGCGTTTTAAAACTTTAGGCTGATCACAGTTTAATTAAATGATTTAATAGTAGTGAAATGACACTAGAGTTTAATTAAATGAATGAAAATTAATTACATTTAAATACAGAAACATAAGTTTTACATTTTTATTTAAAGTAGGTTTCAGGGCTAATAACAGGTCCTTTTACCTAAAGCATGTCAGTTGTCCTCTAGGGAAAACTACACTCTGGCTGCTTGCTTTATTTTTAACACCATTTGCTTTCCCCCCCCCCCCCCCAGGACTATTGGAGATCAGCTGGGGGAAGCCAAAGCTAGCGGTAATCTGGGAAACACCTTAAAAGTTCTTGGGAATTTTGATGAAGCTGTAGTTTGTTGTCAGCGACACCTAGATATTTCCAGAGAGCTTAATGACAAGGTAATAAGGAATATTACATAGTGGGCCAAATGTTTTATTTGAAATTGCTTTGTGTTTTAATTTTACTTAATTATTCTGTAGTTTATCTAAAAGTTAATACCAATGAAGAAAATATTCATAGAAAAATAGAAGTAAAAAATTTTAAATAGTGGAGAAAAAATAGTAGACATTCTTTCATAAGTAATCATTTATTTGGTTGTATGGATGGCCATCATAAACATTTCTTTCTCTTGACCATCAAGGATAATTATAAATAAATATATGTGATAAGCATTATAATACCTGGCTTCTGATTTCAAAATGTAAACTCTGTTGATATCTTCATCTAGGTGGGAGAAGCAAGAGCACTTTACAATCTTGGAAATGTGTATCATGCCAAAGGGAAAAGTTTTGCCTGCCCTGGTCCTCAAGACATGGGAGAATTTCCAGAAGACGTGAGAAATGCTCTGCAGGCAGCTGTGGATTATTATGAGTAAGTAGCACTGATGCAGTCCTGTGGCCCACCTAAGGCTTGGACCTGCTCTACATTCTTTATCCAGTAATACGTTTTTAAGTTTGGGAAAGGTTTTAGAATTCTGGACTAGCAAGTAAAAATAAACCATCAAATCCGCTGCTAAAATGTTACAGTGTTGGAATAGAGTAATCCCCTCCCCAGGAAAGCTTTCCTTTAAATTGTTAACCGGTGCCACTTAGTGGCAAAAACAAGAAATATCAATCGTTAGTCTAAACTATTTTGAGTAAATTTAGTTTTATCAGTAGAATTTCATAGAACTTCTTAGCTGTAACGGTTCCAAGATTGACTCTGTCCTTGACTCTGGACAGAAACCTGCCTGAATGGTTCAGTAAAGTGTTCCCATTTATTTCCCATAATCATCCTCCATCATACATATACCTCTAAAATTTACACTATGACTGTAAGCTTAGAAATTTTTTTGATAAGAATTTGATTTGTAAATTAAATCAATACATTTTTTTCTCAAACGTGTTTTTTCACAACTTTTGTTATCATTTAGGGAAAACCTATCACTAGTGACTGCTTTGGGTGACCGAGCAGCCCAAGGACGTGCCTTTGGAAATCTTGGAAACACACATTACCTCCTTGGCAACTTCAGGGATGCGGTTATAGCCCATGAACAGGTATAGTGCAAGGCTTTGAGGCCAGATCATTTTCCCCATCAGTGTTCTGAATAGTGATTAGATTATTCTTTAGTTTTGTTATAGCTATATCTAACTTGAATTTTCTGTTTCAGCGTCTCCTTATTGCAAAAGAATTTGGAGATAAAGCAGCTGAAAGAAGAGCATATAGCAACCTTGGAAATGCATATATATTTCTTGGTGAATTTGAAACTGCCTCTGAATACTACAAGTTAGTCTAATATTTCTATAGATAAATGTAAAATGAATAGTTATGCAGTCCTATAAAATCATAGACTTTGGGTTTAAAACTTGCTTTTTGCACATACTAGCAGCAGGAACTTATACTTCTAAGACTCAATTTCTTCATCTGTAACGGATGATGCCCAAAAGCAACGGACGATGCTTTTGGGATTGTTGTGAGGATTGAATGAAAGAATATATTAAGCATTTACTTTGCATAGGACGTGGCTCATAGTCCTAAATAAATATTGTACCTTTGATTTAATCATAGCAGTATGACTCCTTTATATTTTTGTTAGTTTTTATCTTTAAAACTGTTTTTAAATGAAATTCTAAACTTTTAAAGTCTTTTAAACCTGTTTAGTGTGTGGGGTATGTATATTTATATGCTTTTTTTCACCCAGTTATGTGTTTGCAAAAAGCCACAAGAAAGTCTGGTAACAAAAATATGCCCTAGTTTTCATCAGTGATCACTTAATTCTTCCCCACCATTGTACCCTCATGTTGAACATTTCACCCACCCTCTCCTGCCCATCTTTGAGCCTCACCATAAACTGAGGCCCCCATTCACTTGCCTGAGGAGTTGGCAAACCTAGCTTCTTCTGGGAAGGGTCTTTCTGGTCTTTCAATAGACTTGACACATAGATAATAGGAAAGTGTAGACTGTTTGAGATTGTCTGGTCTGTGCTTTCTAGTTTGGAGTTTTCTCTAATTAGTGGGGATTGAAGGCCCATATAGACCTTAGGCAGAAGCCAGTTTGAACCAAAGATACAATGATTGAGTTGTATTTTATTGTTAAAGAATCCAGTGTGAGAGGGTTTGGGATAGTTTGTCATCTAAAAACAAAAGGTAAAATTGCTTTAGGTCCATCTTAAAAACTAGAATGTCATTCTACCCTACTTTAAACATTGACTAATGGTTAATATTTGTTCGTTGATTAGTTAGATATAAGATATCCTCCTAAATAAAATACATTACTATATAAGGAATATGTAGTTTGATTTTGATTTTATTTTGATTTATTTTTTTAAGTTTTATTTATTTAAGTAAGCTCTACACCCAACGTGGGGCTCAAACTCCTGACCCTGAGAGTTGGATGCTGTTCGGACTGAGCCAGCCAGGCACCCCTATATTTTGATTTTAAATATAAAAGTTTCTTATATTTTAAAGCCAAAAGACATGGAAATGTCTTAATAGATGATCTACTTGTATTAAATACTTAAAAGTTCTGCAATAAAGTGGATGGTGGCTGTTTGAGTAAAGAACAGGAGTATGAAGTAATGAAACTTCTTCCCACTGCCCTCTCCATAAGCAGGCTAAAACTCAGAACTCTCAGGACTGCACAAGAAGGCTATCTTAATGTTTTAAATCGCTATCCTTCAGGATAGAAAGCAGTAGTAGTAGCAGTTTGGTAAACCTACTTTAGCAATTGAATTTGTTCCAGAAGGACTTCTGAATATTTACAAATTATATCGTCAAAGAATAATGGTGTGCCAGAAAAATACTCCAGGACCTCAAAGCAATTCCAGAAGTCTTGCAAAAATGTTTGAGAGGAGGCAGTGTTAGAATAAGTGTGTGGTCTCCCAAGGTGACAGCTTTGAAGGTATCACCATTAAATATAAAATTTCAGGCTTGTTTGCTTAAAACTATATTATCTATCATATACCTATTTTTTGTGTAATTATAAATCACATGAAATATTTGTACTGTTTGGCAGAAACTGTAGGAGTCATTTAAGTTACTGGATCTAAAGCATCTGTAGGCTTAAGTGCTGATAATAATAATCAAAACAGTATTTACATTTGTTACCATCTCCTGTGAGCAAGATGCCATTCTAAGCACTTCATATATACTAATTTGTTTCATCCTCACAAAACCCTGTGAGGTATTTTCCCCATTTTACAGATGAGGAAACAGAGAGTTTGAGTGACTTGCCCTGTGACAGAGCTAATAATTGCCAAAGTTGGGATTTGAACCCATTCTAACTTTAGGGTCCACACTCTTAACTGGGACACGAGGTTCTCATTGATTCAGTGTGTGTTAGGTAGAATCTGGTTAATGTTTAAATGTGGTATTTAATATTTTTCATGAATCAGTGACTACTGATTGTACACATTCTACACATTAGAATTTTGAGTACTATGTTTTGAATTTTGACAAAATGCAAAGACAACAGTATAATTGAAAAGAGAGGTTATGTGGACGAAATTTTCTTACTTTTAAGCTATTGCCACTACAACTTGGATAGTTTTTTTAGAGACACTTGGTCTTGTGTCAGTATTCCTTTTCTCTGAAGAATATTTAATAGGGCTCTCAAATTTATTCTGAGAGTCTAGATTTGGTTTTTGTGTTTCCAAAACAACTTCATTTTGTCTGAAAGTAATGGAAAAAGTATGAGATATTAAACTCTAAAATAAATTTACTTTAGAGGCAGGAAGAAAAATGAGTGTTTTATTTTATGATTATTATAGCCAAAAATAAAAATGATCATTATGTAAGAATTAATTTCTTTTTTTAGAAAGACACTGCTATTGGCTCGACAGCTTAAAGACAGAGCTGTAGAAGCACAGTCTTGCTATAGTCTCGGAAATACATACACTTTGCTTCAAGACTATGAAAAGGCCATTGATTATCATCTGAAGCACTTAGCAATTGCTCAAGAGCTAAATGATAGGTAAGTTATACAGCTCCCTACTATAATTATAGTAAAATATAGATGCATTATTGAATCCTTAGAATTTTTCCTTTGTTTTTAAGTTTGTTTCCTTTGTTTTCTTTTTAATTCTTTTTTAAGGAATTTCTTCTGTTTTAGTTACCTTCTCTGTACGTTACTGCTTGAAGGGCTAGCATGTCATAGGAGTTTGCGATGGTCTATATAGCCTTGAACCAAGATCAATAAGTAGGTCACAAACTTGGTTGCCTGCAAAGGTCCTCCTGACTAGAACAGTGTGGGAATTGTGGTGATCTTAGAGATAAGGCCCAGCGTAAGGGGACAGCTGTTACTCAGCTCCAGCTAACTGATGCCAGGCAGGACCAAGGGTCTGTAATGTCCAGGTACTCCTCTGTTTTCAAGAGAAGCTGGAAGTCCTGAGTTTTATTTGAAATCTTCTGATTTTTAAATATTGGTGGCTATTTTTTTTAATAAAAAACTGTATGATAAAACAGAATCTGTGCAGGCATTTAGTCTGTGATGTTTGCTTTAGAAAGAGATTTTTACTTCAGTATGAAGAACTGCTTTTCTGTAATTGTTCAAAATGAAATATGTTACTTCAAGAGGTAGTACATTCTCTCTCCCCAGTGGTGTTCAAACCTGGACTGAATGATTACCTGGTAGGGCTGTCATGGAAAGAAAATGGGCAGTTTAACTAGAAGACCTATTAGATTTTATTATTTTATAATAAATTGTATGTTTGAAAAGGACGTTTCCCATTTTTTGCTTGACTCTGAGTTTGGTATTATCTGGGTATTCTAATATGTCTCCAGTGGTGTGATAGTATGTTCTTTATATGAAAGACCAAATCCAAGAGTGGGAGAGAGCCAAAGCATAAGAGAGTCTTAAAAACTGAGAACAAACTGAGGGCTAATGGGGGGTGGGTGATGTGTATTAAAGAGGGCATCTTTTGGGATGAGCACTGGGTGTTGTATGGAAACCAATTTGACAATAAATTTCATATATTTAAAAAAAAAACAAATCCAAAACATTGTTTATACCATTAATTACTGCTAAATAGCTTTTATTCTACACACAGCTCTCCTTTCATATAACTATATATTAGCTTTGAATTGTTTTGTAGAATTGGTGAAGGAAGAGCATGTTGGAGCTTAGGAAATGCATACACAGCTCTAGGGAATCATGATCAAGCAATGCATTTTGCTGAAAAGCACTTGGAAATTTCAAGAGAGGTATGTAACTAAAAAACAGCTGTCTGTGCTATGTGATTCACAAATTAGCAGGGGGTGGGGGAAGGCCTATTATTTCTCTGGATTTCTCCTGTATAACCTAGTAATAAATCTATGTTATTCCCTTGGCATAAAAACTGCACAAAGCATTTTGAGATACAGATCAGAGGTCTGTTTGCATTGGCTTTGATGTAGGAAGATAGGAAGGTAAGACCAGGCATAGGGGAATGGAAAGATTACTAAAATATGCCTCCTGTCTCTACATGGAAAAGTAGCATGGTATGGAAAGAAAAAACGGGGTTTTTTTTGTTGTTGTAGTTGTTGTCTTTTTTTTTTTTTTTTTTTTTAACATGGTTGTTATAATCCAAGGATTTATAATCCAGATTGTATCTGTTCCTGGGGCACCTGGGTGGCTCGGTCGGTGAGCGTCCGACTTCAGCTTAGGTCATTATCTCGTTGTCTGTGAGTTTCGAGCCCCACGTCGGGCTCTGTGCTAACAGCTCGGAGCCTGGAGCCTGCTTCGGATTCTGTGTCTCCCTCACTCTCTGCCCCCTCCCCCGCTCATGCTCTGTGTCTGTCTGTCTGTCTGTCTGTCTCTCTCTCTGTCAAAAATAAATAAACATTAAAAAAGTAAATTAAAAAAAAAAAAAGATTGTTATCTATTCCTGTTCCAGTTCTGCTTTCTGGCTGTTTGAGCTTGGAAATCTTTTCTGAACCTCATTTCTCATCTGTAAAATGGGAAGAATAACATCTACCTTGCAAATCATTATAAGAATTAGAGATAGTGTATGTAAAAGTGCCTAGTGTAATATCTATTGCTGGCTTAATAGATACTATTACTATGGTATGGAAACAATATTCTAAGGAAATTTTATTCATGTGTTGGCAACTTAATGTGTCACAGAATAACCTGCGTTATTATTAAATATGATTGTAGAGATTAAGAGCAATTAGTATTTAGAGAATGGAAGTATTGGTAGAATGTAATCAGCTTTCCTATTGCCATATTTTAGAAGCTTCCCTTTTCTTTAAAGCAACTATTATTGGAAAAACCCATTTCATTCAGTCTCTTAATTCTAATAGATCTATTTTCATTTCTATTTTCTTCCAGTTTTAGGTTCATAACATTTTCAACTAATCTTCACCATTGTCTTTAAATACTACTCTAAAATATAAATGCTTGTTGGTTGTAGGTTGGGGATAGAAGTGGTGAACTAACAGCACGACTGAATCTCTCAGATCTTCAAATGGTTCTTGGTCTGAGCTACAGCACAAATAATTCAATAATGTCTGAAAATATTGAAATTGATAACAATTTGCATGGTAAGTAACAGGTCTTCAAACCCAATTTCTTTATCCTCAATTACATTTAAATTACTCATCACATGTTAACCATCTCCAGAGAGAATATATAACTTAGGAAGCTCAAATTTTTATAATACCTTTTTGCTTTACCATAGTCCTGTTGATGTATCACTATAGAATATGGTATTTTACGGTTGTTATCTTGAACTTAGGAATGGTAAAGGTATGATTATTTTCTATAGGGTCACTCAAATTTATAAATGTTTGATGACAAAATTAAAATATTTTATTGTTTAGTTATTCTTTTTGATTCAAATGTTTTTACGTATTTGATTTTTGTTTAGCTCTTGTTTCATTTCTAAGGTTATCTCTTAGATGAAAATTAAAAGGTCTGAAAATACCAGTATTGAAATGTGGGTAATGGAAGCTCTCATTCAGTGTTGACGGTGATAGAGATGTGTTTACTCTCAAGAACAATGTGGCAACATTCTGGTAAAGTTGAGGATGTACTGAGCATATGATCTGGCATTTCCACTGCCAGTTACATACCACTGATATCCAAACTGGAAGAAACACTTGCTCGTGTCACTAAGAGAAAGAGACATTTTCAAGAATTTCTGTAATAGTACTGCTTATGATAACAAAAAATAAGAAGCACTCTAAATCTCTGTCCCCAGTAGAATGGATAAAGAATTTCCTAGTCCTAAAATGGCAGTCAAAATTAAACTACACATATGAACTTGGCTGAATCTCACAAAGTTTCTCAAAGGAAGCAAGTTAGATGATATATACAGTATGAGAGCATTTATTATAAAATAAACTAAATTGCTTGGAGATCTATATATATGTAAATATATAGATGAAACATATGATATATATGAAAATATAAAAAATTATAGGGAGGAGGAGGCACATTTTCAGAGAGTCACAGAGTAGTTAATATGTTGATAGTGGTTTATTTGTTAAGCTGGGTATTAGGTATCATATATTCCTTATGCCTTTAAAATATTGCTTAATCTTTAAAATATTGAATGGATATGAAAATGTGAAAATGGATATGAAAATATATTTCTCTATATTCAATGCTAACTTTATTGAAAAAACTTTTGAGGACCATGTTTATGTTTATTTAACATGTTTCCTGGTCAGCATTAAATCTCTCATCTAATGTGATCTTAAAATGAATATGAGTAACAATATAGAACTAGAGGTGTTACTTTGATTCTTACCTTGAAATTGAAGGCCTAAAGCCTTTTCCTTGGATTTTTACTTAATTAAAAAAATTTTTTTTATTGTTTGTTTATTTTTGAGAGAATGTGAGTGGGGGAGGGGCAGAGAGAGACAGAGAGGGAGACACAGAGTCCAAAGAAGGCTCCAGGCTCTGAGCTGTCAGCACAGAGCCTGACACGAGGCTTGAACTCACAAACCGTGAGATCATGACCTGACCTGAAGTTGGATGCCCAACCGAATGAGCCACCCAGGAGCCCCTTATTATTTTTTTTAATGTTTATTTTTGAGAGACAGAACATGAGCTGGAGAGTGCCATAGAGAGGCGGGGGATAGAGGATCTGGAGTGGGCTCCATGCTGAAAACAGAGCCCTATGCAGGGCTCGAACCCATGAACTATGAGATTATGAGCCAAAGTCGGACATTTAACCGACTGGTTTTTACTTACTTAAACTACCCTACAGTCTGTTTTTTCCCCTACTATAATCATTTTAGTGGTTTTTTTTAAATTTGTGTTTTTTCCAGTTTGAGAAATATTTGACATACATGATGGTAAATTAAAGGTGTACAGTATGATGACCTGATTTATACCTAGTGAAATGATCACCACAGTAGGTTCAGTTAACATCCATCTTCTCATACAGATAGCAAAAGGGAAAAAAATATTCTTCTTTTGATGAACATTCTTAGGATAAACCGTCCTAGCAACTTTCCTAAGTGTCATACAGCAATGTTGACTGTAGTCATCATGATGTACGTTCTATCCCTAGTACTTATTTACCTTATAACCTGAGGTTTGTACCTTTTGACCACCTTCTTCCTTTCCCCCTCCGTAATCCTCTGCCTCTGGTAAATCACAAGTTTGATCTCTTTTTTTCCTAGTTCGGGTTGTTTTTTTTCTTTTTAGATTCCACTATAAGATCATACGGGATTTGTCCTTCTCATTTTCTTTTAAGAGTTTCTGTGGATAGTATAAAACCAGTTATTATAAAATGCCTTTTCTAAATTAAGGGGTAATGTCAGTAACCAAAGTTAGTTTCCAACCAAAATGTAACTTCCCTACATCAAAGCATTTTAGAGGGAGTGTATATTCTATTTTTATGTAGTTGGTATGGAAAATTATTATTCTTAAAAAAATACATGTTTGTATGTTTCCTCCTTCCATATGGGCTTGTGTAACAGACTTTAAAATTGAATAACCTAGTCATGCTGAATTTGTAGTCTTAAGGACTTCCCCATGTATTTGAATTTTTTTTTTTTTTTTTTAAACAAAGGTGCACGCCCGAAGTTTGGACGCCGACACAGTATGGAAAACATGGAACTTATGAAGTTAACACCAGAAAAGGTTGGCAGCCTTTAGGTTTTTAAATTTCTTGAACTGTTATAATCAAATATTTAAGTAACTTTTAACTTACATGAATAGTTTAAATAAAACTTGTGTTGTATAGGTATCACTTTAAAATTTTCCTTTAAAAAGAATTTTTAAAAAGTACAGTCTAAAAAGAATGTGCCTAATATGCTGCCATCTGTTTAAGAGAAGCATTATGCATCTATATCCTTTGTAGATGCTTAAAACATTTCAGGAAGAATCTCTTAAGAAACCTGCTAATAAAAATAACAATTGCTTCTGGGAAAAGGAGTGGATGTCTCAGAAGAGATACTTTGTACACAGTTTTAGTTTGAACTGTTTGAACATTTTAACATGTACGCGTATTACTTTTTTTAATTACTTTTTTTAAATGGGAAAATTAAAGGGTTAGGAAGCTTTTTTTTCCCCCAACTAAGTAACAGCAACATTATTAGTAAGATAAGTGATATGTATGATCAAGCTAGTTTTTCTGGCTGCATTTCTTAAAAGCATTTTCTTCACTAACTGTTTATTCAAGATGCATCTTCCTTAGGCTTTTGTTTTCAGTAACAGAGAAGGGACTTTATAATTAGAAAAGTTATTTTTTTCTTTTATAATTTTCTATTAAGTTTTTTAATTCCAGTGTAGTTAACATACAGTGTATGGGAGTTCCAGGTGTGCAGTATAGTGATTCAACACTTCTGTGCATTACTCAGTGCTCATCATGCTAAGTGTACTCTTTAATCTCCATCACCTATTTCACCCATCCCCCCACCCAGGGAAAAGATTAGTGAAGAAAAGAAATCTAGGTCCTTTCTTCCACCTTTAATTTTTACATTGTTAAAGCAGGCTGTTGTTCTTTTATGGTATATTTTTTAAAATACTTTTTAAATTTTTTTTTTCAACGTTTATTTATTTTTGCGACAGAGAGAGACAGAGCATGAACGGGGGAGGGGCAGAGAGAGAGGGAGACACAGAATCGGAAACAGGCTCCAGGCTCTGAGCCATCAGCCCAGAGCCCGACGCGGGGCTCGAACTCACGGACCGCGAGATCGTGACCTGGCTGAAGTCGGACGCTTAACCGACTGCGCCACCCAGGCGCCCCTAAAATACTTTTTATAAAATAGGTTCATTATAATAACTTCAGAAAATTCCAACAAGGAAATTAAAATTATCAGTAATCCCACCCTCAGTGGTAACTACAAGTAATATTTTGGTATTTATTCATCTTGCATTTTCATGTGATTATTAATATTTTATAGATATTTTATAATGTGTAGTTATTATTTCCATGTTATTAAACATTTTTCTGCCCTATTATAATAGGCATATGATTTTTTAATATTGACATTTTTTGTGGGAAAAGTTTTCATAAGTTCAAATCAGCCAGATATATATAAAGTTTTTCAGAAATCCTAGTTAACTCCTGAAGGACTTTGTGATTTCCCCAGATATCTGTCTACATCTTATCTTGTCAGTTTGCAAATCTGACTAATCTGCAATTAATTAATTAGGCTAATCTGCAATTTATTTATTTAATGTTTGTTTATTTTTGAGAGAGAGAGGGAGACAGAGCACAAGCAGGGGAAGTGCCGAGAAAGAGGGGGATACAGAATCTCTGAGCTATCAGCACAGATTCTGGCTTGGGGTTTGAAATCATGAACTTGAGATTATGACCTGAGCCAAAGTTGGCCACTTAGCCGACTGAGCCACCCAGGCACCCCTGCAAATTATTAAGAGAAAAAAAACAAACACCTTTTAAGTCAATTTAGGTCTCTTTTCCTATTTCTTGTAGGAACATCCTAATTAGCAAAATTAATTTGCTGCCTTGTGCCTAGCTCTGAAGTGGTACTAACAATAGATTTCATTAAGAAGCTGACTAGATTCAACCCTTTAATTTTCCAAGAGCCAAATAATGGCAAAGTTTTGTCTCTAAAATATGTTTGGAATTAGTTCTGTGTTTTCTTTCCCTCATAATAAAGTTGCGATTCATTATTCTCGACCAAGCTAAGAAGCATATGTAAAGAAAAAAGGAGATTCTGTGTTAAAGATATTTCTTAGGAAAGAACACAGTTGAAGGGAACTCTTGAGACCCTGGATGTCTGAAAATGCCTTTTTGCTACTCTCACATTTGACTGATAATTCTTACTATGGAATTACTAATTGGAAATAATTTTCCTACATAATTTTGAAGACATTGTTCCAGTCTGTATTCTTCAGTGCTTCTGTTGAGAAGTCCAAATAAGTATATAGGAAACATTAAAATTTTTTCACATTTCTGGGGCACCTGGGTGGCTTAGTCGGTTGAGCGTCCAACTTCGGCTCAGGTCGTGATCTTGAGGTTCACAAGTTTGAGCCCCGCATCAGGCTCTTTGCTGACAGCTCAGGGCCTGAAGCCTGCTTAGCATTCTGTGTCTCCCTCTCTCTCTGCTCCTCCCCTGCTCACACGCTGTCTCTCTCTAAAAAATAAAGATTAAAATTTTTTTTTTTTTCACATTTCCACTTGGGATTTAGGTAGAGTTTTATGTTGTTTTTTTTTTAAGTTTATTATTTATTTCTAAGAGAGAGAGCGAGCATGAGTGAGGGAGGGGGAGGGAGAGGGAATCCCAGGCAGGCTCCAGGCTGTCAGCACATAGCCTAATATGGGGCTCAAATCACAAACCATGAGATCATGCCCTGAGCCCAAATTGAGAGTCAGGTGCTTAACCGACTGAGCCACCCAGGCACCCTGAGTTTTATGTTCTAATAATTGGGCTTGTTTACTTTTCTCCAGTCAATAGACCCTGTAGTCCACCCCAACAAATAGTTTCTCCTTATCACCTGTATGAGAAAAGGAACAGAGGGAAAAAAATAAAACAAACTTCATTTGTTACCCAGAATTTACCCAGATAGCTGGCTTGTTCACTCACTAGCTATCTCTCACTCAGGTACAATAGCCTCAGGGCAAGACTTATCCTAATTTGTGTCTCATGTGATGTAACTTTATAGACCTTTGGACTACAAACACTTAAGACCGAATGTTAAAGCTGCAAATGTCATGTAGCTACTATACATACTGTGTTTTTCCTTTCCACTCAGTAAATATTTGTTTTTTGTTTTTTATGGTTTTTAGTCATTCTTACTATTTTAGGGTTTGGGGTTTTTTTAGTAACTTTATTTTTAATTTACATCCAAGTTAGCATATAGTGCAACAATGATTTCAGGAGTGGATTCCTTAATGCCCCTTACCCATTTAGCCCATCCCCCCTCTCACAACCCCCAGTAAATATTTGTTATATTGAGTCTGTTGTTTAGAGGTTAAGTATATTTAAACCAGGTCTAGGCCTATATAAATGACTGATGTTTTCCCTGTTGAGAATTTAGTAGTTAGTGAAAACAAAAAATGACAAAAAAAAATTACTGCTGTATGGCTTAGATGTTAATTTATACTGTTAAAAATTCCACATATATCCAGAATTTCCAGTTGTAACAGATTAATTAACTCACATCCAGAATAAAATTTGCTCTTTGACCTTTCATATTTTTATGGGATTTTGGCAAACTTTGTTTTCTTTTTTTTTTAATTTTTTTTTTTGCTTATTTAGTTTTGAAGGAGGGAGAGACAGAGTGTGAGTGGGAAGGAGCAGAGGGAGAGGGAGACACAGAATCCAAAACAGGCTCCAGGCTCTAGGCTCTGAGCTATCAGCACAGAGCCCGATGTGGGGCTCCAACCCATGAACTGTGAGATCATGACCTGAGCTGAAGTCAGATGCTCAACCGAGTGAGCCACCCAGGCACTCCTTACTTTCTTAAAAAATTATTTTGAGAGGGAGAGAGAGGGCACAAGCAGGGAAAGGGCAGAGAGAAAGAATCCCAAGCAGGCTCCGTACTATCAGCTTAGAGCCCAATGGGGGCTTGATCCCACAAACTCTGAGATCATGACCTGAGTGAGAATCAAGAGTCAGATGCTTAACTGACTGAGCCACCCAGGTGCCCCTGTTTTCTTACTCTTAAGTTCCTAAAAGTCACCATTTTAATGTTTTGGTGATGAAAAATTCACAGTATGCATTTGGTACAAGCTGTTGAAAATAGATATACTGGCAAAAAGGAATGTATTAAGAGATCTAGCTGCACCCCACACTAGAGGAGTAGCAATGGCAGGTTAATATGATAGAAAACCAGAAATAGCTTTGGTTTTTTCATGCCCTGTTTTCCATATCTGTTTATAATTTTGTAGGTACAGAACTGGAACAGTGAAATTCTTGCTAAACAAAAACCTCTTATTGCCAAACCTTCTGCGAAGCTGCTCTTTGTCAACAGATTGAAGGGGAAAAAATGCAAAACTAATTCCTCCACTAAAGTTCTCCAAGATGCCAGTAATTCCATTGATAATCGAATTCCAAATTCTGAGAGGGTATGTATGAAATAAGTTTTTGAGTATTCTGCTTTGAGTACCTACATTTTAGTTTTCTTGTATTCATACTGAATATTTGATAAATTATATTAGACATTTAATATAAAATATCTTTTTTTATTCAAAGAAGTCTTCCATATTTCCCTACCTTTTCTGTCTTCTTCAAAGCTAGAAACTGTAATTACTCCATTCATGGATATGTTGCTTCACTGCTCTGGACAGTAATTATTTGTCACTGATTACAAAAATACTACCTTTTAGTTTACTACAGTGTCTCCTAGTAAAACTCCTTTCATTGTAGAAGTTAGAACAAATTAAATTCATAGGTTCAAGGATTTTAAAATGCTGATTTAAAATAGTATCTGCTGGGGCGCCTGGGTGGCGCAGTCGGTTAAGCGTCCGACTTCAGCCAGGTCACGATCTCGCAGTCTGTGAGTTCGAGCCCCGCGTCGGGCTCTGGGCTGATGGCTCAGAGCCTGGAGCCTGTTTCCGATTCTGTGTCTCCCTCTCTCTCTGCCCCTCCCCCGTTCATGCTCTGTCTCAGAGTCTCTGTCCCAAAAATAAACATTGAAAAAAAAAAATTTTTTTTTTAAAAATAAAATAGTATCTGCTAGCATCAACTTCTATTTATGTTGAAATTATAACAGTTAAAAACTGCTTTGATGAAAAATGATCACAGGAATCAGCTTATTAATCTAGCTACCCTACACTCTGATAAAAGAACCAAAATAAATTACAAAGATGATACTTCCAATTATCAAGTCCATTTTCCAATGCGAGTTTTTTAAATTCTTTGTTTATTCATTTTTGAGCAACACAGTGCAAGCAGGGGAGGGGCAGAGACAGAGGAAAACACAAAATCCAAAGCAGGCTCCAGGCTCTGAGCTGTTAGCACAGAGCCCGACGCAGGGCTCGAACTCACAGACCATGAGATCATGACCTGAACTGAAGCTGGACACTCAACCGACTGAGCCACCTAGGCACCCCTCAGTGAAAGCTTTTGGAAAAACTGCTGGTCTTTTATTTTTTTGACCAATTTCTCTTGGTCCTCTTGTCAGCATCCCATCATATCTGTACCCTGGTAGTGTCTTTTGTATTGATTTTTACCAGTTTTTTATGTGTATGACTAACAAAAGGAAACTTTATGGGTATATAAAAATGGCTCAGGAATATTTTTATAGACCTAGAGCAGATCTCAAAGGCATACCCTTTGTTCAAGATTTCAGGTTTTAACGAAGCCCACTTAGCTCAACTGAAAAACGTCCACTTCTGGACCCTTCCTGTGTTTTAATGTTTAGAAGTTTGAATTTGAGCCTTTTTTGCACCTAGGAAAGCCTTGTTAGTGATTAATACATCTTACTATAGCATATGTATATATTTAATCCCAAACCTCAGATTGCATGTTAAAGACTGTACTCTCTCAAACCCTCCTGTTTCCTTTATGTATGCTATGTACTCGGTCACCCAAGTTAGGTGTCATTCTAGACTCCTTCCCCCTAATCATATCCAATCAATCCCTACATCCCTTAGATCTGTCCCCACCCCCACCTTTTGAAAATAAACCTCTGCTACTGTGTCTTAGTTCTTAGGGCAGTACTGCATCTCTTAGCCAGATTTTTGGAATAGGCACCTGAACCTGATCTCTTTCCCTACGTAATTTCTGCAACCTTTTGGAGGTGCCAGTTCTGTTTAAAATTGTTACCAGTGCTTCTCTTATTTCACACAGTATAACTTGTATATCACACAGAGGCCCTTGTTTTGGCAGCTTCTTCCTTCTTCACCTCCCCAACCCTTCAGTTCTTAATCCCCTGAATACTACAGACCTTTGGAATTGCACATTAATCAGTATGAAACATATCTGCCCTGCTAATGGTTATTCATTCTTCAGGAGCCAACTCAAATACCAGTTTCCCCTATTTCCCTGAAGAATTAGTTCTGCCTTTTTCCTGAGGCCTAGGACATTATATATATATATTATATATATATATAAAGACTGTACTCTCTCATATATATATATGTATTTCTAATATTTACATCATTGTGAAGAATGAAACTTCTATTAAACATTGCATCTGTCATATTAAGCTTTGAAGCCTTCCAAATAAAGTATGACCAGTTCCCCTCTGCCTCAAATACTCATTTATTTGAAGTTCACATTTTTTTCAAGATCTTCAAATCTGTAAATATAATAAAGGATCTTGGAAATCAGTGTGCTTTCTTAGTTTTCAGTTCTTAGTTTACTTTTAAATTCTGTTGTAGAATCTTAGAACCAAACTTTGAGCCTGGGATCACTAATATTTACATAATTCATTCAATATCTGGAGCAGTTCCCCAGAGTTGAGGTACATTTCTTTATTCTTTAGCCTTGGAAATACAGAGATTAAAAACTAAAATAACTAGAAATGCTTTTTGTTAATTGGATTAAAATAACTTGATTACCAGGGTTGCCATCTTGAATTCTTTATAATGAAAATGTAAGTTTTTCTTTAAAGTTTATTTATTTTGGGGGGGGGGGGGGGGACAGAGGTCCCAAAGCGGGCTCTTCACTGACAGCAGACAGCTGCATACAGGACTCGAACTGAAACCACGAGAGGATGACCTGAGCCAAAGTTGGACACTTAATCGACTGAGCCACCCACGCACCCCGAAAGTGTCAATTTTTAATCTTAACCCTTTTGCATATATATCATGATATTGTTCCATTGATCTCATGATAATGCTGGAATATTCAGATTTTCTCTCAATATTTCAGAAAATCGGTGCAGGTATTACTGGAGACGAAGGGTTCTTTGACCTGGTAAGCCGATTTCAGAGCAATCGGATGGATGATCAGAGGTGCTGCTTACAAGAACAGAGCTGCGGGACTGCTTCAGCTGCGGCTTCTTCCACTCCACCTCGAGTGATGATGAAAGGTGAGTGATCTGTGCTTCTCCCCTAATTTTAGTAGTTCCCTTTGATATTCTTGTGATTTCTTTCTGAGAGTTTAGTTCTCATCAGAGCAGGTACAGTAAATGAGCCTGAATCCAGGTGTATCTGAAATGCTGGTATTTCTTCAGTTCAAAACAAGGTTTTGTTTCGGTTTCCCTAGGTTTATCTGTATTTTAGTCCAGGTACTTTCTACTAACTATATCATATTTCCTCCCTAGATTCTTTGGGACTGGAGGGAAAAAAAAATCTAACTTTAAAAATAGGAAAAAATTTAGTTATAATTCTATGTAAAAGACAAATGCTTTCTGTCTGGATTAAAAAGAAAAGCCAAGACAGACTGAAGAGGAACCTCTAACTCAGGCTGAAGCTAAGGCCTGCCTGAGCCTTAGAAAGGTCTAAAATGGATTACCTAAGATTTTCTCTTTCAGCTACCAGAAGATTTCCTCTGTAGACCAGGACTTAGCAGCAATAGTTTAAGTTAGCTAAGTGGTTCCCATGCAGGGCAGAGAATAAAAACAGTCTCATTCATCCTCACGTGAGAAATTATGTAAGAGAGATTATTTACCTTCTGAAATCTAGCCCAAGATCTTGTAAAGTTACATTTTGAGCAGGTGGTTGATAAAAGGAAAGATAGTCAAATCTGAATAACCTCCAAGTGAATCACCTGAAGTATTCTGGGATTTATTCTTCCCTCCCTGCCCATCTGGTCAGGCCCCAGCCTCTCAGAGCTAAAGCAGGAGGCAGTGGATGTTGGGACTGAAAAAGGCAGAAAGAACTAGATGTATATTAAAAATATGTTTAAATATTTTTATAATGTTTGGGACTTTTTTCCCCTGTTCATAGCACCGTCTGTTTCCGTGGTGTCCCCCAACACAGATGAGTTTTTAGACCTTCTTGCCAGCTCACAGAGCCGTCGTCTCGATGACCAAAGGGCCAGTTTCAGTAATTTGCCAGGGCTTCGTCTGACACAAAACAACAATAAGTCCGTACTTGGCCACTTGATGACTAATGACAACAAAGAGCCTGATGAAGACTTCTTTGACATCCTTGTAAAATGTCAAGTATGTATGCATATTTTTGTTGGTCTGTGTGTAGCTCAAATGCTGTTGAGAGCTTTGGCAGTATTTTGATTATAATTTGGGAAAGGCTCATTTTGTATTAGGGACACACTTATCATTTAAGGATCCTTCAGACACTATAGATCCCTGTGATAGCTTCTTATTTTGTATTTTGGGTGGTAAGGTAAGGTGTTGCTGATGCCTCTCTCTGACCTGTGGTGGAGAGGAGACTGAAGGGCATTGGGAGGAGACCTAGAAAAGAGCCCCGCTTTCCTGAATGTTAGTATCGGGAGCAACCAGTGATTAATATGGGGAGAGTCTAGCTGGGGCCCTTTATGCTGTTGAGAGCTTAGGAGAAATGAGATAGCTTTAATTTTTTATTTTAATAATTATTTGCCACAATGGTTAAGGAATACCTCAGATGGCTTGAACACGACCATGAGAAAAATAATCCTTATTTTCACTAAAGAGACATTTCCACTGCCTGACCCTAGTTCTGTGTCTGTTTTTTCATTCATAAAAAGAGGAGAGGATGATACGTACTACCAGCCTCTCCTTTATTCAGCAAAAAAACTGAGCACTTACTATGGAGATATCGTACTTGCTTTTAAAGTTTTTTAGTTATTATTTTTGAGAAAGAGGGAGAACCTGAAGCAGGCTCCACACTGTCAGCATAGAGCCTTAACATGGGGCTCAAACTCCCAAAACTGTAAGATCATGACCTGAGTCGGATGCTTAACCAACTGAGCCACCCACGTGCCCTGCCATGTACTTGCTTTTTAAGGATCCTATGTGTTAATGGGAGAGACAATAAGTAAGTCTCTGCGCGTGTAGAGATAGATACTATATGACAGGTACTGATACTTGCTATAAAGAAAATTAGAGCCAGATAAAAGGGTGGGGTAGCCAGGGGTGGTGGTGGTTAGGGAAGATGTTCTTGGATTGACAGATGAACAGAGATCTGAATAAGGTGAAATAGCCATGTGAATATTTAGTGAAATAGCATTCTATGCAGAGACAAGTCCCTTCTTGGATATAAAAGCTTAGCAGGTTCAAGGAATGGCAAGGTGGCCAGTGTGACTGGCATGGAGTAAATAAAGGGTAAGGGAGAGTGGTAGGGGATAAGGATAGAGAAGTAACCAGCCTAGATCTTATGATCTTATAGGCCATGATGAGGTCTTGTGTTCCAGATGTGATAGGAAGACACTGGAGGGTCTGAAAGATCATCCTGTCTACTGCTGAAAGCATGTGGAGTGGCAAAGGCTGTTAGTAGGAGAACCAGCTAGAAAACCAATGTGGTAATTCAGGCAAAAGATATGACTTTGACTAGTGTGGTGGTAGTAGCGATGATAAGCAGTCAGAACAGGGATATATTTTGAAGTTATGGTTGATTGGCAAGACCTGTTAATAAATCAGATGGTATAAGAAACAATCAAGAAGGGCTCCTGCCTTTTTTGCTTTGAATAACTGTTGTCAGTGGATGGTGCAGTTTACTAAAATAGAGAAGCTGAGAGGAGAAACAGGTTTGGGAAGAAAAAGCAGGAGTTCTACTTTCGGTATGTAAATTTGAGTTACATAAATAGGTATTTAAGTGGAGATGTTGAGTAGACAACTGGATATAAAAATCTGGAGCCCCTGGGGGGCTCAGGTTGTGATGCTTGCGGTCATGAATCAAGCCCCCTGCGCAGTCTCTGCCCCTCCCAGGTTCATGCATACTCATTCTCCCCTCCTTCCCCCAAAAAACCTATAGCCCCAGAGAGAAATGACTTTGGGAGTCATCAGCATATAGCTGGTATTAAAGTCCCAGGAAGATACTACCTAAAGAATAGATACTGAAACAGGAGGACTAAGCCCTGAGCATTCCAAAATCTACCTGAATAGAGGAAGATGAGCCAGCAAAGCAGCAGTCAGCCTGGAGAGTGGTAGAAGCAAATTGAAGAAAATGTTTTAAGGAATGTTCAACTGTGTCAGACACTGCTGAGAAGCCGAGTAAGATGATGACTGATCTACTAGCTTTGGCAATGTGGAGATTATTAGTCATTCTGAAAGATACTGTGATGGGGACAAAGGATTGAGGGGGTTGAGAAAATGGAAAGTGTTAAAGGGGAGACAGTAAACAAAACTTTCAAGGGATTTTCAAAGAGTTAAAGATGAAGTATATAGAGGTTGGTTTTTTTCTTATTTTGGGAGTTAATACCTCATGTCTGCTGATGTAAATGATCAAGTAGAGGGAGGAACCAGTGATGCAGCAGAGTATGTGTGTACAAATTTGGAGGTAGGTGCAGGTAGGAATTCTCTGGTTTTTCTTTTCTTAGCAAAGTAAGAAGTAGGGCCGTTAACAGAGATTGGGGTTGGAGCATTGTAATTTTGAAGAGAATAGAACATAGTTACTTTGAGAAACTGAAAGTATGTTGACCAGCAAAAAGTAATAGGATTATTGAACTACGCTGAGGATTCCTTCGAAGTTCACAGTCACTGAAGTAAGTACAGTGATGTATTTTCTCAAGGCATAACCAGCTACTTAAGGATAGAGATTTAATCAGGGTCAGTAATTTGATAGACTAGGATGGAAGAGGAGAGAAGCACATGCCAGGAAATGATTTTAATAATGGACTTTGGAACCTAGGCTGCATCTAAGAAAGGAGGTAGGAAAATGAAGGGTATGGAAGTGACAACTGTCAGTAATCCTGGTGGCTTTAATAGCGAAGACCTGGGGCAGCTGAGTCAGTTAAGCATCAGACTTCGGCTCAGGTCATGATCTCATGGTTTGTGAGTTCAAGCCCTGTGTCAGGCTCTGTACTGATAGCTCAGAGCCTGTTTTGGATTCTGTGTCTCCCTCCCTGTCTCTCAAATAAACATTAAAGAAAAATACTGAAATCCTAGTAACAGGCCATCAACATAAAGAAAAGAAAAAATTGACAGAACTGAAGGGAGAAATTGACATTTCTATAAAAATAGCTGGCGATTTCAAGACTCTCCACCCCAGTGATAGGTAGGACAACCAGACAGATGATGAACAACACAATAAATCAGCTAGTTCTCACAGAATACACATTCTTCTCAAATGCATATGGGACATTCTCCAGGATTGACCATGTTAGGCCACAAATTCTCAACAGTTTTATTTTTGAGACACAGAGCATGAGTGGGAGAGGGGCAGAGAGCGAGGGAGACACAGAATCCGAAGTAGGCTCTGAGCTGTCAGCACAGAGCCAGACATGGGGCTGGAACTCACAAACTGCAAGACCATGACCTGAGCCAAAGTCATATGCTTAACCAACTGAGCCACCCAGGTGCTGCAAGTCTCAACAATTTTAAAAGATTAGATACCATACAAAGTATCTTCTCCACATCTCCGCAACAGGATGGAGTTAAAATAATAAGGAGGGGCACCTGGATGGCTCAGTTGGTTGGGCATCCGACTCACGGTTTCATTTCAGGTCATGATCTTGTGGGTTCAAGCCCCGTTCTGGGCTCTGCACTGAAGGTGAGGAGTCTGCTTGGGATTTTCTCACTCCCCCTCCCCTGGGTCACACTGTGTCTCTCTACATAAATAAAACTTTAGGGAATTCCCAAATTTGTGGAAATTAACCAGTGGATAGAGAGGAAAACACAAGGGAAATTAGAAAATACCCTGAGACTGATAAAAATGAAAATACAATATCCTAAAACCTTGGGATGCAGGGAAGGCAGTACTCGGGGGGATATTTAGAGCTGCAAATGCTTATGTTAAAAGAGGAATATCTCAAATCAACAACCTAGTTTTTTATAGCTTAAGGGGTTAGAAAAAGAACAAACTAAACCTAAAACTAGCAGAAAGAAGGAAATGAACAACAGAAAAAAAAAATCAAATCCAAAAGCAGGTTAGTTAAAAGGTTTACCACAACTGACAAAGGCTCAAATTACTAAAATTACAAACAAAAGTAGGGACATCACTTCTAATTACAGAAATAAAAAGAATTTTTAGATAATACGTGAATGCTTATAAGTTGGATAACCTAGATGAAATGGACAAATAACCAGAAACAAAATCAGCCAAGACTTAATCATGAATAGAAAACAGACTCATAATCTATAAGGATACTGTATCAGTAATCAAAACCTCCCAACAAAGAAAAGCCCTGGACCTGCTAGCTTCACTGGTGAATTCTACCAAACTGAAAAAAAGGGAATACTTTCTATTCCTAAGTCATTCTGTGAGGCCAATATTGCCCTGATAACAAAGCCAGACAAGGCACTATAAGAAAACTATGTGTCCAGTATCCTTTTTGAATATAGATACAAAAATCATCAATAGAATACTAGCAAACAGAATCAAATGGCATATTTAAAAGATTATACACCATGCCTAGGTGTAATTTGTTCCTGGAATGCAAGGATGGTTCAACATAGGGGAATAATCAATGTAATATATACACTACATTAATAGAATGAAAGGGGGGGGGAAAAAAAACACCTGATCATCAAACCTGATGCAGAAAAAGCATTTGACAAAATTCAACACATTTTCATGATAAAAACACTCAACTAACTAGGGATAGTAAGAAACTACCACAACGCAATAAAGTCACTTATGAAAAACCTATAACTACCATCATACTCAATGGTAAATGACAAAAGCTTTAAAAGCAGGAATAAGGGGCGCCTGGGTGGCGCAGTCGGTTAAGCGTCCGACTTCAGCCAGGTCACGATCTCACAGTCCGTGAGTTCGAGCCCCGCGTTAGGCTCTGGGCTGATGGCTCGGAGCCTGTTTCCGATTCTGTGCCTCCCTCTCTCTCTGCCCCTCCCCCGTTCATGCTCTGTCTCTCTCTGTCCCAAAAAAAAAAAAAAGTTGAAAAAAAAAATAAAAGCAGGAATAAGACAAAGATGCTCATTTTTTACCGCTTCTATTCAAATGGTACTGTAAGTTCGAGCAGAGCAATCAGGCAAGAAAAAGAGAGAAAAAGCATCCAGATAGGAAAGAAGGAAAATTATTTCTGTTCAGAAAGGAGTCTTATGTGCAGAAAATCCTGAAGATTTCACCAAACAAACAAAAAAACCCTGTTAGAACTAAGAAACATGGGGCGCCTGGGTGGCTCAGTCGGTTGAGCGTCCGACTTCAGCTCAGGTCATGATCTAACAGTCTGTGAGTTTGAGCCCCGCGTCGGGCTCTGAGCCAAGCGCTCGGAGCCTGGAGCCTGCTTCCGATTCTGTGTCTCCCTCCTTCTCTGTCCCTCCCCCACTCACACGCTTGCTCCCTCTCTCAAAAATAAACGTTAAAAAAAAAACAAATTCAAAATAACAGGGTACAAAATATCCCAAAATGAGTTGTGTTTCCATACACTAACAGTGTTAACAGACCAAAAAGGAAACTAAGAAAACCTTCCTAAAACAGCATCAGCAGGAATGAACTTAACCATGGAAGTGAAAGACTTGAACAATGAAAATTATAAAATGTTTCTGAAAGAAATTACATAAATGGGAATATTGTTAGAATGCCAGTACTAGCCAGAGTGTAATCTATGGATTCACATAATGCATTCCTTATCAAGATGTAAATAAGGTATTTTACAGAACAGAAAATTCCATCTTGAAATTCCTATAGAATCTTAGGGGAACCCAAATAACTGAATCTTGAGCAAGCAGAACAAAGTTGGAGGACTCCCACTTCCTGATTTCAAATTCTGCAAAGCTACAGTAATCAAACAGTATGGTACTGACATGATGACAGACATACAGACCAATGGAAAAGAGAGCCCAGAAATAAATCCTTGAATGTGTCTTCAGATGATTTTCCACAAGTGTGCCAAGACTATTAAATGGGGAAAGGAGTCTCACCAACAAATGCTGCTGGGAAAACTATCCACATGCAAAATAATGAAGCTGGGCCCTTACCTAACACCATATGTAAAAACTGAGAATGGATCAGAGACCTAAATGTAAGAGCTAAGACTTTAAACTTATAGAAAACATAAGAGGAAAGCTTCAAGATTTTGGATTTGGCAGTGATTTCTTAGTTATGAGACCTTAGTTATGAGGCACAGGCAACAAAAGAATAGACAAACTAGACTTGATCAAAGTTTAAAACTTTTGTACATCAAATGACACTATCAACAAAGTAAAAAGGCAACCCACAGAAGATACTTGCAAAACATATAATCAATAAAAGGATTAATTCAGAATATAGAGAACTCTAAAACTTAACCACAAAAAAAGAAACAAAAACCCTATTCCAAAAACGGGCAGAGAATCCAAATAGATATTTCTCAAAAGAAGATCTACAAATGGCTAATAAACACAGGAAGAGATGCTCAACATCAGAAATTAGAGAAATGCAAATCAAAATCATAATGAGATACCATCTCATGAACCCATTGGGAAGCTACCATTAAAACAAAAATCAAAAAAATGGGTGCCTGGGTGACTCAGTTAAGCATCCCACTTCGGCTCAGGTCATCTCACAGTTCACAAGTTCAAGCCCCAGGTAGGGCTCTGTGCTGACAGCTTGGAGCCTGGAGCCTGCTTCAGATTCTATGTTTCCTTCTCTCTCTCTGCCTCTCCCCCACTCATGCTTGGTCTTTCTCTAAACAATAAACATTAAAAAAATTAAACAGTTGGCAAGGATGTGGAGAAATTGGAACTGTCGTGCACTGCAGGTGGGAATACAAAATGGAGGAGCTGCTATGAAAAATGGTTTGGTGATTCCTCAAAAAATTATTAAAAAACAGAACTACCATATGATCCATCAATCTCATTTCTGGGTATATACCCAAAACAGTTGAAAGCATAGATATGAGCAGATATTTGTATACCTACCTTCAGGCAGCCAGCATTATTGACAATAGCCAAAAGGTAGAAGCAACCAAGTGCCCACTGGCAGATGGATAAATAAAATGCGGTGTGCATGTACAATGGAGTATTTTTCAGCCTTAAAAATGAGGGAAATTCTGACAGGTTACAACATGGCTCAAGACATTATGCTGAGAAGTAGGCAGTCACAAAAGGACAAATACAGTTCCACTCACATGAGGCAAAGTAGATTCACAGAGACAAAGAATGGTGGTTACCAGGGGCTGGAGAGGGGAGGATGGGAGCTACTGTTTTGGTTTTGCAGAATGAAAATGTTCTGGAGATGGATAATGCTGATGACTGCACAGCGGTATGAATGTGCTTAATACTGAACAGTACACTTAAAAATGGTTAAAGTGGTAAACATTCTGTTTTACCACAATTTAACAAAAAATTCCTGGGGGAGTACTCTCTAGCCTGATCTGGAAAATTGGAGGTGGCAGTCAACATGAGATGTTTGAAATCCTGATTTTCAAGACAGTGCAGTTATTGAGAATGACCAAGTCTGGCCTATGACGATGGGAGCTTAATGGATAAGGCAGAGGTGAAGACTGGAGACCAGAGGAGAGGAGGTCTAAGGTGTGAAGTACCGAAGTGTTGGATGAATTGGAGGACAATGAAATCACCCCAACTTAAAGACAAGAGAAATGAAGAAGCAGGAGCCAGGTGTGTGGGTGGTGGGGGGCTGCTGGCAAGGCGGCCACTGAGAGTCACAGGGCTGGCTGTGGGGCGAAAGGTTAAGGCATATAAATGCACGGTGCCCAGCAACATAGTAGGCACTCAAATGTCAGCTGTCACAGTCCCACTCTGGAGCTACAATACCAAATACTATACTATACACATTTAAATGCTTATATTTTTTATTTGATGGATAACATTTGTAATGTACTTCTAAAAGAAGAATCAGAAGTTAGAACTTCAAGGAAAAAAATCTGGCTTGTTTCTTTAACAGATTTAAATGTTTAAGATAGGGCGAGGCAAACTTTCTGTACAGGGCTACATAGAAAATATTTTAGGCTTTTCAGGCCCTTACAACTGCTGGACTCTGCCAGCCACACTTAATTCGTAATTAGTAGACACATGAGTATTGTGGTGAAACAGAAAGGAAACTTTATGCACAAAACAGGCAGCAGGTTATGGTTTGCTGACCCCTGACCTGACACAGTAGTGCTGCAGGGGTTTTATATATAACATTGTATTTCTAAGGATTGGTAAGTTGTCAATGCCGATTATGTAAGATTTGACCTTGTATCTTAAGTAATCTTACCAAAGTCTTGAGCTTATGGCTATACTTCTACATAGTACTTGCTATGTTCTGATTATGTAAGTCTTTGAAAAGGTTTTATTAGGTTTCAGGTCTAAAGATTAAATTTCTGAGACAAGGCAAAAAAAAAATTTTTCTTGTGATGACAACATAATGTAACCTGGTGTTCTCCTTCCCTACAATATTTGTGTTTCAATCTCTCTCATAAATTTTCAGGGGTCCAGATTAGATGATCAAAGATGTGCTCCACCACCTGCCACCACAAAGGGACCAACAGTACCAGACGAGGACTTTTTTAGCCTGATTCTACGTTCTCAGGCGAAAAGAATGGATGAACAGAGAGTTCTTTTACAAAGAGATCAAAACAGAGACGCTGAATTTGGGCTGAAAGACATTTTGCAAAGTAATGCTTTGTTGGAATTTAAAAATACAGGAAAAAAATAAACCACTAGTTATTACGGATATATTTTTTTTTAAACGACCTTATTTCCTTTCAGAACACTGCAGGGAAACTCTTTTTTTCCTTAAAAGGAGAAATTATAGCACTGTAATACAGCTTAAAATGTTTTTAGAGTGATGTAAATATTTAACCTTTAATAGTATAGCATTAATTCACATTTCTCTGGACACTCACTTGTTTCAGGGTGGAGGTGTCTTATACAAGGTGCTTCATCAACTTTTTTGAATAATGCTTGGGATTGTGTTCTTTGGCAACTTTTTAGATTCCTTTACGTAGTGTTTGTAAAGTGATAATTTTTTTTAACTCTTGATGATGGCATTTTTTAAATACTGAACCGTGGATACAGTAAGAAATTAGGCTGTTTAGTAAACAATAACATGACCAATGTGTAAAAAAGTTATATAGTCTTTATTAAAAGAATCTAGATCTTTTTTCTGCTAAAAATCCTATTTTCAGTATGTTATTAGTTCAAACCCATTATAAAAACAACTCTAAGAAATAAACTTTTAGCATGTTCTGGACCCTTGAATTTTAAAGTGTGTGTGGCTTAAAATTATATCTTCTGTTGCAAAATACTGTTTAAGACCTAATATCAAAAAACAAAAAACCCCAAACTCCTGTGGTTGTATCAAGAACCTAGGCCATGAAAATAGAGAACACATGAAAACTCACAAAATTTAAGTATGAAAGATGTAGGTTAAGCTCTCAGTCGTCATTAAGCCTCCCTTCATCTCAGGAACTGAAGGCAGGTTACAAGGGTACACAATACAACATGACAGGAAGTAAATTTAGCAAAAGAAGACAGCAAGGATGGGACAGGCTAAGGCTGAACTGTAAAATGCAAATGCCCACACCCAGAACTCATTCACCTCTGGTTGCTTTTGATTCTGCACAGCTGGGATGGTATCTGGGGCTCTGGGCCTCTGTCCTTTCTCAAAGTCCTTCAGGTGACTTGATGGGCAGTGAGAATCACTTCTCCAAATGGCCAATATTCACAAAAATAAAACAGAAGAAAGTTACTCGATCTGGAATCACATTAAAGGCTCAGGGGAAAAAAAAAGTATTCTTGGTTCTAAGATCAGACAGATTTTGTCAAAAGTACTGTTAACACCTGGATCACTTTATGATGTATATATTATATATAGGATATAATGTCCTAGATAGCGTCCTTTTAAAACCTGTATGTAAGTTTCATGGGTTTTTTCTTATAAGCATATTCAATGAGCAAAGACAGCATACCAAACCACAATAATGTAAAATAAATATTTTGTGTATACTGTAGTTAAGAGCCTGTAAACATTCATTATTCCATTTAAAAACTGCTTTTAAAAAGCTGTATACCCTACTGATTCTCCTAAAAGCCTGTTGCTACAATTCTTGATTTTGATAAATATGAGCTGGACAATAAACAAGCCTATTACTCCAAGTTCTAGACTGCCCTTGATCTGTTCAGTTTGCTTTAGTCTTCCCTATTTGCTGTCATTCGACAGCAGTTGAATGTATGTTGCTTTGCTAGCTGTCAAAGTGGACTGCATCCCCCAACAGTTATCTGTAATGAAAGAATACAAAGACGATATTTTAATTTTTTACAGACTCGTTTTTAGATTGATAAAAAGGAGTTCAAACAGCATTAACTCCACTCTCATTGTTACAGTCTGTCACCTGAGGCATTCGATACTCTTTAGAGTCTAATCACAGCTCAAAGGACACCTAACCACCCTAGGTGCATATTTACCAACTAGCATAAACAGGTCTGGCCCTCAAAGTGGCTTTTTTTTCAATGTTTATTTTTCAGAGGGGGGGAGAGGGAGAATGAGCAGGGGAGGGGCAGAGAGAGAGAGAGAGAGAGAGCGAGGGAAACACAGAATCTGAAGCAGGCTCCAGGCTCTGAGCTGTCAGCACAGAGCCCGTGCAGGGCTTGAACTCACAAACTGTGAGATCATGACCTGAGTTGAAGTCAGATGCTTAACCAACTGAGCCACCCAGGTGCCACAAGAGAGGCCTTTATATGTATTGATGTTCAAAAATCCCCAAACTGCAGGCATCCTTCGCATTAGTTCATATATTACATACCTACTATGTTACAAATTTTTATACAAAATTCTGTTGTATTGGGCGGGGGAATACTACCTTTTTGATGAAATACTAAAGATGTTTGCAAGATTAAACTAGAAAATAATATTAACGTTAAATTTGACACCCTCTTGCTGAGGTAAGTTTTTAAAAATCTTCACAGTGGCATTTTTTAGTATTTGACCAGGGATGTAGAGAGATTATGCTGTTTAGCAAAAATAATGTACTTGACCAATGTGTAAAGTACATATTGAAATAGAGCTATTCTCAAAGTCTACGGACTATGTAAAACCCAGATTACCGACTTAAGCTGCGCTAATAACTCAATTCTCCTGGCAATCTTCAGTTCTTAGCTGAGGGTAAAGTAAGATAGGTGGCCAGGAAGCGGGCCCAGTCATCGCTGGGAGAGTTGAGAGATGGAGATGGGATAGGGAATGACAAAGCCATGATGAGCTAAGGCAGCCTACACAGAGACAAACGGACACACTCCATGGCTGCATGAAGACACCGAAGTGCATGACGAGAGTAAACTTGACCACAGTGGACTCTCCTTAAAAACTATTTTTGGGTACTCCCACTTGCAGAAACATATCGAATCCAATGCACAACAAATTATTAACTAAGGTAGGTGTCCTCGGGCTTCTCCGCTAGGCACCACGCACGTTGGCTAGCTGGTTCCTATCTAAGCCTGTGAACCACCAACTTTTTCACTGTCCCCTGAATCAAACTGACCTCTTTATTTGAAATCAGTGATACTTGCCATGTGTTCATCGATGAGATCCCATTCCAAAATTAACACTTTAAAACTTTTTGGGAGGTTTCAATATGAAAATGAAATTAAACTGACAAAAGATTAAAAACTAAACAGAAATACATGTGTATTCATTCGTCCTGATGGTCAATAAAAATGTTAATGTAGAAGTTGGCACCTGTATAGTAAATGTCAGAATATGTGTAGAGAAGAGTGCACGGTTGTGAAGAGTATACTTTACAAAACCCAAAGATGACCTTGGAGCTGTGGTCCGAGTCTGTGTTCCTCTAGCCACATGGGCCAGCATCCAGGTCCTTTCCACAGCTGGCGGGGCTGGATGCACCACCGCCTTCCTCTGGGCTGCCTCTGGCCTCGGTCCTGAGCTGGCCCTTTTCCTCCGCAGATGTACCTTCCGCCTTCTCTGATGTCTCTGCACCAGCGACAGGCTTAGTGGACTGGCTGCTTTCAGTGCTGCTTTCTGGCAGTGTGCTTTCTCCTGGGATTCCAATCTCTTTGGGCTTTGCATCCAAAACAGGAAATTTATGCTGTAGAGAATTACATTTTAATTGTTTAATTAATGCAATCAAACATGTTTAACAAGTTCCTATGCAAATCTGTTGTATCAAACTTGGAACTCTTTCAAATCTCAGCTCCAGTGCTGTACTGTAAGGATACAGATGTTATTAAGCCTCACAGAACTATACACGGAGGAATGGGGCAGGGGCACGGAGGATATGGCAGGTGGTCTAGTGACCCAGGTTTAGGAAGGGACAAGAGGACTGGTAAACAGTACTGCTAACTCCTCTTGCCTGGTGAGAGTAATTCATTTGAATTATTTATTAAGTCTGTATTAAGTTCTATGTGCTGGGGATACAGCAGGAACAAAACCGACAAAACCCGCGCCCTCACTGGAACTTCCAATTAGCTTGGGGGAAAGAAGCAACAAATTAACAAACTACACACTGGGTTTACATCAGGTGATACAGGAGTAAAGGCCTGAAGAAATGAACCATGTGAATATACGGGAATGGCATTCTAGACAGGGAACAGCAAGTACAAAGGTTGTAAGTTCACGGAATAGTGAGGAGGCTCCTGTGGCTGAAGGAGAGTAAGCACAGCAGGAGAGCAGGAGGAGAAGAGATCCATGTGCCAACGGAGCCGGGCTGTGGGCAGATCAAGGGAGCCCCGGGTCACCATGATAACTAGCTTTCCCTTTAAGTGAGATGGGAAGTCACTTGAGGCTTGGGATGAACGGTATCTTACCATTACCTATTAAAGCTGAAAGGCACATCTGAAAATTTTCTAGATGTACGCAGGTATGTTTATTCTTCTTATAAGAAACTCCATGGAAGGGATTCTATAATTTCCTAGATTCTGCACTCACAGCTATTTCTCAAAGGTTTACAGTTGCAACTTGAACTTTGCAAATGACACTATAAATTCCTCTCACAAACAGAAATGGCAATGTCTCTTCAAATGGCCCATAATGTAGAGAAAACACCTCAACATTCGGCAGGTAGAAAGTAGACTCTAGCCAGCCAATGATACCAAAGACTTGGGAAAGTGTGGTGTGGCCCCTCCCCGCCCACTCTTCCGCCCAGCTGAGCCTTTAGGGCTCTCCTGCGGGCTCCCCAGGGCTCCAGGCCTTCAGTGGGGACTTCTCTCTGAGCTCTTTACGGGTAGAAATTTTAGTCATGCTCGCTCGGTTTCCTAATGAAATTTCCTATGAACTACCACCTGTTCTAACTTGTTAAATAGTACTTTACATAAAAATCAAATCTAGCTTTATTTCTTCTGAGAAGGCCAAACTTTTGACTAGAAAGGAGGAGAGAGTAAACAATTCTATCAATAACGATATAATTAACTGTGAAAGTTAAGAGAGGAAAAAACGCTTAACCAGAAGCTCTGCAGGAAGCACTCAGGCCTAGCATGACAGGACGGCAAAATGAACAGTTGCTGACTTACACTGGGTACCGCCTTGGGATGCTCTCTCGCCTCTGCGTCTGGTAAATCACATGCCCGGAGCACTTCGGGGCTCTTGTTGCCAGTCTTAAGTCTCAAGTCAACATCTGTCTGTCTCAAAACATCTCTTCTACCCTCATATGTTTTGTCATAAGGGCCTTGCTCAACGGGGCCGATCGGGCCTCTATAATAGAAATCTGTATCACCTGCTCCACCATGGGGTCTATAATCAACTTCCTTCTGCCGTCCTCTGTCACCTGGCTCAAGTGCCCGGGGTGGTTCTCTCTCGGGACCACTTATTTGTCTCAGCATATTAACTGATTTTCCAGCACCATAGCAGAAACTCTAGAAGGAAAAGAAATACATAGTCCTGAGTATTTAATGGCTGACTCACAATGAAATTATTCAGGATGCTAACAAAATTACCTAACTTGACTTGTGGCATTTGGAGACGTATTCATTTCACTATTGTTTCATTAAAGATCTCTTCTTTAGATTAATACTGGGCCAGAATAGCCAATAAAATGTGAGAAATCACATTTAAGTAGACATTTCAATCAGCTGAACACATTCTGAATGAATTGTCCCAAGGGAAGTTTGGCTAAAGTCTAGAAACTTAAATTGGAAGGTACTAACTGATAACTGCTCATCAGTGGTCTATTTTCACACCCACCATATAAGGTAATTGCTAAAAGTCAGAATTGCACATCATTATGGAAACATTCTCAGGTAGGGTAAGTTTCCAACAGGCTTTGAGTCCCATTTCATGAGAAAACCTAGGCAGCATTTCTCAATGTGTGGCCCAGGGACCCCGAGGGGGATCCCTGAGACAGTTTCAGGGATTCTGTGAGGTCAAACTTTTTTCTACTTCAAAGACCTTAGCCTTTCTCACTCTTCCCTTCTGAGTGTGGAATCTTCTGGGGCTGGAATGACTTCCTCACTCTGACAGCTCATGGACAGTGTGCCCGTGTAGACGTGAATTTTAAATTTTTCTTAGTTTTAATTCCTAATATGGTAAACTATCAATGAACAAAACCACCATAAATAGGAGCTCTTCGTGGTCCTCCGTTTTTGTTTGTTTTGTGGGCTTTGGTTCTTAAGAGTACAAAAAGGTCCTGAGAATAAGAAATTTGAAAATCACTGAGCTAGAGAAACTATTTGAAGACAGAAGCAGTAAAAGCCCTTTCCGCAGGCAGATGAATCAAGAGATGATGGGCTTTTGTCAGACACTAGATTATAGGGAGTCCACCCCTTACAATGGTTCAACTTACAACTGTTAGACTTCACAATGGTGAGAAAGTGATACACATTCTGCAGAAACTGTACTTCAAATTTAGAATTTGGATCTTTTCCTGGGCTAACGATTTCAGGTACGCTCCTCTCTGGTGATGCCGGGCAGGGCAGCTCCCGGTCGACCGCGCGGTCACAAGGATGAACAACCCCTTCACCTCAATCACTCCTTACCCGCACAGCCATTCTGTTTCTCACTTTCAGTACAATATTCAATAAACTGTGCAAGATATTTGACACTTTACTATAAAATGGGCTTTGTGTTAGATGATTTTGCCCAACTGCAGGCTAACATAAGCATTCTGATCACATTTAAGGCAGGCTAGGCTAAGCTACGACGTCCTGTAGGCTAGGTATCGTAAATGCACTTTTGACGTATGGTATTTTCAACTTACAATGGGTTTATCGGGATGTAACCCCGTAAGTCAAGGGAAATCTGCACTACTACACAATGTCACCTAACAAAATTATCCCCGTAAACCTGACTCCTAAAATCACAAGCCCAAAAAACAAAAACAAAACAGGAACAATTTCAAAATGAATAAAGCATAGTAAATTTTGTAGCCTTAGGGAAGATAATCCTTTTTAATTTGATAATTAAAATTGGAAGGTACTAATCATCTGATAATTGCTCACGTGTTGTGTATATTCACACCCAACATAGAAAGTCAATGCTGCAAATTATTTAAAGTTGTACATTTTAAATAGCTTAATTTCTTTACAGATACAAACTTGGCTTTTCCCATGGCACATCTGGGTTCTTTGTATTTTATGTGACAACTACTTCATTAGGGTAAGGGCTGAAAATCAACAATAAGAAAGCTGAAGAGGCCGTGGATGAATGACGAATAATGTTTCTACATAATCAATGTCTGTTCCTGGATCCCCAAACTGTTTCCCAGTACAACACCTTCTTCTACATCCCTGCCTGATTCTGCGCTTAAGCCAATGCCCTTCCCTTCTCAGGGCTGCAAAAACTCAGACTGAAACAAGGCCCCCTTTCTCAAAGAGGACAAAACAACTGATTTCATCTGTATTACTTCAACAAGTTAAAGAACAAATTTAAAAGGGTGTTATTACTCGAAGTCCCTGCCATGACACCCACAATCAAACTTGAGAATCATCTCCTTGCTTATACACGTAAGAATACACACGTAAATATAAATAAATCCGCATCACTTTAAAATCATCTTTTCATACCATTAAGCATGATTTAGCCTGATTTACCACAGCAAAAAAAGTCTGCAATTTTAGAACTGCCTTTTTCCTGCAAGTCGTGTTAACAGTCAACAGTGCCGTGTACTAACCAGGACAGCCAATGCCATAATTATCAGCACGGGAATGTGAAGTAATACTGGCATCTCCTTCATGAGCGCTTTAATAAATTCACCAGCTCCTTTTCCAATGTGTTTCAATGGCTCCGTGACAAAGTTGGTGAACGTAACTGCCAGTGCCTAAAACAAGACATAATAGCAACTTAATTTTTCCCTCAAATGGTTGAGTACACAGAACAAGCCAAAATTCGCTGTGCACTGGGATGAAATTATGTTCATAAACTGAAATGCGTTTAATGTGAAAATCATTTGTAACGGAAGTATTTTTTCTAGAGCAAAGGTTTATTATTAGCAAAATGACGGTAAAAACACTAACTTTTAATAAATACAAGGGATTTTTGACTTTGTAGAAGTAATTTTGACAAAATGTGTTCTATACCTTTGTTGGTGGGACCAACCAAATAGGGTTGACTAACAAGAGCTCATAGTATTTTTGGCATGGGTCATCCTTATAGGTCCATGAACTTCTAAACACTTCTATTTAGAGAAACAGACAAAACACTGAGTCATTAAAAAAAAAAGTTGCATTTCATTCCCAAAGAAGACATTTTGGTTTTGTCCCTGTCCCTGCCGCCAACCAATTTTAACTGCTGTACAAATAGACTCCCTATAACACTGATTTAAAAAGTTTTCACCTTATGCCCAAAATGTTTAAAAATCCCCTCAAATTATACAAGTCTTATGCAGATAAAACATACTTTATGAAAATTTCTAAACAGTAAACATTAAAAACTGTTCTTTATACATACAAATGAATCCAAGGAAAACGGGAAATCAGAGATCGCTGGATTATGTGGAAGTTAATATCTTGGCTGTGATGCTGTGTTGCTATAGTTGTGGAAGATGGTTCCACTGGGGATAATGGGGAAAGGGGGCACAGGATCTGTTTTACTTCTTACAACTACGTGTGCATCTAAAATTATCTCAATAAAATTTCAAGTTTTATTTATTTTGAAAGAGATAGCATAAGCGGGAGTGGGGCAGAGAGAGAGAGAGAGACAGAGAGAGAAAGAGAGAGAGAATCCCAAGCAGGTTCTGGAGAGGTAGAGAGAGAGAATCTCAAGCAGGCTCCAAGCTGCTAGTGCACAGCCTGCTTGGGATTCTCTCTCTCTGCCTCTCTCTGCCCCTTCTCCACTTGTTTGCTCTCTCTCTCTCTCTCCCTCAAAATAAACAAACATTAAAAAAAGAAACCAATTCTTACTTTACAAAATAAAGAACGTTAGTTCTCCCAATTTTTCTAAATGTATGTACACAGTACATTGCATACTAGCCTGGGCTAGAGGATATATTCACTTGTCTCCTGCAGCCAGGAAGCAAGGCTGGATTGGTTTAGTTCCCATAACTTTTGAAGAAACGCTAATTTGGACACCCTGTTTTGTATAATCTGCCGAGAGTCTATTCTGGGTCAGCTATTACAGACGTGCATTTATAAAGTGCCTTTGAACACTAAACCATTCCTATTGCTAGATATACAGAAGTAAAGACAGTCACATTAGTGAGAATATTTATAAAGTCTGTGAGATTAAAAAAAAAGTCAATTTTCCTCTTATTTAAAAAATGTATAGTAAAGTTACAATATAAGGTTTCATAAGTCATTATCAGGAGATTAAGTCTAAGCTGGATATTAATATATAAACACGATTCACTTCTTTAATAAACATGCCGAACCCTCTTCCTAAGGACTAGATGAACGACATGAGCACAGGCTCCATCATGGTCCAATGGAGAAGACAGGTGACACTGGAGCCGGCAAAGACAGTTCCTATTCCTTCCCTGTGATGTTACATGAGCACAGGTGTCACGGTCTGAAACCCGACGCTTCTGGCATGTTCTTCTGATACTGAAGATTCATTTGGTCATGGGAAGCGTCTTTCCGGCATTTTATCATTTCTCTGTAATTACTAATATGTTCTCTCCTCCTCGGAAATTCTACTAAAAATAAGGCCCAATGAACCAACACCTTACCCCAGAGACTTCCAATCCAGTCCATCTTCTCAGCACACACGTTGTTTAACGGCTCCATCTTGGCAACCTCGGCCTGATGCTGTGCGAAGGCTAGCTGACCAACACCAAGAGGGAGCTGTGAGCGGCCACTAACAGCAGGTTATGTCTACATATCCAAAACCTTACTTCAAAGAGTGTCTGTACCAGACCCCAGACTGTTCACATTTTTTTCGATACAAAAAAAAAACGTATTATTTTAAAATAGTAGCTCTTTTCAGTTCATGGCAAAGCACAGTCTCTTTTTCTTTTTAATTAAATTTTTTTTTTAACATTTATTTATTTTTGAGAGAGACAGAGAAAGACAGAGCATGAGCAGGTGAGGGGCAGACAGAGAGGGAGACACAGAATCTGAAGCGGGCTCCAGGCTCTGAGCTGTCAGCACAGAGCTGGAAGTGGGGCTCGAACCCACGAACTGTGATATCGTGACCTGAGCTGAAGATGGACGCTTAACTGAGTCACCCAGGTGCCCTCAAAGCACAGTCTTAATACAACAAGTGAGGATAAAGAATTATAGTTGCCTTCTTTGTACATACTTTTGATGAGAAAGGAAAACCTTTGTACTAAAAAGATTGTTTTAAAAAATTAATTCAAGGGGCACCTGAGTGGCTCAGTCGGTTAAGCGTCCAACTTCAGCTCAGGTCATGATCTCACGGTTCGTGAGTTCGAACCCCATGTCGGGCTCTGCTGACAGCTCAGAGCCTGGACCCTGCTTCCAATTCTGTGTCTCCCTCTCTCTGTGCCCCTCCCCCACCTCTCTGTCTCAAAAATAAATATTAAAAAAATTTTTTTAAATATCAGTTCAAATATAATTCACAGCACATCCCAAAATATATACATTAAATAACTACTTCTCATTTTCTTTTTACAATAAAGAAATTCACAATAAAGTGTTTTACTCTGGATGATTTTCAGCACAAATGGTCCATATAAAGATACTATATCTTTTATATATAAAAGCCCTGGGGGGAATCACCAAGATAACAATATTCAACCAAACTTTCTTCCTTTAATCTGTGAAGAATTAGTTCTAGAAGCTGCAGAACTTAGAGCAAAAAGTTAAGGATGTATCACAGGGACTTAAATCAGATAAATGCATCAAAAACACTTTGCTACCTGACTCACCCTGTGAAAACGATCTGAAATTGCCCTTCATTGGTTATGCTATTTTGGCAAGAAGAATAGTGCTTCATTTGACTTTCTGTATTCAGTATGATCCCAATTTTGAAAGAACTGAAATTTATTTAAAAAAAATTTTTTTTGTTTTATTTTTGTTGATGGTGTGTCTACCATCAACATATCGCTTTCATATTCAGAAAATAACCGAACTTTTAAAAAATAATCTTTTGACATCTTTTCTGGCAAAGAATAAAAGGACATACCCTAAATTACCTACATAAAATTTTAAACAATCTATCTACCTAGCTTTATTCTGATTTAGCTGCCCAGCTGCCACCGTCAGGAACCGGGCTGTGAGGACGAGGACCACGCCAGCTGGTCAAGGACCCAAAACACCAGGTGCAGGTGAGCAGCTGCCAGTTTCCTCCCCCGCCTCATCTCCAACCACTGCCTCCAGCCCTCAGGAAGGCTATGTATCAGCTCTTGATGCACGGTCTTCTTCTTCTATTATGAAATGACATTTGAATGTTTTAAAGCCTCCCGCGTATTTAATACCTTATATAAATACATCCAATTCCATCCCAAACTGACAAGAAAACTGATGAATAAAACCCGTCTCAGCTGGGTGTACCAATGCACATAGGTCCACAGCTCGGTAGCCACCAGTGCCACGATGCAGAGCAGACACAGAAGCACCTCAAAAACAGGAAGAAGGGGAAAGCAAAGTTACTGCCACACCATCCTCCCCACCAGAAAATGGGAACTGTCAACAGAGACCAAAGAACCGGACTCCTAGGCCGAATCGTGTGTACTCTTCTGCCGCACGCTCCTCAGTACGGCAGGAGGGTCTCCATACAGGCTCCTAACAATCATGGTGGAGATTTTAAGGGATTTTTAAAGCTGAGCTGTTACTTACGTCCCCCTCATCCCATCTTACCATCAACACATTATACGGATCCACTCCAAAAGAGTCTTCAAATCGCCACTTCCATGTTTCAAAATCATGAAGCTTAAAATTAATTAAAATATCACTTAGTGCATCATCCAAGGCTCCTGGCTTCCAATCCTCTCCACTGAGAAACTTCTGTATTTCTAACAAGGTTTGTCTTCTTAGGATAATCTCAGCATCATAATGCATATCACCTTTGTTTTCTTCAGGCTGAATTAAATTTGCCAAAAACAAACAATAGAAGAGAGAAACATTTTAAGACAACAGCCAGTCTGGAACTAAATATGTATGTGATTCTTATTTCACATGTATAAAATAAGGATAATACTATCCACCTATTTTTCTCACATACAAACCAGAGATTTTGTTCTATAAAGTCACCTCGGACGCTAGTCAACAAATACTGAACCATGGATCCTACAGGAAATACACGGTCAGGTTCCAAACACATTTTCATCAGCCTGTCAATGCATAGCCCTTTAATGTGTGTTTCTACTTAAAGGTACCTCATTTAATGTTGTTGATTAACACTTAACTCACAGCCAACAGCACTGTAACTCATGCCCAAATGAAGCTTATCTCACACGCATATTTTTCTCTGTAAGGCACATCCCAGCCTTCATGTGTTCGGAGGCACTGGACAGGATTTTTCTTGGGAATTTTTTTTGAGAGTGCATGAGTAGGGGAGAGGGGCAGAGGGAGAGAGGGAGAAATCTAAAGCAGGCTACATGTGATCTCGCAGTCTGTGAGTTCGAGCCCGTCAGGCTCTGTGCTGACAGCTCAGAGCCTGGAGCCTGCTTCGGATTCTGTGCCTCCCTCTCTCTCTGCCCCTCCCCCGCTCATGCTCTGTCTCTCTGTCAAAAATAAACATTAAAAAAAAAAAATTAAAGCAGGCTACACGCTCAGCATGGAGCCTGATACGGGGTTCGATCCCACAACCCCATGAGATCATAACCTGAACCAACATCAAGAACTGGACACTTAACTGAGCTACCCAGGTGCCCCTAATCTTGGGCATTGTTTTAAACAGCCAAATAACATCAGCGTAAGTGTGAAATATGTGGCACTAAATAAAGCATGAAAAAGTAATTGTTTATAGTCTGAGAACTGAAACAAGGCAAAACACAGCATTGCGCAGCCTCAGCTGGGAATGGGTGCACCAGACAATTCAAATGCTGTGCTGCTCTGTGCATGTCTGAGTGACACAAAAGCTCTGCAAGGATTAACTCTGGGGTCACAAAAGAAGTTCAGTGTGTACACAAATTCGCAAATATGGAATCCACAAATAACGAACATGAGCTGTTTACTTTAGGATTCATTTATGACTTTCCATCTGACTGAATTTTCAAAAGTCCTAAAATATGCAGTAATACAAAAGAGAAAAAGAATCTCGAAAAACAGCCCAACTGGAGTTTCTATGAACATGCATATTTTTTTTTAATTTTTTTTTTAATGTTTATTTATTTCTGAGACAGAGAGAGACAGAGCATGAGTGGGGAAGGGGCAGAGAGAGAGGCAGACACAGAATCCGAAGCAGGCTCCAGGCTCTGAGCTGTCAGCACAGAGCCCAACACGGGGCTCGAACTCACAAACCATGAGATTATGATCTGAGCAGAAGTCGGCCGCTCAACCGACTGAGCCACCCAGGCGTCCCTGAACATACATATTTATAACTATTTTTATTAGCATGTATTCAGGTTAGCAAAATCATTACAAACATTTTACTTTCATTAACCAGTTAACACAAATAGAATATTCTTTTTTTCTAAGAATACAGATATTTATATAAAAAGCAAATATAAAATCAGAAGAAAACAAAGTGTCATGTAGTATCACAAGTCGTCACTGAGCTAAAAAAGCAGTCATCGATTACTATTTTTAAAAAACACTACATTAAATATTTCCATCGTAGGTATTTTCTGCCTTCATCTGTGTCCTCACCCCACACACTTGTAAGACTTGAATTAAATGGTGCGTGTATGAGAACATCTGTTTTTTCACTTCCAAAATAAGGTGGGATGATTAAATATTCATCTAACATTCCTTTCCCCTTAAAACTTTTCTTGATGTTTAGGGGCACCTGGGTGGCTCAGTCGGTTAAGTGTCCAACTTCAGTTCAGGTCATGATCTTGCAGTCCATGACTTCAAGCCCCGTGTTGGACTCTGTGCTGACAGCTCAGAGCCTGGAGCCTGCTTCGGATCCTGTGTCTCCCCCTCTCTCTACCCCTCCCATGCTCACTCTCTGTCTCTCTTGAATGAAAGAAAAACATTAAAAAAAAAATTCACTTTTCTTGATGTTTTGAATCTCCAGAGTGAAAACAATGACTCTAAAAACTGGAATCCTAACATTAATTATGAACAATATGCACATGATATGCAATTCTACAAAGTAGTACTTGACATAGTAAAAAGCTTCCGCAATGGGGGGAAACTACTTAAAAAACATTGTTGTCTTTCTCAACACAGAATGATCTTACATCACAAGAATGAGAAAGTGTGTAAGTGGTAGAAAATAAGGGCCAGCATAGAATTTCCTTGCCAAGTCATTTCCAACCATTTAGTAAAGTTCAAATAGCAAATTTAAAGCACCTCCTCCCATGTGAAATTAATAAATAATGAAAAGATCCACCACACTGATGAATATCACATCAATACTCACAAGTCCGAGCTTCCTGGCTTCAATTAAAATTTTATTTAAGTATCTCCTAAAAACAGGATTGCTTTGACTTTCATAGTCTTCCCTCTTTTTCTTTTCACACTCACTGATCTGTAATCACAGAATAAATTCAACATTAGTTAGCATCAAAGTTTAATGTAAGGGTCAAGTTTCTAGCCTAGAGATCCCATCAAGATCAAGGTAGGAGCTTGTGATTATCAACTATATGAAAATGTAGAACTTCCTACTTTCCGTGGGTTCTCTTTGCAAAGGGCAGGAAGGCAACAAATGAGGAACACGCGTTCAGCACTTGGCTCTGGCAATTTTAAAGCTAAAAATCATGAAGCAAGGAGGCAGAGATGTGGATGAGCAGAACATCTAGGACCATCTGCCTCTTCCCAATTCCAAAGTAATGATTCAATGAACAAAGGAACAAAAGAAGAAAGGAAGAGAATAAGAAACAGAGAGATAGAAAGAGAAACACACAAGAGGAAGCCAGAAGCTGAAATGAAGGGCCCAGCAAGGAGTTTCTTGAATGTGCATATTACTTTTGGCCTTTGATCAATTTTTCCTGTAAATGGTCGATCATCCCCAACTCTATGTATGGGCTGCTTCAGAAGGGCAGGAACATGGCTTCTCCAGAGTGTCCTACACATTGCAACCCCTCAGCATGTAATTCATCATTCAGATTTCCTCTGAACCTAGCTCTACTGACACCACAGTGGTCAAGTTGCTAGGTGAGGGTAGTACCTATCTTACAGACATTAGAACCTGTGATAAGCAACTTTTATTTTCTAATTGAGTGTGGACCATGAGTTGAGTTAGCATGGAAACGGGCTTCAGATGATAAACAAAATAACCGAGCGTTACTCAGACTTAGGATAGAAGGACACTTGAGAAGTCATGTGGCAGCTTCCTCTGCTTGCAGGCAAGGTTTAAAAACCTTTCAAATTTCTCTTTAAGAGAATGTGTGGGGTTTTTTGTTTGTTTTTGTTTTATTTTGAGACAGGGAGCAAGAGCATGTGCATGAGTGGGAGAGGGGGAGAAGGAGAGAGAGAATTCCAAGCAGGCTCCACACTGTCAGCACAGAGCCTGACTTGGGGCTCCACCCCACAGACTGAGATCATGACCTGAGCCGAAACCAAGAGTCAGATACTTAACCAACTGAGCCATCCAGGCGTCCAAAAGGGAATGTTATAATTTTTTTAACGTTTATTTTTGTGAGAGAGAGAGAGAGAGAGAGAGAGAGAGAGCGCGCGCCAGAAAGAGGGAGACAGAGGATCTGAAGCAAGCGTTGTACAGTGAATACAGAGCCCGACGTGGGGTTTGAAGTCACGAACTGTGAGATCATGACCTGAGCCAAAGATGGCCACTTAACTGACTGAGCCACCCAAGCGCCCCAAAGACAATGTTTTTTAAAATAAGAACTCAAGGGGCACCTGGGTGGCTCAGTTGGTTGAGCGTCCGACTTGGGCTCAGGTTATGATCTCACGGTCTGTGAGTTCGAGCCCCACGTCGGGCTCTGTGCTGACAACTCAGAGCCTGGAGCCTGCTTTGGATTCTGTGTTTCCCTCTCTGCCCCTCCCCTGCTCATGTTCTGCCTCTCTCTCTGTCAAAAATAAATAAACATTAAAAAAAATAAATAAATAAAAATTAAAAAAATAAGAACTCAAGACTCCATTTTGCCAATCATATTTTTACAATTTTGAGCCCATGTTGCAAAGAATGGAATAAAAAATTTCTGTAAAAAGGCATTTCTGCATTTCCTAGTGTGCAGCCAAAGAAACTCAATGATACTACAAAACACAACTAAACTGAGGCAAATCTTATCCAAGCATTACTTTACTGGCATTGGGTGAGACAGCATTCACAGCCGGTTAGCACCACAGCAGTGCTTACAGATCCATAATCGAGATCTCTGTGTCTCCATTCACAAGCTCTCCCAGTGTCTCAAGCTGGAAACCTCTGTCCTTCACTCCATCCCTTTCCCTTCTCCCTCAGCTACCCAAATTTGCCTATTCCACGTTGAAGAAGTCCCACATTTCCCTCTTCAACCCTTGTCACTGCCTTGGTTGGAGCACTGAGCACTGCTGGGCCCCTGTCACCCCCTCTCCTTCCAAGGCCTCTCCATGGGGCCACCAGCTCATGGTCTCCACAGCCAAGAGGTTGGTTCCCACCCCACCCCACACATTCAAACCCTTAATAATAGTGACTTATTTCCTTTCTCATCATCTCTACTTCAGTCTCACAAATAAAAGGACTGAATAAATGAAGGAATAGCTACCACACACTAAATTATAATAATCCCTTATATTTGCAAGAGTAATTCTTATGCTCATCAGATGATCATAGGCCCATTTCTTCGTGGGCTACATTTGTCATGAGTCTATGACCAAGCACTGTGACAGGTGACAGAGAATCAAAAATGACTAAAACAGGGGTGCCTGGCTGGCTCAGTCAGTAGAGCATGGGACTCTTGATCTCGGGGTTGTAAGTTCAAGCCCCATATTGGGTGTAGAAATTACTTAAAAATAAAAAAATAATAATAGGGGCACCTGGGTAGTTCAGTCGGTTAAGCATCCAACTTCAGCTCAGGTCATGATCTCACGGTTCGTGGGTTTGAGCCACGCATCGGGCTCTGTGCTGACAGCTCAGAGCCTGGAGCCTGCTTCGGATTCTGTGTCTCCCTTGCTCTCTGCCCCTCCCCCACTCGCACTCTGTCTCTCAAAAATAAATAAAACATTAAAAATAATAAAATAAAATCTTAAAAAAGTAAATAAAACATTCTTGATCCCAAGAAATGTTCATCTCTGAGGGCTGATGGGGGGTGGGAGGGAGGGAAGGGTGGGTATTGAAGAGGGCATCTTTTGGGATGAGCACTGGGTGTTGCATGGAAACCAATTTGACAATAAATTTCATATATTTAAAAAAAAAAGAAATGTTCATCTCATAAAGAAATAATTACAACATGGTGAAATAAATGTTATTACAGGAAAATAAAAGTACTATTTTTATAAAAGTTCAGAATAACTAAAAAAAATTATATATCAATTGTACAGTACACAGAAGCATATATAATGTTAGCAAATATAGGAAACAGCAATTAAACATACTATGAATATAAAATTCATGAATTAAAAAAAATTCTAACCTTATGAGTTAAAGAATCAAGTTTGCTATAACATTCCGACAATTCATCAGCACATGACAAGTCAGGACTGACATCTTTTTTCTCTGATACATCATATTTCACCTAAAGCAAAACAGAGATTTTTATTTCCTTTATAAAACCTATAGTTAAGACTAAAACCTATAGTTAAGTTGTAAAACCTATAGTTAAGACTAAAATTTGACTTCATTTTATGACTTTGTTATATTCTTCAACTGTATTGAACCATCAAAAAAGAAAGAGTCTCAAATTTCTATACTAAGAGCTAAAATCAAATTAGTTGCTGCTCAATGGGCTTTACGTTCCAATTCAAAACAAAAATAACCAGGTGGGATTGAAATCATCTTAGATTAAGCAGGTCACGGAGATAATCTGCACGGCTACTAGTCACTGATACACAATTCTCACAGCTCTGTGAAAAACAGCAATCGAAGTGGACTATTTCCAGTACAGACCTGGGAAGGTCTTACATACACACACGCTTTTCTTTTTCTTTTAATACCTGAGATTTTCTCATTGTTCCTGAAGCAGCATCATAGTTAAGCATGTCTGTGGGATCAATCCAGTCATCATCAGAAGCATAACCAGTTATAAGCCACAGACATTCACAAAGGAGCAGAGAATACAGCATCCTGCATGAAGGCTAAAAAAAAAAAAAATTTAATAGATATAATGAAATAGAATTATTTTTAGAAGACATGGTTTTGTAATAAAGGCTATCTACTTCCTTCTAGTGTTAAGATAATGCTTTCTTTCTGAATAATAACTGAAATAAAAATACTCAGTAAAACGGTATTCACATATAAACATATACACACATATTTTTGCCAAGACAAAAAGAAAGTAAGAATTTTTCATAAGACTCAGAAGAATCCGATTCCCGGGTTTATATCCAAGGAATGAAAATACCTATCCACACAAAAACTGATACACAAATGTTTACAGCCACATTATTCACAATAGCCAAAAAGCAGAAACAATTCAAATGTCTATCAACTAATGGATAACTAAAACGTCGTCTAGCCATACAAAGGAATCTTATTAGGCCATGGAAGGAATCAAATACTGATAAGTGCTACAATATGGACGAATCTTGAAAACACTATGCTATGTGAAAGAAGTCAGTCACCCAGGACCATAATATGATTCCATTTACGTGAAATGGCCAGAACAGGAAAATCTAGAGAGACAGAAAGTAGATTAGTAGGTCCTCAGGGCTGAGGATATAAAGAGGGTTGGTAGTTAAAGGATACAGGGCTTCTTTCTAAGGTGATGAAAAATGATCGAAAACTCACTGTGGTAATGGTTGCAATTATCTGTGAATACATTAAAAACTGCTGAGTCATGCTCTTTAAATCGGTGAATTATATACAGTATGTGAATCATTTATCAGTAAAACTGCTTTAAAATAAACAGGTATTTAAGCAAACCCTCTCCCCCCAATTTTTTTAACACATGGAAAATTAGAAAGGTATAAAATTAAGATTCAAATGAGGTGACTGAACTCCCAAACCTTTCAGAGAAAGTAACCTGCTTCAGCTAAGCCTCAGCAGAAACACTGTCAAATCTTTTTTTTTTAAGTTTATTTATTTATTTTGAGAGAGGGAGGGTGTGTGTGGGGGGGGGGGAGAGAGGGGGAGAGAGGGAGAGAGGGAGAGAGGGAGAGAGGGAGAGAGAGAGAGAGAGAGAGAGAGAGAGAGAGAGAGAGAATCCCAAGCAGGCTCCACAGCAACAGCGCAGAGCCCAATGTGGGACTCAAACCCACAAACCTTGAGATCAGGACCTGAGCCAAAATCAAGAGTTGGATGCTCAACCGACTGAGCCACCCAGGTGCCCCAAATCATTTCAATACTTAATACCTCTTCTATTCAACACTGTCCAATACATAAACAACCAAGCACATGTGGCTATTTAAATTTAAATTACATTAATTAAAAATTCAGTTACTCAATCATGCTAGCAGCATTTCAAGTGTTCACACACCACACGGGGCCTGTGCCTGACAGTACAGACATAGAACAATTCCATCACTGCAGAAAGTTCTGTTGGACACCTTATCTTATACCTACTATGAATAAAAATCAAATAAGAGAATTCTAAGATGAGAAAGCCCTGGGTTTATAGTCTACCTGTAGAAATAAAGTAGCTCCAGGCTAAATTAAACACTTCTTTGTGCTCCCCGAGTGGTCTCTTTATTCTTCCAGCACAACACACAACAAAATTAGCCACTTATTGGCCAATCTCTTCCACTGGCACAGTGGCTGCCCATCTTGGCTGTGTGTTAAGAATCACCTGACAAGCTTCTAAAAATCCCAATCTTCTGGCCACATCTCAGGCCAATTAAATCAGAATCTCTTACATGTGGGACCCAGGCACTGGAATTTTAAAGCGCCTCAGGTGGTTTCAATACGCAGCCAGGATAGAAAACCACTGTGCTATAAAGTGAACTTTTCCAGGGGAAGGTATCAGAATTCACCTTCCTGATGGCTCTCCATCTTGTCCCCTCCACCTCTCCAAGCCCAAGGCCTAGCCCAGTGGCTGGTGCATGAGATACCCAGTAAGTGTTAAGCTGCAAATGGTCAAAGCCATACAGGGATTCACAAGGTTTTAGAGGTTTAGAGGCTTCAGAGGCCAGTCTCTGACTGGAAGACACGGGCACGATTTCATGGAGGAATGGGGTGTGGGAAATAGACCGGGAAGTGTGCAAGGTAAGGGAGGCAGAGGAGCAAAGTGAACCTTCGAAACCATCAGAGGATGGACATGGTGGGAGATAGACAGGAAGATGGCGGGATGGCAACGCTGTAGTGACAATGCTGGTGTGAAAGGTTATGGCCAGACTTCTCAGCTAATAGTTCTCAAAGGCATGGGAGCTACATTTGGGGAAGATGAAGGTAGCACTAAGTGTACAGAATGAGGGGGAAAAGCTGGATTCTGAGAGTCCTCCAAGGAGGCTGAAGCAGCAAAAGGATGCTGAATCACATTCTGAAGATTGGCTATACATACAGGCCTCAGCTACTGAACGCACAAAAGAGAAGAAAGATGGCAGGCATGACCAAGATTTCAAGGCTGACCAACTACAAAAACATGGTATTATTAACCTCAAAAAGAAATTGACAATGAGTACATGGTTTTGGGGGAAAGTCAGGCATTCGTTTGTACAGCATTTACTAAATACCTACTGGATACTGGGCACTGTCTTATGTGACAGGGATACCAAGACACTAGACCGGCCACGATTTGTTAAGAAGCTACATGGAGGGAGGAGCACACGGGGATGGGGGACAGGATGGGACAGTAACTTGACCAAAAAATAAATATCATTTCAGGTAGTGATATGTGCTGTGAAAAAAATAAAGGGGGTCAATGGTATGGATGAGTTAGGAAATGCTGAGTATGTTAGGGAAGGTCTCTGAAGAGATTAAAGATGGCCACAAATGCTGTCAAGTCCCCAGCGAGAGATGGAGTTTATTTTCCCTCCTCCCAAATCTGGGCTAACCTTGTGACCACTGTCAACCGAGAAGAGAGGAAGAACTGATACAAAAGCATTTATTTTGGGCTTAGAACTATAATTTGGGGAGAAGCCCAAATTGTGGCCCCACTGCAGGGAAAAAGGGTTTTTTATTTTTTTTTTTACGTTTATTTATTTTTGAGACAGAGAGAGACAGAGCATGAATGGGGGAGGGTCAGAGAGAGAGGGAGACACAGAATCCGAAACAGGCTCCAGGCTCTGAGCTGTCAGCACAGAGCCCGACGCGGGGCTCAAACTCACAAACCGTGAGATCATGATCTGAGCCGAAGTCAGAAGCCCACCCAACTGAGCCACCCAGGCACCCCGAAAAAGGGGTTTTTATAAGAAAAAGGAGGAAACAAAATACCTTACATCAGTTGTTTCCCAAGTATTGTAACTGGGAGATACTATTACAATTTATAATTCATTGGCTTTCTAGGTATATTGTATTAGTTGCTAGCAAAGTCCCTTTTGCAGAGTGACCAATTTTTGTTAAAAATACAGATACAGCAGTCAGGTGCTCAGTCATATGCCCTTGCCCAGTTCAACGGTGGAATGCAATTCCTGTTTCAAAAACAGAATGAATGGGGCATCAGGGTGGCTCTCAGTTGGTTGAGTATCTGACTCTTTGAGTTCAGCTCAGGTCATGATCCCAGACTTGAGCCCCAGACGGACCCTGCTTAAGATTCTCTCTCCACCCCAGTCCCTCTCCCCCGCACCCCTTGCATTCTCTCTAAACAATGAAGAAAATAAATAAATAAAAACAGGATGAAGTTTCAGTCACAAAATGAAGTCTCTTATGCACAAATGTTTTACACAGGTTCACAATATTTAGCCAAAATATTGTGGCAGAAGTGATGCTGTGTTGGTTCTGGGCCGGGCCTGGCCTGGCCTATATGACACCCAGCTGCTTCTACTTTATCACTTTGGAACACCTGCTCTTGGACCTCAGCTGCCATACTGTGAGAAGACCTAGCCACATGGAGAGGCCATGTGTTGGGACACGCTAAGCTCCCAGCTGGCAACCAACATCAATGGCCAGCCATGTGAATGAGCCGTCTTGGTAGTTCCAGTCCAATCCCACAGTATTGGACCTGTGACCCAGCCAACATCATGTGGAATAAAAGAGCTACACAGATGAGTCCAGTCAAGCCCCATAAGCCTACAGAATCATAAGAATAAAATGTTTAAATGCCTCTAAACTTTGAGGTGGTTTGTTACACAGCAGTAGATAACCACAACGACATTTAAGCAGAAAAATGGTAAGAAGCTAACCTTAGAAGACTTGGGAAAAGAACATCTAGAGAATGGGCATAGCAAGCGTAAAGATCACAGTGGGGAGAAAATTTGAAGCATTCAAAGAGCAGGAAGGTCAAGGTGCACAGTACACCGTACTCCAAAGCACTCTCTAGACTCCTACTTCTGGCCAAGATGAAGTAGCAGGGGACAAATGTACTCTCCTGCCTGAAAAACCAAAACCTCTGCACAAAATCTATGAGACAACAATTTTCAAGACATTGGATACTAGGTGAGCAAGGCTAATTGTCTTTGAAAAATGGGAAATGGGCGACTGGGTGGCTCAGTCAGTTAAGCGTCCAACTTTGGCTCAGGTCACGTTCTCAGAGTTTATGAGTTTGAGCCCGTGTTGGGCTCTGTGCTGACAGCTCAGAGCCTGGAGCCTACTTTGGATTCTGTGTCTCCCTCTCTCTGTCCCCCACCCCACCCCACTCTCTCTCAAAAATAAATAAAACATTTAAAAAACTTTTAATTAAAAAAAAAAAGAAAGAAAAATGGGAAACAAACACAGACAGTCCTTCCATTGCCCCAGCTTACTGTCTTAACAGTTTCCAGGCCATGAGCACAGGGAGGGGGATCTCAGGCAGAGCCCAGAAAACAGAGGAAACAGAGCTGAGTATCTGGGGGGACCAAGGCAGAGAAAGCTGCAGAGAGACAGAACCCCTTTATTATGTGCAGAGGGTCCCTGCCACATAATAAAGGATATCTGGTCTTTGACCACAGTTCCTCCAAATGCCGTAGAGATTTCCTGAGTGATGGCAGTGTCTGTGATGAGGTGCTAATGAGGTGACCAGGTTGGGCCCAAGGTAGCTTCAAGGTGGAGGATGGTCATCAGAAAGACCAAGCACAGGATTAGAGGGTTGGAACTTTCATCCATCCAACCTCAGGGGAGGGAAGGAAAGTGGAGACTGATTTCAATCACATGGCCAATGACTTAATCAGCCATGCCCTGCATCTGGCTCTGCACCAACAGTGCAGAGACTGCTTGGGATTCTCTCTCTCCCTTCACCCAACTCATGCTCGCTCGTGTGTGCTCTCTCTCTCTCTCTCAAATAAACTTAAAAAAAAATTAAAAAATAAACATGAGTAAAAAATTTAGGAAACTCGTAATTGAGAAAATAAAGCCAAAAGTTAGTTCTTTGAAATGACTAAAAAAGTTTGATACACCTATAGTAAGATTAATGAAGAAAAAGAGAAGCCCCTCCCCCAAATCAAAAATGAAACAGGATAAACTTATTCCTGATTAAAACACTTAGCAAACCACGAATAAAAGAAAACTGCCAGATAGAGTACTACAGGCAAACACTACACTTGATAAATACTGAAATCTTTCCCTCTGAGATCAAGGAGACAAGGGAAAACCTCTGGAAGGTTTCTGGGATATTGACAGTGTTCTAGTTCTTTTTTTTTTTTTTTTTTTTTTAACATTTATTCATTGAGAGATGGGGAGAGACAGAGCATGAGTTGGGGAGGGGCAGAGAGAGAGGGAAACACAGAATCCAAAGCAGACTCCAGGCTCTGCCTGTCAGCACAGAACCCGAATCGGGGCTCAATACCATGAACCAAGAGATCATGGCCTCAGCTGAAGTCACTCAACAAATGAGCCACCCAGGTGCCCCAACAAGTGTTCTAGTTCTTAATCTAGATAGTAGTCACATAGGTGTATGCTTTTTAAAAATTTGATAAGAACATTAATATTTTAGACATTTTTCTGTATATGTATTTCAGATTTTACAAAAGCCTTTTCTAAAATGGGAAAGAATGAGATACCGTTATGGTCTGAACTGTATACCTCTAAAATTCATACGATGAAATCCTAAACCCGTTTCACAGAATATGACTGTATTTGGAGATAGTGTCTCTAAAGAGGTAATTAAGTCATAAAGAGGTCATTAGCATCAGCCCTAATCCAATATGACTGGTGTCCTTATAAGAAGAAATCTGGACACAGGTCAGAGAGAAGATAGGAGGACACAGGAAAAAGGCAGCCATCCACAGGCCTAGAGAGGCCTCAGAAGAAACCAACTGTGCCGACAACCTGATCTCGGATTTCTAGTGTCCAGAATTGTGAGAACATAAACTTCTGTTGTTTAAGCCACCAATCTGTGGAATTTGGTGGTATGTGGTATAGCAAACTAACACAGATTTCTTCAGACATAAAAAGACTAAGAAAGATTCCAACCCACAGACTCTTGATATGTTAAAGAAGTTTAACCTCAATGAGAAAAGGTGTGAATAAAAGAAACAATGATGAGCAAAGGAACTGGTCAAATATACTAATTTTTTTTTTAACGTTTTTATTTATTTTTGAGACAGAGAGAGACAGAGCATGAATGGGGGAGGGGCAGACAGAGAAGGAGACACAGAATCGGAAGCAGGCTCCAGGCTCTGAGCCATCAGCCCAGAGCCCGAGGCGGAGCTTGAACCCACCGACCGTGAGATCGTGACCTGAGCTGAAGTCGGATGCTTAACCGACTGCGCCACCCAGGCGCCCCTCAAATATACTAATTAAGTAAACCACTAATAAAAACAAAACACCCACAACTCTTTTTACCCCACAACTTTTTATGTTTAAAAATGTAAAACTGGGGAGCCTGAGTGGCTCAGTCAATTAAGTGTCCAACTCTTGATTTCAGCTCAGGTTACGCATGATCTCATGGTTCGTGGGATCAAGCCTGACCTCAGGGTCTGTGCTGACAGTACAGCGGCCTGCTTGGGATTCTCTCTCTTGCTCACTACCTCTCTGTCCCTCCGCCACTTGCTTGCTCGCTCTCATCCCCCCCCCCCCCACAATGTAAATGTAAAAAAAATGTAAAACCCAAATACGAAGTAAAATAACAGTGGGAAAGGTATCCTAGGATCCCTGTCACGCTCTAGAGACTGTTAGAAATACTGGATGACTGTATACTTTATTGGGGGGGGGGGGAGGCAGGAGGAGTTAAACTAAGGAATAAAGACTTGAGAAGGCCAAAACACAAAAGAAAACACTTAAGACTAATAAGCACGGTAGAAGACAAGCTAAAAAATGCAACGTGTAGAAACTGAGAGGAGCTTAATTTGAAAGAGGCATTAGTCAACTGTTAATAAATACTTCAAAGAAGCTGAGAAAAATAAAGTCTGGGGGAAAAAACACACAGGATTGCTTAATTCGTTGGTCATCTGTGAAATGACTTTCACAGACTAATAAGGAGAAACCTAATTCTAAGCAGTGAAGAACTAGGTAGGTGACAAAGGGCATCTCTGAATGGAGCAGAAGCTCTGAGAAGATGGCAGTGTATAAAATCAAGTCTACAGAAAAGGCTTTTCATAGGCAACAAGATTTTACCCTCCTTCATAAACAGAAATGAATAAGGAGGAATGGAAATAAAGGTTCTAAAGCAAAAAGAAGAGAAGCTGACAGAGTTCACATTATTACATGTATCAAGAAGATGGTGAAATGATCCACTAGGAAGCCAGGAATGTCACTGGGTGAGGAAGCTGGGATGCAGGAATGGAGATTTGGGGAAACAGCTCTATAGGGAGCATTATGTAAAGGGAGATGAATCAAACACCTTTCAAGCAGGGGCACCTGGGTGGCTCAATCGGTTAAGCACCCAACTTCAGCTAAGGTTGTGAGTTCAAGCCCCATGTTCGGCTCTCTGTTCTCAGCGCAGAGCCTTCTTTGAATCCTCTATCTCCCTCTCTCTCTGTCCCTCCCCTGTGCACGCTCTCTCTCTCAAAAATAAATAAATATTAAAAAAAAAAAAGCCACTTCTTAAAAAAAAACCACAACCTTTTGAGCAGCTGAGTTTTGACTATGACCCCTACAAAGTCATGCTACTAGCAATTATGCTACTTTCTCCAATAATGATCAGCAGATCCAGAGCTTTATCCAGGACTAGGAATTAGAAATGAAAAATTATGCAAGACCAGGAGCTGAGGTAGAAGAGTGGAACCAGCTGCAAACTCAAGTCCTCCTGCCAAATCCCGGTGGTCACTGACTGAAGGCTGTAACTCCTTGAGCAATCTTATAGCTGATCTCACACTTCCTCCAAACAAAGTTGCATCTAAACCTGCTGGGGATCTTGTTAAAAAAAGCTTCTGATTGAATACATCTGACGTGGGCCTGAGTTTCTGCATTTCTAAGAGCTGCTAGTGATGGCAGAGACATTGGCTCACAGACCACACTCTGAGCAGCAAAGTGTTAAGGAAAAGTAACCATCCTGTGTTGGTTTAGTTTAATGAGGGGCACCTGTGATTCTACTACTTGACAGTGACTAATAAGCTTACTTTAAATCACCTTTCTCATCTGCTTCAGGCTTTGACACTAATATCAAAATTATTATATATATAATAAATATATATAACAAGTATATATAACATATAAATATATAATATAATAAAACATATAATAGATATATATAATTATTATATATATAATATATATTATATATAGTCCTCTTACTACATGCCAAACACTGTTACATACATTCATTCATTCAGTCCTCACAAAAACTCTTGGAAGTAGTACTGTCATCTTCATTTTACAGTTCGGGATAACAAATAACTTGAGTGGAGAGCTACCAAGAAAGACTGAGATCTCCAAGGAAAGTTACAGCTACTGAGTGGAAATCAGCAAAGAAAAGTATCTGATTTCAATGAATTACACATGTATGAGAAAGACAAGACTAACTTGAGTCAAATTCTGTATTAACCAAGAAGTTGCATGGCACAAAAGTCAGGAGTTCGCAATTTAGTTCGTGTGCCTATGTCTGGTTTGCTGGAGTCATGGCTCTCAAATTTGAGAATCTGCGTCTCTAACAACCTGCCAGATGGCGATGACACTAATCTGGGGACCACACCTTCATAACCACTGCCATGGAGAAAATATGAATTGTTTTTCACCACCCACTCATAAATATGTATCTCTAATCCTTATATTCAAATCAGATTTGAAGTTTTAAAAAATTAACTACAACCAAACCCGAGCTATTCCGCTGGCGGTGTTCGATCAAACGCTGCGTAAAGTTTTCAGAGATAACTGAAGCCCAGGAAATTCAGCGTTCGCTCGACTCTGGCTTTGCAGTTGCTGCCCCTTTCCCTAGGCCGCTCTTTGAACCGTGTAACTCCCCAACAGCCCGCGCTGCTCCCGAAGATAAGGCGGCCAGTCCTCGCCGATCCAGGCACAGCAGCCCGGGAGAGCGCGGCCCCCTGCCCCGGGCAGCGCCCGCCCAACCCGCCGGGGCCGAAGCCGTAATCCGCCCCCCGCACATACACCCCACCGCGCCGACTCAAGGCCGGGTCACCAGCCTGCGTCTCGGGAAGAAGGGCACCTACCCGGCCTGCTGGAAAAGATGGCGAGCCGCCTAGCGGAGCCGCCGAACGCTTCAGCGGGCGCCTGGTTTCTGGCACCGCCTCATCGACTTACTCGGCTGGCAGCTGTGCGTCCTTCCCGGGCGCGCGGCTGATTGGCCCGCCGAGGGGGCGGGGCCTGGCTCTGTCGGCTAGGTTTAGGCCAGGGTTTTTTACTTGGATCAGCTAGCTGAGCTCTCCGCAAGTGAAGCCAAATGTATACGAATGGGAAGCGTGTTTTCTTAGTATTGATGTATTTTGTAAGTCCGAATGTGCAACATCTACAATAATTGTTTAAGTAAGGTATAATGAACGACGAGGATAGTCCTATGTATGGGCGTGGAGGAGGACATGCTCACTATGGTGTAATTGGAAGTTGTAAATTTTGTTTGTTTTTGTCTTTAACTGCTGCCCTGGCAGTTTCAGGAAACTCTCCAAAGACGAAATGATGAGTTTTACAAACTAGGAAGAAATGAGAAGTACACAAGAGTTACTGGCAACAAATTTGAATGCTTTTTATTTTATTTTTTTTTTCAACGTTTATTTATTTTTGTGACAGAGAGAGACAGAGCATGAACGGGGGAGGGGCAGAGAGAGAGGGAGACACAGAATCAGAAACAGGCTCCAGGCTCTGAGCCATCAGCCCAGAGCCTGACGCGGGGCTCGAACTCCCGGACCGCGAGATCGTGACCTGGCTGAAGTCGGACGCTCAACCGACTGCGCCACCCAGGCGCCCCAATTTGAATGCTTTTTAAATGTGTAATGTGGTACACTTAAGTGTGCATGTTGCTTATTACAATTTTTTTTTTATAAATTTTTTTTTTTTTAACGTTTCAGACCGAGAGAGACAGAGCATGAACGGGGGAGGGGCAGAGAGAGAGGGAGACACAGAATCGGAAGCAGGCTCCAGGCTCTGAGCCATCAGCCCAGAGCCCGACGCGGGTCTCGAACTCACGGACCGCGAGATCGTGACCTGAGCTGAAGTCGGACGCTCAACCGACTGAGCCACCCAGGCGCCCCTACAATTTTTTAAGATTAAAATATACCTCACGTAAAGTTTACCATCTTAACACTTTTTAATATTTTTGAATGTTTACTTATTTTGAGAGAGAGGGAGGGAGAGCACGTATGCAAGCGGGGAAGGAGTAGAGAGAGAATCCCAAGGGGACTCTGCTGGTAGAGGGGGCTCCATCCCACCAACCCTCAGATCATGACCTGAGCTGAAATCAAGAGTGGGAAGCTTAGCCGACTCAGCCACCCAGGCTCCCTAATTTTAGCCGTTTTTAAGTATACAGTTCAGGGTCATTAAGTATATTCATATTGTTGTGCAACAGTCACCACCATCCATCCTCCATAACTCCTTCTTTCTGCAAAATGAAAACTCTACCCTTTAAACAACTCATCATTTCCCCATCCCCCTTCCCTGGCCCCTGGCAACCACCATTCTACTTTGTATCTTTACGAATTTGACCACACTAGGTACTTAAGTAGACTTATACACTATTTGTCTTTTTGTTACTGGCTTATTTCACTTAGCATAATGTCCTCATGATTCATCCATGTTGTAACATGTCAAAAATTCCATCTTTTTTAAAGGCTGAATAATATTTCATGGCATTGTTTACCATAGTTTGTTTATCCATTTATCTGTTCATGAACTCCTAGGTTGCTGCTCTGAACATGGGCATGCAGATATCTCTTCAAACTCTGCTTTCAATGTTTTTGGGTATATATCCAGAAGTGGGATGGCTGGGTCACATAGTACTTCCATTTTTAATTTTTTGAAACCCACCATGCTGTTTTCTACAATGCATGAACCATTTTAATAGGATTAGCAACAGTTTAATGAAGCCATAGCATTTAAAGGATTCTCAAGTGGAAATAATATAAAACCTGCTATCAACATTAGTAAAAGATGCAAGGCAGAACACATTTTAATACTGGTACAATGGCAAATGGCAGACTTACAAGTATTTATTTATAGGATTTCTGCAGCATTTTTTTTATTTTATAGCATCTTTTATGAACCATTATTCCACAAGAATGATCAAATCATCATTTAGAGACAGTACATACTGGTTTATTTTATTATAAACATTATAAGTGCCCCCGTAAAATATTGTTACAAATACTCAAATGTCTTATTCTCAGTGATTATTCCCTTTATTCTCACATAATACAAATGTAGTTAGCAGGTTTTTTTGAAACAAACTAGAATCATATATGTTTCATAACTTCATCATCTGTTTAATTTTCATTCATAAATGTGTTGTAAACATAAATGTGGGTCTCCTAAGAACAAAACATTGTCCCCAGGTCTGCTTTCCAGGCTGGTGACTTTCCACAACACTCACTGTATTTGGCATCTCAAAGCAGTATTTATCTGTGGAAATCTAGGCATTTCTGGGAAATTACTAAAATATCTTTTTTTAGCCTATGCTAACCGGGGGGATATTTCAAGGATACCATATATATAGCTGCTTCCTGTCAGGCTAGAATTTCAGTGAAGATCTAAAACCCCTTGTTTCCTATCCATGAGGCACTGCTATCTTTATTCTTGGAACTGCAAGGGGAGGTTATCACCATCAAAGCTAATCCTGTGCCTTCAGTCACGTTCACCCCTAATGAGAGTTCCCCTTCCTCCATGATACTTAACACATTAGTGGTGGGGATCCTGGCTGAAGCTATAGTAGTGTCCACTGCTAAATAGATATATCTGACAAAGGGGGACTCCCAGAAATACTTGGCAACTTTGTAGGTGACTTACTGATAGGGTTGCCTAATAAAATATAGAATGCCCAGTTAAACTTGAATTTCAGATGAAAAATGAATATTTTTTTAGTATAACTATGTCCCATGCAAAATTTGGGACATGCTTATACTAAAAGAAATCATCTATTGTTTAATGGAACATACTTATACTTAAAAGTTATTTGTTGTGAGGTACCTGGGTGGCTCACTGGGTTGAGCATCTGACTTCAGCTCAGGTCATGATCTCATGGTTTGTGAGTTGAAGCCCTGTGTCAGACTCCAAGCTGATTGTGGAGCATGCTTGAGATTCTCTCTCTCTCCCTCTGCCTCTCCCCTCCTCCCCTGCTTCGCATGCTCCCCCCCCACAAAAAAAAAGTTTTTTGTTGTTTATCTGAAATACAAATTTGATTGAGTGTCATGTATTTATAATTACTGAGTGTGGCAACTCTGGACTGGCAGGAAAGAACAAAAATCCAGTGAGGTGTGCATTCTTACTGTTATTGAATTGACAGGCTGTTGAGGACAGGGAATTAGGTCTCACAGTGAATATGTTATGGACTTCAGAGAATCCTTCGGGGAATTGTGGGAAATACAAGCAAGGTTCATGCTGAGGTCCTCGTGAAACTTATATATAGCCACATGAATGTGGACAGCAGATATCAAAGTAAGGAAAATTTCAGACTTCAGTGAGCCAGATAGAACTACCTACTTATGATGCTAGAAATGATACAGTCTGACTTTTAAGGTGACATTGGACGTTTTGCTTCAAATCCTTTTGGAAAATAATTGGGTTTGGATGGGGGAAGGTCTTACCTCTTAACTGCTTATAGAGAACAGAAAACAAATCTAGAGGGTCTTTTTTACTGATCAAGTTTCAGCACTTAATGAATGCATTAGCTTTATAGGCTGAAATACTTTTATTTTTAATTACCCAAGAATATTCAAGATGAATGGACATTTCTTAATGTCATAACTATACCTATTAAGTACAAATTAGTTATCTAGTTAAATGTGAACAATGTTTCCAACCTAATTTGGGTAATTGCAGGATAAACATCACTTTGGGGATTGCATTTTCTCGAATCTGTTCTCTTATTGTTCATACAAAAAATATCCAAATACCCACTTTATACCACAGTATGTATGGGCTCCAAACATACTTTAATCCTTCAGATAGAATTATAGACTAGTATAGTTATTTATACATACTCTACTACATTAAAAAAAGGTGGGCTGATTTTATCTGTGTATTTTTTTGGACCATCACATGCAGTCAGGCAGAGTTGGCATCAGTTTTGTTCAACAAAGCTGCTTATAGAAAGTGGCAGAATTTGAGTTGGGCTTCTAAGGTGACTCCACTGTCTCCACTCCACTTTCTCCTTCAGTCCCAGGTCATGACTAGAGTCAACCTAGCTCCTGTTTCCATATTTTTTTTATTGGTAAGTCAGGTTCCACCTGGGCTCCTCTCTACAGCGACTTTCCTAAGTAGTTTCCACAGATTTATCTGGCTTTTACCAGGAATAAGTAAGACATTTGTCAGTTGAGTTGGTTACACTTTGGAGTTGGGTTTCAGGATAACACCCTGCAGGTCAGAGACAGTAACTAGTGGATTCCATGCCTTTGGTGCTGGTACAAACATCTCCATCAAAACTGTGTCGTCTTGGGGTGCCTGAGTGGCTCAGTTGGTTAAGCATCTGACTTCTGCTCGGGTCATGATCTCACAGGTCATGAGTTCCAGCCCCGCATTGGGCTCTGTGCTGACAGCACAGGGCCTGGAGCCTGCTTTGGATTCTGTGTCTCCCTTTCTCTCTGCCCCTACCCCACTCATTCTCTTTCTCTCTCTCTCTGATGAATAAACATTAAAAAATTAAAAAAAAAACCTATGTCTTCTTTAATTTCAGTAAGTAGATCTTTAATTGTTGGCTGCATGAATCCATCTTTTTTTTAATGGTCCAGGCTGAAGTGTTTTAATACAGTCAGAATTTCTGAGGGGCACCTGGGTGGCTCAGTCAGTTGAGCGTCCAACTCTTGGTTTTGACTCAGGTCATGATCTCCTTGTTCATGGGTTTGAGCTCTGATTCAGGCTCTGTGCTGACAGCGCAGAGCCTGCTTGGGATTCTCTCCCTCTCTTTCTGCCCCTCCCCTGCTTGCTCTCTCTCAAAATAAATAAAAATAAACTTAAAAAAAAAAAGAATTTCTGAGCAGCAAAGGTGCTATAGGTGGTGGAGGTACAGGCAGAGGAGGAGGTGGAGGGAGTGGAGACAGAATCGGATGAGGAGGAAGATGGCTGGCCAGCTGTGGCAACATGGGAGGAAGTGCAGCTCAGGATTCTCCAGGGATGGTTAGGACACAGGCAGGCACATTTGTAAATTTACCACTTATGTGACACATTTGACCAGAGCTCGGACAGGTCAAATTTTCCAAGATGGTCCTTCAGTGCTTCCTGGAGTTTGCACAATTCACTTTCCAAAATGCAAAACCATTGTTTTAGACCAGAAAGTTCTTAGTGGCAGATACAGAATGGAAAGATGCGGTCTTTCAATACTTCTAAACTCTGGGCCATTGCAGTTCCTATACCAGTTGTACATAGACCACACTCTATTTTACTGTATCTTTGATACTGGGAAATTTGAAGTTCCAGTATTATCTTAGCCAGCTTCTGCTGAGTGTTATCTATTGAAGCAATAACCACTCTTTCTGGTGATGGTGGCAGACTGGGAAGTATAATTAGCTTGAACTGAAAGTAAAAGACTTTTTTTTTTTTTTTTGGATAATCTTTTAACTTTGGCTTTTAGCTTTCTTCCTCATTGTGTCAACTTGGGCATGATTTAAGTCTAAGAGCCTGGGAATTAGATAGAGTCAGGGTAGTGGCCTTTCCCTTGCTATAGGGGCTACACTATTTTATGCAAGAGTTCCAATTTCTCCACATCCTTGCCAACACATATAATCTCGTGTTTTTGATAATGGCTATCCTAATGGGTGTGAGGTGGTATCTCTTTGTGGTGTTCATTTTCACTTCCCTAATGAATAGTAGTGTTAAGCATGTTTTCATGTGCTTATTGATCATTTGTCTACATTCTTTGGAGAAATGCCTAGTCAAATACTTTGCCCATTTTTTAAATTTATGCTTTTTAATGTTTATTTTTGAGAGAGAGACAGAGTGCGAGCAGGGGAGGGGCAGAGAGAGAGGGAGAACAGAATCTGCAGCGGGCTCCAGGCTCTGAGCTGTCAGCACAGAGCCTGATGTGGGGCCCGAACGCACACAATGTGAGATTATGACCTGAGTCGAAGTCGGATGCTTAACTGACTGAGCCACTCAGATGCCCCCCTTTGCCCATTTTTTAATCTGGTTGGTTTTTTTTGGTTGTTTTTAAGCTATAGTTCTTATATATTCTGGATATTCATCCTTTATCAGATATATGATTTGCAGATCTTTTCTCCCATTTTGTAGGTTGCATTTTCTCCCTGCTGATTCTGTCCTTTGGTACCTGAGTGGCTCAGTCAGTTAAGGGTCCAATTCTTGATTTCAGCTCAGGTCATGATCTCACAGTTCTTGAGATCCAGTCCTGCACAGTCAGTGCAGCGCCTGCTTGGGATTCTCTCTCACTCTCTCTCTGCCCCTCCCCTGCTCACTCTCTCTCCCTTTCAAAATATTTTTAAAAAAAATAAGATTTGAATCAGACTTCTGATACTTCTGTAGGAAGGGGTTAAACATTTCTGCACCCCCTCCCTTCCTCACTGTCCTTCCCCAACCCCACTGAGAAGGGTTCAGAGAATGTAGATACCTCAATTCTCTTATTTTCTTGTTTACATGAACCTCTAAGAATCTATTCGCCTCCATGCCATGGAGAAGACAGTGTGGAGGCATGGGAAAAAGGAAATATATAATAAGATGTTTATTAAAGTAATTTCTAGTGCTTATTATCTAAGGCACTGCAAAATGAATTCTATATCCCATATATAGGAGGATCTTAAAGTTCTCTCCTTGATAGTGATGGAGTAATTTTATGAACACTTTTTTACCATGAAGTTGAACTGGTCTGTATCAGGAAAATGCCTTTTTTCCTAGTTTTAAACTTAACACTAATGACCTGCTGTAATGTGTAGAATGTGTAAAATTAAGCATGGAAGTAAACTGAAGAGGAGATGTGGCAAATTTTAACAGAATTCCCTTCTGCAAAGGTAGGAAAACAGTGTACCCGCTGAATATACACAACTAATTAGATTTCATTTCTTTCCAAAGCACTCAGTTCAACATATTTGTAGTCTAACTTGCAATTTATGTATTTTCCTGGGCTTTTATTAATCAACTTTCACAATATATCCAGGATGGACAGTTCCCTAGACTGTGAATAAAAGAAATAGGAGACACACAAAAGTTAGGCAGTTGCCAGGCGTTAAAAAGTAAGTTAGTAGGGGCACCTGGGAGGCTCAGCGGATTAAGCGTCCATCTCCTGATTTTGGCCCAGGTGATGATCTCATGGCTGTGGGATCGAGCCCCACATCAGGCTCCCACACCGAGCGTGGAGCCTGCTTACAATTCTCTCTTTTTTTTCTCTCTCTCTCTCCCCCTCCCTTCTCCTCTCCCCTGCTCATGTTCTCTTTCTCTCTCAAGTTAAAAAATAAAAATAAACTAAAAAGTAAGTTAGTAGAACTATAGGAAGAAATTTAAGAAATTGATTGTGGGGTTCACCCACTGGCCACAACACTTCCAAGTAAACTGGAAAAAATAACACTCTAAATTGAAAGTCACAGACACTGAGGAAGAGGAATTCTTTTAGATGTCAAGAGGTCTTTATTGAAATAATAGCACAGTTACACTTCTAATAATATCCTTTCCACTTGTATACAATAGATTAAAAATGCTTGCTACATACAGTGCACAGACAGTTCAATAATTAGAACCAACTCAACTGCATTTGAAATAAATAAAATAGCCTATTTAATAATTTAAAGTAAAATTACTGTACAATATGAAAATAAAGATACATAAATGTTAGGATCTACAATGCCATAGAAATAAAATCATTATTCTGCATTACACAAAACAGTGCAAGAAACAAATCCAAATAAGCTTTTGGAGTGCAAAGTTTAAAATTTTCCATTTTAAATTATCATGCAGACATAGCATTTCAAACCATGCTATAGTCTATGGCAAATTTTTTATTTTTAAGAGGAAAAATGCTAGCCAGTCAGTTTACTGTACCATCAAGTGTTGCATCACATAGCACTGCTGCTCTGCTTCTACAGTACAGTTTAGAAGGGAGGTATCCTGTTGCATTCAAAAAACTGAAATTAACAAGTTTCTGAAGCAAACATATTTACCTTTTAAGCCTGAAACGAAATAATGTGACAAAATAGTAATTATATCCCTGGGTTTAAGAAAGAAAAGGCCAATCCCACACAATGAACTAAGAAGCAGTTTTCCATCCATCTTTCAACTCCATAATGATCCTTAGTGAAAATAACCATGTAACTTTTGAGAGACATAAAAAATTCTGACCTCTAGCTGACAAGTGATACAGTATCATGGGCTTGTGAGAAAAGTAATTTCTGAACACCTATGTTTAATTCGTGTAGAGCTTGGTTGCGTTACATGTAATAATATGCTTAAAGTATAGCTCAATTTCAATGTGTATATAAAACTGTTATTTAGGCAAAGACCAAGGAATGCATTTAATACTAAACCGTAAACACATCGTCCACCTCGGAGTGCACACTGACAACATAAGAGCTCTTCCGCAGACTTTGGCAACAAGACTACATATAGCAGATCACAGCAGCACGAGCTCACGTGGAAGACTGAAAGCACTGCAGAATAACACCACCCAACAGTTCCTATCAAAGGGATACATGGTAATAAGGGGCCTCCTCGTGCTAAGCCGCTTTCCCAGTCAGTCTATGTTCTTCAGATTTGTTATTTTCACAACTCAGTAGTCTTAAGTCTCTGTGCTTTCACTGCATAGATTGACACTGGGTTACTCTATCCGTTGTAAGTCCAGAGGGTTACAGTTCTGTCTGCAGAGGACGACAGGAAGGACAGATCCTGGGTGTGCCATCTGCACTGAATCACTTTGTCCTTGTGCTCCCCTACCACCATGATAGGAAGCTGCTTAGTGAGATCTCCTAAATTAAAAAGAGAGATACTGATTTACAATACAAAATAAGTATATGTATAGATTTCACACACTTCCTGTTACTTGAAGACATTATAGTATACAAAGTCCTAAACTACATCAATTTAATACATTTAAAGGTTTAAACGGGGATATATTATTGAATATCTGTTAGTAGGATTGGGTAAAATATACACAGCAACATTGGACACAGCTGCCACTCTCTCCTTGAAACTATCTCTCAACTTCTCTCTGACTTTGGTGCCACTACATCTTGGTTTCCTTTGCTGGTTTGCTGTTGTTCCTTTCCCAGGAATCAGCCTTCAAATTTCCTGTTTACTTTATATCCACTTCCTACGAAATTTCATCTAGTACCATGATACCATGGCCATTTGTATACTTATGACTCACACATTTCGCCTCCAACCTTGACTTCTCACCTGAGCTCCAGACTAGAATGCAAATAGCTATTCGACATCTCACTTGACTGTCTCATAGTCATCTTCATTTGTTCAAACTGAACACTTGATTTTCTTGCCCAAACCTGTTCCTCCTACCTATCTTCCTTATCTCAATTAACAGCACCACCTAGTTGCTCATGCCGAAAACCTAGGAATTAGCATTCCCCTAACTCCTCAAATTTAATCCAAATTAAAATATATCCCAAATTCAGTCACTTTGCACCACCCTCCACCTCTACCACCCTAGCCCAAGCTACTATCAATCCCTCAACTGAACTGTTCTGATAATCTCCTGATATTTATACTTATAATCCATTCTCCCTACAGAACTCAAAATTACCTTTTGAACAATATCAATAGATATCAAATCAGATCACTCCCTATTTTAAATATTCCAAAGGATTCCCATTATGCTTTTTAAACATGCCTATAAAACCCTGCCTCAGATTTATTCTTCTGTCCCTCACTCCCTTAGTTCTCTAAGTCCCAGCCACACTGGTTTCTTGTAGCCTCGTGAACGTGTTGAATTCACTCCTGCCTCAGCACCTCTCTAGAAGCTACGATCTCCTCCTGGGGTCCTGCCCTGGCTGTGCCTTCTCATCACACAAGTCTCTGCACAAATGGCATTTCCCTAGAGAGATCTACCTAAGCCTACCTAAAATAGCCTTCCCTATCCACCCATTCTCTCCCACCTTGCTAATTTTTTAACTGCACTTACCAATACTTGAAATTACCTCATTATCTGGTTTACTTTTTATTGACCTCTAAAATGTAAGCTCCAGGGGTGCCTGGGTGGCTCAGTCGGTTAAGTGTCTGACTTTGCCTCAGGTCATGATCTCATGGTTCGTGGGTCAAGCCCCACGTTGGGCTCTGTGCTGACAGCTCAGAGCCTGGAGCCCGCTTCAGATTCTGTGTCTCCCTCTCTATTGCCCCTCCTCTGCTCCCACTCTGTCTCTCTCAAAAATAAATAAATATTAAAAAAATATATTTAAAATGTAAGCTCCATCAAGGAGGAAGTTCCCTGTCTTATTCATCTCTCTTCTGTCTCTAGTTGATACAAAATAAATGATTGCTTACTAAGTGATTAAAAATAAAACTAGATGCTGAAGATATAATTACACATATTATACATTTTTTAAAGCAGAAGCAGGGGTGCCTGGGTGGCTCACTCGGTTAAGCAGCCGACTCTTGGTATCGATTCAGGTCATGATCTCATGGTTCGTGCGTTCAAGCCCTGTGTTGGGCTTGCACTGACAGTGCAGAGCTTGCTTGGGATTCTCTCTCTCTATGCCCCTCCCATGCTTGAGCTCTCTTTCTCTCTCAAAATAAATAAACTTTAAAGTAGAAGCAAAGTGGAGTACATAAATGTGTATTTTAACACCTACCATCATTGAACTCAAAATGATTCATTGTAATAAGTGCTGATTCTTTTCAATATTTTAAGAACTACTTAATAAGACTATTCACTTGATCTGTTTAATAATTTTCTATAAGTTACATCAATACAGTACCAGTAATTTGACCACTGAATACTATAAAACTAAAATTTGAAAATATTATATAGTCCATTACAGCAGATTAACAACAACATCCCAAATAGCCATAAAAATCCTGGAAGAGAGCACAGGCAGTAATTTCTCTGACATCAACAGTAGCAACATTTTTCTAGGTATGTCTCCTGAGGCAAAGGAAATGAAAGCAAAAATGAACTCCTGGGGCTACAGCAAAGTAACAAGCTTCTGCACAGCAAAGGAAACAATCAACAAAACAGAAAGAGAACCTATGGAGTGGGAGAAGATACTTGCAAATGACATATCTGATAAAGGCTTAGTAACTAAAACATAATAAAGAACTTACACAAACACACACACACACATAAAAAAAAACCCCAAATAATCTATAATTAAAAATGGGCAGAAGACATGAACAGACATTTCTCCAAAGACAGACAGATGGCCAACAGACACATGAAAAGATGCTCAACATCACTCATCATCAGGGAAATACAAGTCAAAATTACAAATGAGTTATCAACTCACACCTGTCAGAATGGCTAAATCAACAACACAACACAGGTTTTAGTGAGGATGTGGAGAAAAAAGGAATTCTTGTGCACCCAAAAGGTGGGAATGTAAACTAGTATAGCCACAATGGAAAACAGTACAAAGGTTCCTCAAAAAATTAAAACTAGAGTTATCATATGATCCAGTAATTCCATTACTGGGTATCTACCCAAAGAACACAAAAACCCTAATTCAAAAGATATATGCACCCTTGTATTTATTGTAGCATTATTTACAATAGCCAAGATATGGAAGCAACCCAAATATCCACAATAGATGAACAGATATGGAACACACACACACACACACACACACACACACACACACACACACACACAGGAATATTACTCAGCCATAAAAAACAATGAAGTCTTGGCATTTGCCAACAACATGGATGGAGGGTATAATACTAAGTGAAATAAATCATTCAGGGAAAGACATACACCATATGATTTCACTCATATGTGGAATTTAAGAAACAAAACAAAGAAAACAAGGAACAAAAAAACCAGAGTCTTAACTAAAGAGAACTGATAGTTACCAGAAGGGAGGTGCATGGGGGATGGATGAAATAAAGGAAGGGGAAAGGGATTACAAGTATAATTATCTCAATGAGCACCGGGTGATATATGGAATTGTTGAATGGCTATATTTTATACCCAAAAGTAATATAACACCATATGCTAATTATACTGGAATTTAAAAAGAAAAATTAAAAAAAAATATGTGGATTAAAAAAAATCCCAAATAGGAGAGACCACAAAAAAGGAAAAAGTCAATCTCTCTCACCTTGAAGGTCTGTCACCTTTATTTTCATATCATAGGATCCTGTTAGCAAGTAGTGAGCTCCAGGAGAGAATCGAACAGAGCGAACATCGCTGGAATGAGGATGATAACTTTGTACCATTCTTCCTCCTCTTATGTCATACAACATGCAGCTAGAATCTTCTTGTCCTGTGGCCAAGAGACGTCCACTGGGATCTACAGCTACAGATGCCACTGCACTGCCTGAATAGAAGACAGAATAAAAGTTTCACATGGAAAAACCAATACAGCTAAACTACAACAGCTAATTGTGTTCATGGAACCATACATTAAAAATTTAACGTAGCTGGGGCACCTGGGTGGCTCAGTCGGCTGAGTGTCTGACTTCGGCTCAGGTTATGATCTCACGGCTTGTGAGTTTGAGCCCTGCGTCGGGCTCTGTGCTGACAGTTCAGAGCCTGGAGTCTGCTTCTGATTCTGTGTCTCCCTCTCTCTCTTCCCCTAACCCACTCACATTCTGTCTCTGTCTCTCTCAAAAATAAATAAACATTAAAAAAATTTTTTTTTAATTTAATGTAGCTTGTCAATACTGTTAAGGAAAAATCCAAATCAACATTCAACCATGGACACCTGGATGGCTCAGACAGTTTAGTGTCTGACTTCATTTGAGGTCATGATCTTGCTATTCATGAGTTCGAGCCCTGCAGAGGGCTCTGTGCTAACAGCAAGGAGCCCACTTCAGATCATCTGTCTCCCTCTCTCTCTCTGCACAACCCCCCCATGCATGCATACACTCTCATTCTCTCTCTCAAAAATAAACATTAAAAAAAAACATTCAACCAATAAACACTTTCATCCTTTTTAGAGACAAAGTGTAAGCAAGATTCTATGAGAAACAAGAAAGTCTGTTTTGTTTTGTTTTTTTTTATCATCTGGGAGAACCCCCTGGGACACCATTACCTATAACACAATAGTACAATAGATGAGCCACTATTCCTAAGGCAGTGCTATCTCTGCTGGGTAAGTGTCCAGAAATACCCCCATAACCAGCTCAGAGTCTAGTTAAGGGAATAAGAAATTAAGTAACAAAATATGTTTTAGGACATAGTAGAGGAAATGTGTCTAAGCAACATAAGAATAACTGCCAGCAGGAACTGGATGAAAATAAGTGCTGAGTTCACAGGTTGCATCCCTAAATCCAGATTAGGCATTTTCAATGGGGGTAATAATGCCCCCAAGGGAGTGCAAAGTGGTTTCCAGGGGATAGGAAAACTCTTAAACATTAAAAAAAGTTTGTTAGCACCCCCACCCCCCAAAGCTTAACCCCACCCAACAAAATCTTACTCCTTAGTATTTAATTTCTCTTGTTAGGAAAAAATTTAATTTAGTTTTTCTCCTCGCAGGGGGCAATAATGAAAATAAGGTTGAAGAACACTGCTCTAGGCTGACGTGGCTTGGGAATACTTCACAGAAAAAAGGGACATAAGTTAGACTTTAAAGAACAGTAAATAGTATAAATAAGAGAGAAACTGTATTTATTATACACATATGTAAAAATAAACTTTGCCTAAGATTTTGATAGAGAAAAGATGAGGGCTATTACATGAAACAGAATTACATGAAATAACATTTAGAGGAAAAGTATAAAAATGTTTAAGGACAGGTGGCTTAGTTTGCTGGAGTCACTTGGTTCAACAAGTTAACATAAAAGGTAGTTTGTAGCTGAGCCATAAAAGGCAGATTAGGGTCAAGGGGTGCCTGCATGGCTCCGTTAAGTGTCCGGCTCTTGATTTCAGCTCAGGTCATAATCTCACGATTCATGAGATCAAGCCCCACATCTGGATCTGCACTAACAGTGTGGAGCCTGCTTGGGATTTTCTCTCTCCCTATCTCTGTGCCCCTCTCCTGCTGTGCTCTATGCTATGTCTCTCTCTCTCAAAATAAACAAACATGAAAAAAAAAAAAAAAAGGCAGGTTAGGGCCAGACTTTTAGGCATCTGCAGTGTCAAACTGCAGAGTTTGAACTTGTTCTTATACACAGTGAAACATAACTGCAAATTTCCCAGCAAGAGAATTATATAGTCTAACCAGTACTTTGAAAAGATTAATCTATGTGAAAATGTGTTTCAAATTCAAATAGACTTTGAAGTCTAAAAGGGTAACCTCTAGAAGACAAGACAACTAATAGAATAACAAGAGAATAAGAGCCTAAATGAAGACAGACACATTTTACCAAAAAAAATTTAATGAAGAATCAACAGTCTTGTCTTCAATGGGGCAAAAAAAGGAGAAAAAAAAATGAGTCCTAGATTTCAAATCTAGTTGCATGAGGAAATAAGAGAACTGTTATCCAAAAAAAGGGAAAAAATGAGAAGAATTGATGTGCAGGGGAAATATAATGACTTTAGTTTTATACATGCAAAGTTGATGATGCCAACAGAAATCCAGGAAAGTCTGTTAGGCTCCAGGCTCTGGGCTGTCAACACAGAGCCCGACACAGGGCTTAAACTCACGGACCACGAGGTTATGAGTTGAGCTGAAGTCGGACACTTAACCGACTGAGCAACCCTAGCGCCCCACAAATATATAATTTTAAATAGTGATAAGAGCTATGAAGTCAACAAATGGAGTTCAGTGATAGAAAATAATAGTGAGGTCCCAATTAGTGCAAAGAAGGCCTCTCTGGCAAGGTGCTACTGAAGCTAAGACATAAAGATTCGAAGGACCTAACCAAGAGAAGACAAATGGAAGAACATTTCAGGTCAAGGAAACAGCATGTGAACTCACTAGAGGTGGGAAGTTTGGTACATTCCAGGAAATGAAAGGAAAAACAAGTGATCTAAGACTAGAGGAATACACAATGCCAGATCAAGCAGGGTCTTGGGGGCATGGTAAAGAGTCTGCACATTAACCTAGGAGCAATCACAAAGCACTGAAGTGCTGTAAGCAGAGTCTGATGTGCTCTGGCTGTTGTGTGGACCGTGGACTGGAGGTGGCAAAAGTGTAAGTGCAGACTAAGGAAGCTCTTGCAGTGGTTAAGTTGAGAGATGGTGGTGGTTTATCTTAGAGTGGTGCCAATAAAAATGGAAAGCAGTAGATGGATTTAAGATAAATTTTGGAGGCTAAAACAACAATTTGTTTATGGATTGATTACTGGAGGGAAGGAGAGAAAGAAGGATCTGGGGAGACTCCTTCTGGCATGGACAATGGGTGGTAGTACCACTTAGGTGAGGAGGTGTGGGGCAGTTTTGTTTAAGGAGAGAGGTCATTGATTCAATAGTTTGGTTTAAGACACGTTAAGTTTGACATATCCTAGAAGATATCCAAAAGAAGGTTAGAAATATGAGCCAGCCATGCAGAAAAAGTTTGGGCTAGAGACAAAAATTTTAGGTCTGTCAACATATGAGTTACACTTAAAGCTGGAGGAACAGATGTAGTCAAGTAGAGAAAGGAAGGAGACAAAAGTCCTAGTCCTAGGGAATGTCAAATTTAGAGACTAAGCAGATAAGAAAGAATCACAAAGGAACAGTTATACAGAAATGTAAAAGGAGAATAAAAAGCCCAAAAGAAAAGAGAAAGAGGTTAACTGCTGCAAGTCACCGAGAACTGAAGTAAAATAAGGATTTAAAGGTGATGCGACAGGGGTATCTGGGTGGGTCAGTCGGTTAAGCGTCAGACTGTGGCTCAGGTCACGATCTCATGGCTCTTGAGTTCGAGCTCCATACTGGGCTCTCTGCTCTCAGCACAGAGCCTGCTTTGGATCCTTTGTCTCCCTCTCTCTCTACTGCTCCCCCGCTGGTTCATTCTCTCTCTCTTTCTCTCTCTCAAAAATAAACTTAAAAAAAAAAAGGTGACTTGACAAAATGAAATTGTTGGTGACCTTGAAAAATGTAGCTCTTGCTGGAGTGGAGGAAGCAAGAGACAGACTGGAATAGGTGGAAGACTAAGGGTGAGGTAATGGAAACAATATATGTAAGCAAGACTTCTGAGACATCTGGGTAGAAAGAGCAAAAAATTGGGAGGGGGATAAGGAGGTCAACAGAGGAACTTTGGGGCATTGCCAATTCTATAACATTTTTGTAGGTCTATGGTAGACAAGAAAGAAGGGCAGATCCAGTAGAGGAGATAATGTTGCAAGAGAGAGGAGATGACCAAAATGTTGAAGTCTCTGAAAAGGAGAGAAAAGGGGGTGAAATAATTTAGACAACTAGGGGAAATTTGGAGATAAGTCAGTGAGATAAATGTATAGAAACTAAGCAAAGAAAACCAAAAAATACAATTATTAACACCAAGAAAAACAAAAGATATGAAAGAAAAGGAAAAAAAAAGATATGGATAGCACAGTAAGTGCTCAGAGTGGTTAAAACAATGTAAAGAATGAATACTGATCTAACCAAAAATGGTACAGCTATATTGAAAAGATAGGAGACAGAAAGTATGTGAGTGGATGAGGAACAACAGGAATCAGAAAGGGACATGAAAAGTTTGGGGCGCCTGGGTGGCGCAGTCGGTTAAGCGTCCGACTTCAGCCAGGTCACGATCTCGCGGTCCGTGAGTTCGAGCCCCACGTCAGGCCCTGGGCTGATGGCTCGGAGCCTGGAGCCTGTTTCCGATTCTGTGTCTCCCTCTCTCTCTGCCCCTCCCCCGTTCATGCTCTGTCTCTCTCTGTCCCAAAAATAAATAAAAAACGTTGAAAAAAAAAATTTAAAAAAAAGAAAAGTTAAACCTTCATCTTTTATGGTGTTAAGGGAATAAACAATCCTACAAATCTATGATTATGCGTATGTTATTTAGAAATATGGAAACTATGAAAATACAACTACTACAAAAGTTTAAAATGGTTGCCTTGGAGGGAATCCTAGGTGGCTCACTCAGATAAGCATCCGACTTTTGATTTTGGCTCAGGTCATGATCTCATGAGGTTCATGAGATGGAGCCCTGTGTCGGGCTCTGCGTTGACAGTGCAGAGACTGCATGGGATTCTCTCTCCCTCTGCCTCTCCCCCACTTGTGCATGTGACACATGCACACGTGCGCACTCTCTATCTTTCAAAAATAAATAAACATGAAAGAAAAGGTTTCCTTGGAGAAATGGGAAACGAGGCAATGGCTGAAGGACAGGGGACAATTCTCAGGGTACTGATATTTTTCTTATTCAAACCTTATTGAACTGTTTGGTTCTTTAAACCATGTTACACATTAACTTTGGTGACAGTGCAAACTAAAGTTTAACAAATCAATGATCACATATTCATATATAAAAATACACATGTGTATGTATTCCAGAATCAAGCTTGCTAGAACAAATCATATCTGGTTGGAATCAAAGTATAGAAAAAGGTCCATGTAAAAACTAAAAAAACAATAGAACAAATCAATGAAACTAGGAACTGGTTCTTTGGGGGAAAAAAAATCAATAAAATTGATAAACGTCTAGCCAGAATTATGAAGAAAAAAAAGACAAAGGACCTAAATAAATAAAATCACAAATGAGAGAGGAGACATAATAACCAACACCACAGAAATACAAGTAATTATAAGAGAATATTATGAAAAATTATATACCAAAAAATTGGCAACCTGGAAGAAGTGGATAAATTCCTAGAAACATATAAATTGTCAAAACTGAAATAGGAAGAAATAGAAAATTTAAACAGACTGATAACCAGCAAAGATACTAAATTAGTAATTGGGGCACCTGGGTGGCTCAGTTGGCTAAGTGTCCAATTTCAGTTCAGGTCATGATCTCATGGTTTGTGGGTTCGAGCCCCGCATTGGGCTCTGTGCTGACAGCTCAGAGCCTGGAGCCTGCTTTGGATTCTGTGTCTCCCTCTCTTCCTGCCCCTCCCCTGCTCATGTTGTCTCTGTCTCTCAAAAATGAATAAACGCTAAAAAAAATTTTTTTTTTTAAATCTATAGATAGCATCATCCTTAATGGGAAAAAACTGAGATCTTTTACCCTATGGTCAGGAACAAGACAAGGGTGTCTACTCTTACCATTTTTATTCAACATAATGCTGGAAGTCCGACCCACAGCAATCAAACAGCAAAAGAGAAATAAAAGGCATCCAAACTGGTAAAGAAGAAGTAAAACTTTCACTACTTGCAGATAACATGATACTATATATAAAAAAATCTGAAAGACTCCACCAAAATCCTGCTAGAACCTAACAAACAAATTTAGTAAACTCACAGGATACAAAAATCAATGTACAGAAATCTGTTGCATTTCTGTACACAAATAATAAAGCAACAGAAAGAGAAGTTTAAAAAAAACAATCTTAACAAATGCACCCAAAATAATAAGATACCTAGGAATAAACCTAACAAAGAGGTAAAAGACCTGTACTCTGAAAACTGTGGAACACTGATGAAAGAAATTGAAGATGACACAAAGAAATGGAAAGATATTCCATGCTCATGGACTGGAAGAATAAATATTGGTAAAAATGTCTATACTACTCAAAGCAATATACACATTTAATGCAATCCCTATCAAAATACCAACAGCATTTTTCACAGAACTAAAATAAACAATTCCAAAATTTGTATGGAACCACAAAAGACCCTGAATAGCCAAAGCAATCTTGGAAAAGAAAAGCAAAACTGGAGGCAACACAATTCCAGATTTCAGGTTTTATTACCAAGCATTGGTAATCAAAACTACAGTACTGGCACAAAAATCTACAGAACAGAACAGAAAACCCAGAAATGAATTCACAACTATATGGTCAATTAATCTTCAACAAAGCAGGAAAGAATATCCAATGGGAAAAAGACAGTCTTTTCAACAAATGGTGTTGGGAAAACTAAATAGCAAAACACAAAAGAAAGAATCTGGACCAGTTTCTTACACCATATACAAAAAGCAATTCAAAATGCATTAAAGCCTGAAATGTGAGACCTGAAACCATAAAAATCATAGAAGAGAGGGCCGCCTGGGTGGCTCAGTCGATTAAGTGTCCAACTTCGGCTCAGGTCATGATCTCACAGTTCATGAGTTCGAGCCCCACATCTGGCTCTCCCTCCACTCTCAGCACAGAGCTTGCTTCAAATCATCTGTCTTCCACTCTCTCTGCCCCTCCCCTGTTCATGCTGTCTCTCAAAAATAAACAAACATTTTTTTAAAAAATCCTAGAAGAGAACACAGGCAATAACTTCTTTGACACTGACCAAAGCAACTTTTTTCTAGACATGTCTACTAAGTAAGGTAAAAGAAACAAAAGCAAAAATAAACTATTGGGACTTCATCAAAAATAAAAAGCATCTGCATACTGAAGGACATAATCATCAAAAGTAAAAGGCAACCTACAGAATGGAGGAAGATATCTGCAAATGACATATCTGATAAAGGGTTAGTAACCACAATATATAAAGAACTTACACCACACAATACCAAAAAAACAATCCAATTAAAAATGGGCAGAAATATGAATACACATTTCTCCAAATAAGTCCTACAGATGGCAACAAACACACAAAAAGGTGTTCATCATCACTTACCATCAGGAAAATATAAATCAAAACTACAATGAGATATCAACTCACACCTGTCAGAATGGCTAAAATAAAAAAACACAAGAAGCAACAGGTGTTGGTAAGGATGTGAAGAAGAAAGGAAGTCTTGTGTACTGTTAGTGGGAATGCAAACTGGTATAGCCACTCTGGAAAACAGTATGGAGGTTCCTCAAAAAGTTAGACATAAAACTACCCTATGATCCAGCAATCGCACTACTGGGTATTTACTCAAAGAATACAAAAATACTAATACAAAGGGACACATGCACCCCTATGTTTACAGCAGCATTATTTACAATAACCAAATTATGGAAGTAGCCCTAGTGTCCATCAACTGATGAATGGATAAAGAAGATGCAGTATATATATACACAATGAAATAATACTCAGCCAAAAAAAAACAATGAAATTTTGGGGCACCAAGGCGGCTCAGTCGGTTAAGCACCCAACTTCAGCTCAGGTCATGATATCGCAGTTTGTAGGTTTGAGCCCTGCGTCGGGTTCTGTGCTGACAGCTCAGAGCCTGGAGCCTGCTTCAGATTCTTTCTCCCTCTCTCTCTGTCCCTCCCCTGCTCAAGTTCTGTCTTTCTGTCTCTCTCTCAAAAATAAACATTAAAAAAAATGAAAATTTGACATCTGCAATAACATGGATGGAGCTAGAGGCTATAATGCTAAGTGAAATAAGTCAGTCAGAGAAAGACACCGTAAGATTTCACTGATATGTGGAATTTAAGAAACAAAACGGATGAACATAGGGGGACAAAAAGAGACAAACTAAGAAACACACTCTTAACTATGGAGAACTGATGGTTACCAGAGGGGAGGTGGTTGGGAGGATGGGTTAAATAGATGATGGAGATATTAAGGAATGCCTTTTTGATGAGTACCAGGTGATGTACAGTATAGTTGAATCACCATAATATACACCTGAAACTAATGTAACACTGCATGTTAACTACCTGGAATTAAAATAAAACCTTAAAAAAACAAAAACCAAAAACCTAAAGCACTGAGTGAACCTCAAGTGAAACACCTAGCAATATTCGCTGCGTCAATGCCAGTCCCTAGTGAGCTGTTTATTGATAGCTGGTTGGTAATTTTATGCCACCTCTAGTCATAAATGAAGGTTTATTAAAACAGTAAGTAAAATATTCCTGGGGAAAAAAAAGTTCCACGAAAGCCAAGAGAATTGATAAAGCACTAAAATAACAAAACAAAAACACCACCAAAAATTAAGAATGAAAAGTAGTCCTTTTCATTTTGAACAGTGCCATAAAAACTACAAAGCAGAAAAGGGACTCTAAAATAAAAACAATTGCAGGATATTGTGCTTCTCTTAAAAGGTGATATAACATGGGGTGCCTGGGTGGCTCAGTTGGTTAAGCATCCAACCTCGGCCCAGATCAGGATGTCACCATTCATGGGTTCAAGCCCTGTGTCAGGCTCTGTGCTGACAGCTCAGAGTCTGGAGCCTGCTTTGGATTCTGTGTCTCCCTCTCCCTCTGCCCCTCCCCAGCTCACACCCTGTCTCTTTCTCTCTCTCTCTCAAAAATAAATAAACATTAAAAAAAATTAAAAAGGTGACAGGGGGCGCCTGGGTGGCGCAGTCGGTTAAGCGTCCGACTTCAACCAGGTCACGATCTCGCGGTCCGTGAGTTCGAGCCCCGCGTCAGGCTCTGGGCTGATGGCTCAGAGCCTGGAGCCTGCTTCCGATTCTGTGTCTCCCTCTCTCTCTGCCCCTCCCCCGTTCATGCTCTGTCTCTCTCTGTCCCAAAAATAAATAAATGTTAAAAAAAAAAAAAAAAAAAGGTGACATAACACAAAGAGCAATACCCTCGGTTTACATGGAACGATCCAAGGTATACTGTTAAGTTCAAAAAGTAAGTCATGTATTATATGCTACCATTTCTGTGTGCATTCTTTAGACATATGTTTAAAGAAGACAGGAGGTTATGATATATACAAATTTCTTGGTTATACACTTAAAGAATATTTATAGAAGAATAAATAAGAAATTGGTTCCTTAGGGAAAGATACCAAGGAATGGGAGTGAGAAGAAAATGATCTTGTTCAATTTCAATTTCTGCCGTATTTTAAAACATGTTTTTTAAAGGTCTGAGTTCTGGGGCGCCTGGGTGGCTCGGTCGGTTAAGCGTCTGACTTCGGCTCAGGTCATGATCTCACGGTCCGTGAGTTCAAGCCCCGCGTCAGGCTCTGTGCTGACAGCTCAGAGCCTGGAGCCTGTTTCAGATTCTGTGTCTCCCTCTCTCTCTCTGCCCCTCCCCTGTTCATGCTCTATCTCTCTGTCTCAAAAACAAATAAACGTTAAAAAAAAAAAAAAAAAAAGGTCTGAGTTCTAAAAGAGCCCTGCTGACAGAATAATTGGCACATGACACTTAATGTCTCTGGGCCTCAGTTTCCTAAGCTGAATGTTATTTTTACAAAGAAAGTAAGATGAAAGTATTTTGAGAAAATTTAAGGTAATCTGTAAAATATCATTTGTTTTACTATTTATTCCTATTTTTTTTTAACAGATGTGTTGCAGGGGAGAGGAACTAGACAAGCGCATTTTACAAAGTTTCTTTGTCATATAAATTCATTTAAATTCCTGAAAAACCTACCAGTTCCATGGAATGTTGTGCCAACAACACGAACGCAGCTTGGTACTCGAAGATCCCAAAACCTAACAGTCTTATCTTGGGAACCAGATGCAATCATCCAGCCACTCCAGGTATAAAGTGCTAAAATATGCCCTATAAAAGATCATATACTCAGTTATTATGGTGAACAGTACTTTTCTTAAACACATTCAAAGCTAGGTACTCATTATTAGACATGTGATGGTCTGGTTAATCAAATACACTGGGTAGTAGAGACTTTCCATATATATCAAATATACTGGCAATGTTCAAAACACTAAAATTCAGTAAACTGCACAACATCAAAATCATACTAAACAATCTTGTTACTGACCATTTCAGGATACCATAATTAGTACTGAAAAAAATATTATCATTTGAAATTATGGCAAATTATGGCAAAGCACAGGATCATGGTGTTAGAACACTGGCTTTGCAAGAGGCAGACCTGAGGTCTTATCTCAATTCTACCATATTCAGCTGTAAGATATTGGTCAAGTCATTTTGCCTTTTCAAATTTTGTTTATTTCATATATAAGATGAAGATACAACTTCCTGCCATATAAGATTATTGTAAGGATTAAATTATGTGTATAAGCAAGGGATTTAGCTCACAGGGAAATGTTACCTATTGTTACTGTGTTGTTATCTAAAGTCCCCAATTAAAACTTTTAAAATAAAAATTTCCTGTCTTGAAGAAGTCACTTTTGATAAAATATACCCCATTAATGAAAATGCAGAGAGGGAAAAAGCACAGGTTGAACAAAAAGAAAAGTAGCATCTGAAACTATCACATACCGGTATGTCCACTCAGAGCATGCAGGCCCTGTCCTCTTTGACAATCAGTTGTATAAATGTTACAATCCCCTGCTCCAGCACTTATTAAAATAGCTCCACCACTTTCTGGGCCTTCCATAAATGCCAAGTCTCTAATTGTCCCATCATGCATACTAAATTCCAGATCCGGTCCTGAAACAACAATAAGAATTAAAAAAAAAGATGCTGCTCAACTTACTGTGATAATTTGGTATTGCTAAACTGTCTCAAAACTAAGCAAGAATAATGGTAGAGAGGAGTGGCTTATATTTTCATGTAGGGATAATACTATTATCAATTTCATTTTACTTAAAGAGCAAAAAACTTCAAGAAATCAAAGTACTGATTCAGTTATCATCATCCTTAAAACAGCTAGAGACTTATCCTCTCTTTTATGCCAAAGAAAAAGAAAGAGAAGACAGGTACTCTCTGGAACATATTCATTAATGCACTGCTGGTAGTTATTTAAAAGTTATCTTTCCTTTTTTTTTTTAAATGTCTATTTTTGAGAGAAAGTGAGCGTGCGTCTGTGGGGGAGGGGCAGGGAAAGAGGGAGACAGAGAATCCCAGTTTCCTCACTGTCAGCACAGACCCTGATGTGAGGCTCAAACTCACAAACCATGAGATCATGACACAAGTCAAAATCAAGAATTGGAAGCTTAACCGACTAAGCCACCCAGGCACCCCAAAAGTTATCTTTCTGAATAACAATAATTTTCTAAGAATTAGACAACACTGATTAAGAACTTACTAAAAAAGAATAATGCCTTATGAATGCAACTAAGCAATTACAAGAAAACTCTAAAGGCTATATTCTTAGATTTTATTGAAAATAAAACAGAGATATATCAAAGAACATAAGGAAAACATTAAGAATACATTAAGAAACATTAAGAACACTACTGCTTACATACTTGGGACCTACCTGTTGCATTACAAGTCTCTGCATTGAAGGGCAGCACTTTAACATATTTGTCATTTGATCCTGTTGCTAATAACTGTCCACAAGGACTCCAGGCCACACAGTAAATGGATCCTTTATGATGTTTATTCCTTTTAAAACGTACCACTGGCTGCTTAGGGATGTCATGTGCACTAAACAGAAACATTACAGAAAGACATTTCAATTTTTTGCTTGCCAAAGTTAATGAAATTCTACGTTATGATTGTCTTGAGGGAGGGAGCAAAAAAGTGTATCAGACAACATGTCAATAACAATCTTCAAAATCTCAAAGCAAAAGAAATGAATTTAAAGTGTATTTATTTATTTATTTTTTTTAACGTTTTATTTATTATTGAGAGGCAGAGAGAGACAGAACATGAACATGAGAGGGACAGAGAAAGAGGGAGACACAGAATCCGAAGCAGGCTCCAGGCTCTGAGCTGTCAGCACAGAGCCCGATGCGGGGCTCGAACTCAAACCGCGAGATCATGACCTAAGCTGAAGTCAGACACTCAACCGACTGAGCCACCCAGGCACTCTGAATTTAAAGTATGTTTAAAATTGAAAAGTAAAATTATAAACTATTATTAGACTAACCTAACTCTATTTCAGACCACATAAGGAACAAGATTATTTTTTCAAAATTCTTCATTTCACTTGGGGCATCTGGGTGGCTCAGTTAAGTGTCCGACTTCAACTCACGTCATGACCTCACAGTTCGAGTTTGAGCCCCACGTCTAGCTCTGTGCTGACAGCTCACAGCCTAGAGCCTGGAGCCTGCTTTGTATTCTGTCTCCCTTTCTCTATGCCCCTCCCCTACTCACGCCCTGTCGCTCTCTCTCTCACAAAAATAAACATTTAAAAAAATCTCCATTTCACATATTTTTCATAGATTTTAACTCAGAAACACAGAGGAATGAAAAAAAAGAGCTACTAAATCTTCCAAATTCAAAAAACATATATTAATATTATATTAAACATATAATATGAGCAATTGGCTGGGGCTGAGGGAATGCAAGGGATGAATCAAAAAGAAAGGAGGCGAGAGTTCTTTCTAGAGTTTAAAATCTTACAAAGGTTGGGGTGCCTGGGTGGCTCAGTTGGTTAAGCATCTGACTCTTGATTTTGGCTCAGGTCATAATCTTGCTCTGCTCTGGGCATGGAGCCTACATGAGATTCTCTTTCTCCCTCTCCCTCTGCTCCTCCCCCATGAGCCCATGAGCATGTACACTCTCTCTCCTGCTTTCTCTCAAAAAAAAAAAAAAAATCTTGCAAGGGTCGATGTTGTCATGACTACCCACAAACAGTAAGGCAAGTGTAAGTGTTCTGGTCCAGTACAAAAGTACAAGGCCTTAAAGGACAGGGAGAATTTTTACAGAAAAAGATGACAGCAGAATCACTCCAGTGAAGATAAAATATAGTATGGCAAGTGCCCAGCTGCAGACTGAGTGGGATGGACATGGTAGGTGAGGAGTTGCAGGCACAGTTATGGAAGGTCCTGAATGTCATGCTCATAAGTTTGGCCTTTAATGGGAGTCAAACATTGGTTTAGTGGAGTAATAGATCTTACCTGCATTTTAAATTTTTTTTTTCAACGTTTTATTTATTTTTGAGACAGAGAGAGACAGAGCATGAACAGGGGAGGGGCAGAGAGAGAGGGAAACATAGAATCGGAAACAGGCTCCAGGCTCTGAGCCATCAGCCCAGAGCCTGACGCGGGGCTCGAACTCACGGAGCGCGAGATCGTGACCTGGCTGAAGTCGGACGCTTAACCGACTGCGCCACCCAGGCGCCCCTTACCTGCATTTTTTTAAAAATTTTCTTTTTTTGAACGTTTATTTATTTTTGGGACAGAGAGAGACAGAGCATGAACGGGGGAGGGGCAGAGAGAGAGGGAGACACAGAATCGGAAACAGGCTCCAGGCTCTGAGCCATCAGCCCAGAGCCCGACGCGGGGCTCGAACTCACGGAGCGCGAGATCGTGACCTGGCTGAAGTCGGACGCTTAACCGACTGCGCCACCCAGGCGCCCCCCCTTACCTGCATTTTAAAACACAGACTAATAGTCAAAGAAAAACAAAAATCATATGACTTCACTCATATGAGACAAAATAGATGAACATAAGGGAAGAGAAACAAAAATAATATAAAAACAGGGAGGGGGACAAAACAGAAGAGACTCATAAATATGGAGAACAAACCGAGGGTTACTGGAGGGGTTGTGGGAAGGGGGATGGGCTAAATAGGTAAGGGGCACTAAGGACTCTACTCCTGAAATCATTGTTGCACTATATGCTAACTAATTTGGATGTAAATTTTAAAAAATAAAAAATAAAATAAATTAAAAAAAAAATAAAACACAGACTAACACTAGGATACTAAAAATTTCATTAGGTATGAGGGGCGCCTGGGTGGCGCAGTCGGTTAAGCGTCCGACTTCAGCCAGGTCACGATCTCGCGCTCCGTGAGTTCGAGCCCCGCGTCGGGCTCTGGGCTGATGGCTCAGAGCCTGGAGCCTGCTTCCGATTCTGTGTCTCCCTCTCTCTCTGCCCCTCCCCTGTTCATGCTCTGTCTCTCTCTCTGTCTCAGAAATAAATAAATGTTAAAAAAAAAAAAAATTTCATTAGGTATGATGATAACATCAAGTCTGTAAGAACTGGAGATTCATCCTAAAGGGTGAAATGACACATCCAGGATTTACCTTAAACTATTTTAACAAAAAGGATAAAGCAAATATGACAAAAATCTCAACAATTACTGCACTGCACTGTACTGACATCTAATTTTGTGTGTGCTTGAAAAGTTTCGTAATTAAAAACAGAAAAGAAGACTGATAAATTGCCAATACCTAGAAGGTACTTAATATTGATCTAGAAAATAGATCAGATCAAAAGATTTTCTTTTCAGTTGCACATTGAATTCATGGCCCAATAAAAACATTTTATGACAAAAACTTATAAAATTAATTGACAATTCTGATGTGTATTTCCTAAGCATTGAAAATAAAAATTTTAATGTTTAATAAAGAGAAATAAAAATTAAACACTAGTGAATGGCAATTCTGAAAAAAGAACTAATATAGCTAAATTAAAAACTAAGGATTGACAGTACAAACCATCTATCCTTACTTACCTTGGATCGATTACTTCTGGATAGGCACATACTCTCAGAGTTTTTGAATTTGAACCTACAGCATATAAACCACCACCTGGATGAAAAGCCACTGCTCTAACAGCTTGTGTGTCTTCTAGGGTGTTAATACAAACAAATTGTTTTTTTGATTTGTCATCCTATGGAAAGAATAAATATGAAAGTCATTCTATGAAAAAAGCGAATTTAAAAGAATTCCTCTTTAGTCCATTTTAAATTCATCTGAACTGCATTATTTATCACTTTATGTGATAAATAAATCACATATAAATAAATCACACATAAATCACTACCTACAATCACATATTCTTTTAAATGGCAAATTCAAATTAAGCCAAATTTTCCTATTTTTTGTTGCCCATTGCTAAATTCAGAGAGCACATAGACATTCAAGTTTTTCTTTGCTTACTATGACAAAATATAAGACTATGCAGTTAGTTACCTGCCATATAGTTACCTTTAACTATCAAGAAAAAACATAGCCCACATATATAATTCTCACAAAGTTAACAGAATATCATTTGTGCTTCTAAAAGTAGGAAGTATAAAAGACTATTATTCAATCCACTTGGGGGTTGGGGGATAGTTTCACTATCTCTAGCAATGAATACTTTAATATTTCAAATTGAAATTATAAAATACTCTTTTAAAATTGTGAAAAGGATTTTAATCAGAACATTTAATTTGAACCTCATTTTTATTTTAAACTGTCAAACTCTGTCCTCTATTGAGGAAGGTAAGTTGAAGCCTGGGTGGCTATATAAAAGCTTTCGTGACTCCTGCTATTAGTATAGTTTGAAACTACCCTGCTACCCTGACTACAATGGACTGGACCTGGAACAGGGACCTCTAGACTAGGTGTGGTCAACACACCTCACCAAATCCTGTCTTTGGGAAGTACAGATGTCAAGTACACATACAAAGGCAAATGTCTTCCGCTCTGGTTGTAACCTGACAGCTCTAGGACCCACAGTCAGTGAAGAGATCGTGCCTCTTCCTACACAAACTTTTATGTCTTCATGTAATACATCCTCATGGGGGAATAGGGGAAAAACTTGATAGATCATACTATGTCTGCCTTATGTAACTGAATTCATTTCTTAAATTATTCATTTGAGGGGCGCCTGGGTGGCTCAGTCGCGTAAGCATCTTACTTTAACTCAGATATGCTTACAGCTCAGAGCCTAGAACATGCTTCAGATTCTGTGTCTCCCTCTCTCTCTGCCCCTCCCCTGCTCATATTCTCTCTTTCTCTCTCTCTCTCTACCTCCCTCTCTCTCTCAAAAGTGAATAAACATTTAAAGTTGTTTTTTTTTTTTGACATTTATTTTTGAGAGACAGAGAGAGACAGAGTGCAAGTGGGAGAGGTGCAGAGAGAGGGAGACACAGAATCCAGAGTAGGCTCCAGGCTCGGAGCTGTCAGCACAGAGCCCAACACAGGGCTCGAACCCGCAAACCGTGAACCGCGAGATCATGACCTGAGCCGAAGTCGGCCCCTTAACCAACTGAGCTACCCAGGTGCCCCAAAAGTGAATACACATTTTTAAAAATTTTTTTAAATTACTCATGTGAATTTATTTGACTAGAAATGCTATATTTCCCATTGATCCACATATAGGAAATGTGACCGTCGAACAAATAGCATTGGTAGATAAGAGAAAAAGGGAGAAGAATGACTAACTGATTAAATGGCCTATAGCACACGAATAATAATTACAAAGGGTTGCTTTAGAATAGATGTAGCAGAGCCACCAATTAACTCTATGTGCTCATCTGCAGTGTTTAAATTTGTAAAAAACTTGTTGCTATTTTTAAAATATATTTCAAATAAAAATCTACATTCCTACAATTTCTTGAAAATGAAAAGAACTAGAAATACTAGATAAGCAGATTTCTTTGTGCAAGCGAAAAATATTCTTATGTGCTGCTTATCACAACCATAGCCAACTTTATTCATTTATGTTATCTGGCCCATAAGCATCTGGAATAATGGCTGTGTTTATGGGGTTAAAATTTGAACTAAGAAATAAGATAGAATGAAGTTATATAGTAATTAGGTAAGGATATCTGATTCCAAAGCAAAAAAAAATAGCTGCATTGAAGATAAGCCCAAAGGAAAAACCAATAATATCTAAAGAAATTAACCACAAGGTTCAGAGAATAGTGCACAGGCCCAACTCAGGAGCCCAGATTGCTACTGGACCATTAAAATGAATACTTGCAAGTATTTTCTGAGGCAACCTCTTCACTTAGCCCAGTGAATGTTCAATTACCTTGAGACAAATAACAGCATTAATAATAATGATTATTTCTAAAAACACTTCTATGAATTGAGAATTCCTTAGCAAAATTTGCAAGTATATATAAAAATAATGATGAAACCTCCTTCCCCAAAGTATTACCTCTTCCCCTCTTGACCTTGATAGATTCCCTGAAGAATCTCCAAGAGGTGGTTTAATGACCGAATGTTCTGATGAGCTGTATGAATAGAAATTCAAATAAAGTTTACTCTGAATATCAAAACAAACTGAATTAATTTATCCTTTCAATTTCCAAATTTTTTTTGGCAAACGACCTGCACTGACCCCAGTCAAAGTTACGCTCTGAAGCCATTTATTAAGAGATTCTGGACTCAATGACACCAAACACCATTTTAAGTAGAAGTGAGAAGTCATTCTGGAAAGGAGATTGAGTCAAAATCCATAAATTTTATAGTGAGATGTCAAGTAGTTTTCTCCTGCTAAGTTTTAGAATCCTGGATGCTATGCTTAAATGCTACCCCAGACAGGAACTTAGATTGTTCTTTAGGAACATTTTCTCTGGCCCAAGAGAAAAGACTACAGAAACTGACAGTTTCAAGTCCTACAATAAAACAATGTTTCTCCTTAATTACTTTTTGCCATGTTCCATCTACGTCCATAACCTTCCAATTGGCTTTTTTTTTTCTCCATTAATGCTGCACTCTTTATAGACAGTCAAAGGTTTCCAGATAGTTTAAGAAAGTCTACTATATAAAAGTCAGAGACTAGGGGCGCCTGGGTGGCTCAGTTGGTTAAGCATCAGCTTCAGCTCAGGTCATGATCTTGTGGTTCATGAGTTCTAGCCCCACAAAGGCACACCAAAAATGAGGCAATTACTGTCTCCATGAAAAATAAGAAGTTATATGTAAAGAAAACATAATCATATTTATTATATCACACAAGTCAGGTATCACATTACGTGACCATCAACATTGAATACTGATTTAAACAAAAATTGATACATATTGGAAAGAAAGAGTAGACAAAGTAAATGTATTGTGGGTGAGGAGTATGGTAGCTAAATCTAATTAGCAGGAAGTCAATGGATAATAAAAATAGTAACAGAACTATGTTATTTAGAAATGTGGAAATATATAGCAAAAAAACCCAGCTAACTGGGTTGAAAACGGCAGCCTACCAGAAATTGAAATCATAGATAAAGATGGGTAAGATTACCTTCACGTGCTATTTGTCTTTTTAAATCATGTATGTAGGTTACTTTAATTAAAAAAAAAAAAAAAAAAAAAACAATTTTAAACTTTGAGTTCTAGTGTTGGGAGTGCAAAAATAGAGTTGTTGAAACTAATAAGGAAGCAAATATTAGATGAACTTACGCTTTTATATATAAAACTAGAATTTTTCAAAATAAAATAATAAAAATAGAAAAATAAATAATTTTTATTTTTAATAAATAATAAAATAGATAATAAATTTAAATATTTATATTTAATAATGAATATAGACTATACAGTCTATATTTATATAATAAATAATATATAAATAATAAATACTAAATAATAAATATATATTTATTTAATAAATAATAAATAATAACAAAACTAGAACTCTTGATACAAAATTTATAAAGCTAATCTAATTCCTATAAGCATCCAAAGGCCAAATGCAAGTTATCCATTTTTAAATGAACCACTCTCAAAGGTGTTTAATGTTGAGAATAGATGAAAAAACTCCTATGGGGAATTTAAGAACAAAACAAATGAGCAAAAAGTGGGGGGGGGGGGGGGGGGGGGCAAAAGAAAAAAAAGACAAACCAAGAAACAGAATCTTAAGTATAAAGAACAAAGTGATGATTACCAGAGGGGAGGTGGGTAGGGGCACTGGTGAAATAAATAGGTGAAGGGGATTAAGGAGGGATTAAAAAAAAAAAGAATAGATGAAGGAAATGCTCCTTAACTATTCCCATTGCATAAATTAACACTTGTTTACTAATGACAGCAAGATAAAACTCTTCCCTGATTAGTGAAAACATAAATATGCAAAATGCCTTCAATTGCTGTAACTGCCAGAACAGCCAAGAGTGTCTTGCTGCAATCATCCCAACATGTTATAAAACATCTTGTGCTCTCAACATCTGTTAATTAAATATTATTTGTTGAAAGGTACCAATGGCAAGAAAAAAGAAAACCAGGGAGAAGATAAAACTGTAAGATCTTTGAGTAAAATAATGTATTAAAAGATAGAATTTTCTTGGTAGTGATGAGAAAGCAAAAATAAAAACAGGAGAAAAAAGACTAAGAAATTTAGAAGTTAGTAGAAAAACATAAAGACGGATTAGAAAAAGATTCGGTAGGTAATGAGCTCTAAAAATTTTTTAAAAATTTGTCTATTGAGAGAGAGAGAGGAAGCCAGAGCGGGGGGGGGGGGGGGGGGGGGGGGGGCGGTGGTTACCAAGCAGGTTCTATGCTATCAGTGTCAAGCCCAACAAGGGGTTCGACATGGTTGATGACAACCATGAGATCATGACCTGAGCTGAAACCAAGAGTCGGACACTTAACTGACTGAGCCAACCAGGTGCCCCATGAGCTCCAAAAACTTTTATTTGTAAGGCTCCAAAGAGAAGTTCAACTTTTTAGGCTTCCATTCATTAGCAGGAAGTTAATATTTCCAGGTTTTATAAAGTACTTACATTTGGTTTCCACTAGAAGGTGACTCCTCAAGAAAAGGTATGTGATTTGTTGATCCAGGATTACGAGGGGTGCTTGTATGAATATTTGAAGCATCATGTGTTAATCTCTGACTAGAGTCTTGGGGAGGTGTAGCAAAACTAGTTACAGAAGAATTATTAGATCCATTGCTTTTGCTCCCATTACATTGCTGGTTGAGCACTGATACCTCATTACCAAGGCTATCCATTCCAATATTTAATTCACCAAGCTTCTGAATGGACCTATAAAATAAAACAGTGCAATTATATTTAAAAAAAAAACTTAATCACATTCCTTTTTTTTTAAATTAAGTAAAGTCCACACCCAGTGTGGAGCTCAAACTTAAACCCCAAGATCAAGAGTCACATGTTCTTCTGACTGAGCCAGCCAGGAACCACAATCATTCTTTCCTTTTTTTTCTTTTTCTTTTTCAGAAAGAGAGAGAGCATGAGTGGGGGAGAGGGGCATAGGAAGAGACAGAGAATCTCAAACAGGCTCCATGCTCAGTACAGAGCCCAACATGGGGCTTGATCACACGACCCTGAGGATCATGACCTGAACTGAACTGTCAAGAGTCAAGACACTCAACCAACTGAGCCGCCCAGGTGCCCCACATTCTTAACATATAGATTATTAGAAGTTTGAGAAGGCAAATACATGCACATGTAATATATATATATGAAATATATAAATGGTAATAGATAAATGGTAATTTTTTTGTACTAAAAAATTGGCTTAAGACATAACCAAAATACCAAAAGAAGATCCAAATTTTCCTAAAGTATGCCACTGTAGAAGGATATAGGCCTAAAAGCACCTTTTACCATAACAGCAAGAAAAAAAAATCTGTTTCTTCTCCAGTATAACTGGTTTAATTTTCCACTTAAAAATTAATTTCCCAAAATAGTCAACAAAAATATCACCACTACCAAAATTTCTCATCAACAAAACAAATCATTTTCATTTCATCTCTGTAGTTATATCACATCAAGTAGGAAATGTATGATTAGAGTAGGCCATGACGGAACAGTCAAGTGGCATCCTATTATTCACATATTCAATCTACACAGACTCTCTGACAGGCTCTGATCTAGGTACTAGAGGGATAAAAGAGAAAGCAAAGCAAGTGAGCCTCAAGGTCTTTCCCTCATCACAAGTCTCCCTACATCAGGATAGACTGACTTCTTTTGTTGGACTCAGGGCTCCAAAGAGCACAAAGAGGAAGCTGACAAGCTCTCTTAAGACTGAGACCCAGAACTGGCCCAGCATCACTTTTTACAGCTTAGATTCAATATGAGAGAGGAGTCACAACGGGTATGAATTCCAAGAGGTGCTGTGGTTTATTCTATTTTGAAAGTTTTCCTACATTAAACACTGGCGTGCGCACATGCGTGCGTGTGTGTGTGTATGTTTAGGGCTTAGAAAAGACTTTTTTTTTTTTTAATTTTTTTTTTTAACGTTTATTTATTTTTGAGACAGAGAGAGACAGAGCATGAACAGGGGAGGGGCAGAGAGAGAGGGAGACACCGAATCGGAAGCAGGCTCCAGGCTCTGAGCCATCAGCCCAGAGCCCGACGCGGGGCTCAAACTCACAGACCGTGAGATCGTGACCTGAGCTGAAGTCGGAGGTTTAACCGACTGAGCCACCCAAGCGCCCCAGAAAAGACTTTTAAAAAGTAACTCAATATTATTAAAGGAACTGCCAGCCATTATTTTTTATGTTAAAATTTTTAACTAGGCAGCATTTTCCAAATTGTGTTCTATGAAACACTAATCCTGTGAAATGCTCCTCATAAAAAATGAGTCTGAGGTCAAGTAAATTTGGGAAGTGCTAAGTATAAAGAGTAAAATGCTAACATCATTTTGACTCTCTAAAGTGGTGAGGATGGGGATGTGGCAGAATATGCCTCTAAGTGCCAAATCAGCAGTGCCAATTATTAGTATTAGAAGAAACAAAATATCAAGAAGTATAAAGTAGTGACACAGTATGGTTAATAAAAATTCTATCATGCTTTAGTTTATTTTCTTCAATAAGATATATTATGTAACATGACTCATTTCTTTCCCTCTGTCTATGCCTCTTGGAAAAAAGATGCAAAATTTAAATCTGGAAACTATGCTCTATTGCTAGAATGACTTGAAGAAATACAACATTAACATTTTAGGGAAAGGATATTTTATTTTATAGATTCTATCTCTATTCAATTTGTCCATGGTATTAGGTATTTTAAAGTTCTGGTACAGCGGGGCACCTGAGTGGCTCAGTTGATTAAGCATCTGACTTCAGCTCAGGTCATGATCTTACCGCTTATAAGCTTGAGTCCCACATTGGGGCTCTGTGCTGACAGCTCAAAGCCTGGAGCCTGCTTTGGATTCTGCGTCTCCCTGTCTTTCTGCCCCTCCCCTGCTTATGCTCTGTCTCTCTCTCAAAAGTAAATAAACATTTAAAAATTTTTCAAAAAGTAAATAAAGTCCTGGTACAGCCTCAGATATATGAAAAAAAGGATTGAATAAAATATTAAAGGGTTAGAAAAGAATAGATAAGAGAGGGCCAGGAGAACAACAGAATTTATACGAAACTAATTTTCAAAAGCTAAATAACAAGAAAGAACTTGAATTCTATTTATAATGGTCTTTAAAGGAAGGATAAACCATCCTGAATAGTTTTTTCCTGAGCAAGTACATCCTTTACCACTGTTAGGATCACAGAACCTTGACATTTTATCTTCTGATTTAATGCCAGCTATCTGTTTTCACTGCAAAATAAAATGGTCAGAGAATCCAATTGCAACCATGACCTTTATGGATATGAAGAAGACATCCAAGAACCAGAAATGGCAGTTCATCAAATTAGGATAATTCTAATAAACCACGGACTTATCAGAGGAGATAAGAAAATGATCCTCAAATGCAATGTTCAAAAGCCTACTTAGACTCTAGACTACCACTAAACATTCCTGAAGGTTTGAAGACAGAATCAATTTCAGGCTCACTGACTTGCCCAACCCTCAGAATTTCAAGCAGATTACTTCCAATATTATTGAACCAAATAAAGAACTGATAGTCACCACTGAATTGCCTAATCATAATGACAATAATAACCAACATTTATGGTACACTTCTTATATGCACCAGGATTTATTCTAAGTAATTTTTTATATATTAACTCATTTAATCTTCCAACAAGCTTTGCTCAGAGACATATATTCTAGTTTATTGATTTTTAAAAAGACACATTACTATCTACCTGTCCATATACATACAAACACACACACACACACACACACACACAGAAACACACACACACCTCCTATAATTAAAAGCAATGTAAGGTCATATTACCTTGGCAGAAATTATAAGAAAGAATAACTTTAATATATTGAATTCAATAATAATTTTAATATACTGAATTCAAAAGAACCTGGAAATTCAAGCACCCAAAATAACAATAAAAACAACAGTGAACACTTAACATAGTGCTTACTATATGCCAGATACTGTTCTAAGTACTTTGCATAGATTAACTCATTTCATCTTCATGGCTGTTCTGTGCAGCAGATGAGGAAACAAGCAAAACGAAGCTAAGTAACTAAGACCCCTAGGACCTGAACTACCCTGGGACAGAGCTGGATCCACCTAGCCACTTGCTTCCAGCTGTCAGCTGAACCACCACACTTCTGCTCTTGTTGCTTCGATGTCAAAAAAGGTTTAAAGGAAAGAAGAACAAAATTAGATGGACCCTCAGAATGCTGTGACAAGAAGATATTCTGTAACTCTGTATTACTTCAAACACTTTAAAATTACAAACTATACATGGAAAGCAGCAGTCATTGCCTGCTTGTAGTCTCTTTGAAATAATTCCTTACATTTTAAAAAATGACTGAAAGACATACCTATTAAGAAATTGTTCCGTAAGATTCTGCTGCTGATCGGGACCATCCTCCTGATTCACACCTCCTTCGAGCAGCATTTGTTGGTATATCTGCCGCTGTTGCTCCTTCTGTTCTAAATGCTGTTGATAGCGTAATCTTTGCCTATAATATTCTTGAAATTGTTCTGTTGAATCTCGAAGCTTAAAAATATTAGAAAATATATTTTAACAGACTATGATTAAATATATGTCCCTACTCAACAGTAACTTCTATAAACACTGGATGAAATGTGCAAGTAGCTATATTTAACAATTAGAAAATACTTAATATATTGCTCTTTGAAAAATAACATAGTATCCATGAGTTTTTATAATCAAGTAGATCAATTAATTTACTTTATTCTATAGCAAAAGACTGACCAAAATGAATGGTTACCCTGGATCTTTGACTAATGCAAAAGAAAAATATATATTATAGTTGTCACAAGGGGGTTAGATCTGTATTGCTTGAAAAAAATACTAAGAGAAGACATTAGGATTTAATAAACACAGTATTAGCCTTATCCAACACACTTAATTTAAGCAGGTAAATGGTTTAATAGGTTACTCTAGAGAGAAACTTTAAAAATTTCCCTCAAAAACAGTACCTTAATTCAGGTTTCAAACAACCTTTCACAAGAAAGTAGAATAAATGAATGGTAAACTTAATCCCAACATTCCTGCTTCATTCTTCCAAAGAACTGTATAGCACTCAAATTACAGGACTTGGATATTCAGTAAATTCCAATATTGGCAAAGAAAGACTCCTCTGCCAAGGTGGAGTCTGGTCATATTACAAAGATCATGTGAACCAGGGTTACCCTGGAACTAATCAATTATCTTTGAAATTGGCCAACAGTGACAATAAGCTTAGCCAAGAGTCTTATACAACTAACTTAAGCTAAAACTGTCTCCCTTTTCCAGGAAATAGTAACAATCCTCTTCCATTTCATAACTTAATAGCAATAACTCTGAGAAAAAATTATGTGTCCTTTTAAATTTTTTATTGTTGGTAAAATAGAAAACTTGTCATCTTAACCATTTTCATGTGTGCAATTCAGTGGCATTAACTATACTCACAACATTGTGCAATTATTACCACTATTTCCAAAATTCTTCATCACCCTAAAGAGAAACTCTGTAACCATGAGGCAGTAACTTCTCATTTCTCTCCCTCCCCCAAGCTCCTGGTTAACCTCTATTCTATTTTCTCTATGATTTTGTCAATTTTAGATATTTGATATAAGTGGAATCATATAATATTTGTCCTTTTGTATCTGACATTTCACTTAGCATGATATTTTCAAAGTTCATCCATGTTGTAGCATATGTCAGAATTTCATTCCTTTGTGTGGCTGAATAATATTCCATTGAATGGATATACCACTTTTGTTTATCCATTAATCTGTGAGTGGACACTTGGGTTGTATCTACCTTTTGGCTACTGTGAATAATGCCTCTAAGAACATGGATGTACAGATACCTGTTTGAGTCCTTGCTTTCAATGTTTTTGAGTGGAATTACTGGGTCATACGGTAATTCTAAATTTAGCTATATTTAAGCTATATTTTATTTATATATTTATATTCTATATTTAAGTCTATATTTAAGGTACCACCAATCCATAGTGACTGCACCATTATACATGCAAATCAACAACGTATGAGGGTTCAAATTTCTCCACTCCCCACCAACACTTATTTTCCACTGCTTTGAGTTCAGCCATCCTAGTAGTTGTGAATCTATATTTCATTGGGGTTTTGATTCGCATTTCCCTAATGACTAGTGGTATTCAGCATCTTTTCGTGTGCTTATTGGCCATCTGAATATATTCTTTGGAGAAATGTTTGTTCAACTTTTTTTTTCTTTAAGTAGGCTTCACACCCATCATGGAGCCCAATGAGGGGCTTGAACTCATAACCCTGAGATCAAGACCTAAACTGAGATCAAGAGTCAGATGCTGAACCAACTGAGCAACCCAGATGCCCCTCAACTCCTTTTTCATAAGTTGAATTGTCTTTTTGTTGTTGAGTTGTAGTTCTTCATATATGCTAGATATTAAACCCTTATTAGATATATAATTTGCAAATATTTTTCCCACTCTGCTGGCTGTCTTTTCACTTTTCTGATAATGTCCTTTGATGCGCAAAAGCTTTTAATTTTGATGAAGCTCAATTTATCAATTTCTATGTTTGTTGCTCAAGTTTTTAGTATCATATCTAAGGATACATTACAAAATCCAAGATCACAAAGATCTGCCCTTATGTTTTCTTCTAAGAGTTTTATACTTTTAGCTCTTATAATTAAGTTGTTGATCTGTTCATTTTTGTACATTATGTGAGGTGGAGATCCAACTTCATTCTTTTCCATGTACAAATCCAGCTGATCCATCATCATCAGTTAAAGAGACTATTCTTTCCCCGTTGAATGGACCTGACATCCTTGACAAAAGTCAATTAGCCACAGATATATGGGATTACTTCTAGTCTCTCAATGTAGTCCATTGGTCTATATTTCTGTCCTTATGCAAGTACCAAACAGTTTTGATTACTGTAGCTTTTGTAGCTACTGTAGCTTTGTGGCTTTGCAATCATGAACTGTGTGTGAGTCCTCCAACTTTGTTCTTTTTAAAGATTGTTTTGGCTATTCAGGACACATTACAACTCCATATGAACTTGAATACTGGCTTTTCACTGCTGCAAAAAAGGTTGCAGAATTTTTTTAAAGGAATTACATGAAATCTGTAGATCATATTGGAGAGTACTGACAACAATATTAAGTTTGCCTATGTGTGAACACAGGATATCTATTTATTTAGATCTTTTAAAATTCCTTTCGGCAATGTTTTATAGATTTTAGCATACAAGTTTTTCACCTCCTTGGTTTAATTTATTCCCAGGTATTTTATCCTTTTATATGCTATCGTAAATGGAACTGCTTTCTTAATTTCCTGTTCAGATTGTTCAGTGTTGGTAGTATAGAACCACAACTGACTCTTATTGTTGCTCTTGTACTCTGTAACTTTGCTAAACTCGTCTGTAAGCTCTAGTAGCTTTCTTATGAATTCTTTGGGATTTTCTATAAACAGGATCATGTCATCTGTAAATAGAGATAGTTTTACTTCTTTGTTTCCAATCTGGGTCGGCTTTTGATTCTTTTCCTTGTCTAATCTCTCTAGCTACAACTTCCAGGAAATGCTGAATAGCAGCGGTAAAAATAGGCATCCTTGTCTTTGTTCCTGATCTTAGGGGAAAGCTTTTAGTTTTTCCCCAATGAGTAAGAGGTTAGCTTGGGTTTTTCATAAATGAACTTTACCATGCCAAGGAAATTCCATTTTATTGTTAGTTTTCTGAGAGCTTTTATCATGAAAGAGTGTCTGATTTTGTCAAATGCCTTTTCTGCATCAATTGACATGGTCAGATGTTTTTTTGCCCATTATCCTACTAATGTGACATACTACATTGATTGATTTATTTAATGTTGAACTAACCTTGCACTCTGGGATAAATTCACTCGGTCAGGGTACATAATCCTTTGAATATACTGATGAATTTAGTTTGCTAGTATTTTGTTAGGGTTTTAGTTTCTATTCATGAAAGAAATTGGTCTGTAGTTTTCTTTTTCTTTCTTTTTTTTAAAGTTTATTTAGTGTGAGGGGCACCTGGGTGGCTTAGTTGGTTAAGTGTCCGATGTCAGCTCAGGTCATGATCTCACAGTTTGTGGGTTCAAGCCCTGCGTGAGGCTCTGGGCTAATAGCTCAGAGCCTGGAGCCTGCTTTGGATTCTGTGTCTCCCTCTCTCTCTGCTCCTCCCTGGCTTCTGCATTCTCTCTTTCAAAAATAATACACATAAAAGTTTATTTTGAGAGAGAGAGACAGTGTGTGAGTGGGAAAGGAGACAGAAAGAGAGAGAGAATCCCAAGCAGGCCATCAGCACAGAGCATGACACAAGGCTCAAATCCATGAACCATGAGATCATGATCTGAGCTGAAATCAAAGAGTCAGACCTTAACCAACTGAGCCACCCAGGCTTTAATTTTCTTTTCTTGTAATGTCTTCATCTGGCCTTGGTATTAGGGTAATGCTAGCCTCACAGAATGAGTTAGGAAGTATTCCTTCTTCTTATATACTTTTAGGAGATTTTGAGAAGGACTGATGTTAACCCTACCTTAAATGTTTGGTAGAATTCATCCATAAAGCCACCTGATTCTGGATTTTTCTTTGTTGGAAGGTTTTTGATTACTGATTCAATCTCTACTCATTGTAAGTTTGTTGAGATTTTCTATTTCCTCTTGAGTCAGCTTAGGTAATTTGTGATTTCTAGGAATTTGTCCATTTCAACTAGGTTATCTAACTTGCTGGCTTACAGTGGTCATAGTATTCTCTTATAATCCATTTTATTATTGTAAGGTTGACAGGAAAGTCCCCAGTTTTATTTCTGATTTTACTTGTGTCTTTTCTCTCTCTCTCTCTTTTTTTTTTTTTTGGTTAGTCTAGCTAAGGGCTTGTCAATTTTGTTAATCTTTTCAAAGAATCAACTTTTGATTTTATTGATTCTCTATTGTTTTCCTTTTCTCTATTTTATTTATCTCCCCTCTAATCTTTATTACTTCCTTCTGCTAAAATTTGTTTTTCTTTTTTCTAGTTCCTCAAGGCATAAAGTTAGGTTATTACTTTGAGGACTTTATTCTTCTCCTTTTAAATTTTTATTTACTTATGGGGCACCTGGGTGGCTCAGTCAGTTAAGTTGGCTCAGTCTGACTTCAGCTCAGGTCATGATCTCACAGTCCATGAGTTTGAGCTCACATTGGGCTCTATGTCGACAGCTCAGAGCCTGGAGCCTGCTTTGGATTCTGTGTCTCCCTTTCTCTCTGCCCCTTCCTCACTTGTACTCTCTCTCTCAAAAATAAACAAACATTAAAACATTAAAAAAAAAAAGTTTTATTTATTTTGAGAGGGGAGGGGCAGAGAGAGAGGAAAGAGAGAATCCCAAGCAGGCTCCATGCTGTCAACACAGAGCCCAAATCAGGGCCCAATCTCATAGACTGTGAGATCATGACCTGAGCCAAGATCAAGAGTTGGATGCTTAACCAACTGACCCATCCAGGCACCCCTTTTCTTTTTTAATGTAAGCATTTATAGGCATAAATTTCCCCTGAGCACTGCTTTTGCTGTATCTCATCAATTTGGAATGTTGTATGCTTTGGTATGTTGTTCATTTTTATTAGTTTCTAGGTATTTTCTAATTTCCCTTGTGATTTCCTCTTTGACCCACTGGTTATTTAAGAGTGTGTTAATTTCTACACATTTGTGAATTTTCCAATTTTCCCTCTGTTATTAATTTCTAGCTTCATCCCATTATGGTCAGAGAAGACACTTCATGTGATTTCAATTTTTTAAAATGTATTGAGATTTGTTTTGGGTCCTAATATATAGTCTATCCTGAAAAATGTGTATTCTGCTATTGTTGAAATGTTCTTTTTTTTGTTAGTATCACTTTATTTACATATTTGTATTCAGATATTGTTAGTATTCACATATTCACAAAACAAGTTACAAACACTTGGAATACTATCACTGACCTGAGGGCCTAAGAAAACAACTTCCTCTAAAAAGACTGATACAGGCACCTCTGGGTAAAAAAAAAAAAAAAAGGTGCACTGGGGCACCTGTGTGGCTCAGTTGGTCGAGTGACCGACTTCAGCTCAAGTCATGATCTCGCAGCTTGTGGGTTCAAGCCCTGCATCAGGCTCTGTGCTGAAAGCTTGGAGCCTGGAGCCTGCTTTGGATTCTCTGTCTCCCTCTCTCTCTGTCCCTAACCTACTCACATTCTGTCTCTGTCTCAAAAATAAACAAACATTAAAAAAAAATTTTTTTTTAAAAAGGTGCATCCTCCAAAGCAACAAAATTGTTGGAGTATTCTACACATGTCTGTTAGGTCTAGTTGGTTTATAGTGTTGTTCAAGTACTTTGTATCCTTATGGATCTTCTGTTTAGATGTTTTATCCATTATAGTAGGTAGGGCATTGAAGTCTCCAACTATCATTTCTCCCTTCAACTCTGCCAATGTTTGCTTCATAGATTTTGGGGTTCTACTGTTTGGTGCATATTTATAGATATTTTTAAATATATTAAAAAAACTTTTTTTTAACTTTTATGTTTATTTTTAAGAGAGAGAGAGAGACAAACAGAGTGCAAGTGGGGGAGGGACAGAGAGAGAGGAAGACACGGAATCCAAAGCAGACTTTAGGCTCTGAGCTGTCAGCACACAGCCTGATGTGGGGCTGGAACCCATGAACCCTGAGATCACAACCTAAGCCAAAGTCGGACACTTAACTGACTGAGCCACCCAGGCGCCCCTTAAAAAAATTTTTTTTTAATCTTTACTTATTTTTGAGAGAGAGAAGTGTGTGAGAGGGAGAGGGACAGAGAGAGGGAGACACAGAATCTGAAGCAGGTTCCAGGCTCCGAGCTATCAGCACAGGGACCAACACAGGGCTTGAACTCACAAACCATGAGATCATGACCTGAGGTGAAGTTGGATGCTTAACTGACTGCGCCACTCAGGCGCCCCTATATTTTTAAGTTTCTTTATTTTGAAAGAGAGAGCATAATCAGGAAAGGGGCAGAGAAAGAAAGACAGAGAGAGAGAGAGAGAGAGAGAGAGAGAGAGAGAGAGAGAGAGAGAATGAATCCCAAGCAGGCTCTGCACTGTGAGCACAGACCCCAACACAGGGCCCAAACCCACCAACTGTAAGATCATGACCTGAGCCAAAATCAAGAGTTAGACACTTAACCACTGAGGCACACAGGTGCCCCTTATATGTATTTTTAACAATAATTTTTCTGCTTCATTCTTAATATTTGGTTGAAAACAAAAAAATTTATTGAACGTTTAAAACTACCTCTTCATTTCTTCTAAGTGGCATAATATATAAGATAAAATTTATCATCTTCATAATACAATTTCCTTTCTAAAACACCACAGAAAAATAATTTAGAACTCTAAAGACTTGGATAAAAATGGCGCCTGGGTGGCTCAGTAGGTGAAGCATCCGACTTCGGCTCGGGTCATCATCTCACAGTTCATGAGTTCGAGCCCCATGTTGGGCTCTGTGCTGATAGCTCGGAGCCTAGAGCATGCTTCGGATTCTGTGTCTCCCTCTCTCTCTGCCCCTCCCCTGCTCAAACTCTGTCTCTCTCGTTCAAAAATAAATAAACATTAAAAAAGAAAGACTTGGATAAAAGTATTTTCTATTACAAATGTCATTTCTGAGGTGCCTGGGTGGTTCAGTCAGTTAAGCATCCGACTTTGGCTCAGGTCATGATTTCACAGTTCATGAGTTTGAGCCTCGCGTCAGGCTCTGTGCTGACAGCTCAGAGGTCTGTGCTGATAGCCCAAAGCCTGGAGGCTGCTTCGGATTCTGTGTCTCCCTCTCTCTCTGCTCCTCCCCTGCTCACTCTATGTCTCTCCTTCTCTCAAAAATAAAAAATAAAAAAATTTTTTTAAATGTCATTTCTTGTTCATTACATCTAATTAGTAAAATATAGAGCATATCAAGCTACCCACATTTAATGTGAGTTCAATTACTTGAGTCTTGAAATATGTAAGATTAATGTAAACTGTGGTATTTTAGATTGTTAATAAATTCACCTGTTAAAAATTCTCCAAAATACATGACAACTAAAGATACCATATATCCTTAAGGGAGAAAATGACTTAATAAGTCTAGATATTCTCTCACCTACTCTCAAATATTAAAAAATTCCATTTACATTTACTCAAGCAAACACTATTATTTCTTACAAAGAGAACAACTCTAAAAGACACTAGATGTATTAAATAATACCTCATTTTTTTCTTGCTTAGCTGGTCCTGGATTCTGTGCTCCATTTGCAGGTTCTTTTTCTGAAACTGAACTCTGGCCCAGGACTTCACTGCTTATAGGCCGCTGTGCCTCAACAGGTGTATCACTTCTTCCAGAAAAGTGCAAAAAACAAAAAGGAAGAGGTGGGAGTAAAGGAAAAGATATTTTAGAGAAATTTTAATTAAAACAATGACTATTTTATGTTTACCAAATGTTCAAAAATAGATTTTTTAATTTTCCTTTCTTAAGTGTATATATAAGGTTTTTTTTTTTTTTAATAGAATATGCCTATAATGGAAGAGCACTGGATTATTAAGCCAGGAGGGTAGGGGGTCCAGTCTAAAACAAGATTTGTGGTCTTTGGAAAATCACTTACATTCTCTGTGGCTCAGCTTCATCTATAAACTGAACTGAATAATAAGCTGGATGACCTAATGCCTAAATTCTCTTTATGAATCTTAATGTGTGATTCTGTTACCCAAACATTAATTTTTCCCCTCCAATATGTTTCAACAAAAATTTAAGAACTGTTTATTAAAAAGCTTTCTTTGGTTTATTTGCACTTAACATAAAAGCTAAACATACATGTTTCCAATATTTTTAATGTATACTAGTTAGTAAGCTTAACATCTCTGTCAGGTTGTTCCTAATATTCTTCTAAACACTAGCAATTTCTACTTTTTATAGTTATTCTGTTCAAAATTTTTAATAACTAACATCATCCAAAAATGATGAATACCTCAGACACTTACACAGATAACCTGTTGGCACAAGGCACCATGGGAACATATACAAAAGTAAAATGACCTCTGCCTTGAAGGAATTTGATTATGAGAGGGCTTCATAATGGCCTCTCCAGGCAGAGTATGTAATACATAACAAATTACAGTTGTAGAGGTCAGGAAGCAGAGCTAAATAGTCATCTTCATAAAGGCACCATTGGTCAGAAGCTTTCTAACTGATAAGTACCTCAACATACATATATACACATGCGCCCAGAAGAGGAAGGAGAAAGACTTGAAGAAGTTTTCAGGACCAATCTCTGCCGTAACCTGCTAATGCCCATAAGAAGCCCAATTTTATGCCCACAAGATAGATTTAATAAGAGTTATTAACTATATATAAAATAAAATGACCTTCATAATGTAACATTTAATTTTGCAATCTATACATTTCCATATGTATTGTCTCATTTAACTTGCACAGTAACTTGTGAAATAGGTTGTAACTCTCATTTCACAGATGACAAATAAAGTGATTTTCCTAAAATTGCATAGCCAGTAAATAAAGGATTTCAATCTAGATTGTCAGGTTCCAAATCCAATGCTGATTCATTCCCGAGATGTTTTTGGGTTGGGTTTTTTTTGTTTGTTTGTTTTTTGTTTGTTTGTTTGTTTGTTTGCCATTTAATTTTGAGACCATTACACTGAATAGCCAAAGCTTATATTTTTTTCAACGGATTTTTCTTCCTTTTTTGTTTGGAGTTTGTTTATATTTGAGTGAAAAACTATCTTTACAAAACCCACACTCTCTTATAAACCCTTCTTTTGTGTTTTATCTTCTTGTTCACCATAGTAATTCCATCACTGTATCCCCGGAATGCAGCATGACACTAGCACAGAGTAGACACTCAAAATATTTTTAAACAAATACTGACTTCAAACGTATATCACCACAAATAAGAGGTTTCTTCAAGTGGCATCTTCAAGATAATTGTGTAATAATCTTACCAATATTTTTAAATTACACCTAAAATATTTTTTTTTTTAATTTTTTTCCAACGTTTTTATTTATTTTTGGGACAGAGAGAGACAGAGCATGAACAGGCGAGGGGCAGAGACAGAGGGAGATACAGAATCGGAAACAGGCTCCAGGCTCTGAGCCATCAGCCCAGAGCCCGACGCGGGGCTCGAACTCATGGACCGCGAGATCGTGACCTGGCTGAAGTCGGACGCTTAACCAACTGCGCCACCCAGGCGCCCCACACCTAAAATATTTTTAAGTTTATTTATTTTGAGACAGAGGCAGAGGGGGAGAGAGAGAGGCAGACAGGGAGAAAGAAGCAGAAGGGGAGAGAGAAAGAGGCAGAGGGGGAGAGAGAAAGAGAGAGAGAATGAGAGAGAGAGAAGGAGAGAGAGAGAGAGAGAGAAGGAATATCCCAAGCAGGCTCCACACTATAATAAGCACAGAGCCGGATGCAGGGCTCAAACTCACAAATCGTGAGATCATGACCTGACCCAAAATCAAGAGCTGGGCACTTAACTAACTGAGCCACCCAGGTACCCCACACCTAAGATAATTTTAAAAACAAGGTTAACTTTTTCCAAAGTAAATTTTTATACTTTATCCACAGCACAGTAGCTTACCTATAGCATGCTATTAGCAGCCCTTTTGACATACTGTCTTTAACAGGAGTATGACACTCAGAAGGGGAGAAATCTGTATTTACTAAGCACCATGCACATGCTTGCCACTCTGCTAGGAACTTTATCTCACTTTGCAAGTCAACACCCTATTTTATACAGATGATCACTTAGGCTCAGAGAGACTAAGTAATAACGGTCCCAAGGTCACACAACTAGTAAATGGCAAAGCTCTTGCTCAAGTCCAAGTCTGACCCCAAAGACCATTCATTATTCCACACTGCTTTGCCTCTTAAGTCTTCCAATTTCACAGGCATGACAGATATTTTCTTGGTTATGCTACTGCTCAGCTAGTAACACATGTATTACTCACATTTTAATATGTCACATTTTACCTCTCTACTTATTCTATAATGGTCTAGTAGCTTATACTCCACTTCTTTCTGTCTTTAGTCATTCCTCAATTTCTACTGCTCCTTTACATAGGCAACAGCACATGTAGAGTCAGAATTGGCTAGATTTTTGTGTCTCTTTTCTTTAGAAGGACCATCCCTTTGTGGGAACGCGAACTGGTACAGCCACTCTGGGAAACAGTATGGAGGTTCCTCAAAAAACTAAAAATAGAGCTGCCCTACGAGCCAGCAATTGCACTACTAGGTATTTATCCAAGGGATACAGTTGTGCTGTTTTGAAGGGACACATGCACCCCCATGTTGATAGCCAAATCAACAATAGCCAAAGTATGGAAAGAACACAAATGTCCATCGATGAATGAATGGATAAAGAAGATGTGGTGTGTATATATATATACACACGTATATATATATACACACACACACAATGGAGTATTACTCGGCAATCAAATAGAATGAAATCTTGCCATTTGCAACTACGTGGATGGAACTAGAGGGTATTATGCTAAGTGAAATTAGTCAGAGAAAGACAAGTATCATATGACTTTACTCATATGAGGACTTTAAGAGACAAAACAAATGAACATAAGGGAAGGGAAACAAAAATAATATAAAAACAGGGAGGGGGACAAAGCATAAGAGACTCATAAATATGGAGAACAAACAGAGGGTTACTGGAGGGGATGTGGGAAGGGGGATGGGCTAAATGCATAAGGGGCATTAAGGAATCTACTCCTGAAATCATTGTTGCACTATATGCTAATTTGGATGTAAATTAAAAAAAAAAATTAAGAAAAAAAGAAAGACAATCCCTTTGGGGAACAAGTCCAAACATTATACTGACGAAGAAGTTCCAATCATCTTACATACCCAGAAGAATATCAACAGTTCTCCTCAGAAGAATATCAACAGTCCCTTAGAATTGAAGCCCAACATACCAGACAATGAAAATTTTCTTTAAAGAGATTGGAAAGTCCAAGAAAAGTTTAAGATAGTCTCTACCAATGTTCAAGACTCTATTCCTTTGGGATTTAGATAATAGGATCCTTCGATATTAAGTTATACTCATCCATTTTCATTACTAGATATCATCTCTATCTTTCAAGTAGAGCAATAAGATGACTCTTAAGTCACCCTACGCTTGGGGTGCCTGGGTAGCTCAGTCAGTTAAGCATCCAACTCTTGATTTCAGCTTAGGTCGTGATCTCGTGGTTTATGAGTTTGAGTCCCGTGTCAGGCTCTGTGTGCTGACAGTGCAGAGCCTGCTTTAGATTCTCTTTCTTCCTCTCTCTCTGCCTCTTCCCTACTCATAGTATCATACTTCATAGTATCAACTCTGAGTATAGGAAACCAGCCATATGTCCCAGTGGTTTTCCTAGAAAGTGAGGGAAGAACTTTTCTAACTCTTGAAATAAAGAACTGCTAACCAGGAAATTATTATTTCATGCCAAGTTTGAAAGAAAAACTGAGTGCTGGCTTTAACCCTTATTTCCTTCATGTATATTAAGAGTTACTAGAGGGATGCTTGGGTGGCTGAGTCGGTTAAGCATCTGACTCAAGCTCAGGTCATATCTCATAGTTCGTGAGTTTGAGCCCTGCATCGGGCTCTGCACTGACACTGTGGAGCCTGCTTGGGATTCTTTCTCTCTCCCTCTCTCTCTGCCCCTTCCTATTTGCTCTCTCTCAAACTAAATAAATAAACTTAAAAAAAAAAAAAAAGAGTTACTAGAAAAAATAATCAGAGTGGAAATAATCAGAGATTTTTACACACACACATTCAATACTATTTACTATTCAGTACTATTCATATAGGAGAAAAAAGTGGAAATAATCTGCTATCCTATGATGAGGAATTAGGTAAAATTATGATACAGTCATACAGTGGAATACTGCATACATCATTAATCATTTATCCCAATAAATGTTTAAAAATATGAGAAAGTATTCAAGATCAAATTTTAAAAAGCAAATTATGTGAATATATATAGTACATTCCCAATCTTTAAAAATGTATTCATAGAAAAAAGACATCATCGAAGTGTGAGATTACATGGGATTTTAATTCTCATATTTATACTCTCCTGTATTTTCCAAAATGTCTTCAATGCACATCCACTGCCTTAATAATAAGCAAAATAATACAGGATATAAAAATAAAGATTCTCATTGATAATTTTAATTATCAAAATTTATTTTAGAAATGCTTTATAAAGTTTAAGGACTAACTTTCAACTAAAGGGACTTGAACATTAAACACACACACACAATCTCACACTCTGAATAATTTCTAATTTTTATGAGGAAATACTTACCGTTCAGGGGATTCTTCATAAATACTGTGACATTCTGTATTCTCAAGCATGAGACTTCTACTGAGGTTTTGTACCCCTGGATAATGAAAGTTAGCAAAGGAGTGTGACATTGGAGACGTTTTGTTTCCAAGGTCTGAGATTCTCTTATCATGACTGGTTAGGCCACAAGTGAGGCCATCTAAAGCAGGATTCAGAGAGCGGGTCATATAGGCATCAGCTGATTGAGGCCTTCTCATTGGAGACGATGGATAGGGAGAAAGTTTGCTGATAAGAGGAGTCAAAAGATCAGCGTATGCAGCTTTTGTAGGTTTCAGAAGTTTGTCAACATGAATATTAAGCATTTTCTGTTCAAAAGCACAAGAGAAGACAGAAGATGGGAGATTCTGAAGCCATGACAATAAACTCAGATCCAAGTCATCACAACCATTACCACATAAAAGGTCAATGCCAAGAAGTACTTCACTTTCTGTAATTTCTTCTCCAGTTGCTTTACTTTGACAAAATTCTACACAGCATTCATAAAGTAGGCCCTTCATTACAAGCTGAAATAAACGATTGTTACTTGCTTTAAACCCAGCCTCACTTAGCTTCCTATCAGCAGGGATGAATTCTGCAACCATGACACAAGCCTCTTCAAAACAGTGAACTCGTGCAGTGCTTGGATTCCAGTCCTTAAATTCAGCATGATTGGTCAGACGAGGCAAAGTCAAAAGCAAACAGAGCTTGCTGTAATCATCTTTAGAAGGACAGTACTCTTCTAGGGCATGCAAACATTGCACAGCTTCTTGCATGGTAAATTCCAGCTGTAAGAAAAATATAAGTGATCACTACAAAGAAAGATGCTGTGAGATATGAAAACAAGAGTATTTTAATCAAATACATTTAATCAAATGTTTTATAAAATATTTTATAAAATGTTTTAAAAAATATTTAATCAAATATTTTATAAGCTTTCATAAACTTTAATTGCAAAAGGATAAACTCCAGTGTCACAGAGTACTCATATAATTTGCAGGCTATGTAACAACTCTAAAGTCAGGAGCTAAAATGTTTTTTCACTATTAAAATAAAAATATGAAATAATTTGGTTACCTAGCAAATTAAACTCTTACTATAAGAATAGTGTTCGGGGCACCTGGGTGGCTCAGTCAGTTAAGCATCCGACTTCAACTCAGGTAATGATCTCACAGTTTGTGGGTTCGACCCTGTGTCTCCCAGGCCTGGAGCCTGCTTCAGATTCTGTGTCTCCCTTTCTCTCTCTGCCCTTCCCCCACTTGTGCTCCCTCTCTCTCTCTCAAAAATAAGTAAACATTAAAAAAAAGATATAAAAAAAATAGTGTTCTAGGGATGCCTGGGTGCTGGGTGGCTCAGTCAGTTAAGCACATACTCTTGGTTTCAGCTCAGGTCACGATCTCACAGTTCGTGGGATGGAGCCCTGAGTCAGGTTCCGTGCTGTCAGCGGATTCTCTCTCTCTCTCTCTCTCTCTCTGCCCCTCCTCCACTAGCACTCTTTCTCTCTCAAAATAAATAAGTAAACATTTTTTTAAAATATTGTTCTAGTTCAGGCTTTGGACTATCATTCTCAAATGTATACTTTTTTAAGGTCAAGAATAATTGAGCACTCTAGAAATGAAAACTGAAGCATGCCAATATTCAATGGTTTATGAAGCTTGCTATCACTCCAGCTTACCCAAAAAGCAAAAAGAGTCATTCTTAAACTTGCTGTAGGAGAAATTTGTGTGGGGAAAGAAAGCAAACTGGGGTGGTGGGGGGGGGGGGGGGGAACTCTACAGTTTACAGTTCATTTGCTACAAAAATAGTATGTGGGGTGCCTGGGTGACTCAGTCAGTTAAATGTTTGACTCTTGATTTTAGCTTAGGTCATGATCTCATGGTCATGAGATTGAGTCCCCACGTTGGGCTCCATGACAGGTGTGGAGCCTGCTTAATATTCTCTCTCCGCCCCCATCCTTTGTCCCTCCCTGACTCATGCTCTCTCTCTCTCTCTCTCTCAAAGACAAAAGAAAACAAAACAAAACAAAAAACCTAGTATGAAGACAGAACAAAGAAAGCTTAGCTGAGAGAAAAATTACAGTAATTTGTATACTGAATATTATCTTAAATCATAAGCTTTTAATGATGTAAGGAATCTCAGAGTTTATGGAATTCACCTTTCTTTAGCTTACATATGGGAAAAGTTAGGGAGCAGATTTAACTAAAGTAATTCAGTTGGTTAATGACAAAGACAAAGTAAAAATTAAGTCTTTTGACTTACAGTGTTCTTTTCAAATTTAAGCGTCACTGTGGGGGCGACTGGGTGACTCAGTGGGTTAAGCATCCGACTTCAGCTCAGGTCATGACCTAACAGCTGGAGTTTGAGCCCTGCATCAGGCTCTGTGCTGACAGCTCAGAGCGTGGAGCCTGTTTCAGATTTCTGTGTGTGTCTCTCTCTCCCCCCTGCCCCCACTCATGTTCTGTCACTCTCTCTCAAAAATAAACATTAATAAATTTCAAAAATTAATAAATAAAATAACCATTACTGTCTGGCAAACATTTCTCTTACTATATATGAAAGTTCTCATTGTAATATCTTTTGAGTTTATTTCAATGAACACTTACTTACTGGCACTTAATAAGTTTCCTTGGTTTGGGATATAACAATACTATAATTAAAACTTTAAAAATAACTCTCTAATCAAAAAAACCCTTAGTATCTTTAAATTTGAATTGTCATAAAGACACACATATTTTATCAAAAACCACCTCTGTTGTTGTACTGATCATTGGGGTATTGTATGTAAGCGATTAATCACTGGATTCTATACCTGAAACTAATATTACACTGTAAGTTAACTAACTGGAATTTAAATAAAAACTTGGAGGGAAAAAAAAACACCTCTGGATCAATGTAAATACTGAAAAAACAAAATGAGGAAGTAAACATAATCCACTTCTGGAATAAAAAAAGAAGCAATGATGTAGAATCTTCAAGTCAAACATCTACTGTAATCTAAATCACCTTAAACAGGAAAAGCACACACTCTCCAACCAGCCAGCCATTCATTTATCGTCTGTGTCTAAATCTTGGAACAAGTTCAAAAGCATTATAGATTGAAAGTACTCCAGCTGCAAAAGAGTAGATCTTATTCCATCCCAGCTCATAAAAACTTTGAAAACTCATGATACTAATCTTTTGTTTTAGTAAATAAAATACTTATGACTGAAACAAGACTATAGCGCAAACCTTCAGGAATAAAAATCTTACATGCTGGGGCTCATCTTCTGCTGACATTGCATTATTAACACACAAGGCTTCTAAAAACTTCTGCTTCAGGATAATATAACGAAACCTGTGAAAAATAAAATACAAAACATTAAAATGATTAAAAAGCCGAGTTACGACAAAGTCAAAGATTAGAAATGAAACCCAGGTTCTTAGAGCAAAACAGACCAAGTTTGTCTTAAAGGGCTAATTATTCCTCTAAAAAAAGATTTTTAAGAAAAATTAATTTTCCAATGTCTCATAAATCAAATGCCCTTATAAGTTACTATAACCACCTTTGCTTTCAAAAAATTATTTTTTTAATGTTTATTTTTGAGAGAGCAAGTGTGTGTACACACACACACACACACACACACACACACACACACACACACACACACACGTACTCAGGCAAGCTGGGGAGGGGCAGAGAGAGAGAAGGACAGAGGATCCAAAGTGGGGTCTATGCTGACAGCAGAGAACTCAAGGTGGGGCTTGAACTAACAAATCATGACCTGAGCCGAAGTTGGATGCATAATGAACTGAGCCACCCAGATGGCCCTGCTTTCAAAAAAATTCTTAAAATATGGGGCACTTGGAGCATCTGACTCTTGATTTCGGCCTAGGTCATGATCTTGCAATTCATGAGTCTGAGTTCTATGTCAGTCTCCGCACTGACAGTGTGGAGACTGCTTGGGATTCTCTCTCTCCCTCTGCCCCTCCCCTGCTCTCTCTCTCTCAAAAATAAATAAACTTTTAAAAAATTCTTAAAATTCTTAAATTACTATTTTTTTTTAATTTTGTTTTAACATTTGTTCATTTTTTTGAGAGATGGAGACAGAGCATGAGTGGGGGAGAGGTAGAGAGAGAGAGAGACAGAATCTGGAGCAGGCTCCAGGCTCTGAGCTGTCAGCACAGAGCCCAATGTGGGACTCGAACCCACAGACTGCAAGATGACCTAAGCTGAAGCTTAACCAACTGAGTCACCCAGGCGCCCCAAAATTCTTAAAATTCTTAAAATTCTTAAAAGCTTATCACATTGGAGCCACAATTAAAATAATTTCAGTAAGTAAATACAATTTAGTACTCGAAGGATTTCTATTTCCAATATTAATTCTAACCAAAAGCCAAGTTTTATGAAAGATGAAAATTATAATCTAATATGAAATCAAAATCCTATACATTCAAAATGTCTTGTTTTATTATGTTTTGTTTTATTATTTTGCATTTTATTCAAAATATGTCCTTTTTTCTTTTCGAACATGAGAAAAGTCTAATAAAAATCAGGCTGAAAGAGTAGGAAGAAATGAACATTTCTGAAGTCATAAAATAATCATAAACTTTAAAGCTTTTTAACAGAGATTTTTCAGGGAGAGGTCTACTTGACTTGCCTAAGAATAAAAAATTCTGGATGCTTTAAGCACCTTAAAGAAAAATTATTTTTAAGGACTGAAAGAAAATGAAACTTTAGTCATTCTTTCAACCATTGTTACTGTAGCAAATGTATGTCCAATAAAGCAAAATACTTGCCTTCAAAAAGAGGGTCATCTAATAAGTTGTATGAAATATGTACACTGTTTCAGCAAAGTCTCAAAGGAATGTGAAAACAATTCTATCAGAAGGGGTGGAAAGTATAAGGCAAGTTTTATAAGAGCTGACTCTCAGAAGATGATCAGGTGTGTGCTGTATAAAGGTAGGAGATGGTGAAAGGAATACTATTCCAATAAATGAAGAATGTGCAAAAGCAAACAGGTATCAAATAGCACCAGTGGTATGAACAGATGATCAAAAAACAATATAAGGTTGTACTTCCATTGATGGTAGAGTCACTTGTTATCTGGCTAACCTTTCTACAGATAAAATGATAAACCGTAGATAAAATTTTAAAAGTAACTATTTGAAAGCAATGAAGAACAACAAAAAGCTGGTACAACTAGAGGGAAGTCAATCTTTGGCGACGGGGGTGGGGTGGGAGGTTTGGGGGGGGGGGGCGGGGATAAAAAACCTTTGGAGTGAGATTCAAGGGTATAAGGTCTTTCAGCTGGGGGCACTCTCCAGTTAACACAATGTGAGCTAAAACTCAAGTAGAAAGCTACAGTTTCACTTTCTTAAAAAGTCAGCAAAAAGTTTGGTACTGCAAGAGTAGCTGAAAAGCAGGAGGACATCCAAACACAAAGGAAGCCATAATGAAAAATCCACCAAAATCTACTGTACAAACTCAGATAAAATCTTTGGCTGTCCCTGAAACTGTGAAGATGCAAGGGAGACTCCAAGGAGCCCAGGGAAAGCAACAGATGGAAGACTAATTAACTGACAAAGATCTCAGCTGGCATCCACTAAGTGGGAGTGTAACCAAGTTAACTACCTCATGAACAAAAGTCAACACTTTTCAAAGGCAGATAACAGAATCCAGAGCCTCAGCAATGAATCCACAATGTGCAGAATACACTAAAAAAATTTTTTTAATGTTTATTTATTATTTTTAAGAGAGAGACAGAGTGCGAGCGGGAACAGGGCAGAGAAAGAGGGAGACACAGCATCCAAAGCAGGCTCCAGGCTCCGAGCTGTCAGCACAAAACCCAATGCAAGGCTCGAATTCATGAACTGTGAGATCATGACTTAAGCCGAAGTCAGACACTCAACCTACTGAACCATCCAGGTGCCCCATATTTTAAAAGTGACTAGATATGTTTAAAAAAATAAAAGGGCGCCTGGGTGTCTCACTCAGCTGAGTGTCCAACTTCGGCTCAGGTCGTGATCTCAAAGTCTGTGAGTTCAAGCTCCGGGTTGGGGTCTGTGCTGACAGCTCAGAGCCTGGAGCCTGCTTCAGATTCTGTGTCTCCCTCACAATCCACACACAAAAATAGTTTTAAAAAAATGAATAGCACCTCAGTCCTGTGGGACAATATCAGTTATCTAATACTGCATAGAGTCCCAGAAGGAGAAGAGAAAAGGGCTAAAAAAAATATTTGAAGAAGTAATGGCCAAAAACTTCCCAAATTTGATGAAAAATATAAACTTACAGATCCAAAAAGTACAGCAAACCCGAAGCAGGAAAAATACAAAGAAACCACACTTAAGCACATCATAATCAAACTGCTAAAAGCAAATGATAAAATCTTGTTGCCAGAGGCAGGAGTTGGAAGGGTAGGCAGATTGGGTAAAGTGGGTCCCAAGATATAAACTTCCAGTTATAAAGTAAGTCATGGAAATGTAATGTACAGCATGGTGTACATTATATAGTTAATAATACTGTTTTGCACATGTGAAAATTGCTAAGAGAGACCTTAAAATTTGTCATCACAAGGGGCGCCTGGGTGGCTCAGTCGGTCACGCGTCCGACTTCGGCTCAGGTCATGATCTCGTGGTCTGTGAGTTCGAGCCCCACGTCGGGCTTTGTGCTGACAGCTCAGAGCCTGGAGCCTGTTTCAGATCCTCTGTCTCCCTCTTTCTCTGACCCTCCCCCGTTCATGCTCTGTCTCTCTCTGTCTCAAAAATAAAAATGTTTTAAAAAAATTAAAAAAACAAAAACTGTCATCACAAAAAAGTGTTTATAACTATGTATGGGGATGAACGTTAACTAGACTTACTGTGATCACAATTTTACAATATATACAAATATCCAATCCCTGTATTGTACATCTGAAACTAATATAATGTTATTTATATGTTAAATATACCTCAATAGGGGCGCCTGGGTGGTTCAGTCGGTTAAGTGTCCGAATTTGGCTCAGGTCATGATCTCGCAGTCTGTGAATTCAAGCCCCACATCTGGCTCTGAGCTGACAGCTCAGAGCCTGGAGCCTGCTTCAGATTCTGTGTCTCCCTCTCTCTCTCTGCCCCTCCCCCACTCATGCTCTGTCTCTCTCTCTCTCTCTCAAAAATAAATGAACATTGAAAAAAATATATACACAGGGGCACCTGGGTGGCTCTGTTGGTTAAGCGCCAACTTCAGCTCAGGGTATGATCTCACAGTTCATGAGTTTGTGCTATCAGCACAGAGTGTGGAGTCTGCTTTGGATCCTGTGTCTCCTCTCTCTGTCCCTCCCCCCACTCACACACTGTCTCTCTCTCTCAAAAATAAAAAAAAAGAACACAAAAAAAATACACACACACACACACACACACACACACACACATATACACACACATATATATACACCTCAATAAAAAAAAAAAGATCTTGAAGGCAACTAAAAAAGAAAACAAAAACAACAACAACAACAACCATACAAGAGAATCTGGACACAAACACAGCTAAGTGTTCATCAGAAAATAATGGAGGCGAGGAGACAATAGAATGACATCTTTCAAATCTTCATATTATTGGGGCATATGGGTGGCTCACTTGCTTGAGCTCTGTTGAGACTCTTGTATCAGCTCAGGTTGTGATCTCTCAATTATGATATGGGAGCCTACTTGGGAGTCTCCTCTCCCTCTCTCGCTCTGCCCCTCCCCAGCTCATGCTCTCTTTCTCAAAATAAATAAATTATGAAGAAGCAACTGTCTCAGATATGGCCCTTGTGACTTTTTGTATACACTGTCAAAAAAGGTAGGTTTATAAATCAGATTTTCAACCAACTGAAGTACATACAACTTGTCCTCTAGAAGTCCTCCAACTCAATGGTATTGAGTATACTATTTTCTAGGAAAGCTAACAGTCTTGTTTTTAAATTTTTGTTTATTATTTTGTTTTGCTATGCCTATACCAGTGATAAGACAATAAAAAATTCTGATGAAATCTTACCTTTTTTTGTCGAATTTTTCCATACATTCTAGAGGCTGTATAAACTGAAGAACTTCATCCCATTGACCATCAAGGATTAGCTGCCTATATAAAGAAAAACACATGCATGTTATCAAATTTGGGTTATACTAATTAAAAGCAGAATAAATAAGAATGAATAAAAGCAGAATAAATGATAAGAATAAATGATAAGCAGAATAAATGAAGCATTAAAACTTCAGTCTGAAGTCTGTAATGAGGTTAACATCCTCAACCACTATACTAAAATAAATTTTTCACAACTTATTTGTAACAACATATCCTATATGAGAAGAATTTGTGAATCTGCATCCACTTCTCATTCTAATATATATGTGGGGTTTTTTTCACCTATATAAAAACACTGGGCTAAGTCTAAACGTTCCTTTATTTTCCTACTCATCTTACAGTTTTAAAGCTCTTCTGTATTATTTAGGGGCCAATGGATGGCTATATTTCAGACTCACCAAATCAGAGGTTCTTAATTGGGGGTGATTTTGTCCCCAACACATCTGGCAATGTTTGGAGACATTTTGGTTGTCACAATTTGGGGGTGCTACTGACATCAACTGAGTATAGGTCAGAGATGTTGCTAAACATCCTACAATGCACAGGAAAACCCCCCAGCCCCAAAGAACAAAGAATTATCTGGCCCAAAATGTTACTATTGCTGAGGTTGAGAAATCCTGCTCTCAACTGTGATTTCTACATCTTTCAGGCATATAACACTAAAATGTATACTCTGAGAATAAAAACAGCAAGGAATAAGATCAGGTTTTATTCCACTTTAGTGGTCTATGGGAATTTCCAAAAGTTATAAGGCATTCTTACTGCTGTTCTTCTTTTATAATAGCAATTTCCCTACTTCTGGATTTTTAGAACAATATAATTTAAAAAGGGATGGGCAGGAGGATCTAAATAAGATTGCCAACTTTTAAGCCTGCAAATAAGGAATATTAGTAAGAAGCAATCATAATATATCATAATCATTTTACAAAGAGGCATTTTAATATTTAAAAAGAAAGGGCAGAATTTCAAAGGTTAGTCCTTTAAGATGAATACATTTAGTTTAATGAAAAACTTAACTATTCTACAATTCTTTGCATTTTACCTCAGACCAGTAAAACTTCATCAGAAACCCAGCTGGTTCTTGGAGGGGGGATATTTGAGAGCCACTGCTAAATTCCAGGAGTAGCAATGCTTGAAAGACAGGGCCGGAACGGCCTCAGTATTGGTTCCTGAGAATATTGACTAAGCTTCCCAGGGCTAAATGACATTCATAACACCAAATACAAGGAAGTTCAAGGAGTTTAAATAAACTCTTAATACATTGAAGTTTTTTTTTTTTTTAAGTTCCTTTTTCATGACTTAGGAATGCTTCATTTTTTAAAGCTTTCCAAGTCACAAAATGCCACATGTCCAAGAATCTGTACTCTTCATCAAGGATATTCAGTATCACATAAGCAGAGAGTGCATTTCTGTCTGGAAATCTGGGTTTTTCTTTTTCCATCTAATTCAAGTTAGGATATATTTAGCTTCCCATTTGGCAAATATGTTAATTCTCTTTTGCTCTGCAATTCCAAGAATCTTGTTCTAAGGAAATAATTCAAGATACAGAAAAAGTCCTATGTATAAAAGATGTTCAATAGAGCATTTATTTAAGATAAATTGGAAATAATTTGTTTAAAATTGGGGAACCATTAGGAAATCAATTAAATCAAAAAATTTTAAGTATAAATTTGTAACACAGAGAATCCTTATAATGTTAATGGATAAAGAAGGATACTAAATTATCCTTCTAATAGAATGTAACAGAATTGCTTTTTTTTTTTTTTTAATATGCACAGAAAATCATCAGCATGTAGTGTGTCTGGGTGACGGGTATTTTTCTCTTTTCCTTTTCTCTATTTTCTATAATGAATATATCTATATTCATTTCTATGGCCAAAAAGATGGTATTTCAGAATTTTTTTTTTTATCCTTCTGGAGTCTCTTATTTTTTAAATCAAGAATTTTTCATGATGATGCCACAACCACAATGGAGTTGTGACTCTAGTTTTTTTAATGGGCTTCTTGATCTTACTATTGAAAAGATTCTATAGAAAACATGACTTTGTAAATGTTCTATTATAAAAACAAACATTATTTTTACAAATTATATGGCCTTTTCACGATTATAAATATCCCACCTGAAATACACATATTATTTCATTAATACTTAACACTTCTTTGAAGGAGCTACAAACCTTATAAAACTAACGAAATCATACCTCAGAAAAAGCATATCATCTGAAAATAAGCCGTTTATGACTCCACTTTCCTTCTCGAGGGCTAACATACTAATGTGAAGTTTCTTTGAATTCAAGAAGTCTAAAATTAGTTTAATAATTTCAACCTCTTTTACATTCACTGTTTCTTCAGCCGTCATGTTGATAGCCTAAATATTAAACAGAACAAAAACAAAAATTAGTCCTATTATTTTATTTCTAAGTGTTATTAACTGACTGGAAACTATACATAATAGGTTTCTTGGAAATATTTAGTATAGGTATTTTGAAATTAACTTAATATTTATCAAAACCAGTCATTCTTTAAGGTGGAATAAAGGTTATGGCTATAATTTTTTTAAGTCCTTGTCTTTGAGAGATACACACTGTAATAATACAAATTAAATGATATAAAGTCTGTGACTTGTTTCAAAATAATACAAGAGGGGATTGGAAGAGGTAAAGATGAAACAAGAATAATGACTATTGAAGTGGGGTAATGGGTAAATGGAGGGAGATTCACTTATATTTGCTATGGTCTGAACACTTGTGTCCTCCCAAAATTAATCTGTTGAAATCCTAATCTTCATATTGACAGAATTAGGAGGTAGAGCCTTTGAGAGGTGATTAGATCTTGAAGGCTCTGTCCTTCACGGGATTAGTGTCCTTCAAGAGGCCCCAGAAAGACAGCTCAACCCTTCTACCTTGTAAGAATACATTGAGAAGTCAGTAGTCTGCAACCAGAAAGAGAGTCCTCATCAGAACCTGATCATGTGAACATTCTGATCTTAGATTTCTAGCTTCCAAAGCTGTGAGCAATAAATTTCTGCTATTTATAAGCCACCCTGTCTATGGTATTCTGTTACAGCAACCCAAATGGACTGAGACAATATTATTCTATTCTTACACATTTTTAAAATCTGTCATAAAAAAGAACATTTTAAAACTCATTAATAACCATGTTTAGCCATGTCCTAAATACCTTGCCATAGGCATACACTCATTCAATAAGCAGCTTTTTCTCTGTGATAGGCACTGTTCTACTTAGGAGACACTGGCCTTGTCCTTAAGAACCTTATAGTCTATAGCAACACAAACTATTATATCTTGTACTTTGGAGTCAAACAAAACAAGGCTGATTAAAAAGTACAACTTTAACTCATATCAACCTAAACATGAACAAAGATATTTCAATTTTCTACAATCTCTTCTAACTTTTACCTAAAAGTTTGCAGTGATACAATTGAGCACATAGGTTATGAATTCATAAAGATTTAGAACTAGGAGGAATTCTGAAGATCATTTCACAGATGAGATCACACAAGTTAAATGGCCTAAGCTGTTGGAATTTTCAAATGTTAAGGCTAACAGCAGTACAAAAGACTACCATGCTAAAAAGGGACTAGCTGCAAAGACACATCATCACGCATCATCAATGAAGCAGACTATTGTAAGCACATCTTTCTCACAGGACCAACTAACTTTAACCAAGTTCACAGAAACAAACACACATATGTATGCAAACCTGTTAATTTTTTTCCAATTTGTTTATTATCTTGTCAATTTCTTTCTTTATAATGAGAAGTGTAAATGTCCAGCAGACTATAATGCTCATATCAGATGAGTAGATTTTCTCTTTTAGGTAGAGAAGGTGGCAGGGTAAACAAGGGACAGAACATGGGAAGATATCATATGACTCAAATATTTAATGACATCAAATTAAGCTAATCTCCTACATCAGGCTAATCTCCTACATCCATCACCACAATAAGGACATGCTTGCCTCAAGAAACAAACAGATCACCAATCTCTCTCTCAAAAGGGCAGCTGACCAGTCTGCATGCTTTGGGTTTCTCTTTGCTCTCTTTTGAGGTGACCATCCTCCTGTTCACAGACTTTGTCCAAAAAAGGATACAGTAAAATTAGTGATATTTCTGCTCACTAAATTTTAATTACATTTCAGAGGTGCCTAAGATTACTCCTAGAGCACAAGGGTTAGTGGTTTTAGCATTCCCCAAATCTTCATATAATTTTTACTAGCAAAAGAATGGCTTTTATTAATTTAATTATCAGAAAAAAAAATTGCCCCCTCCATCTTTTAATTTTTTAGTGGGTACTTCACTTATATCACTATGTACCAACCATACAACTTGGTGCAGAATTGAGATGCAATTTTCTATTGTTGTTGAATATACCCAATGATATCGAACATTTTATAGGCCTCAATTTATTTTACATTCAGCCTCAATATGGGAGAACTCTAGAGTTACTATGAATTTCACGTTATGGGGTGCCTGGGTAGCTCAGTCAGTTAAGCACCTGACTCTTGATTTTGGCTCAGGTCATGATCTCTCAGTTGGTGAGATTGAGCCCCACATCGGGCTCTGTGCTGACAGTGCGGAACCTGCTTGGGATTTTCTCTCTCCCTCTCTCTCTGCTCCTCCCCAAATTGTGCTCACGCGCACTCTCTCTCAAAATCAATAAATGAACATTAAAGAAATAAAATAAATCATAACTACAAGTTCAATGCCACCATCATTTCTGATTAATAAAGTCTAAGAGAAGAAATAAATTCTTACAAATACATATTTTTATACTGACTTTACATTTAAACTTTGAATAAATACAAAAAATGTATACTAATTAACAGAGAATTGTTCAGGGTTTTTAAAAGACAAGCTTTAATTCTATACTGTGAAATTCCTAGCAGAAAAGTATACTATTTTAACCACTCAACCTAGAATTTTAATTCTTATAAGATTCACTGTTGCTAGATAGCATATATAACATAGGCACATGCTTAATGACTGTATCTTCGTTATTCTTTTCTAACCACTCTGTGTTACTGAAACGTTTGTAGAGGCTCCCAAATCCCAGCTATATAATTTAGAAATTAAATACATTATATAAATATAGCTTTTAAAGATAACACATAAAAACATAATTCACATTCTTAATCTCCTTAAGCTATTAATCACTACCAAGCAGAATTTTTCTCTAATTTAGAAGAGTAGAATTCAATAATAAATGTTTCATCCTCCCTTCTCAGGGAAGATATAAACAGTAAGAGTTAACTAGCTTAGAAACAACTAAAATTATCTTTTAAATGAGATGTACAGTACATAAGTGTACAATAAAGTTTACTTGAATTAACTTAAGGTGCAAAAATCAATGAAGAAATGCCTCTTAAAAGGTACGGAGTAGATGGTTTTGTTTGCAACTATTCTAAAAATCATTCAAAAGGACAGAACTCTGGCCCTTTAACCTATTTAAGCCAAAGTCAGCTCTGACAATACTGTAGGTTAGATATGCCAGCGCATGGTGCATGTGAACAATTACTCACCAGGCAGAATTTATGTAGAGCCAACAATAAAGTGTATTATGCTGAAAACTGAAAACAAAATGAAAAAAAAAATCAGAATGTTTCTGTATTTCCATAATAAATGACACACTTAATAAAAAAAAAAATCACAAAAACATCTCTATGTATTTAAAAAAAATAAGTTTTTACTTGGGGAGTCTAGGTGGCTCAGTTAAGTGTCCAACTCTTGGTTTGGGCTCAGGTCATGACCTCACAGTTTGTGAGTTTGACCCCCACATCTGGCTCCATGCTACTGGTGCAGAGACTGCTTTGGATTCTCTCTTTCTGCCCCTCTCTTGTGCGCTCTCTCAAAATAAATAAATAAGCTTAAAAAAAAAAAAAAAAGAACTTTTTACTTATATCCAATCCTGGACTAGGTGAGATAAAGAAATGTTTTCTTTAATAATAAGTATATCTGGACACCAGCAGGAAGGTAGTTAATATTTTAGTACTTAGATACAATTAATATCTACAGAAACTAAATTCCAGATGCTGTCTCTATACTCATACTGATTCCTATCTTAGTCAAACAAGATTAGAAGACTATATTAAGGGGCAAGGAATAAAATTATTTTTAGAAATCTAATATTAAAGATAAAATGTTAACAAGAAAAAAAAAGAATGTCAACAGAAATATATTGACCTTTATGTATATTTCTATACATGGATATGGAAAAAGTTTTATGAAAAAAATATCAGTGGTAACTTTCTAATCAAATATAAATAGATAGGATTTAAATGTTCCTTTGCAATGAGGAACATTTGAAATGTTTCTTTACTCACTTGTAATACAGATTAGAAAGGAAGAAAAATGCACAAAACTAAGAATGACTCACAAGTACAAGATTGAGGGAATCAAGGTACAGCCATTATAAATTTTATGTCAAGAAAAGAATGCTGAAGAAAAGTTCCATTAATCTCCAACTCCATCCCACACAATAAAAACTACCCTCTTTAATCTTCCAAGTATTACAGATCATGTAACAATGAATTACATTGCCTTAAGATTCCTGTTTACAGACAAAAATGCAGATAAGAAAATGAAGTACATGAACCCTTTTAATACCAAACTGTAACACCTTTTAATACCAAACTGTAACATAAAACTACTGCACCTTTTCCTTTAAAAAATAGAGCAATAAATTTAATAAAATAGCATTCTAAAAACTTACATTGCTGCCAGGTCAGTTAACTGTAAATGTCTGGTCCTTCAGAATTATAAATGTGATGTTGCAAGTCACTTAACATCTATGGGCCTCAATTCTTCGTACATAGAATAAGAGGGTTAGGGGCACCTGGGTGGCTCAGTCAGTTAAGCATCCAGCTTCAGCTCAGGTCATGATCTCGCAGCTCATGGGTTCAAGCTGCTCATCAGGCTCCACACTAACAGTGCAGAGCCTGCTTGCGGTTCTCTCTCTCCCTCTCTCCCTGCCTCTCCCTCTCCCTCTCTCCCTGCCTCTCTCTCTCTCTCTCAAAATAAATAATCTTTAAAAATAGGGGCGCCTGGATGGCTCTGTCGGTTGAGTGTCCAACTTTGGCTCAGGTTGGTGAGTTTAAGTTGGTGAGAGCCAACTTTGGCTCTCGTGGTTGGTGAGTTCAAGCCTGGCATCGAGCTTGCTGCTTTCAGGGTACAGCCCAATTCGGATGTTCTGTCCCCTTCTCTCTGTGTCCCTCCCCCACTCTCTCTCTCTCAAAAGTAAAACATTAAAAATTGTTTTAAAAATATAAAAAATAGATTAAAAATAGAATAAGAGAGTTAGTCTGGGCAATTTCTAGGATTTCCCTTTAAGTTTTATAATATGCTTTAAGTCACATTTCAATATACTTCTTGTTATTGATATACATATATTCTTAGGGGGAAATATAAAGTCTTGGATAATTAGAAGTCTCTAACATATAAGGTCAGTTTAATAAAAAAGAAAATAGATTTGTTTTTTTTTTCAACGTTTATTTATTTTTGGGACAGAGAGAGACAGAGCATGAACGGGGGAGGGGCAGAGAGAGAGGGAGACACAGAATCGGAAACAAGCTCCAGGCTCTGAGCCATCAGCCCAGAGCCCGACGCGGGGCTCGAACCCACGGACCGCGAGATCGTGACCTGGCTGAAGTCGGACGCTCAACCGACTGCGCCACCCAGGCGCCCCGATTTGTTTTAAATCATATAAGCAAGCAAACAAAAGCCCTTCTAACTGCAAAGCTCTGTCATGTCTGCTAATCAACTAATGTTTATAACATGGATACAGCATGTGTCCCTTCTTATTGTTGATAGCTGTTCTTCTATTCATCAATTATTCTAATTTACTTTCTGGAACTGTGAATAATTTTGGCTTAAAGACCAAATTATCTTTAAGCAGGTGTTGCTTAATATAGCTATAAAAAGAAAAGAATTCAATTAACATAAACTATATGTTGTGTATCTGCAGAAAATATCTCTGGGGAAAAAAGACACAAAAAATTGATAAAAATGGTTCTTAAAGGGTCTTAAAGGAAAACTGGATAGTTAAAGAATAGAAATGGTGGCACAAAAACAGACACATAGACCAATGGAATAGAATAGAAACCCCAGAACTAGACCCACAAACGTACGGCCAACTCATCTTTGACAAAGCAGGAAAGAACATCCAATGGAAAAAAGACAGTCTCTTTAACAAATGGTGCTGGGAGAACTGGACAGCAACATGCAGAAGGTTGAAACTAGACCACTTTCTCACACCATTCACAAAAATAAACTCAAAATGGATAAAGGACCTGAATGTGAGACAGGAAACCATCAAAACCTTAGAGGAGAAAGCAGGAAAAGACCTCTCTGACCTCAGCCATAGCAATCTCTTCCTCGACACATCCCCAAAGGCAAGGGAATTAAAAGCAAAAGTGAATTACTGGGACCTTATGAAGATAAAAAGCTTCTGCACAGCAAAGGAAACAACCAACAAAACTAAAAGGCAACCAACGGAATGGGAAAAGATATTTGCCAATGACATATCGGACAAAGGGCTAGTATCCAAAATCTATAAAGAGCTCACCAAACTCCACACCCGAAAAGCAAATAACCCAGTGAAGAAATGGGCAGAAAACATGAATAGACACTTCTCTAAAGAAGACATCCGGATGGCCAACAGGCACATGAAAAGATGTTCAGCGTCACTCCTTATCAGGGAAATACAAATCAAAACCACACTCAGGTATCACCTCACGCCAGTCAGAGTGGCCAAAATGAACAAATCAGGAGACTATAGATGCTGGAGAGGATGTGGAGAAACGGGAACCCTCTTGCACTGTTGGTGGGAATGCAAATTGGTGCAGCCGCTCTGGAAAGCAGTGTGGAGGTTCCTCAGAAAATTAAAAATAGACCTACCCTATGACCCAGCAATAGCACTGCTAGGAATTTACCCAAGGGACACAGGAGTACTGATGCATAGGGGCACTTGTACCCCAATGTTCATAGCAGCACTCTCAACAATAGCCAAATTATGGAAAGAGCCTAAATGTCCATCAACTGATGAATGGATAAAGAAATTGTGGTTTATATACACAATGGAGTACTACGTGGCAATGAGAAAAAATGAAATATAGCCTTTTGTAGCAACGTGGATGGAACTGGAGAGTGTGATGCTAAGTGAAATAAGCCATACAGAGAAAGACAGATACCATATGTTTTCACTCTTATGTGGATCCTGAGAAACTTAAGAGAAACCCATGGGGGAGGGGAACAAAAAAAAAAAAAAAAGAGGTTAGAGTGGGAGAGAGCCAAAGCATAAGAGACTGTTGAGAACTGAGAACAAACTAAGGGTTGAAGGGGGGTGGGAGGGAGGAGAGGGTGGGTGATGGGTACTGAGGAGGGCACGTTTTGGGATGAGCACTGGGTGTTGTATGGAAACCAATTTGACAATAAATTTCATATATAAAAAAAAAAAAAAAAAAAGAATAGAAATGGTAAGACTTTCCACTACATACCTTTTTATAACCTTTTGAATTTTGTACTATGTACAAATATTACCTATTCAAAAAATTTAAATAATAATATGAAATATAAGTAAGAATTTCCAATTGCAAATTACTTGAAAATTCTAATTGCAAGTAAATGAAAGGTATTAGTAATAAAATGAATATAATATATTCATTAGGTATGTAAAGAAGTAATATTTCAGAATGATTTGTAAATTTTTTATAACACAAGACTTCTTCTCAGATCTGATTCAAATATTATTTCAATCTTTCTTTATGAGATTAAAGTATGTGTGTTCTTTCCATGTTGAAACTAACAAAAATTTAAAAAACATATTTAATTGCTAAAGAACTAAAAATTTACAAGATAAGCAAAACTAGTTTTGACTCAGACTGTATAATTAAGTCTTGTAACCCAGAAAATGTAAAGTAAAAAATGGTCAAATCTGGTACTAAAAATGTAAACTGTAAACCTTCCATTTAATAGAAGTTGTCATAAACAAGAGACAAAGGACAATCAGGAATAAACACAACACACATAAACGGTTAAATGGTTACCAATGAGAACAAATAGCATCTTGAAATCAATACCCCCCCCCAAATTCCAGTTGAACAATGAGCAAAGACTACACAGACACTTCACAGAACTACAAAAGAGACCAAAAATTTATGAAAAGATGTTTAACCTCACTAGTGATACTAAAACAAGACACCATTTATGGCCTACTAATTTTGGCCTACCTGATAATACCTAGTTTTGGCAAGAGTATGGGTAAATGCCCTTTCACACATTGTGTTAAAAATGTAAACTGGGACAAACTTTTTGAAAGAGACTTTGACAACATAAATTCTTATCTATAAAAAAATGTTTTTAATGTTTATTTATTTTTGAGAGAGAGACAGAGCATGAGCAGGGGAGGGGCAGAGAAAGGGAGACACAGAATCCAAAGCAGGCTCCAGGCTCCAAGCTGTCAGCACAGAGCCCAACGCGGGGGGCTCTCACGAACCATGAGATCATGACCTAAACCAAAGTTGGACGTTTAACTGACTAAGCCACCCAGGCACCCCCTCTATAAAAATTTTAAATGTTTATACTCTTTGACTCACCAATTCTAATTCTACTTCTAGAAACTGATCCCAAAAAAGTACTTGCAAATACACACAAAGATACATATACAAAGATGTTCCTTGAAGATTTGCTTGTAATAGAGAAAAATGAGTAATGAACTGAGCTCTCATCATAGCAGTATTGTTAAATTATGGTAAATTCATAGTACAGAATACTAATGCATCCTCACAGTGCAAAGGCACATCACAGAATATAGCTATTAATAAACATCTGTTGAATGGATAAATATAAATGCATCCACTTATTTTTTTAATGCATCCACTTATTTTTATATTTTTGTAAATATAAATGCATCCACTTATTTTTGATATCTGTCTAAATAAATAAAGAAAGGTCTGGAGGGATACATATCAAACTGGTCAGAGTGGTTACTTCTGAACAGGAATTGTAATGGATGCAGGGCATGAAACTAGGAAGAGAAAGGAGTTGAAGGGGGACCGTTTTACTCTTCATCATTTGTATTATCAGAATGGTTTACAACCAATATATATCCATGCATTACTTATATATTTATACATACATTTCTTACATGAATACAATTTTTAACTCTAAAAAGAAAAAAACTATGAAAAATTACAGGATTAGATTCCAAAGGTTCTCTTCTATATCAAGATAGTAACTAGAATAGAATCCCAAAGATAATACTGCTATGTTTACAATGAAATAATTATTGAGTACTATTCTAAGATCTTTACTTACGTTGTTTAATTGATCCTTATAACAGTCTTATGAGATAGGCAATTTCATCCCCATTTAACAGATGAAGATATTGGGCTTTGTAAGTTTAAGAAATTAACCCAGGGGCGCCTGGGTGGCTCAGTTGGTTAGATGTCTGACTCCGGCTCAGGTCATGTTCTCACAGTTCATGGTTTGAGCCCCGCATCGGGCTCTGTGCTGACAGCTCAGAGCCTGGAGCCTGTTTCAGATTCTGTGTCTCCCTCTCTCTGGCCCTCCCCCACTAATGCTCTGTCTCATTCTCTCTCTCAAAAATAAATAAACAACAACAAAAAAGAAATTAACCCAGTATTTACATTAAGACTAAACATAAGGATGGAGCTAAAATGTATTATGCTAAGAGAAATAAGTCAATTGGAGAAACACAAATACCATCTGATTTTATTCATATATGGAATTTAAGAAACAAAACAGATGAACATATAGGGGTGGGGTGGGTGGAAAAGGGAACCAACCACAAGAGATGCTTAATGATAGAGAACAAACTGAGGGTTGATGGAGGTAGGTGGGTGGGAGATGGGCTGAACAGGTGATGGGTATTAAGGAGGGCACTTCTTGTGATGAGCATTGGGTGTTAAGTGATGAATCACTGAATTCTACTCCTGAAACCAATACTGCACTCTATGTTAACTAAATAAAATTTAAATTAAAAAAATAAAAATGCGGTTCCTGAGTGGCTCAATTGGTTAAGCATCTGGCTTCAGCTCAGGCATGATCTCACAGTTCGTGGGTTCGAGCCTCCCATCTGGCTCTGTGCTGACAGCTCAGAGCCTGGAGCCCGCTTCAGATTCTGTGTCTCCCACCCTTTCTGCCCCTCCCCAACTTGCACATGCACTCTCTCTCTCTCTCTCAAAAAATGAATAAACATTAAAAAATAATAATAATAGGGGTGCCTGGGTGGCTCAGTCAGTTAAGCATCAGACTTCAGCTCAGGTCATGATCTCCCGGTTCACCAGTTCCAGCTTCATGTCGGGCTCTGTGCTGATGGCTCAGAGCCTGGAGCCTTCTTCAGAGTCTGTGTCTCCCTCTCCCCTGCTCATACTCTGCCTCTCTCTCTCTCTCAAAAATAAATAAAGCATTAAAAATAATAATTTTAAAATAATAATAATAATTTAGAGGCACCTGGGTGGCTGACTCAGTTGGTTAAGCGACCAACTTGGTTTCTGCTCAAGTCATGATCTCGTGGTTTGTGAGTTTGAACCCCGTGTCAGGCTCCAAGCTGGCACTAGGGACCCTTCCTTGGGATTCTTCCTCTCCCCTCCCTGGCCCCTCCCCCCACCGTTCTCAAAATAAACAAACATGAAAAAAGATTTTTAATAATAAAAAAAAGATTAAACATATATTTCACCAGCAACTGAATACTTCTTTCAGAAGTACATCAGGACATACATCTTGATATCAGCATCCATGTCAATCAGGAAATCTTTAAAAAGTACCAGAGGGAACCTATTTAACAGGGTAGCAAAACAAAGGGGAGGCAAATTTTATATTTACATATATATTATATATGATTAATCTCTGTATGTTAATCATGATTAATTTTATTATGTATATATATATGATTAATCTTTAGGTCAATTTTTCATTAGCTCCTCAAACATCTGAGCAAGTAGAACTCTTCAACTCTTCATTTTTTCCACAAGCATCTGGGCTGCCTTATCTTGGTAGCAAGACAAGAAATTGTCTCCCCCTCCCCAATTCAAATCCTAAGCTTTGCAGCAATGAAAATTAGAATTTCTGACTGTGAAAGGGAGACCGAAATACAGAAACAGAAAGGACAGGCAGAGAGCGAAAGAGGAAGAAAAGGAGAAAGGGTAGGAAAAAGGAAAGAAGGAAATACAGTAGCCAAAGGTTACAACCCTGGGCAAGAATGGAACCATAGTCTGTGAGATGCTAAAGCTCTTTCTGCTATATCACACTAATTCCCAAGAAAAGGAAGGGCAAAAGGGCAAAGATACTTCACAAAAATAAGGAAAGAGTCATCTAAACATGTTAAAGGAAAAAACTTCACAGTAGTGAAATAATTTTTAAAAATTATTCCAACTGAGGACCCTAATTTTATGATCTTTCACACTGTTTTTCTATTAAACAATGTTAATAGGGTAAATAGACTCCTAGATAAAATCCTGCATTAATAACAGTCTAACCAGAATTTTAAACATGCACTTTTAATAGGAGAGACAAAAAGGATTAGCCCAACTGTGTAAGAAACTAAAATAAAATTAGATATTACTTTTCTCTTTTTTTTTTTAATAAAGGTTTCTGGGAGATCATCAGTTCTTTTTTTTTTTTTTTTTTTTAAGTTTATTTATTTTGAGAGAGCAAGAGAGCGAGAGCAAGCAAGTACACGAGCCAGGGAAGGGCAGAGAGAGAGAAAGACAGAGAATCCCCACAAAGGGTGGGATATGGTGTTCGAACCTACAAACCATGAGATCCTGACCTGAGCCAAAGTCAAGAGTTAGATGACTGACTGAGGCACCCAGGTGCCCTGATACTACTTATCATTTAAAAAAAAATCTCTCCAGATCTAATAAAATATATTTCTTAACCCTTATTTAATCAACCCCACTTAATTTAAAATTGTTATCTAAATGAATATTGCCATCAAAAAATAAGGAATATTGAAACTGATAGGAGGGAAGGGAACCGGAAGGAAGGAAGGAAGGAAGGAAGGAAGGAAGGAAGGAAGGAAGGAAGGAAGGAAGGAAGAAAAGAAAAAATGAGATCTAAGAGCTCTAGAGTTTAACTTTCAACTTTAAAATGGACCTCGGTCTTTAAAATATCTATGAAAACCACACCAAATATAGGGAAACCTAGATAAACCTAGATAAATTTAACAGTGTGTTGCTACAAATGCTTCACTCTGAACACAATTTAGCTTTTAGAGCACAACTAAAAGCAAAATCAGTGTTGATTTAAAGCATAAGAATTTTTATTTATTTAATTTTTTTAATGTTTATTCATTTTGAGAGAGAGACAGAGTGCTAGTGGGGGATGGGCAGAGAGAGAGGAAGACACTGAATCTCAAGCAGGTCCCAGGCTCTGAGCTGTCAGCACAGAATCCGACGCTGGGCTCGAACCCACAAATCACAAGATCATGGCGTGAGTTGAAGTCAGACACTTAAACGACTGAGCCACCCAGGGGCCCCTATTTTTATTTATATAAAAAATTGTTTTAATGTTTATTTATCTATTTTGAGAGAGAGACAGAGAGCATTTGAGCAAGCAAGACGGAGGGGGTAGGAGAGGGGCAGAAAGAGAAGAGAGAGAATCCCAAGCAGCCTGTCAGCACAAAGCCCAACATGGGGCTCTCGAACTGAGATCTTGATCTGGGCCGAAATCAAAGAGTTGGACGCTTAACCAACTGAGCCATCCAGGAGCCCCTACTGCATAAGAATTTTAGATCAAAAAACAAAATGTGTAGAGAATTTTTTTTATTCTTAAATAATACATTTTTAGTTCACTTGCCTAGAACATGGTTCGGCAGATCTCTTTAAGACCTATCAGACCTTTGGGGCACCTGCGTGGCTTAGTTGGTTAAGCCTCTGGCTCTTGGTTTTGGCTCTGGTTATGACCTGGTTTCAGGATTTCAAGCCCTGTGTCGGGCTCTGTGCTGGCAGCATGAAGCCTGCTTGGGATTCTCTCTCCCTTGCTCTCTGCCCACCTCCCTCACCCTGCACTGCCTCTGTCTCTCTCAAAATAAATAAATAAACTAAAAAAACAAAAAACAAAAAAACCTATCAGGGGCTCCTGGGTGGCTCAGTCAGTTGAGCATCCGACTTTGGCTCAGGTCATGATCTTGAGGTTCATGAGTTCTAGCCCCACATCAGGCTCTTTGCTGACAGCCTAAAGCCTAGAGCCTGCTTCAGATTCTGTGTCTCCCTCTCTTTCTGCCCCTCCCCTGTTCACACGCTCTCTCTCAAAAATAAATAAATATAAAAACAAACAAACAAACCTATCAGACCTTTGCTGTGTTCTCTGGTCTCAGACTGAACAGCTTCGTCAGAAAACTCACAGATGGTGTCACTGAACTCAAGAGAAACCTAGCAGTAGGTATGGGCAGACCAAAGCAAGTCTATTCTTTAAAACAATTTAAAATGAGAATCCCACTTACTAGTGAGCAACAGTGCCACTGCTTGATTACACAATTATTAGACATTAGGCAGAACTAAGAATTCCAGGTCTCCTGACTCACAGGCAAAAGCTTTAGGTGTTAATCATACAAAGAATTAAAAGATTTTTTAAACGATTTATTACTTAAATCATCACAGCAGCTCATGGTAAAAATTCAAATGTTTATTAGGCAGAGTTTCAACCTATAAAGATGTAAATAAGAAATGTAGAAAGTATATATTCTTTTTTTTTTTTTTGAAGTAGGCTCCACACCCAACATGGGGCTTGAACTCACAACTTTGGGATTGAGAGTCACATGCTCCATCAACTGAGCCACCCGGTGTCCCTAAAGTTTATAATCTTTTTTTTAATTTTTTTTTTTTTAACATTTTATTTATTTTTTGGGGACAGAGAGAGACAGAGCATGAACGGGGGAGGGGCAGAGAGAGAGGGAGACACAGAATCAGAAACAGGCTCCAGGCTCTGAGCCATCAGCCCAGAGCCCGACGCGGGGCTCGAACTCACGGACCGCGAGATCGTGACCTGGCTGAAGTCGGACGCTTAACTGACTGCGCCACCCAGGCGCCCCTATAATCTTAATATTTGTAATAAAAATTAACTCCAAGCACAAATTAATGCTATATCAACCAAGGTCAAAGTAAAATATTCATATAAACTCATACTATATTCCTTATTTATTATTTGTGTGTTTCTACTTTATTTATTTATGGTAAAAATGATGTTCTATCTAAGAATACAATTTCACCTTTCATTATATGAGACCTCTAGTATCGTTTTCTGTCACACCTAAAGCCAAGGTACAGAAGTGTGCTTTGTAAAACAGATGAAGAATGTCCTTCATGGGGCGCCTGGGTGGCTCAGTTGGTTAAGCATCCAACTCTTGATTAAAGCACAGGTCCTGGGGCGCCTGGGTGGCTCAGTCGGTTACGCTGCCTGTCTTTGGCTCAGGTCATGATCTCACGGTTCGTGAGTTCGAGCCCCGCGTCAGGCTCTGTGCTGACAGCTCAGAACCTGGAGCTGCTTTGATTCTGTGTCTCCTTCTCTCTCTGCCCCTCTGCCTCTGGAGTTCTGTCTGTCTCTCTCTCTCTCTCTCTCTCTCTCTCTCTCTCTCTCTCTCAAAAATAAATAAACATTAAAAAATTTTTAAAAAATAATAAATAAATAAAGCACAGGTCCTGACACTGGGGTCATGGGATCCAGCCCCTCACTGGGGTTAAACTGAACATGGAGCCTGCCTGAAAGTCTCTCTCTCCTTCTGCCCCTCTCCCCAACTCGAGCTCTCTCTCTTAAAAAAAAAAAAAAAAAAAAAGTCCTTCATGTTGTTTTACTCCCATACACACTTTATTATTTTCAAAGGGAAAAACAGAACTTAAGGTATTTGTGTATACTTCAGAAATTGAACTACATAAAAAATGGCTTTTTTTTAAAGTCAGTAGGTCAACATACAGAAACACAGCAGGAAATGTACTGAACCAAGAATCACAAAAACTTGAAAATGTACTGAAAAAGTCAAAATTATATAAGCATTAACTACTGAATTAAGTACATCAGAATATATACTATATAATTGCCTATTAAAGTCTTTCATCCTTAGCTTTTCTACTTCCTTACCTTTTATATATTCATCACAGAATTGAGTTGGAAGGTACATTAGTCCACCTTCCTATAATGCAGAATATCCAAAACTTACCTCTAACAGATGGTCTGCCAACCTCTACATAAATGCCTCCAATGAGAGAAAAATTTTATGCCCCCCTTACAAGCCACTTGTGGAAGGCAGTCTCTAAAATGGTCACCAATGAGCCTACTAGTGTTTACAACCTTCTCTAGTCACTGGCCCTTGAATGTGCGCTGGATTTAGTGACTCACTTCTACCCAAGAACATAGCAGAAGTGTTGGGCTGTCACTTCCAAGATTTGTAAAAAGATAGTAGTGTGAGTCCTGAGTGCAGGCATGTGTCCTCTCTCTCAGAATGTTCACTCTAGGGGAAGCCAGCTGCCATGCCATGAGGCAACCTTGTGGAAAGATCCAAGTGACAAAGAACTGAGGGAAGCCTCCACTCACCTGCTGGCAAGGAATGGAAGCCTTCAGTCCAACAGCCCACAGGAACAGAGACCCAAGCCACTGAGCTTAGAAGGAGATCATCCCTGATTTGTGTCTTCAGATGACACCAAAGCCTCTGTGGCAGCTTGACCGAACCTCAAGAGAGATCTTAAATCAGAGGCACTCAGCAGGTCTGTGCTCAGATTCCTGACCCTCAGAAACAGTGAGATAAATATTTGTTGTTTTAAGTCACTGTTTTGGAAAAGGTAATTTGTAACAATAGATAACACTCCTTTAATTTTTTCACAAGTATAAAAATTGTGCTTTCCTAATACTGAAATGAAATCTACTTTCTTGCAACTTTCATCTAGTTATTCATGTCTTCAGGATCATCATGATACAAGTTTATTATGTTTCAAACTTTCACACATTTGAATCTGACCAATAATCATGTCTATTTTCCTATACGCTTTAGCAATTCTTCATATAGCTTACAGAACCCCTACCATTCTAATCATTCTCTGCCTAACATGTGTTAATCACTCTCTTAAAACATCCAAAATAGAATACAACACTCCAGGTATGGTATTTGAATGTATACATTGAAATCAACACTTCCCATGATGTGCGCACTATATAATAAACACACCCAAACACCTAAAGTTGCTTTACATCATCATCTGCTCATCAGATACTGTTTTTGCACTTCCCAGAATTTAATTTCTAAAACTTCTCTTGAAGTTGGAAAGAAAACCAATCCAACGCAATTTCCAGGCTTTCAAAATAACATTTTAAAAAAGGTTAAACCAAAAAATGGACATTAAGGCTCCAATTTTAGTTCAGTTCTGTCAAGTTTTCTCAAAAATTTTATTACAAGATTCTATTTTCTTTTCCAATACATCAACAAAAGTCACAAAACATACTTAGCCATAGAAATCTGTTCATTTTATAGAATTCATTATTTAAGTCAATGTATCAAATAGTATAAAATGTTTATGTCCTTTTTCACGTAGTACTGTTTCTCTATAAAATAGGGTGTTGACTTGCAAAACAAGATAAAGGTCCAGGGAGAGTGGCAAGCATGTGAATTGTGCTTAATAAACATAAGTTTCTCCCCTTCAGAGTTCATACCCATGGTAAAACCAGTATGACAAAAGAGCTACTAAAAACATGCTATGGGAGAGCTACTGTGCTGTGGATAAAGTATAAAAATTTACTTTAGAAAAAGTTAACCCTGGTTTTACATATATTTTAGGTGTAATTTTAAAATATTAGGAAGCTTGAGGCCCCTGGGTGGCTAAGTCCATTAAGTCCCGGACTCTTGATTTCACCTCAGGTCATGATCTTGTGTCTTGTGGTTCTTGAGATGGAGCCCCACATCAGGCTCTGCACTGACAGCATGGAGCCTGCTTGGAATTCTCTTTCCCTCTCTCTTTCTGCTCCCCTCCCCTGCTTACACATGCACGCACTCTCTTACCCTCTCTCTTTCAAAGTAAATAAACATTTAAAAAAAAAAAAAAGATTCTCTTTCTCCCCCTTTACTCCTCTCCCCCGCTCACATGTTCTCTTCTCTCCGTAAAAAATTAAAAAATAAAATAAAATAAAAAATAAAACAAAATATTGGGAAGCTTGATTAGATCAAATTATGTTGCAGATGCCACACGAAGAGACTCTTACTTATGATAACGTTTGTTTGAGGTCAGTATTTGTTTAACAATATTTGAGTATCAGGGCGCTTGGGTGGCTCAGTCAGTTAAGTGTCCAATTTCTTCTCAGGTCATGATCTCCTGGTTCGTGAGTTCAAGCCCCACATGGGGCTTTCTGCTGTAAGCAAAGATCCTCTGTCCCCCCTCCCTCTGCCCCTCCCCTGCTAAATCTCTCCCTACCCTGTCAAAAATAAACAAACATTAAAATAATAATAATAAAAATATTTGAGTATCTACTCTGTGCTAGTACCATGCTGCGTCCCAGAAATACAATCACTGAGTTACTACAGTGAAGACGATAAAACATGAAAGCAAGATTTATAAGGTAGTGTGTGGTGTTTTGTAAGGATAGCTTTTTACCCAAACAGAAACAAATTAAAAAGCAAAAAGCAAAACAAAAAACAAAAAAAGCAAGAAAAATCAGTTGAAATATATAAGCTTTGACTATTCAATGTAATGGTCTCAAAATTACACAGAATAAAAAAGTATCCTTAGGTATGGGGATTTGGAATTTGAAGACCTGGATTCAAGTCTTCTATATAAAAGTAATATGCATAAAATATAAAGAGCACCATAGAAGAATTACAAATGAAATGCCATGGAAGTTCAGAGGAATAATAGGGTTTCCTGTTAAGAATGGGTTTGAGAGATTGTTAATATCCTAATATGCAGAGATGGGAAAGGAAAAGCTACTAACATGTACTGTGCATTTACTATGTCAGGCCCTTAATACTCCTATACAGTATTTATGAATGGGACAAGAGGGTCTATATGACTAAAATCCTTTGACCTTTCCACTACAATATTCTGACATTTACAGGAGGCGGGGGAAACAAGAGGGGATAATCAGAATAATAAGCCTAGTGTCAAAGTTTTAGAAATTGAAATTCAACTTATTTCCTGTGCTAAGTAGTGATTCATTAGCTGAGTGAGTCTAAGACAATGCTTCTTAAATTTTTTTCCTAGGGGCAGAAAAAGACTGAACACATCCCCAGGGTCCCTTAAGCATGAAATTTCTTTGAAGTCTCTGAAATCTACCTTATATTCTCTAAATATAAGAAAATCGTACTGAAAGCAGGAAAGCAATCCTTGCACACATATAGGAAAGAAACACCCTTTTTCCATGTCACCATGGTAATAAAGAACCTCCATCAAAGAGTAAGGATGGATGCACCTTAATAGTTCCCGTGAGCCCTGTAAGGCCATTATAAGAAATAAGGTCCTGGGCCTCAAAATACTAAATACATCATGCAGAGTATTTTAATTATCCTTGCCAACGCTCCACTCTATTAAGAGGTAATCAACAGATGCCTTAATTTTTTTCCAAAGTGCTTTCAAACAGACTATCTTGTTCAACTTAGAGCCCATTCCAGACTAAAACAACAGTAGGTATTATCCCCATTTTACAGATCTAGATATTAGACTCAACAGTAGGTTAAGTAGCTCTTCCATGATTGTAATCAATAGCTAAATGACACTTAAATCCAGGCAATCTGATTTCCAGCTTACTGATTTGCTAAGGAAAACTGCATCTTTTCATACTTATTTTGAAGTATTTCTCAAACTACAGTATATATCAACCATATCCCATGCTGTCCATTCAGTAACTGATAATTTCACAAACAGAAACAGAGGCTGAACACAAGTATGTAACTAGGAACTTAGAATAATACCCCTGTTCTCTAATGATACAGTCCTAATACTGGCTTTAAAAGAGAGAGAGAGAGAAAGAAAAGAATTAGGAAGTAGGAAGAAGAGGTAAACATATTGAAATCCCTTCACAAAAAATTACATATTATTATGGCATATAAGTTCCAGTGTTCTGTGGTGCTTGCTTTTTTTTTTTTACCTGACAATATACTGCTAATGGTTTAATTGCTTGTCTTTTCCCGCACTGTATAATAATTTTCCTTTTGTGTGGAAGCAATCTACCCCCTAAAACCTAAGGTAAAATTGTTCATTACATCTTTGTCCTAAATGAGACCCCTAGAATATGCCATATAAAGGAAAATGGGCTCTTAGGCGTTTCTCCTTCCTAGTAAAATTTCAATGCAACTCAAGCCAACACCGGAGACAAAAAAGATTCTACTTGGATTTACTGTGAAAAAAAGATCTGTAGCATATTTAAAGCCTACATGTTAATTTCTGTGCCATTAACTTCTTGAAGCATTCTATGAAGTCTACAACAAAGGGAGGCAAATAAGTGTTAGATCACAACCTATGAATCTGGGTGGAACAAAGGCTTCTCCTTTCATTATGCAGAGCACCAAGTTGCCAAAAACGCTCCGCTCAGATACCATGCGTGGTTACTGACTGCACGTCTGGGTATAGAGATGAAAAAAATCAAATGCTATTCAAATGCCGCCCAGCCTACCTTGCCCCTTTTGCCCAAGGCCTCGCCCCAGAGCTGGAGCCCCAATCTTTCTCCCCAATACAAGGAACCGGCTGAACCCTAGAGTTCTACAGCCTCCCGCCTCTTCTACGCCGGAGCTCCTCAGCCCCAGCAAAGCCGGGTTCCAAACCCAGTCGATTCCCCTCTCCCCGCCCCCCGCCCAGACCCCCAAAGGCTGCACCCACAGAACCACTGACGTAAGAAAGGCCAAAGCCGGCCCCGCGGAGCTGCCCCACGCCGCCGCTCGGCTCCCAGCCCCACAGCTTCCTCCCCTCCTCCCGGCCAAGGCGTGCCCAGACAGGGACGCGAGCGCGCCCCTCAGTTCTCGCAAGGGCTCGGCCGCGGGCGAGGAAGGAAGAAATCAACGCAGCCAGCTCCCCTCCCGCCTCTCAGCAGCGGCGAGGTGGGCACTGATCCTGCGCTAGCTCCCCGCTCCGGGGCCGACGGTACCAGGCGAGGGGTGTCGCTCTACCCCAGAGCCGGGCTGGAAGAGAGGGGAAGGTGTGGTCCAGGACAGGCGGCCTCGAAATAGGGGCCGGCAGTTCCCAGGTCCTCATCCGGCGGCGCCGGGGCCTCACTCACGACCCCAGTCCCCACCCAGGAGGCACCGAAGCCTACCCGAGACCCTTCTCCCCGGCCGCAAACGCCGCCCTTTGGGCCAAGGGCCGCCTGGGTCGGAGCCCTGTCAGCTGGTGACAGGTGGCGACTGGTGACCATGGCAACCCGAGGTGCGACGCGGCCGACCCCGCCTCCGCCTCCCGGAGTCACTCACCTGAGGGTTCCCGGACGAGTCCAGAGAAGCGGCTGAGGAGAAAGCGGCTGTGAGGCCGGCGAACGGGGCCCCGACGCGGCCGGGTCCGGGCTGGGGCTGGAGCGCGAGGGCGGAGGTCTATGTCTGGGTTTGGCGTCGGTCCTCCCTCCTGCCGCCCGCGCGTCAATCCATCAGATCCTCAGGCCGTCCTTCCTCGCGTCTGCCCCTCCCGGAGGACCGCTCAGCTCAGCCTCTTGCAGACTGCGGTTGTCAAGCGGCGCTGGAGCAGAGCTCCAGCCCCGAGCGGCAACCAATCATCGCGCTTCTCCGAGGCGCCTCAGGACCCCGCCGAGGGGCGGCCAGGCAGGTGCCTGAGCCAAAGGGAGAGTCGGCTGGGCGGGCCCGAGCCTGGAGAGGTGGGGACCCGCCTAGACAGACGGGCTCTGGCCTGCCCTCCAAGGACCTGCTGGACTCGGAGGAAGAGCTGGCCTGGCGATTGGGTGAGAGACCAGCAGCCGGGACGCAGACGGGTCGCTGGCCGGTGACCCCGCGTCCCGAAATAGCGCAGAGGGGGCTGTCGCCTCGGAATCGAGAAGTCCTCTGCTCATTAGAATCGCCTCTATAATACTCTTTCCTGACAATTATTACTGAACGCAAATGAAAGAAATCTAGCCTGCCCTTTTCTCTCCGCTCTTCCTGGCCTCACTTTCTTCCTGAAAACTCCAGCTGCTTATTTGCCCCATTCTTGATTTCTCCTTTTGTGATGCTGATATGCCTTGGAGCATTTTACAGTTACTTAACTTGTTCACAGATTTGGTTTTTTTACTACCCTTTTTATTAGTTGCAAGGCCCATGACAACAGAACCTCACTTTCCGACCCCACCAGTGCAGTCGATTCCACAAATATACATGATGCTTAACCCAGCTGAATTGAGTATTCAGTGGGTATAGCGATGTAGAAGAGCTAAGAATACAGTGATACAAACCTGTAAGAACCTCGCCTTCATAAGGGCCAAATGCCAAGAGTGAGCTGGGCCTCCAGACTGAGGGAAAGGACATAAGAGAGAGTGGTAATAATAAACATCAAAAACACTTATGAACAGGAAAAATTTAATCTAATTCAAGATAAAAGAAGCGATCGTGTGAAGGAAAGGTTCTAAGAAAAGTATTTACGAATTCAGGGAAAACAGTTTATGCAAAACTTTACCTAGTCCTGATTAACTCCTATAAGAAAGTCTTCATTAAGAAACTCTCTCAGTGATAAGTGATAGGCAAATGAATATAAACACAAATTAATGTTACCCAGGGTCTTGATATCAAAAAGAAAAAAAAAAATTTACGGAGTATTTAAATTGAAAAAGTGGGCAGATACAATATATCCTGGGAATGCCAGTATGGTTTTTGCCAGTATAGTTCATCTGAGAGTCCGCTTCTTAAATTTGATTCTCAATACCACTGCAAGAACCAAGCACTATTTATTTAAATTTTCAGCTAGATCTGATGTGGTTTAAAGTGTTGGGGTTTGGAGCCAATGGCCAAGAAAGAATTCTTGAGACGTCTTCAGTGCAAAAAAATGTCTTTATTAAAGCACAAGGACAGGACCCATTGACAGAGGACAGAAATAGCTGCCCTTGGGTTGTGAGGAGTGACTGATTATATAAGATTTTTCTATCCTACGGAAGGGATGGTGGTGTCAAGGTCCTAGGAAATTCAATCTATAGGTTTCTAGAAGTTTGACTATTGATGATTGCTTTTTTTCTTGTAAATCATTAATACAGTTGCAAACTGGGGCTTCTGGGCAGCTCAGTCAGTTAAGCATCTTGATTTCAGTTAAGAGTCAGTTAAGACTCTTGATTTCGTCTCAGATCATGATCTCATGGGTTCATGAGATGAAGTCTCTCATCGGCTCAGCACAGAGCGTTTGGGATCTTCTCTCTCTCTCCCCCCCCCCCCCCCCCACCGTTTGCCCCTCCGCTGCTTGTGCTCTCTCACTCTCTCAAAATAAATAAACTTAAAAAAAAAAGGACTGTTGCAAGCTGATAGAGGCTCATGATAGAGGCATCACTGTGATCTTTATCAGTTAACCACTTTTTTCTCCCTTTCCTTTGTTCTTGGGCAGCCAGGAGTGCTTGAGAAATGTCACACATATCCCACCTTGGGGGGTGGGGGGTAGCTGTTAGCTTGTGCTTTGCCCTCAGCTTGCCTTTGTTTCTCACATCATTTCTAGAAAGAGTTACTAATCAGGGAGCCTGACAAACATTTGACCACCTATTAGAGGCAGAGTGCTACATAAAAGGAAGAACGTGATCTGGTACTAGATTGGTTTGGGCATTCATAAAATAAAGTACTTTACTTATGCTCTCATTTAAGCTTCACAATCTCCCTTAAGATGCCTGTTAACTATTCCCATTTTAGACGTTAAGGGATAATTTGCCCAAGGGCAAATAGCTGATCTGTAGGGGAGCTAAGATTTCAACCAATACGATTCTTTTTTTTTTTATTTTTTTTTCAACATTTTTATTTATTTTTGGGACAGAGAGAGACAGATCATGAACGGGGGAGGGGCAGAGAGAGAGGGAGACACAGAATCGGAAACAGGCTCCAGGCTCCGAGCCATCAGCCCAGAGCCTGACGCGGGGCTCGAACTCACGGACCGCGAGATCGTGACCTGGCTGAAGTCGGACGCTTAACCGACTGCGCCACCCAGGCGCCCCTCAACCAATACGATTCTTAAACCCTTCTTTTTGCACTCTACTTCAGTGTATCAACTGGATATTTTAGTGTGAAAAAAATGGACTTAGCCTGAAAAGGTAGAGGGAATAAAGTCTTATTCATGTTTATATCCCCCATATCCTGTGGCAGTGTTACCTGTGTCTAAATTTTGAACAAGTCCTCAGAATTGTTAGAAGCAAACGCACAACCGTATTTCCAGAAAAAGGGGGTGGGGAAAAGGGAGAAATCAGGCACTGAAATATGACATCTGGCACATCTTGTTCAGTAATAAATGCATTGACTGTATATTCACTTCCTAATGTAACATCATCAAGTTTTACACTACAACCTTAATAGCTGTTAGCCTAAGGTATCACCTTTCCTTCTATACTCAGCCACACTGATTAAGATTAGATCTTCTTGTCTTTCACTCTAGTTGCTGCAAAGCAGTGAATTGTTCAGAAAGGACAAGGCTTTCTCAGTTGAAGGACTGTCCTTGGATTCTGAGGTACTGCCTCAATCTTCACCAAATATTTATCAAGTGCCTACTCTGGATGTGGAACTAGGTTAGGCATCGTTTGAAAATGCAGGTCCTAACTTGACAGAATGATTCATAGTGCTTGTGACTTAAATGCCTATAGGCTAAGGTGTACCCCTTTTAATAAGATTCTCAAATCTCATTTCTAAAAAGGGAAATAGAAGTTTTTGGTTTTCCCCAAATAGTGGAAAGGAATCTGAGCACAAGCCTAAAAAAGGAAATCTTGCCTCAAGCTGTTCAGGGGAAGTTCAACAGGGATATGAGCACTTGTTTTAAAAGTTCCACTCTCCTTATTAGAACACACACATAAATACACACACCAAAGAGCTGTGTGATTTATAGCCAGCAGTGCCCTGGCTCTGGGAGAACGAACAAGAGACCACCACTGCTTCTCTTTCAAATAGTCTCAAAGATTAGGTAGGTAGAATACCTGGGTCTACCAGCACTCCTCTCCAGACCCCTAAACAAAAGCTTAAATTATATGTCAATGACTAAACCTAGCAACACACACACACACACACACACACACACACACACACACATTCTTGTTTCAACATAAAAGAGATGTGCTTTTTTATGTTAAGTAAATAATTGGATGTTCTACTGAAAACAAAAATACAAATTTTTAAATATTCTGTTTTGAAATAAAAAATTCACCCTATTTTAATGAAACCACTGGCAGACTTCAAAGTCAAAAACGGGGGAAACTACAGATTAAAAATATTAATACATAAATCACATTAAGCATCATAATTTTGGATGGGTATTTTAGGGTAAGGTTAGTAACTTTCTAGTAATAATCTTGAGACTATTTAATAGAACTTGCTAGAAAGAGCAAAGAAAAATAGAGATTGACCAAAATGAGTCTAGGTAGGTGTCTTATTGTAAGTCATGTGCCCCCAAAATATTTATAAAAATCCTATTTCAGAAAAATTAAGTATCATATTAGCATTTCTTTTAGAGCTTGGTCAGTAACTAAATTGGCCCTTTCCAACTAAATTTTGAGTTATTTATCTGAAATAGTCACACAGCCCCTGGATGGCTCAGTTGGTTGAGTGTCTGACTCTTTTTTTTTTTTAATTACTTTTTAATGTTTATTTATTTTTGAAAGAGAGAGACAGAGAGAGACAGAGTGTGATCAGGGGAGGGGCAGAGAGAGAGGGAGACACAGAATCTGAAGCAGGCTCCAGGCTCTGAGCTGTCAGCACAGAGCCTGATGCAGGGCTTGAACTCACAAACCGTGAGATCATGACCTGAGCCAAAGTCAGAATGCTCAACCAACTGAGCCACCCAGACACCCCTGAGTGTCTACCTCTTGATCTTGGCTCAGGTCATGATCCCAAGGTCATGAGATTGGGCCCCGAGTCAGGCTCTGCACTGAACACAGAGCCTGTTTAAGATCTCTCTCTCTTTCTCTCTCTCTCTCTCATCTCTCTCTGCCTTTCTCACCCCCTTTACCCCTCTCCCTGGCTCATAAATAAATAAATAAATAAATAAATAAATAAATAAATAAATAAGTAAGTAAGTAAGTAAGTAAGTAAGTAAGTAAGTAAGTAAGTAAATATAGCCACACAAAGGCAAATGACAAAATGCTTTATGTTTCAGTGATTGTTCTTCCTATCCTAAAAGAATGCACCCAAGTTCAACACAGTTTACCAGGGTTTCTGTGTAAGTATAATATAGTGAGCATATGCATAGAAGTCTCAGTGCTACCAATTACACATGAATTGGGATTTTGTAAAAAAGTTCAAACTGAAACTCTTACCAATCTACAGGTAACATAAGAAATTTCTCCTTACTTTATTTCGATAACTTTAGAATTCCACTCCTACAGATACCATATAGCAAAATAGTATCAGTGCTATGTCTCAAATAAAATATAGGTGCTTAATAAATACATGCTGACATATCAAAATAGTTTCTGTGATCCTATCCCATAATGTTCCAGGATTTTTTACCTCAATACCTGGGATTCGTTCTCACCGCTTTGAAGAATGAAGAGGTGGACACAAAACAAAATGAGCAGCAGGCAAAAGTGTAATAGAGTAGGGATGCCTGGGTGACTCAGTTGGTTAAGCATCAGACTTCGGCTCAGGTCACGATCTCGATCTCACAGTTTGTGAATTTGAGCCCCACATCAGGCTCCGTGCTGGCAATTCAGTCTGGCGCCTGCTTTGGATTCTATGTCCCCTCTCTCTCTCTGGCCTACCCTGGCTTGTGCTCTGTTTCTGTCTCTCAAAAATGAATAAACATTAAAAAATCTTTTTTAAGTTTATTAAAGATCAGAAAGGAAGAATAGTATGAAAGCTCTTTTGCAGAGAAGGGACATTTTGAAAGTCAATTTCTGCAACAATAGGCAAGGGTCTTTGTTTTATAAGATTCTGGTCAGCCCTCTCTTCCCTTCTCCCTCGTTCCTTTTCAGGTTCTACCCTTACTAACTAGATAACTCTAGGTGCTGGCTTGTCCATTCCTGATTGGCTCGACTCCATTGTGTGAGGAGTCAGACTATGGTCATACTGTCCCTCATGTAACACAAGTTTTATGGTTTACTTTTGTTAGTTAGGTATTTTGATAGTCAAATTCCTGACGGGAACCTGAGGGGGAGTAGGTGGTGTCTGTTAAGTTCTTAAGAGGAACCTTAAGCCCGAGGGGGTTTGCTGTGGTCAAATGCTCCCAGCATTGTTCCAAAATATGTGTTTTTCCCCCCACCCAGGGACCTCAGGTCCTAACCTTTCCCTCTCTGCCTATTTTATCCTAGCATTTCCCAATCATAATAAAACAATCTAGCTCATGTAGTCATTTACCAGGATCCAGGAAAAGCAGCAACCTATAACAACCCATTTAATACCTTGCTCACTGGTCATCCACCTCTCAGTCTCTGTGCTAAGAAGGTAAACATAGGGGGGTGCCTGGGTGGCTCAGTCAGTTAAGCCTCCAACTTCAGCTCAGGTCCTGATCTTGTAGTTTGTGAGTTCGAGCCCCTCGTTGGACTCTGTGCTGACAGTTCAGAGCCTGGAACCTGCTTTGGATTCTGTGTCTCTCTCTCTCTCTGCCCCCTCCCCCTCTCAAAAATAAATAAACATTAAAAAAAAGAAGAAGAGGGGCGCCTGGGTGGTGCAGTCGGTTAAGCGTCCGACTTCAGCCAGGTCACGATCTCGCGGTCCGTGAGTTCGAGCCCCGCGTCAGGCTCTGGGCTGATGGCTCAGAGCCTGGAGCCTGTTTCCGATTCTGTGTCTCCCTCTCTCTCTGCCCCTCCCCCGTTCATGCTCTGTCTCTCTCTGTCCCAAAAATAAATAAAAACGTTGAAAAGAAAAAAAAAATAAAAAAAAAAAAAAAAAGAAGAAGGTAAACATAGGGCCCTCAGAAAAATCAGGCCTAGAGATTAGGAATGTTCTGGGATACAGGCAGAGTTCTTGAAAAGTTCTTGATTTTCAGGCACAATGTTTAGCGTTGTCAGCTCTTGGGAACAACTACGAAGCTTCCCTGAAGATATTGAAAGTAAAATTCCCCTCTCTGAATTACCTCTGAGCTCAACATTTGAATACATTAGAGTAGAAATACACAAAGTCACCTGAAAGCCACAAACAGACAATGCTTGGATGCCTACTGTCACTGGAAATGAAAACTCAAGCCAACTTTCCAGTACCAGTGACAAAGGAATCTTTTTTTTTTATTTTTTTTAATTTAAAAAAAAAATTTTTTTTCCAACATTTATTTATTTTTGGGACAGAGAGAGACAGAGCATGAACGGGGGAGGGGCAGAGAGAGAGGGAGACACAGAATCGGAAACAGGCTCCAGGCTCTGAGCCATCAGCCCAGAGCCTGACGCGGGGCTCGAACTCACGGAGCGCGAGATCGTGACCTGGCTGAAGTCGGACGCTTAACCGACTGCACCACCCAGGCGCCCCAGTGACAAAGGAATCTTAAAGGATGCTCCTCAGGAAACATACCCCAGTGCATTGCTTTGAGCCCTGGGGAGACATTCTTCCTGATTCTGTATTAATTTTATCCTCTTATTTGGTGCTCTAGGCAATGCATTCATCCAATTCCCCTCATTCTAATTCACCTTCATATTTATGTTTTGATTTCCCACATTGTCTGCCTAGGGAAAGGAAAAACTGGCTGGTCAAACCTATACAGATTTTATCTACATCTGTAAATTGGCATCCATGTTCATACATTGGTCTTACTAGCTTGGTTTCTGTGAGTCCACCCTGAGAGATGGATGTGCTTTCCATTTGCTAACAAAATCAGTTTCCAAGCCTGCAGTGATGCAAATCAAACTTTGGACCACATATTCACCCAAGTAATGCAACCTCTAGAGGCCTCTTGGGAAGTGGCCAACAGACTCTCCAGATACTACCTCTCTCCACTGATGTGAAGTCAAGTGAGCTATGGCCTCCACTTAAAAATTTCTACCCTTAGTATTAATATTATAGCTTTTACTTAAGAAAATCAGTTTAAATACAGTAAAGCCCATTTCAAGTGAATCACAGATTATATTAGATGTTCTGCTTGAACAGCAAATAAACATGCTTGTTAAAAAAAAAAGTTATAATTTATTTAAAGAGAGAGCCTCATTAAACAAAGTGTGGGGTGGGGGGAAGAGCTATTAGAGATTAACAGAGATTTAGACTTTACCCAATGCAATCAATGGGCAACCAAATGCAATGGGGGACACCTTGTTTAGATTCTACTGCATGGGGTGCCTGGCTGGCTCAGTCAGTACAGCATGCAACTCTTGACCTCAGGGTTGTGAGTTTGAGCCCCACATTGGGCATGGAGCCTACTTTAAAAAAATATTCCACTGCAGACAAACAGTGGGAGGCAGAATAATAGCCCCTCCCAAAGACATCCACATCTTAATCCTCAGAACCTGTGAATATGTTACTTTTCATGGTCAGAGACTTTGCTAGTGTGATTATGTTAAAGATTTTTAAATGGGGAGGTTATTCTGGGCTATAATCACTTGGGTCCTTAGAAGCAGAGAACCTTTCCCAGCGGGGGTCAGAGGGAGATACTACTATGGAAGGAAAGTCAAAAAGATGAAACATTGCTAATTTGGAAGGCAGAAGGGGACTAAGAACCAAAGAATGCAGGCTGTAGATGCTGGAAAAGGCAAGTAAACAGATTCTCTCCTAGAATATCCAGAAAGGAATGTAGTACCTTGATGTTAGCCCCAGGGATGCCCATGTCAGACTTCTGACCTAAAGACCTGGTAAGATAATGAATTTACATTGTTTGAAGTTACTAAATTTACAGTAATTTGTTATAGAAACAATAGAAAAGAAATATAAAAACTCAAAAAGATATTTTGAGACAAACTAGGAGATTTAAACAGGGATTGGGTATTAAATGGAGTCTTGAGGAATTAATATTAACTTTTGTTACAGTATGATAATAGTATCTGGGCTACCTTTTAAAACTTTTTGCTAGAGATGACATACTGAAATATGTATAGATGAAATGATACAATGAAAGCTGGGATTTGGTTTAAAAAACTGTCCCTTTACCCCCAAAAGGTGGGGGTATAGATAAGACATTAAAATTGGCAAAAGATGAGTTAATTGTTGAAGATGGGGCTCATACTATTCTATTATTATGTATACTTGAGATTTTTCATAGTAAGTTTTTTTTAAGTGAATTAACTTAGGAAAGAGCACCTGAATATTACAGATCAGCACTGTCCAAAACAATTTTCTGTGATGATGGAAATGTCCTACATCTCCACTGTTCAATGCAGTAGCTACTGGCCATGGGACTGATAAGCACTTCAAATGAGGAACTGAAGTTTTAATTTTATTTAATTTGAATTAATTAAATTTAAATAGTCCCATGTTGGGGCTCCTGGGTGGCTCAGTCGGTTGAGCTTCTGACTTCTGCTCAGGTCATGATCTCACAGTCTGTGAGTTCGAGCCCCGCATCGGGCTCTGTGCTGACAGCTCAGAGCCTGGAGCCCACTTTGAATTCTGTGTCTCCCTCTCTCTCTGACACTCCGCCATTCATGCTCTGTCTCTGTCTCAAAAATAAACATTAAAAAAATAAATAAATAGTCCCATGTGGCTAGTGGCTGCAATATTACACAGTGCAGCTCTAGATATTAGAAGAGAGCCATAATGTCTTGTTATTAGAATTCAAATAAGTAAGCTTGTGAATCAAGTCAGCACACATCTGCTATTTTTGTCTGCCCAGCCTCTCTTTCCCTTTCTTCCTAATACTATCCAGCTCCTACCTCCCACCCTGATCACTTCTGGGGATTTTCTGTATTGGAAAGTGAAGTAGTACCCTCCATCAGTTGTATGACTAGAAACCTTAGAACTGCTATTATATTCTCTTCACACACTGAGGTTTCTGAGAGAGTAAAATCAAAATTAGGACAAAGATGGACAGTCTTGATTCTCAAGTTCTTAGACCTAGTCAACCCTGGGGAGTCAATACCATCCTTACTTTCCCTTGTTTCAGCTGGATAAAAACAATAAATTCCTCTTTTGCTTATGTGATTTTTGAGTCAAGTTCTATCATTTGCAACCTACGATACAATGTCCCACAAAAAACTTAACTCCATTTTTCCGTGCTACCATAATGGTGCACATGAATGTTGTCATGGATACTCTGAAGAGCATTAACAATGCTGAAAAGACAGGCAAATGCCAGGTTCTTATTAGGCCATGCTCCAAGGTCATCATCTGATTTTTAACTGTGGATGATGAAGCATGGTTACACTGACAAATTTGAAATCATCGATGATCATAGAACTGGGAAAATTGTTGTGAACCTCATGGGCAGATTAAACAAGTGTGGAGTGATCAGCCCCAGGTTTGATGTACAATGCAAAGATCTAGAAAAATGGCAGAATAATCTGCTTCTGTCCTGCCAGTTTGGTTTCATCGTACTGACAACCTCAGCTGGTAGCATGGACCATGAAGAAGCAAGATGAAAATACACAGGAGGGAAAATCCTGGGATTTTTTTTCTCTAGGGATGTAATACATTCATGCAAAGAAAATGCCTCACTGGACTCTTAAAAAAAACCCACAACAACAACAAAAAACACACACAAAAAACTAAACAAATGCCAGGGTCACTAGCAAAATAGTAAGATTAATGGCACTGCTATAGACTGAATTGTAACCTCCTAAAATTCATTACGTTGAAGCCCTACCCCCCACCCCCATCTGACAATATGGGAGATGGGGCCTTTAAAGAGGTGATTAAAGTTAAGGGGCACCTGGGTGGCTCAGTCGTCTCCGGTCGTGATCTTGTGGTTCGTGACTTCGAGCCCCACATCAGGCTCACTGCTGTCAGCCCGTCAGCACAGAGCCCGCTTCAGATCCTCTCTGCCCCTCCCTTGCTTGTGCTCTCAAAAACAAATAAATATTTTAAAAAATAATAAAGAGGTGGTTAAAGTTAATGAAGCCATAAGGGTGGACCTCTGAACTGACAGAACTGGTACCCTTATAAGAAAAGAAACAAAGACAGCTCTCTCAGGAAAAGTGAAGACACAGCAAGAAGGAGCTATCTGCAACCCAGGAAAAGTCCTCACGAGACCCCAATCATGCTGGCACCCTGATCTTGGACTTCCAGCATCCAGAAACATGAGAAGGTAAACTTCTGTTGTTTAAGCTGCCCAGTCTATGATATTTTGTTACGGCAGCCCTAGCTCAGACAGGTACCAGTATAGCTCTCCTAGTGCCAGTTACTACCAGTTCTTTCAGGGTGAAGTTGACCCTGATTAGCAAAAATAGTAATATATTGACATTTTATTATTCCATTCCCATTCTTGATTTCAGCTTAGACTGGAGTAGCTTTTCAATTGGTTTTTACTTTTTTTAAGTAACAAAACGCTCTGCCCAGCTATCTTGAATCTCATCAAATCAGAAAAATTCTATCAATATAGAAAAAGTCTTTACTGAGATTAAGCAGCCAGAATTACATTACTAGTAATGGAGAGGAAAAGCTGATAAATCACATAGTCAAATTCATGTGTTCATCCTTTTAACTTTTGACTTTATTCCTTGTATCAACAGGTTAAGAAAGCAAAATTCTCTTACATATTGATTTATAGATAATGTTACAAGCAGCACACAAAACATTGTTTCACAGAGTAATATTCAGTGATCCCATTAAATGCAGTTTTAATCCTTATTTTAAACTAAGTGCAATAATTTAATACAATAAGCTGAACGCACACAAAACTTGTATATCCTGAACTACAAAAGTGGTTTCCACAACCATACATGGTTTTAGTCAAGTACACATTTCCACAATGAACAAGTACTAACAAGTATGTTAATAAAACACTATCCTAAATGCTTATCCTGCCATCAGCTTTTTAAGCAATACCTTCCTGTTACTGAAAACATTTATTTTTAGACGCTTTAATCTAACCTGGGAAAATGAGTTCTCTTAAAACTTGACAACTAGTATATTATACGCTCAAAAGGTTTTAAATCAAAAAAGCCTTCCAATACGGAAGAATTCACATGAAACTTGTAGTTAAAAAAAAGCCAACATTCTTGTTATCTAAAGAAAAGAATATTAAACAACAAATATCTCAAGACAGATAAACATTCCTACAAAAGACTGTATTTTCTTGTTATCTTCTCCCTAAAAAAACACAAACCAGTTCACTATCTTTTAATAACCTCCTAGACTACTATAAACACTCCTACAAAAGACTGTATTTTTTTTGTATCTTCTCCCTAAAAAAAAGCAAACCAGCTCACTATCTTTTAATAATCTCTTAGACTACTATAGTCTAAAAACTTTAGAAGACATGAAACACGTCTTAGCTATCATAGTCGAAGGTGCCCTTTAGATTTCATATATTAAACAGCTACAGTATAGCCTACACCTAATGGCACAAATACCTAATACATAAATACTACTTCATCATTTAGACAGTCAAAAGTCAGAAGGAACTGCATGGTTTGCAAGGTACTTCAACTTACATGTGGTCATTAAAACCCAGTAAGTAATTCAAGTATAGTAGTATAATGGCAGACAATTCAAGGCTCAAATATCACTCTAAAATTGAAGACATGAAAAAAAAAAAATGGAAAACTTTGTGTTCCTCCATCCTTCACCTTCATGGCTAGATATAGAGACCTTACAGTGGAAAATATACAGTTATTATATATGCTTTCCCCAGAAGATAATGAAGCTTCAGAAAGTACAAAAGGTGTCAAGATCCATAGTTTGCCTCATCAAATGCTTTTCTAGCTCGTTTCAATTCTTCATTCATAGTAAGCAAGTCTTTAACCCTAGCAAACTTCCTTGGGTCCTTTCGAATCAAGAAGACGATATCTTCAACTTGTACCCGACCTTGTCTTCCGATTGACATTGCCTTGTGAGTCTATTACAAAGAAATAAATTAATTTTAAAAAATCTAATATTTTACTTTTTATTTGCATTTACTTAATACTGGTGAGTTTGAAGACTTTCTCTTCTATTTATAGCTATTCATTTGTTAATTGTGTTTATATTCATGTCCTTTGTCCACTTGCTACTGTGTTATAGTGATGCTTAATGTTTTATAGACATTTTTTAATACTAATGACATTAAAACTATCAAATTTATTGTTTCTTTTTTTTTGTTTTTTGGTATACCTAGTCTTTGTCTTCATTTGTATAAAATAATTCTATAATTTCGTTGTAACTGCATATTTCGTTTAAGCTTTGTCTAGTAACGAATAAATAGCGGTGAGTAAAAATAAACAAACAAACAGTGGTGAGTTTTCCCCTTAAATTCAAATAAATCTCATCTCCTATCATATATTCATCCTGTGCAAAAACAAAGGTTCATCATAATATTATTTCTAAGGACTAAAAAAGGGGAAATTAAGTGTTTAATAAGGCATTAAATAAACAAATTTGGGTACATCCAACCAATTGATATTATGAAGCCATTAAAAATATTTATAGAATATTATGCAATGACATGGGAAGTGTTCTACTTACGTAAGTGAAAAAGAAGGTTCTAAGACTAAATACACTATATGATTTCAATTTAATAAAGTTTAAAAATATGTGCAAAAAACCAAAAAAGTATTCACCAAAATCTGAGCATTAGTTGTCTAGATGGCAGGATTACAGATTTCTATTTTCTCTCCTGTACTTTTTTATAATTCCTAAATTTAACAAATATTCTTTTTATAAATGGAAAAAAAATTTAATGCATACTCTCTGACAGGAATTTTACTTCTATTATTCTATACTAAGGAAATAATCCATAACACAGGGTAAAAACTCACAAGAACACAACCAAACTCAGTATTCCTATCCCTGTGAATATATCCAAGGAGGAGATGGGAGGAAATTTCATGAATACGATCATATCTATTTAGATCAAAATAACCTACTAACTTATGCAAGAGAGAAATGGTTAAATATATTAGAAAACAATTTAAATGAATTTCATCTAACTACTAAAATAATTGTGATTAGAATGTAGAAAATATATATTATAAAACTCTGAGTAAAAGAAATGTTTACTATGATTACCACTATATGTAAGCACTGTACACATTTTTTTTTTAATGTTTATTTACCTTTGGGAGAGAGAGAGAGACAAAGTACAAACAGGGGATGAACACAGAGAGAGAGGGAGACACAGAATCCCAAGCAGGCTCCAAGTTCTGAGCTGTCAGCACAGAGCCCGAAGCAGGGCTTGAACTTGTGAACTGTGAGATCATGACCTGAGCCGAAGTCGGACACTTAACCGACTGAGCCACCCAGGCGCGCCTTTTTTTAATTTAATTTTTTTTTTTAAGCACTGTATACATTTTTAAAAAAATACTAGAAGGGGAGATCTTACATTAGATAATGGGATTATGGTTAATATTTGTAAATTTTATTCTAGAATCTTATAATTATGTCCTCATAAATAAAATTCAGGAGAAGGTAGAATATTGTGTGTGCACATATACATGAGTGTGTTTGTATGTATATATCATATATATATATCTTAAATATTTTTTTTAACTTTATTTATTTATTTATTTAGAGACAGTACTCAAGAGCGTGACGAGGGGAGTGGCAAAGAGAATGGGAGGGAGAGAGAGAGAGAATGCCTAGCAGGCTCAAGTGTGAACTCCCAAACCATGAAATCATGACCTGAGAGGAAACCAAGAGTCAGATGCTTAACTGACTGAGCCAGGTCATGATCTCCCCGTCCTAAGACAGAGCCCCATGTTTGGCTCCGCGATGAGGCATGGAGCCTGCTTGAGATGCTCCCTCCCTCTCCTTCTGCCCCTGCCCCATGTGCATGTGTGTGCTCCCCTCCCCCTCTCAAAAATAAAATCTTAAAAAAAAAAATAAGGAGTTTCAAATCTATTACTCAATTAACTAAGACAAATTACAAAAAAAAATCTTACCATTTCAGTGATGAACTCTATGACAAGGTCTTCAAGAATATCCACTGACTCAGTATAAGGATTCTGGTCATCCCCAAACCCATACATCATACATCGCACTGCAAAAGAACAATCATTTTTGTTTACTTGAACAAATTTAACAATTTTACCAATACCTTTTTCAAATTAGAAATGGACCAAATAAGACAAGATACTTGTATAAACATATATTATATATTTGTTGTCTGCAAGTATGGATTTTGGTGTAAAAGACTTTTAACCACATTCTCATAACCAACTGTTCCTACAACTGTTCCTACCTGTCCTTCCCTACTAGGAACTCCTGTTCCCTCCCAGCCACTGAACCCTGATATCAATATTCTTTCCCTAATCTCTATTATCTATTCACCAACAACCCCAGAATACCTGTAACTAGGAAACTCCATGCCAGGGACAGGATGAGTAGCAATGGCTCAGCTCTTACTGGGAGTATTCTATGTGTGTATGGAGTGGGGGGAGGGGGGGGAACAGGAGGGGCAGGCAGGGGGGCATTGGAAAAGAGAAGGCAAAATCCTTTCTGATACTAACATAGGAAAAAGGACATGAAAGAAAGTGCTCTAATTGCTTCTTTTTTTTTTTTTTTTTTTAAATTTTTTTTTTTTTTTTTTCAACGTTTATTTATTTTTGGGACAGAGAGAGACAGAGCATGAACGGGGGAGGGGCAGAGAGAGAGGGAGACACAGAATCAGAAACAGGCTCCAGGCTCTGAGCCATCAGCCCAGAGCCCGACGCGGGGCTCGAACTCACGGAGCGCGAGATCGTGACCTGGCTGAAGTCGGACGCTTAACCGACTGCGCCACCCAGGCGCCCCTCTAATTGCTTCTTATAGGAGGAACACGGTAATCAAAAGGAGAAAGCGAACTATGTGGAATCTTGACATTTCATTTCCTAGATCAATGCACTGCTAATAAAGTCCTTTCAGGCTTCAACCGAAAGAACCATAGAAAATGCAAAAGAGAAGAAAAGTCTAATACAGAGTAATAAAAATGGGTGCTAACAGCTAAAACTTACATAGACCTTACTATGTACCAGGGATATGGTTTTAAGCCTTTCACATACATAACTCATTTAAACCTCACAACAATCCTTTGAAGTAGATACTATTATTATCCCTATTCCATATAGATGAGAAAACGGAGGCACTGAGCTAAGTGATTTACCCAAGCTAAGTGATTTTCCACACAGACGTAAGAGATGGAACCTCAGTTTGAATGCAACTGATCTTGCTCCAGAGTCAATATTCCTCCTCTTAACAGTATTACACTTCTTGGTAGTTTAAGGCAGATGGAATCCATGTGGATTCTCATCCTATAGTCTATAAACTCCCAGTTAGTCCATGGATAGGCTCTAAGAAATCCTTGAGGCCTTCTGAAATTAAATGCAAAAATTTTATACACTATTTGTGTGCGCATTTTTCTTGAAAGAACAATCTGTTCTTAACGGTTCAGAAAGGGGTATATAAATGTTAAAAAAAAAAAAAAAAAGGTCACAGGTTGGAAATGTTTTGTATATGGATCTGAGTGGTGGTCATATGTAAATAAGTAAAATTCATTAAGTTGTTCATTTAAGACTAATACAATTTATTTTAAGTACAGTAAAGAAAAAAAAGGAACTCCTAGGACATTTCTAACGGAAGACATGAGGGGCACCTGGGTAGCTCAGTTGGTTAAGTGGCCAACTTCAGCTCAGATCATGATCTTGCAGTTCATGGGTTTGAGTCTCGCGTTGGGCTCTGTGCTGTCAGTTCAGAGTCTGGAGCCTGCTTAGGATTCTGTATCTCCCTTTCTCACTGCCCCTCCCCCACTCCTGCTCTGTCTCTCTCTCTCTCTCTCTCTCTCTCTCTCTCTCTCTCAAAATTAAATATTTTAAAAAGTTAAAAAAAATAATGAAGAAATGAGTACATTAAGAATAATTTCTATTTAGGAGAAGCAAAAGCTGGTAGAACTGAAAAGAGACTAGAATAGATCAAGCCTAGGGAAGAAAAGAAAGGGGTGACTTGGAAGTTAGCCTGGGACAGAGGTATCCCTAGAGTTTAAACTGGTAAGAGCCTTTATGTCCAGATACAGGGAGTAGAAAACAAGTATTTTTTTTTCTCCTTTAGATTCTGACAACTTTGCTTTTTTTTTTTTTTTTTGAGATAATTTCAGACTTACAGAAGAGTTACAAAAAATAGTAGAGTTCCCAAATACCCTACATCCACCTTCCCCTTATTTTAACATCTTACATAACCAAAGACATTTATCAAAACTAAGAAATTAACATTGGTACAAATATAGAACTTACTCAGATTGTACCAGTTTTTCAACTGATATCCTTTTTACATTTCAAGATCCCACGTTATTTAATTACCATGCCTCTTTACTTTTCACTGATCAGTGACAGTTCCTCAGACTTTTCTAGTCTTTTATGACCTTGACACTGTAGAAGACTCCTGGTTAGTTATCTTGTAGTGTTCCCCAATTTGGGTTTGTCTGGTGTTCTTTCATTATTAGGCTGTGGGTACCCATTAGTAGAAAGGATACCATAGAGGTGATGTGCTCTCTTAACTGACTGAGCCACCCAGGCGCCCCTGATGTGCAATCTTAATGCATCACGTGATGTTAATATATATTACTGGTGATGTTGACTTTGATCATTTAGCTAACATTTTAGACATTACTTGTCTGCCAGGATTCTCCATTGTAAGCTTACTATTTTTCCTTAAATATTTTGAGTAAGATACTTTGTCATGAACATTTTAATGGGCATAATTCACCAGTATGTATGTAAACTGCACTTGGTTAAAAGGTTTGTAAAGATACAAATACCAGTGAATGCTTTGAAACTTTGTGTTATAGTAGCAAAAAATTTTTTAAGAAGAAGATTTAGAACAGATCTTGGCCAGTAACATATCAAGATTCAGGTAAGACCAGAAGGCTGTGAAGATTCCAAATTCTTATCATCACAAAAATAAAGCAATTCAAGTAGAACAAAGGTTTCTGCTAACAATTGACTATGCAAACATCACACTGAGATGCTCTAGTGTGGGAATCCCCTTCTTATGCTGATTAAGAAGCAAAAACACATACAAATGGAGTAAACAGTATCAGAGATGGATTAAACACTGGTCAGCTTTAGGTGAGAAATTGAGATATGGAGGATTTGAGTCATTAAAAATATAAAAATAAAAAGACATACTGCCTGCAGTTTCAAGAGCATTTGGAAATGACTGAGCCTGACCCAGCATAAATAAACCATATATTCATTTGTTAATACTCAGCCATAACTATATGTAAAGGACACAGGTTGGAGAGTGCATTCTCACAGTGCCTTTCATGGGCTGGCTTTGACCATCACTAGACACAGCAGCTCTTCCACTTACTTGCCAAAAAGGGTCAAACCTGTCTATTGAGGGAATACACTAGAGAACCAATCAATACATTATAATTTCCATGCCACTGTAATGCCTTACACTGTTCACCATTTTTCTGTATTTTCCAATGCCTTAGTCCACAGCCCCAACTTAATTCCTACCCTCAGCACCTGTTCCAGGATCCATTATAATTTTTGACTTACAGTCAAAGGAGTCCCTGCTCCTACTGCTGCAATAGTAAAGGACATAAAAAGTAATGGAGGTATGTTCTTAGTCCCTGAGTTGAAACACTGATCACATTTCCTCATTTTAAAAAACTGTGTATTAAAAAAAAATGTGGGGGAACCTAGGTGGCTCAGTTGGTTGAGTGACTGACTCTTGATTTCAGCTCAGGTTGTAGTCAGTCCCAGGGTCATGGGATTGAGCCCCAAGTTGGGCTCCACACTGAGCGTGAAGCATGCTTGAGTTTCTGTTTCTTTCTCCCTCTCTCTCTCTCTCTCTCTCTCTCCCCCCAGCATGTGTGTTCTCCCCAGCATGTGCGTTCTTTCTGTCTCTAAAATAAAAATTTTTCAAAATGTGTACACACAAAACCCACCTACCCACATACAAACATATAAATTGGGGTCAGGATCATTACTATCCATGATTCACAAGTTAAACAATCTTACAGGCAAGTCTGAGAATATTGTCCCTACAGGGAAACACATTCAGAACATTAATCTACTTTGAACAAACATGTCCAAAAGTTTTTATCATCTATAATTAAATCATTGTCAAATATTACTTACATTCTTTAGAAAAAAGTCTCTTCCTTTTACCCTGTCCACCTTCTGCACCTCCTCCAATTTCTTCACTTTCTTCCTCAAACTGTAAGTTAAAAATGTATATACAGAAATGTCAAGCACTGCATTTGATTTTTAAGCAATTAACATTAATTTTTTTCCACTTTCAACACTAATTATCATGCCAGAAAGCCTAAAACATGCAGCAAAAAAATCATGAAACCTTAGCATTTCAGGAGCCTTAAAGACTATCCAGTCCAACTTCCCACTCAATGCAGGAATGGCTCTCCTACAGTGTCCCTAACAAATAATTTTACTGCCTCTGCTGGAAGCGTTTCAATGACCGTACTTTTTTTTTTTTTTTTTAAACCAACTGGTTAGCCTATTACTACACAGTTTTACTGTTAAGAGTGAATCGAAGTAAGTAAAACTATCTTTATTTTTTATTAAGCATTGCTTATACAGTGCCAGGAACTTTCTTCAAGTAAGCCTTAACCCCATTTTACGACACGAAAACCAAGGCTCAAAGTTAAGTAACTTGCTCATAGATAATAGAGATTTTGAAACACAAATTCCCTGACTTTCGGTCCATTATTCCCACTACTTTACAGTAAGTATATAGTTTTGTTACTAGTTGAAGTGTTGGTTCATAATGAGAGCTAAAAATAATTAGCTTCGTCCTATGATGATTCTCCAGGCGATTCAAAGAGTGTCTGACAAATAGAGACCAAAAGCAAAGGGCAAGGGGCCACCTTCCCACTCTTCACGTCCTGCCCCACACACTAAGAGATGAATCGGGAGGGAAGGGCTAGCACGGCGTGAAATCCCCGAACTCTCTCCAGTGAATTCGCGAAGGAAAACCTCGAGTGACTCTGAACTCGAGTTCCACTTCTGCACCCCAGGGAGTGAAGAAAGGACTGGGTTGTAACAGTGGTGGTCACTCACGGTAGGATCTTCCTCCTCGTCTGCCATGCCACCAGCCAGCTTACAGGACTCAGCCGCCTCGCTCCCAGCGGGTTTTACTATATCCGCGGCCTCACTTCCGGTGACGCGCAGGGAGGGGCGGGGCGAGACGGAGCCTAGTCCCGGCCGGCCAGCTGGGGTGGAAAATGCGCGGAGACAAGCTAACAGGGGACCCAAGCCGAGTTTAGGGAGAGAGGGATGAGCTCTAGGCTCTGTGTTCAAGATCACAGATTAATTAAACATTCGCAAAGTAAAGGGGGCGTGTATCTCCTTGTGACCCTGAATTTGCTTCTACATATCGAATCACTTCTTCCTGATTTGGGGCTGTGTAGTTATGCATCGTTGGGGGTCCTAGCAGTCCTTGGGCTGCCCGAAGAGTGTACTTAAACGATTTTAACAACTTTCAATTACACTATTATTAATTGCCAAGCACTATACCGGTTGTCGGGTGTGTTTTTCTTCGCTACTAGTTTTTAAGGGGGTGATACTACCCCTTAGACTGAGGATTCAATATTTGTGCGGAGTTTTTTGATCAGAACAGTAATTGGGAAAAACACGGGCGTTAGAAGGCTAAAGGTAGGGATATAAAATGTTATGCAATGCAAGACACGATACCACACAAGGAAAAGTTGTTCCACAATGTTTCTGAATGTCCTGCTAAACATTCATGCAAGTGAAAAATCTAACTATCTGAACCTAGAACCTTTGTTAAAATATAGACACAAAGCATGTCCTATGCTTTTAACTTACATTTAATTTTCTAGGAATGAAACTATGAGATAATAGAAAAAAATATTTATGGGTCTCTGCTGCCAGTTTCTGGCACAGAACTCCTAAAACCCTTGAAATTTCCTTGGTGATAAGAGCATAGGAGCATCTTTTGTTCTTATGAGGCAATTTAGGATGGGATCCTAGATGGGGGCTGGTCACCAGAAAGACCAAGCCATGATTAGAAGGTTGGGGTTTTCAGCCCCAGCTCCCATTCTCCAGATGGGGAAGGGAAGCTGGAAATGTAGTTAATAATTGATCATGCCTACATGAGGCATAAAAATCCCAATAGTAGGGGTTTTGGAGAGCTTCCAGGTTGGGGAACATACCCACCTATGAAGAGAATGACACACCCCCAACTCCACAAGGACAGAGAAGCTCTTCACTTAGGACCCTTCCAGACCTTGCTCTCATCATAGGCTGTTCATCTAAGTAAATGTTTCCATTAGTTCTGTGAGGTGTTCTAGCAAATAAATCCAAGGGGGAGGAAGTCATGGGAACCTCTGATTTATAGCCAAGTTGGACAGAAGGTGGGGACTCTGGCACCTACTACTTGTAACTGGCATCTAAAGTGGGAAGCAGTCTGGTGGAACTGCACCCTTAACTCGTGGGATCTAATTGAATTAAATTAGACTTGAATTAAATTGAATTAAATTGTAGGACACCCAACAGTGTCACAGAATTGTTTGCTGTGGGAAAAAAACCCACATTTAGTGACCAGAAGTGTCAGAAGTGAAGTGTCCTGTGTGAAAGTAAAGAGGAAAGATACACAGGGAGGAATGAACCAGAGTTTTTCCCAAAATAGCAAGTACCATAGAAGTGGAGAGGTGTATACTTTGTTTTGTTTGAAACTTACCAAGAGCTGTGAACCATTTCAGGAAATAACGTCACCAAAGGCCAAATCACTTGTAATAATTTGGGTAGCCCATACTCACTGGGTGATAATGCTTTTGTAGCTCCCACATTCATTGTGATTCTACATATAGGTCCAAGCATCTGAAACCATTATACTCCCTACTGTAGTCATGCCTGAGCATTCACATATTGAAACACGTATTATAATTCACTGTCTGTATTTTACCTTTATATTACATTAGGGCATTATATATTATTTTTAAATTATTGGGTAGTTAAATACATGTGTTATTTATTGCTGTGTAACAAATTCTCTCCAAACTTAGTGGCTTAAGGCAAACATCTATCACATAGTTTCTGTGGTTCAGGAATCTGGGTGCAGTTTAGTTGGCTCAAGGTCCCTTATATTGCAGTCAGGGTGTTGGCTGGGGCTGCAGTCTCATCTGAAGTATTGATGGGAAAAGATGCACTTCCAAAATCACTCTCACGGTTGTCAGCAGGATTCAGTTCCTTTAGGTTGTTAGACCAAGGGCCTAGTTCTTCATTGGCTATTGCCAGAGGCCTCCCTCAGTTTCCTGCCACATGGTCCTCTCCACACAGCAGCTTACAACATGGCAGCTGGCTTCAATTAGCACAGGTGAGGGAGAGAACCAGGAACATCCAAGACACAGAAGCCACAGTTGTTGTTGTTGTTGTTGTTGTTGTTGTTTTGTAACCTAACCTTGGAAGTGACATCCCATCACTTCTGTCCTATTCTGTTTACTAGAAATCAATAATTGCAGCCCATACACAAAAATAGGGGATTACATAAGGATGAGTATATTAGAAGGCAGACATCACTGGGGGCTCTCTGAGAGGCTGCCCACCACAGTAGGTTATATTATCTGTGAATGTCATTGCAGAATAATAAAGGAGACATTATAATACTTTTGTTATTTAAGAAAGATTATTGAGTCTGATAGGGTTGAGAACTTCTGTGTTAGGTAGTGATGAAACTCTGGGTTCAAGTATAAAACATTCATAGTGTCAGCAGACAGATAAAATGTGCCAGATGCAGACCAAGAAGTACTATGCAGCAATCAGAAGCAATAGACTAACAACATGGACAGAGCTTAGAAACACAGCACTTAAGTTTAAAAAGAAACACAATGAGATCTATAACAATACCATTTATGTAAATTAAATATACATACACACAAAAAATAGGAACAAATGAAAAAGCATAGACATTAAATACATTGAAAGGTTGTGGGGCAATGCACAGATAAACAGCAAGTGAAGGACTTTGGAAGGGCCAATTTCAATACTATGTCATCAACTGCAGAGCATCAATAATTCAGCCTTCAAAACCTGAGATCCAGAATATATAGGGAAGAACATGCAGTTATGAGCAGATCAGAAATAAAGCACAGAAAGTGAAAAGTCCTGGTGTGCTTCCATAAGATGTTTTGGGTGGATTACCAGAGTCAAGTTTGTTAGGTGGGGATGCAGGAAATGAGGCTGGAATGAAGCTGGAGTTAGAGTGTGAAAGGCCTGGAATGTTCTCTTCAGAGACTAAACTTCACACTGCAGAGTTCCTGGGAGGTCTTTAGGCAGAAGAGGCATATGACCTTATCTTTTTTAAAAAGATCACTTTAGCAGGGAGACCTAGGATGAGAGATGATTAAAACCTGAATTACAAAGAAGGAACTTTCAAAGGTAGAATTTGCAGGACTTTGTGTCTGAATGAATCTGAGAGCTGTGGAGAAGTTTACATACAGATAGATGGAATGTGTTATTAATATAAGTTGGAAAGTAAAATGGGAAAGCAACTGGGGGTGGGGTGGGGAGAATAAAATGAACTCGGTCTAAGAGTCTAGAGATGTCCTATAGACAGGCCTGGAAATCCACAGAGAAATTAGAACCAAAGAAAATGGCACTGGAGACATCAACACAAAGGCGATAGTTTAAAGACTGCACAGGAGGGGCGCCTGGGTGGCTCAGTCAGTTGAGCGACCGACTTCGGCTCAAGTCATGATCTCACGGTCTGTGAGTTTGAGCTCCACGTCGGGCTCTGTGCTGACAGCTCAGAGCCTGGAGCCTGCTTCTGATTCTGTGTCTCCCTCTCTCTCTGTCCCTCCCCTGCTCATGCTCTGTCTCTGTCTCAGAAATAAATAAATATAGAAAAAAAAAATTAAAAAAAAAAAAAGACTGCACAGGAACAAAGTCTAAGAAAGAAGGGAGCCAAAGAGCAGATCCTTAGAAACAGTACATCAGGAAACAGAAAGACAGAAGGAATGGTTCAGGAGGTAGTGTTGAAATAAATCTCTAGGCCCACGATGGAGCCATTCCCGCCCCTGGTGCCATGTCAGCAAACGGAAACTTAAATGCTCTATTTTACCGGAAATGCAGCATATTCCTCAGCCAATCCCCAAATGCCAAGCAAACTCTGGGCCTTCTTACTCCAACCAAGGTTGACTATCAGCCAGCCAATCAGATATTTTAATTTTTCTTTCTTGTTCTTTATTCTTTATCCTATAAAAAGCATTCTTCCTTCCACCCCATTTTGCAGTTCTTTGATAGGAGACTGCTTCATTAAGTGTTCAAATCCAAGGCCTTTTACTAAATCTCTTTAATCATCTTTAATAGTAGGAAAAGATAAAAGAAGAATGATGAAAATAAGAATATATTCTGAAAGCCAAAAGAAAAAAATTCAAAAAGAAGCAAGTGGTCAGGAGTGCTCTGTGCCACAGAGATTAAGGGTTTAAGAGATTTATATTTTTTTAATTTTATTTTTTATTTTTTAAAATTTACATCCAAATTAGTAAGGGTTTAAGAGATTTAAAACGACGCCTTGGATTTTACAATTAGGAGGTGGTGGAATAATCCGGACAAAATAGTTTGAGGGCAATAGTGAAGGCAGATGCCAGATTATAAGTGGTTAAGGAATGAGTGTATAGTTGGACAGTGAAGGGTAGAAAAGCAAGGAGAGGAAAATAGCCTTAGAGGGCAGTAGGGTGAAGGAAGGTGGACTTTAAATAAATGACTACCGAATGAGTAAGGCCGTGAACTTGCACCAGACACTTAACTGCTAGGAAATCCAGGTTTTCGTTATGGCAAAGAAATGGAATGAGCTTCTAAAGAAAAGGTTAATGACAAAAGAGATCTGTTCACAAAAGAATGGAGTCCATAGAGAGGCCGACAGCAGTAGCTGACAGAAAGAAGCAGTAGAGCTGAGTTGTGGGAGAAAAATTTGGACAGAAAGGCAGTAGGAGGGGCTATCAGAAATGAGGAAAGCAGAGGCTGGGTGGTGCGCTTGAGGCATGTAGTAGTGATGGGATGGGAGAGGGCAGGCAGGGAGTACCAACTAGACCCCAAATCCAGAAGCAGTGCAGTCCCACACTCACCCCGCCCCCACTCTCACCCCTACACCCCAGGGTACAGACCTCTGCTACTCACTGTTAGGGGCTTTAGGGAAGTAGTGTCATTTTTTTTTTAAGTGGCTTTCAGAACTTCCACAATAATCTTGTACAATCTTAACCACATGTTTGTTTACTAAAGAACACCTATACTCCTTGGTTCAACTAGCAGGCTCTGGGGTCAGATAAATTGGTTTTAAAATCCTAGCTGTATTACTTACCAGCTATGTCACTTTTGAGACCTTACTTGACCTCTCAATACATCCCTTCCTTATCTGTGAGATGGAGCTTATAACAGTTACTAACCTTATAAGGTTATTATGAGGCTTGGATGCGTTAACACCCATAAGACGCTTTGAGTTGTACCTGGCAGGTAGTAAACATTCTGTGAGTGTCAGCTGTTTTTGTTCAAGAACCTATCTTTTCAGCAGTATCTTCTATTCTCCTTCATGAACTCTACATTCTAGTTCCACAAAACCACATTCAATTGTTCACGCAACAAATATTTAATAAGCACCTATAAAATGTGCAGCGCTTGTATGGGACTGTGGATAAAATGAAAAACAATGAAAATGCACAGTCCCAGGCTCACAAACCTTACAGTGTAGCGGGGGGACATGAACTAAATAGATATTGTATGCTCTGATAGTTTATGATGGGGGAAGGCAGCCCAAGAAGGTCAGAGATGCCTTTCTTGAGCAAGTGAGGTTTGAGCTGAGACCCGAGGGATGAATGGAGTTAGTCAGTGAAGGAGAAAGGGAAGAATACGCTGTGCCCACAAACTTGTCCTGTGCTTTCCTTTCTCCAGGCCTTTGATCACTGTTCTCCTTTCCCACTAGAATACCTCTTTTTTTATTGAAATGCTACATGCCTTTCCAGCCCAGCTAAAACATCTGCTTCTCCACTAAGCCTTCCCTGGGCTCTCCAGCTGAAAGCACTTTCTCTTTTACACTCCCACAGCACTTAATTTTCATTTTCCTTCTCACTTTCTACTGTATTTTCTGGTTATTTGTACACACAGCTTATCTTGTCTAGTAAATCTTATTAAAAACAGAGTGTTTATCATTCATCTTTGAGCTCCCAACGGCTAGCACATTCCTTAGGCTTAGAAGTCCTGGAACAAATATTTGTAGCATAAATTAATGCCTGTTTGACATCCCTTTTCAAATATGTTGTAATTCAAATGAAGCTATTGTGGCAAGCTGTGCCTTTGGGAATGAACTTACTCTTTGGTTAGACCAGAATGCCATAGTCATGGTCCCAATACTGATTAGTGTTCACCACAGTGACCACAACAACCCTAACAAACAGGCCACTGTTCTTGACTGGCAGGTGTTTGGCAACAACTGCCTGTCTTCTCATGGAGGCTGAAATGAACTGAGGAAGGACTGTCTGAACTGAGTCCCTAGTCAGTGGGGCTCTATTTATTCCTTGCAGTTTGGCTGCAAGAGCCAATGGCCCGGATTTGACCTGATGTGAGGCTATGATGCTTTCCACAGTGACAGAAACACTAATGCTTGGAACAAAACCATCAAAGATTAGCATCAGTGGAAACTATCCTAATTTGAGGCAGTGTGAAGACAAGGGGAAGGGGGCTTTGAAGTCAGATAGACTTGGGTCTGGATCCTAACTGGACATGTGATGTCACCCATGTGCCTTCTTTAAGTCTCAGGTTTCTCATTTTAAAAATATTCTGCAGGAGCTCCTGGGTAGCTCAGTCATTTGAGTGTCTAACTGGTGATTTCAGGTCAGGTTATGATCCCAGGGTCATGGGATCGAGCCCCACATAAGGCTCCATGCTGAGTGTGGAGACTGTTTAAGATTCTCTCTCTCTCCCTCTCTCCTCATTCTCTCTCTCTCTCTCTCTCTCTCTCTCTCCCTCTGCCCCTCTCCCCACTTCGTATTCTCTCTCTTTAAATAAAAAAAATAAAAAATAAAAATAACCTGCAAAACAGTTGTGAAGATCAAAGATAATGTCTTTACATACATAATGCCTGTGCTTTATTAAATGTGTTTATTCATCTATCATCCCCAATACAGTTTGTTCCCTGAGAGCAGAGACTCCTTTTTGCCTCTATTCCTGCAAAATCTAGCAAAGTGCTCAGCACTTTGTACACACTATGTACACACATAGTACACACATTTTAAACAAATGAACAACAATAACAACAACAACAACAAAACAACAACGGTAATAACTAGCATTTATGGAGCACCTACTTCATGCTAGCTATTGTTATAAATAGTAATTCATGGGGCGCCTGGGTGGCGCAGTCGGTTAAGCGTCCGACTTCAGTCAGGTCACGATCTCGCGGTCCGTGGGTTCGAGCCCCGCGTCGGGCTCTGGCCTGATGGCTCGGAGCCTGGAGCCTGTTTCCGATTCTGTGTCTCCCTCTCTCTCTGCCCCTCCCCCGTTCATGCTCTGTCTCTCTCTGTCCCAAAAATAAATAAAAAACGTTGAAAAAAAAATTAAAAAAAAAAAAGTAATTCATTTAATACTTCAACAACCCTAGAAAGGAGCAACCAATACAACCCATTTTAAAGAGAGAAAACAGAATATAATATTTTTAAATATAAAATTCCTAATATAGCAGATTTTTAAACAAAAATCTGGTGAGATTAATTTTATTCAATAAAAAAACATAAAATGCTTTATAAAACCTGGAAAGGAAAAAATGTGGTAGAGAGAGAAGAAAGGACATAAATGTAAAAGTGGGAAGAAAGAGTAGGAAGAAGAAGAAAGACACATGGAAAAAGAAGAAACAGAAATGTGTAAATTCTGAGCGGTGTAAAAAATAACTACTTAATCAGAGTAAGACTTTGTGGTCTATCACTGTCCTTTGAAATAGTAATTAGCCAACTACTCAATTACTCTTCTCTGCCCTTCAACTGTGATTCTTTTGTCCTCAAACTTTATTCCTAAATTCTGCGAGTGATGGGGGAAAAAAGACGTCTTTCAGAGAATGACAAAAAATTGGAGTGGTTTCCATCTAGTATAAAATGAGGAGATAAAGTTATCACCAAAAGAGTAAATGGCATGAGGGGCCCCTGGGTGGCTCAGTCAGTTGAGCATCTGTCTTTGGCTCAGGTCATGATGTCACAGTTCACGAATTCAAGCCCCATGTAGGGCTCTGTGCTGACAACTCAGAGCCTGGAGCCTACTTTGGGTTCTGTGTCTCCCTCTCTCCCTGCCCCTCCCCTGGTTGCACTCTGTCTCTCTGCTTCTCTCTCTCTCTCTCAAAATAAATAAACATTAAAATATATATATTTAAAAAAAGAGTAAATGGCATGAGCAAAAACTGTGAAAGCAAAGAGCACATATGAAGAACACAGAAAAGTTTTTTCACAGTTGAAGCTTGAAGTATACACAGAACAATGGAAAATGCTGCAAGAAGGCCATGATAACAGCTAAGGAGTTCAACAATATTTACCAGGCGGTGGTTGCTGTTACAAGAAACAACAGTTGTGATTTGGAGCAAAATTTTCCAGTCCTCAGTTCAGAAGACCAGTATTATTGTTTGAGTGTGATAATGGGTGGTCTTAGGCTAAAGCTCACTTTATCTCTAAAATAGGGTAATAAGGCACTTGTGAGGATTAAATAAGATCATACAACAAGGTGTGTTTGGCTTTTGAAATGTCAAAATGTCATACAAATGTACATTTCACTTCTGGAGGATAAAATTGATGCTTAAAGAAGACTGAAACGGTAAAATCACTAACATGATGGCTGCAGGATTGAAAAGGGAACAATCTGAATGACATTCTGAAAAAAGTTAATTGACTCAAAGATAATTTACAAATTTAAACTTTAGTGATTAGGGGAAAAGGCATATTAACCCTAGAAACTGGGAAATTGGTGAGAAGGAATTGCGTTTGGCTTTAAACATTTCAGATTATCAGAAGAACATCTATTAGAAATGTAGGATTGGAGCTTGGATAGGACATCGATTTAAGAACTCTACAAAGACGGGGTGCCTAAGTGGCTCAGTCGATTTAGTGTCTGACTTCGGCTCAGGTCATGATCTCATGGTTTGTGAGTTTGAGCCCCAGGTGTCAAAAAATATATTTAAAAAAAGAACTTTTGGGGGTGCCTGGGTGGCTCAGTTGGTTAAGCATCCGGCTTTGGCTCAGGTCATGACCTCACAGTTTGTCAGTTCAAGCCCCACATCGGGCTCTGTGCTGACAGCTCAGAGCCTGGAGCCTGCTTCAGATTCTCTGTTCTCTTTCTCTCTCTGCCTCTCCCCTGCTCGCACTCTGTCTCTTTCTCAAAAATAACAAATAAACATTAAAAAAAATGTTTAAAAGAACTTTTCAAAGAGGTAGCAGTTGAAACCATGAACAGAAAGAATAGGTCGCCAAGTGAGAGTTAATAATGAGAAAAAGAGGGTGCAGGTTTCTTAGGAACATCTATATTTAGGTAGAAGAAGAACCAAAGTAAAGAGAACAATTAGGTGCAGGTCAGTGAGGCTAGCACAGTTCAATAGGATCCAAAAAACAGGAGACTTTCTTTAGCTGAAGATGAGCTACACGATTCAAACTAAATTGGTGAATATGAATTTATTTAGGACTTGGTTTGAGTTCTATCCAGCCATGGTGCAGGGAATTAACAGTCAGTTGCTAGTGATGACATTAGTACTGATGTTGTTTTAGGTAACAGTTGATGAAAGGTTCAAACGCCAAGACAATTAGGGTAAACTCAGTTGTTTTTGAGTGGTACTGAGCAGTTCATCTGGGCAGGGGGATTTGTCTGTGTGTGTATGTACATAAATATATCTGGCCTTGTCTTAGATTTTGTCCCCTATATTTTCCTTTTTTTTTTTTTTTTCGTGCACTGATGCATATTTTTGCAAGGAGTCTGTCTTCCATCAGACTTTTTTTTTTTGGCTTGCCTCTCCACTCCAGCTCTTAGAAGGAGGCATTCTGGTAGGTTTTTTTTTTCCTGTAACCAAGCCGTCTGCAGTCAGCAGATGGCACTGCAGCAAGAGAGGCACAGAGTTCCTTTAGGACCTTTGTCAACCACTACAGACTGGTAACCTAACTTGTAATTTCAGCCTGGGAAGGCGGAGTCGCACTTTCGCCCTTATTTTAATAAAGCAGGTCGGGTTGTGCACAATTAAAGATTTCGATTTACAGAATGGAATCTGTGGCTTTGTCTCCTCCACTCTCCTTCATTAAACTGGTATCTTTCCTCAGCGTGTGAAAGTTTTGTGAGAAGCGCTGTCCAGATATCGCCAATTCTTGATTAAAGTGGCCAAGTTGACCCTAGCATTTAACTAAACACAGGAGATCATCGAGACTCTACTGAAAGTTTAAAGAAATATCCACAGAAACAAACAGGCAATTACCTGAATGTTTCCCGACAGACTGGAGCTTTAGGATCTGAAATATGTGACTTGTTTCTGTTATAATGTTTATTTCACTCCGAAAGTTCAGACGGAACCTAATTATTCTGATTTCCATAAGGAGTAAGAAAGAAGTGATTAGGTCAATTATTTCTCAATAAAAAATGGAGGGGGGGGGGGAAGATTCTGGTATACCCGGTAGCAAAAAAGAAGAAAGAAAGGAAGGAAAAAACGAAAGAAAGAAAAGAAGAAAGGAGCCGCGAAGCAAAAGAAGTCCTTCCTGGAGACCGCAGGGACCGCCTCATGACCTCCGCTGTCAGGGTTCTCTTAACTGGAAGCGCGGGACCGAGACCTCCCCATCACAGGAAGGCTGCTGCTGGCGCCCACAGCGCAAAATAAAGTGCAAAGCTGCAAGCTTTACCTTTCCAACTACACTGACGCGAAAGGTCAGGTTACGCCCCCAGCACTACTGCTGCCAGGACACCAAGGAAAGTTGGTTACCATGGCCACTTAAGAAGCCTCCCGAATGGCACTCACGCTCGCGTAGGCAAGCAAGTGCCACTACCCACACAAGTCCCGTAGCTTGGGAATCAGCTAGCCACTCCTGATTGCGTTCGGCGCTCGCCTGTCTGCCCTTGCGCCTGCGTACTACGCCTCGTACCCGTCGCCGCGGCCCCGATCGGGAAGTGTCAACACGGAGCTGGGTTCCCCAGTCTTCGCGGCTACCACCTTCAGCCGATCCCGGACCCCCTAACCAGGCCCGGGCCCAGCCGCCATGACGAACGGTGAGAGCCAGTGCCCAGAGTGGAGAATGGGAGTAAAGGACGAGGGGAAACGTGGCGGGCGGGACCCGGACTGACGTGGCCATTCTCCCCGCCCCCTCCCAGCCCAGCCCCACCATGGCCTTTTGCTGCCCCTGTCGCTCATCCCCCAAGTCTTTCCGCAGGTTCCCCCGTCCCGTGCGCATCTAGAAATACATATGTTTCATGTGCCCACACCCCGGGTCCTCGGTCTCTACCCCGTACTTTCTCTTTCTCCTTCCTAGAAGTTCGTTTTGGCCATTACAAGACTCTTGGGCAGGCCAGTCCCGGTTGAACTATTGCTTTAGCACCAGGAAAAAGAAAAGATCCTCCTCCCAGCCCCCTACGTAGGCTTGTTGGGAGGACCAGGAAATCACAGAGGATGTCAAGTCTCACATTTTTTGGATGCAAATATAGACCATTGGAACAAAAAAAAAAGTTCTCCAGAAAGCTATGGCTAAAGTCCTGCCTGGGTGATCCCATCTGGAGACCCTGGCTAGTGTTGCAAGGGTTGGATTTAGACACTGCCTCTTCTAAACGATGTGGCAGCTGCAGCCCTGTTTATCCAAACTAGTTTTCCAAACGTCTTCATACACTTGATAGAGATGATTTCCGGAATTCCAGGGAAGGGCAGGAAGCAGGGGTTTTATGGTCTTTAGAGTCAACTTTACAGGAAAGAAGAGAAGGCCTCTTGGTATGATTTGAGGGGTACAGGAAAGTATTTCTCAAAAGTACATGTTCTGTAAGCCTGGCAGTGGTGACTCAAATTTCACCTCCTTGTGAATTTTGGCATTGTCTGCAAGAACTTGTGAGAGTAAAAGAACACACTAAGGTATCATTCTTCATAAGAACTTAGTGTATGTGTTGACTTACTGGACCCTTTCTCGTACGACACCTGGCTGTGAGGTAGTTTTACTGGAGGGAGATAGAGTGGTCTAGAACTGGCAGATACTGTGTAAAATATCCTTTTGGAGCTTCCTGGGTAAGTCATAGGTATGAGGTTACTAAGCACAGTACCAGAAGTTACATCACCTGGAGGAAGACATCATCTGGACCAGGAAATAGAATAGCAGTTTGATACAGAATAATTACTGAGTAATTTTTAACCTTCCCTCCTTTTGTTATCTGATTATTTTTTTTTAGGTGCCTCATTGTGCTTACGTGTACAAGAAATAGCTTGTTTTATATATGTAAGAAATAGAACTAATTGTTGAAAGCTTTATTCCCACAATTGTTTCGCTATGTTGAAACCTCAGATACTTTTTTTTTTTTTTACAAGAGTCTGTTGTTATTCTACCAGCAGTTTGGTTTGTAAGTAGAGTACTATGCCTGAGGTGTGAAATGAGCATAGGATAATTGTAGTTTTATGAAATCTAAAAAAAAAAATTTTTTTTTAATGTTTATTTTTGAGAGACAGAGCACGAGCAGGGAAGGAGCAGAGAGAGGGAGACCCAGAATCCGAAGCCGACTCCAGGCTCTGAGCTGTCAGCACAGAGTCCAACGTGGGGCTTAGCACAGAGCCTGACACGGGGCTTGATCCCACAAACTGTGAGATCAAGACCTGAGCTGACATCGGACGCTTAACCGACAGCCATCCAGGCACCCCTGAATTCTAACTCTTGCTATTTCCATTAAGCTTTACTTTTTGCTTTAACATATTCTTCACCAACAAATGCAGATTGGGGAGACTTGGCTAAACATCTGGCTCTCCTTTATCACATGAGTGATTGATCATAAGAACATGTGTACTTTTGTTAGCTCAGGCTCCAAGGATTCTTATGCCTCTCTCAACCTGTTACCGCTACTGGCCATTCCTAGGAGGTTCATTCCACGTAAAACTGATACCCTTTTCTCAGAACTCGTAGTTCTTGAAACGGGAGGAGAGGGTGCAGTGAAATATTTATACGGGGGTTGTCTACAAGCAGTTTGAGGAACAATAAAGTAACCTCGTTAGTCCCAGGTTTTGGGCTCCCTCTTATCAAGGGTTGGCATTGTCAGTTGTGTTTATCGTCTTGATACTATATCACACTCTGTTCTTGAGTTCTCAAGTGGGATCACCTATCACCTGTCCCAAACTAGATTAGCATCAAAGGTTTTGTTGTTGTTTTGTTTCTGTAACAGTGTACTCCTTGGATGGGATCCTGGTGTTTGGTTTGCTCTTTGTTTGCACCTGTGCTTACTTCAAGAAAGTACCTCGTCTCAAAACCTGGCTGCTATCAGAGAAGAAGGGAGTTTGGGGTGTGTTTTACAAAGGTAAGATCATAGCTAGACAGTGAATGGAGATTGCCATCTCTGGACAGTGAGGTGCTACAAAGTGGGGGTGGGGATAGGCTGGCATTGTATTTGGTTCCACATTTACATAATTGTTTATTTTAGCATCAAGGTAATTTTAATATTCTCCACGGAGTAAAAATAGATAAAGAATTTTAGACTGGACTAGAATTCTTGGAATATTTTCCCAGTGAAAAGTTTTTCTGAATTTCTGGGAAGAATATATTGGAGTCTCTTTTAAGTTTTGATTTCGTTAACTCAGAGGCTTTTTTATTTTTTATTATAGATAAATCCTACCTATCTAAATCTCTTTTCAAAATAGAGCAAAATATAAACAAACAGTATATCCACCTAGAACCTTAAGGATAGTATTTAAATGCATCCTAGAACCTTAAGGATAGTATTTAAATGCATTCCCGGGTGGGCTCTTGAAAATCTTGATAGATCTCTTCGTGTAACTAGAGATTTCAGGGCATCACCTTGAAATTGAGGACTTACATGAAGGGCGGGGTTTGATTTCTTTTCTCTTTTTGCTTTTGTCTGCTAGCCGCTGTGATTGGAACCAGGCTGCATGCTGCTGTGGCAATTGCCTGTGTTGTAATGGCCTTTTACGTCCTGTTTGTAAAATGAATTCCAACGCATCCATCTCATCAGCTGCCAACCAAGAGGATGAGGGTGAAGAACCTGTCCGGGGCCTGGGCCCAACGTGAGAGAGCTCAGCTAAAATCATCAAAGTCCCCAAGATGACACCACAGCATCTGCTCCTACCATATGTGGGGAAAACTCCTCATGGTTACAAACATTATTTATGCTTCAGGGGACTCGAGGAAGCCAACTTCCTTTGATCTGTATGTGAATCAGTCCTCAGCAGAGAGCATATAATGTCCAGATAAATTACACTCCACGGTGATAAGATTACATATACCTCCTGCATAAAAACCTGTCACCTATTTTGTTCTTCAGTCCCTCATCAGGAGCTTTTCAAACTGAGACTCATCAGGGAAGGACATAGGCTGTGTTCACACCTCTTGGAAGGAGAGAGAATTTTCAAGACTTGACTTTTCTTTTTCACTGTTTGATTTGCATTTGGCAAATTGATGGGAACGGGGTGGGTGGGTGGGTGGGAGAAAGAGGAGTTAAACAATGCCAAGAAAATTTTTGACTTTGGAAATTTATCTTTCATATACTCATATGGGAACATAAGAGAGAGGCATGGTCCTCATTGCAAAAAGAGAACAGATGATATAGCTGTGCTGTGTGCTGGCAGCTTAAGCGTTTGCCAAGAAAATCTGGGCCTGTGTAAGATTTATCTGTGATGAGACCAGAAAGCAGTAACTTCGATAAGGAAAAATGTTCTGTTCACCAGTATCCCCCAAAGGAGACTTCACCCCATCAAATGGTAGATGGAAAATGAATCTAGTGTTGCAATTTTCTTAAAGCCTTTTTATATATTTTAGATTACTGAGTGCTGAATAAGTGTCACTCAGTTTTAAATGCCATCGCTAGGGGAAAGAGAAAGTATTGAAATAATTTTTAATATATTTGCAGTTAGGGTAAAAGAAATCTAGTATATAATTCATACACTAGTAAAGTCATCTAGTACAAGAATTTACTGTGATGTTAGATGGACGTTTTGTCATGTTATCCAAGACTTACTGGATTATCCACATTATGTCACGTTATCCAAGACTTATCCACAGTCTTATTCTGTGTTTAAATCTGGCTTATAATGGCAGTTTTTAATTGATTACTTGTTTTTCTTGGGCAACTCTTAGGTTGCTTCATATTGCAGTACTTTTTAGCTATCCCTTGGAAATTCTGTGTTACAAGAACATGATAAATTCAAGTGAGAGAGAGAAGTTGCTGATATGCATAGGCATGTTTGGATAGTTCACAGAATCCATGATTGAAATGAGGGTGTTTTCGAGAATAAAGGAAAACAGGGAGATTGACGGGCTTTCCCATGGAATGTGGTAACTCTTGCGCAAATCATTTTAGATGACTCAACATTTGAAGGGATGACTTCTCCATTAAAAAAAATGAAAAAGAGTTCGTCTAAAATTACATTACTGTAAAAAACAGGCATAGACATAGGAGCCAATTGAATCACCCATACAGTAAAACGTGATTGTGGACAAGTTAGCTGTAGTTGATCTCTGTGTGGCAGGAAATTGTCTTTTGTCTTATCCCCAAAGAAAAGCTGCTAGGAAGTTTAGGTTTCAAAACAGGCAGTTTAGTGCTTTGAGGGTTTCTAGAGGTGTAGCAGGTCACCAAGTAAACACTACACATCTCATCCTCTCGGAGTTGTGCTTTTTTCTCTTCAGGAATTGGCCCAGAGGGTACATTTCACTGATTAATATGGTTTCCAGTGTCCCTCCTGAGGATCTTTCACACGAGGGAAAGGAAATCTATTAGAACAGAAAGGAAGAGTTACACCTTGTAGGTGTGAGTTTGGGACCTGTTGGCCAGCAGGAGTGCCACTCCCTGGAAATACAGGTTCAGCATGTTTTGCACTTGTTATTCTGTAGCTTTAATGACTTGTTTTCCAACAGGGCTAATGTCTCTAAGCTTGGTGAATAGAGCTGCTTCCATTTTAAACTCATTTCACAGTTCCAGTTCAAACCCAATTTTTACAGCCTCCTGGGTGGGTCATCTTGCCCTAAATTGTTATATTTTGAGGTGTTTTCATATGAGAATGTACCCAAAAGTGTACAGAATGAAGGTAATTTGCAGCAAGAATCTAATAACACAGCTTATTTCATTTCTTGTGTTTATGTAAGCAGATCAGCAGAAACCTGTTTAATTCATTACTTTGGTTGGTGTGTCATATATTTTTTGACTGAAAATTGTAGGACGTTATTCCCCTAAGGAAGTCTTAGGGGTAGGAGAATGGGGATAGCAATATTGCCTCAGATTCAAACTGGCATCACCATAAACCCTGAATGCCAGGGTGGAATGAAGTCAGCCTTTTATAGTTGAAATAAAATTTTTTATTCACCACTGTCTGCACAAATCCTTGAAAATAAAATTCCTTTCCCTACCGTTTTTGTCCATTTTATTTGTCACATGAATTCATTGAACTTTGTTCAATACTCTTCTGGGTTCTGCCCATGGTATATACCTTTTTAGTTTACATCATAGTGAATACCATCATTCCTGTTAACCTAGTGTGATGGTCACCAAATATACGATATAGTTCATAATTTATGAGCGTGTGTTTTTCTCCTTTGAGGGAGCTCATACATGCATCAGCATTCATATATATCAGCAAATATACATGAATAAGTGTTGAGGTGTATTAGATAAGGTAAATAGCACTCCTCAAAACATTTTATCTACCACTACTATTAAAATACAAGTATCACCTGCCATTACCAGTCATAAACTCCTTCATTCAAATGAGGTTATCGGGTTAACCAGCTATGAACCTAGGCAATCCTTGAGCCAATGGGATTCTGGCACATAAATGGATACTTTCCCCCTATTTGTTTATAAGTGCACGGTGGGATTGGTACAGTTACAAATTATAAATTAACAATATTTTTCTGGTTTACCCTCATCCATACCTTTTTCACTGAAAAAAGAGAAGGTAACAGACATTAAAATTGTGTTCCTTGATATGAAAGGAGCTAATACTAATTATATAATCACTACTTTTTTTTTCACTACTTATTCTGGAATTGGAAAGTTAGACATGCTTTAACAGACATGGAAGTTAATGAAGGTTCAGCAATATGACTGCCACAGAACCAAGTTCCAGGTAGCAAGAGGGCTCTTGTGAATGAGGATAGGGATATGCCTTCCTACTTTTACTCATCTCACAATTATCATGACTACCAAGCCCTTGGATTTAAGTAACCTATTCTCATCCTTCCCTTTGGTAAAATGATGTTTTCCTTCTCCCTTGGGGGAGGAACTCCTGCAGAACCTGATACTGGTTAATGACCGGGATTTGCCTTCTCCATGGGAAAGTAGCCACCTATAAATCTGAGACTGAATCATCTTATATCCAGAACTTGGGTCAAAGACCAAAGAAAAACTAGAGATATGGATATAAATATGCTGCTGCACAAAGACCAAAAGACAAGCACGATTTAGGATTGCCGGATTTTGTCCAGCCTTTCCCTCGGACCTGGGTTCGTTCCCCTCCGAGCCACGCGAGGGCAGCAAAACGCATACCGTCACGAGGGCCTATGCTCAGTGGTTCCTCCCAGAATCCTCCGAGGTGGGGGAGGGGCGGAGGGATTTAAAAGAGGATGCGGACTTCCGTTCTCTTTCCGGAGGGAGAGCGGCCTGGGGCGAGGTGGTTTGTGTGGTGCTTTGGTGTTGAATGGAAGGCGCGTATGGGTTGAGTGTGAGTGGGTGCTCGACTGTGAGTGTGCGCGTGGGCGTGCAAGGAGAGTGTGTGCGCCCGTCCCTGAGCCACTCTCCCCCGCCTACACCTTGATCTTATTTGATCGGGTTGTGACCCTTGCCCCGCGGGGCCGACCCGATATGAAAAGCTCCCCTCCTGCGAAGCCCCCTCCTCTGGGGCGCTGTGCAGCGAGGCCCCTTTGGCGGCGGCGACGCTGCGGTCCCGGAGCCGGTCTTACGGGGCCCGGCGCTCAGAAATGATGAATTGATCAGATAGACGAGGCCGGGCTAGTCCCGGGCCACTGATTATCGAGGCGATTCTGATCTGAGCCCGGCCCTGGGGCACGGCCACCCGTGGCATTGGGGCTAAGCGTTTACAATCGGCGGCGGCAGGGGCGCTGACGGGTGGGGAAGGCTCGGGTGAAGGAGCCATCGCTCCGCCCCCTGTTGCTGGAAGGACACGAAGTCGTGTTTGCCGCTTCAGTGTTTTTCTTTAGCACCCCTCCCTTTATTCCTTTAGTCCCGACTTGTGATGACCGTTTGTATGGTACCAACACTGGTGCCCGCTGATCTAGAAGCACACTACAGCGTCTGTCGCTAAGGGCTCTATGTATATATGCACGCCTATATGTGTGTGCGCGCGCGTGTGTGTATATCGCGTGTGTGAGTATCCGTAAGAAAACTTGGAGAGCTTGTAAATATTCAGATTCCAGGGACCCGCCCCATATTTACTGAATTAGATTTATTAGGGAGGTCAACGAGTCTGTATTTTTAAAAACCTTGATGTATGGGTCACATTATTAAATTTTTAAATATTTCAGTATCAAATAACCTGCATGAGATGATTATCTGGAGAGTCACCCATCTCTGCCGCTTTCAGCCATTATAAATAATGAGAATTGAAACTTCATATTGTCACTTGGCAGCAGATACTATCTGAATAGGTGGAGTAACTGTGGAAGAGGGGCTGTGACAGATTGGTGGGATTTAAGGACCATGTGTACCTAAGTAACAGGAAGAAGTCCTTTCATATCTGCATTATTCAATAATGCACATGCTATCCAAACTTAGAAATGGAAGTTTACCCTACAGTATTCTAAAAGGTCTGCCATTTCTTGCCCAATTTAACAGCAGGTCCCCCTGAGTGACTTGTAATTTTAGAAACCACATTACTGCATTGGTTTTTAGGTCCCCTTAAGCCCAAGCACCAGATTATTGAACCATGTTTAGAAGAACTGCCTGTATTTCACGGCACAAGTTGACAAAGAAGGGAACTGACTCCCAGGCAAGAAGACCGCAGAGTCAGAGAATGAGCAATGGCAAGGAGCCTGGACCAGACAGATCGAGCCCTCATGGCAAGGTAGAGTCCAGTAGATGACAAAATCCACTTGGTCTGAAGTATGTTAAGTGTGACCTCATCATAACCATTAATGCCACATAGAACTACCAGAATTATGGCAGTGTGAGCTCATTAAGAAAATAGGCTACGTCCATTCTTGTTTCCTCAACACTTAGCTCGGTGCCTGACATATAAAAGTTCACAAGAAATGTTGAATGGATACATCAATGTTTGGAATGACTTCTAAATCCTTATCTTCTCGGCAAAATGACTCCAAATTGCAAATATGTCCAACAGGACTAACTTCTAGAAGTTGGGAAACTTCCATATTTTAAGAGTAGTCAAGTGTCAACTTTTAGTCCTTGGGCAACACACTTCAAGCTTCATCCAGCACAAATCTATTTAATGGAGGTTGGCGAAAGGACGTTCCACTATGATTAATTAGTCCAGGGGCCTGTCAACACTAGGTAGAGAAGAAGCCACCATCATTCTTTCGGGAGTAGCCTCCATTGGTGGCTGCAGTATGAGGGGACACTGTGGAGAAAAGAGAAGAGGGAGTAGGTTGTGAATTTCAATTGTTTGCCTTTTCTGGGAACCTGTAATCATCCATACATTTCTGGGTACTGTGGAGCAGTAACAAGCTGTCTTGTAACAGCTGGGAAACTGGCATATAGGGGACTAATGGGAGATAGCTAGAGGTCTTTCATTCCCAGGTTTCTGCCCTTTGCTAGAAATTTTGTTCCCTAGACCTAAGGCTGAGTTAAAGGCTCTGAAAAATTGAACTCATTTCCTAGCTTATAGGCAGCATGTCCCCTGGGTTTAGCCTGATATATGTTAACTTAGTCACTGCTATTCCTAGATCCTAAGTTATCCCTTAAGTTCTCTAATGGCCAATCACCTCAACTCCCTGATTCCTAGGTCCATTTAAAGAAAACTCTTGTACCACCCATCTGCCCCCCAGTCTTCTAACCCTTACCTATGGATCCCTGGATGCTGTGGATAGACTCCTTCTTAGGGTTGATCCAGTGTCTGATGTTAGCCTGGGAAGTGATGGTAGGTGGCAGAGGAGGGGGTAAAGGTTCTCCAGGGAATTGGGTCTTGATGATTCTGGAAGATGGTATGGGGAAGAACAGGGGAGAGTGAAATCAATCAGAAGGAGAAAGGTGAGGAGGGAAAGAGTTGCATGCAGCCTCAGAAATAATGCAGCCAAAGATCCTTTTTATCTTTTTCAGTGGAATCAACTGAAGCTTTTGTTTGTTTATACAGATAAGAACAATCCTGGAGGATCGCTATTCATTTTAGATAATAAAAATATAGAAATTGCATTACAGATACAGATGTAAAAAATATAGAAATCTGTATACAAATGAGTACCTCTTGGTTATCGTTATTTCTTAGGTAACACATTACCTTACTTGACTGGATGGCATTGTCCTTAGGACGGAGAGGCTCCACCTCCACCACTTACCCATGGGTATCCTGGGTGGTCTCCTGATGTAAGAGTGTCTCATTTTTGTTCTTGAATGTCCCTGTGTGGTGGTTGTACAAGGCTGCTAAGCGGAAATCCAGGTCATCCTTGGGTATCTACAGAGGAAGTCAATACGCCCCACCCCAGGGTTAACTTGCCACCTCTACCCCAACTCTAGTCAGTTCTGCTGGGCTCTACTTTTCCCCAAAAGCAGAGCGAACCCTTTTTGTGCCTGAGACCCACCAACTCCTTACACACCAAAGACATCTTAACTCTTGTCAATATAGAATTGTGTCATGGTTAGGCCTAAGGAGGGGTGAGTTCTTACTGGAGATATGGAAATAATTATACTGTCCTTTAGTTGGGCCTAATGGGCCTTACTTCATTTATGGTTACAATCAGAAGAGAAGTCTGGTAAGAAAACAACTTGCTCCAGATAATCAACTGGAGAAAAAACTGAAGCCTTCCAACTTCTCAGGGGCCAGATAAATCAATATTTGGTTTTGGATTGGTAGGATCTTGGATTGGGGACAAAATAAAGATGGTGATGCAGTTAAGGACAGACTACCTTTCCAAAAATGATAGTCACGAGTCTTAAGCGGATGTAAAGAGAAATAGCATTTCAATACTAGGTACCTCAGGATCAAAAAAATAAACTTCCCGCCTCATGGAGGTGATTGTGGGAGTTGAGTTGAGCCGACTCCAGGGTTCCTGTTGCTGAGCAAGGTGATTTGGGTTCTTATATGGTAGTTTCTGCAAAAGAGAAACCACACACAGGACCTGGTTACAGGAGGCCTTGCTGATGTGATGGCTTCAGTGACACCATCTCCTTATTCCATCCTATTTTAACTGAACCTCAGATATCTTCCAAGGGAGGAACAATATGAGGCAAGATTCCTAGACTTTAGATGCTCCTAAGTTTTCAATCTTAGAACTGGCAGAAGTAGGCCAGGAATACAGGGAAAGGGGTGAAGTGGGACAGGGGGTAAAGAGTGCAGAGGAGATAAGATGATGAGTTCAGGCTTAGATGTCCTGAGTTTGAAGAAAAGGCAAGACATCTGATTGCAGTCAACAGGTAGAAAATGGGAAGTGTGCAAGTTAGAGGAGAGCTCAGAACACGTAATAGAGGTTTGATGGTCGTCCGCATGAAGTAGTAGCTGAAGCCTGCAAAAGGAGTGTGGCCAAAAGGGCTCATGACTGTATAATATTATAATGGGGGGGGGGGGGCGGGTGGAGAGGAAAGAGAAAGGACACTAAGGCAATCAGAGACAGGAGAATCAGAAGAGTGCAGTGTCTAAGCAGCAAGAGAAAAATATCAGCAGGGAAGGGTTATTGTGACTGCAGAAATGTCAAAGAAAAAGTACACTGGTTAGTCAATCTTCTAAATAGAACCGCATAAGCATGAGTGTGAAAAGCACATAACTGATTTTCTTCATTGTATGTAAAGCTATATTGTATCCCTAGTGTCTAGAACAGCAACCTAACACCTGGCATTCAAAAATGAAATACTGTTTGAATGATGACTGAATTCTAGTGAGTACAACTCCAACCTAGTAGAAATCAAATTCAACCTATCCAATGTTGAAACCCTCCTCCCCTCTATATATGGCAAAATGCTGTGTGACTCAGGTCAGTTATACATTAATTGAATACTATGTTCCAGGCAGTGTGCCACCAGCAAAAAAGATGACAAATGAAACAAGAAAACTACAAATATATGAGGCAAGCATAGGCAGATTTCCTCCCACTTTTCAAAAGCTACAGAAGTCTCATCATGTCCTCATTCAGTGGATGAGACTTTCACTGAGAAAGTCAAGACTGTTGAGCATGAATACCATCCTCACATCCAGTGTCCTTCTATCTCAAAGAAAGAGATGCCCCTTTTACTCAAGAATAACCCTTATGAATGGAAAAACATATTCCCCTCAAATGGAAGAAAAAAAAGCCAGGTAGCAATACTTATATCAGACGAAACAAACGTTAAAACAAAGACTGTATCAAGAGTCAAATAAGGGCATTACATAGTGATACAGGATCAATCCAACAACAGGATATAACAATTACAATTACCTATGTACCAAACACAGGAGCACCTAAATACATAAAGCAAATCTTAATAGACATAAAGGAAGAAATTGAAAAAAAAAAGCAAGAAATTGATAGTAATACAATAACACTAGGAGGCTTTACCCCACTTATATCAACGGATAGATCATCCAGACAGAAAACCAACAAGGAAATGATGTTTTTGAATGACATATTAGATCAGATGGACCCAACAGATATATACAGGACATTCCATCCAAAGCACCAGAATTACACATTCTTTTTGAGAGCACATAGAGCATTCTCCAGGACGGGTCACATATTAGGCCACAAAACAAGTCTCAATAAAAAAATTTTTTAATTAAAAAAATTAAAAAAAATTTTTTTTAATGTTTTATTTTTTATTTTTGAGAGAGAGTGCAAGCAGGGGAGGGGCAGAGAGAGAGGGAGACACAGAATCTGAAGCAGGCTCCAGGCTCTGAGCTGTCAGCATGGAGCCTGATGTGGGGCTTGAACTCACGAACTGTGAGACCATGACCTGAGCCGAAGTTGGAAGCTTAACTGACTGAGTCACCCAGGCGCCGTAGTCTCAACAAATTTAAGAAAACTGAAATCACAACAAGCAACTTTCCCGACCACAATAGTGCTGAAACTAGAAATCAATTAGAAGGGGAAAAAAAAAAAAAAAAAACCCTGAAAGAAACACAAACACACAGAGGCTAAACAACATGTTACTAAATGACCAATTGGTCAACTAAGAAATCAGGAAATCAAGAAACAGAAAATGAAAACACAGCTGTCTGTCCGAAGTCTTTGGGATTCAGCAAAAGCAGTTGTAAGAGGGAAGTTTATAGCAATACAGGCCTACATCAAGAAACAAGAAAAATAATCAAACGATCTAAAGAAACTAGAAAAAGAAGAACAAACAAACCCTAACAAAGAACTAACAAAGTTAGTAGAAGGAAGGAAAAATGAAGATCAGAGCAAAGATAAATGAAATACAGACTAAAACATACACACACATACACGAAAAGATCAATGAAACCATGGGAAACATAAAATTGATAAACCTTTAGCTAGACTCATCAAGAAAAAGAAAAAAAAGAGAGGACTTAGATAAAATCAGAAACGAAGGAGGAGAAACAATAACCAACATCACAGAAACAGAAATAATTACAACAGAATATTATGAAAAACTATATGCCAACAAATTAGGCAATCTAGAAAAAAAAGGATAAATTCCTAGAAATGCAGAATCTTCCAAAACTACATCAGGAAGAAATAGAAAATTTGAACAGGCCAATTACTAGTAACAAAATTGAAATGGTAATTTGAAAGTCCCAACAAACAAAAGTGCAGGACTAGATGGCTTCACAAGTGAATTCTACCAAACATTTAAAAAATAGTTGGGGCACCTGGATGGCTCGGTCAGTTAAGCATCTGACTTTGGCTCAGGTCATGATCTCACAGTTTATGAGTTTGAGCCCCACATTGGGCTCTGTGCTGACAGCAAGGAGCCTTATTTGGATTCTCTGTCTACCTCTCTCTCTCTTTCTCTCTCTCTCCCAAAAATAAAGATTTTAGGAAAATAAAGAAGAGTTAATGCCCATTCTTCTCAAGTTATTCCAAAAAAATAGAAGAGGAAGGAAAACTTCCAAATTCATTCTACAAGGTCAGCACTACCCTGATGCTAAAATCAAAGACACTACAAATGAAAAAAAAAAAAAAAAAAAGCCAATATCCCTGATGAACATAGATGCAAAAATCTTCAACAAAATATAGCAAAACAAATTCAACAATACATTTAAAGGATCATTCACCATGACCAAGTGGGATTTATTCCAGCAACGCAAGGGGGCTCAGTATTCACAAATCAATCAATATGTTACATCACATTAACAAGAGGAAGGATAAAAACCATATGATTATCTTAATAGATGCAGAAAAAGCATTTGACAAAATACACCATCTGTTCATGACAAAAAAATCTCAACAAAGTAGGTTTAGAGGGAATGTATCTCCACATCATAAAGTTATATATCAATTTTAATGGTGAAAAATTCAAAGGTTTTCCTCTAAGATCAGGAACAAAATAAGTATGTCTGTGCTCACCATTTTTATTCAACATAGTATTAGAAGATTTAGCCACAGAAATCAGATAAGAAAAAGGAATAAAATGCATCCCAATTGGTAAGGAAGAAGTAAAACTGTCACTATTTGCACGTGACATGATACTATGTATAGAAAATCCTAAAGATTCCACCAAAAAATTATTGAAACTAGTAAATGAATTCAGTAAAGTTGCAGAATACAAAATTAATATACATAAATCCATTGTTTCTATACACCAATAACAAAGTGGGAGAAAGACAAATTAAGAAAATAATTCTATTTACAATTGCACCAAAAATAATATTATAGATAGGAATAAATTTAACCAAGGCAGTGAAAAACTTCTTTTCTGAAAATTATTAAGACATTGATGAAAGAAATTGAAAACAACACAAATGGAAAGATATACCATGCTCATGGATTGGAAGAAATAATATTGTTAAAATGTCCATACTACCCGGAGCACGCTAAAGATTCAGTGCAATCCCCATCAAAATACCAATAACATTTTTCACAGAACTACAACAAATAATCCTAAAATTTTATGGAACAAAAGACCTCGAATAGCCAAAGCAATCTTGAGAAAGAAGAACAAAGCTGGAGGTACCACAATCCCAGATTTCAAGACATGTACAAAACTATAGTAATCAAAACAATATAGTACTTTAGGTGCCTTGCTGGCTTGGTTGGAAGAGCATGAAACTCTTGATCTCAGGGTCATGAGTTCAAGCCCCACACTGGGTGTAGAGATTACTAAAACAAATAAATAAACTAAAACAAACAAACAAACACAATATAGTACTGGCACAAAAATAGACACATAGATCAATGGAATAGGATAGAAAGCCCCCAAATAAACTCATGCTTTTATGGTCAATTAATCTATGACAAAGGAGGCAAGAATATACAATGGGGAAAAGACAGTTCTTTTGATAAATGATGCTGGGAAGAAAACTGGACAGCTACATGCAGAACAATGAAACTAAGCCCCTTTCTTATATCATACACAAAAACAAAAGGAAAATAGATTAAAGACCTAAATGTGAGACCTGAAACCATAAAGTTCCTAAGGGAAAACATATGCAATAATCTCTTGGACATTAGCCTTAGCAAAATATTTATGGATATGTCTCTTCAGGGAAGGGAAACAAAAAGAAAAAGAAACAATTGGGAGTACACCAAAATAAAAAGCTTGTTCACAAAGAAAGCCATCAACAAAATGAAAAGACAACCTACTGAATGGAAGAAGATATTTGCAAATAATATATCTGATAATTAATATGCACAATATATAAAGAATTTATACAACTCAACACCAAAAAACAAAACAAAACAAAACAAAAAAAACCTGATTAAAAAGGGGGCAGAGGACCTGAATAGACATTTTTCCTAAGGGGACCTACAGATGGCCAACAGTCACATGAAAAGATGCTCAACATCACTAATCATCAGGAAAATGCAAATTAAAACCACAATGAAGTATCACCTCACACAAGTCAGAATGGCTAGCATCAAAAAGACCAGAAAAAAAAAGACAAGAAATAACAAGTGTCGGCAAGGATGTGGAGAAAAGGGAGCCCTTGTGCAATGTTGATGGGAATGTAAATTGGTGCAGTCACTGGGGAAAACAGTATGGAGGTCCCTGAAAAAATTAAAAATAGAAATACCATACAATTCCATAATTCCACTACTGGGTACTTACCCAAAGAAAACGAAAACACTAATTAAAAAAGATATATGGACTATGTTTACTGCAGCATTATTTACAATAGCCAAGACATGGAAGCAATCCAAGCGCCTATCAATAGATGAATGGATAAAGAAAATGTGATATCTATATATCTTTATTCTTTTTTAATGTTTATTTATTTTGAGAGCGAGAGACAGTGCAAGTGGAGGGGGGCAGAGAGAAAATGCTAAGCAGGCTCCACACTGTCAGCACAGAGCCCAACATGGGGTTCGATCCTGCCAACTGTAAGATCATGACCTAAGCCGAAATCAAGAGTTGGACACCTAACCGACTGAGCCACTGAGGTGCCCCTATATCTCTATTCTTTATCCATTCATCTATCTATCTATCTATCTATCTATCTATCTATCTATCTATCTATCCATCCACCCACAACGGCATATTACTCAGTCATAAAAAAGAAAAATCTTTCTGTTTTCAACAACATGGATGGAGCCTGGGTATCTGCTAAGTGAAAGAAGTCAGACAAAGAGAGACAAATACCATATTATTTCACTTATATGTGGAGCCTGAAAAACAAAACAAAACAAAAGCAGAAATAGACCCATAAATGCAGGGAACACACTAAAGGTTGCCAGAAGGAAGATGGGTAGAGAGAGGGGTGAAATAGATGAAAAAATTAAGATATACAAACTTCCAGTTATAAAACAAAAAAGCCACGGGAATGAAAAGTACAGCATAGGGAATATAGTCAATAATATTGTAATAATGTTGTACGGTGACAGGTGTGACTACACTTACTGTGGTGAGCACTGAGTAATGAATAGAATTGTCAAATCGCTATGTTGTACACCTGAAATGAATATAACACTGTATGTCAACTATACTTCAAAAATAATAATAAAAAGGAATAACCTTTTCCCCCTGAACCTAGCCTTGTGCTTCAGAGAGACCTGCACCATCCTAGCATCCCCTGTACTCAGCTTCTCTCTCGTTCCTTTATCACCGTCTCACTACCACTCTATCACCTTCCCTGCAGAACTAGACTTCAAGAGTTGACATTTACTATCTCCACTTCCTCCCCATTTCCATCCCCTCTTTAGCCACTGCAGTCTGGCCTCTTTCTCAAGCAAGCACTGAAACTGCTGTTGCTAGTGACCAGTGATCTTTATCTTTAGCTAGGTTTGGAGGATCCTTTCCAGACCTGATGTTATTTGACCTCTGCAGTTTCTGGAACCATGATTCAGATTCCCTCAAATGTTCTCTCCATGCTCTGTGGGTCCAGTTCCTCCTTGTTTTCCTCTTGAGTTTAGTCGTAACTGCTTAGCTCCCTTGTCAGCACTATTTTCTCTTTCTCTGCCCCTTAGTGCATTCTCCAAGGTTTTTATTTGTTTTTTTTTTTTTTTTGTTTTGTTTGTTTTTTTTTTTTTTTTTTTTTTGTATTCTTACATTCACTGGATGAGCTCATTCCTTCCTATGGCTTCAACCACCACATGGCTATTTTGATTTCCCGATATACATCTTCAACCTAGAACTCTCAAGCATGTTGCCTGCTATTCATGTTCACTTAAGAGTCCTACAGGCACCACAAAACAACATCTGCACAACTTATCTGAACATCTTTCTCCCCAAACCTGCTTCCCCTGAATCCCTCATTCAGTAATGGCATCAATTAAGTCCTCGGACACCTAGGAGCTATCCTAGACTTGTCCCTTCTTTTGGGCCCATCCATATCCAGCCACAAAGTCTCATCAGTCCTGCCCTTTGCATCTTTTTCACATCTGCACCATATTGCCATCCCCTGCTTTAGATCCGTTATTCCTCCTGGAGACTGCTGCCTCCTGAGGCTCTTGCCTCCTTGCTGATTCCTCTTGTCCTAACTCCCATTCTACCCAATCCACTGTCACTGTGTTTTCTGAAACACCCATTGATTGTGTCATTGTAGTGCTTAAAATCCTGACATGATGCCCCGGTGCCTCCAGGATGGAATCCTAGCTCACTAGCATGGTGTACACAGCACATCCAGTCCAACAAGGTCGCTCCGGCTCCTGCTCTCTCCCCTCCTCCATCTCACATTGATGCTCCAGCCATTCTGGACTCTGGTCCCCAACAGGCCACTCTTTCTCTCCTTTCCATGTATGGGCACCCGCTGCCTCCTCTGCCCTGAACGTCTGGTTCTTGTTTCCTTCTTCCTAACTCACATTCCAACTCCTCCCTCACCTGGCCCAGCTATTTGGATGTGAAAACTCACCTGCTCTGGGAAGCTTTCCTTTAAGCTCCCAGTTCTCCTGATACACAACATATAACTCTGTCATAACACCTGTGCTATTGTGCAGGCATTCTTGCTGTTGTGGTTGTCAGTCAGCTTTTCTACCAGAGTTCCTCTAGAGCAGGAGCCATATCTAATTCATCTATATATCCTCAGTGTTGAGCAGATTGCCTGGCATATGGTAAATGATAAATGTTGAATAAACCAAAGGAAGCTCTTTGATCCTGTTATTTAAGCCACAATTACTATTTAATTCACTGTATTTCACACCACTTCAAGCATCCCAAATACCTCTGCCAGAAAAAAAAAAAAAAAAAAGATCATCTAAATTCCCAAATCACTCACACACACACACACACACACACACACACAAACACATTCCAGTATTAACCAAAAGACAGAGATGGTGTGAAGGCAGATGTATAAGGCATGACCTGGTGGCTTCCAGAGGATTCTCTCCCATTCCATATCTCATGTCTCTTCAGAGAACAGTTTTCCAAACAGGGCAAAGGGTGGTTTGGCGGGACCTGCGACTGTTTAAGCCACATTACACAGCATTGCTTTGGGCAACGAGAGCCCCTTGTTCCTCTGGGCTAGAGCTCTACTTCACTCTCCTCAAAAGCACCTCTGAAACGTTAGCAGACCTGAATATGGGGCCAAGGAGGCAGGCAGAAAGCAAACTTATCCGGTACTTGACTCAGTGTCCCCACCAGAATCCTTTAAGTTACCAGAATCTCTGCCCATTAGGCGAACAGAAAGAAGAGTGCCATCGACCCTGGTGGGAATCTGCGCAAGAAACCACAGTACCTTGGAAGCTCGGGCTTTTCCCAAGTAGGAATCATCGTTATCCAACGTAGGGTGCTGGAAAGGGTCTCGGGTGAAAGGCATGGCAAAAAGGCGCTGGTGTGAAGGACTGGGGGCCCGCGCAGCCGCACACAACGCACGCGGAGGATCCCGGGTCCCAATTGTTTGGAACGCCCAGTTTCGGTTGCCGAGCAACTGCCCCACCGTCTGTGACTGAGGTGAGTTCCCTTCGAGAAGGGCGCCACCTGGCGGTGCAGCGCGGGAGACCCCTTGCGAGGTAGCTCCTGGGAACGCAGAGGGCAAGTGTCACCGAGTGTACCAGGGAGCCCTGCATTTGCATTCGGGAGGCTTAGTTGAAAAACGCCGGCCTCCTGGCGTGCAGGACTTCTGCAAAAGACTTCATCTGGGGAAAGAAGTCCTAAAAGATGACCCAGGAATTTCCTTCTACCTCGCATCTAACAGAAGGATTTTTCAAAGCAATGAGAGAATGAGGATGTCAGGAGACGGAAGAGCCCAAGTGTCTTGCACAAACACTCCTTGCTTAAATCCGTTTATGCCAGTCTCAAGTCTTCTCACAGAGCCGGTTGTAAAGGCACCGCTGAATTTGGTGGGACGGAAGTTAAGATCTCCACAAGAGGCTGCTGCAGTAGGTAACGCGTACCGGGGCCACTCTTCCAAACTGTAACTTCTGGAGGTGAGATGGCGTCTCAATCTTCCTTCTATCGCTCCACACACAGGAGGTGCTAAATAAGTATTTGTCGAACGCCACGTCTGCAAAATTAGAGGTGCTCATAAAAGGCCCATGGCACAAAAGGGCAATGGAAAAGGTGGATTTGGTGGCGATGGCTTGGAGGATGTTTCTACTGCGTTCTTTACACGCCCCCCGTGCCCGCCTGTTGGGCCGGTTGCAGACCCCGGGCGCGCGCCCTCCCACGCGGCGCGCGCCAGCGGCGGCGGCTGCCATGGCGACCGGCAGGTGAGCGGCAGAGGAGCTCGTGGTCCCTGACCCACCCGCGCGGAGGGAAAGAGGAGGCGGTTGCCAAGGCGACGTGGGTAGGAGGAGAAGAGGAAGGAGGGAGGAGGAAGGATGGGCGGCCTCGGCGTAGCCGCAGGGAGGTGACTGAAGCGAGCCCAGCCCCTTGCATCCTCCCCCTGTGAACCTCCCTCCCCTTTTTTTCCGCCTTCTGCCAGCAGTAGCAGCAGCCGCAGCACCTGAGCCGCTGCTGCCGCTCGCTCAGGACAACGTTATGGCTGAGCCTGGGCGCAGCCTCCATCCCTCTTCCGGACGCAGGGGAAGAACTGAGCGGCGCACACTCCGGCTTCTGCGGCTGCTGCTCTGGGTTGGGACCGCCTTCCAGGTGACCCAGGCAGCGGGACCGGAGCTTCACGCCTGCAAAGAGGTACTGTCTTCCCCGATTCAACCCCACTTTGGTTAGAAAAATCTTGGATCCTGGCGGAGACCTTGAGGACCCAGGCACAGACAGTTTCAGAGGCCACGGAGTTTAGGTTTCTTTGGGGATAAGACGTGGGGCTGGGGGAGGGAAGAGGAGCAGATTGGCGTCATGGAGAGGCCAGCCTACTGGAGGACTCACGAAATAGATCATCCTCACAGCTTGGGCTGCTGAGCTCAGGGGGGAAGGTCCCAGCTCCAAGGAGCCCAGGAGGGACCCAGGTCCCTGGACTCGGGAATGAGGGAAGAAGAAGGCATGGGTTGTTTTCCAGCTGCAATGAAATTACCTTTAGTTGAAAGCAAAAGATTGTGTACAGAGGGGCAAAATGGAAAGTGAGAGAGAAGAAGTGGGGTAAGAGAAGAGTTAGGAAGGCCAGAGGAAAGTAGGGGAGCAAAGTGGGAATCCTTGTGGTTTTATCATGGCTTCAAAAAAGGAGAGTGAAGGTGGGAAGATGTGTGAGGGGAACTGAAGGAACCCATCACCTCTCTCTCTCCCCACTCCGTGTCAAACATCCATTTACCTTGCAGACTGCTAAATGCTTTGCCTTTCCCAGTGCGCTTTGTTTAGTATATCTGATAGCACAAGACCCACCTCTGACCACACTTTGAGTCCTGTAATATTTCGCTTTCCACAAATCTCTACTTTCCTTTTCTGGACTTCTGCTGACGTACGTCATGAGTTTTTTTCAAGGTGCTACTCAAACGTTGCCAACACAATTCAGACAATAGGTAGTGAATGTCTTCCAATTAAAAATGTCTTTGAGCATTCTTTTTGGAGGGATACACAAGGTATTAAGGAGTAACAAAACTCAGTAGTTTCTATAGTGTTGAAATAACAATATTTGGTTGTTCTCTGAGTAACCCTTTTTAACCATATGGCAGAGACAGTAACAAAATACAAGAACCGCATTGGGGAAGGCAAAATAAAAGTTGTTCTGTTATTTCTGTGAAATGTGAAAGAATCGTAATGCACCAATAGTTTAGCCCTGTAAAAGGAATCTCCAATGTCATACTTGGCTAGAGTTTTGAGAGGTTGAAATACTTTTTGTAAGTTGTCAGTGTTGACTGATTAGTAACAACAACCCCCTCCCATATGGACATACATTATTATGAAGGTGCTCTATTCATTACACTGTCTACAACACAACAGATCAAAAAGTGAAGGGACGGGAAGAGAGAGAATTTTTTTTAATGTTTTTATTTATTTTTGAGAGAGAGAGACAAAGTGTGAGCAGGGGAGGGGCGGAGAGAGAGGGAGACACAGAATCTGAAGCAGGCTCCAGGCTCTGAGCTGTCAGCACAGAGAGCAACATGGGGCTTGAACTTGAGTACCACGAGATCATGACCTAGGCTGAAGTCGGATGTTTAACCAACTGAGCTACCTAGGCACCCCTTAGAATTTTTTACTTCATTCATGAACATGATACAAGTGGCTCCAGTTAATGGCAGTTCTGGTAACTCTCGTCAGTCCCCTTGATGACCTGCCCTGGGCCATCTGTGTTGCCACTCAGCCACTTTATGACATGTTTTAAAGATGGCTGGGAACAGAATGATTTTGTCCGTGACTGTGGCTGACTGTCCTTGGTGGCCTGTGGTCTAACCAACTGAGATAACTAGTTTAAGCAAGCCCACTTACCTAAGACTCCAACATGGGAGTCTTCTGAGTGAAAGGTAAGAGTCTTATAGTGCAGCGACTACTTCTTGGTGAGATCTTGTCAGCTCTGGAAAATATGAGACATTTGAGAAATTAAAGATGTTGTATCATCTTGGTTTGGAGGGAGGGAAGAATATTGACACTTGAGAACTATAACTTGGGTACAGATTTAGCCTTTAGTCCTTTTTAAATGGCTGACATTTGCCTAAACAAAAGGTCTTGCCACAGAGCACGAGCTTAGGAGAGTGGAAGGCTGTGCAACTCAGTTATATGAGGGTTCCACTCCCTGCCTGTCACTTACCACACAGTTTTTGGATTTGTAGGATGGATGTCTCAGTATTACCTACCTGAAAAAGGACTGCTTTGAGTACTGAAAGAGAGAGTAAAAATAAAAACATAAATTTGTGTTACCTAACCTCCTTTCCCATTCAGCTTCTTTACCATTAGATCCACACCCCGTGCCAGAGTGAAAGTGGCTTAGGAACCATGCTTATTGGCCACAAGCATCAGCAAGTCCTGTTGAGACTCTCCTTGAGCAAACAGTGGCTGTTGGACACACATGATGCCAAAATAATAAGGAAGAGAATAAGCCCATTGTTATAATGTTCTTCATTTGGCAATATGAACTGACGCAACAAGTTTGGGGGCTTCCAACCCTAAATGGTGAAAAAACAATTCAAGGTAGACTAACCCTTCTCTACTATTAATCTTCATATGAATTTCTTGTTTGTCCAATTTGGGTATTACTGACAGGGACTCTTATCAGAGTCATTAGGCCAACCCTAATAACAACAGTGCTGTTGCAGCCTTGTTTCTCAAATCTGAGGTATCCCTCTGGATCTAATCAGGAGACAGAGAGGTTTAGCATGAGGCCTAGACTAAGGTGACAGAGAACTGGGAGTTCTAGGTTGCTAAACCTGGGCCAGGGTGTGGCATGCGTTTCCTTTCACAGTTTTATAATAATCAGGGTCACCAGTGGAACTAAGAATCCTGTATGGTATTTGTTTTCATGAATCATTTCTTTAGCCCTGCGCTAACCTGGGCCAAGTGCTGACTGAGAGCCAAAGGAGCATTTCCTATAGCACGATGAGTCTCAATCTAATGAGAGAGGAGCAGAAAACCTTCTTAACAGATCTGCCTTGTCCTGAGGTTCCGGCATTAACTGCCCCAAAGGGACTTCCCAGTCTATACTGAAAAGTCTGTAGGGCTTAGGAATCTGGCATACCTGGATTGTAATAAAATTCAATTGAGTGAGTGATGACTCTGCCACTTAGTAAGGATGCTACTTTGAACAAGTTAATTAATTTCTTGCAACCTCAGATTCCCGATCTGTAAAGTGGGGATGATAATACTCTTCATTATTCTTACTCTCACAAAGCTGTTGTGAGGATTAGGTTAGATAACACATGTAAAACGCCTAGTGCATACGGTTGACATGTCATAGGTGCTTAAGAAATATTGGCAGGCAGGGGCGCCTGGGTGGCTCAGTCAGTTGAGCATCTGACTCTTGATTTAAGCTCGGGTCATGATATCACAGTTCCTGAGTTCGAGTCCCTCATTGGGCTCTGTACTGACAGTGCAGAGCCTGTTTGGGATTCTCTCTCTCCCCCCCTCTCTCTGACCCTCCCTCCTTCCTCCCTCTCTCTCTCCCTCTCAAAATAAATCAATAAACTTAAAAAAAAAGAGAAATATTGGTAGGCAGAAGAAATAAGTACACAAATAATGATACATAAATGATAACATAAGGTTAACATGTGGTGAACAATGCAAGAGTGGCAATATAGACGTGAATAGGAAAAGAAGAAAACATATTCGAACAGTTAGCACTTGACCTACTTCTGGAATAATCAGTAGGACTGCAATGGGCAGAGATGGATTAGATAGAGGGAGGGGCCTGTGGAAAGGTACACCAGGAAAATGCAAGGGATCCTGGGAAGAGCAAGTAGACCAGGCGGCTGAAATGTGAAGTAGGTGTGAGTACAATGGGAGATAAGGTTGGAATGTGGAGTCGGTGTGGGGTACAGTAGAAATCAAGGTTGGAGAGTTAGAAACCTGCAGTGCAGAATCCTTGAAGGATTTCTGGTGGAGGTAGTGGCCTGCTCAGAGCAGATTAGCATGAATGAAAGGTAAACATGGTTGGGGTGCCTGGGTGACTCAGTCGGTTTGAGAGTCCCGCTTCGGCTCAGGTCATGATCTCACAGTTCATGGGTTCAAGCCCCACATCAAGCTCTGTGCTGACAGCTCAGAGCCTGGAGCCTGCTTCGGATTCTGTCTCCCTCTCTCTGCCCCTCACCCACTCACACTCTGTTTCTGTCACTCTCTCAAAAATAAATAAACTTAAAAAAATTTTTTTAAAAGAAAAGTAAATGTGGTTGAGGTAGGCCAAAAGGTGAGAGAAGGAGATGGGGGCACGGAGACTGGTCAGGGAGGGGGCTAACAGAGGGACTGTGCTGGCTGGTGGTAATGGGACACATAGAGGTGTAGATATGAAAAATACACTGAAGGCTAGAGGGTTTGGCGACTGACTTTAAGTGCAGGGTGAAGAAAAGGGGCAAGCTGAAGGTTTTGGTCAGGGTTTTAGAGTGGGCGTGGGAGATGCAAAGAGAACAGCTCTTGAATCAGAGTGATGGCCTTTCGCAGTTCTGACTTCCCCAGAGTCAGCCCCTGTACCAGGAGGGAGAATAGCCTGAGACCCTGTACCAGGAGGGAGAATAGCCTGAGACCACATTTTACCCTCTGATCATAGCTTCTGGGCTTCTATATTTCCTCCTGTATTTGCTTCTAACTCGTTATTCAAGGTCTGAACTCCACAGGGAAACAAGTTGATCTAGAAAACATTGAGGACCTCTGAGCTTTCAGGAAATATTTCACTGAAAGCATAAGAGTTAAAGTGACTCCTTTGATTGGGAATCATCAAGGTTGGATGTTTAAAACATCCTGCCATATTTGGTGGACAGGGGAAATTGAAAGTCTCCATTCATCATGAAGTATTTATAGGGTTGCAAGAGGTTCTGTTTTTGTTTGATATCAGAGGGCACTAAAGAGTAATAAATTCTTGAGATCTGAAGACAGTTAGGAAGTCATTTTGTCTATTCTCCTGTCTCAAGGTAGGAGTATAAAACTGAACCAGACTGATCATTATCTGCCTTACTTTAATAGAAAAACTTTAAAAATTGTAAAAGTGACTCGTTTCATTTACAGAAAACTTGGAAAAAATAAATAAAAAGAAGACAGTAGAAATCACCTATAATCCTAGCATTCAAACCATCATTTTTATGTATGTATTTGTGAGAGGGAGGCAGACTAGTGGTACAGAGAGTGGGGTCTGGATATACTAATTGGGTGGGTTCAGTTTCCAGCTCCTCCATTCAGTAACTGTATGACCTTGGGGAAATTATTTAATCTCCTCAGGACTCAACTTCCTCATCATTGTGGTGGGAATATTAATAAAGACCACTTAATTACTATATTATGACAGTTAAGTGAGTTAATACATGTAAAGTGTTTAGAACAGTTACTGGTGCATAATAAGTACTCAATAAACATTAGCTGTTACGAATTTTTAGTGGAACTATGATTAACATGGTCTTATACTAGTAAAAAATTAGTAAGAATTTAACGGTGGTAAAAGTGTTGGAAAGGGGAAAAGAGTAGATGTGAAAGATATTCTGAGGACGAAGTTGGTAGAATTTGGCCAAGAGAGGGAAGAAAGCATAGCAGTTAAGGGTCTGGAGTTGTACTATCTAGATATGGTAGCCACTAGCCGTGCGTGGCTACCAAGAAATAAAAATGCAGCTAGTGCAGTGAGGAAATGAATTCTTAATTTTTGTGATTTTAATTAAGTTGAAATTAAAATGCACACTCAATTCAATCATTGAAAAATTATTGGCTGTGTTTGGAACTACTTGGGTACTTTCATAACCATAAATTTATGAAATCTAAATAGAGATCAAGTATTTTTGATGAAGATGTAGCATCTGAGTTCGGTTGTACGGTAAAGTATAAAACACAAACCAGAGTTGGAAAACTTAGTACAAAAAAATGAATGCAGAATACTTCAGTAATATTGCATGTTGATTGCATGTTGAAGTATTATTAAAATTAACTTCTTTTTTTTAATGTTTATTTATTTGAGAGAGAGAGAGAGAGAGACAGATCACGAGTCGGGGAGGGGCAGAGAGAGAGGGAGGAGACACAGAATCTGAAGCAGGCTCCAGGCTCTGAGCTGTCAACACAGAGCCAAACGCAGGGCTCAAACCCATGAACCATGAGATCATGACTTGAGCCAAAGTCAGATGCCTAACTGACTCAGCCACCCGGGTGCCCCTTATTAACATTAATTTCACCTGTGTCTCTTTACTTTTTCAAATGTGCCTGCTGGAAATTTTAAAATCTTGCATGTGGCTAGCATAGTGTTTCTACGGGACAATGGTGGCCTGGAGGTGATGGCTGTGTGAGTTTGTCACCTGTGGTTGAATCCTAGTTACCATTTCAACTGCATTGTCTTGGGCAAGATACTCACCTCTCTTTGCCTCAGTTTTTTCATTTGGAAAGTGGGGATAATTTAGTTTTTACCTTTTATGGATTGGGGGAGGATTAAAGTGCTTTGCAAAATTCATAGTGTATTGTGAGTGCTTAATAAATGTGTTTGTTACTGTTTTATGAAATCTTTGTTAAAAACTTAGGAATGGGACTGAACTCCAGATTGCTTTATTCCCTTTTGTCCTATTGAATACTATTTTGAATACTATTGAATACTTTATTCCCTTTTGTCCTATTGAATACTTTTTAATTTCCCTTTTGTCCTATTGAATATTTTTTAATGTTTATTTATTTATTTAAGTAATCTCTACACCCAATATGGAGCTTGAACTCACAACCCCAAAATCAAGAGTCTCATGCTCTTCCAACTAGCCAGCCAGATGCCCCTTGAATACTATTTTTAAACAGCTTTATTATTTTTGTAACAATGATACATTCTTATTCTAAAATTTCAAGAAATATAGAATGCAAACAAGGACACAAAACTTACCCCAAAGTTTGTAACCGGCTAAAATCACCATAAACATTTTGTTGCATGTTTCCAGACTTCTTTCTATACTTCTAGACTTTCTATACTTCTACACTTATATGTATAGATATAAGTATATAATTCTCCAAAAGTGGAATCATATCACACATGCTGTGTTATAACCTAATTTTTCCATGCAATAATTTACAAAAGACATTTCTGTTAATAAATATAGGTCTGACTTCATCATTTTTAAGGCTGCATAGAGTTCTGTAGCATGTATATAATATAGCCTATTTGATCAACTTAACCAATTCAAATGACTTCTAATTTCTATTACTATATACAATACTGAAATGAATGCTTTTGCATATATCTGTAAATACTTGCTCAATTGTTATCCTGTTAACTCCTTAAGTTATATTGCTAGACATGGAGATTCCTTGATCAAAGAGCACATATTTTTTTAATATGTTTTTAAAGTTTATTTATTTATTTTGAGAGAGAGAGAGTGGGGGAAGGGGAGAGAGAGGGAAAGAAAGAGAATCCCAAGTAGGCTCTGCACTGTCAGCACAGGGCCTGATGTGGGGCTCAAACTCACGAACCACGAAATCATGACCTGAGCTGACATCAAGAGACACATTTAACCAACTGAGCCATCCAGGCGCCCCAAGAGCGCATATATTTTATATTGCTCTATATTATCCAATTTCTCTTTTGAGGAAATTGCACCAATTTTATTTTCCACTAAATGTCCTCACCTTTTCTCATACCTTTGGCAATACTGTCAGTCCTTTCAAACTTGACAACTCAGTAGGAAACACACACACACACACACACACACACACACACACACACACACAAATACACCCTTTGGTTTTGCTTGGTCCATAGCAGAAGGACCCCTCCTGTTTCAAGAAGGACCCCACCTAGAGCTCCCAACCTACCTTAGAGTGTTTCTGGAAGCTATTACTGCAACTGAGAGACAGAATCTTCCTCATTCCATAGCAAACAATATAAACAAATCCCTATACATCATCCAAGTCGCTTCTCAGCTGCTTCCTCCACCAGCCAGGAATGAATGAAAACTCACTTTCACATTTCCCCACCTAAATGGTTCTGGGGTGGAACTGGGCTTGGAAGGCAGACTGTATACTCCCAAATTACCAATGCAATCGACTTACAAATTTGGTTAAGTGGTAAGAAAGAAAAGCAAAAGCTGTGGCAAGGAGGCCTAACCTAGATTATAGATTGGGAAGGTTAGAGCTGGCCACTCTGAGGAGTGGGTTTAAGTGGCGAGCTGAAGGTTTGGAGAAGTTTGGCAGGTGAAGACGAGTGGACAAGTTTGCAGGCAGGAAAGAGTCTGTGCTTACAGGACAGAGAGAAGGCCAGAGGGCCTGACAACATGATTTTATACTTGCAAAATGAAGAATGTATATCCCCATTTCGAAGTTTCAAAACTATTAAAGGAAGACACGAGATCTTAATTAAAAGTCCTTGTTGGCATGGATTTGTTTAACAATTGTTATTTACTTTTACATTTTAAGGTAATATATGCTCATAATAATGATTCACATTTATTGAGTGCCCTAAGTGACCTACAGGCATTTGGTTCTTATAGGAACTCTAAGCAATCCATTTGGTCCTTACAGGAACTCTATGAGGTAGGCTGTTAATACCCAACCTCCATTCCACTTCCCATGGTTTCCTGTCCTCTTACCTGCTTCACTTTCTTCTACAGCACTCTCTGCCATCTGGCATATATTTTACATATAAACATATGTGTGCATATACACCCGTATTTTTTAAATTGTCCATATCTTCCGACTAGAATGTAAACTCTTGAGGGCTGGTATTCTTGTATGTTTTATTCCTTGCCACATTTCCAGTGCCTGCCACAGAGAGATGAGACTGCCAGAGGTCACTTGGCTGGTAAGAGAGCAAGAACTCAGGCAGCTGAGCTCTTAATCACCGTGCTGTTTTCTGCATGTCAGTCCCAATTGTGCAGAGGGTATGAGCTGAGAAGTAAAGGTTTCCCCTCCTCCCTGCAAATCCCCAAAGGCTAACCTCTGTCAACTCCTGCTTAAATATATTCTTCTTGAAATGTTTTATGCCTGTACAAGCACATCTGTCTTTTCTTTTTACCTTCTATACAAATCAGATCAGAATATTTGTCCTGTTCTATAATTTACTGTTTTCCTTACTTTAGGCCCATGTCTTTATTTTTAACAACTGAATTGTGATTCATTATAAGCATGCACTATGATTTATTGAAACAGAAACTTGATGAATAGGTCAATTCCAGTCATTTTTATGGTAACAGTGCCACAGTGAACATCCTCCTGTGTGTATTGAGGCATAATTGTTTGCTTGAGTCTGTCAGATGAATTCTTTCTGTTTTTCAGTTTTTATGTATTTATTTTGAGAGAGACAGTGTGAGCAAGGGAGGGGGAGGGAGAGAGAGAGAGAGAGAGAGAGAGAGAGAGAGAGAGAGAATCCCAAGCAGGCTCCACACTATAAGCACAAAGCGCGACTCAGGGCTCGAACCCAAGAAACTGTGAGATCATGATCTGAGCCAAAACCGAGAGTTGGAAGCTTAACCGACTGAGCCACCCAGGTGTCCCTCATCGGATGAATTCTTTTTTTTTTTTAATTAATTTATTATTTTTTATTATTTATTTTTATTTTTTAATTTACATCCATGTTAGTTGGTATATAGTGCAATAATAATTTCAGGAGTAGGACCTAGTGATTCATCCTCTACATATAACACCCAGTGTTCATTCCAACAAGTATCTTCCTTAATGCCCCTTGCCCATTTAGCCCTTCCCTACCCACAACCCCTCCAGTAACCCTCAGTTTGTTCTCTATATTTTAAGGGTCTCTTATGTTTTGTCCCCCTGCCTGTTTTTATATTATTTTTGTTTCCCTTCCCCTATGTTCATCTGTTCTCTATTTATATAGAATTTAAATTTATATCTTAAATTCTGAGTAAAGTCATATGATATTTGTCTTTCTCTGACTTATTTCACTTAGCATAATACCCTCTAGCTCCATCCACGTAGTTGCAAATGACAAGATTTCATTTTTTGATCACTGAGTAATACTCCATTGTACATATATGCCACATCTTCTTTATCCATTCATCTGTCATTGGACATTTGGGCTCTTTCCATACTTGGGCTATTGTCAATAGCGCTTCTATAAACATTGGGGTGCATGAGTCCCTTTGAAACAGCACACCTGTATCCTTTGGATAAATACCTAGAAGTGCAATTGCTGGGTTGTAGGGTAGTCCTACTTTTAATTTTTTGAGGAATCCCCATACCATTTTCCAGAGTGGCTGCACCAGTTTGCATTCCTACCAGCAGTGCAAAAGAGTTCCCCTTTCTCCACATCATCAGATGAATTCTTTTTTTTTGTCTTTGCTATCTTTTTTATTTACTTATTTTATTTATTTTTTATTTTTAACTTGTTTTATTTTTTATTTTTTAAAATTTACATCGCAATTAGTTAGCATATAGTGCAACAATGATTTCAGGAGTAGATTCCTTAGTGCCCCTTACCCATTTAGCCGCCCCCCAATCCCTCCAGTAACCCAGTTTGTTCTCCATATTTATGAGTCTCTTCTGTTTTGTCCCCCCTCCCTGTTTTTATATTATTTTTGTTTCCCTTCCCCTATGTTCATCTGTTTTACATCTTAAATCCTACATATGAGTGAAGTCATATGATATTTGTCTTTCTCTGACTAATTTCACTTAGCATAATCCCCTCCAGTTCCATCCACGTAGTTGCAGATGGCAAGATTTCATTCTTTTTGATTGCCGAGTAATACTCCATTGTATATATATACCACATCTTCTTTATCCATTCATTCATCAATGGCCATTTGGGCTCTTTCCATACTTTGGCTATCGTTGATATTGCTGCTATAAACATGGGGGTGTGTGTGTCCCTTCGAAACAGCGCACCTGTATCCCTTGGATAAATGCCTAGTACTGCAATTGCTGGGTCATAGGGTAGTTCTATTTTTAGTTTTTTGAGGAACCGCCATACTGTTTTCCAGAGTGGCTGCACCAGCTTGCATTCCCACCAACAATGGAAAAGAGATCCTCTTTCTCCGCATCCTCACCAACATCTGTCATTGCTTGAGTTGTTAACGTTAGCCATTCTGACAGGTGTAAGGTGGTATCTCATTGTGGTTTTGATTTGTATTTCCCTGATGATGAGTGATGTTGAGCATTTTTTCATGTGTCGGTTGGCCATCTGGATGTCTTCTTTGGAGAAGTGTCTATTCATGTCTTTTGCCCATTTCTTCACTGGATTATTTATTTTTTGGGTGTTGAGTTTGATAAGTTCTTTATAGATTTTCGATACTAACCCTTTCTCTGATGTGTCATATGCAAATATCTTCTCGCATTCTGTCGGTTGCCTTTTAGTTTTGCTGATTGTTTCCTTTGCTGGGCAGAAGCTTTTTATTTTGATGAGGTCCCAGTAGTTCATTTTTGCTTTTGCTTCCCTTGCCTCTGGAGATGTGTTGAGTAAGAACTTGCTGCGGCCAAGATCAAAGAGGTTTTTGCCTGCTTTCTCCTCAAGGATTTTGATGGCTTCCTGTCCTACATTTAGGTCTTTCATCCATTTTGGGTTTATTTTTGTGTGTGGTGTAAGAAAGTGGTCCAGGTTCATTCTTCTGCATGACACTGTCCAGTTTTCCCAGCACCTCTTGCTGAAGAGACTGTCTTTATTCCACTGGATATTCTTTCCTGCTTTGTCAAAGATGAGTTGGTCATACGTTTGTGAGTCCATTTCTTGGTTCTCTATTCTGTTCCATTGATCTGAGTGTCTGTTCTTGTGCCAGTACCATACTGTCTTGGTGATTACAGCTTTGTAGTATAGCTTGAAGTCTGAGATGGTGATGCCTCCTGCTTTGGTTTTCTTTTTCAAGATCACTTTGGCTATTTGGGGTCTTTTCTGGTTCCATACAAATTTTAGGATTATTTTTTCTATCTCTGTGAAGAATGCTGGTGTTATTTTGATAGGGATTGCATTGAATATGTAGACTGCTTTGGGTAGTATCAACATCTTAACAATATTTGTTCTTCCTATCCAGGAACATGGAATATTTTTCCATTTTTTTGTGTCTTCTTCAATTTCTTTCATAAGCTTTCTATAGTTTTCAGTGTATAGATTTTTCACCTCTTTGGTTAGATTTATTCCTAGGTATTTTATAGTTTTTTGTGCAACTGTAAATGGGATCAATTCCTTGATTTCTCTTTCTGTCGTTTCATTGTTGGTGTATAGGAATGCAACTGATTTCTGTGTGCTGATTTTATATCCTGCAACTTTGCTGAATTCATGAATCAATTCCAGCAGTTTTTTTGTGGAATCTTTTGGGTTTTCCATACAAAGTATCATGTTATCTGCGAAGAGTGAAAGTTTGACCTCCTCCTGGCCAATTTGGATGCCTTTTCTTTCTTTGTATTGTCTGATTGCAGAGGCTAAGACTTCCAATACTATGTTGAATAACAGTGGCAAACGTGGACATCCCTGTCTTGTGCCTGACCTTAGGGGGAAAGCTCTCAGTTTTTCCCCATTGAGGATGATATTAGCGTTGGGTCGTTCATATATGGCTTTTATGATCCCGAGGTATGCTCCTTCTATCCCTACCTTCTTGAGGGTTTTTATCAAGAAAGGATGCTGTATTTTGTCAAATGCTTTCTCTGCATCTATTGAGAGGATCATATGGTTCTTGTCCTTTCTTTTATTGATGTGATGAATCACATTAATTGTTGTGTGGATACTGAACCAGCCCTGCATCCCAGGTATAAACATCAGATGAATTCTTAAATGTAGACATAGTGGGTCAAAGAGTCCAAGTATTTAACATTTCAATAGATGTGTGTCAGGTTGGGAGCATGGGTTTTTAAAGCTAGCATTAGCCTTCTCCACCTGCAGTCAGATGGAGGAAGAGGGAGGCCTTGCCTGGTAAGACTGCTGCCAATTTATTCCCCCCCTGGGAATCACTGAGACCCAGAGGGCAGAGTTGAAGAGCCTGTCAGCTTTATCAAGCTGCCAGCTTTTCCGAGTCAGGGCAGATGGGCCTGATGGCTAATTTTGCCAGATTTTCAGAAAATAATTTGGTCCAATTTATAGCTTTTTCTCAGTCTGTATAATTCCTCTTGTAAGTGACAAAAATTGTGCCATTTGTCACATTTCTTCTTAAGCTCTCCTTCTATGTCATACCAGATGAAGCACAGAACAGATAATTATAGTTAGTGCTTGACAGCTGCCAAAAGAAAATATATTTTTCATACTTCCGAGCTCTCCACTTTTCAAAATCTTTTTAAGTCTGAGAGCCATAATATGAGGTTATCACCCATTCTTCTCTTTCGATTTGACATGTGTTATTAAAGGCATTTATAAAAGACCCACAGAACTATGTGGGGTGAAAAAATAAATACGCTGATTTTCACAGGCCTAGAATGTGATTTTCTAAATTGGAATTGTACTGATGATACAAAATAAAATGCAAAACTAGTAATAATAATTGGACTTTAATAAGCCTGTGTGCTAATTGGAGTATCCTCTCTTTACTGAATGCACAACAGTCAAGGAGACCTGTTTCTGAATTAGAAAGGAAACTGAAATTGGCTAATTTTCTGCTTGAAATTGATTACTTTGCCCTCCAACCTCAATCATGTGAAAATAAAAGAGTGGCTAATAATCCACCAAGAGGAAAGATAAAGGAAGCATCAATTGTATCTGTTCATCTGACGTGGTTCAGATTCTCATAAGGATGGTGCTGGCTCAGGATAGCACTTTGGAAAAGTCAGGCCTGCCAAGCCCTGTGCTGAACTAGATGCTCCATAAAGTTTGAATTAATGGGTCAACTTACTTTCCTTGTAAAACATTTATTTTAATAAATCAGTGCTAGAGCTCCCATTTGCATACATTCAGCTGTATGTATAAATCATCTGTAAAAGAAAAGAAGGGATTGTGGGGTACCTGGGTGGCTCAGTCAGTTAAGTAAGCATCTGACTTTGGCTCAGGTCATGATCTCGCAGTTCGTGAGTTTGAGCCCTGCAGAGTTTGGGCTCTCTGCTGTCAGTGCGGAGCCTGCTTCAGCTCCTCTGTCTCCCTCTCTCTCTGCCACTCCTGCACACGTGCACTCTCTCTCTCTCAAAAATAAATGAACATTAAAGAAAAAAAATGTTTAAACAGGGCACCTGAGTGGTTCAGTTGGTTAAGTGTCTGACTTCAACTCAGGTCATGATCTGGCGGTTCACGAGTTCCAGCCCCGAGTTGGGCTCTGTGCTGACAGCTCAGAGCTTGGAGCCTGCTTTGGGTTCTGAGTGTCTCCCTCTCTCTCTGCCCCTCCCCCGCTCATGCTCTGTCTCTCTCTCTCTCTCTCTCTCTCTCTCTCAAAACTAAATAAACGTAAATTTATTTTTCTTTTTATTTATTCATTTATTTTTTTATTTTTTTAAATTTACATCCAAATTAGTTAGCATATAGTGCAAAAATGATTTCAGGAGTAGATTCCTTAGTGCCCCTTACCCATTTAGCCCATTCCCCCCTCCCACAACCCCTCCAGTAACCCTCAGTTTGTTCTCCATATTTATGAGTCTCTTCTGTTTTGTCCCCCTCCCTGTTTTTATATTATTTTTGTTTCCCTTCCCGTATGTTCATCTGTTTTGTCTCTTAAAGTCCTCATATGAGTAAAGTCATATGATTTTTGTCTTTCTCTGACTGACTAATTTCACTTAGCATAATACCCCCCAGTTCCATCCACATAGTTATAAATGGCAAGATTTCATTATTTCTGATTGCTGAGTAATACTCCATTGTATATATATACCACATCTTCTTTATCCATTCATCCATAGATGGACATTTGGGCTCTTTCCATACTTTGGCTATTGTTGAAATGTAAAATAATTGTTTAAAAACTTAAAAAAAGAAAAGAAAAGATGGGATTATGACCAAATATAAAGTAAATAACAGCTTAGCAGCAAGTCGTAAGAAAACAAAGAACTATGGGGGGTGGAGGGGAAGACATGTTGTTAAACAATCACATGTGTTTTTAGCCCTAGGTTATCTAAAAGACTACTCCTGATTTTTATATTCACCAGCTAGTTTTTCTTAGGTGGGGATAGATTCAGGTAAGGTTTCAGAAGAATGTGTGATTGTGGCCAATGTACTTGGTTGTGTTCAATGTAACTCTCATTCTAGTCAGATGATGAGTGACCAAACGGAGTGGGCATGAATGAGTGTGAGCAGAAAAAGGTGGTACCGCTGGGAATATGCAACAGATTCTCAGGAGCTTCTCTGAAAGAGGAGACATCCTCTTAATTTTTAGATAACTTAAAAATCTCAGGCTTTGTTTTTGAAGTTATTGATATCACCCCATTTCCATTAAAATCTTTATTTTATATGTGCAGAAACTGAGGCCCAAGGAGATCAACAGGTTGGTTCACTCTGGGGAGTGTCATTTAGATATAAAACTGTGACCTCACAAAAAACTGCTGTTAAGGTGGATCTCAGTAGCCATCCAGACATAAGGCATCCTGACTAGCTCCCTAAGATAGTGGAATGGTGCTTATCCTCAGGTGGGTTATATTGCTTAACAATTACAATTGTTTAAAAAAGTACTTTTCACCCCAGATAATGAGAGGCTCACTATTTCTAGAGTGAACCCTCTACTATTGGGGTAAAAAGTATTCTTTTCTAAACTTTGTAATTATGAAGCAACATAATTGGTCCTCTGATGTCCCTATTGTTTATGACACTCGTTTCCTCCACCCTAGACCCTTTCTTTTTTTTTCCTTCTTAGGAAGATTGACAGATACTGTCCGTATTGGTACCTAGGCCCAGAGAACAGTTATCGTTAGAGTACTCACAGTTTGAAAACATTAATGACAGATTTCCTCTAAAGATCATGGGCCATCGTCAAGTTTTCTCCACCAAATACTTATTTTTTTCTCTTATATATTTAATCCTCTGAAATTTAAAATAATTCACATACCAAGTATTTTTAATTTTTTTTTTCAACGTTTTTATTTTTATTTATGGGACAGACAGAGACAGAGCATGAACGGGGGAGGGGCAGAGAGAGAGGGAGACACAGAATCGGAAACAGGCTCCAGGCTCCGAGCCATCAGCCCGGAGCCTGACGCGGGGCTCGAACTCACGGACCGTGAGATCGTGACCTGGCTGAAGTCGGACGCTTAACCGACTGCGCCACCCAGGCGCCCCTAGTATTTATTGAACATCATGCACTGAAGGAACCCTGGAAGAATGATAGGACATGAAACTGACATCGATGCCACCTACAGTCTTTCAAGGAACAAGCAGTTACAAACGGAGATCAGTGCATGATAGGATGAGGCCAGATCGGAAGGAGCAGTGGGCAGAGCACTGCCCCTGGAGCCGGGTTCATATCCCTGGTGAAGCTTCACTGGCTGTCAGACTCAATTGTTAAAGGAACTAATCATATGTAATTTGAAGGATTTTTGTGAAATTAGAAATGAGAAATAAGATATGCACAGTGACAAGTTGTATTTGTTTGTTAGGGCTGCAGTAACAGAGTACCACAAGTTGGATGTCTTAAAACAACAGAAATTTATTCTCCCACAGTTGTGGAGGCAAGAGGTTCAAATTCAAAGGGTCGCGGTGCCTCTGTGGTGGCTCTAGGGAGGAGTCTTCTCTTCTCTTCCTCGCTTCTGGTGGTTGCCAGAAATCCTTGGCACTCCTTGATTGGTAGCATCACTTCAATCCTTGCTCTCTTGTCACATGGTCTTCTCCTGGTGTGTTTCTGTGTCTTCACATGGCCTTCTTATAAGGACATCAGTTATTGAATCGAGGGTCCGTCCTACTCCAGTATGACCTCATCTTAACCAATGACATCTGCAAACACCCTATTTCCAAATAAGGTTACACCTTCTGAGGCTCTGGGTGGACATGACTTTTGGAGGGACACTATTCAGCCAGTACACCAGCACATAGTAAGTACTCAGTAAGTTGAAGTGATTATGGTTACCAAGAGCCAAAGTGCAAACGAACCGAGAAAAGCGATTTCAGTACAAGCTGGTGTGGTTAAGGAGAGCTTCTCCAAAGATGTGAGAAGGTCAAGCAGGGCTTTAGAGAAGTGGTAAAATTTAGATAAGAACTGAAGGTGTAGGTATGGTGGGGGAGGAGAACGGCATATCAATATTTTAACAATGGGACTATTAACCGTGTAAAATCAGCTATTGATGAGACAAATCTCCTTTGTTCCAACAGGAATTAACAACTACAATCTTTTTCTGAATGGATAAGCACATATATTGTCTATTGTTATCTATTATCTATTACCTTATAACCAATGACCCTAAAACTTGGTGGCTTAAAAATAGCAAACATTCATGATCTCCGTTTCTGTGGGTCAGGAATTTAAGAGTGGCTTAGCTGGGTGATTCTGGCTCAGAGTCTATCATGAGGTTACAGGCAAGATGTCAACCCGTGTTGCAGTCCCCAAAAGCTTGTTTGGAACTGGAGGATCAGCTTCCAAGATGGTTCACTCACATGGCTATTGGCAGGAGCAAGTTCCTCCCACATGGGTCTCTTCATAGGATTGCCAGAGTGCCCTTACCACATGGCAGCCAGCTTCCTCCAGAGCAGGTAGTCAGAGAGAGAGTGACAGACAGCGCAAAGAAGCATCCAGGGACCCTTTTATGACCTAATCTCAAAAAGTCACACACTATCACTCTTGCCATGTTCTTTCTGTTCTTTAGAAGCAAATCGCTGAGTCCAGCCCCAACTCAGGGGGAGGATTGAGCTCTTTCTTCCTTTGGAAGGAGGAGCGTTCAAGAATGTGTGGACATGTTTTAAAACCACCACATCATAGTACATCATGAAATCATCCATTCCTTTAACTGTTGGACTAGTTTCCTAAATTTGATGTTCCTAAATCTCCATGTTATTATTATTACTATGTATTAATACAATAATCATTTTGAACTCTGACAGTATGCCAGACACTGTGCTTGCAGCTAGAGATTTGGAATGCATTGGTCCAATGCTTGCCTTCAAGGAGTTTATAGTTTAGTGGGAGAGGGACTTTGTCATAAATATAATGCTCTTATATAAGTGACAAAAGTGAATATAAACAAAAGGCTTTGTGTTTGCACTATAAGAAGGAAACTGCAGAAATCAGAGAAGGCTTTTAGGGGTAGGTGGTATCTGAGGGCCTAGGGTAGCACCTCAAGCCTAGCCACCTCTTGGTATAGAGTAGATGCTGGGAAGGTCTTTGGGGAGGGACATTCTAGGCCAGGAGATGGGAATGTGCAAGGTTTGTATAGGGGATTTTCAGGTTGTCCAGGGTGGCTTTTGTGGAAGGGGAAGGAAAGGGAATGGGAAGATGGATTGAGGCCGGTCTTAGAGGCTCTTATAGAATAGACAGTATTAGGGAGAAAGATTGAACTTGATTCTGAACACACTGGAGTTTTTTCAGGAGGGTAGCGAATGCTTAGATAGGTGTTTTGGAGAATAGAAAAAGTTAGACCAGAGAAACCAGTGTAGCTGTATGTATGAACTCATTCATTCACTAATTTATTCACCCATTCATTCATTCAACAAACTTTATTGCAGACCTGCTATGTTGCCAGGCATTGTTTATAGTCTAATGGGATATACACATATCTGAAATCATCACAGAGATAAAATTACAACTGTGACAAGTGCTACAAAGGGAAGGTACACGGTGCAATGAGAGCACCTATTAGGGGATTTGACTTAAGCAGGAAGTTCAGGTAACTCTTTTCAGGGCAGTGATAACCCAGCTAGGGTCTGAAGGATGTCCAGCAGTAATAAGCCATGAAGGGGTAGGAATCAGCACATGCAAAGGCCCTGAAGTGAGTACAAAGGACTGAAAGAAGGCCAGTATAGTGTGAGGAGCAGGGAAGGAGAACATGGTGAGAAATAAGAAAGGAAAGGAAGTCAATCAAACCATGAATGGTCTTATTTTAATTAAGTAATTAGCAGTGCCTCCACCTATAAGGACTTCAGTTTTCAGGAAATATTCCATCAAAATAGTAAAAGCCAAATATAATATAAAGATTATGGCAGGAAAAATACAATTTAGAATGACAAATCCAGAAAAAACAATTAAATGAATATATGAACCCTATGCAAGCAAATGGACTGGAAACTTGACCCTGAGCTTCCTGGTGGCCAAGGTAAAAAATGAAAACGTTATAGAACATTCTCAGAGCCCATTAAGAAAACACATGAGAAAATTACTTAGCGGGAAGATGCAACAGAAAGATGTACTGATAGGGCAGCTGTGGCATGAGAATGGGAAGGATTAGGAACATCAGAGGAAGACATTGCAGAGAGATTCATTGATTAGTTAATATATTACCGAGACTCTATAGTATCTGTGGATATTATCTCTCAGTATCTTTGGAGATTGTTATGGGACCAGTGATTATTATTTGTCTCTTGTATATATGTATATGATATAGAGATGGAATATATCTTCTTTTCAAGCCAAGATAATTTCCTTTGGTCTCTAACTGAAATTGCAGGGGATACATTGTTTTGATTGCTATCTATTAACCATTACAGAAGTTGGTACTGCTTGGAGTGAGAGGAAAAAACAAGAAGGCTTGTTTATCAGTAAGTGTAAAAATAAAGAAGTAGGGGATTTGTCCTGATTTCTCCTGCTAAAAAGCAGGATCATCTGAGGCCTTCCTGAAAATTAGGGAGAATGGCATCCTGCTTTAATTTCTTCCATCAGATTTCACTCTTGGACCCAGGCCATTTCTGCTTTGGCAAAGCAAGGGGTGCTGATGTGAGCTGTGTTCCCAGTGATGGTGCTCCAGGCTGGCCCCAGGGGAACCTTTCGAGATTGTTGTATGCAGTGGTTGCCAGAACCTCAGGCACCATCAGGTGCCTGGCCGTGGGTGGGGGGATGCGGGAGGGTGGGAGGAACTCTGTTACCAATTTTAGTACCGCATAAAGAAGCCTTTCATTTTCTACCTCCTAGCAGAAGCCATCTGAAAAAGTGAATTTAGGCAAATGGCTTGAAGTTGAGCATTCTGCTTTGGACCCTGTTCTTTCTTCCAGCCTCTTGCTTTAGGTTTAGGTTTTCAGATTTTCTTTGACAAAGCCTCACAGCCTGCTCCAGGCAGAGCCCAGCGGTGGAACTCTGGTTTGGGCCACGCACAGGCCTTCTCCACCTCACAGGGCTCCGGGGCCTCTCCCTGGCTGGCATCTGGCTGCCACCCTCGTCTGCCACCAAGACCCTTAGAAAGAAGAGTGACTTCCTTTAAGAATCAGCTCATTCTTGCAAAGGATTGCTGAGTCCTGGCCCTCTGTCCCGTGAACAGATGGCCTCTATGATGGTCTCCTCGGTTTACCGATAACAAGCAGTTAATCTGTTCAGTTGGCTGCTGTGTCTCCTGCTCTGGTCTTTTCTTCATGACTATGCAGCTGTGCAGCTAGTTGGTTCCACCTGGATCTTCACTTCATGCAACTTTGAAATCCTTTGGCAGCTTTCAAAGCTTCTTGCCCTGGAGAGGCCTGTCAGCTCTTCTTTCCCAGTGGAAAGTCCTCCATGGTGTTTCATCAGAGCTTCTCCCAGGGATGTCTCATCACTTCCAGCAGAGCAAAGAAACACGAAGAAAGGGTTCAGATTTAAACACTTACCTCCAGGCACTCTCCTCCCTCCTTTTAATTAATTAATTAATTAATTTTGAGAGAGAGAGGGGGGAAGGGGTGGGGGGGGGGTCAGAGGATCTGAAGTGGGCTCCACTCTGACAGCAGAGAGCCCAATTTGGGGCTCGAACACAGGAATCACCATGAGATCATGACCTGAGCCGATGCTTGACCCACTGAGCCATCTAGGCACCCCTCTCCTCCCTCCTTTTAAAAAATACTGGAGTAGGGGCACCTAAGTGTCCCTAAGCATCCAACTCTGGATTTCTGCTCAGGTCGTGATCTCAGAATTTGTGGGTTTGAGCCCCACGTGGGGCTCTGGGCTGACAGCTCAGAGCCTGCTTGAGATTCTGGCTCTCTCTCTTTCTGCCCCTCCCCTGCTTGCACGTGTGCTCTCTCTCTCTCTCTGAAAATAAATTTAAAAACCATAAAAAAACAATAAAATAAAATAAGAACACTGGAGCCATGTAACTTTTCAGCATAAAAAGCAGTGACAATGGTGGGAATTGGGAGACGAGGTTTCTGGAAATCCTATAACTGCATAGGTGACTCCAAAAAAAAAAAAATGACCAAGCCAATCTCTAAGTCCCCACCCACTCTTGACATCTCCCAGCCAGCTTCCTGGTTTAGTGAAGGGGCTCCCCGCTGCAACTGGTATGAGCAGCACATGGAGGGCTTGCTACACCCCAGATTGCTGGCCCCACCCTAGAGGTTCTGATTCAGTGGGTCAATGAAAAGGCCTAAGAATTTGCATTTCTCACATGAACTTATTGAGGCTGGTGGTCTTAGGTCCACACTTTGAGAACCACTGCTTTAAATTTAATGGAAAGGAGGGGCGCCTGGCTCAGGTCATGGTCTTAGAGTTTGTGAGATTGAGGCCTGCATTAGGCTCTGCACTGACAACACATAGCCTGCTTGGCATTCCCTCTCTCCCTCTCTTTCTTTCTCTCTCTCTCTCTCTGCCCCTTTCTACTGCCTGACTGCACACACTCTGTCTCTCAAAATAAATAAATAAACTCTAAAAAAAAAATAATAAATTTAATAGAAAGGATAAGAGTTTTGAAGACAGGTGGGTTTGGGCCTGAGTCCCAAACCAGCAGCTTACCAGCCATGTGACTTTGGGGCATATGCCTGAGCATCTCTGATCTAATTTCTTCATTCTTAATATGGGGTAAATAATATCTACCCCACAGTTCATTGATCCAACACATATTTGTCATATAACTATTGCAGTACCAAGGTTCTAAGCTAGCTGGTGGGGACATGACAATGAATGAGACCATCTTTGATGTCAAGGGATTTGGGGTAGTTGTAAAGATTAAAAAGAGAAAATTTGCAAAGTTTGAAGACCCTGAGAGATGTCTATTAAATATTCATTTTATTTCCCTCAGAGGAGGTCACATGATGCTGCTTTTACTTTTTTCAGGAGGGGGTGTCCAAAAGAGTCATCCTCAAATTTTATAGTATAGGGCCTAGAGTCATACTTCTCTCTTTGTCTAGATAGAAAATTTGAGGTATGGGCACTGGTGTCAGTTTAGTCGTGTCCTCCAAAACTCATATGTACCTTGGAGTAACCCCGATGTCCTCCAGCACCTCAGAATGTGCCCTTATTTGAAATTTGGGTTTTGGCAGACTGTAGTCAAGATGAGGTCATTTGGGTGGGCCCTATTCCAATATGACTAGTGTCCTTATAAAAAGTGGAAATTTGGACACAGACACACACGCGCGCACACACACACACACACACACACACACACACACACACACAAGGGAGAATGCCATGCAAAGATTGGGGTTATGTTGCTGCAAACCAAGGAAATCCCAGAAGTTGTCGGCCATCACCAGAAGCTAGGAGGGAGGCATGGAACAGATTCTCCCTCTCTCATCCTGTAAAATGAAAACTGTACTGGTGCCTATATATGCCGGGACCGCCTTGATCATATTGGTATCTCCTCACCATATCCATAGTAAATATTTTAGCTGAATTACTCTGAAGTAAAGCAGGAAACATCTCAAAGGATTATGGTGAAGGCATAGGGTCGGAATAGAGATACGGTAGAAGTAAGCAGGGGCCAGGGAGTGAAGTGAACCTTGCAGGGAGTACGGTGCTTACTCTGAGGGCAATGGTGGGGCAGTGGTACGTTATGTTTTGTGGTTCAAGTGGGTCACTCTGGCTGTGGCCTGGAGAGTGGCTTGGAGGAAAGGAGGCAGCCAAGCCCAGGAGACAAGTGAGGAGGTTCCTCTAGGCAAGAAGTAATTGTGTTTTGTCTTCATTGGTAGCAGTGTGGATGGAGAGAGGTGGACTGACTCAAAAGATATTGTGGAGGTAGAAAACAGGTCTCAGTGATTACGTGGGGCCTAAGAGAGGTGTCAGGAACACAGTTGCTGGCTTGAACAAGTACTGAATGTAGCAGTTTCAATATCAGAGCAAAAAGACAATGCCAAGACTGGTATTTTATCTTTTAAAGTGTTTGGGGGGGTGGCTGGGTGGCTCAGTCAGTTGGCCATAAGACTCCTGAATTCTGCTCAGGTCATGATCCTCATGGTTCATGGGATCAAGCCCTGAGTCAGGCTCTGCATTGACTCACTCTGCAGTGTGATGCCTGCTTGGGATTCTGTCTCTGCCCCTCCTACACATGTGCACAAGCACATGTTCTTTCTCTCTCTTGAAATAAATAAACTTAAAAAAAAAACCTACTTTAAAAAAGTGTTTGGAATTTATTAAATATTTTAAAGAAATAAGTAAAACTAAATATTTAAACATTTTTTGAAGTTTTATTTATTTTGAGAGAGAGAGAGAGAGGACACGTGCACATGAGTTGGGGAGGGGCAGAGAGAGAAGGAGAGAGAGAATCCCAAGCAGGCTCTGCGCTGTCAGCACAGAGCCCAACTTGGTGCTTGATCTCCCAAACCATGAGATCATGAGCTGAGATGAAATTAAGGCTCCCCCACTCAACCAGCTGAGCTACCCAAGCACCCCACTAAATAGTCAGACTTTTCAAGTGCACCTTCTATAACACATTAAGTAAATCACATTCATAAAAATATAAACATTATTATCATTCTCATATAAATTGTTAGCAGATAAAATTAATGAAAATAGGGGCGCCTGGGTGGCACAGTCGGTTAAGCGTCAGACTTCGGCCAGGTCACGATCTCACGGTCCGTGAGTTCGAGCCTCGCGTCAGGCTCTGGGCTGATGGCTCGGAGCCTGGAGCCTGTTTCCGATTTTGTGTCTCCCTCTCTTTCTGCCCCTCCCCCGTTCATGCTCTGTCTCTCTCTGTCCCAAAAATAAATAAAAACGTTGAAAGAAAAAAAAAATTAAAAAAAAAATTAATGAAAATAAAGTATTATTCAACAAACCCTAAAGACCATTATTGCTACCACAGGTGGATTACGGTATCATTCAGTTAGGTATGGAACACCAGGTGGGGAGGGTAGTTAAGAACTATTTTTTTTTTTTTTACTTTTTATTAAAAAAAATTTTAATGTTTTATTTATTTTTGAGAGAGAGAGACAGACAGACATATGAGTGGGGGAGGGGCAGAGAGAGAGAGGGAGACACAGAATCTGAAACAGGCTCCAGGCTCTGAGCTGTCAGCACAGAGCCCGACGTGGGGCTTGAACTGGGAACAACGAGATCATGACCCAGGCTGAAGTCAGATGCTTAACCAACTGAGCCACCCAGGTGCGCCCCTATTATTTTTTTTAATGTTTTATTTATTTTTGAGAGGGCGTGAGTGGGGGAGGAGTGGAGAGGGAGGGGGACACAGGATCTGAAGCGGGCTATGTGCTGACAGCAGCAAGCCTGTTTTGGGGTTCGAACTCACAAACCTAACCATGAGATCATGACCTGAGCCAAAGTCACATGCTCAACATACAGAGCCACCCAGGCACCCTGAGAACTATTTTAAAATGTTGGTTCTGATGTGCCTGATGAAAACCTGCATAGGCAATTAAAGCTAAGGGTCGGGGGCACCTGGGCAGCTCAGTCAGTTAAGCATCCGACTCTTGATTTTGGTTGAGGTCATGATCTCACGGTTCAAGGTTTGTGGGATCAAGCCCGGCCTTGGGCTCTGCTCTGACAGCACGGAGTCTGCTTGGGATTTTTCTCTCTTCCTCTCTCTCTGCCCTTTCCCCACTCATGTGAGCACTCGCTCTCTTTCAAAATAAATAAGTAAACTTAAAAAAAATAAGGATAAGGATCAGGAGCTCTGGGGTAAGGGCTGAGCTCAAGGTATAAACTTGGAATTATCAGTCCATGAAGGCAATTGAAACTTTGGAAATAGCTTTGTGTAAGCGATTTGAACTGAGCTTTAGGAAAGTCTAGGATTTTAATTGAACTAGAAGATGTGTAGGTAGAGGGATGGATTTACAAACTGAGGAAAAGAGCAAAGCAAAGAAAGCTATGGTGTTAAGATTAAGTGGATACTGTTAGCCATGCGCTGGCCAATGTTTAACAACTTGCTCTTCAGAGGTGAAGGGAAACCCTGGTTTATCGTGTTTGCTGATTTCCGTGGTATAAATGTTCCCATTAGAGTCACTGGCAAGCTATCAGCGTCACTGAGCATGGGGTTGGGAACAGATGAGCACAATCAGCTGTTGTAAGCTCATGTTGTGAGCAAGTGAACTTAGCCCACAGCTAGACGCAGTCCTGATGGAGAGGGAGGGTTCTATCTGGGAGTGGTGTTGGATACATTGAAGATAAAGTGAACGACTAGTGTGGCTGTGAAGACAGATGACAACAAGTGTTGACAAGGAGGTGGAGAAATCGAAACCTTCATACATCGCTTCTCGGCCTTTTGGCCAAGGTCAAGTGTAGAAACCTTCATACAGTGCTGCTGGGAATATAAAATGGTGCAGCCACTGTGGAAGGCAGTTCGGCAGTTCTTCAAGAAGTAAATGTGGAGTTACCGTATGACCGAGCAATTCCACTCCTAACTATATTTCCAAGAGAACTGAAACATATGTTAACACAAAAACTTGTCCATGAATACTCATAGCAGCAATATTAACAATAGCCAAAAAGTGGAAACATCCCAAATGTCCGAGTAATGAATGGATAAATAAAATGTGGTATATCCATACAATGGAATGTTATTGGGCCATAAAAAGAAATTAAATACTGATACAAGCTACCACATGGAGGAACCTTTGAAAACCTTACGCTAAGTAAGAGAAGTCAGATACAAAAGGCTGTCTATTGGGGGCGCCTGGCTGGCTAAGTTGGTAGAGCATGAGACTCTTCATCTCTGGGTCATGAGTTCGAGCCCCATGTTGGGTGTAGAGATTACAAATAAAATAAAATAAAATAAAATAAAATAAAATAAAATAAAATAAAATAAAACGGCCACCTATTGTATAATGCCATTTATGTGAAATGTCAGTAATAGATAAATCCATGACACAAAGAGTAGACTGGTGGTTGCCAGGAGCTGGGGGAGGGGAAGATGGAGAGTGAATGTTGATTGGTAAGATTTTGAGGACTCTTAACCCCCAGTTTGAGAAACAATATTCTAAGAGATTGTGGCATGGCAGCTGTTCAGATATGTTTGCTTCATTGGAATTATTGAAGCCCTGACTGCTGACCTGGCTCTCCAGGCTGGAAGTCTCTCCACCAGGTCAAGTTCTCCATCACAAACAGCTAACACATCTGAATATGAAGCTGTCCTTGGAGAGCTTTGCATAGGCCAACCCAGTTGGCCTGTGTCTTTCATGCATGATTAAAAGCTCAGGTGAAAAAAAATTTGATGGAACATTTTGATCTCATTAAAAACCAAGAAAAGCACATCTTTGAAATATAATCTCATAAAACCCTGCTTGTAGACAGATGTGTGTACCAAATTCTCACCTATCAGAAAGGGATTGAAATTTATAAAGGGACATTTTGTTTCCTGGCGACAAAGCCATTTCAATCCTAGGGATATTTACAAGCAATACCAAAAAGCTCTCTGCACCTGACAGACTGGCTGCAGGTACCAAGTGTCTAAATGTCAGCGACCAGCCTCTCTCTTGGAGAGATTAGCTTTGGAGGAGTTGTTGGGGGAGAAAAAGTGGAAAAAGGACAGATGTTATTTCATATGTAAGAGCAGACTGGGATTAGGGGGTGAGTCAAGACGGGTGGTAAACAGCAAGGGGAACCAGGGAGGTCTAACTGCTGCTGTCATCATTGCTGTTAGGCCAGAAATGGCTCCTTCCTCATAGCCCTCACAGAAAGAGGAGTGAAGAGCCTGGGCACTCCCTCCATGAGCTCTCTGCAGGCAGGGTCAGCTGGCTTTGTTTTCTTTTTTCTTTTTGTTAGCCAATTTACAAAGAGCTGAACATAATCTCCTAATTGTCCTGAGAATTTGATGTTACTCAGTTTGGGTGGGTGGGTGGGACCCACTCAATCATCTTAGCAGGGCATTGTCATCCCTGTTTTATGGGCACAGGGTTTAACAACGGGTCCGCGGTTGTGCAGGACAAGATGAGAGTCTGGATCCCTGGGGTCTAATCCAGAGCGCCTTGCACAACTCCAGAACCACTCTAGAGTCTGCCCTTTTGCCACCATTCAGTCACTCAACAAATACTAATTGATAGTGATTGTGTCAGGCACTGTTCTGGGCCCTTGGGCTACATCAGTGAACAAAAACAAAGATGCCTCTTCTTATGTTGTTTCCATCTGATCTGGAGTGAGGGCAAGGGCAGAAATAGACAATAAACACAACGAAAAGTTAAGTTAGAAAGTGTGTTTGAAGGTGGTAAGTGTATAGAAGAAAGGAGTCACTTAGGATTTGAAAATCAATAGGGTGGGAGGGGAGGAATTACAATTGTAAATAGGGCGGTGGAAGCAGGAGGAATAATACCAGGGGCCTTGGTAGGGGCTGAAGGGGAGGGTGCACGTAAAGAGAGGAGCCCCAGAGCCGGGTGCAAGGGTGCTCCTACGTGTCACTAATGGTGGCTGTCGTTACCACACCAGTTCCATCTCCTGTGCCCAAAGTGGACAGGCAGGTCTAGTTCCAGACAGGCTGGACAGCAGGGTCCTGCCTGACCCAGGGCCTGGTGGCACAAACTGCCCCAGCTGGGTGTGAAGACCCAGCAACCAGTTTTGTGTAATGTGCCCATGGTCAAATGAGCTGGGGTGACTGAGTGCCGTCTGTGGTTTTTGATCAAAATGGGAGTTGAAAACCCCAGAGTTGAATAGAAAATGCTGAAAGAAGGGGCAGCAGAAGGCCAAGGCTCCCCCATCCTCCTTCAGACTGGGAGCCCCAGGACTCCCAGCTCCGTGTTGCTAGGCAACAGCACACAGATTGAGGGCAGCCAGCAGGGGCCAGCCTGCCTGGGGTCTGTTTGCTTTGGCTGCTGCTGGGTCTGGTACCTGTTCCGGGGGAGAGGCTGTGTCACTTGGAAGCAAACACCTGACTGTGTAGGGTTATTAAAGGAAAGCCAAAAAGCCATCCTTGACTCTGAGTTGGACTCAGGGCCTGCAATTCCACCTTTAGCAATTTGCTCCTTCAAGCAAAGTCTGTGGTGTCAAACTTTTTGGGGGCTAAAACAAAATCTTAACTGAGAAGACTAAATATGCAGAAGAGATTTTAGGGAGGAAAATGTTGCTTCATTAAAGGGGGCAATCCCCACTCCCGGCTGAAGGGGCTTTCTAAACCCCTAGATTCTGAACCATAATTTGAAAATCCTTGGCTTAAAGTATTTCAGCCCCTGTTAAAAAGTGAACAGCCGGGGCGCCTGGGTGGCTCAGTCGGTTGAGCGTCCGACTTCGGCCCAGGTCACAATCTCGCGGTTCGGGAGTTCGAGCCCCGCATCGGGCTCTGTGCTGATGGCTCAGAGCCTGGAGCCCGCTTCGGATTCTGTGTCTCCCTCTCTCTCTGCCCCTCCCCTGTTCATGCTCTGTCCCTCTCTGTCTCAAGATAAATAAAAACATTAAGAAAAAAAATTTAAAAAAAAAAAAAAAAAAAGTGAACAGCCTTTGTTCAGCAAAATATTAAGCTATTTTATTTTATTTTATTTTATTTTATTTTAATTTTTTTTAATTTTTTTTCAACGTTTTTATTTATTTTTGGGACAGAGAGAGACAGAGCATGAACGGGGGAGGGGCAGAGAGAGAGGGAGACACAGAATCGGAAACAGGCTCCAGGCTCCGAGCCATCAGCCCAGAGCCTGACGCGGGGCTCGAACTCACGGACTGTGAGATTGTGACCTGGCTGAAGCTGGACGCTTAACCGACTGCGCCACCCAGGCGCCCCTTAATTTTATATTTTTAAATGTTTATTTATTTTTGAGAGACAGCGTAAGTGGGGCAGTGGCAGAGAGAGAGGGAGATAGAATCTGAAGCAGGCTCCAGCCCCTGAGTTGTCAGCACAGAGCCTGACACGGGGCTTGAGCCTGGGAACAGCAAGATCATGACCTGAGCCAAAGTCGGACGCTTAACCGACTGAGCCACTCAGGCGCCCCAATATTAAGCTATTTTAAAATTACTAATATGTTATGACATATTTTCACGGTTTTCTGCTGGGGTAGGGATGGTGGAGAACAGACTCCTCTGAGGATCTGATGAAATCTGTACACCCTCTGCCCAGGAAAATGCACATACGTGAAATTCTGCATCTGGTTGTATCGGGGAAGTTGTCCATAGACCGTAGATTAAGGAGCTCTCTGTCTTTCAGGACATTTGTTTATCTGATTTACTTCCAAATGAGACAATACTTAAGTCTTGAGAAGAGTGAGTTTTGAAGGAGGGAGGGAGGAGAATCAGAATCTTGGGGATGGATGGGGCGCCTGGGTGGCGCAGTCGGTTAAGCGTCCGACTTGAGCCAGGTCACGATCTCGCGGTCCGTGGGTTCGAGCCCCGCATCGGGCTCTGGGCTGATGGCTCAGAGCCTAGAGCCTGTTTCCGATTCTGTGTCTCCCTCTCTCTCTGCCTCTCCCCCGTTCATGCTCTGTCTCTCTCTGTCGCAAAAATAAATAAATGTTGAAAAAAAATTTAAAAAAAAAAAAAAGAATCTTGGGGATGGAGTCTGTATTTTTAACATGATCTCCAAGCAGTTGTGATGATCAGATAGGCATGGGCATCAGGGCTCTGGAGGTGGTTTGTCTAGCCCCTAAGGCCCAGGAGACACTGCTGTGAGTTGGCAGCCCTTATGACGGTGAGGAAGAGGGAGGGAGAGAGAGAGAAGCCCTGCTTTCCCCCTCTAGTCTGACAAGCTGGAGAATAGGAAAGGAATCTCCATCCTACCCTTCGTAATGGGAAACTGAGGTTACTTGTGCCCCTGAGCCTCAGCCAGGCCCTCCACTCAAAATTCAAATGAGGGCACTCCAAAGCAAAAAGAACAAAGACCAGTACTTCAGGACACCATCCATCTAGGACTGGGCCTAAGAAAGAGTCTCATTTGGGACACTGATGTTCAAATTCCGATATTTGTGGTTTTCCATGTTCTGTACTAATGAGAGGTCATTCCTCCCTCCTAGCAAAGGGTTAGTGTCTCAATAGTCAGATTGTTTAATGGGATCTGCTCCCATCTGGGTCAGGTGCTTTCCAAGCAAAGAAGCATTTGCCACTGAGTCAACAAATAACCTATTGATCCCGCTGTACCAAGCTTGGGGCGTTTTAACTGGTCTACCTCGCCTCCATCCTGACATTCTCTTCGGAGGATCTGGTTTTCAGGGACTGCGAGGGAACAGGAGGATGAACCTGCAGTTGGGGGAAGAGCAGGAGGCGGCCTCCTCCAGACCCCAAGGCCTGTAGTCAAAATCCGGGTTTACTTAAGAACCTGTTTCTTGACGCAGGCCTTATCCCAGCCAAGACAAACCCAAGTCGTGTTTCTCTCCTGCTTCCTTGGGTGGTTGTGACTTTATGCTGCGTGACTTGGTGGTTCTTGGACTTGGGATATGAGACCCTGGTTGGCTCTGTCTCTCCTGCCTGTGGTGGGGGATGTATCCTCTTCCCCCCACTGTAGTTGCTGCAGTAATCCTTCCTCCTGTCAATGTTTTGCTCAAGTGGAGCCATTTATCCAAAATGAACAGTTAAGATGTGTGCATTCCAATGTGTATAAATTTTACCTAAAAAAAAAAAACAAAAAAACAAAAAAACAAAAAACCAGCAACAACTTCCAGAAGGGAGGAGTGGGTGGAAGTAAATGGGGAATGAGTAGAGGTAGATGAAGAATGACAGAAATTAAGAATTGAAGCTGGGGGGTGGGGGTCATCATATTCTGTTCCAAAATTCTTGTTTTGACATTCACCACAATAAAAAGAAAAAAAGTACTTAGAGATGTCTGTTTTCTCTTAGAAGTCTCCCTACATGCCCCTTCCCCACTCAAGAATCTTGAAGAAACTCATACCCTTTACCCTAGTAATTCCACTTCTGGGAATGTATCCAAATCAAATAATGAGAGATGCACAGAAGGCTTCATAGTAGTGCTATTTAAAATAAGAAAAAGTTGGACAAAATTCCATGTTAAAGGAACTGCAGTGCAATCATTAAAGCCACGGGAAAGTGCTTGTGACCGAAATTGTAAAAAAAAAAAAAAAAAAAAAAGTCAGAGTACAAAACTCCACACTGTATGATCTTCATTTGGTTTTTAGAAATGCATGTGCATGTATAGAAAAAGAATGTGGAAAGGAATACAATCATAGGTTTAAAGTAGTGATCTCTGTTTGCTGGGCTTGTAGATTTTTATTTTCATTTTAATTCTAGCCTATATTTTCATCTTTTCTACAATGCACATTGAGCACTTTGACAATTATTTTAAAGACTGAGAAGTGCCATTTTGAAGGAAGCAGGAGGAAAAGGTGGAAGAAAGAACAGATTTCCATGCAGGTCCTAGCCGTAAAATAGTAAGGTACTGGAACTGGAAGGAATCTTGCAAGTGGCCTAAATCCAAATTTCTCAGTTACAGATGAGAAGACTGAGGCCCAGAAGAGTCAAACGACCCCCTGGGCTGTTTGTTGTCAGTCTCTCAGACTGCTTGTTTTAGCACCACACGGAGCCCTTACTTCCCTCCCAGGAACTTCGCAGCTCCAGAGTGTGCCGTGTTAACCCCTGCAGGCCCCGCTTGGGGAGCAGCCTTTTGTCTTTCCAATCTAGGCCACCTGTTGCCAGCGTCCTTGGCCAGGGGGGCTGCAGAAATGACAGGAAGAAGGCCAGAGGAGCAAGGGGCCAACTGCCGCCCGATCACTCAGTGCCTCTCCCTCTGACAGTTCCAACCAACTATCCCTGCCTACTCGGTTCTGCTGTGGTTACTTCTAAGGAGTGAGGTTAAATGTTTGTGGGGTCTGGCCTTGTGGCTTTCAGGCCATCATGAGTTGAAAAAGAAACAGTGCAGTTCAATGGTTACTGTCACGTTGGAGTCGAGAGACGTGATACAGTCTTTGCCAGAGTCCTTACACGTGGTCTTAGTCCGTTCTGGCTACCATAACAGAACACTACGGACTGGGTAGCTTAAAAGGCAAACGTTTCTTACTCATGGTTCCGGAGACTAGGAAGTCAAAGATCAAGGTGTAGGCAAATTCATTGTCTGGTGAGAGCACTCTGCCTGGTTTGCAGATAACCCTCTTCTCACTGTATCCTCACATGGCTCTGTTCCTCTTTTTTTTTTTTTTTTTTTTTTTTTTTCTTTTTCATGTTTATTTTTGAGATAGAGAGTGCCAGCGGGGGAGAAGCAGAGAGGGGGGGCGGACAGAGGATCAGAGCCCGATGCGGGGCTCAAACCCACAGCCATGAGATCATGGCCTGAGCCGAAGTGGGACGCTTAACCAACTAAGCCACCTAGGTGTCCTGACACTAATCTCTTCGTGAAGGCTCTACCCTCAGGCCCTAATTACCCACCAAAGGCCTCACCTCCAAATACTATCTTATCAGGGCTTCAACATATGAATTGGTTGGGGGTGGGCACAAATGTGCAGCCCATAACAGTTATCAAAACCTTCTCTGGAGAACGTGGGGGCAAGCAGGAGTATGCAATGATAACTAACTGTAGAGAATGGTGGAAGACCAGAAATAAGCCTACCTACGTGTTTATGGTCTGTCTCCTCCCTGTGCCATCCCTGCCAGCACACTCCCCACCATGCCCACATCTGCACCCTTAAGAGCTGTGACTGTCTCGGATACCACTGCTTCACCAGAACCTAGCACATAAGAGACCCTCAGTAACTACTTGTTGAACGCGGTATATGAGTAAACACCATTTTCCTAGAATGTGGAAGACCCGACATGTTCCAAGCTAACGGTATTCCCAGAGTTTAAACATTTTAGTTCCAAAAGAGCAGAATGTTTGAAAAACAGTTATTTTTTAGCACTTAATATTTATTTGTACAACTGTAACACGATGCTTCCAAACAGTTGTCATTAGCCAACACATAAGCACCAGGGAACTGCCACGGGCATATCCAGTGAGACTGTCATGATGTCCGCTCTGTCTGTTGCCTTCCACTTTTTCCTCCACTCCTCCCTCTTGGTGTCTTTTGAATTTGGCATCTATCTATCTATCTATCTACCTATATATATATAGGTAGATATACTTTTTAAATATATATATTTAAAAATATATATACATATATAGAGAGAGATAGATAGATATACACTTTGGGGGATATTTCTTTTTTTTTAATTTTTTTTATGTTTGATTTATTTTTGAGGACAAGAGAGACAGAGCACAAGCAGGGGAGGGGCAGAGAGAGAGGGAAACATAGAATCTGAAACAGGCTCCAGGCTCTGAGCTGTCAGCCCAGAGCCCAAATGCGGGGCTCAAACTCACAGACCGCGAGATCATGACCTAAGTCGAAGTCAGACGTTCAACCAACTGAGCCACCCAGGCACCCCTGGGAGGATATTTCTTAAATGCAACTACCAGATCACAGATTTCTACTCTCTGGGATACTTAATAGGATAAATCAGAGGTTGGGCATTTTCCTGTGGCATAATCTTTTTTTTAATTATTTTTTTTAAATTGTGGTAAAATACACATAGCATAAAATTATCTTGAACATTAAAAAGAATTTTTAATGTTTATTTATCTTAGAGACAGAGCATGAGTGGGGGAGGGGCAGAAAGTGAAAGAGAGAGAGAGAGAGAGAGAGAGAGAGAGAGAATCTGAAGCAGGCTCCAGGCTCTGAGCTGTCAGCACAGGGCCCGAAGTGGGGCCCGAAACCACAAACCACGAGATCATGACTTGAGCCAAAGCCAGACGCTTAACTGCCTGAGCCCCCCAGATGCCCCTATCTTGACCATTTGTAACTGAACAGGTCAGGCATTAAGCAGCCATCACCACCATCCATTGAAAGAACCCTTTTCATCTTGCAAAACTGAAATTCTGTACTCAGGGGCCCAGTCCCCAGAAACCACTAATTCTACTTTTTCTCTCTATGAATTTGAGAGGTACTGTGGGTACCTCATATAAGTGGAATCATATACTATTTGTCCTTTGGTGAGTGGCTTAATACAATTGGCATAATTTTCCTGTACCAACAGACAGCTCAGCATTTGACCAAGGAAGTTCCAACTTAGGGATTTTTTTCTTCTCCTCTCTCATATTCCCCAGGAGTATCGCATGTGGCTGGAGGATTTAGGGGAGGGCAGATTAACTAAGGTGCCCACCCCTCATTTCCAAACCCTACCCTTCTTTTCCTGATGACAGGCAGCAGCCACTGCCTACTGTGCCCTGTTTGAAATTGTGAGTTGGATATGTGCACGGGGGAGTGAGGAACTGTGTGCTAGACATACATGCGGAATATATTTGTGGGTCTCCTTTGTGAATCTGTATGTTATGCAGACTATACGCTTTCAAAGATCACTGGGTGAATTGAGGTACTGTTGGGGATTTGATTTGTTCACAGAATGCTGAATATAGCCCAGGAGCACTGCCATTTATATCTCTGATTTAACTATCTGTCTAAGCTTATATTGTGAATAGTGAGATCTCAAAGGATAGTTTAGATTTGAAACAGCTGCAGTAGATCCAGCCACTTTGGATGGTGGAAATATCCCCAAGTGACATGAAATAAATTAGCACATATTGAAAAGGGAATTTTCTAAGGCTTGGAATCACCATTTTCCCGGCAAACCCCCCACCCAAGTGGCACCCAGGGGACACCAAATGAAAGGCGATGAAAAGAAATGGACTTGGCCCGTGTGTCTCCAAAACGCCAAATGTAGTCAGAGTGAACTGAAATTATCTGCCCGAACAGATTAGATATTTTAACACCAATTCTCAGGCCTCCGAAGCAAGCCTGTCAGCTGGCACACAACCAACACTGTCTTATTTAATTTTTAGATTTGGCTGTTAAATTTGGCCCAGTGTGAGTCTGTGTTTGATTGGGTGTATGGGGATGGTGGATTTCTGGTGGGAAGGCCTGGGTTCTAGCTCAGTGACTTACCAGCTGTGTGAACTTAGGCCATTTCACCCCTGTGTGAGTGTTTCCTCACCTGTACAGTGAGGGAAGCACTCCTGCTCTGCTTGCCTTATGGGGAATTTGAAGATCAAATGAGACCGTGTTTGGGAACCGTAAAATCACTATGCGGATGACCAGCTTAATCATGCTCACAGTGGGAACATCAAATCCTTTCTGCCCGGTTCACTCAATTCTGCATTTAATTTACATACTGTGAATTTTACCCCTCATTCTTGCAGTAAAACCCTTTGGGGAGTATCATATTTAGACCTGGAATTGCTATATGTGTAGTTGCTCTCTTCACCTTAGAGTCCTCTGAGATAAGGAAAAGACTGGAATTGGGGGTGGGGAGAATAGACCCAGAGAGATAGTAGCCCAAGGGCACAAAGAATCCTGATGTTTTTCTTTCCTAGATGACACTGATGTCTAAGTCCAAAGCCGAAGATTCTCATCAAAAGTTAGGCTCACTGGGGCAGCTGGGTGGCTCAGTCAGTTAGGCATCCGACTCTTGATTTCAACTTACAGTTGGTGGGATTGAGCCCTGTTTTGGGCTTTGCGCTGACGGCACAGGACCTGCTTGGGATTCTCTCTCTCCTTCTCTCTCTGCTCCTCCCCTGCTTGCATGCACTTTCTCTCCCTCTCAAAATAAATAAACGAACATAAAAAAATTAGAACTCCCAAAACAGTTCCCCCAATTTTCCCCTTCTCCGCATCTTCTCCCTTTGGATGAAATTGCTGAGTTTGTATGTTGCTATCTTGAGCCATACTGGGCGCAGCACTTAGTAACTCTAATGGCTGGGCATAGAATATATATTTGGTAAATATTTAAAATAGAGGGAAATAAAATTGTTCTCTTATCATCTTGAGTTTCTGAAACTACAGCTCGAGAAACAACACGTTCACTATATTTCCACAAATCTGAGATGCCATTGCTGCTTAGACCCACCGTTTTTTACGTATTGCAAAGAGAGGAAAAGCTTTATCAGTTAAAATATGACACAGTGCTTCCTTATTGTGTCAATTATAAGCCACTTTGATTTCACAGATGTTAAAATGTGAAATAAATATGCATTTTAGAATAAATGAAATGCAGCGTGTTTACCTCTTCCAAAAGGTAAAGCTTTCTGCTTTTTGTTCTGATGCATTCTTAGATTAGCAAACTTCAAAATGGTCCCATTTTTAGTCTCAGCTCCTTGCATTTACACGTGGTATGCAATCATGCTCTTATGTGGGTTGAAAGGGGACATTAAATTGATTTTTCTTATGGACACAATAGTACCAAGTACTTCCCTGCACTTGAATATAGATTTAGGTAAGGGCGGATTATAAAATACTTGTCAGAGCCAAAATGATAATAGTTCTGTGATCTGTTGTTTATTACGAGATTTAAAAGAGTGAGAAATGTTTAAGGGCATTTGATGGATCTATTGTGGGTTTTTTTTATCCTCCCAAGTAGTGCTTTTTATTACTTTTGTTGTTACTGTTGTTCTATTTAATGCTTGATTGGGCTGTTTTGTGGCTCTTATTTAGGTTATTGTTAGTTCAGTAAAGCAACTGAACTGTGAGTGTCCCACTGCACAGAGAAATTAGGCATGAATAGGTTCAGGTGATGAGAGCTGCCTGGGTGAGATAGGATGTTTTCATAAAATGTAAGGTGGGAACTCATCATCTTTCCAGGCAGAAGGGAGTGTGAAGAACAGGAAAATACAGCTTCTGTGACAATCCTTTGCACATTTTTCACAGACCAGTTCTTGCTCATAATTCTACGGTTTAGGACAAGAAAGCCAGCACCTGTTTCCAGCCTGTTCTGTAGTTTCCTTCTCACATTCCTTTGGTTCGTTGGGTCATTATCTATATGCAACAGCAAGAGAGTCACCACACAGAAAGGATTTCTAAGGACTGGACTGTGGTTGGGTGGAGAGGAGTGATCCAAATCATTGCAGCTCCTGTGGGCTTCCTAACAAACATTCGGGCACCATGATCCTTGCTCCCTGCTGGGGCCCCAGGCGCGTGTCGGCAGCCCAGCAGTCCTCGTGCTGGGCGGGAAGTGGGTGGAAAGCTGTTAATGTCTGGTCACTGCTAATGCACGTTTTGCCCACTGTTGTCTCCCCTGCAGTCTGAGTACCACTACGAGTACACCGCGTGTGACAGCACGGGATCCAGGTGGAGGGTCGCCGTGCCGCACACCCCGGGCCTGTGCACCAGCCTCCCCGACCCTGTCAAGGGCACTGAGTGCTGTAAGCATTCCTGCCGCTCACCTCTGGCCTCTGCCCCGAGCCTCCTGCCATCCAAGCCAGGCCCTCTCTGACAGCGCAGCTGCCTTAAGGAATCAGATCTCTCCCCCGTTAGTCCCCAGCCCCTTTGAGATTTGGTACAGAAATGTGATTTCATGGATGCAAACTGGGTATCTAAATTTGCTTTTCTTTTCTTTCTTTCTTTATTTCTTTCTTTTTTTTAAATTTAAATCCCATCAGGGGATAAAGTATGAGCAATTCCAGCTGTGTGCCAGTCAGCGATTTCTTTCTGTTTGCATACATTTTCTTTTGTGCCTGTGCATCTCTCTCCAGTCTGCACTTACCAGCCACAATCAGGCATTAGGAAAAGACTGTGATTTGCTTTTGTTCTTGAAAAGGAAGCCAGAGAAGATGAATTTCTGCACAGACAGACCTTTAAAATGCACTGGGCATCACTTCAGGGAACAAGAACCTTGCCCAGCTGTGGAGCTGTGCGATCAGAAAAGCCGTGACTTGTCTGCAGCTCTGTCCCCACCTCTGCGACTCTGTAGTCACAATTTTTCTACAATTGGCAGCTATTTCCCCTCCACTGTTCTTCTAAGCAGTGTAAAGGGATAAAACAGGGACTAGAATCAAGGAATACTTGGAGATTTGGAAAGATTTAAATTCTTTTTTTTTTTTTTTTAATATTTATTCATTTTTGAGAGACAGAGCATGAGCAGGGGAGGGGCAGAGAGACAGGGAGACACAGAATCCAAAACAGGCTCCAGGCTCCGAGCTGTCAGCACAGAGCCTGACTCGAGGCTCGAACCCACTGAGCGCGAGATCATGACCTGAGCTGAAGTAGGACGCTTAACCAACTGAGCCACCCAGACACCCCAAGGGCATTTAAATTCTTTTAAAAAAAAAACCAAAAACTTACATAGTGCCTGGTTCAGTCGGTGAGCAAATAAATGCTTGTTAAACTACTGAACGGATATTGTGAAGATCTGAGCGGGACTGAGGTGTGACTGCTGCAAACAAGTGAGCCATCTTCAGGTAACTCCGCCAGCTTAACCGAGCTCTTATGTGCATGCACTGTGAACCACAGAGATATATAAGGCACAGTCTCTGCCTTCAAAAGCTTAACGTCTGGTGGAAGAAGCAAACATTCATTCCTCCATTCATTTTTTCAGCAAAACTATATGGAGCCCCTACTGTGTCTGTGCCAGTTACTGAGCCACTGTCCCCAGAGGAGCTCAGAGCCTAGCAGCAGGCACACACCAATATGATGTATTCATATGAGATGACAAAGGACAGGAGGTACGGGTGCCTAGGGCTCAGGAACAGCTCGGGGAACTACTTGGGCAGAGGTTTGCAGGTGGAAGAATACCAGACACATTCAGGGAAGAACATGTGGCCTGGGGTGGAGGCAACGCATGGAAGGTGACGGTGACAGATGGGGCTGTAGTGGAGCAAAGCCTGTAGTGGGAGATCAAGCTGGAAAGTTAGGTTGAGGAAAAAATTGCAGAAGATTTTGAATGCCTGGCTGAGAGCTTATATTCTATAACCCAAGGGGAGTGCCTGATGATCTCTTAAATAACAGGAATAATAGTACCTATCCGTGTTTTAGAAAGATACCTCTGACCACAGAATGAGCAAAAGCAGGAAACAGGGAACTAGTTAGGAGGACTCTGTAATCATTGAGCTAACAGCCAGGAGAATCCCAACCAGCATGGTGGCAGTGGAGCCAGAAAAGAGACAGAGACCAGAGACTCGGGGAAATTCATGGCTGAAGGGCTGGGCACCGTTCAGAAGACCATGGTATGCTCTACTGGAGAGCTCTCAGAATGGCCAAGGCTGTCCCTCAGGAAACGAAACTGTCAGGGACAAGTTCACTAAAGCAGAGCTCCCACAGCCCTAAATTTTATTTTTTATTTTTTATTAAAAAAAAATTTTTTTTTAACGTTTATTTATTTTTGAGACAGAGAGAGACAGAGCATGAACGGGGGAGGGTCAGAGAGAGAGGGAGACACAGAATCTGAAGCAGGCTCCAGGCTCTATGCTGTCAGCACAGAGCCCGACGCGGGGCTCGAACTCACGGACCGCAAGATCATGACCTGAGCCGAAGTCGGCCGCTCAACCGACTGAGCCACCCAGGCGCCCCGAATTTTATTTTTTAAAATAACCGCTTTATTGAGATATAATTTGTATATCATAAAATCCACCCCCTTTAAGTGTAAAGTCTAGTTTTTAGAATATTCACAGTTGTACAACCACTATCTAACTTCACAATATTTTCATCACCCCCAAAAGAAACATCATATCCGTGAACAATCTCTACCCACATCCCCTCCCCACAAGCCCCTGGCACCATAGATCTGCTTTCTGTCTCTGTGGATTTTCCTATTTTGGACTTTCCATATAATGGGAATCATACAAGATGTTTTAAATCTTAGTGGGTCAACTTCTGGATCTTGATCCTCTGCTCCTCATTTTAGGGTGCCCACAGGTTGCCTACTCCTCCTGGTGGCAGTGGCCTCACCACCCTGCCCTTGTCCCTTCTCTGCGTTCCAGCCTTTTCTTGCAAAGCTGGGGAGTTTCTGGACATGAAGGACCAGTCCTGTAAGCCATGCGCTGAGGGCCGCTACTCCCTTGGCACGGGAATCCGGTTTGACGAGTGGGATGAGCTGCCCCATGGCTTTGCCAGCCTCTCAACCAACATGGAGATCGAGGACACCACCACCGAGTCCACAGAGAACTGCACTGCGTGAGTGCCCCCTATAGTCCCCTCCCCTGTGCTGGGCTGGGGAGGATGGAAACCAGGGAGCCAAGCAGCCAAGGGTTAGGTTGGAGCAGCTTCCCACAGGACTGTTGGACATAACGCCCACCTCAGCCCACTCTTACTGATCCAAGCTTACAGTGACTGACAGGCGTTGGTGAGGGGTAAAGAACAGGGGGAAATAGAGAGGGGTGGATACGGTGGATAAGGGTTAAATGGCCCCGTCCACTTAAAATAGAACCTAACTGGATTTCTGCCATGGGATTTTGGATCAGCAATAAGCTGCCTCAACTTGATTGCAACCCAATGTGTAAAGCGCTAGGTGTCTTCCTGGCTTTGGTGCTAACTTCTAAAACTGGTCAGCCCAACCTGAGTTTTTAGGTTTGAGGGAGATAGACTAGGGCCAGATCTTTGGTCAGTGGTGGGTGGGATCTTCCAAACCTCTTGAGACCCTGGTGACCAGAAAAAATTTTCTAGCTCAGAAGGAGATCTTTTCGGTACTTGAAAAGCTCAGCCCCAGGTGCTTGAGTAACTGGTGAGTGACCCTTATCATATCTTTTGATATTTAATTCCAGGGACAGGAATTAAATGATGTGCCTTCTATGTGTCAGGCACTATTCTAGATGCTTTACATATATTACTTTCTATAATTCTCTCAAGAACCCTCTGAAATTGGTTATCATTATTTCCTTTACACAAATGAGGAATTGGAGGCTTAGCAAGGTTAAGTGACTTGTCCTTTGTTACCCAGCTTAGAACTGGTGACATTGGAATTCAAACCCAGTCCTAAGCTCTCTACTGCCCCATGAAGCCACCCTCAGATAACATTTAGTGTATGCTAGGCAATGTCGGGTCCTAGGGAGGAGAAACAGAGGGGTGCACAGATGCTCTTTGTTAAATATTGACAAATAAGATGCGAGGAAAGTACCTGAAAGTTTCTCTTACCCCCAAGTAATCAAAAGGATAAAAGGAGTTAATGATTGTTTACACTTGGGTCTCTAAAACTGGGACCAATGTGTCCCGTTCCTACACTTAAAAAGAAGGCCCATTAGCGGAGCCAGGCAACAGGTATTTTATAGTCCGATTTTAATGTCACTTTAGAGTTTAATATTATGTGTCAAAATCATTGGCATGACAACGTTGGCAACAGAGATAAAGCCAGGGAGGATTAAAGCTGAAAGGAGACCCATTTACGTCCTAATAGAGAATGTAATTGACTCCACCTCCCCACCCCTGCAACAAGGTGCAGGCCCAGTCACCCAATCAATTCTTACCTGCTTGAAGAAAGGGTTTCTCTCTCTGGGGACCTCACTGAGAGTCCAGAAATCATTACCTCTCAGCAAGACAGGATGTGGGCCAGTTAATAACAACTTGTGTTTCCATAGCACACACTGCTTCAGGGCCTGGATCTTAAGGCATCCAAGACATCCCTGGGAGGGGAGAAAGAATGTTTCTCCTCTGTAGAAATGGAGACGAAATGGCCATCTAGAGAGGCTGTGTGATTTCCTTACCGCCCTCAGAAAGGCAATAATTGAGCTAGTACCGAGATGTTACCCGAACCCATGTCCACTGTCTCCAACCTGACCAGAGCCAGCCTCCCCGCTGTTCTGCCTCCGGCGCCCCCCAACTCGTCTCAGCCTCTGCTCCAGCCTCTGCATGCCACTGGCTGCCAGCAGCCAGACCGAAAAAACACAAGTCCAACCACCGTACTTCCCCACTCAAAACTCCAGATTCTGTGGATTCCTGTTGCTCCTGGAATAAAATCCAATACCTTGCCGCAGCCTGCGTGGCCTGCCTGGTCTGGCCTCTGCCTTCTGCCCGTTTCTCCAGCTTCACCCAAATGCCTTCCCTCTGGCTTACTGTGTTCCAGCCACATGGCCACCATACTCCTTCCCTCCTGGGTCTTTGGACACGCTCTTCTCCAGCTCTTCTGGCTCACTGCTGCTTCACACTCAGGTCTCTGCCTGAAGGTCACTTCCTCGGAGACGCCGGCTCTGACCCCACAGATTCCCGTCACATACACACTCTTGCACCATCTTGTATTTCTCCTTATGGCACTTAGCAGACTTATTACTATGTGATCAATTGTGCGATTAGTTAAGTTTCCTAATCACTTCCATGCCTCGATTTCCTCATCCTAAAAAAACAAAACAAACAAACAAAAAAACAGTGTTAAAAATAGTATTCTTGTAGGTTGTGGTAAGGACTAAATGAGATGATCCATGTGAAGAATTCAGAGCAATCCCTGCCACTAGAAATCAATCAACACATGTTGTTATTATTGAATGTGAAATGATCTTCACCAGAGACAACTCTGACAAAACCCAGAATTGTGATGCCTTTTGTAAATGTAGCCCACTTATGGCATCCTTTTAATTATTCATCTCACTCTAGGAGTTATTTATGGAAGATGCCATGGAGCACATCAGCATTAAGCGTTGTCTCTTTTAGCAGGAGAAATCAATACCATTCGATTAGTTGGGGTGTCTGGGATGAGCTCAGCGTAGGTATTTGAGAATAACACTATTTTTTTTAATGTTTACTTATTTATTTTGAGAGAGAGAGAGGAAGAGACGGCATCCCAAGCAGGCTGTTAGGGCAGAGCCCAATGCGGGGCTTGATCTTATGAACTGTGAGATCATAACCTAAGCAGAAATCAAGAGCTGGTCGCTTAACCAACTGAGCCACCCAGGTGCCCTGAGAATAACACTATTAAAGAACTTGAGGGGCGCCTGGCTGGCTCAGTCAGTTGAGTGTCTGACTTCAGGTCAGGTCATGATCTTGTAGTTCTTGAGTTCAAACCCTGCATGGGGCTCTTTGCTGACAGCTCAGAGCCTGGAGCCTGCTTTGGATTCTGTGTCTCCCTCTCTCTTTGCCCCTCCCCTGCTCTCTCTCTCTCTCTCTCTTTCTCTCAAAAATAAATAAACATTAAAAAAAATAAATAAGGAACTTGAAATACATGCTATTATTCTAACAAACACAGGTCCCCTTAACAGACCACTGTTAATACTTGCCTGGGCTGGTCTCAGGCAAAACAATGAAAGAGTGGGATTATCTTTGGTCACCATTTTCTACATTAATCTATATAATTCTGAGTCCCTCCTATGTGCCAGGCACAGGGCTTGGTCCTGGGGCTACATTAGTGAGGAAGATAAGTTTGGTCTCTGCCCTTAGAGCATCTGTAAGCCAGCTAGGAAGACAGACAATTAAAGAAGAATTAAAGAAGAATTAGAATATGATCAGAAGAGGGGGCACCTGGGTGACTCGGTTGGTTGAGCATCTGATTTTGGCTCAGGTTATGATCCCAGGGGCATGGGATTGAGCCCCTTGTCGGGCTCTGTGCTGAGCCTGGAGCCTGCTTAAGATTCTCCCTCTCTCTTTCTCTCTCTCCTTCTCTGCCCCTCTCCCCTGCTCATGCTCTCTCTCTAAAAAAAAAAAAAAGAATATAATCAGAAGAAGAAGCCGAATTTCAAATAAAGAAAAGATGCTCAGCCTCACTAATAATCAAAGAAATAAGATGTAAAGCCCAATGAGACACTGTCTCTTACTACATCACATTGGCAACAACTTTACAGTCTGACCATTCCAAATTTGGGGAGGTCGTAGAGGAACAGGAACTCTCTCACGTGCTGGCGGGCACAAGTTGGTAGCAACTACTTTGGAGACGGTATGGCAGGAGCTGGGAGAGCTGGAGGTTCACATGCCCTCTAACCCAGCGGTTGTTCTCCCAACCACCTCCCTCAGACACGCGTACGAGGAGCAGAGCAAGTGTTTCTAACAGAGTGGGTACAAGAGCAAAACACTGGAAACAACCTAAAAGTCCACCAATGAGTAATGGGTAAATAACTCTGGTAGAACCATGCAAGGCAATATTATAGAGTAGCAGAAATGAAAAAATAGCTCTGTGTGAATAGGGATGAATCCCACAATCATCATACTGAAACGAACAAAAAAAGTAAGTTTCAGCACACATAAATATGATGCCATTTACATGAGGTCTGAAAACGTGCAAAACCATGATCGTAGGGCATATTGTTTAGAAATACCTGCATGATTATTAAAGGATAAGGAACATGTGCAGATGGTAAGCACCATATTCTGGAAAGTTGTTACTTGGCTGAAAGGAGCAGGTGGTAGTCAAGGGCTTGAGATTAGCTGGGTGTACACCAAGGCTTCTGCTATATTGTATTTCTTAAGCAGGGTGGGGGTCTTCAATCTCTCATAGTATGTTTAAGTGAAGTAGTGGAGAGTTATGGCTACGAGAAGAGAATCTGTGAGAGTTCAGGGTACACATAGCAGAGGCCAGTAGAGTCAAGGGGGACTTCTCAGATGAGGTGACGTTATTTTTAAATTTTTTTTTTTCAACGTTTATTTATTTTTGGGACAGAGAGAGACAGAGCATGAACGGGGGAGGGTCAGAGAGAGAGGGAGACACAGAATCGGAAACAGGCTCCAGGCTCTGAGCCATCAGCCCAGAGCCCGACGCGGGGCTCGAACTCACGGACCGCGAGATCGTGACCTGGCTGAAGTCGGACGCCTAACCGACTGCGCCACCCAGGCGCCCCGAGGTGACGTTATTTTAAGACATGAGGAGGAAGTAAACAGAGGGGGAGAGGAGGTAGTTTGTTCCAGGAAGAGTGACCAGCATGTGGGAATACCCAGGGGGAGGGAAAGTTTGGCAGAGAAAGTGAAAGAAATGCTGCAGGGCTGGAGTCTAGAAGGTTCTCTGGCCTTCCCTCTTCCCAGTTGCCAGTTACATGCAGCATCTAAAAGTGGGCATTTCCAAAAAAACAGGTGGGATAGATTGGATGGACTCTTGGTTTCTGAAAAACAGCAGTGTCTGCTAAATTTCGTTGACAGCTTCAGAATTAGGCAGACTTGGGTTTGAATCTCAGCCCTGCCACTTGCTGGCTGAGTGATACCGTGCAAGGTACTCACTGAGCCTCAGTTTTACCATCCATTAAGTGGGAATGAATGGAAATCATGAATATAAAACGTGTAGTTCAGTACCTGGGAGGAAGACAGGTGGGGGTACACCTACCTGTCTTCCTCATGTCGGCTGTATCTCCAGCCTCCTTGATCCAGAGGTCATTCTTTACTGAGCATGTTTGTGACTAAATTCCCGTTTACGAGTCACGAGTCTGGAATTCCACCGAGACCCAGCAGGACATGAGACCTGCACTTCCCACAAAGCATGATGGGCCGTGCGCCTGCCAGTGAACTTGGCTCTCGTTCCCTCACAGGTCCAAGTGGGTTCCCCTGGGTGACTACATCTCCTCCAACACGGACGAATGCACAGCCACGCTGATGTATGCTGTCAACCTGAAGCAGTCTGGTTCCGTCAACTTCGAGTACTACTACCCAGACTCCAGCATCATCTTCGAGTTTTTTGTAAGCCCCTGGCCATGGGGTAGGCTGGGAGGTAAAGGCTCTCCAAGGCTCAGATTCATTTACAGGATCACAAGCACATTTCCGGTTGGGGATTTTCCACAGTTGTCTTCCCTCTGGAGAGAACTATGGACAAATGGGCTGAGACTTCAAGATGTGGGGAGAAAGGCAGAAGTTCGGGGACTCTGCAGGGGCAGGAGACCCTAAGCATTCCGCCTGCTCAGACATGAAAACAGCATGTAAAAGCTTCTGAGATATGAGTTATTTTTTCGGTGTTGATGCATTGCCTTTAAAAAAAATTTTTTTTTTTTTTAAATTTTTTTTTTTCAACGTTTATTTATTTTTGGGACAGAGAGAAACAGAGCATGAACGGGGGAGGGGCAGAGAGAGAGGGAGACACAGAATTGGAAACAGGCTCCAGGCTCTGAGCCATCAGCCCAGAGCCCGACGCGGGGCTCGAACTCACGAAACGTGAGATCGTGACCTGGCTGAAGTCGGACGCTCAACCGACTGCGCCACCCAGGCGCCCCAAAAAAAATTTTTTTTTTAATGTTTATTTACTTTTGAGAGAGACAGAGCGTGAGCAGGGGAGGGGCAGAGAGAAAGGGAGACACAGGATCGGAAGCAGGCTCCAGGCTCCGAGCTGTCAGCACAGAGCCCGATGCGGGGCTTGAACCACGAACCATGAGACCATGACCTGAGCCAAAGTCAGATGCTTAACCTACTGAGCCACCCAGGCACCCCTGCTTTGATGTTTTGTGTGTATAACTAGCTCTTGCCCTGCTTCAGGACTCGTGTTTTGAGCTCAGTCCCCAAAGGAAACTGGAAACTCTTCCCCCATAAGAAGAGCCCTCTGGAAGGCTGTTGCAGCATGGGGGGGTGAAGAACCCATTTTTTTGGAAAGCTTTGACTCTGTCCCCAAACTCTTGCCGCCTCAGGTTCAGAATGACCAGTGCCAGCCCAATGTGGATGACTCCAGGTGGATGAAAACCACAGAGAAAGGGTGGGAATTCCACAGTGTAAGTATCATACCAGCCTTCTTGGAGCCTTTCCTGGGGATACCAGAAAAGGGATCAAGGGCTTTTCCTCCAAGGACAGTTTCCTCCTGGTCTGGGCTTCCCACCCCTCTGTCCCTAGAAGGCAGGGGTCTGACATGATGAGGATGCCATAGTTTCTGTCCTCTTGAGTTGACAGAATATGGGTGTGGGCCGACTTGCTCCCATGGCTCGACCCCAAGGACCAGCAGCTTCGCAGGGTTAAGGGTCAGGTCTTCTGGGGATACACAGAACCAGAGAAGAGTGAGGGAAGTCCACTCACCCTCCTGTCAGCACCTTCAGGCTCCTCCATGGGTCTTACCTTGGAGATACTCGTGGTATATGTGGGTGAGGGAGAGGCCATGAGGGTTGTAAGAGGAGGCTTCAAGGCAGAGAGGAGCTAAGCTGATCTGGGAGGAAGGGCAGAGCTGAGGAAGTTGAGGGAAGGGATCAGAAGAGGTGCCTCCACGCAGACAGTAAGGGGAAGGATCCCCACAAGAGGCTAATCCGATGGATTAGGGATATCCATCTCTGCAGCTAAATGAACTTCCTGTTTGCGGTTTCTAGGTCGAGCTAAACCGAGGCAATAATGTCCTCTATTGGAGAACCACAGCCTTCTCAGTGTGGTCCAAAGTTTCCAAGCCCGTGCTGGTGAGAAACATCGCCATAACAGGTATCAAGGGGGAGTTGGGTCCGGCATCTGCTGCTGATTTCCTAACTCTGTGTGTGTGTGTGGGGGGGGCTGGTGAGGGCCGGTCCCCAGGCCTCAGTCTCTAGGCTCAACCGTTGCTTTTCTATGTTGTTCGTCCTCCCTAGGGGTGGCCTACACTTCAGAATGCTTCCCCTGCAAACCTGGCACATATGCAGACAAGCAGGGCTCCTCTTTCTGCGAACTTTGCCCAGCCAACTCTTACTCAAATAAGGGAGAGACTTCCTGCCACCAGTGTGACCCTGACAAATACTCAGGTGATGTTTCTGAGGGTGGGTAGAGTTTGGTGGAGGTGGGGAGGGGGTGATAACCAACAAACATGGGGAGAAAACAGGAAGGAGAGCATCCTTCTGACCATGCTGAAGACGATGCTTCTTAAACCCTGGTTTCCTGGACACTGGAAGAGCCTTGCTGATCCACACTCCACTGATCACTCTGGAAACAAAAATGAAATCGTCCAACAAGTAATTATTGAGCCCCTACTATGTGCCAGGTTCTACGTACTTGGAATACACCAGTGAACAAAATCGACAAAGCTCCCTGTTTTCATGGAATTTACATTCTGGTGTGGGGGGCGGGGAGGCAGACAATAAACAGTAATGATAATAAATATATAATAAATTATAGTACATTAGACAGTAAAACGTGCAGTGGGCTGTGGCAAAAAGAAAAAGCAGTTCAGGGTTACAGGGATTAGGAAAGTTGGAGAAAGGGGTTGCAATCTTTTTATTTTTTTCCTAAGCAGTGAAATTTGTAGACACAAAACCTTATATAAGATTACAGTTGGGGTGCTTGAGTGGCTCAGTCATTTGACTTCGGCTTTGACTTTGAGTCTTGACTTCGGCTCAAGTCATGGTCTCATGGTTCACAGGTTCGAGCCCCGCATCGGGCTCTGCGCTGACAGTGCGGAGCCTGTTTGGGATTCTCTCTCTTTCTCCTTCTCTCTGCCCCTCCCCTGCATTCATGCTGTCTCTCTCAAAATAAATAAACATTAAAAAAAGATTATAGTTATAAATAATAGATACTGTAAGTAAAAGGTATATGTTTATATATTTTAATTCATAACAATTATTATCAAAGTTAATTTAGAAGAGCCATGAGGCTGTATTGATGAGCAAAACATTTTGATAGCAAGGGCTAAAGATGGAAGTTACAATCTTCTTACTACTTTTAGCAGCCTGAGCATCCATTGAATTCAAGGGAGGCCTTTTCAGGAAATCCAGGGTTCCTTGGAACATAGTTTAGAAACGAGTGTTCTGAGGGAAAATAAGGGGACAGGTGTAGCAGGCTGTTTCTAGTCTCTGAGTAGCTTCCTAAAGCATCACAACTTAAGAAACAGAACTGGTCATTTGAGGGAGTCCCAGGGTAGCAGGGCTATGGTGTAAGGTGGGCAGTCTCCCCAGAGGACCCTCTGCTCAGGCACCCCAGGCATTGGCACAGCGGCCAATCTCTAAGACAGGTTCTAAACAAATAAGCTGGGAGGGAGAAGGAGTCCCTTCACTTTCCCTACAAACACTCATAATTATTCCAGTTTCCTTTTCTTACCCAGACTCACATACACACCCAGCTCAAGGCTCTCTCTCAAGCAGACACTCAAACCTGTCCACAGACACACCCTTCAGCAGGTGTTACACTATGTGTTTGCTTGGCCAAGACGAGCCACTGACCATGTGAACCGCTTGTTTTTTACACTATTCCTAAAACAACAGTCCTGTTTATCTACATAGATCTTGCCAAATGAGTATAGTTTTCAGCAAGAACAGGAATGTTGAGATCTTGAGGGATGTTTTTAATCCATAAGTCTAAATTCCTGTTTTTCCACTTGCATTTCTCATTCTCCTTCCCTGCTCTATCAATGGCAGCCTTTGTTGGTCTTAGTCTCCAGCTGCCTTTCCAGCCCAGCAGCTGTACAAGAGTTTGAATGGCAAGGTGGCTTTAGAGAAACCGCCTGGGAATGTTTTGATCAACTCTGTATGTAAACTGATTGTCATCCAGACAACTGTTACGAAAGTGTTCGGTTGGGAGTCTGAGTTTTTGAACTTTTGCCACCAGGTTCTCAATCCACCTCTTTGACTAGAAAGTGAGTTTTTACAATGACTTGACTCTTCCAGAATACAGGGTCAGTGGGAGGCTGGGGAAATGCAGAGAGAGAGAGAGAGAGAAAGAGAGAGAGAGAGAGAGAGAGAGAGAGGCAGGGGTGGGGGAGAGATCAGAGCCTACGATGGACTGTGCGTAAAGGGAGGTCAGAAGACCCTGTGAACATTTAGTCATCCATTTACAACTAAGTCCTGAGTGCTGGCCAGGTGCCAGGGCTTGGGTTTGGTGCTAGAGTTGGAGCTGGTGCCTACCCTCTACCTTATGTCGGAAAGTAGGAACGCCGTTATAGGAACACCTGAATTTAGTAACCCCATGGTGCAGTAGCTGCTGGGATAGGAGCTCTGAGTGTAGCACACAGTAGAGGCAAAGAAGAGAACTGGTCAGTCCTTTACTGTGGAGACAGGAAAGGGTTCAGTGGCTGTGGTCTTGAAAGATGAGTTGGTGATTTGATGGATGTTCTAGAAGTGTAGCCAAAGCCAGAAGGCTCAGGGATCTTGAAGAAACTTGGCATGGCAGGAACTGACTTGGAGAGACCTAGCATCCAAGGCCAAGAGGTGGGCAGGCAACAGGCCATCCACCAGCCCTTCTGTGTCATGGCTAAACATTTGAGATTTGATCCTATCAGCAGGGATGGGGTGGGGGGGGGGCATTAAAGAATTTTAGCTGGGGAGTAACATGATCTGGCTTGTGGTTTTGAAGGACCACTCTAGCTGCCATTTGGAAAATGGATGAGAAATGGAACAACTGGAGGTGGACGCCACAGTCCAGAGATTTTGCAACAGGCATCATTGCCGGTATCCAGGACCTAGACTAGGAGCTGATGGGCCTGTATCTGTTAAGGACAAAGACTTGACTAAACGCATCTTTCTTATTGATAACTAAAATTTGATCATTAAGATGAATTCCTTTGTGTTACATTGAATATTAGGGACTTATTTCCTAGTAGAACAGCTTTGGGTTTAAGAGCATGGACTCCAGAACTAAATTACTAAGGTTCAAATCCCTGCTCCACCACTTACTAGCTCTGTCACCTGGGGCAAGTCCCCTGTCTGTGCCTGAGTTTCCTCATGTATAAAATGGGAGTGGCAATAATCCTATCTACCTCATAGTGTTATTGTGTGGATCATTTGATTACTACAGATAAAGGATTTGGAACAGTGCCCGGTATGTAGTAAGCACGTATTTTATCATAGCTGACCCTTGAACAACATGGGGACAAGGGGTACCCACCCCCCAGGTAATCAGAAATCCACATGTAACTTTTGAGTCTCCAGAAACTTAACTACTAATGACTGGAAGCCTTACTGCTAGCAAAAACAATTGATCAACACATATTTTGTATGTTTTGTGTATTATATACTGTATTCTTACAATAAAAGAAGCTGGAGGAAAAATGTTATTAAGAAAACCACAAGGAAATCTACTCCTGAAATCATTGTTGTACCATATGCTAACTAACTTGGATGTAAATTAAAAAAATAAATAAAATATTAATAAAAAAAGAAAAAAAAAGAAAACCACAAGGAAGAGCAAACACGTTTACAGTATATATACTGAATATACTGAATATATTCAGTATATATACTGAATATATATATATATATATATATATATATATATATATATATATATAAACCCAGTCTGCATATAAGTGGACCCGCCTGGTTCAAACCTGTGTTGTTCAAGGGTCAACAGTGTTCATTTCCGTCAAGGCTAGTCCCAGCTGTCTTCGCTTAATATGAAAGTACTTTTAGCATAGGTAACAACAGTAACACGTCACTTGGATGGTACTTTACAATTTACCAAACATTTTCTCATGTATTACTCACAGCAGAGTGCAGGACTGATCTCCCTGTTTATAAATGAACAAAGGGCAGCACAGAGAATTCGAGTGATTTGCCCAGAGTCTGAAGTGGGGTCTGACCTGGGCCAAGCATTCATTAGATGCTTGAACCTTCAGGGGAAATGTTTTCCTGTGATGCAGTGGATCAGGATGACAAGACCTTGTACTACTAGAGGTGGGGAGAAGGTCCTGGAAGGAGGTGGGAGGCTCAAAGAGAGAAACTGGAGCCCCCATGATAAACTTTATCTTCTCACAGTTTTGCCCTGGGGCCAATGCTGTAGGAATCACTTTTCACTCCCTCACCAACCATCTAGGCCGATCTTTCAAACTTGACTAGTATCCAACTTAAACACTTTGATGAAACCTGAGCTAGGGAAGTAAGGTCCGTCTCAGCATTTGGGTTAATCATTTCTTAAAACTACCTTAGCAGTTGTCAGTGTATAAACAGCTGGACCCTTTTTGCTGAAACCTGGAGCTAGGGCATCAGGTTGAGCAAATATTTGACAAACAGAGAAAAGTCCTTGTGCAGAATGTACTTTCTTCCATGCAACTTGCAATTTGCTAGACCCAGTATGCAAGGTCCTGGGAATTGGTGTGTTTTCAGCATCTCCCCCCAAATTTCTCCTGGCCCAGTTTGTCAAAAGCAGGAGTCCCTGGATCTCTCTGTGCTGAATGAGGCCTTCTGCTTGTTAGCCAAGTCAATGAGCTGAGAAGACTCCAGCTGTCTCTCAGGCAGTATTTCCCTCTTGCCCAGACTAATAAGACGGGGACAGAAGAGGTGTGAGAATGCGTGGTTGAGGAAGCTCCCCAGGGCAGGCCAAGGAAGCTGTAACTAGGAGATTCTCTGATCTAGGAACTCATTTGGTGCCTTGGAAAGAAGAAGGGATCAGTTGGGAAATAAGCCTTCGCTGGGAAAGAGAGAAAGAAATTCCTCAATCCTTATTTAAAATCCCATGACAGTTACCAGATAGAAATCATTCGCACAAACCCAGGTAATAATAGTTATTAGCATTTAGTGAGTCCCTACTTACGATGTGCCAGGGATGTGCTGGCTCCAGTGAGGTGGATATTATTATTCCTGCTCTACAGATGAGAGTACTAAGCCTCAGGTTCAGTAACTTGCCTGAAGTGACACAGCTGGTAAATGAAGCAGGATCTGGGGTGCCTGGGTGGCTCAGTAGGTTACACGTCTGACTTCAGCTCAGGTCATGATCTCAGGGTTTGTGGGTTCGAGCCCCGCATCAGGCTCTGTGCTGACCGCTCAGAGCCTGGAGCCTGCTTCGGATCTGTGTCTCCGGCTCTCTTTGCCCCTCCCCCTCTCATGCCATGTCTCTCTCTTTCTCTCTCTCTCAAAAATAAATAAACATTAAAAAAAATTTTTTTTTAAAGAAATAAAGCAGGATCCAAACCCAGTTCTGTCTAACTTAAAATCTCAGTCCACTCTATCACACAGCCTGTCAGATAACATATAGAGTGAGGAGGTCTCACTTGTATTAAATGTTTACCTGCAGGTGACAACAATAGTCACTGTAGAAATGATGGAGACAGGTGTAGTGGTAGTATTGTACTGGCACTCTATAAAGCCATGACTTTTATTTTGGGGAAGTAAAGTCCCTGGAAATTTTTAAAAATTTATTTTCAAAAGTTATGTATATTTTTCTGGATAGAAGAAACAGGTCTTTTTGCAAATTCTCAACATGTTTGTAATTCAGAAAAGGTGAAATTCATTGTTTCAAAGAGGGATACACCGAAATAGTTCTTGCTATCGAGGCACTCATAGGGTTAAAGCAAACTGACATACAGAGAGTAGAATAAATAAAATGATAGTTAAGACGGTTTTTATTAGGAACAGGTCAGGGTTAGAGATGGCACCAGGATGTTTGGGGGTAGGGAAAGTGGAAAGAGCTCTATATCTTTTTTTTTTTTAATGTTTATTTATATTTGAGAAAGAGAGAGAGTGAGCGCAAGCAGGGCAGGGGCAGAGAACGAGACAGAGACAGAATCTGAGGAAGGCTTCAGGCTCTGAACTGTCAGCACAGAGCCTGACGTGGGTCTTGAACTCAGGAACCGTGAGATGATGACCTGAGCTGAAGTCAGATGCTTAACTGACTGAACCACCCAGGCACCCCAAGAGCTCCATGTCTTAAGTGGAGTCAGAGGAAATTATCAGCTCATTTGCGTAGGATGGTTGCCTGGAAAAGGGAAAACAGGATGCGGGTTTCAGGAACTTACGTTAATGGCGGTTAACCTGTAAGATGCTCTTTCCAGCTAGTCGCCCTCCTCACTGGTCCCCTGGCCGGTCCCCTTCCCTCTGCCCCTCCCCACCGTGCGGGCCCAGTGGCTTCTCATAGCACTAGGGAGAGGTGCAAAGGGGGTATCTGAGCAGGGCTTTAGGGACCGGAAGTGAAACAAAGGGAAAGGTGGGTATGCAGGGTGTTCTACTCCAGTCAGTACCTGTGTTGTGCTATACCCCTGGGTCTTAGAGGTCATAGGTCATGAGCAAGTGGGCAAGAGCTCTGCTTTCTTATATAACTTCAACTATTTGTCCTTACTTTTGCAACTTAGAAAAAGGATCTTCCTCCTGCAAAGTACGCCCAGCCTGCACAGACAAAGACTACTTCTACACTCACACAGCCTGTGATGCCAACGGAGAGGTGGGTAGCGTGATCTTGGAGCCCCTTTGTCCCAGATAGTTCCTTTGCCTGCTCCTTGGGCTTTACCACATTTGGAGTTCCAGAGGTCAGCGAAGCTGGCACCAGAGAAAACCCCACAGACCTCCGCAGTGACCCTGGGGCCAAGGGGGGAAGCAAAACAAGACGGCCTCATTCATTTTCAGGTCAGAGACTCGTTTTTGCCCCATTTGTTCCGCTCCTTAGTTACATGTGCTCTGTTGCAAAAAGCCATTTCATTTTCTTTTGCTTGGTTTCTTCCATTTGCTTATTAGCCCCTCTGGGCAATGACTGCCTGTCCATGCACACTTATTTCCTCATGGAACTCATCAGACTTGTCCCCTTGGTGCTGCTTTTGTGGGCTGGCAAAGGGAATTGATTCCTACTTCCTGGCTCACTGGAGAATGGCCTGACTGTTCGGTCTTTGCTGGTTCCCTCTTTCCCCCAGGCTTTCTGCCTCAGAAAGACTTTCCTTTGTAGTCTACATCGCCACTGAGTCAGCAGCCGTGTTTTGAGTATTAATGCAGTACCAGGCTTGGTGCTCAAGTTGGGGACTCTGCGGTGACAGAAGTGCCTGCCCTCGGGGAGCTCGCAGTCCTAAGAAAGAGGGTGAGGGAGGAGAACAGGGCCTGACCAAAGCAAGAAGAAAGATGCGCAGGGCCCTGGGAGAAACCGGGAGAGGAGTGACCAGGACTTGGGGGTCCAGGAAGGCCTTTCAGCGGTCATGTGTTCATTTCAACAGTCAGTCATGGTGCTAAGCACTCCGTATACAACAGTCAACCAAACAGAGGGAACATCTACTCTTATGGAACTTAATTCTTGCTGGGGCACAAGTGGAGAGAGAGAGAGACAACAGATGAACAACAAATTAGACTATATCAGTAAGTGGAGAGAAAAAAAAAATAAAAGATTAGGAGACAGAGAATGACAGAGGGTGGAGATACTATTTTAGAGAGGGTCGGGATCGACATTTGAGGAGGTGACATTTGAACAGAGACCTGAGTGAGATGAGTGGGGGCCCCAGCGCTTTCCAGGCAGAGGGCACAGCAGGTGTGGAGGTCCTAAGACGATTTGTCTTAGATTAGACGTTCTAGATGAGTTGTCTGTATCTGTATCCCTAAACCACAGCCTCTCAGGCAGAGAGAATGAGAAGTTGGGAAATCTGCATTCAGCATTAAGCATGTGCATGGCTCTTAGGGTGCATAGGTATTTGCCGGCTGGATGGCTGGATAGATTCTCCTTTTGCCAAATAAGCACAGGATAAAGTCTGGTCCTTAGCAGTGGCTGTTTTTCATAATCATCTCCTACTCTCCACCCTCCCCCACCCCTTTCTTCATGTTTGGAGCATCATTCCCTTGCCCAACAGCCAAGGGAGAATGGCTGCACATATCATCAGTTGTACCTTACATTCAGTTCTGCAGTGTTTGGGGTTCTGTATGACCTTGAAAAAATTATTTTCATTTTATTGGCATCAGTTGACTCACTAATTAAATGAGGACACTTAATCCTGCTCCTCTTCTCCCCGCTTGGCATAACATATGACTGAATGTGGCTCTTTGCTTCCTTCTGCCCCAGTCTCTCCCCTCCCAGGCCCAGGCCAAGGCCCTCTAAATCTGTAGTGAGCTCTGTTGCCTGCCAGCCTGGCTGTCTGCCCTTGCCTTTGGATGCTCAGTAGGGCCAGAACCAGTGCTCCGCCTTAGCAGCCCAGCTAAGGCTCAGGGGAGGAGCCCTGAAGCGTGAGTGCACACGAACATGGGTTCATCAGGAATGCTTTACAGAACTCTTGTGATTTGTGCCTCATGCCCACACTGGTTCTGCTGAGTATCATGATTTCACTTTGCCTTCTAAACTGTATTTTTAAAAATATTTTTTAGAGTTTATTTATTTTGAGAGAGGAAAAGAGAGAGCACATGCAGGGGAAGGGCAGAGAGAAGGAGAGACAGAATCCCAAGCAGACTCTGTGCTATCAACCCAGAGCCCTACGTGGGGCTCCAACTCATGAGATCATGACCTGAGCTGAGACCAAGAGCCAGACACGTAACCCACTGTGCCACCCAGGTGCCCCTAAACTGTATTTAAAAAAAATTTTTTTTTAACGTTTATTTATTTTTGAGACAGAGAGAGACAGAGCATGAACGGGGGAGGGTCAGAGAGAGAGGGAAACACAGAGTCTGGAACAGGCTCCAGGCTCTGAGCTGTCAGCACAGAGCCCAACACGGGGCTCGAACCCACGGACCGTGAGATCATGACCTGAGCCAAAATCGGATGCCCAACCGACTGAGCCACCCAGGCGCCCCTAAACTGTATTTTTAAATCAAGGGCTGTAACTCGTAACTCGAGCTGACTCGCATGATTGCCCTGGTGACCTTTGCCGTGCCTCGGCGGTTTCTCAGGGACTAGATTGGCCAATTCACTGGGGCTGCTGCATGTGCTGCTCTAAGGGATGGCCCAAGTCAGTCTTCCTGCTCCCCAGACCCTTCTCTCCATGAGACTCAAGGGGACAGGCTGAGAGCGCCCAGGTTAGAGCACAAGCCGAGGGCTCTGGCCATTAGCTGCTCTTCCAAGGGAGGAATCTCTTCACAGCTGAGCTGAGCAGGAAGAGGAGGAGCTGTAGCACTCACTGTCAGCAAAGACAGCACAGGTTCCTTTTAAGACTTGTCACTTCTTATCCTGAATAGAATGGAAAGATGCCTTATTCATCCACCTTTTCACATATATGGTAGTGCTGCACAGATTATCACATCAGCGTAATCCACAGAAGTACTTTTTGTCTCTGACTCAGCCCAAGGACCACACAGGAGGCTTGGAGCTGCTGAACCAGGAGCCTCCTGTAGGTCAACCCCTCTTCTGTATAGATGCCTCCATCAGAAGAGTAGGGATGGCCCTAGTGAATGACAGATACAATGCTTCCCTTCCCCACTGATGTGATAGATGACCATTCCTCTTCCCTCCTCCCCAGCTTTATTGAGATGTAATTGACATATAACATTGTGTAAGCTTAAGGTGTACCGTGTGTTGATTTGATGTATTTGTATATTGCAAGATGATGACCACCATAGCATTAATTAATACCTCCACTATATCACTTAATTACCCTTTTTATTTTTGCAGTGAGAACATTTAAGATCTACTCCCTTGGCGACTCTCAAGTATATACAGAAATACAGTACTACTAACTGTAACCACCTTGATGCACCTTAGATCCCCAGAACTTATTGGTCTTATAACTACAAGTTTATACCCTTTGGCCAACATTGTCCCTTCTGCCTTGATGTCTCAGAGAACACAGTAGCCATAGATTGTTATTATGTGATTGTTGCCCTTGCTAGATGGTGAGCACCTTAAGGGCAGGGGGCCATGTCTCATTCATCTCTGAGCCACCAGGTCTGGCACACAGATGTATTAGGCTTTCTAAAATGTCTATTGAGTAAATGAAAAGGCAAAGAAAATACTTGGAAGACAAATTGGGACACCCCTTTCTATGTTTTGGGGTTTTCATCGGCTACTTTTCCCATGACCTTAGTAGTGATAAGATTCTACATTGGAATCAGAGCTTCTCTGGAGACAGCTGGTCCTCCCATGACCATTCTTTCTGTCACACAAGTCCTCATTAAGTATTTCCCTCTTCATCCAGTCAACATTCAGCAAATATTTGTCGAGCACAACCACGTGCCAGGCTCTGGGCTAGGGTCATGGGAGGCACTGGTAACCAAAACAAGTTCCCCACCCTGGTGGAACTTTCGTTATAGCCCAGAGTCCTCCCACCTCACCCCATTCTCGAGATAAATTCCTAAAGATGTGCCAAATGCCACACAGGCTGAGCGTTCTTAATCCATTTCTGCAGACACAGCTCATGTACAAATGGGCCCAGCCGAAAATCTGTGGTGAAGATCTCAAGGGGGCCGTGAAACTGCCCGCTTCTGGCGTGAAGACCCACTGCCCACCCTGCAACCCAGGCTTTTCCAAAACCAACAACAGCGCCTGCGAGCCCTGCCCTTATGGCTCTTACTCCAACGGCTCTGGTAACCTCTTTATCTGCATTCTACCCATTCCCACATCACCCACATGGGTGGTCAGCTGAATGTGCATTCTGTCCTTCCAAGGACGCAGTAAGGACTGGGCCACTCTGTGGACTAAGTTCAGGAGAAGAGAGGGCAGGGTGGGACCTGTCTGCAGGCCAGAGTCATACTTGAGAACTGCCTGCCTTCCTCCCTATTCCAACTGCGAATGTGACTCGGGCTTGAAGTACCCAGTCCTCACCACAGAGACTGCTAGCATGCAGCAGGGATGCTAACCAGAAGGTCTGGGAAGCTGGGATGGCCAGCTTGACACAATCAGAGCCATAAGCCATGCTGCAGAAAGGAGATGGGAGGATTTGTGTGCCTATTCATGTAAATGCATTTACTGATAATAATGTGACAAATAATATGAACTACATGCATCAGACTAGGAGACACATTTAAGTCTCAAAATGAAGAACTTGGTGAGCAGGTAGGACAGCTGGAGTTTTGGAATTCAGGGTCAGAATTTACGTCCTGAGTTTGTTAAGTACATTGTCAGAATGTTTTTGAGTCAACTCGATATAACCGTGCTATGGTGCTCAGCATCACCCTCCTTTGGCTGCCTGCCCTTGTCGCCACTTAATCTGTGTGACAGCAGCTCTGGTCAGGGTGGCTGCGGCCTCCCCGCTGAAGGTGTGGATCTTGTGGTTACCCCAGATTGCACCCACTGCCCAGCCGGGACTGAGCCTGCTGTGGGATTCGAATACAAATGGTGGAACACGTTGCCTTCAAACATGGAAACCACCGTTCTCAGTGGGATCAACTTTGAGTACAAGGGCATGACCGGTAAGTGCGTCCCCACTTACTGTGAGCTGTCGGCTCCCTGCTCGCCCTACAGGGACTCCTCCACTTCACATTTCTTCATAATAGTGATGTCTACAACGAAATGAGCTAATCATGCCATGCATTCTCTCTAAAGTTCCACTCCTTGCGGACATTTATCCTCCAAAATTTAGTTTTAGAGACAAAGCCAGAACTAGAAGCAAGGTGCACACTCCAAAGAGCTTGCTCTGAGAGTTTCAGAGGCTTTGACCCAAGTAGCAGGATAAATAACATGACTTGGTTGGGCTAGTGGTTCTGGATGCCTCAAAGGACAGTGTTCTCTCAGCATGTCATCTGGGTGTACGCTTGCCCTTCATCTGAGACCACTGGGGTGTTAACTCTCCCCTCTCTTTTTCCAGGCTGGGAGGTGGCTGGTGATCACATTTATACAGCAGTTGGAGCTTCAGACAATGACTTCATGATTCTCACTCTGGTTGTGCCAGGATTCAGGTGAGGAATACAAAACCCAGGGGAATCCCGCACCACCTTGGCCACAATCAAGTCCCACATAGCTTAGAAGGTTGTAGAGGAGAGGGCTTCTGGCATGCAGAAGTATGAGTTCAGAATAGAGGAGAGCAATGGTAATGGTCTGACAAAGATAATCTGAATGCTAATATGGCTTCTTAGTTGCTGCCCATGCTGGCGGACCTACTGGTCGCGCTCCCTCTCATCTGGCTTCTCTTATCTATTGGCCACATGCTACTCAAATTCTTCCTCCTGGGGGCGCCTGGATGGCTCAGTTGGTTAAGCATCCAACTCTTGGTTTCGGCTCAGGTCATGATCTCATGGTTGGTGGGTTCAGGCACCACATGGGGCTCTGTGCTGTCAGAGAAGAGCCTGGTTGGGGTGCTCTTTCCTCTCTCTCTCTGCCCCTCCCCCACCGCACATGTGCGCACACACACTCTCTCTCTCAAAATAAATAAAAATAAATTTGTCCTCCTCACGGCATCTAGATAAAATGTTACCAAAAACAAAACAAAACAAAACAAATCAAAAAACCAAAAACCCTTTTAAAAAGGAGAGCCAGAAATACCCATAGACAGTTCATCTTTATTTGGGGTAAGAAGACTGAGATGGATTGTTCTCATTGTCATATTGATCCCCATATCCCAAGAAGACCTAGGACATTAAGCAATTTGTTTGCCATTAAAAAAAAAAAATACTATAGGCAGTGTGGTACAATGGAAAGAATAATAGGCTGAAGACAGGACACTTGAACTTTGCCAATTATTGGCTTTGTGAACTTGGAAAAGTCACCATGCTCCCCCTATAGGCTTCAGACTCCTCATCTGTAAAACAAGTCACATTCTGTGACTTTGGACTAACTCAGGTTGAGATGATTCTTCCAGCCCAGTGGTTGGCACAACTGTATAGACGGGAGCTAGGACTGATGGTACTTAGAATACGAGCAAATGGCCAAAGCCAAAAGAAAAGCCATAAAAGGATTTCCAAAGCCAAAGTGAATTCTTGTACCCATATGTGCTTTCAGGATGGGGGGGGGGGGCACTGAAGAGGTTCCCTATTTCCAGTCTGTCTTCTCCACTACCTTCTTCAAACTCCCTCCTTTCCATCCCTGGCACAGTGCTCAGCCCAAAGTGGTTGCTCAAAAGGTATTCATTTCCTTTCCCTTAATTTACACTACTCAGAGATGAGCAGTTATATCCCATTTGCAAGGTGAGCAAAATTTTTAGGCTTTTTGGGGGGATAACATTCCTAAAAGTACGTATCAATTTTCAAATCTGATTGCTATGGTAAAGTCCTTCCTCAAATCACCCACTCACCACCACCCCTTACCTGCCCCCTTGGGCATGGATCTCTTTCCCAAAAGAAGGACCAGACTAAAAACTTGGCTTGAAGAGATGATAAATTGAAATATCTGCTCATTTGACCCAGGAAAAGCTCCCACCACCCCAGAGAATGAGCTGCTAAGTGAATGTAGGTAATTTACATCTTATGATGGTGGAGCTTCTCAAACCTTAATGTGCTTATGCATCACCTAGGAATCCTGTTAGTGTGCAGATTCTGATTCAGTAGGTCTGGGGAGAGGCCTGAGGTTCTGTGCATCTAATAAGCTCGGGTTAGGGTGATGCTGCTGGTCTGGGGACCCCACTCTGCTAGTGAGGTTATATAGCATTTTACTAAGCACTCATACATCTGGTATGCCTTTGGATCTCACCACAATGATGGAAGGTAAATAAGAAAGATATTATCACCTTCATTCTACAGATGAGAAAACTACAATTTGGCTAGGACAAGGTCACATAGCTAGGTGGCAGAATTGGACTTAATCCATGCTGTTTCCAACATACTCAGAACTTAATCCTGTCCCCCCAGCAGACCCTTTGCTGCTGTCTGGGCTCTTCAATAAGCATTGCCTGACCTCTGGAATTGACTTTTAATTTCTGCGCCACAGACCTCCACAGTCAGTGATGGCAGACACAGAGAATAAAGAGGTGGCCAGGATCACATTTGTCTTTGAGACCATCTGTTCTGTGAACTGTGAGCTCTACTTCATGGTGGTATGTTTCCCTTTCCTTGTCTGCTTTGGGGCTTCCAGGGACTATGGGGAGGGTTGCCCCCCCCTGCCCCATTGGCACATGAACATAACTGACAACCTGCTTATAGCGACTTCACAGAGGAAGGGCCTGGACTGTCCATCAGGAACTTAACAGTTTAACATGGGTCTGACCAACTGTAATGGGCCCTGGGATGGCAGCAGCATGGGCGCCCTGCCCCTCACCAGCCACCCAGCAATTGTACTGTCTTCACTTGTCTGTCTCGGGTTCAGGGTGTGAATTCTAGGACCAACACTCCCGTAGAGACATGGAAAGGTTCCAAGGGCAAACAATCCTACACCTATATCATCGAGGAGAATGCTACTATGAGCTTCACCTGGGCCTTCCAGAGGACTACTTTTCATGAGACAGTAAGCTCCTCCCCTTCCGCAGACCCCTGGCTCCCAGGAGACACCTCTGAGTCAGGATGATCCCTGGCATTAGCTTAAGTATGAGTGTGAGGTTCAGAATCCAAGGGTTAGAAGAATCTTAAGGAGTCCAGCAGGGAACTGCCTACTCCAGCCCCTGAGAAGCACCCAGCCTTGTCCAAATGACTTCCAGGGAAGATGACACTCTAAGTACTAATACTTTTTTCCCCTTTCACAAGGAAAAGACCTGCTTTTTTTCATATATCATTATCTACTGCATATTTCCCCCATGGCACTTAATATTTTTATACAACATTTAGAGTGGGTTAGTCTTGGTTTAATGTGACACAAAATGTACATAAAGAGCTACTATTTAGTGAGAAAAAAAAAAAAAAGGATTCTTCCAAGACTTTTCTCAAGTATTACAGGGTAAAAGAGGGTTAAGTAGTAATTTGCTATTTCTAGAGAACTCAATTGCTGCTGGTGTCTCAGGCCTCTGCCCTCTTTCCTCTTGTTTCCAGGGCAGGAAGTATACCAATGACGTCGCCAAGATCTACTCCATCAATGTCACCAACGTCATGGATGGGGTAGCCTCCTACTGCCGTCCCTGTGCCCTGGAAGCCTCTGACATGGGCTCCTCCTGCACCGCTTGTCCTGCTGGCTACTACATTGATCGGGATTCAGGAACCTGCCACTCCTGCCCCCCTAACACAATCCTGAAAGCCCACCAGCCTTATGGCATCCAGGCCTGCATGCCCTGTGGTCCAGGGACCAAGAGCAACAAGGTGCCAGCAATGTGTCATGCATCCTAACCTTGGCCCCTGGATGAACCACCTCAGAGGGTTCCAGGACCTGGGTGGGATTTTTGAGGGGCTGATACCCAAGCATTCCCTGTAGCTTACTCCCAGGTTAAGTCCTTGAGGACACCCACCCAGGCTGTGACCATGGACGGCAAGTTCTTAGCTGTAGACATTGGTTTTCAGGGTCTAGGCCTCAGTCAAGGACAAGTCTCATCTTCAAGAGATGGGTTAGGGAGACCTGTGACTGTCTGGTCCAGAGGGTTATTTGGAATCTCCGCAGAGACTTAAAGGAAAGGAATAGGAGCTTGGGTTCACATTCAGCCTACTTCAATCCAGACAATTGTTATGGGTATTTGCCCTGAGTCCTTTGGGAAGGCAACCCGCCTTTGCTGGGACATGCAGTTAATTGGCATTGCTCTCTTTTATCCTAGAGATTTCTTCTAAAGTAGAAAAGCAGTGCTGTTGCCCCATGTACTTTCTAAAGCTAAGAAAGTTCTGTGACAGAAAGCTCTTAGGTGTTCATTAATGCTTTTAAATGAATTTGTATTTTATTGATCACAACCACACAAACACACAAACATCTGTAAGGCATTGTTTATGTAGCCCATGAATGCTGCTCAGTTTAGCTGTGCAGTAAAAAGCCACAATTCTGCAGATCCCAGACAACCTCTTTTGGGCACCCTAGACTTTTGCCACTAACTTCCTCCCCTGGGGCTCCCTCTGCCGTTGTGGGAGGGAGTGGCAGTTGCATGTGGCTGCTGCTGAACAGGGACCCTAAAACAGAGCAAGGCGGGGGGTGGTTATGGGAAATAAGTCCACTTTTGAAGCTCAGTGTCCTGCAGAGAACCTGGGAGAGAGGAGGCAGGGTTCAGTGAGTTTTAAATGGGGAGGGAGCAAGGCTTGTATTTCCTCCTCTGCCATCTTGAACACCCTTCTTCCAGTTAGCAATTCTTGTCTTCTGCTTAAAAGCAAGATGGGCTACCTTGTGTATTGAGAGAGTTCTATATCCAGGCTGAGGGACAAGGCTATAAAAATCTGACCGAATTCCTTACTGGAAAACAGTAGATTTGCGTTTGTACATCATATATGTGCTAATAATTGAACTGTGAGATGCACATGACCCCCACTAGCCCATTTGCCTCGTTTTAATGTCCACTCAATCTGTACGTCCGCTTCTTTCACCCCTGGGCTGGACCAGGCTGGGGACGATAGCCACCCCTCTCCACTACAGTCTCCTCCAAGTGCTGCCCACGCAGCGGGCCTGACGGACCCTTTCCCCTCAGATCCACTCTCTGTGCTACAATGACTGCACCTTCTCGATCAGCACTCCGACCAGGGTTTTGGACTACAACTTCCTGGCTTTGGCAAAAACCGTCTCTCTGGCTGGAGGGCCAAGCTTCACTTCCAAAGGGCTGAAATACTTCCATCACTTTACCCTCAGTCTGTGTGGAAACCAGGTAAGGTGTACGCGAGCTGATGGCATCATATTGAAAGAGGACACCAGTGGGTCAGAGCCAGAGATGACACAGGAGCAAAGCCAAAAAAAAAAAAAAAAAAAAAAAAAAAAGGCATCAGGCGGTTTAGGAAACTGAAAGGTTTCTAAGTGATTATTATTCTCCCTCAGGACCTTTTCCTATAAAATCAGATGTTTGGTTTATAAACACTTAGGAAAATAAAGGTGTTCAAGATAAGATGTTCGTTTACTCCTACCTGACTTTTATTCTTTCAAAATGAATATGTAAAAACAATGCAGAAGGAAGATTCTGTTCCCTTTAAAAAGCAGTCTTCACTAATCATGGAACTTGTTATTTGTTTTCTTCCCCCCCCCTTTTTTAAATTTAAATTTTAGTTAGTTAACATACAGTGCAACATTGATTTCAGGAGTAGAATTCAGTGATTCATCATTTACATACAACACCCAGTGCTCATCACAAGTGCCCTCCTTAGTACCCATCACCCATCTGGCCCATCCCCCACCTACCTCCAGCTGTCAACCCATAGTTTGTTCTCTATCATTTAAAATATCCCTTACAGGGGCGCCTGGGTGGCTCAGTCCGTTGAGCATCCAGTTTCGGCTCAGGTCATGATCTCACGGTTTGTGAGTTTGAGCCCCCGTCAGGCTCTGTGCTGACAGCTTGGAGCATGGAGCCTGGAGCCTACTTCAGATTTTGTGTCTCTGTGTCTCTCTACCCCTCCCCCACTTGGTGCTCTGTCTCTCTCTGTCAAAAGTAAATAAAAGGTAAAAAAAAAAATTTTTTTTAAATCCCTTATGGTTTGTTTCCCTCTCTTCTCTTCCCTCCCCTTCCCATACGTTCATCTGTTTTGTTTCTTAAATTCCATCATATGGTGAAATCATATGGTATTAGTCTTTCTCTGATTGACTTATTTTGCTTAGCATGATACATTCTAGCTCCATCCACATCACTGCAAATGGCAAGATTTCATTCTTTTTGATGGCTGAGTAATATTCCATTGTATATATACCACATTTTTATTCATTTGTCAATCGATGGACATTTGGGTTCTCTCCACAGTTTGGCTATTGTTGATAATGCTGCTAAATTGTCAATAGTTTGAATCTGTATTTTTGTATCCTTTGGATAAATACCTAACAGTGCAATTGCTGGGTCATAGGATAGTTCTATTTTTAGTTTCTTGAGGAACCTCCATACTATTCTCCAGAGTGGCTGTGCCAGTTTGCATTCCCACTAACAGTGCCAGAGGCTTCCCTGTTATTTGTTTTCTAAAGGCTGGATAGGGGCGCCTGGGTGGCGCAGTCAGTTAAGCGTCCGACTTCAGCCAGGTCACGATCTCGCGGTCCGTGAGTTCGAGCCCCGCGTCAGGCTCTGGGCTGATGGCTCAGAGCCTGGAGCCTGTTTCCGATTCTGTGTCTCCCTCTCTCTCTGCCCCTCCCCCGTTCATGCTCTCTCTCTCTCTGTCCCCAAAAGAATAAAATAAACGTTGAAAAAAAAAAATTTAAAGGCTGGATAAAATAAACTGTTTGTAGTTCATCCCTGTGAACCTTTGCTGACAGTATAAAAGAAAGTAATGTGAAAGGCTTTACAGGATATTAAAAGAATGTTATGTTCAGCCATTTCATGCTGCTACAAATATTTTGGATCAAAAATTCAAAGGCAGAAATTAAAGGGCAATCACACCACTACCGCACTTAACTAAATCACAAACAAGGCAGGATTCATAGCTGGAGAGTTATTAGTTTCAAATGTTACAAAATAAAGAGCATCTTGAGCCTTTAGTCTGTGACCCTGTGAGCAGTGAGGCCTTTACACAGAACAGCTTTTACCACCTTCTGTAGCGTGCAAAAAAAATTTGACTTGTGTTTATGTAGACAACAGGCCAAGAAATAAACTAATCAATATTCTATGGCAATTATGTCTTAATAAAAGAAAGGAAGGAAGGAAGGAAGGAAGGAAGGAAGGAAGGAAGGAAGGAAGGAAGGAAGGAAGGAAGGAAGGAGGGAAAGAACTAATCTATGGAAAGTTCGAGATACATGTCTCTATCTTGTCTTTCAAAGTCTTTGAAGAAGTTAAAATGAAGCTTCCACAGTGAGTTAGTGATAACTCAGGAATTGAGACTGATTAAAGGAAGACCATGTAGTAAAAGTTTCATTCAGTGAGCTGGAAGGGCGATGAAGATGTGGAGTTTGGAGAGATTGCCTTCTTTTCTTTGCTCCTTTTATCTTTTCAGAAATGCTTACTGTGTACTGTCACACGACAGACTGGCACTTCAAAGACAAAATAACTCTTTGTTTTACCATAAGGTACAGATTTCTTTCTGTTCTCATGTTCCTTATTTCTTACACTCTAAAAAATAAGCTAAGAACCACCAGATTTAGCAACTGACATTGCTTCATTTTTAACAAAACTTAGAATATTGAAAATCCTACATTGTAAATGCTTAATACACTTACATTTTTAAAAATTTTATTGGGGCGCCTGGGTGGCGCAGTCGGTTAAGCGTCCGACTTCAGCCAGGTCACGATCTCGCGGTCCGTGAGTTCGAGCCCCGCATCGGGCTCTGGGCTGATGGCTCAGAGCCTGGAGCCTGTTTCCGCTTCTGTGTCTCCCTCTCTCTCTGCCCCTCCTCCATTCATGCTCTGTCCCTCTCTGTCCCAAAAATAAATAAACGTTGAAAAAAAAAATTAAAAAAAAAATTTTATTAAGTTCTATTTATTTTAATTTTTTAATGTTTATTTATTTTGAGAGAGAGAGAGAGGCAGAGAGGCACAGAGACAGAGAGACAGAGTGCAAGCAGGGGAGGGGCAGAGAGGGAGGGAGACACAGAATGTGAAGCAGGCTCCAGGCTCTGAGCTGTCAGCACAGAGCCCAATGTGGGGCTTGATCTCACAAACCGTGAGATCATGACCTGAGCCAAAGTTGGATACTCAACCGACCGAGCCACCCAGGCGCCCCAGAAAAAATGTTATTAAGTTTAAAATTTTAATCCTGGTATAGTTAAAATACAGTGTTATATTAGTGTCAGGTATATAATACAGTGATTCAACACTTCCATATATCACCCTGTGCTCATCGTGATAAGTGTGCTCCTTAATCCCCATCACCTATTTACCCCATCCCCCCACCCACCTCCTCTCTGATAAAACACCAGTTTGTTCTCTATAGTTAAGAGTCTGTTTCTTGGTTTGCCTCTCTCTCTCTTTTTCCCCTCTTTGTTCATTTCCTTTGTTTCTTAAATTCCACATATGAGTGAAATCATGGCTATTCATCTTTCTCTGACTTATTTCATTTAGCATTATACTCTCTAGCTCCAACCATGTTGTGGCAAAAGGCAAAATTTCATTCTTTTTTATGGCCAAACAATATTCCATTGTATGTATATACCACATCTTCTTTATCCATTAATATATCGATGGACGCTTGGGCTGCTTCAATAATTTGGCTATTGTAAATCATGCTGCAATAAACTTAGGGGTGCAGGGGCACCTGGGTTGCTCAGTCAGTTTAGTATCCAACTCTTGATTTTGGCTCAAGTCATGATCTCACAGTCGTGAGATCGAGCCCCACGTTGGGCTCCATGCTGGGCGTGGAGCCTCCTTAGGATATTCTCTCAGTCTCTCTGTCTCTCTCTCTGTCTCTCTCTCTCTCTCTCTCTCTCCCCCCCCCCTTACTCTGCTGCTCCCCAACTCAAGCTCTCATTGTCTCTCTCTCAAAATAAATATAATTTTTTAAAAAAATATTGAAAAGATGATTTTAATTTTTTTAAATGTTTATTTTTGAGAGAGAGAGACAGAGTGTGAGCAGGGGAGGGGCAGAGAGAGAGAGAGGGCGACACACAATCTGAAACAGCCTCCAGGCTCTGAGCTGTCAGCACAGAGCCCAATGCGGGACTCGAACCCATGAACTGTTAGATCATGAGCTGAGCCAAAGTCAGATGCCTAACCGACTGAGCCACCCAGGCGCCCCACAAATGATTTTATATTAGCAGACAAGTTATATATTGATATTCCACAAATTTAACATTTTTTCAAGAACAATATCTCAGTATTTCCTCTACTATAAAATCTCCAGGAGGAAGGAGTCTTATGCCTACCATCTTCCAGAGTTCTCTACAGTGAGAGTTGTTATGGAATGTTTATTTCTTGGCATGTTCTCTATATAAACACAAACTTTCTTCTCTTGATACATTTTTAAAAATGGAATAGGTTCTAATTATTTCCCAGATGTCCTACCTCAAGGCAGGGAGGCAGTTACTTATGGGGTCTGTTTCAACTGCTGGGAATCTCTGTCTGGAAAGTGCTCCCAAGACAAGCACAGTGGAATCAGAGCACTAAGGGAGACACAGAGAGGGAATGTTCAAAAATTTCAGGAAACCAGTCATATATTTCAGCAGCTATCTAGAAAACTGGCCAGGGGAAGGTGGGCTGGTAGATTAGAGCTCCAGATTGTTTGCCACCATCACGACACCACTTATACAAGGTTCCCACGTGATTGCAAGGAAACAAAAAGGCTTGCGACCCCTGGGCCAGGCTTCCAGAAACTAGGACACCTAGGCCTTATTTTTAGCATAAAAAAAAAAAAAAAAGTCTGTTTTATAATTAGATCTGGGATGAATCATTCCACTGCAACATACCATCGGAAGGCTGAAATTTCAGATGTGAAAAAGCTGTGCCCTCCTTCCTTTTGGGAGTTCTATGACCATTCACTGCCCCCCACTTCATCCTCTCTGTGTCTGCCAACCCAGGGTAAGAAAATGTCCGTGTGTGCCGACAATGTCACTGACCTCCGGATTCCTGAGGGTGAGTCGGGTTTCTCCAAATCCATCACCGCCTACATCTGCCAGGCGGTCATCATCCCCCCGGAGGTGACAGGCTACAAGGCTGGAGTGTCCTCACAGCCTGTCAGCCTGGCTGACCGACTTATCGGTGAGTAAATCAGCCGCTGCAGCCTGTTTGGGCTTGTATATGTGTAAGAGAGAGTGAAGCTACCGGGCTCTGAGGTGAAAAGGCCCCAGATGAGGGACCCAACCTCCTGACCTTTGTTTTCCATTCCATCCTGGGATGCCACCTGCCCCCTGGGGCTTCTGACAAACCTTGGTTCACCCTTTCATGAGCCACTCTGGGGTGTGATGAGATGGAGGAAGGTTGGATGTTGACAGGTATTGAAAGAATTGAAGTGGTTGCCGGCTCATGCTACTAGTGACAACTAATTAGGAGCTCTAATTTGGCAGGGGTGACAACAGATATGACTCTGGATGGAATCACCTCCCCAGCCGAACTTTTCCACCCGGAGTCCTTGGGAATACCGGACGTGATCTTCTTTTATAGGTGACGATGAGAGACCAGTCTGTACAAGGGAAACCTAGGCTCCTCCACAATTTCTGGTGCATCCCTCTCTCCAGCCACCTACTTATCAAACCAGAACATACCCGATGTCTAGCAGAACCACCCAGCAGTGACAGCTACAGGCTGGGAGTCCACTGATTCCCAGCTTCTGGGGTATTACTGGGGCAGATGTGCCCTGGAGGCAGGGAGAAATACGGGATTATCTGTGGCTGACTTCCCTTCCTGACTTAGGAGACTCCGGTGTTATGGATATGCTAACCTTTCCTGGACCAGTGCCTTTCCCCTTGACCACATTTGCCCGATCCCCACTCTCTCACCGTATAACCCCAGGCCTGTGCACTCCCAAGTCCTGACTTCCCCAGCAAGGAAACTGTTCCATGTTGACGTCAACGACTCTCCAATGGCACAGGTGAGTGATTCGTTCCCCTATGGGGGTTGGCTTTCTCTGCAGGTCCAGTGATGTGACCCAGTCCTGCAGTTCTGGGAGATCAGCCACCGTCCGTGTCAGATGCAGTCCACTGAAACCCGCCCCTGGAAGTCTGTCGCTGCCTAGGTAAAGGGGTGTAACAAAAGGTCTCCCTTCTTTGGACTCATTTCATCCCAAGAGCCAAAGAGAAAACAGTCTGAGAGCCATTCATTGGCTCTTGGGGACACAGTCATGGCTCCAAATTCTCGATCTTCAGATGTTAAGAATGGGGCAGAAGGATGAGTCAAAGCGACTCTCGCATTCCCATACCATTATGGGGACAGCGGCATAGCCAAGTGATTATTTGATTCATCTCCTCCCCTTACTAGCTATGTTATTGTGCATACATTTCTTATCTTCTCTGGGCCTCTTTTTCCTTATCTGTAAAATGAGGGTAATAATAAGTCCCCTCAGGGGGTGGTTGTGAACTTGTGGACTTCTCATGGTGTCTGGCATATGTACTCGCTATTATTAGGATGAGTAACGGTTTAAGGAATCCTAAGAATCTCTCCACAAATAAAAGACCCAATTCTGAGTTTAATAGCTGAGTGCATTAAAGCGAGAATTCTGGAACCAGTTTGATGACCGCACCCCTCCCCCACCTCCTTTTTTTGCCCCACCTAACCCCAACTAACATTTTGAGGGGCACTGGTGTCTTTTGTGTGTGTGTATTTTTTTATTTTTATTTTTTAGTGTTTGTTTATTTTTGAGAGAGAGACAGAGTTTGAGTTGGGGAGGGGTAGAGAGAGGGAAACAGAATCTGAAGCAGGCTCCAGGCTCTGAGCTGTCAGCACAGAGCCCAATGCAGGGCTCAAACCCACAAACTGCCAAGATCACGACCTGAGCTGAAGTTGGACGCTCAACTGACTGAGCCACCCAGGCAGAGGGGCACTAGTGTCTTGAGGAACATGGCTTGGGAAATGTTGCTCCTAAATAAGAGCCACTCAGGGAGACGGGGAACAAAGCACGATATTTTGACTCCGCAGTGGTGTCAAAATGTTAAGACCACTTTTCTTGTTGTAAACATCACAGTAAAGTACATAACAGCTACCCATGACCCGAAGTCTATTCCTGAAACCCACCCCCCAGGTAGCTGCATCAGAGTGGCTTTTTGCAAAATGTCACAAGTCCACGGAGAGAACAGGAGCCTCTGAAGTGTTGGTTGGAGTAGCCATGCTAGAGCTCAGACACCTGGCATTAGCTGTGATAATGTCGGCAAAACAAACGGGCAGAGAGTAGAGAGCCCGGTGGAGGGTGGGAGATCAGAGAGCAAGACCTGTGTTAAGGACTAGTTGGAAGGGTCCTGGTGGGGTTCACAGTTGGGCAAGGAGAGGATGGATCAGGCAAGCTATGAGATGACAGGACTCCCATCACCCAGCCAGTGAGCGCTCAAGTCTCTTTTCTGCTTTGTCAGCACATGCTCCGATGGGACCTGTGATGGCTGTAACTTCCACTTCCTGTGGGAAAGTGTGGCTGCTTGTCCGCTCTGCTCCCCTGCTGACTACCACGCTATTGTCAGCAGCTGCGTGGCTGGGATCCAGGTGGGTTTCTCTCCTTGGGGATGTCCCATGAGAGAAGGGAATGTGACCTCTAAGTTTCTTGTTTTCCTCCCCAACAGAAGACTACCTATGTGTGGCGAGAACCAAAGCTATGCGCGGGTGGCATCTCCCTGCCTGAGCAGAGAGTCACCATCTGCAAAACAATCGATTTCTGGCTGAAAGTGGGCATCTCTGCTGGCACCTGTACTGCCATCCTCCTCACCGTCTTGACCTGTTACTTTTGGAAAAAGAATCAAAAGTACATGATGGGGTATTGGAGTTTGGGGATGGACAGGGTTGGATCTTTGAAGTGGGAGGAGAACATCTGAGGGTTAAATTCATGGGGCTGTCCTCTGGAGTTGGCCACAGATGCTGTGACTCTGGCCAGAGACTGGTTGAGCCACTTATCCAACATATGTATTGGTTACCCTGACTCCTGAACACGGACAGTATCACACGGCAGTCTATAAATGGCTATTAGATGCTCAAAAGAAAAGCAAAGAGTACCCTAAATCTGTTGTTATTATTAACAATTAAAATAATAAATTTATGATTCCAATATTTCTGTTAAGCTTTGGGAACACAGAAACAGCCAGACTTAAGGAAAAAAGATCACTGAACTGGAAATCAAGATTCCTTAGCTATATGCCCAGCTCTCACACTATTTTGCTGTTTCAGACTCCTTATCTATGGTTACCTGTTTATAGCCCAGCCTCTCTCTCTCCTCCCTCCCTTATTCCACATTTTGTTGTCTTATCTTTCCCATCCCCTGTCTCATAGACTGGAGTACAAGTACTCCAAGCTGGTGATGAATGCCACCCTCAAGGACTGTGACCTGCCAGCAGCCGACAGTTGTGCCATCATGGAAGGCGAGGATGTGGAGGATGACCTCATTTTTACCAGCAAGAAGTCACTCTTTGGAAAGATCAGATCGTTTACCTCCAAGGTAGGGAGGCTCGTCAGTGCACTGAGGTCAGCCTGGAGGGCTGGAGAAGACACCAGTCCTAGGACACTGAATGGTCCCACACTGTTCAGGGATCACTACTCTGCTCCCCACCCTCCCTACTGTTCTGTCCCTTCACCCTCAAAATCCTGGCTTCTGCCTTCTGTGTTTCCACACCTTTATTATTTCCCATGGGGTCCAAGGCTGCTCTTGACCAGGCTCCTTCTCTCCCAACATGCACTCCAGTTGATGAACTGTTTGGGCCTTTTAACTTCCAGAAGGAGTATTGAACCATCTACGTTGTAAGAATCATTTCCCCCCACCCCCACCCCTTTTTTATTTTTGAGGGTGGGGAAGAAGTGGTCTCTAGGATCAACTTCTGATAGAAGCGAGGCTCTCCTTTGACCAGTGGAGGGTGCTGTCCCCTTATGTCTGGACCTGGTCCTTTGGGAGCTGAGTCAACAGCTAAGTCTAGGCTGCTCACCACTGAGCATTGTGGAGCTGGGAGAGTTGGCTCTGTCCGTGTGGCTGGGTGAGCGAGTTTGAAGCTCATAAATGCAACACCCACAACCCTGTCGCTGGGTGTGGGGCCAGCAGAGAGCATCCAAGCAACTCCTCCAGGGCCACAGCCCTCTGCAGCCCCACTCTGCCAGAACGCACACCTCACTGCTGCCCTGAACCAGTTCATCAAACAGGTGTGGGTGGGGAGGGTGGTAAGAAGAGAGGAGAGGACTGGAAGGTTGGTGAGGGAAGGAGGGTGGGTAGGTGTTTAGATTGTAGAATCTCATTCCTTTTGTACTGACCTATCAGGGTGACTCCCTTGGCCTTTTTAAAAATCGTGTGTGTGTGTGTGTGTGTGTGTGTGTGTGTGTGTGTGTGTGTGTGTGTTTAACCAACAGGAGAACAATTTACCCTGGGACCCCTGAGTCTTTCTGGGCTTTTAGAATTCAGCAAAGATGCAAAGCAGGGGGTTTTAAAGATTTTTCTCATCCTCTGACTGACTGAAAGGACCAAGAAGAATAGAGGGAATCTTGTATCTGTTTCCACAAAGCCGCTGGAAACAGGAATTCCATAAGGGTTCCTTCCTTCTGTCACCTCTTTTCCCTTTCTCTCCTTTGTTTGGCAAACTTGCCCCCCTGCAGCAGCCAGCTCCTGTCACCATCTCTCTTTCAGAGGACTCCTGATGGATTTGACTCCGTGCCACTGAAGACATCCTCAGGAGGCCCAGACATGGACCTGTGAGAGGCACCGCCCTGCCTCCCCTGCCTCCTCACCTTGGCACATCACCTTGCAAGCCTGTGGCGATTTGGGTGCCAGCTTCCTGCTGGAAATCTCTTCATTGTGGCCTTATCAGAAGAAGTTTGAATTTCAGATATCTGTTTTTTTATAGAGTACCCAAACCCTCCTTTCTGCTTGCCTCAAACCTGTCAAATACACCCACACTTTGTTTATATATTACTCCCTTGCTTGCATCTTGTTTCCCAAAATGGTCCAGCCTTGCCAGAGCCATGGCTTCGTCTGCTCATAATTCTTATAGCACTGGAATGAAAAGTTTTCTTTCTTCCTAAGTATACAAACAACTTCCTCTGTCCTCTTATTGAAGGGCAGAAGCAGCTGGGAGTTTTTCTATGATACGCCCTCAGCTCCTGATCTCTTTAGGAGAGAGGCTGGGTGAGGAAGGTGTGGGCATTCCCTCCTGGACCCGCGTGGTGGCCTGGATTCACTGCTCCTGGATAACCAACTCAAACTGAGTTTCATGGATAGGCTGAGGGCAAGGTGAGTAAGGCCTGGGGAAGAAAAGGCTCAATAAGCACAAAGAGAGGCAACCAGGAAAGTTTTGTTTTGTTTTGTTTTGTTTTTTAAGCTAGGTACTTCAACTCCCTTTCCTAAGTAAGTCATAAATATTCTCATAGGAGCCAAAGGAAAAAGTGCACCAAGAAAATGCCCAAGCCCTGGTGGATCTATTCTCCCCCCACCCTCCCTTTTTTTTTTTAACATCCCACCATCTCCCTGTGACACTAAAGAGAAAAGGTAAGCCCCAGACACAGATGTTTTAGCTTTATTCTCTGCTTGCTTTTACCCACAGAGATGACAAACCCTACCAGTAAGGAAAATTTCCTGTCCTTGAGGGCCCCATTCCTAGAGGCTTGAGCCATATCATGGAACTGGAGTATCTTATGTTGAAAGAACACAAGGAGGCCAAGGTTTTGATGGGGCCATACCAGGGGATGGAGCCCACAATGGGATGAACCTGAGGTGGCCAGGATGTCTGCCTCTAAGCTTAACTCACTCATCTGCTCAGCTACCAAATAAACATTTTCTAGGTGGGCCAAAAGAGGAATTGACTCCCAACCCCTACTACAACCACAGAACCAGATCAGTCTTCAAGGAGGAAAGACTAGGGGGAGTTGAACAAGATGTGTAGCAAACTGGAACACCTCACACTTTCAAGTCTCTATCCTTCTCTTTCTCCTGTTCTCATTTCCTATGTGTGCTAAAAAACTAAAAAGACTTCCCAATTTCTGGCAGCATCCCTTTTGAAAGGTGAGTAAAGTGAGTGTCCTCTGTGCCCCTTTTCTCTACTTTTGCACCAAGTATAATCGATGGACTTCCAGTGACTACAATGGCAAAACCAGTGCAAAGCTTAAATTCCGGTTTCCTTTCTAATACTGGCAATTCTCCCTCCCTATCAGGCTAACACGACCATCCCTCGGTCAAGGGCCCAGTTACCCATGCTTGTATGTATCTTCTTTTTTGGGTGGCCGCTTGGTGCCCAGAGAGTAGGTAGAGAAGGGGGTTGGCATTTCTAAGTGGTATGTCTGCCATAAAAATGGTTTGCTGATCTGGTTAGCCACTGCTGCCCTGGCAGTGGTTTTATAAAAGGGTCAGTGAGAACCAGGCCCTGCTGTCACTTCTGGTCATCAGTAGCACTGCTGAAGGCAGGTAGTCCCTTTGGTTCAATAAACCTAGAAACTTTTGGGGGGGGGTGTCCTCCTCTTATGGGAGTCAGGCTCTCAGACCCTGCAGCAATGTTGGAATTTCTTCCAACAGATGCAAACACCTAGCTCCTGAACTCCAGCCTCAAGTTTTCTGTAGCCTCAGTTAACACCCTGGACACCTGCTTCCCCACTGAATAACTTTCTTTTGTGACAAGAGCCATACAAGGTCCTTAGGCACCTTCGAAGCAGTAGGAAAAAGTATATATCCTGTTGACTTCTTTATTCTGACATCTTGAAACTGAGTGCCCACAGAGCAACCTCAAATTCCACTGATTCAATGTTGTTATAATGCTTTAAGCATCTCCTTTTTACTATTGTTTAGTGTACCGACTTCCCTGTGTCCTGCCAGGGAGCTCCTCAGTTACGATATTGGGGTCACCTGTGACTTAGACATATTAGATGTTTTTTAATAGCCCTATTATGATATCATTCACAAACCATACAATTGGGTCATCGAAAATATAAAACTCCGTGGATTTCGGTATATTCACAGAATTGTGCAGCCATCACCATAATGAATTTTAGAAGAGACACATGTTAGATTTTATATGGGAAGAGCATTTAGCTCTTAAAGGCAATAGTGGTTTGCTACTGGGGGAGGAAGTGTGGGCTCTGGAGACAAAATACTTAAATCCCATTTGGTTACCTAGAGTTCTAGAAGACACAAGTAATTCTCATCACGTAGGCATCACCTGATTCGGCTGGGAAAACAAACATTGTGGTGTGTTCAAGGACTGGGAGATTTCTTATGCCAATACAACTTTTTTTTTTTTTTTTGTCTGACTCTACATTAAAGATAAGACTGACTATATTTATACAACAGAGACTTTGTAACGGATTTTTCAGCTTTGTGAAACCAAATTTTTGTCTCATCAGGACTGCTTGGATTTCCTTTTTATTCTGTATTCCAAGAGTTTATAGTTTGTTAAGGGATGGCTATTGCATGTCATATTTTTTCCTTTCCTTTTTCTTTTTTTTTTTTTTTTGTGAAATAAAAACATATGTTTCAAGTTGTTTTTCCTCTAACATGGGTTGGGTGGCCAAGATGGGTGAGTGAGAAATGGAAGTGTTCTTGAAGCTTAAACTGAAGATGAGGAGAGGCGCCTGGGTGGCTCAGTTGGTTAAGCATCTGACTTTGGCTCAGGTCATGATCTCACGATTCATGGGTTCAAGCCCCACGTCAGGCTGTGTGCCGATAGCTCAGAGCCTGGAGCCTGCTTCGGATTCCATGTCTACTCCTCTCTCTCTGACCCTCCCCTGCTCACACTCTCTCTCTCTTAAAAAATAAATTAAATAAATAAACAAACAAACTGAAGATGAGGATGATTCTGGAACCCTGCAGTGACAGAAATGAGCATGCTTCAGAACAACAGGGACCTATCCTAGAAAGGCTCTCACCACCTGTTCAGGAATCAGCAACCAAAGCCTGTTTCCACGGTAATAAAACGCATCTAATGATGCCTTCACTCCCCAAATTGGGTGAGGATCAAAGGGAGAACACGTAAAACACTTAGCATGTCCCCTACCTTCCTTTCCAGTTCAGTTTTCTCTCTGGTGACACTGAGGCCAGTCACAGAACAACATATGTATGAAGACAAAATATGTTGCTTTGGGTGTGGCATGGATTCTTACAGAGCAGATATGGACAAAATCCTAGAAGACATCAGGACCTACCATTTCCAGTAGTAGCTGGATTTTCCTGCTTTAGTGCTTTCCTTCACTCTAGTTGAGGGCACTTAACCCCCCAAAAAGATTTCCCTCAGCTGGTACTTTCCGTCAGACTGAGTTGTACCTGGTTGTACTGATGGTTAAATATTTAAATATCACCCCTGCTTATAAGCATAAAGTCTAAACTAGAGGCAGGTACTATCCCCATTATAATAGATGAAGAAACTGTGTCTCCAACAGAGTTACTAATGTGGCGTGTAAATCCCTAACAGCCTACCTGTCCCTTTCTGCCCACATTGCTTCTACTCTAACCACACAACTTTTAACTGCCCCTTACTTATAAGCTCTTTCATGCCTCCCTGTCTTGGCCTATGCCTCTGCCTTCACCCCTTCCTTTTAACCTGCTAGACCCCCACCCAGCCTTCAAAATTGCCCCACTGTGAAACTTTCCCTAGCTCACCCACTGAGGACTTCATGGTGAAGAAACAATGACATGGGAATACCACAGTTAACTTACATGAATTCAACCATATATTGTGTAGTATTCCAATGCATCAAACAACAGACATGACCAAGCTTGAAAGTGTGTGGGGGGAAATATGTGAATGATTTTAAGGGTTTCCCAATCACTGACAAAGAAGTGAAACAGGTGACTAGGCAAGAAGATGCTAACGACTTGGTCTAAACCTTAAGACAATTGAGAACCACAGAGCAACAATGCCTTATTGAAGAGACAGAAAAACTGACGTAGGGTTGCATGTACAAGTGTTTATGGATAATTTAAGAGCTATTCAAGGAGAATTTAGGAAATAAACGAACTCCATTTTAGTGCTGAGGTTAACAATTCCACATAAAATGTAATACCCTAAACCACACAGTGTGTTAGGAGAATGGACACCTCATTCCGATTCTGAGGGAGAGGTGGGATCAAAGTTGTCCCCCCCCACCCCCCATCCTGGCAGCTTTTCCTGACCCATGTTATTTTTAGATGGTTCCTCCTTCATTGTCCAAGGATGGCAACATGAACTTCCTTTGTTACTGTGTTTCTCTGATAGAAGGGAGTGGGCAGCCTCAAGCTGGAGGTAGGGTTGTCAGTTTCTCCTGAAACAGTATGATAAATGTCACTGGACTGTGGGAACCTAGAAAGGTGGGTGCTGCACCAGTCTGGGGGGCAGGGGTGAATAGTATATCAGAGACAACTTCCTGGAGGAATAAGGAATTAGCCAGTTTGGAGGAACATGGAAGGGAAGGGGAGTTCTAGCTAGAAGCATGTTGCACAAAGGCTCAGAGATGAGAACGGGGAGCTACAAGTAGGTCAGCATGGGGAATGTGAGGGGGAAATGCCAAGAGACAAGGGGAACATTTTAGAGAAGTCGGTAGAGGGCAGATTATGAAAGGCTTTGACACCTATGCTTGGACATTCTCGTGACGGCAACAGATAGTCGCTGAAGGTTTCTAGAAGGGGAGTGAGAGGGTAGGGCTTGCATGTCCAACACTGAGAAATCTTCCTCCAGATCTGAGATGAAAAGAGGAGCTAAAACAAGGCCCAGGAGAGCCCTCCTACGTTAGCCAGCACCGAACTGATAAAAACAGGGTGGCACCCACGGCTGGGTGCCCACCCTCTTTTCTTGCTCCCTCCCTGCAGGTACTCATGCCCTCTAGGCTCCCCACTAGCTGCCCAGGACCCCCAAGGCCATATCTCAGCTAGGACTCTACTTCCTGAACCTACCACAAGCTTCTAACCGCTCAGCCTACTCCCTGTAACTCACTCACCCAGCAAGGATATAATAAGCACTTACCAGGGGCGCCTGGGTAGCGCAGTCGGTTAAGCGTCTGACTTCAGCCAGGTCACAATCTCGCGGTCCGTGAGTTCGAGCCCCACGTCAGGCTCTGGGCTGATGGCTCAGAGCCTGGAGCCTGCTTCCGATTCTGTGTCTCCCTCTCTCTCTGCCCCTCCCCCGTTCATGCTCTGTCTCTCTCTGTCCCAAAAATAAATAAATAAACGTTGAAAAAAAAAAATAAGCACTTACCACGTGTAAGGCATTGTGCTGGGTTCCGTGGAGATAAAGATGCACTAAAGGGTCTCTACCCTATAAGAAAAAAAAAACAACAGCACATTTTCTAGTCAAGTACCTCAAGGCTCTGTTTTCTGCTAAAGAATGCTAACACACTCTATCTTAGAGTCTTACCAATATTCAGGTTTTGTCTCTACTGCTTCATTTCCTTGGGCCTCAGTGTTCTTACACAGAAGATAAAGGGGTTGGCCTAGCTATTTTCCAGCTGAGGGGTCCCTGAACCCCTGAGTCCTCAGATGCAGCACCCAATAGCTATTCTCAGTGTTAAAGCTTAACAGAAACCACACATCCATAAGTAGTATGGCTTCACATCATCACTCCATAACTAAAGTATTATGTTGATTTGTTTTTGCATTAGCTTCTGGCAGTATAGTAACACTGGTTATTTCCTGCTGATCAGAAATTCTAATAGCAGCTGCATATATCTGATTAGTAAGAAGGGAGAGTGAATTTTTAAAAATCATGTTTTTTAGACAAACATTTCAAAACAGGGGGGACAAGGTGATGAAAAGGTTAGGAATTATTAGGCTAGCAGTTAGCTAAGATTCACCTCCAGCTTTAAAAATGCTATGATTCTAAGCTGATGAAGTATGCTATTATGTTAATGTGTTATATTTATCAGGTAACAGCATTTTAAAGGAAGATGGCTGTGATATAACAATAAGACTAATGGTGAAAATTCCTAAGGAAATTTGAAGAGGACAGAATTTTTTTTTTAAATTAAGCTTATTTATTTCAAGAGAGACAGAGAGAGCAAGTGAGGGGCAGAGAGAGAGGGAGAGAAAGAAGGCCAAGCAGGCTCCACACTATCAACACAGAGCCCGAAGTGGGGCTCAAACTCATGAACCATGAGATCATGACCTGAGCCGAAACCAAGAGTCAGAGGTTTAACTGGCTAAGCTACCCAGGCACCCCTGAAGAAGAGAGAATTTTAAGGTCATCCTTCCAATTATACTGATTGGATTGGCCCAATGGACCTCCTCCCCGAGGCCTGAGCCCCAGTGCAGGCTTAGGAATGCCCATCACCATCCTGAAACTTAGTAAACAAAACAACACACTTTGGCAGTGACTTCACTGACATAGAAGCAGTCAGCCCCTATCAGACCTTGCCCTCAGAAGGTTTCAGGGAATCTAACACTTGGATGACTGTTTTCTTACATGTTTTCTTCAGAGACTACAGGTTCCTACATGTCCTTTACACTGGTTTTGAATCTAGCATCCTAGGCAAACTGAACCTAGAGAGGCAAACCCAGACAACCCTCTTATTCAAGCCTCCCTCCAGATCTCTACTTGTCAGCGTCACCACTGTCTTTAGCCCTACACTGTATCTAAGTTGGCTTGGCAGACACTTACTGGGAAGCAGGGAGAGCAATGCCATATCCTCATCACAGAAGCCCATGCACATGCCATAAGACCAAGGAGGTCTTAGCATAGTCAGCTGGTGGGGCATTGGGGCAGTGGGGCTCTAAAGTCTCTGTAGAGGATGGGGTGAACAGACCGTCTACTCCCAAATCCTCCAAATAAGCTCTTGTTACCAGGAGGGCTTTTTGATAACTTTGGCTCCAATCAGCAACCACAATATTTCACTGTAAAGGCCTTTACATTATTAAAATGAAAATATGGTGAAATCTTTGTTCAAGGACCCAATATGTGACTTCAACACCTTGTACTGCCTTCGTATCTGCTAAATACTTTCCTCTTCGTTAGAGTCTCTTCATGTCTCTCAACTATTTCAACTGCACTTTTCCAATCCTGTGATCCTAAAGGTTGGTAACAGGACAATATGGTTTACTCAATAATCCGGTTAGGAAAGGTATCCTAGCAGGAAAACAGGAATCTCCTGTTACCAACCTTCAGGACTTTAACATGAGACTAAAATATGTAACCATAGTCTTGTCACAAGATGGAGAAGAGAACAGAAATTCAGGGAGACGGTCCAGTCTTAGGAACCATCCTTGCAAGACAAAAACTGGCATCTATTGGAAGCTTCAGCTTCCGGAAGCCAGAGACCATATTGGCAGGCCTCTGCCTACACTGAGATATGCCCTTTAACATGAGGAAACTGAGGCACTCACTTTTATGGGACAACCAGAGACCCTACAATCAGCGCTGGGACAGACAGGGACAAAGCCCATGAACCAGACCGGAGCTGCGCACGACCTGAAAAGCCCACGCCCAAACACTCCACCTTCCTATCCGCGGCCCAGTCTCCGACACAGCTTCTTCCGGCCGAGAGGGGGCGCCTGCGCCCTCCGGCCGCGCCTGCGCGGGGAGGGCGGGTCAGCGCGCCGGCGCAGTGCGGCGGTCAGTGGCTGCGGTGATACGTTCTTCACGTCCCATAGTGTGGCCCGAGAGCTTGAAAGATGGTGCTGGATCTGGATTTGTTTCGGGTAGATAAAGGAGGGGACCCAGCCCTCATCCGAGAGACGCAGGAGAAGCGCTTCAAGGACCCGGGACTAGTAGATCAGCTGGTGAAGGCAGACGGCGAGTGGCGACGATGTAAGTACCAGGACGCTCAGGGTGTCCCACGGTTCTAATACCAACTTCATCTCTCTGATCTCGTTACCGCTCCTGAGACCACAGCTTCTGCCCCTCGTCAGTCCCCTCCCTGGTTGCGGTGACTCCGAGGCTCTCACTATCCCCTAAAACGCACGGGGCGAGCCGGGACCGTCCCACCATTTCCCTCCACCCGGGTGGTGGGAGCTGCCTTCCATGCGTGCTCTGTGCGGCTCTCTGGTCGTCTGGGGAGGAGCATGGCGCGTGCGCATCAAGAGCTGTCAAGCCTTCCTGCGGCAAGGGTAGCCAGAAGAAAGCTAGAGCGGGAGGTTTGGGGTGGGAGGGTCCCCTTTCCTAACACCTGTCTTTGGTCGCTTTAGGTCCCTTTCTCATCTTCCGTAAGCCCCGAGTGGTGTCCCTCTAATTTGATAGGATCTAAGGCTCCAGCCTGAGACTGAGTCACGGTTGCAGCGTAATAGTTTCAGTCCACCCATATTGGAAGTATTTTGAGACTTAGGCAGCCGCTCCTGGCTAAAAACAAAGATTTCCGAGCTTTGGGGAAGGTCATCCCTCTGACCTGCAGGCATACCTGTAAGAATCGAGGAAAGACTTTTCCGTAGTTGACCGGACATGGGGAGAGAAGCGAGGTGAGGCAAGAACAAGCTTGTAACTATTAAGGTTGTTTAATTGTGATATGTGCAAGTTTTCCGGAAAAGACGTTAGCAGAGTTGGTCTAGAACCTGGAACTGATCCGGGCATCTTTCGTGAAGCTAAATAAAACCAGAGAACCCTCTGCCTATCAACCTCTGCCTGGATTAACTGGAGTAGTCACTGATTGGCCGGAAGCTGTCAAGCACATGTGACTCTTTTTTTTTTTTTTTTGTCTGATGCAATAGGTCTGCAACCAGCTGAGGGCCAGGTTTTATGACAGCACGCTGCAAAGACACTTGCTATGCAAAAATGTGGTGGATTTCTATTAGGAAAATTGATTTTCCTAAATTTATCAGGGTATAGGGTAGGAAAAGAGTATTTGATTAATTCCTGTTGTCTGCTAATTCTGTAGTCTCATTCATTCTAATGTGGTATTTGACTGTGAGATCCCACCACTGATTCACATGTAAATCTGAATTTTTAAGTTGCAATGGAATTAAATGGAAGAAAAAAACTAGACTGGACACTTTTACTGAATCAGAAGTCAGACGTATCAGATTTTGTGTCAGCCGTTAAAGACTTTGAATGTGTTGGTCTCTTGTCTATAACATGCACATCCACGTGAAATTCTGTCCCTTACATGATGAGTGGATATATGGTAAAGGGATGAGTTCTTTGGGGACAAGGTTGTTTTATTCACCTGTATGTCCTAGTAGCTAGGGTATACATATACATACAGGATATACATATACACATGTATACATTTAATCCCAGTACCTAGCACTGTACCTGGTTCTTAGCAAGGGTTTGACAAAGGTTTATTGAATTCACAAATAGTTTCTTTGTTCAGGCCACTATGCCCTTCTGTATGAAAAACAGTTTATGTCGTTTATTTTCAGCATACCTGTTGATTTGATTCTTTTCTACACGACATCCCTTCCTAATACTTTCTTTGCAGCCAAAAGTTCATGATGTTTCCCAAGTCACTGGCTGCCCAAGTTGGACATCAACAGATCTTACATCGAGGTTCTTTTACGTCTGAACCTCAGATCAGAGGTTGGGGTTTTTTTGTTATTGGCTGCAACAAGGACTTGTAACCCAGAGCCACATTAAAAACTCAGATCATGTTCCCTGAATGAGGACACAGCAGGCTTCACAAGTATACCTATTTGTCTGCCTGTAGACTTGCAAGACTTGCCACGAGGGCTTTGTGTGGAACATAGATGTCTGATACAACTTGGAGTCATAGTGTCACATCAGAGTTGACCACAACTCTTCTAACTCCAAGGATTCAAACTACGATTTCTTCTTTTTAATAAAGAGTAATATGGCAAGGACACATTTGGACATCTGATGAGCATTTGTCTCGACTATTTCCAAAGCAACTATATTTCAGTGTATCTTGAAATCTGCTACTAATTACAGGAATTCTATCTAGCCTGTGCACTTCTGCACGAGATTTCTCATTACCAACTGTTGAAGTTATTTCCACTTAACCCTACAGCACATGCCTTAAGCCAGGTCCTTCTCATTGGGAGAACTTTCTAACTGCTTTCAGCTTCACCCCAGAGTCACCTAGTGCAGGGCCACATCCAGAACATGTAATCTTTTTGTAGTTTAAATCTAATCATTTTACATCCAGATTTAAGTCTTGCAGTGACATTCTTACCTTAAAGCAGCGCTGTCTGATGGAAATATAATGTGAGCCACATGTGTGATTGTAAATTTTCTGGTAGTCACTTAAAAAGGGAAAGAAAAACAAGAAATTAAAATTTTTTAAAATTTTATTTTGGAGAGAGAGTGTGCGCAAACAGGGAAGAGGAGCAGTGGGGAAAGAGAATCTTAAGCAGACTCCACACTCAGCACGGAGCCGGGCACAGGGCTCCATCCCATGACCCTGGGATCGTGACCTGAGCCAAAATCAAGAATTGGTCACTCAACCGAGCCATCCAGGCACCCTAGGAAATTAATTTTAGCAAGATATTAAATTATCCAATATATATAAAATTAATGTTCAACATGTGATCAGTTATAAAAACTGAGATATTTTACATCCTTTTTCTTTTTCACAAGTCTTCAGAATCCGATGTATATTTTACATGTACAGTATATCTCAATTTGGGCTTGCCATGTTTCGTATCCTCAGTAGCCTCAGGTAGCTAGCGGCTACCATATCAGACAGTGTTGCCCTAAAGCATAAAAATGCAAATTACTTAACATAATTTACAAAGCTCCACATGTCTTCCTAGCCTCATCTTCTGTCACTCTCCAACATATGCCCTCCACTCTTTCTTCTAGCCTTGTTATGCTACCTGTATGCTCTTTCACACACCTGTGATTGTTGCCTCTTCTTGGAATACTCCTTACCAGGCTGCTGCCCCCACTTCCATCAGCCCTCTTTGCTAAACCAACTCTGTTCCCATAGCACTACCTCATTTGTTGAGTGTTCTCTGTATCTCATGTATCTTGTTGTGGCGTTTATACTATTTTGATATGCAACCTTTCTAAGCTTATTTTTATTGAGATGTAATATATTCAGTAAAATATGCAAATTTTAATGTGCAGCTTAATAGGTTTTATAAATCTGTATACCTGTGTAACCACCATCCAGATCAAGATCAAAGACATTCGCAGCATCCCAGCAGTCTCTCTCGTGCCCCTTCCAAAAATACCAGTATTCTGCCCTCTGTCACCATAAATTAATTTTGCCTGATTTTGGACTTAATATAAATGGGTTTACATAGCATATACACTTTTGTATGTGCCTTCTTTCTCTCAAAATTATGCCTATAAGATTGTTCCATCTTTTCATGTGGAGCAGTGGTTGGTTCTTTTTCATTGTTGTACAGTACTCCCTTATGTAAATATGCCAATCATCATATAAATACTCCAATCAGTTCTACTGATGGCCATTTGGATTACTACCGATTTAAGGGTATTATGAATAAGGTGCTATGAACATTGTTTTGTGTGTCTCTTGGTAGACATAAGCACTCATTTCTGTTAGGTATATGCCCCGGAGTAGAGTTGCTGAATCATGAGGTAGGGACATGTTTAGAGATAGTAGATATTACCAAATAGTTATCCAAAGTAGTCATATCAGTGAACACTCCCACTAGCAAAAGAAGAGTTCTAGTTGTTCTACATTCTTGCCCTTAGTATTGGCAGTCTTTTTAATTTTAGCCATTCTGGTGGATTTGTAGTGGTATCTCATTGTGGTTTTAATATGAATTTTCCTGATGACTGAAGATATTGAGCACCTGTTCATAAACCTCTTAGTACTTGGATAGCCTATCTTAAGAAGTGTCTGTTCAAGGATGTTGACCAATTATTATTTGTTTGTCTTTTTCTTATTGATTTGTAGGAATTCTTTATCCATTCTGGATATAAGACCTTGTCAGATGTATGTATTGCACATATTTTCTCCCAGTTTGTGACTTGCCTCTCACTCTTTCAGTCATTTAATGAATAGAAATTAATTTTTATGAAGTCTAGTTTATTGATCTCTTCTTTATAGTTTATGCTTCCTGTGTTCTTTTTAGGAAGTCTTTTCATATCCCAAGTTCCTGAAGAGTTTCTCCAATATTTTTTCTAGAAGTTGTATTACCTTGCCTTTCACATTTAGATGGATGATTCATCTCACATTGGTTTTGGTGTATGATGTGAGATAGAGATCAAGTTCATTTTTCCCATGCAGCAAGCTAGGAATAGAAGGAACTACTTTAATCTGATAATAGGTATTTATCAAAAAGCCTATAGCTAATGTTCTTAATGATGAAGTACTGAATGCTTCTCCCCTGAGGTTGGGAACAAGACAAAGATATCTGCTATCACCACTTCTAATCCACATCATGCTAGAGGTTCTAGACAAGGCAAGGTTCTAGACAAGGCAAGAAAAAGAAATAAAGGATTGGAATAGAAGGTGATGACAGATGGTAACTAGATTTACTGTGGTAATCATTTTGCAGTGTATACAAGTATCAAATCATTATGTTGTACATGTAACTAATGTAAGATATGTCAATTATACCTCAGTAAAAAAGAGAATTAAAGTGGTCATTTTTTGCAGATAACTTGATTGTGTATGCAGCATCTAAACTATTAGAATTAAATTTAGCAAGATCACTGTATGTAATGTACAGAATCAATGATATTTCTTTTTTTTTTTTAATTTTTAAAAACATTTTTTATGTTGGGGTGCCTGGCTCAGTCAGCTGAGCGTTGGACTTCGGCTTAGGTCATGATCTCACCACTTGCGAGTTCAAGCCCCACGTTGGGCCAGATCTGTGCTGACAGCTCAGATGCTGGAGCCTGCTTCAGATTCTGTGTCTCCCTCTCTCTGCCCCTCCCCTGCTCACGCTCTGTCTCTCTCTCTCTCAAAAATAGACACAGGATCCAAAGAGGCTGCAGGCTCTGAGCTGTCAGCACAGAGCCCAATGCAGGGCTTGAACTCATGGACCATGAGATCATGACCTGAGCCGAAGTCGGATGTTTAACCGATTGAGCCACCCAGGCGCCCCAATGATATTTCTAGATACAAATAATAATTAAAAAGCACTGATATCTAGAATACTTTTTTTAATTTTTTTTTTCAACGTTTATTTATTTTGGGGACAGAGAGAGACAGAGCATGAACGGGGGAGGGGCAGAGAGAGAGGGAGACACAGAATCAGAAACAGGCTCCAGGCTCTGAGCCAT